>NC_092533.1:4888500-6110000 GCF_037038585.1 Patagioenas fasciata | reverse complement strand
CCCTGGATGTAACTTTTGTATCTCGGATTTCTAGACAGAACCAAATAAAACCTCTGATGCTTCCCAGGCTTATGTTCCCTGGCCCCAGATTATGTTCCATGCCTGTAGCTAACTTCTGTGCATCCTATTTTTAATCTGTTTACTTATCGCTTGTCCACCTAGCTTTTTATCCAGAGAAATCCCTATAAAGAAACAGTAGATACATCAGTGAATCTGAACTAAAACTCCAGAGGCAAACATTCCTACTTTGCTGAATATTTGAATGTGTTATGCCATCCCAGGAGGTGCTGGGCAGCTGTACTCTGGGGTTGTTGATCCAGGGCCACCACAGCCCCAGCTGCATTGCCAGACAGCGGGAAATCCCAGGCAGGGTCCTGCACCACAAGCAAAGTCCCTGCTGCTTTTCTCCCCCCAGTAAACCCTCGCAGCCACCTCTTCCTACAGGTTCAAGGTTTCTCCATGCACACGCACCTGCAGCACTTCACGTAGATAGAAACCATCCACCAATTCCTGGTCCTGTCTCTCAGCCTTGCTGCTCTCCCCCTCTACATACCACAGCAGAAGTAAGCCTAGAAGGGATTAAGACACACTGTAACTAGGTGGTTCCCTAGAAGAACCCTATTTTACCAACATGCATGGGATGGACAACTTTTTTTGCAGGCTATGGAATGTGCTGTGGGCTTGAAATGGGTGCCCTGAGTTGCTGGAGGATAATGACGAAGTAGACACTAAATGTCAGGGCAGCTGGGTGTGATTCTCCGCTTCCCAAGAGCTTTTGCAAGGCAATGGTAGAAAGGAAGTTTTTTGTCGAGACCTGGATGGCAAGGTGCAACCTGCTTGCTAGGGCAGCCAGATCGCTTCATAGAATTAAAGGACTTTCATCAAAGCCACAGGGATCTCCCAATCCTCTTATCCAGTTGCAAGAATTGTGCTTTTGGTTTAAAAAAAGAAAAAAATAGGGACGAAATCCTGTTACTGCCTTGCCCTGCCTTTGCAGAGAATTGGCTGGTTCTCCAATCAAAAATGTCTTTTCATGCTGGGCAGCTTTATGCCCAGAGCCAGCCATCTGTGTGCTCCTACCCGTCCCCTGGCAGATCCACAGCAGTGCTCAGTCAGTGATCAGTGCTATGTCCTCCATCACTCAGCTTCAGGCCTTACCCCAATAAAGTCAACCCAGCATTTGGTGTAAAAGCTCAACTGCGGGAGCTGCCACCTGCTCTAAGGACAGGTCATCTTCTACGGAGACTGCAACAACTTGAGATGCCATCACCCTGTGCTGCTAACGGGCTCTGGTCATGCAGGGTAAAAGAACCAGCCCTTGGGGGAAACCAGGCATATTTGGCCTTAATGCTTTTCAGCCGAAGAGGATGACGGACACAGTGCCACGTTTGAGAGGAACTGACGGGAAGGTGCCTGGTTGCTGCAGCAACAAGGCTGGGCTTTCAGAAAGATGGGTTTTTCTTTCTCTTTTCACCTGCCAATCTTCCCCCCACGTCAGCACTCTGCCGCTGCGGGAGACAAGCGGTGACATTTACACTCCCACTAACAAGCTGGTTCAGTGATGGGCAACTCCACAGGAGAGCATCTGGTGTCACCGAGCCCGAGCAGAGAGGAGTCCTCTCAAGCAGTTAGCATTATTTGGGGCTTATTAGCATTATTAGGGCAGGAGCACATACAGAAACAGCAGGCAGAGCATCGGTGGGGCATGCAGAGTTCCCTTCACATGCTCCTGCAGCTGATGGGAGCAAGGAGGTGCCATTCCTGCCCAGAGAATGTCTCAGTGTGTCATGCTGGGAGCGGGAGGGAAACAAAAAGAAAAAGGAGAGGATGAGCAAAAAGTCAAGCAGCACCACAGGAGCAATTCCCCTTAGCCTGGCTCATGATAACAGGCTGGGTCACCAGCTGTGCCCCACAGTCTGGTGTTCCCTGTGTTCTGCTGAAGCTGCTGGTGACTTTGGCTTATTGGGAGAAACCTTGTTATGGTGGAAGGGGTGAAACTCTGGCTGCTCTCTGCCTCCGGGCAGGTTCACCCACCACTGTGACTCACTATGCTTTCCTTCACCTTCTGGATGAAACAACTTTCAGTTCACCCAAATTGTCCCAATAATAATAGTAGTAGTAGTAGTAATAATAATAATAGCAATAATAATAATGCTATGGCAAAATAAATGCAAGAAAAATACAACAGCTCTGAAATTAATTGTATGAAATAGTGATGCAGGAGACTGCTTTGGGTCATCTTCTCTCTCTTATTGATGCTGCTGGCATCAGGAGGGAAGTGAGAATTAAGAACCAGCAGCCTTTCCTGGCTGCCAGGCTGCTCTGCCATTGCAGCCAGCTGAGAAGGTGCCCTGTTGGACCATGACCCTCAAACTGCAGATGGAAATACAAGAATATCATGGCAAATAAAACTTGAAATTTATGTATTCCCATGCCTGGCAGAGCCAAGGAAGGCGGGTTTCCTAAGGATCTGCGGTTACAAGTCAAAGACCCATGTGGTGTCTCTGGTGCCTAGTATGGATTGCGCTGATACGTTTAAGTGAGGCAGTAGGTTTTCTCTTCTGTAAAGAAAGCGTCATTCTGTTTCACAAAGCTTGGAGGTTCCTGATATCTTTGAGATCTCCACTCAAATCAAGGTGAAACTATGGACTGAAAGTTATTAGTAAGACAGACAAATAGGCTGTTTCACCTCCTTCCCTGTCCCATCCTTCCCTCTGAGTGCAGAGCATGTGCTAATCAGCCACTTTTAATTAAGGAGCCAGGCTAAAATATTGGGATGTCAAGGAGGGCAGCCCACCTCTAGTGTCTCTGTCCCTCCTTGAAGCTGGTGCAGACCCTTCAGACTGACTTTGAAGAGGCGAAGTACCAGATATGTTGTAATGCAGTTTTCTCAGAGTAGCTGCTCAGCTTTTCTAAATCTTCACTAAAAAACTCCCTACGTTTTTTCAGCTGGTGCTTAAAAGTATACCCAGTAATCTGCAGAGAAGAGATGACTGATCAAACATACAGTCAAGCCTAGGGGGAAAAATGCATGAAGGCAGATTATAAAAGACCAGATAAATAATCCTTCCAATATGGAAACTGCAGAAATCAAGAAGAAATTTGCGATAATCTCTCATTACAGAGAGTACACGGGAGACATTTATAAGACTACAAACTGACCATATGGAAGTTATACAAGAGAGAAACCAAACCTGGACACCAGTGGTGACCATCACATCTGCAGCAGTGTAAAACGTGGTGACAGCAGCGATCTCTTGACAGTGACATCAGTCAGCAAAGCATGGAAAATGCGATCACTTGTGGAGCTTCTGGTGACCAAAACCCTGCAGGGCCAACTCCTAACCAAACCTGAGCATCTTTCAGCAGAAGGTTCAGGACAGAAAGTTGCTCCCTGTGGCACTGGAGCCCATGGCGAGAGCTCCAGCAGAGGATCTTTGCAGCTCAAGTGAGCAGTGGGCCCAGGTGAAAGAGCAGTAGAAAAAATCTGTTACAGGAGCTTTTCTTAATTTTGAAAATTGAAGTGATTTCATGCATTGTGAGTTAGGGGGTTTTTTTGCCATCAAACCCTAATACTGCAAAAGACAGAATCCTTTTGTAAAACGCACTTGTCTGAAAGACAGTGCCAGTGTCAGGCAGATTGCTCTTGAATCAAAACCTTCCGTGCTCATCTTGGTAATCAGCTTTGGATCCTTTTGCTCCAGTAGAGTTTTCTGCTTCCTGAATCCTTGCCCTTCCTGAAAACTGTGGGTTGCTTATTGAAAAACCTGCCAAGCAAAGCAAGCAAATCAACTGTCCTACAAGGGCAAGGAACAAGCTGTGCCACCCACCGGTCCACATGTCCATGGAGTAGGAGGGAGCACCAAGAACTCCACAGAGGCTTCGTTCCTAAATGCAGTCACTTCTACAGGCATAAATAATATTCTCTGTGTGGCTCAAATGATCCATATGCAATTTTTCTCCCACATCCAGGGAGCGGGGCTGCCAATGTTGGTCAGACCTTGGTTGCTCCAACAGATTTGCACTGACCTGTTGGACCTGCCCTGGGGAATCTGTACCGGCAAACAGGCATCGAGCCAGCATAGCAGAGTAGCAGCAAGCACGGAGCAAGGGACCTCTGTCTGGTTGCACTGTAGGGAGACCCTGTCCTAAAATCAGGAGCCTGGTACACGGAGCTGATCCAAGCTTTTGCATCTTGCTGCTGCCCAGATTATCCCAACACCCCAACTCCACCTGCTGGGCATGGAGAAGAAGGTTTTGAGAGCTGCACTGAGTGACAATGGGGTTAGATGTGGGGACTCATTTTCCTAGAGGTGAAATGAGCCTTTCTGAGACGTGTCTCTTCCCCAGAGAGCCATGACGATTCATTAGGCAATTGTAAAATCAGAATGTCGCTGCTGACTGTGAGTTGCGGTCTGTTAATAGCCCTATTTATTGCCAACCAAATAATTAGCTTAGACATGCATCAAGGGGTATTGATTGCATATGAAATAACTGCCTTATTACGCAGAAATCAAATGAGTTTCTGAGGATAGCTCAGGTGTCACTTCAACCCCAGTATTGAAGAGGAATAGAAAAAAAAAAAGGAAAAAAAACCCAGCCGTTTCGATGTGTTGCTCAGCAACAGAATTTGCGGGGGAAACAATCTAGGAATGAAGGAATGAGCATTTCCAAGAGAACAGGTTATTTCAGGCAAGACATCAGGGACAAGCAAATGTCACTGAGGCAAACAACTTTTTTTTCTTCTCCTTTAATCAATAATTTAAAGTAGGCATTTTGGGTAAAATAAGCATTTAAGTTAGCTGATTGAAAAACGGAGATCCCAAACCTTTACAAAGAGTCACATTGCTGAAGAAATGTTTGTTTGTTTGTGTGAGGGAAACATTAGATTTACTAGACACTGAATTAAAAATTGAAAATGCTCTTAGAAATGTCACCTGTTCATTTAAAGAGGAGGATGATGTAATGCCAACATTGCTATATTGTGCAGCATCCCTCCCGGAACAATCTCATATTAATTTTGTTGTTCTCCCTCCCACATGCCCTCCCCTCCCTCCCTTCTCCTTTCTCTTCTAGGACAAGACGAGCGCGCTGAGTCTCAGCAATGTGGCCGGGGTTTTCTATATCCTCATCGGTGGGCTCGGACTAGCCATGCTGGTTGCCTTAATTGAGTTTTGTTACAAGTCCAGAAGTGAATCAAAGCGGATGAAGGTGGAAACCCATTTTCCGGCCTTTCACGCCTTCTCTCTGATCCCACCCCGGCTCCCAAGCTGCCTTCAGAGACGGATGCAGCCCAGACCATGAGTGGAAAGCCAAGACATAGGGATAATGAAGTGACTGTGTCACTTAACTTGCTAGAAAGGAATAGGAGCATCAGAGAAAGCTAAAAGAGGGTCAAGTGGGCCATAGTGGGCAGCTGATACAAGATGAGGCGTGGTATAATGCTAGTTCAAAATCCAGATAATAGAGAAAAATCGTAGCACAAATAGTAACAGGAACACATTGCCATTCCTTAAAATTACCAAAGCAGACCATGGCCATGCATGTGCAGCATGAATGAAGTGTGCTTGGCTTGGTGTGATACAGCCATTACTGCAGTATGAAAAAATCCCCAAACCCAAGCAATTAACAGCAAGATGAAACTGGAGTAGTGCAGTGATGAATCAGATCCTGTTGTTCCCTTTGCTGGCGCCCTGCTGGCACTATTTGCAGGTTGGCAACAGTGATATATGCTCAGAGCATTGTTGCCGTGGAACAGATGAGTGGGTCTCCATATTCAGAATTATGGGTCCCCTTAGAGAGAAATTGGCCTCTAATGTCTCCTGTAATGTTTGGGGTCTTTTTTCTCCACCCTGTCATGGTCTTGCAGAAGTGTACTTCCTATGACACGGGAGATTTGTTTCAGCCCTAAATCCTTGTGTGGCTAAATTTCACAGTGTCATGTCAAGAGTGGATTAGATTTGAGAGCCCTGGGGATACACATGTAGCGCAGCATGTGTGCAACAAGTACATCTTGACTCAGATGACTCGCAGAGGCAATCGCTTATACAGAAACCGCTGTGCACAAGGTCGCAGCGGAGTCTGTGCTGTCAGAGTAACACATTCCTTATCTTCCTCATCTTGACCTCTCCCATGAGCATGGAAGTCAGTATGAGTACATGAAGTATGCAGTGAACTTCATAAAATTTAGAGAGATTTTCACTTCCCTGAGCACTGAAACTTATCCAGAATCAACAGAAATATAAGTGATGATTTATCTGGGTTTTATATTACCATTTCCCAACATGCTTAATGTTTTGTCAGTAATAATAACATTTCTAATTCACTGAAAATGTACAACAGCTCTTTTCCCATTGAGGTTCAGAAAATTCCACAGGCAAAGAGGGGAGCATTGAGCACAGGGCTAAGATAATGTGAGCAATGAATGTCCCTCAGTATAAAAAAAATTATAATTGCTGTCTATACTGTAAAGCTAGGTATGTCACAAATACACTGAGAAATAGAGTCAGAATGCAGTAGCTCTGTGGTTTTAGTCTTAAGGAGATTCTGCACTGATATAGCTTTCCTGTGTTACTTGAAATGACCCTCTCATTCACGTCACTGTTAGCTTGTGGTGCTCTCGGCATTGTAAAACCAGCCACTACGGGAAGGCATTGCTGCTCCCAGTGTTAACATCTGGTCTAAGCTTGTCCCTTTGGCTGGCTCCCCCCTTCAATGGCTGCCCAGTCCGTAAAGGATGATGGTCCCCTTAGAGACAGATTTAAATGCAAAGAAACAAAACTGACTTCATCTGTTAGTTTAATTGGTCTAAACTGATGGTTTCCTTAGATCTCTGAAAGCAAATGTTTTGGATGGTATCTGGAACAGGAAGATGAGATTTGCTTTCCTGAACTAGGTTTGCATTTCCTGATTACCTCAATCATCTCTGTATAGGCACATGCTCAACTTTTCACATGAGGAAAGTCAAACATATGCTTACAGTGAGTCAGAGTCCACCATACATAACAGTACTGGAGTAGTAATAGCGTATCTATGGAGGAAGTGTGTATAGTACCTCTGCTCAGATCCAGGATGACTGTTCTTATGTTGTAGAGTTTGAACAGTTTTTCATATGAAATGTATGCTTTATAGCTCAAAATACTGCTGAAACATTTGATTTTGAATGTAGAAGAGGTGTGAATTAACAGAGCAGGTGCAGTAGGGACATGCAGAAAGTGAGAGTCTGAATGGAGACAGGGAGGGAGGGGACAGTGACAGAAGGACAACACTGCTTTATATTGTAATTTCTCCAACATTCCTAAGGACAGGGGGAGACCCCCCCGTCCTTCCTAAAAGGGTTTTTGTTTAATCCCACAGCAATCAATCAACGAAGCCATACGGACATCAACCCTTCCCAGGCCGGCTGCAGCAGGAGGCAGTGGAGAAAATGGACGTGTGGTCAGCCACGATTTCCCCAAATCCATGCAGACAATCCCGTGCATGAGCCACAGCACTGGCATGTCCCTGGGAGCTACGGGATTATAATTGGCCTTTTGACCCATTGCCTGGGTGAGAGCAAGGGCAGCCCTACTCTACCCCCTCCAGAGCCAAAACCAAACCCAACACAAACAAGACAAATGACCATGACAGAAGGGACAATCGGATGGATCTTCTTGAGGAAATCAAATCTATTTCCCTTTTTATTTGCAAACAGATCAACTGGCAGGAGAACAGAAACAGGTCTGTACTGCAATAAAGAGAGTGTAATGGGATTTAAGAGACTCGCAAACCATCCCTGATCAAAGAACCACTGGAACACTAATGAGGACCATGCCATTTTGTTTTAACTTGGTTGTTAATAAGTCTTAGTGTGTGCAATATATATATTTTTTCTTACTAATTCCTGTGGTGTCAGGGTAACATCAGCCCTTTCTCCTTTCCCTGCTCAGTCCTTCAATCTGGTTTAGTTTGGGGTGCAAACCATAATGTCTGAGCTACTAACAGCAAAAAAGAAAATCCTATAAACGACAAGTTGAACTCCTTGCAGGGCATCAGCATTGACCCATTTTGTCCATCATGATTCTGCCTTCCGTTGTTATGTTGTGAACTCAGGCTGTGGAGTTACTGCAACGAGGCAGATATAGCTGAAAAAGGCTCTCCCTGCAACAGGAAGAACTTGATGTGAGAAAGAACCTGAGCAAAAACACGGGGCAAAGTGATGAGTGAATTTGGAAACCCCAGGTAACCTGAGGACAAAGTGATAATTTTTCTAGAGATGAGTGGTGGCTCAAGAGAAGAATAAAGTGCCCGGACTGGAGAGCGTCATGTGCGGCAGACCAGAAGAGATGGTTGGTCTAAGATCATAGCTGTTGTTTATGGAAGAGAGGAAGTAAATGCTGCGTTCCCCTTACGTGCGACTCTCCTGCCTCAGTTATTGGGAGCTTATAAGCAATTGTGAACCATTTCTTCATTGCTTAGCGTCTATGTGTGTTCTCTTTGTGGTGGGCACATATGGGAACCACCATGAGCTGGGAATAGACCATCTCAAGACATCCAGTTGTAGATGGTTGCCCATTAACCAGTAAAACATGCTAGAAGTCATGGGCTGCAGTGGGAATATCCCTGCCTTTTTGCTCTGAAATCCCTTTATGGCCAGTTTTCTAATTAAGAGAGACATTTTGTAGATAGTTGGCCAGAATGGCTTCCTGAAAGGAACTGCTGAAGCAAACCAAGGAGGAGACCCAACAAGAGCTTAATTCAAGTGTCCATGACATTCAACAGCATCAGGGCTGGTCAAACTAAGCTTTCCTGTCAAGTTGTGGCCTGAGTACAAAGCCAAAAGTAGCAGATTCCCACTCATGTACCCCTAGGGAGGGGGAAGCATCCACAAACCAGAAGAGCAGGTTGATGACCCCAAACTTGGTTTTGCAGAAACCTGCATTGTCAGGGAGGCAGCTGGAAGTCCAACCACAGGCATGGAGATAGAAGGGGCAAGGATGGTTTTCCAGAACTTCATCAAAGGTTCATTGTGTGAATCGCTGGCATGGACAGACAAATGCTTCCCACCCTGGTGGGCCTGCGGCACCTCCCCGGAAGTGAAAGATTCCTAGCAGAGCATCTGGAGAGAGAAGTTCTGTGGGGCAGGGACCACAGTGAACCCACTGAGCCTTGTCCTGTCTCACAGGTCCATCACTGATGGCAAATAAAGTTCAAAGCTTCTGACAAAACCCAGCAAATACCTGTTCGGGGACTGAGCTGCTCTTAGAGCATTCTCAGCTGCTTTTTGTCTTTTTTTCTTTTTTTTTTTTTTTTTAATCCACAGCATAGCTAGAGAGAAGCAGGAAAAGAAGGGAGGCAGGTGAAATGATGCCGGCAAATGACTGGCACAGGTCTGTAAGGAGGACCTGTCTGTGCAGCTGTCCATAGGTACGGCTGGAAGCTGCCTGTATCTGTTAGCGTACGAATGTGCAGAGCAATACGTTTACCACCTTTAACACCAGCCTGGTCTGAAGTATCTGTTCTGTTTACCCACTTGTCATGCAACACTTGGGAGACCAGCAAGTCAAAGTCAAGGTCCTATGCTCAGGCACAGCATGTCTTGTGCCAATATGTTGTCCTCTCTCCACTACTGGAAACCCTTGCAACCTTCATCTCTCATCACCAAACATGAACTCTGTTATCAGCCACTCCAAACACCTCTTTGGGTCAGTTTGTATTGGTTATCATTATTTTTAATCCTCTTTTTCTTAATTTTGACTTCGGTTTTGTCTAAGTGGTAGCACAGTGGAGGCATCTCCTGACCCAGCTCTTACCATGTCCCGGACCTTGCTGAGCGCTGCGGTGGGAGCTGCTGATATGGGACCACATGGCAGCAGGTCATGGGGAGGCCGACCGGGCAGTCAGATGGTCTCGTGAGAAGCAGCACGTCTGTGCTAGGACTGGCCGCCTGTGATGTGAAGATGTGACCTGCAGTTTTCAAAGGCTTTGGATCAGTGGAGGGGTTTAAAAAAAAAATAGGACAGAAGCGTGGAAAATGTTAACTTGTAATATGTATTTTTACTACACTTTTCTTAAAAATAGAGTAATGGTAAAACTCTTAAAGACATTGACATTTTTTCTCAACAGGAGTCCATATTTAACAGTTTTGGCTTTCATTAAATTTTGCTCTTTGGTATCTGGATCTTTTATTTAACAGCTATATTTGTTTTAACTCTCTTTTGTTTTTTCTTTATTTTGGCAGTACTGCAGAGGATTTTACTTTGTCAAATGCAACAGTGTTTTTATTTTCACTTTCTATTTTTTTCAAGCAACATTTTAATTGGTAATTATTATTTACACAAAAATGAAACCATCAACTGGAATTTTAACACCAAGGATCCATGATCCATTTTTCATACCTGTCCATGCCGTTTTGTGCCAGTGCTGGATGTGTGGAAATGAAAGTGATGTTACCCCTCAGGCAATATTACCCAACCTGAATCAAACAAGCTTTCCCTGATTATTGCTGTGTCTGACTTGTGAACAGCAGCCAAATAAACTGCTTCAGGTTGAAATTAGGAATCTATCTAATATTTACCCAAGAGTCAGGAAACTAAATATTAATTGGGCTCAAAGTTACTGATTTTGCTTTGTTTGGAGTTTTGTGGGGTTATTTTTTGAGGAAGACTATTAGAGGGTATTAGCTTGTTTTTACAGAGAGGGAAGACATGGTCAGCTCAGAGAGAAGTCAGAACCAGCACTGGTCCAAAAATCCTCACCAGGATCAGCTTTCCTAGGAGCTCCCATGCTGTTTCAGAGGCTTGGACATTTAAGATGTTTCTCAATCAGTTTTCACAAACTTAACCTGCTAAATTCCTCATCCAAAAGTCTGTTGAAGGGGAAAAGAGAGTAGGATTTAAAGGAGCTTGGATATTTATGCAGATGCTGACAGTTGCTGGAGATAACTATAATCATTAATGTTGTGCTCTTACATAGCACTTGGTGTCACAGATCTGGAAGGATTTCCCTTCCCTGTATCATCGTTCTCAATTATCAGCTGGGCACAGAAGTGCCTTGGACCAGGCATCCCAGCTCACCTCACAGGGACATGGTTATAGATTCGAGGTATCCAGTATTCACAAGGGCTTCTTTTACCCACTAATAAGTTTTAAAGATAGAGTCAGCAAGAGGCAGAATTAACATGTTTTGAAAGGGGCTGTGAACCCTCAGGCTGCAAAGCACAAGACTCCCAGTCAATGGGACCTGAAGGAGAGGTTTCCCATGGACACACCATGTTGGATCAGCCCATTTTGGTCTTCCACAATTGCTTAGGCATCCAGTACTGTACTGTGGGCTGGATCCTGTCGCAAAATGCTCTCCTTGCTCAGTGGCTCACTCTGTTCCCAGTGAGGTTGCAGAAATGCACAATAAATGTTCCTTTATATCTTGGCAATTCCCTCCTAGCAGCAAAAGCAAATATTCCTTGTAAGAAAGTCTCCAGCAAGAATCCAAAATTATCTTCAGCAGTTGTTGAAGCAAAAAAACCCACCAAATCTGTAAGTGCAGAAAGTGAGGAACAGATGTATCGCCCAGTCCATCCATTTGCTATGGGATGATAACCCTGGCATCAAGACACAAAGTTGGGATGCTCCAAAAAGATTTGACTGGACTTGTTTGTCCGTGTGTCTAGCTGCCATCAAATGCAAGGAGAAATTCATCTAAGCTCAGTGAAGGCACAGGACAGGGGCACATTAGTGTTTGCTGTAACCCCATGGGTACCACTAACTTGTTCAGCTCCAGCATGTCAGTCATATATCTCCATCCAAAGTTTTGGGACACATGGGGAACACAGGCTCATGCTCTGTTTTCAATGACATGGTCAGTCACCCATGGCACTGGGTCCCCAGAAGAACATTTTTGTGCACGTTCCTAACTAACATGTTGGTCCATCACAGAGACACATGTCAGAGCTTAGAAGACCCATCACAGTGGTATGTGGTATCTTTAAGACACTGCTGGTACTCTTCACTGACATGGCATGAGAAATAGCAACACAGATTGGGGCTTAGTGGAGTTTGCTCTGAATTACCACCTTGGAGGCTGGAGGAGATGGGTTCAGGCCCTTCCCACCAGCAAAGGTACTAGATTAACCCCGAATACCTTTTAGGGACCTGCGTGGCCTGTTCTCTGATGGCTTTTGTAGCTGCTGATGTCCCTTAAACTTAGGTTCCCTAGTTCCCTTCATGCTATCTATGGGGACAAATCAATTTGTCAGCCACCAGTGCTGGGTTTGTGTCTTGGCAGCTTGCTGCTCTTGCAGCTCTGCTACCCAGTTAATTAACTATCAGGAATACAGCGATGTCACTGTGCCAGGCACAGCTGCCCACCAGCCCACAGGAGGGCAGAGCTTTTGGGGCAAAATCCACACGCAAACCCCAACTCAGAAGATGCCCGGCAGTGCCAGACAAACCTACTTGGGCTTCATGTTGCTTGAGCATCATTACAAATATGACACCCCCTCCCAGCTTCCTTCTTACACGGAGCTGTTCTGTTCTTTTCCAGGCACTTGATCTTGATGGTTTGAGTGTATAAGAGGGATGAATTTAGTGTGCAAGGACCTGGAAAAGGAGCTCCTAGGCATGGAGGGGCAGCTCCAAAATGACCTCTCCATCGACATCCTGACAGTTCCCACTCTGGGATTCTCCACTCAGCCCTGACCTGCAGCATCACCTCCCATTTCCCTTCTGTCCATCTCTCTCTCTCCATCTGTATGTCAGTCCCACTCTTAGCACAGCCAGCTGCTTCTCTCCAGCGCCTGGAGTAGTCTCTGGGTGTGTACATCGTGGTTGTCTTACTGCAGATAAGTCTATATCATCATATAGCCTGAAAAAGCAAATGAACTCACCTTCCTCTGAGATGGAGGCAGAGGTGTGAATCCAGCTCTGAACTGGACAGAAGTGATCCCATAACTCTTCATGCTCTACTCAGGCAGCAAGGAGCCTTTCTGCAAATGGGGTGTTATACAGACCCACAATCTTGGGAAGTGCTCAGATGACCTGGCTGTTTCCAGAGCACTTAGATTAATCTCCCTGTTGCTGGTGCACACTTATCCTGAGGAGGCATCGCTGTCTGGCTGCCAGGAGGTACACCTGGCTCAAAGATGGAGAGGGGAGGGTGCTGGGCATCATCTCCACTGAGGTGGTACCCAAGTGAACTCACCTGCTGAATATGTGCAAGAGGAGAGCTGTCTCTAAAGCACTGAAATGCAATAATCCTCACCCCTAGAAGGGATATTGAGAAGTTTAACTAGCTTATGTTTGCACATCCCTTTCTCAAGCACTAAATACAATGCATACACTCACATATATGCATACACAGATATTAAGAGATGCCTTTGATGGCCCAAATTAGCTGTCAAGGTACCTTTTCGTTCCTAAGGATCAATATGGTATAATGTGACAGCCACGAAGTATGTTCATTACTGGTTCTGTAGGGCTGGTTTAACATGCTCTCTGGATTTCTGTGGCAGTAATTCCTACTCTGTTCAAGCTGGCATCAAAATTAATGGCATGTCGTGTTTTATAAGTCCTGATTTTTCAGATGAAAGGTACATGGTGTTGTTCACATCAGTATTACAGTGTAATAAATCAGCACTTTCCGTTTGGAAGGATTTCAGACGATTTCGCAAGTCGTTCTCAGAAACTCCAAAGAAAACCTGTTTGCCAGGCCATAAGCTGATTTTAAAAAATCCATAAAAACAGAAAAAGGAGGACAAAAAATTAGCCATTTCATTGCGGTATTGTTACCTGCTCTGTGTAGGACTCTGGATCCAGGGCAGCGATGCCAAAGTTTGACCAGGCCCCATCACACAGGGTGGTTGCACAGCTATAGCGAGCACATTCCCTGCACTGAGGAGGTTATGGGCAAAGGCTTCAGAGGTTGGAAGGGGGAACACAGCCTGATTTTGTTTGACCAAATAAGAGCAGAGACAAAAGTACAGTTCTGACTGCCAGACCCTAGAACAAAGTGCTCCAAATTTTCAGAAAAGCAGCAGGAAGGGGGAAGAGGTGTGAAGACTGAGCATGCCAGGACAAGGCACCCAGCAGCTCCCGAAAGGTGCCACAGTTATCATCCCAACTCCTTCGCTAGCTGCTGCCCAAAGTGCAGTTCACTTACTAACGACATCTTTACCAAGTAAAACTTAAATTCCCCTGCTCCCAAGAGCACATATGCAAGACAGGAAGAGGCTGAACTTGAAAGGGGAGCCGTTTTGTTGCCTCAGATTAGCTCAAACTGTGTGACAAGCTTTCCCCACTTCAAAACCAATGTTGCTAACCTTGAAATCTGCATTATTAATATTTCAACATGAGTCCCATCAGGAGCTGCTGAAAGAACTCTCCTGGACTCGTGACAGCTCATCCTGTTTGATTCTAATCATATATGAGTGCATGAGTTAAGAAGACATCATTAAAAGTACATTAAGTTTAATTATGCTAGCAGCCGTAGACAGTGGGAGCATCAACTTAATGCAGAATGCATAATTAGATCAGACCTAATCCATTAGATTCATATTTGTTAAAGAAAATGCTCCTCATCTATAAATGTCACTACAAAGTGATCCATAGGGTTTGGAGGAATGGCGCTGTTTTCTGGGGGCTACCACCATCCCGCCCCCTCTCCCCTCCTCCCTGTCCATCACCCCTGTGCACGCTGCTGAGCCCTCGCTCAGCTCTTTGCACATCATGTTTAACAAAAGCACCCACAAAAAATGAGCAAGAAGATCCTCTGCTCTGGCAGCTGAGCCCTGGGGATGTGCTGCGGTGGTTTAAGCCGTTATGAACCCAGATCTCTTTAGCAAGGAGTCGGCACTACCAGAGCAGTCTATGGATGCTGAAGTGCACGCAGTCCCAGGTGGGTAGATTGCATCTCAACCCAGTTAGACCAGAGCAACCATGCTCGGGATTGGAAACTGGTGGTCCCAGTGTGGTCAATGCCCTTTCACAGACTCCAGCAGCTGCTGGCTGCAGTGGGTTGGGACAACTTTCCAAACAAAACAGACCAAAAGACAAAAGTAAACCAAAATAACAAAAGCAAAGACATTTCAGTTCCTTCCAGGGCCAGTCCAGCTCTCTCCACTAACACCGAGGCACCAGCAGGACAGTGTGAGGGAGCCACAGCTGCGGCAGCACGGAAGGTGGCACGTCCCTTTTCCCAGCACCATAGCACTACAAACCACCCACTGCATGGCTTTGCAAAGCCACCACATTCAGGGGAAACCACCATCACTGGTGGGCTTGAACTTGAGCCAGAGAGCTAAGCCCCAAGATGAGTAGCCATGGGTTACCACCCCCCATCTTCACCCCACAGGAGAGCCACAAGCATAAGTGGTACTAGCAACCCATCAGACCCCAAGCAGCATCACCACGGTAGGGATGGTAGGATCTGCCAATGCTCAAGCCCCCCAGGTAATCAGGTTGCTGTGGCTCAGTGCTCTGCAGCTGGGACACAGGATCCTGTGGCCATATGCTTGTCTCGTGGAGTGATTGCAGCAGCATCTCTCAGCCCAGACCTCACCGTGGTGGCTGCTGCCCTGGCAGGGCATTTCCCAGCTCCTGTGGCCAGTCCCAAAGGTGATGTACCTCACCAACACCCCCCAGACCACAGTGCCACTGGTCCACACAGGCTCACTGCCATCCTTGCTGTGGAGACAGGTAAATTTACCATGAGCCTTTACCTGTCACAGGTTACTCACACCTATCACCCCACAGACTAACTCAGTTCAGCTCGAGGGTGATACGAGCTGATGTCCCTGCTAGCCTGGAGTCCATGTAGGAAAGGGAAGGAGGTTGAGGCCACCATATGCCAGATGCATGGCAGCTGTGAACAAGCACAGGAGCAACTGAGGTTCCAGAGAGAACCTGAGAGCCCTGTGCCTGCTGGCAATCATGGGCAGGAGACACACTTAGCTCAGCCGAGCTCTCTAACACCTGCCTAAGTGCTGAATACTATTGCTATGAAAATATAATGGCCTCTTGCTGCCTCTCCTCCACGGAGCTGGGTAAGGACTGTGGCTGGGAAGCCACAGCACAGAGGCACAAGCCCACAGGCAGAGCAGATGGGCAGGATTAAAACCTTTGTGAAGGTACCATTGACAACCAAGGGCCAGCTCCAAATGGACCACAACTACTGGTCAGACAATAACTGAGATTTCCAGGAAGTTTTCTGAATAAAGCATCTGATAATTTAGGTTTGAGGAGGCTTTTGTGTGTGTGGTTTGTTTGTTTGTTTTGTTGTTTGGTTTTTGTTTGTTTGTTTGTTGCTTTGTTTTGTTATAAGAGAGATAAAATCCCTGCCAGTCAGCACATTTTATCTATATTTCATTTTCATCCTTGGCACCTCCAGCCCCTCTCCACCCTCCTCATACAGGCAAGGGTGACACAGGCAGATAAATATAGATACATATTTATATTTATATACATAAAGCAGCTATCACTAAAAAAAAAACAGAAGGCTCTGCTGCCAGCCTACCTGGCTGGTGTTTAATACTGCTACTCCATCAGGGTTGGAGGGAGACCTATTGTGAATGGCAACAGTTTGTGCTATGGAGTCCAGGAGGGGGTGAAATGGGGCTCAGCAGCCCACAGGACCCTTCTGCCCCCCAGTTCAGAAATGCCGTGGGACACCAGCATTATCCTGCCCCAAAGGTCTTGCAAAAAGGTTGGAGGATGCTGTGGCTGTTTACTTGCCACAGAGGTGGTTTCCATGTTCTCTGTTTTTCAGGGTTTTGAACTGACAATGGTCGTCAGCATTTCTAATTTCAATCTAATAAACATAGGGAAAGACTGGCTAAAGGCTATTGTGATTTTCTTCCCCATTTCTGTGGTTAAGTCTGTTTGCCAGTAACCATTGTAATCCGGAGTCCTGGTTCAGCTGAGAAGTAGAAAAAGACACTGCAAAGACTTGGGAAAACTTTCATCCTCTAAGGAAGCAGTTGATCTATAGTGAATTGTACATACTCTTATCTGCTGATGTACTTTTTAGTTGGGTGATATTCAGGAGATAGTTGGAAACAATCTAACATCATAAGGCCTTTTAGAGAAAGCCTTGATCTTTTAAAAAGGCAGCCACTGACATGTTCAAAGTGAGCATCCTGTGCATGTGTGTTTGCACATGTATGCATCTGTGTGTCATTTAAAAATAAAGCATCAGTCCCCATAAAAATCAAAGGTGAGCACAAAGAGAAGTTCTTCAGAGAAAGAAATGTCAGGACCTTTATATCCTCACCATCAATTCCCTTTAGTATGGCAATCCATAAGGTGAAATGAGAGGGACACCTGTGGTGCTGCTAATTGTTCTCTCCAAAGGAAAAGGTGAAACTATTCAGGCTGCACTCTTTGAATGCTCAAAGGGAGATGTAAGTTAACCCCTTTGTGGCCAGTTAGCCCAAGACAACTACTGGCATTCCAAATGGGAGATGGGATGTAGCTGCAACCCTGGAAGCCACAAGCCATAAATTCCCAAAGACTCAAAAGCAAGTTTTAGGCTCTGACAGCCCTCTCTGAGACCCCAACAGGCATCTGCCAGACTTCAGCAAGACATCAAATATCTCCATTTAATCTGCAATATAATTTGACAGGATTCTGATGCAGCGATATGATAGCAGTGTGACCAGCTCTTAGGTTTCATTTGAAGAAGTATTTCACTCTGGTGTAAGAAAAATCTACCCCCCCCTCACAGACTATATGCCACATTTTATTACATTTGTTGATTATCCAAAAAGCACTAAGAGAGCTTGAACACTCGTTCCAGTGATGCCCGGACCCCTTTTACAATAATTGGCATAGAAAGGTCTGCAAAGTCCCTTTCTGAAAAAACTGAGGCACAGAAAATTCCCATGGGATCCATGCTGCACAAGAAGCCCAGACAGAGAGACAGGTCACTGACTGGTCTTCTGGCTCCCAGAGTGTTCCCCTCTTCTACAGTCAGCAGCTCACCCCACCAAGACCATCCTGACCCCTTCTGGGAGCCCAGAGCTCAGTATTTCCAGAAACAGGGCGGCACACCCACAGTGCAGACCCTCATCCCTTTTTAAAAGGATTTTGTGATGCCATGACTTTGTGCCAGGTCAGAGGGGAAGGGAATAACCTGTGGTTTGATGCAGTAAGGCAAAAGAAACTCCACTTCAGCCTCCCTCTCTTTCTGCTGTGTTTCTTGAAGGGACTAAAACATGAATTCAGAAAGGTATTTTCAGGCTTCAGAGAGGCAAAGCCCAGATGTGTAGCTTTGCAGCAAATGCTCCCAGTCCAGACTGCTAGATCCTGCAGGTAGCTAGAACTTCACGACAGCAGCACTACCTCTCTCCACAGGGCACAGGGATGGCTTTCCAGAACAGTGTTCCCATCCCGATGGTCCCAGTGTCACTTGATGCCACACAGTGAACCACACCTGTGCTGCACCCTGGGGTGTAAATGTCTGTGTCTGGAGGTTGGTGGAGAAAGGGTTAACCCCACCCCCAGCTATCAGCTGCAAAGCTGGGCTGGACTGGGAGGAACTGGGTGATTACCAGAAGCTATAAAGGTGTGCTGGGAGGGCAGGGAGGGTTTTACTGGGAGAGCTGGGCTGGGGAGGGCATGACTGGTATTGAGGAAATGATAAAGCAGTTGTTTTGCTGCTGGAATGCAGGATGGCTTCTGTAATCAATCATCACCTGTATCCCTCTTGGACCTATGGAGGAGACTGGAGAAAAGGCACTCGCTTGCTTTTAATACCACAGGTAGGAGGAGAAACTCTGTCAATGCCTTGGCTGCTGAGTTGGTCTCCAAGCAAGCGTGCAGGACAGAAAGCTTCCTTATCCCTGGCTGTGGTGCTAGTGGTTAATCCCTTTGATAGCAGGAAATTCTTCAGCTGTTGAAAGAGAGAGGAGGCTGCTGAGCAGGAAAAATTGGATGGAGATTAAAAAGGGTCAAGAGAGATGCTGAAAACTGCTGAATAATGTGCCTGTGGCTTCATAGGAGACTGGTGCAAAGTGGGGGAATGATGTGGACATTAAAGGGAATCAGGGCACAGCAAAGGAGTCTTTCTGTATGCTGAGCACAGGGCAAAACTCACATACATGCCCTGAAGTGAGCAAAGCCCACTACTTTTCAGGCTAGGAAGTACTTTTTGGTAACTATAATGCACCAGTTAGTGCTATGTGCCAGGAAGAGCAAACATAGTCTATCTCCAGGCCAGGAACAAATAACCAAACTTTCACAAGCAGTCTGCAAACAAGAGAAAAAGGCCTGTTTGCTTTCCCAAAGACAGATCATGGCAGACTGCTGTGATTTGTTTTGTTTGTCTGTTTTGCTCCTGAAGGTGCTTGTATTCCTAAGTGAGGAAGGTGTGGTAGGTCTAAAGTAAATCGGCTTCACAAAAACATTTGATTTTGTGGGGAAGCTCATTAGCTAAAATGAGGACTATAAAAGAAGAGCTGTCAAAGTGAGACATCTAAAGAGAAGATAATGAGTTGTACTGCAAAGCATAACTGGCTGGAAGGAAAGGTACATATATAGATTATCTGAAGGATTTATCTTGGAACCACAGTTAATTCACGTGGTGAATTGAAAGACTTCAAATTTGGGAGGTAGAAAGACCGGATGAAAGGCAGTGGTTCAACATAATGACTGAGGGGCTGACTGCAAGACTACCTAGAGCTGAAAAGAGCGGATGAAGATCTCGGTACACATGCTGATAGCTGCAGTTTTTGCCGCCAATGGAAAAACATTCTACAGACATTAAAAAAAAAATTAAAGAGAAAAAAATAATCAAACCCACACATTTAAAGGTCACAGCAAGAGAATTCCAGCTGGGAGAAACCTTTGGTGATATCAAAAATGTTATGCACAATCCTGACCAGCCAACATTGGGAAAGCTGACCTGAAAATGGCATAACTGGGAATTCAATGGTGCAGGAAATCCTTTCCAGTCCAGCCTCGTTTTTGTTTCTGCCTACCAGTAGTGTGGTGGCCACTGTCAGCTGAACAGCCTCTACCTATGAAATGTCTTCTCTGTGGTGTCCCAGGGCTTTGTAATCCTACTCATGAGGTTACTGCGCCATGGGGTTGCCAAGGGCAAGAGGAATCTCCCTTCTCTGGGCTAGTCAGCCCCAAATTCTCTCTCCAAAAACTTTTTCAACCTGCCTGGGAAATGTCCTGAACTTTAAACAGGCAGGAAAGCACGATAGAGAAGACGCCAAGAATACATTGAGCTGGTAGACTGGAGAAAGTGAGAGAGGGGAGGATGATGAACCAGAAGTTGGTGCATAATGAGTACCCCATAATGAGCTGTGATGGACCTCATCCCCAACCAGCTGGTTTACAAGGCGCAGCAAAGCTGTGAGCACCGTGCCCAGGGAGTGGGAAGCACCGCGACACTCCGTAGGTGTTACTTAGCTGATTTAATAAGCTTCAGCTGCTCCCTGCGAACGTGCTGGCTGCCTTCAGAGGTACCGGCTATATAACTGGGGCATCGCTCCAGCCCCCGTCAGCATCTCTCAAAGGTGAGAGAAAATGCGTACGAGCAGCAGGTTTGTTGGCTTTGAGAAGCGCTGCGCTGAGAACTGCCTGCCTCGGAAATACTACCGAGCCGACACGTGGGAGTCCTCCTACGCTTTGGCAAGGAGACAGGGAGGGAAGGCTTAAAAGCATGATTTGTATAGGAATAAAGAAGCAGCATCTTTGTGCCAGTTGGCTCAGAAGCAGTAAGGTGTAGCAGGGAAAACATGATTTTGTTTGGTGGGCTTATCATCTCTCTGGTAGAGACTGGCTCATAATTACTCCTTTTTATCACTTGCGGGTGGACTGTGTGTTGAGTGGGTTGTTTCCTACAGTGCCCTGATATGTAAATTGTGGAGCAGTAGGTTTTTAGTGAGGTGTTTCTGAAGAGCTGTGAGGCGACAGCAGGGAGTCTGGGAATGACTCCATGGAGTAAGGTGGTGTCTCCTTGCTGCTCATATCTGACTTTCCAAGGGTCCAGGTGCTGCCCATCCCAAATGGACCCCTTGCCATGGTCATGAAACCCTGATCAGTCCTCTGCTGCTGGCAATGGAGAGAAGATGTGCAAAGCGCAGGTTACTCTGGAAGACTTTGGTGACCTGGGTGCTTCCTCAACAGCTCAGGTCAGTGTTTGGACAATTTCTGGGGTTTCGCCATTTCCACCCATTTTAGCAGAGAGGATATCTTGAGGTTTCTCCCTGACACTATACGAATGGGGAGGTGTGTCCCTCCAGGTGATGCGAGGGGACAAGCCCAGCTCATGAGGGACCTGGTGGTACAGAAGCCACAGCGTTCTCTTAGCAATCAGTGACTGCTGGGCAACAGCAGGGCCAAAAGCATTTGGGCCTTAAAAGCCGTGGAAGGTGTTTCTTATGACAGGATATTTCTTTCACTGGCTGAGTTCTCTGCCTTCCTCCTCTCTGTCAAGTGTAAATATATTTTAGGGGAAAAAAAAAAAATGCCAAGGTCCCAGATCCCACCGTGTGTCCATAAAGAGCTTTTCTGGTTAGCTCTGCAAAAGTAGGAGATCCCAATGGCTGGTGATTCTGTATTCACACAGCAGCAAAAGCCCTTCCTGCGGAGGAGGAGAGTAAGGAAGATCTCATTAGGTCTGGCCACTTGTTTAGAAAGGAATTTTGGGTCTCATCAGTGCCAAAAATCCCAGGACACATCCTCTCATTCTAATTTACAGTTACAGCCATAGAGAGCTTTCTCTTTTGAGATAAAAGTGGGCTAAAAGCAGCTGAGAGAGGAACTTCAGAAGCGATGACAGTGACACGAGCTCCTCCTGCTCACACAGCTCAGCCATGGTGCCGCAGACGTGGCAAGGGCCAAACGATTGGGATAATTGCTCTCCCAGCAATACACTGACTATGTACATTTAGGTTTCAATTAATTTGCTGGCTCTAAATGAACTGCCTCCTATTGCTTTCAGCAATCAAGTCTTGTTAATTGAAAAGAGCGTTTATCTTATGTCTAGGAGGAGGCTGGACAAAAGTAGGGCAACAAAATCCAGTGTGAAGGTAGCACCAAGTGAAAGGAGGAGGGGGAAAATGAAGCTGAGGGAGGAGAGCAGCCAGGGTGGCCAAGGGAAAATGTTCAGGCTTTTTTTCTTGATGGCTTCAATA
Organism: Patagioenas fasciata; assembly: GCF_037038585.1. Taxonomy (NCBI): domain Eukaryota; kingdom Metazoa; phylum Chordata; class Aves; order Columbiformes; family Columbidae; genus Patagioenas; species Patagioenas fasciata. The sequence goes on along the minus strand of NC_092533.1, from coordinate 6,087,883 downwards.
TTCTCAGGGCTGTCCTGATTTGAAAGGGCTTTTCTTTTCACCTGGACTCCTGTTGTCCCACTTCCAGCTGGTTATGCACCATCAGTGGGGTTACATATGCTTGGGGGGCACCAGCTTGTGCTGCTAGGACTTGTGAACACGGGCTTTCGACCCACTGCTGCCTCCAATATCTTGGTGCTGCCAGGGGCTGCTGGAGCTCAGGGGGAGTATCTAACACCTTGGTAAAACAGAGCACAAGCAGGAGAATTTAATGCATTTCCTCAAGCAATGAGTGAACCCCAAGCAGTTGTTCATCCCGTCTTTGTTTTCATGGGGGTGGCCGTGCTCCTGCAGAAACAATTGCTGAAATGTCAAAAGTACCTTGAAAATCAAACAACCCCTAAAGCCCACCCAAGGAAAGCCCTTTAAAAAGGAGATCATTGGCTATGCTATAATGTTTGAAGAATGATCCCACTTTCTTACCTTTAAATTAAGTTGCAAATACAGTCCTTAAGACATAAAATGTAGCACAGGTTTGGGGTTATTTTTTTTCTTTCTTGATCTGACTACTTAAAACCTCTCTCTGAGTTTCCCACCAACTGAACCTAATGTTATCTCCTACACACAGTCGTCATCTCATTAAAGGGAAATCAGAGAAACTGACTTTAATAAATTTTAACACCCTCTGTGAAAAATCCAGCAATTAAAGCTTCCTGCCCCTGGACCTTTAAAAGCAACACGTGATAGATCCCCTTCAGTGTTTAATAAGTGTGGCTCATCAAAGGGTGATGGCATGCAGGGGTAGGAGAGGAGGCAGGAAAAGGAAAGAAATAGGAGCATCAAGACTTAGAGACTGAAAGACAAAAGATGACCCTCTGTTTTTCACCCTCCTTCCAGAAACTGAGGAGAAAATGAACATCGTTAGAAGGAGACTGATAAGCCCAGCTTGCTTTGGAGGGGAGGGCATGGGGAGGGAGGTGCAATGGAGGTCAGTCCAACCAGGCAGCACTAGGCATGCATCATTACACAGAGTCACTCAGAATAGTGTTTACCCTCCAAGTACAGTTCTGTGACCATTTTTGTTGTTGTTGCTGATCTGAAGAGGCAGAATGTTCTGGATAACAGCAAGCGGGTGGATATCAAGCAAGACCGTGGAGCAGGTTGTCTACTTCTCTGCAAACCCTCTGGGAAACCATCTTAGACATAAATTTATCATCAGGTTAAATTCATCCCCTTTATCACCCATTGATAACAACCACTTGAGGGACAACCACTGCTCGGATTGTCTTTCTGGAGAAAAGGTTTGGGGTTTTTTATGGATGAGGAGAAACAGGTGGATTTTATCACTGCTGAAGCTTGGCTGTGGGAAGGAGATGCACTAACCAGGTGTTCAACTTTTCTGTAATCAGATAGGAACCTCTCAAGATATCTTGGTCCTTCTAGCTCCTTCTGAAACCTTGAACAGGTTTTCTGAGCTCTCAATCGCCTGGTATTTCTGGTCAGTTGTACAATGGAGATTATGGTCTTTATTCCCATTCTCTTATGGCTCATCTCAGAAGTGCATAAAGTAGCACAAACCTCTTGGAAGAAAGGTACAAAGTATTTCTGGTTTTTTTATGACTTATCTCTTAATCTGGGGCAAAAATCTTTCTTTTTTCTTTCCGCTTCTTTATTATCTGGTACTTCAAGGATGGTAAGAGATGGGGAATGAAGGAGTCCTTACAAGAGAAATCACTGATTTTGTGCACAGGCAGGTGAAACACAGGTGGTGAGGAACTGATTACGTACTGGCACTCATTAGCATGAAAATCCTCAGGTGCCTCATAAGGTTTCTCCTCTGAGTCTGCTGAAGTGATAACACCACTGGAAGTGGGTTTTTCAGAAAAGGAATGGCCACTCAGGGACTATTGGTTTGATTGGATTGCAGTGAAGCTTCACATCAGGCCTGAAACAAAATCTGTGGAGCCAACAGAAGTTTCCTAGAAGACAAGACCAAATCAGGAGACTGTGTGATGCAGCTTGGCTTTTGCCCAGCACAAGAGTTAGGAGAGGTGATATTCAAGCTAAAAATGGACAGTGTAGCAAGCGGAAGGACATGAGGAACTTGCTCTGGATAGGTTGAGGAACCCAAAATTATGCAGAGCATTTGGAAAAAAGAGACCTTAAAGTAGGTCCTGAATAGGCAACCAGGACAACATTGGCTCTTCCCCTCCAGAGGGATGGAAAGCTGGTCAGCCTCCATGGACAACACTTGGTAGCCATGTGAAGAAGCATTACTGCCGCTGTTTGCCTCCATGGAGCACAGAAATTATGCAGGAAGACTTTGAGGGCTATTGAGGGCTGTTGAATCCAGCCTTTTTGGAGTACACATACTTCTCCTTCTCCTGTCTTTATATAGTTTCTGTGACGATTTCCTCCATCCCTGTCTTTCCTGTTATATGTTTCCTTGCCTGGAGGCCTGATCTACCTTGGATAGGCTGTGCTATGTCAAAAGGGAAGGTCCCCTGGCCGGTGCCCGGTGTGATGGGCAATGTAGCCATCTGGCAGTTCACCTGCTAGATCTCCAGTTCTCTCCTTGTCACCTAGTACCCTCTCATGTTTAGAATTCTGGTTTATCCCTAAGATTCAAGCAATATCTGTATCTTTTGGTCTTTAGGGAAGGTATTACTTTTATTCAGTTGGCCTTTGTTGATGCTGAGGTCAAAGAGGACAAATCATTTCTGCTGACACCAGCTCCGCTTCATGTGCTTGCAGAAGCAAAGCACTGTGTGTGTGTGTTTGTGGAGGGGGCAAGAGGGCACATTCCTTTGAGCTCTTACAAAAATAGATGAGAACATGGCTGCCTTGCAACCCAGACTCACACAGACCTTGGGCAAACCAATCAGACACCGTGTCCCGGCCACCAGCTCTGCACTGGGGACAAAGCCCAGGAGAGGAGCCCACACAGGGCAGCACAGAGCACTCTCCCCTCGCCATCTGACCCCAGCCCCTTGCACCCCATTCGTGATCTCCATTCCCAATGCTCCTCAGCAAATGCTGCCCTGCAGCAGCAGCTCACCCAGAGAGCACCAAGCCAGGAGTGTCCCTGCCTGCTTGGTGGCTGTCACTGGGTGGCCTGGACCCTCCTTATGCCAAAAAAAGACCATTTTAGGGAGAGATTTTGTTCTGGCTTTGTGATTTCAGCAGTTACTTGGCAGTCTACATCAGCAGGCACAAGGGGATGCTCAGCACCAGTCACACCATGTCCTACATTGTCATTGCCTTTGGCTTCAAACCCAGCATGGTCCAAGCACCTCAGGTCTCCTGACCTCCAGCCCTCTCTTGGCACAAATCTTTTCTTATTGGGGAAAAATAGTTCATGGGCCTTTTATCACATCGATAGGCCATGCTGCTGCCCCCAGGATTCTGGTTCTTCTGTGACTCCAGCAGCATTTAATTTCCAAAGCAATTCAGTTTTGGGCAAAAAGCAATCTCAGCACCCCCAGCCACTGCTGTCTACCTGTAGCATCCTACATCAGAGCAGCCGTTCTGTTAATCAGCTGCTGGGGGAGAAAGACAACTGGGAGCCCTGGGCAGGCACACAGGCCAGGGACTGCAGGAAGTTGAGGTGTTTGATGTTTGCTTTATTTATTTATGTAGCAGCCCCTGTCTCTGCAAGAGTCCCTTTCTGTGGAGGAGTGATAAGCTGCTCTTGGCTCCCACTTGCCCATTCCTGCTGGCTCCATTTTCTGCTAGGTGCCGTCTCATTAGCATCCACCAAAAAACCCCCACTGACATCCCTGCCAGGCTGCCCTCCCTGCCCTGCCTCCGAAACACCACCAGCATGCCATGGAAACAGCCGACAGAGCATCCAGGCTCAGCAGAGCCTGAGGGTGCAAGAGAGAGGGATGAAGGATGGCTCCAGAGATGCCTCAGGAACCTGTAAGACAGACATGCATCACCAGAATTAAATTCCCACTGGCCTTCTCAGAGCTGGACTGGGTATGGTAAACAATTTAAGGATGTATAATTAAGTCAATTTGCTTGCACAGCACTGATTTGTAGCTAAAGGTCAGCATGTCTGGACCTGCACCAGGAATGATGGAGGGCTGAGCCTAGCAGGCCCCATGCTTGGACTCACTTCCCTGGTAGGAGCACAACCCTTGGTGTGGGGTCTGTGTGGGAGCCTGCACCTCTCTATGTCAGTGCAGCTCATACACAGGTGTGCCCAGCTCCTGCCCTGCCTTGCTCTCCTGCCCACTGCTGCTCGTAGTGCCCCTGGTCCCTCATCACTCATGGGGTTTGGGCAGTGGTGGTGGCGTGCTCTCGTCGAGGCGTAGCTCTGCCGGGTGATGCTCCTGCATCCCACATGCATGGATGCTCCACGCCACAATATCCCCAGCCATCCCACTGCCTCTCCCATCCCACTGTGGTTCAGCAGCTGGGAGAGAGGGACGCTGCCAGGGAGGATCTTTTTTTAAAAAAAAAAAGGTTTTGTAGTGCTTCCCATCACAGGAGCAGGCTCAGTGTGCTGCGAGCTGAAGAAAAGGGGAAAGCTGTTTATCTAGCAGGGTGGGAGGATGCTATTGCCCAGGAAACAGTTTTGTTTGTCTCCCTAACTACAAGAGAGGCAAGTCATGGCAGAGCCTTTCCCATGGGCAAGGCCAGCACCGAGGGGGCACTTGTTAATGTGCTTGGGCTAGTAGTCCCTTGTGAGTGCTGAGCGCAGGGATGCTAGAGATACAGAAACATCACTCCAAGCACTGAGTTAACAGCATCCTTCTTGTGCAATTAGGAGCTCATGGCTGTGTGCACAAGCCCTGAGCTGGCAGCAGCTGGACTCCCATCCCAGCTTGGCCACGGCTCTGCTGGTTGACCCTGGGGGAATGGCCCCACTTTGGCAGTGCCTGGGAGCGGTGCGTTGGAAAGGGCTGGAGAGGACACAGCTCCTCCTCAGAGAGCTATAATTAATATTTGGAAGCTGCTGGCTGCTCTGGCAATCCCAAGCTATCCACTTTGTGCCTGTGCCATTCACATCTCTCTCCTCCTGCTTTGTGGAGGATATCTATTATTATCTTTATTAATTACATTCTGCAATGCGCTTAAAATAGGGAGGAGGGGGAAGGAATGGTCAGCGCTTTCCCACCATGGAAAAGCAAAACGTTACATTTTGTACTTGTTGAAAGTAAAAAAAATCTTTCATTTCGCAAAGTGTGAGATGCATTACTAATTGCACAATTATTTTGTTCTACGGCACTCGCGAAACAGAACTTGGAGTGCTTTCAGCAAATTCTGATGTTGAGGAAATAATGACTTGTTTTTAAAATAGTACTAAATTAAGTGCTCTCCCTTTATGAGAATTTTTTCTTGGGTTTCTAGGATATTTCTTCCCTAACTGTTCTTAAGATAAAAGAAGCAAAGCTTTGCTGAATTAGTAATACACTGGAGTTGGTGTGGATGCTGAGAAAAGGAAGGGGATGAGCAGGGGCTGCTCCTTGCCCACCTCCCACCACCCCTTGCAGCATTTGAGCCCTTTTCTGGCAGGGGGCTGGGCTGCAGAAGGTCACTTGGTTCTCTTCACCAGATGGTCCCACGAAGGCCAGAGGACACCTCACATGGAAAATGCATTCTGTGCCCTACAGAGGTGCCACCAGACATCACGAATGCATGCAGCTGGAGCAGCTCCTGCTCCCCAAGGACAGAGCAGGGTGCTACAAGTGCTCCAGCTGTCCAGTACGGAACTGCAGCAGTGGAAAAGAGAAGGGTAGTATGTGGCTTGTGCTCAGTGAGAGGGACAGTGGCAGAGCTGCAATATGGCAGATGAGTTCCTTTTGCAAGGTATGCACAGGCTGCAATAGGCAAATACTCCCAGGGAGTTGGATTTTGCAAGGCTTTAGATTTGAAGGTCCTAAAAGTTCCCGCAGGTTGAGAGGTAGGATAGCCCCAACACTGCAGTGCTGGGCTGCAACGTGTTCTGTGGATGCTCTGGATAAGCCCATCCTGTGTCCCTCTTACACCACATGTTGGCCAGCCAAACTCAATTTAATACAACTACAAAGCTAATGACATTGAAAATAGCACTATGGACTTTTTCTTTTCTGTGTGATTCTCACTTGCTGCTCTCCCAGCAGTGCCACCACATACATAAAAATTGAGCCTTTGGGCCAGGCTCAAGACTGTCTTCCAGCCCTGCCCTAGGCTGAGCCTGTGCTTGGCAGCATGTGAGAGCAGCACGGACAAGAGAGAGCAATCTTGCTCAGCTCAGCAGGTAAGCGCAGATGTTTGGGAAACTAACCTCTTCAAGACTAGAAGAAAAATAAGTCTGTTTCTGCGAGATTGATCTGCTGGCACCAACAGAGCAATCAGCTGGACTTCTAGGAGAGAGGCAACAAACAGCAAATTAGAAGGTGTCAGCCCGCTGAGATTTCAGACAAATTAGAAAGCAAAATGGTGATGCTGCTATGCTGCGCCTTTCAGCAGCTCTTGGCTTGGCTGAGCCAGCTCCTTGCTTTCCTGCAAGCCATCCCGTGACTGCTGCGGTGGCTGGTGGACGTGTGCTAAGGCGATGGGAGGTGGTGGCAGGGTGGGAGCTGCTGCTGAAGCATCCCAGGGGGTGCTGCACCCAGTGCTGATCTGGCAGCAGCCACCAGGCGCCTTCAAACAGAGCTGTTCCTCCCACCAGCCAAAACTCTGAGTTCTTGTCACTTACCTGTATTCTTAAAGCAAGCTTGAAGCTCTTCTTGCTTGTCCTAGAAGGCTTTGAAATACAGCTACACAAACCCCAAAATACCAGAGCCCTGTGTGCAGCAGGAGTGCGGGGCAGGCTCTGCAGGGTGCTTTGGCCAGTGTGAGCACACACAGTGAATCAACCTTCTGCTCCAGCTTGCTGTCAAAATGAAATTTCTGCATCCACTAAGGAGCATCCTCAAGCAGCATCCCTGTTAACTTCTGCAGCACAAAGGCAGATCTAGATTTTCCTTAATGTCCCCCCAGTTCTATCTAATTGTGATGTTTCTAAATCTCTCTTTTCTTCTGACAGAAGCTGAAGAAGAAATTGTGTTGTCTTCAGAAACCACCGTTCCCACAGGAGGTCAGTGGGTCAAATAACTTGAGTTGCCTTCACAGGCTGTGATCGTCTGATGACAGATGTTTCCACCAGTGTACAATATTTCAGTTACCGTTGTTTAACAGCACTAAGGAGGATCTGAGCACCCAATGGAAAAGCTATCTTTATCGCCAGATGCTGGGGGCAGATCCAAGGGGATGATCCTCCCAATACTTTCATCCACCAAAACTGGTATTGCTCCAAATGAGATGGATAATTAAATATCTGTGCTGATCCTGAAAGCTTTCAAAGGAAAAATTCCCAGATTACAACAGCACATTATCGAGGAATGCAGGTTGCCAGTCAAATTCTGCTCAGGTAAAAGCACTTCAGTGTGTGGGTTTTGTCTTTTTCTGAAGTCACAGAATTATTAAGAAATGTTTGTTCTAAGGAGACAAAACTTCACCTGATATTTTTGAATTTAGATTAATGAAGTCTGCTTTCACTCCTTCTCCCATTCCCGCTGAATAAAGGGAAACACTTGCCATTTTCTCTTGCCACTTTTACTGTAGATATTAATGCTCTTTTTTGGCTGAAATGTCTGGAGCGACTCAAACTACCCCCAGCAAATGATTGCAATAGCTGGATGTGCAAGACAGGCAGAATGAAGAATCTGCAAATAAAGTGGGGGAGGGAGAATGCTTTCAAGTGTTTTGTAATTACTGAGTTTTTTAATCCTGTTTACATTTAACTTTACACATTAAATTCATAACCATGGTGTGCAACCAGGTGCAGTAGCGACATACTAAATCTTATTAAAAGGAGCAAATGAAGAAGATGGGAGGATTTGGGATGAGAAAGGAGGTTGTGATGGAATTAGCACCTGCTGATTTTCATCCTTTCTAACAATAAATTGCTTGTCAAGAAACTCGATGGGGACCAACTACTGTCAGTTAACTATGCACTTGAGAAAAATAATTGGAATGCAAAATGCAATGGCTCACAGCAATCTCCAAAGCATCCTGGCTCCTTGAGCTTCCATCCACTGGGCTCTGCCTTGCTGCAGCTTGGCATTGTTCAAGGGCCTTTCCGCTCCTCTCTTTCTCTCACTGATGCTAATTGCTATGGGGTTTTTTAACAAACCCTTGTTCAAACTTAAATACAGAATAATCTAGAAGACTCTGTCTGGATTGAACCACTGCATCTGCATCTTTTCAGCCCTGCCAGTGATGCTCAAAATGAGTTACATTTTAACCAGGTTTGCTATTAGAACAGAAACAAGGATCCACTGATTACGCGACTCGCTTAGGGAAGTCTCTTAGCTGACACTGGTGCTTAAATGCTATCAGCCGCTTCATATTAATAGCTGTAGAAGTGAAAGTTAAGTGCCATCATCCTCTTTACACAGAGGCAGAAGTCCTGACCCCAGTGACAAGTGACTTTTAGTATTGCTCAAATAAATAAGTGCCAAACCGGAAATTTGATCTCCACCCAGGGATTCTTTAAAATTCTCATTGCTGACACAGAAATAGGACCATGAATTGTAGAGAGAAAAACAGTGGAGATGTGGGTATAACTTCAGAATTTATATTTCTGTTCCTTTTCTTTGATCAATAGGTGCACCTGATCCCATGGACTGGGCTGCATCCTGCACCCTCTCTTGAGCAGTGGAGTCCCGAGAGCCTTCTTTGCATCCCAACACCTCTCGCCCATAGGTTGGAAGGTAAGGTGCCAAATCAAGACCTGAACCCAGGGCTAAATCTGTGTTAAAAAATCCAATAAGCTCCCCCCAGCCTCAAGCATCTGGAGGTAGAGGGCTCTTACACAGATGAGTTATTCTTGGTCAATTGAAGGATCCCAAAGTCTTTGCTGATCATCCCTGGGGCCACCCAGAAGTGTCACCCTGTTCCCAGCAAAACTCCAGAGACTCTCAGACAGGGCAAAGGCACTGAAGCAACAACGTGCCACAGCGGGACCCCGTGCCCCTGTGAACCCACAGCTGCAAACCCAGGACTGAGACATCCCTGGAAAAACTAATCTCAGCCTAGCACAAGCCCAGGAGCCTGGCCAGCCTGAGCTTGCTCATCAGCAGGATCTTTTCTTTCATGTAAGAAAACATTTCCTGCAGAAAACAGAGGAACGAGAGCTTATCTCTGCAATATGTCATCTCCCAGTGCCACCTTCAGCTCAGTGTTACTGTGGAGCTGCCAGGGGACTCTGACCTTCATGGGAAATGTTAAATCATTGCGGTTTTCATATTATTTAATATTCCTCATTGATTAGTTTCCATCTCCCTGAAGGGAAGAGAATTTGTCTGAGAGCCAGAGATCAGCATCACTCAGTGCTGTGGGTGGTATTGAGCTTTGGAGTTAGACAAATCTGACAAGATAAAACGCAGCGAACAAATTTCAAAAAATAAAGGCAAGAAAAAAAACTTTCAGAAGGGATGTTTTTTCTTGACCTGGACTAAAATCCAGCTACCATTTCCATAAATCTTTAACTCCCAGAGACAAACATTGACAGCTTATTTCAGCTCCAAACCACAGATTTCATCTGTTACAGCTACAGAAATATTGTGTGGATCTGGTTGTTTTGTTGTTGTTCGGTTTGGGTATTTTTTTCTTTTTTTGCCAAGAATTGGCTGTATTTGCTATGCCCACCCAAGTGCAGGTGTGTGGGTGCAGCAGCCATGTGTCTTCACCAGTGATCCGGGCTTCCTGCGGCAGGATGCTGTGTGCCAGCTCCCCACCTCACCACCCTCGTGTGGACAGGACTTCCCAGTCCAGCCTGGAGCGGGCAGGAGGAGGCAGAGCCGCCTGTTCAGCTGGTACAAGCGGAGCCACTGCCAGGGCACAGGCCAGCAGAAGCAGGGCACAGAGCTTAGGGGAGGCAGTTTTTCACTGAGGGGGGGACAGCACAGCTCCCATGAGGATATCCTGCTTCTCCATACCTGGAGCATCCATCCTCATAAATCCACCCCTGTGCCAGATGTGCTGAATGAAGCAGCGCCTCTGAGAAGGGAGGGGACCCATCGTTACAGCCTGTTTAATTGCCTCAAAGCTCATTTTGAGGAACCATAAGCAGTAATCTCCCTTCTAATAGAATAGCCAAGAATAGCCATGTCTGGGCAGCTCTTTCTTCTTAATTAATCTCATCTTGGCCCCGGCCTCCCTCTCCCAAAGCTTGTCCCACAAAGCCCTGACTCGCCTTTTTCCACTGAGTCATGCACAGCGCAGATCCCTCAACTCCCAAGCTGTTTCTTCCATCTCATTATATTTTTAAAGCCTGAGTTGGTTCTTTCCCTCGCCCTGTGTCCAGCCAAATATACACTGAGATCTGGTTTATCAAGTCAGGTTTTCATCTCCTGCCAGGAATCCCAGTAACAACCTCCAAGGGGGATCTGGTGCTCAGCACATCCCGTGCCACGCCGCCTGTGCCGCAGCTTTCGGCATGGGCAGAGGAGCAGCCCCATTGCAGCAGCTGGTGCAGGGGAATGCACCACTCTCTTCTGCACAGTCATTCCCTCCCTGGTCCCAAGTTTTGAGTTGTCCAGCTTCGTCAAATTGTTGTTACATCTCCCCAGACTGCCTCCCTCCTGCCCTTCCCACTCGCCCGCTCCTCTGCTGTGGTGCTCATTAACGGGGACCTCCCGCCCACCAAGCTGCGAAATCTCTGCTCTCGCTTCTGCTGCTGCATCACAGAGAGAAAAAGGAAGAAAAACAAGAAGAAAATATCGAGCCGAAGGATGGTCATCGCTTTTGTAGTTTTGAGGGTTTCATGCTATTCCATGTCAGCTTAAAGGAGGTCAATATAATAACAGCAGTAGATAATGGAGAAATACTGAGAATTAGGAAATAGCTTTGAATTAATCTCACCTTATTTATTTATTTTTAAGTACAGCAGCGTACCTCCTAGCTCCCTTATCTTTTTGGGTGCACCTGGAACTGTGAAAGCTTTAAACTTGCAAATCCTAAGCTTAAACAGGGTAAATAGTTTTTCTTCAAACACTCTAGAATGGTTAAAAAAAAAAAAAAAAAGGAATAAAAATCATGCTCTATATTTGGCCTTTGGATTTGTTGCGTGTGCAGAAGAGGAAGGTTTGGGGGAGCTTACGGATTTGTACAGGAGCTGAAAAGCTTGTGCCTGCTTAGCAGCCTTCATTGCAATGCACACAGAAAGAGAGAAGCGCTCTTCTTACGTGCCAGTGTGAGCCGCAGTGCTGCCCGGCCGGCCGTGACAAGGGTGCTGCTGCAACGTGGGCACTGGGGATGGATTTGCCCCAGCTTTACTCAATGCCTTTAAAAATTACTTTCTAAGCATCCTTTTTCCCATTTCAGAATAAAACTCGCCTTCTCCCTACTGCAGTTATTCATGCAAGCTTGATAAAATACCTGTGAAGGAAAACAATTTTCCCTGTTATCGATCTTTCAAAATTCTAAAAAAAAATAAAATAAATTTAATCATCTTCCTAGAAAACCAATAGTGATGATAGCAGTGTGTCTGAGTGATGTCAGGAGTGGTGATGGAGACAGCCCGGTAACCAGTGCCAGCAGGATCCCCAGGGATCTCCGCTCCGAAGCAGCCTGCGATGGGCAGAGCGGGAAGCGGTGTCCGGACAGTGGTGCCGGGGGTGGCTGTCAGCAGAGGATGCTCCGCCAGCGCAGATTTTCATCCTGCTGCTCAAGAGCTCTGACAGCACATGCCTGCTAAAGCCAGGAGTGTGCATCAGCCTAACAGCACCGCCTGCATCCCTTGCTGGGGAAGCACGCTCCGGCCACACTGTCCGTGGCATCTCTGTGCTGCAGAATGTGCAGCCAGGGGCACCGGCCAAGGGGCTGTGACCTTGAGGCAGAGGCTGGCCAGAGGGATGAGGACAGCTCAAGCCATTTCCCATAAGCAGACAGGTCACATCCTGTCTCTCTGAAATAAATGAGTTTTCCAACCCGCTGGGAGCAGGGCAGAGCATTTCCCTCCACTCAGGGCTGTTCACCATGGGATGTTATAGCCCCTCAGCTGGAGCTGGGACCTAAGACGCAAGAATGAGATTTTTCTCAGCATTTGAGGTACATCATGCCAGACTTCTTCAGGTTTAATTTTTGGCCAGGAATTTGCAAGGGCTGTAAAGAGGATTTGCAGTATGCAGTTCATTTTTTTTTAGCTATATTCAGCAAAACAGGGCACTGCATATAAGAAAAAGAAGAGCTGCTGCAGCAATTCACTGACCTATGAGGAAAATCTGATAAGGAGATGCCCCCATTCAGTTCTGGATATGTTTTCAATTTATACCACACTCCCCAAGTACCTGGTGGTTGGTCATGAACAATCTGCCCAGAGGACAGAACTCAGGTGGATTTCAGTGTGATGTGAGAAACCCTAATGAAAGAGTTTTTAAGGTTAAAACTCCTGTTTTTAAGGTCTCTTTTGGAATTCAAGAGCAGGTTAATGTGCCAGTGAAGTCAGATCCATTTCCCAGCTTTTCTTTGGGAAGAAAAGACAAGGGTCCACATGCTTTTCTGCTCAAAAAGCAAGAAGCCAGAGAAGGCTTCCAATCTCTTCATATTGATTATATTCCTTTCCAGTCTTGACATTTACAGCACTCCCCAGTTTGAGCGCCTCATTTTTCAGTGTTTGGGGCTAGCTGGCAGGTTTTCAGTTTCCTTCAGCGGAGTAAAGCGGACGGTTACCCCCACGAGAGCACCCAGAAGAGCCAGGGGAGGTCTGGAGGATGGAGCAGGACGGTGTTGTCCTTACAGCGGAGAGAATGAAGAGGGACAGATGCAGCTCCATGACACAGCCCTACCTGCTGCTTTTCAGTAATCACCCTATTTAGCTGGTTTTTTTGGGGTTTTTTCTGTTTTTTTTTTTTCCCTTGTCTCTTTTCTTGCTATTAAGATTTATGGGGTGGAAGGTGCCCAGCTGCATCTGAACGCAATAAACCTCTTGCGGCTGGTGAAAACCAAAGAGCTATTCTTCCAGCTTGTTAGCAGTCAGGAAGATGGAAGGAAGTGGGAGGAATCCAAAGGATGAGGATTTTTAATGCCTCACTCGTCACTGCCGAACCCAGCGCTATTTATGGTGCAATTATCACCGCAGACAGACTCCTTTATCATCCAGCCAATATTCTGGGTAGAAATCCTATTGCAGCCCAACCACTCCATATATCATTCGGTCGCAGGCAATGGCCAGATGAAGAAGTTCACAGCTGCCAGACACTGCTTGTCCCGGGCATCCCTGCCCACCCCGTATTTGCTGTCCGGGAGGAGGCTGCCATCCTTCTGCCCTCCCAGCAGTGCCCAGAGCAGCGGGAGGAGGTGAGGATGGTATAGGGCTGTTCTGCATGGCAATGCCGATGAGGGCTTCCTACAGGAATCTGCTTCTCTTGGGGCACAAGCATGGTTTTTTAACCAGTTACACAGAGCCAGCAACAAGTCTGCTGGACTGAGGGTGGTTCAGGGCATCAGGGGAGGGACAAGGATTTGCAGAAAAGTGACAGGAGCTGGGTTTTGAACCCTCTGTGGTTTGATAAATGAGCCACAAGGCAGAAGAGAGGGAATCAAGTGCCTTACACCCTGGCCATGTCTCTGAATAGCAGGTTCCCTGGGTCTCCGCATACCCCCATAGCTCTGGTGCACCCTCCTCACCTCCTGCCCGGAGCCATTGCCCCAGCCAGTGCTCCAAACATCATCGTCCAGGAGACATCTTGGGTGGGCAGTGCAGCTTCAAAGACTGAAATTTGGATTTTTTCTCTTCTTTCTCATCCAAAAAATTATTTTTTTCTCTAGGGAAGAAACAGCATTTTTCTCCTTACTTTGTGTGGAAGTCCCTCCTGAGGTTGGGCTGTGCTTCTCCATGGGGCAAAAGGGTCTTGGGCCAAATTCCCACACAGCCCACTCCTCTGGCTTGTTTTGTATGAGAGCAGAGCAGACTGGCTCATGCACAGCACCAGTGAAGCCAGATTTTCTTTTGAATACTTATCTGGAAAAAGACTGTGGTGTAGATTCTCTGGTGTCTAATAAGGCATGAGCATCACCTTCTCCCCTTTGGCAGATGTAATTCTCTTTTCTGCTTCTTCTCTCTTCTCTTCTTCTCTTCTGTTTCATTGCCCATTTTCACAGACCTTGCCAGGACCTCAATGTATCTGGAAGCTTCTTCCCCTGTGTCAAATGTGGGTGGTACTGGGCAGCTGCTAGTGGGAACCAGCAAGGACGCACGCAAGGTTGCTGAGTCACAAAGCCTAATTTTCCTGGAGAATCAGACTAAACTCCCACCCACATCGCTGTTTCCACTGCTACGGCAGAGCTAAGATGCACCCTGGTCTCCACTCCACCATCTCCCCTTTATCTTTCATTGCACAGAGCCGGGCTGCATTTATTAAGGGATGAACCTTAATACTTGCAAGGAGTGGAATTCTTGAGGCAGAGAAGCTAAATAACCACTGCTCACACTGCCTGTTTACCTTCTAATTGTCACTGGCACCTGTCTTTTCACGTTCCTAGAGCTTGAAAAGGGAGGAACAAATCTAGGCAATGTAATTTAATACCACAAACATACTGGCTTAATTGCAATCCCCATAAGCCAGCCACACAAAACTCTAAACAAATTCGACTAATTTATTTCAATTTGCACAAGTCCCCCTCTCAAACTGTAATTAATGGAGGAAAACAACTAAGGTAAACACAGCACAGCTGAGAGAGCTATCCTTGCTAAAAGTCACATTTTATTTTAATAATGCTGTATTTATATAAGTTCCACACTTTTAAGATGTTTCTCGTTTCCTCAGCGTTTAATCGGTCCTGTAAATATTTTGCCTGGGCTAAAACACTTTTGTGAAACCAGAAATCAACAGGGGGAAATCAACTGTTGTGGGACTGGGGACAGTCACACACTGCGTGGGATTAATCTCTCCTCCAGGTGCTTCCTAGGGGCTGAGAGCTACTCCTGAATCAGGCAGTGTGGGAGAGCTGGGAGGCAGCCCCGTGCAGCTGCCCCAAATCCAGGGCTCCCCAGCTGCACCTTGGCAGCATCACTGGTGTGATGGGCCCAAATGGGTTTTATAAAGCCCGTAGGAAAAGGCCATCACAGTAAATCTGTTTCCTAAAGGTCTAAATGACTCCTGGTCACACTGAGATAGTTCTACCTGTTGGATCTTCCAAGGTTTCCTGCTCCTACTTGAATCAGTGTTTGGCTTTGCATAGCTCCTCTGCGCAGCGCAACTTGGGACATGCTAGTGAGGGACCTCCAAAATGCCACTTGATCTCTGTTTTGGGTTGTCTTTGGTGCATGTCTGCAATCACCCTGTTCTGCTCTGTGCAGGACAGAGACTGATTTCACACCAGGTACAGCCTCTCCAGAACAAGCGATGGGCCGTTTCTTCAAGGAGATGAGCAGGTCCTACTTGAAAGTTCCAGCAGTGGCTTTGAGTCATTTTCTTCGTCACTTGTCATTTTCCATCTTTGAATACATCCCATGGGTGAGTTTTCTTGAAAGAGATGGCACATCTGTCTTCAGTGCTTTCTTCTTTTATTTTTTTAAAAAAAAAAGGCAGGAACAATACAATCTATCCTTCATTGCACCAGCTGGTATTGCTAAAGGATGGAAAACAATTAGGTGCTGGTTTTCTTCCTTTTCTTCCCACCTTCATTAACCTTAATATGTACTGTACTCTTCTTCCAGTGTGAGTGCAGCCTTGCTAGAGAGGAAGATCTCAGCTCAAACAATCTCATGTTGATTTTCCACTATCTCAAGTACCAGCTGGTCTAATTAGTTTGGAAATGCACCATTTGTTAATGAAAGACGAGGTGCTGTCTGACACCTGTTTTATTAATTGCCTCTTTAGATAATTGCTTGCCCACACTATTAGGTGAGGGAAGTTGTCACCTATGTCTCGAGCTGAAGGTGCTGAATAGGGGGGAAGGAAATGGTGCTGTTGACAAGGAGGTCGGGAAAGCTGGAGAATGCGTTTTGGGATGATGGGAGAAGTGCTAGTGCTGGTTTACACCTGCCCAGAGATGTAAAACACAGGTGCGGGATATGTCTCATTATCCACAGAGGTGAGGGCTGGATGGGGTGGGGGAGAGGGACCCGTTTGGAGCGTGGTCCCTTGACTACCAGGGACCTTGTCGGGTGACCCTGGGCAACATGTTGCTTCTTCCCACCCCCAGTTCCTGCCTGTAAAATCCAGCGAAAGATAGAGAAGTTTGTTTGAGCAGCTCTGATGACAAGGGTTACATAAAGGCCAGAAATCATTGCTAGGTACTGTTGGGATGTGCAGGGGAGGAGCTCACACAGAGATGGAAAAACACAGGGAGGAAACAAACCCAAGCAGCACAAAGCAAAGCACAGTGGTACCGAAGGTCCAGGGCTCCTGTGCAGTGCGGCTGGGCAGCTCGTCTCTCCTTGAACCCTGAGTGCCTCCGAGAGCCTGTACAAAGATGGACCACCTCCCCATGGATGTGGCTGCTGACCTGGGGGTGAAGCTGCCATGTGTGCTGCCACAGAACCTGGGGCAGAGAGGCTGAAGGTGCCTGGAGCTGCCAGCTTCAGCTGTGCCAGGCAGGACCAGATCTGGCCTCTCCACAGGCTCATGGTGGAGGATGTGTAGCAGGAGCCCTTGGAGATGGGGAAGGAGCCCCTCCCAGCCACCCTGGGTCCTCTGTGCCTCCACAGACAGAGTCAGGTCATAGCAGCCTGCCTCCAAAAAGCTGCCAAAATGGATCTTGAAGGGAAGTGCATCTTAGGAGAGGATGGTTTGATGGGAGCCAGTGATGAGCCCAACACCTATCTCACAGTCCCGCCTGATGGTGGGGATGCTGGGGTTCCCTTGCCCAAGTAGATGTTTGGGGCAGGGTTGGGAGAGTGGCAGTGTGGATGTGACCAGGTCCCTCTGAGCTGCCCCTATCCATATCCCAACTAATTAGTGAAGAAACTCATCGTCCCAGTGGGGCTGTGAGATGCCATGTCTACTTTTGCAAAGGGTCATGGGACACCATTATGTCCCAGCTGTGTGCTGGGACAAGAAGTTGCCTCATCTCCCACCTTTGAGCTGAGGCCATGACCAGCAGAGAGGCCAGAAGAGGATGAGGAGGAGGACACCCCCAACTGCTCCAGTCCCAAGAGGGCAAACAAGACCTCCCTGGTCAGAGTGGAGAAGGGATCTCCCAGGACAGACCCCGTGTACCTTGGAAAGAGGACGACATCACGAGTGATGCACTGGACCAGTCTCTGTCTTCACTTCTGTGCTGGTGGATTGCTCACGGCAGTCCAGCCCTACTCACTGTGAAGGGCCAGGGCTGAGACCGGGGCTGCTTTTGGGGCTGGTGGTGAGAAAATCACGGCCAAGGCTCTGGCAGCAGCTGATGCTGCACATCTCTCCGCTGTGCCTTCCTCCTCACCCACACTCAGCCTCTTCCTGCCATCTAGTGGGAGCAGAGGAACATGGCAAAGGGATGTGGTGCCAGCTGCAGACTCACGGACACACAGACACAGATTAGCTTTCTTCTACCATTGTTCCAGGTTCCCAGGCACGGTGCCAACCAGAGATGGGCAGAGGAAGCTCCCTTCCTGCCCTGGGTTTTGGATGGCACATTTGGGAGGTAGAAGAAAGAGGTGAGGCAGGAGCAAGAGACAGGTGAGAGCTGTCCCAGCAGGACATCCCCATGCTTGGGGTTAAAGACCATCCCCTCCATCCAGGGACACTCCCTCATTTTAGACCCCGCACATGTCTCCCTGGATCATTGCTCATCTCTCATGTCAGCTGCCGAAAACAAACCTGCTCCTGGCTCGCAGTCCTTTGCCCACGGTTGCAAAGGTGGGACAGAGACAGTTGTTCTCCACAGCACCTGAGGGACAGACACCATCCAGGGTTATCCCGCTCCAGTGAGCGTCTCTACCATACTAATCTCCTGGGTCCCATCCTTCCCCAAAGCCTTTAGCTGCAGTGATGGGCAGGAGCTAATTCCTCCTGCCTTGTTTCACACGCTTGCTTTCTGTGAGCAAAACCACCTTAATTTTTTTCCCTTGTTGCCACTTTTGCTGGACTATGTTCACCACGTCTATCTAACTGAAGGCCAGGGTGCCACCTCTTCACACATCCCCCTCTTCCCTCCTCATAACCAAGGACTTCCATCAATTAGCTGCTAAAAGTTAAACACCAGCAACAAAACAACAACAAAAAGGTCTTTATTTCAATGACCAGAAGATAATTTAATTCAAAGAGTACAGATACTAATACAATCCCCAAAGGCGCTCCAAGCAAATGGGAACAATTTGGGAGTCCCTTCCCAAAGCAGCCAGGCAGCTGTTGCTCTGGTCCCCAGCTCTCCCCCAGTGTGGCTATGGGGAAGAGCCACATCTCTCCCCTGCATCCCCTCATGCCACCCCCTCACTGGAGGGACCCGCAGTGGCCCAGGGAGCTCCCACACCTGGGGAACGGGCAACTTGGGGTGTAGGTGAGGGCCTTGGAGTGGGGTGGAGGTGTCATTGAGAGAGCTCACATTGACCCTGCGGCAAAGAAAGGCACTTCCCAAATTTCAGCGCCACCAGCACACACACACCATGGTACCACGAGGCATCCCTCCATCACCGCCCCTGCCCACCCCGATCAGACATCCCGAGGATGTAGCCCCTTGGGGGAGTTATGGTGCCCCACAGACAGCAGCAAAGTGTGGGAGGACGTGGCTCAAAGGCAGAGGACCAAATGCAGCTTTGAGCTGTCCCCAGCCACCCTGTGCTCACTCTGGTCCCTGGGAGTGAACCCCCAAAGCCCCCAGCCTCCCCTGACTGTCGCTCCAGGGAGGCACTTTGCTGAGAGGAGGGACTGAAACCCCTCGCTCCTGGAGAGAGCAGGACAGGGAAAGGTGGTGGCCCTGGGCAGGGACCTCTCCAGAGCTGTGTCCAGAGCCCCCTGCCCCAGGCTCAGCCCAGCAACACATGCAAGAAGAACCATTACAGTCCCAGTCTGATTTTCTCTCCCCCACACACACCCAACAGCCCACTGAGCCCCCGTATGGGTGGCAGAGCCTTTGGGAAAAGCAAGGATAAAATTCTGAAAGCAATGTTAATCCAACAACTAAGTGGATGTCACTCCTAAAATTTAACCCAAAGCCACTGAAATTATGGATGAGAGACAAAACATCCAAATGTTCAGGTTTTCCAGGGAGGAAAGCCTAGTCTGTCCAGGGGGATGCTCTTTTCCCTGTGTCTAGAGACAAGCAGCTGTCAGGCACTTGTAGGTAGGCACTTGCTCCCCTGACATGGGCTCACAGCCTTAGTCACCCACTGGTCCTACCTCTTCCCCTGAGGTTTGGCTCCCTATGACTCCATCCTGTGCTTTTTGGGGGGATCCTGAACTGTTCTGGGTCCGAAGTGCAAAGATCTGACCTCAGCTCAGATCCTGATTTTCTCCTGAGGATGCAGCAAGTTCACAAGAAACAGTGAACATGGGAAAATTGCACTAGTCAAGGAGCAGAAAGTCTCACAAAACCACTCCCAGGCTTAACCCCCTCACCCCATCAGCTCCTTTCCAGCCCCCAGATCTGACCATGCAACCTGAACCCAGCCAGAAGCCTTTTTGGCTGTGAGGAAAAGTACCAATGCTGCCAAATTCCCTGCTTCCCACAGCATTTCATGGCAGTGGAGCCAGCAGTCAGTGAAGCAGCCGACAGCCTCCGGCATGGGGAAACTGCTGGTGAGTTTGGCACTGCAAACATGGCACAGCACCAAGCAGAGCGGTGGGAAAGGAGACGTCCAGACCCAGGAGCACTTGGAGAGCAGCATCTCCTTGCTGTGTGGCCATGGAGGTGGTCAGGAGCAGGGCCATGAGTTTCAGATTAATTTAACCTTTCTTCTTGTTGGAATAGAAATTAAGTCAAAGTCGTAAGTGGAGGCACAGTCATCAGCTCCTGAGGTTGGGCGAAGCCACCAGGACCTCTCTGCCTCCCAGTGCCACCACTCCTAAGCATGAAAATCTGCTGCACAGAGCAGGACCATCTACCAAAAACCCTAAGCTGTCCTTCAAAAAGGAAGAGACAATATTGGCACTTGGTCCACTGCCCTAAGGAGAATCCTCCTTAGCACTGAACCAGCTCAGCAAGTGATTTTGGTTCCTGAGACACAACCCAGCTTTCCATCCCAGTCCCCGCTTTGGTGGCACAGCACAGCACAGCACAGCCACATCACCGAGCAGCTCCCGGAGATGGTGCGGATGGTGTGGTGTCACTGCCGGTGCAGCAGTGGCCCCGCTGAGTCAGGCAGAGGGTGCCCAGCTCATCACTGAGGCCACTTTTGGGGAGGCTCAAACCACAAGCAAAACCATGAGGCAACACACAGAGAAACCCAAGGGGTTGCGGGGTCTCCCCTTCAGAAAGGACGGGGGCCGGGGGGCTCAGACGCGGCCCCGGGGGTTGTACTCGAGCAGTGGGTGGCCGGGGGGCGGCTGCTGCAGCAGGGAGGTGAGGATGCGCTGCAGCTGGGTGAGGCGGGCACGCAGGGACGTGCTGGAGAAGAGGTTCAGCTGGTAGGACGGGTCAAGGGGCAGGATGGAGATGAGCCACCAGCACCACGTCGGGCCATCTGGCAAAGCCTGGAGGGGAGAAAAGGAGAGATCCTCAAGTCAGGAGCTGCAAGGGGAACACGTGGCCTCTGGACAGCATTGCTGAAGGGAAACTTTTGCTTTTGTCAGGATGGCAATGCCAACTCTGGCTAAGGTGTTCCTCTAAACAGCACTTATGTCTGTCCAGGCTCAAAATTGCTGGATAAACTTATTTAATTTCCAGACAAACATTCCTCAGAGAATCTCCAGATACAGATTTATCCAGGAAAAGACACAAAGAAATATCTTGTGCATTTCCTTGTTTGAAGGCATTGCTTTTTGTGAAAGTCATCACTCAAAAGGTGAGGTGCGGGCCAGGCAGGCACAACCGCTGGGCATTGCTTTTGTAAATCGGCTTTTTTAAAACCTGAGCCAAACTAAGAGGGAAACGCTCAATTCAGCTGAGGGAGGATGAGTCATTTTGTAATTTTGAGCACAGCACTGATGCGACTGCTGCCCAGGACAGCCTTAGCCTTGGACAAGCCAGTAAGAGCATATTTGTAACGATCCAGACAGGAAACACTTTCTTAAAAGAGTGAAAGCTAAATTTGGGGATTTTTTTTCTCCAGCATCTGAATTTGTTACAGCAATTTAATACGCAAACTGGGTCCTGCCTTCTTAGCTTCTCACCCCTGGCCAGGTATGGCTGTTTTAAAGGAGGAAAATAAGAAAGGAGACCACAGACTTGCTGAGCTGTGGCGTTTGTTCCTTTGCCCGTTTGTTTGTTTGTTTTTCTCAAGTGTTTTCAAATCCAGACAGTTCAGTTTCTTGGTTCCCACTCAGGAAAAGACTCTGGGAAAGCTTTTAAAACTCAGTGCTCAGTTTCCAAGAACAGTTTAAAAATTAAACATTAAACAGCTTTAACAAACCAGCCCTACCATCTCCCTCAGTGAGAGGTGCCATAACTGGTAATGGGAGTGAAACACAGGGTTTGTTTTGCTCATCTTGGGGGTGGCCAAGCAGGGTGGTTAGTGCAGGAATGATGCGGCTTCAGGGGCTCTCTTGGTACCTTTTCTATTCAGAGCATCCCTTCCCACAGGGCATTACCTGGATGTCCTCTTCCTTCTCCGGCAGCGGCCCATGCTGCATCAAAACATGCCTGGAGGCAAGGTCTCCATGCTCACAGAACCGCTGAGCCAAGCAGTAGGTGCTTTCATGCAGGCACTGCAGCTCCTGCAGCTCCTCCCCGGCCACCTGCATGGAAGGAAGAAGGATGCATGTGTCCATGGCAAAGCTCTGTCCCACCCCAAGCAGGGGCTTTTGCCCTGGCCCTGCCCCTCACCTTCTTGTCCTCCAGGTACTCGATGTCTGCAGTGTTGTAGCCGTCCCTGTGTCCACGGCTCAGCACCCGGAACCGCCGCTGGCCGATGGTGTCCACCAAGGACCTCCCGTCCGCCAGCAGCTCGATCTGCCGGATCTCCAGCATGCAGCCGTAGTCAGCAAAACTGGAGGGAGCCAAGGAGAGAAGAGAGGGGCTGAGCTGGGATATGGGTGGTGGGAGAGCTGCTTCTCCTGAAGGCACCATCTCCAAGGAGGAAAAGGCCCAGGAATGAGCTGGCTGGGAGGGGGCAAATTTAAAGATTCACTCAACACTGTTGAGTTACCACTTGCTGCTAAGAGGGTGGGGAACAGCCAGCACACTGCCTGCACTCCCTTGGATTTGCCATATACTAAAATAACTTTGGTCCTTATACTGCCCTGATGTCTACTGGTCCTGAAGAGACATCCTCCCAAAGCCCAGAAAATGTTATTTATCTCATTTCATTTGAACAGGACCGAAGCATGGTATGGATATGTCATGTAAATACAGGTATTTAAGAGAGCACTTGGGTTAGGAGCCTGGACACTGAGCCCATCTGAGGTCTGGAGGTGCCACCAGGAACATAAGGATGGCCACACTGCATCAAACATAAGCCCATTTGCTCAATGTCCCCTCATAGCTTGTTAGGGACAAAGTATGAGAAATACAGTAATTTTCAAGTGCTCACTAAGAGAAGCTGTAGGTCACAGCCAGGGAACCACGCAGCTCAGAAATATCCTGAGCCAGAAGCTGTTCCCAGACAGCTTTAAGAGCCACTTTAAGCGGCTCTTTTAAGACAGCTTTAAGTGGTTTAAGAGCCACTGACACCTTACCCAGGAGCTCACCTTTTCCCATCCTCGTATATACACATGCCGAACCTCCTCGTGCCGGTCTCCTGGCACCGCCGGATCATGAGGCGGTAACGAGGTTCAAAGACATGCAGAGGGCAGGCTATTCCAGGGAAGGACATTGTGCATACAAAGATGGGGATGTTGTTGGTCAGGCTGAGGGATAGGAGAAGAGACCACCATGAAACCTCCCAGGGCAAATCCCATCCCAAAGGCACCGCATCAGCTGATCCTCCCAACCAGATCTGTCCTTTACCCCAGGAAGTGATGCTGCAGTGGGGAGCAACACCAAAGCTTCCACTTGGCTCACCAACAGCCCAAGAACAGACTCTGCCCACAAACAGCTCCTTGCAGAGATGCTCCCTCATCCCCAGGTACCCCATGGGGGATGTGTGCACCCACCCGGCACTGCTGTGACATGGTCCTAGAAATGGGACGGCCATCAGTTGAGCTGAACCAAGTCGGAGCAATGGTATGTGGTGTGGACAGTCCCCTCGGAGCACCTCCCAGCCCCCGTGCATACACACACACCAGAGCAGGTCCCCACTTACTTGGAGAGCTCTGCCATCTCTGCTTGGTGCAGGTCCCGGCGCTGGGCCAGCTGTGCAGGGAAGGTGGCCAGCATGATGTCCTGCAGCAGCACGGTGGGGCTGTAGTTTCCGTCCTTCAGGTACTGAAAGAAATTAGACCCAGAAATAGGTTGGAGAAGAGCAGGGGGGTAGTCCTGAGGCCCTGCCAGGCTCTAAGTCATGCTCACTTTTATTGGACCTGAGGGTAATTTTAGATCAGAGAAAGTCACGGATAAAACCTATTGAGGGATGTTGAACCATCTAACAGGATGGGATGTCACCTCCACTGAGACCTCCAGATGCGGCTCAGACCCAGGGTCCATCCAACACAGTGTCCTGTCTCTGACAGTGATGCAGCCATTGTATGACAACCTAATTTCCCTCATGGTCTCATCCGAATCCCTTTTCATTAAAGATTAAATCAAATCTCCAGGCTAGCAGGTTTTCCATCCATTTCCATTTCTAAAAGTAATTAGCATTCACTTCTTTCTCTCTCTCTACCTCTCAGTCGTGTTTACAATCTCACTAAATCACTGTGGCATCTTGTGGAAATGAATCTCTTAGTCTTAATTATCAACTGTCTGGCTATTCCCACGTGAGTGGAGATGACACCGCCGTGCCAGGGAGCTGCTAACATCAGAGCATCGCTCCTTCCCACCCCAGCTCTGGGCACGCTGCCAACAGTACCCAGCTCTCCCCTGGGCTCCATCCTGTGGGACACAGGCCCTCACCTCTCTCAGGCTCTGTTTGCAGAGGGGACAGTTGGGCCGGTGGTCCAGGCAGCGTTCGAGGCACTCCTTGCAGAAGGTGTGTCCACACGGCGTTGTCACTGGCTCGAAGAACATCCTGCAAAGAGACCAAAGTTAACAGACCGCAGAGAGCAACATGGGGGAAGGAGTGCAGGAGACCCCAGCTGAGAGAGACTTCACAGAGCCTCTGTCCACAGAGCTGGGTGCCCTCAAACTGCTGTTCCCTAGGCCTGGCACAGCACCCTGCTCTGGAAACCCCAGCTGACCTCAGCCCCATGGTGCAGGGCATCCCACAAAGCCCTCAGGGACTGCAGAGGCCCAGGCTGGTGCTGCAAGGGTCAAGCAGGTTAGGGTGGACAAAGCCATGGATGCAGCTTCTGGTTATCCCCAGCCTTGTACCTGCATCTTCCTTCAATCACCTTGCTGACAGCAAGAGATTTTGCTTCCAGCAGGAATAAGACATTTCCTACATTCCTTCCTATCATTTCAAGGGAAATCTGCTGCCTTCATCAGCCTTCTGCACTGAAGACAATGATGCTGCAGGGATGCGATGTCATGGGAAGTTATCTCACAGTGTGTCTTCCAAGCCCTAGTAGTCCATGGCTATGAAACTTGCCTTCACTAAAGCTGCATTGGCTAAGGTTTGTTCATTACTCCTGTTCATTAAATGTAAATGTTCCTAACTGACTTGTTCCTTTAATTAGAAGTCTGGGCTCAGACTGCTGGACTTTCACAATGATGTAAGATGAGAACTGCCCCAGGCCAGAGCACTGCCCCCCATCCCTGTGGGGTCCCCATGGAGCCAGTCAGTACACACATGGCACTTCTTGGTCCTGGCAGGCTGCAGTTCCTCAGACACACAAAAAGCAGTGACAGGAAAGTGCCTCCTTTGCTCCAAAAGCAGAGCTGGCAGCAAGCACTCAGATTGCTCACAAGTAGCTCCAGGATCAGAAATGAAACGAAGGTGTTGGGAAAACCCTGCTCAGCACGGAGCCCTGACTCCTCCCGAACAGTTTCCCTGCTCTCAGAAGAGACCTAAATTCACCTAATTCAGATCAGATGCAGCCTTGACCTCTCTCCCCTGTGTCATTCCCCCATGCCATGCCCAGACCTGGAAAAAGCTGCTGTGACAGAGACCTTGACCGTCTTGCACGTCCAGTGGTGCAATGTCCAGCTCTCTGCCAGCAGCCACTTGCACAACTACTCGAGGTCTTGGGACACGCCAGAAAGAACAGCCTGGTTTCTGCATGTCCTGGGGCAGCACCCAGCCCCTCCCCAGCCCTGAGTCAGCAGACGGACATGTGCTCTACCCTGTTCCCTTTTCCACCTCCAGCAGGCACAGAGCTCAGAAATGCTCCCCTCTGGATTTGCAATATCCCCGTCACAGATGGGATTTACGTGGGGCAACGCCTTCATGTTCCAGCCTGCAGTTACAAAGGGCAACCACTGCCTTCAGTCTTTGACCCTGCTGAACATCCCCACCTCCACACAGATGGCCCAAGTGATAGAGACCTAACGATGCTGCGCCCTGAGACAAGGTGATTTGAGCTCTTACAGCCTGGCGGGGCAAAGCATGCCCCTATCTTCTCTTATCTCTACCAAAACCTGTGTTTCAGCAGTACTGGGGACTGAGTGTGCAATTAAGATGTGAAGAAAGACCCACAACAGGAAAGAAAACCCAGCAGGTGCTAACTCTTCATCCTAAAAGCGCTCCCGCCAAAGAACTCACCGTATGCAGAGGGAGCACTCCAAGTCAGATATGCTCAGCAACTCCCAAAGGGATGGCTGGGTATCCTTTGCTGCTGCTGTTTCCTCTTCGTTATCTAGTGGCAAAAAAAGAAGGAAAGAGAAGAAGATGCCCCATTTCAATGCTGAAAATTAATCTTTGCTTTCTGACCTTATTCTGAGGTGTAAGTAGTTAATTGTTATGCAAAGTGCTTTGAAGGTTAAAACAAAACTGCTAGAAAATGTGACATAAACCTCCTCTATTAACCCACCTGTGTTCATCCATTGCTTTTCCATCCGTGGGTCTCATGGTACTTGGTAGAGGAAGGCGGTATCTCCCTACCTCCTTTTGCAGGCAGGGAAACTGAGGCACTGAGAGGTGAAGTGGCCTAAGAAGCTCCCAGATGGAGGTCTCTGGAGACCTACCACAAGGCATCATCACTGCTTTATGAAACCCATATACATGGCATTAATTGAATTAATGCCAATGGAGGCGTCACTTCCCCCAACACATGACACACCGTGTCCCTCACAAGGGAATTTAAGTTCGGATTTAAAACCCATAGGAACCAAAGGAAGCCTCTCCCTGGCTCCACACGGGGAACAAGCCATGTCTGGCTTTAGCAAGAACTTTTCACCAAGCTAGACCCCAAGGTTTGGTGTAAGTTCACCAGCTCAACACAGGAAGATCCTCCTCACAGGCGTGAGAATCAGTGAATGTGCTGGTCAGAGCTGCCCCCGGGATGTCTGCTCCCTGAGCTGGCACACAATGTCAGCACCAAGTTTTCAGTGCCAAAATGGATTTTAAGCAAGTATTTTGCATGAGATGAGATTCTGGTAGATGCTCACCTACCAACCACCGGTCCTGCCTCTCTGCTGAAGTGTCTGGTTCCTGCTGTCGTCCCGGCTGGGAAAGGGTGGCTGTCCCATGGCCATGCTCAGTGTCCCCTCTACCATCTGCTGGCTCTCCCTCCTGATCCTAGACACAGCAAAGACAAAAGTGAGACCAAAACCTCTTCTCTGTTTGAATACACAGCCCCAATCACTCCACCGAGCCCAACTGCACCAGGAGGTTTCCTGGTGCGTTGCTGGGTATTAACATCTTGCATCTGCAGGACAACAGGAACACGTGGCCTTCACAGACAACCCGGCTCATTTCATGCTTAAAACATGGGTTTACTCTGTCCAGATGTACCACCTGATATTTGGGTGTATCTGAGCCCATTTTCTCTGATTTCTTCCTCTCCCTAAACCTTCCAAACTTATCTATAGAAGGCAAAGAGCAAAAGATGACCTTTCCTTAATAGCTGCGAATGGTCTGAATTGTTCTCAAATGTCGTTTTTGGATGGAAAAAAAAAAAATTTAAACTGACTTCTTTTATTTTCTCTGAATATAGTGTGACTTGGTTGTTTTAAACCCAATCAGAGTCTAAAATCTCACCAGAAATATTGCAGAATAAACCTGGGAAATGAATGGAGGCAGAAGGAGCGTCCTCTCTTTCCCCAGTCTCCACAGCATCAGCTCCAATGGTGTCTTTGCTCTCCTGCCCTCCACTCTTTGTATCTTCTCTTCCCAGCATGCAACCATGTGCACATGGCCATGGTCCTGCACAGCCTCCCCTTATCACACCTCCTTTCCCCTCATTGGAAAACCCCAATTTGGGATGTCCCACAGGGACAGTAAATCCCACCGCAGTCTCATATCTTTGCAAGCTCTCTTACCTGAACTTGTGGGGAGGAGGATGGGAACACAGGGCTCCCTCCATCAACCTGGGGACCAGTCGAGCCCCGGTGAGCAACACCTGGGTGTGCAGCAGCCGTGCATGGCTGAGGAGCATCCTCTGCAAGGATCTGCACAGAGAAAGCAGGGCTCAGGTGGTGTGGGGAGAAGGAAGCAGGGAGGTGGGTGGGCTGACAGGCTCCCCCTTTCCCCAAAGCAGCCTCATGCTCCCTGCAGGGCACATCAGGGTTACGTGTTTCAGTGCTGGCTGAGTTCTCTAGCAAACAAATACTAGCACATAAGGAAGAAAGCAGCATGAGCTAGCAAACAAAACGGTGTGTTTTAAGGGGTGGGACCCCTGTTCTCTACCACCCACGAAGAGCAGGAAGGGAGTGAGCTGTGGAGGGTACAAAGTCATTCCCCATTCCCCTGCCCTTTCCCTCCTGGAGGGCAAGTGTCTATTCATGGCATGAAACCCCCATGCTGAGGACACTGCTGGAGGCCCCACCATTGTGAGTGATTTTGGTACACAGGTGAGTGCTGATGTGAAATCACCTACAGAAAAGACACTGACTCTCCAGTGGCAGCTTTCAGCTGGCTGCTTTGCCTTGGGTTACTACTGATGCTGCCTCAAAGCCAACCTCATGCCACGTCCGCATCTAAATTCTGCAAAACCTCAGACGTGAAGATATGGACTGAGGAAGGGGAGTTTTGTTCATGGGTGAACCTGCATCGGAGCGATGGGAAGGCTCTTAGACCACAACCTGACTTCACTTGATTGTGCTGTCCAGAGCAGCACAATCGTGATGGACACATGTCCTTCAGAGGACAAAGGCATCTCCCTGTGTGATGCAAGGACATGGGTCCTCCACCATGGTACATCCCACGCACCTTCTCCATCTCTCTCCGAGCAGGATGGAAATGGGGACTGAGTGTCAGGCAGTGTTCCCATGCCATCAGGGCTTCAGCTCTCTGTCCCATCTTCAGAAGCACCTTCCCTTTCCTGAAAAAGCCCTGCAGAGTAGAAAAACCTGCGGTGACTATGAGACAGTGACCAGCTGAGTATGTGTCCCTTCAGCTCCCATGCAAGCCCCAAGGGAAACTGACTGCAGCCTCCCATCCCAGGCCAAAGCACCCAGACATGTCATTTCTCCCATGCTCAGACCTGCCTAAAAAAGACAGGTCTACCCAGAGCCAGGAACCCATAAAACAGGACTCTCCCAAAATGCAGCAGTTGGAAAAGCCAAGCAAACAAACCCTACAGAGACCTAGAGAAGGTGTCAAGGGCTTCTGCCTTTGAAGTTGAAAAACTCTTGCCAATGAGTGCTTCGCAAAGCAGAAAGCAAGCTCCAGGGTTGATTTCGCTAAGGGCAGCTCAGCCTCTGGCCAGCGCTTCCCTGAGCCCTCAGCTGCCATCCCGCACACCAGCACAGCTCCGTGCGAGCAAGGAGGGATGCGGTGCCAGAGCTCTCCTGTTCCTGCAACACAGCGCTTGCAGCCTGGATTTGCAACTTAATGGGTTTCACAAGTGTAATTCTGAGCAGGACGAATCCAGCAGTTCGGAGAATTCAGGAAAGGGGGAAACTGCTCCCATAGAGTGAGATTTGGCTCCAAGCGCAGCCAGTCGATGGGCCATCCCCTCTGCTCACCTCATGCTCTCCAGGCTCAGCCTTGCACACAGTGTCCAGGTCCTCCAGCGCCCGCTGGTGCTGTCCCAGTGCTGCGAATGCCTCTGCCCGGCACAGCCGCAGGGAGCTGGCGTCTGGGGCTGCAAAGAGAAATGCAATCACTCATGTAATGAATCCATGGTGAGGCAGTAGGGCTGGATGGTGCCAGGGAGATGCCACTGCAGTGGGATAGCCTGTGTGTCGCTGCCTTGTGCTGAGCACAGCCAGATTCTGTGCTTCTCTTGGGCAGGAGTCACTGGCCTCATAAGTCTCTGCAAGGAAGCTATTTCCTCTAAATATCTAGTTTTAAACTCTTAGGCTCTTCCCTTTGTTTTTCCCCATCTCCCCCACAACGGCCTCAGCCAAGGGGCTCCACCACTGCCTTGAGGTTCAGCCACGCTGGGATCTGGGCTCTCATCCATCCTTTTGGGATGCAGCAAAAAGGCTGTACCATACACATATTTCCTAAGGGGGCTGTTGCCACAGGAGGCTCCACAATGTGATTCATCCAGCAGAGCCACAATAACATGTTACCAAACAAGCCTGCAGCTGCAAAGACCTGCAGTTCCAGAACACCAGGGAGCCTCCTGGACCCACCTCACTGCCACCGCTCTCCCAAGGCATAGGAGGAGCTGGGTGGGGGGGGTGCAAGAATCTGCCCCTATCACAAGACCCAGGGTTTTCAAGTATGAGAAAAGGTTGAAATTTCCCAAAGTGGAGAAAGCGAACTGAGCATCCAGTTCCTTGTCAGCAGGATGTCACTGATGGGATCTCTGTGGTGGGGGAGACACTGCTCCCTCAGATGCTGCTGGTCGTGACATCCCAAGCATCACGGTGCCCCGCACGCTCCTGCCTGCTCCTAAATAACAGGCAGTGAGACCCTCTTCTCTCCTGCCTCAGAGAAACCCCATAAATACTCTCCTTTCTACCAGCACTGACAGCAGGGGAATTGGGGTGGGGGCTGTCAGGGAGCATGGATGAACAGCACCCAAAAGCCCACACAGTGAGGCTCATGGAGTAACCACGTGTGGTAATGTTTGCGGGTTTGAACCGTGGATGATTCCCAGATCCAACCCGTTATATCACAGCTTGCCGCGGAGGTGACCTACATCCACCGCGCTGCTGGCTTTCCAGCTAAGGCAACGGGTCCATGCACCCAGCCCTGTGTACCACCCCCAGTGCTGAGCATCACCAACAGGATGCTGGCTCTGAGGCCAAACCTGCAGCTCCCTTGGAGCTTATTTTATTATGTTAGTAGGAACCTTAGGGCTCAAATCGGTAAATGTGGGTACTTGCTGCTCTATATCCCATCCTACAAGCATGCATCCAGAGATGAAATATTCCAGGCCCTAACAACAGGTAGAGAAGGACAAATGGGTACAAAGTCTAGAGGCTTATTTTCCACGTGGGCAAACCCATTTGAACGTTTGCACAGGCTGGCAATAAAGCAACCGATTTGGTGAAAACAAGATGTGTAAAATGGGGCTATGAATTCTGCATTTCTCTTCTGCTGCAGCTATTTTTGATCTATGATATCATTAGACATTGGGGATATAAGCCAGCTGGCGGCCCCGGCGGCTGATGAGTGACTGATAGTTCTCCCCAGCCTCCTGGCTCCAGGCATGTTGAGAGGCCTCCTGTGTTACGCCTTCAGTGCTTTTTTTTTTGTTTCTTTTGTTCACTTAGGAAAACAGAAGATAAGAAGTTGACAATTCATTTTCTGCCAAGCAAAGAGAGCTGCTCTGTGGGCTGGGCTGAATGGGGCACTGCAAACTGGCCCACAATGTGATGTTGAACCACAAAAAAAAATCCCGAACGTTCTCATGGGTAACACGTAGTGGCTATGTTTGAAAGTGAAGGGAGACCCGTAAGAAGTTGAGCACCCTGAAAGTGGTCTGCAGGCTGCAGGAGCTGGAAAACACATCCCGAAAGCATCACCCATGTGGCTGAGCCTGAGCAGCACTACCAAGCGCAGGTTTATGGGAGCTGCACCTGGGATTGCAATTTCCTCGGTTGTTGCCCTAAACTGGACTTCCCCTGTCCTTTGGGGAACGGAGAGTGAAGCAAAGACCGAGGACAGAGCTGCTTTTCCTCTTTATACTCACAGAGGCTTTTTGAAAAGAGATAGATAATTGTATACCCCACTCAAACAAAAGCCTGGAAAGGAAAGCAGTACTAGAGAACCGTGTACATGCATTTGCATTAAAGGATGGGTGAGCAGAGTATGCGACTGTTGCCTCGGGAAGTTGCATAAAGGGACCTGCTTTCTACCGCCAGCACCAGGATGGGCCAGCCCACTCAGCCCTTCAGTTCTAGGCGTATCCTGAACCTCTGGCACTTTTCTCACAGCAGGTGATGAATAAGTGTCTGTGCCGGGAGGAGAGCTGACTGCTGTCATAGAAACACCGCTGGAGAAAGGACCTTCTGCCTCCACTGTCCCAACCCCCTGCTCCAGACACATTGTATAACCCCTTTTATTTAAGCATTAGTTTTCAAGAAATCCACTTACAGCCTCACCCCTGGGCTTGATCCTGACTCTACAGACAATGTTTTGCCAGAGCGGGTTGCACACCCTGCTCTGTGCTGTGGGGCTGCTGCAGGAGCCCAGCCAAGGCTGCATTCTCGCCAGGGTCTGGGTGCAAGGTCACATCTGTCCAGGACTGGAAAAGTCCCAACCACTTTACATAACGGCCACCCCCAGGCAAGTCTCTTTCTCCGACTATGAAATATTGCTGGGTGGCAAGATGCAAGAAGCTGTTTGAGGGTCTTTCCTCTCCAGCCACTTGCTAATGCCAGAAGCATGTGGCCGATGGGGCACAGGCTGTGTGCCCTGCCCTGACAACAGCCCTGGCAGCTTGGATGAGCAGTGGGGCTTGCCCAGCCACCCACCCCCTCACATCATCCTAGGACACCTGCAGCCATGGGAGACATGCCCAGCAGCAGGATGCCCCCTCCCCATCCCCACCAGCCTTTCCAACACTACCAGTTTCCAAGTTATCCCAGCTCTGGGCTGTGCAGGCTCAGAGGGCACTGGGGTGCTGGGACAAAGTGACCTCCATTGGTACCCCCCTCTCCAGCACCACATCCCTTTCTCAGCTGCAGGACTGGCCCCTCGCACCCAGCATCCTCACCCCTTGGGCCCAGTGGTGCTTACCCAACTCGACTCCTTTCTGAGCCATCCTCAGCGCTTCCTCTGCATCCCCACGGGTGAGACGGTCCCGGACATGTGCCACTAGCCAGGCCAGCCGGATCTCCCGCTCCACGCATTTCTCCAGGAGGCCGCAGAGCACCACGTTGCACCTCGCCGTCCCAACGCCCAGCAGCTTCAGCCTCTCCTGGCACAGCGGGCAGCGGGGGGGCAGGGCCCCCCCAAGGCACGGCTTGCAGAAAGAGTGACCGCAGGACACGGTCACCGGCTTCCAGAGGAGGAGGAGGCAGGAGGGGCAGCGCAGCATGTCCAAGTCCCCGCTCCCGGGCCCGAGGGGCTGCCGGGCGGGGCTCTCCCCCCGGGATGGGGAGGACGAGCTGGGAGGCCCGCGGCTCATGGCAGCAGTTGCAGCCGGCGAGGGGAGCTGCCCCTAGGGCTGGTGGTGTCCGCACACTCCGGCCACCGCCGGGTCCCCGCGCATTGACCCGCTCCGCTCCGCCCGGCTCAGCCCATCATCCCCGCCCCACCCGGCACAGCCCGGCCCGGCGCAGGGCTGCGGCTCCCGGCACGTCCCGTCCCGTCCCGCCTGGCAAGACCCCCCCCCGAGCCGAACCGGCGAGAGCCGCCGGTGGCGGAGCTGCCGGTGCCACCATTGGCCGCTGCGCTGCACCGCCCCGCCCCTCCCCGGCCGCGTTTCATAACGGAGCCGGCGGCGCTGGGGCCGCCGCGGAGCGGGGCGCAGGTGAGGGGGAAGGTGCTGTGGAGTAGAGTCGGGCACGGGGTGCTGGGGGCTCCTGTGCCGATCCCCGGAACGGGGCGCGGGATGTTGGGGTGTTCTGGAGCAGCCGGGGTGTGGGGTACAAGTTGGGGCACTTGAGTGTGAAGCCATGCAAATGTGTGGGAGAGCTCTCTGGACTAGCTGGGGTGCTGGGTTCCCAGGGGGATCTGGGGTGCTCTGAAGTGGGGCCAGGATGCAAAGTGCTGGGGGATGTTTTGGGGTGCCCCA
This sequence comes from Patagioenas fasciata, assembly GCF_037038585.1. Lineage (NCBI taxonomy): Eukaryota > Metazoa > Chordata > Aves > Columbiformes > Columbidae > Patagioenas > Patagioenas fasciata. The sequence goes on along the minus strand of NC_092533.1, from coordinate 6,054,560 downwards.
GAGTGGGGCCAGGGCACTTTGGAGCCAGCCTATGGCATGGACTACCTGGGGTGTCTGGGGTGCTGTGGAGAGGGGCTGGGACACAAGGACTGGGGGAGACAGGGTGCTCTGGGATGGGGACAGAAGGGTGGGATGCTCTGGGGCACTGGAGACCTGGGGTGCTTGGGAGCAGTGTATGGCATGGGGTTTCTGAGCTGGCTGAGGTTCTCCAGAGCAGGGCTGGGGTGCAGGCTGTTGTGATGCTCCAGAGCAACTGGGGCTGGTGAGACTGGGGTGCACCAAGTGCTCCTTTGCAGACTCCACCATGCAGACTCATAATGTTAGAATGTTTGGAGAGAATGGATGTCCTTCCAGTGTAGATGGGAAACTGCATCTCCTCCAGATGCTTTACTTATCCAGAACTGGACTAGTTCAGACCCTGTTTGGGGAAGGTCTCCTTCTCACTCGCAGACCCCCGGGATGGGTTCTGTGTCCCAAGGGAGATGCATCCCCCCCACCAGGCAGCCATACAGCCAGGACCCAGCAGTTCTTACATAGCAGGTGCTGAGAAAAACAGCTTAATGAGCCAACTGTGAAGCTTAGCAGATCAGATTTTATGTAAGGATGATGCACATTCCCTAAGGGCTCTTTTGTTTGTCCCCAAAACCAAACCAAACCTGTGCACCCACTGGAAGGGGTGCTCAGGGAGGGAGATCACCAGTAGGATGTGAGCGCTTACTGGTGAAACACATGCCCCACTAAGGGAGTGGCTGGCAGAGGTTTGGGCTGTGGAGCAGGTTTTGTTTCAAAATCTACTGTGATTACATTAAACAGCTCATGAGTGGCTTTAAAAGCTCAACAACAAAGTATTTTATGTGAGCTTGGAAGGCTTTGCTGCTTGCTCTGTTACCTTTTTGATCCCTTCGGAGTGGAGAAGTCTCAGGTGATGCTTAGCAGCACAGCCCCAGCACCTCCTGGGAGTGGCATTAGGCACAGCAATCGCCCTAGAAGCATCATGGGGCTGTCTGGGATATTGACATGGAAATGACATGGGGCTGTGTGGGATATTTTCCATCCACAGGATCAGACTTTGGTTCCCCGCCCCCCCCCCCCCCCAGGACCACATCACCTTCCCCAGCAGTTCTCCCATGGGCATTTCCCAGATGGACAAGGCTCATTCACACCAGACACTCTCCTCTCATGATTTAGTTCTTGCCATGTCCAGTTTTCCCACCAAAACCTGGCTATTCACTAAAATTAAAGATTGCCACCAGGGAGTCCTCACCAGTCTTACCTCCAGATTACCCCTTAAAAAGAACATGTTCATAGCTCCTGGGCTGTGAAATGAGGGTGATTTTAGCTGCCATGGCCAATTTTGCAGCAATGTGCTTGAAGAGTGCTCCCATAACCTGGTTGTGTGGCTCGGTTTGGGAGCAGCAGCCCTCGGCCATAGGGAGCCGGTGTCGGGTAAGACTCTTCCATCACCCCAGCTGGCTCCTCCGGGAGGCACCGGGCTGTTCCCTGGCACCTGCCTTGTTCTTTTCCTCACCTCCTGATTCACACCATGACCAATTCTCATGTGTGGGCTCTCCAGTGCCTTGTAAGTGACAAGTACGTTCTGCTGCCTTTGCATAACTCAGTTAAAAAGTGATCAATCACAACTCATAAGTGCATTGGAAACCAGGCTTTGTTAGCGCCAGCACAAGGACAACTTCTTGTCTTCATTCCATCCGGAGCTGAGCTGGTTCTGAACTCCAAATGCTTTTGCTTGTCACTAGTGTGTTTGTGCTGACCCAGTACATAACTGGGAGAAAAAAAATGATGTTAATATTAACCACTCTGCTGGCCACATGAGGACTTCCCTTTTTGCGTAACACAGAACAGATTACACGATGTTCAGGAAGTATTTGCAAAGCACAACAGAAGTTATTTTATAGGTTGTTTTGTTTTGGTTTTTTTTTTTTTTTTACTTTAAAGGTGGGAAACGGCCCAAGGTCAGCATGGGGTGAGGAGTTCCAGGTGTTGCTGCAGGGCAAAACAGCTCTTCCTTGGCTCCCAGCCACAAGCGCAGCTTGTGCTTCAGCTCCAGTACAGCCTCATTGATGTGGTCCAGACTGTTGACAGCGTAACATGGGGATCAGGGATTTCACACCAGCAGAAATATTTGTTGCATGCATTGACATTTGATTTTGACACACTAGGGATTAAGGGGACAGCGCCTGCCCAGTGGTGCCTTTCTGTGCAGAGGGAAGAGACCTGTGTGTGCTCCTTAGGGTGTCTGCAGACGCACCAGAGGCACTTGCTAAAACAGGAATATGCACTGAGAATGTCCTGACCCCTTTTACCCACAGCTATCCCTGCTCTGCCTACCAGCCTCCTCCTGAGCTAATGACACTGCCATCATCAGACCTGAAAGTCCTGTTGCACAGACGTAAAACTAGTTTCCCTGTTTCAAAAGCCTGGGAAGGATGAAAGCACGGGCATCCCAGCTGAAGAGGAGGAGTGGTGTCATCAGAAAGGTCCATGTGGGGCTGATGTGGCACAGATGTGCAAGAGCCAGTGCAGCCTGCCCAGGATCAGCCCCTGTGTTGTTTTTTTCTGCTTGGGTGAGCAAGCGAAGAGCCAGGGCCAAATCCAGCCTCAGCAGCTGTGCAAACCCACTGCTGCCCCTGTGGCTTGCAGCACCCTTTCAGCAGCACTCTGCCTGGATCCTGGCTTGGCTACAAGCCTTGAGACTTGGGCTAAGGAATTATTTTTGTACCTCAATATGTGCAAATAACACGCAGGGAGTCATTTGCATCATACCCCTCCCAGCCTGTCAACAAACACATCAGCTTCCTGGAATTTTTGCTTTCCTTGCATCATATTATTTCTAGATCCAGGATGTTATTCAACCACCAGGTTTCTCCGTTTGCCACATGTATTTCAAAGCCTCTCCTGGTAAGCAAAGCAAAAGGAAGTGGAAGCAAGTGGTGTGGGAGACCCTTCATCTGCAGTCACAGCTCATCTTTTATAACAAGCATCTTTCCTTTCAGGTCTTTGTATGCAATAAGGGGAGCTGCTCCATGCCTGGTTTTCTCTCATGCAGAGGCAAGCAGTTTGGTATTTGAGGTCTGCGCTGTGCTGACTACGCGTTGGGCAGGGAAAAATCATCTAAATTACATGTTGTTGTTCCTGGGTCCTGCAACTCTGCTGCTTGATTGCTCAGAGAGACCCTGACTCTCTTAGTAGGGAGGATCAGATGTAAACCCAGTTGGAGAATTAAAGAAAACTTTCATCTTTTCCCTTCTGAGTCATACAGGCTTTGCCTGTGGCATCACCATTCCCAGAGAAATGAGTTGACAGTCACATGGATTGTCAGGACACAGAGATGCGATGTAACGTTACCTCATTGCTCATGTAACTGGGCTTATGCTTGAACTCCTGGAAACTGGAGAGTCACAGAGGGAGAGCCCAGATCCTTATCTGACTCATTTTACTCTCTTGGACCAAACATCGTGGCAAAGAGGTTGGCAGAACATTATCACTCAGTGTTGGAAGCAAATTTCACATAAAATGAATGCATGGAGATATCCTTTTCCATGGGCAGTCAGGTACAAGTCACATACTCCTGAGAAGGGAGTACAGCTAAAAGCAAGGTCAGAATTATCCCCATCATCTGGGGGGAAGCCCTTGGATGGGTGACAAGACCATGGTCTGTGGTGCAGGGTGCTATAAGCTTGCCTTGATGCATTGCAATTGTTTCTTTGGTGTTTCAAGAGCAGCTGATGATCCTCCGTCTGTAGGAGATCCTATAGAGGGGCTGAAAGTCAATATGGCTCATTTAGCGCCGTCTAATCGCAACGTGCATAAGGGCATGGATAACATAACTGAGTGATTAGAGAAGGAAAAGCCATAAGGACACTTTCTGCAGACATCACTCCACCTTTACATTGCGGCAAGCTCCACCACTTTCAAGGGGGTTGGTGTCCACAGGGAGCTGCATCCTCACAGTTGTTGTCTGGGTGCATGGCAAGCATGAACAAGCTGGGAGGTCCTGCAGCTGAGCATCCCCTCCGTGCATGCCGAGAGCTGCGGGTGAGCGCTCCCCGCTGCGCTGTGCTGCCAGGGGGCTGCAGATCTTTCCCCCGCTCTCTGCTCTTGGTGTTGGCTCCTGTACAGATGTTTTGCTGGATGAGCTTTTGTGTGTCACTTGCTCATCCTCTGCCCTGCCCTAGTCTTCATTCTTTCAGTTCCAGCATCTCCACCAGCACCAGCATGGTAATTCAGTGTCCTTCTTACGTGAGGGCAAAGACCTTCTGCAAAGCCAGTGGCTTAAGTTCTGCCTAAGACCCATGTCTGACCACAGAGGAGAACAAAACGCCTTGAAGCAGCCCCTCTTCCCCACAGCCAGTTGGTGTGAAGCACTAAATACAAGCACTGGGCTGGATTTCAGGCAGGATGAGCAGGGCTGTCTCTCTACCATAACTATAGGGAGCTGCCTGTAGGCTCCCTGGCTGGCTGCAGTGGCGGTGGCCGGGGCAGAGCTCTCTGCTCAGGGAGAGGACAAGTATTTCTGGCTGTGCCCTTTTTTTTTTTTACCACAGGCTGTTTCATTTCCACCTCTCACTGCACTTTGGACAGCAGGTGAATCGTGGTTGGGTAATTGAATCATCATCCCCGCCGCCAGCTCACCCTTTCATAACATGTGGACGTCATGGGTTTTAAAGAGGTCAAGTTTTTAGTACTCGGCAGAAGATCTCTCACCCAGAAACCTGTCCCGGTGGATCTGCTGGAGCAAATTGTAGGTTTTCCTTTGCAAGAAGCCTAGCACCATTTCTGTGTGGATTTTAGGAATGTAATGTGGTAAAGTTTGGGGAGTAAAGAGCTTGATCTGCTCTTCTGAAAGAGTCAAAGCAGGAGTCCTGGAAAGCTTTGCAAGGGAGAGACAGGTGCTGTGATAGTTGTGTGTCCTTTGAATAATTTTTATGAAAATTAATCCCAAGAAGTTCAGTGAATAAAGCTCAGCTGTAACTTTTAGCTGCTAGTTAACAAAGCAAAAAGTCTTAATTTATGGATTTTCAGAATGAGGGGACAAGCTGCAGAAGGACACAGCCCAGAGAGGAGTGAGTGTGAGTGTGTGAGTGTGAGTGCTCTGCTAGACCTTCCAAAACACCCTTCACTTGCAAGACTTTCGTATTTTTTTGATTTAACTTTTCTTTTTATTCAGTACAAAAGTAGAAGAGTCATTTCATAGGAAACCTCTGCCTGGTGCTTTGCACCAGATTAGCAGATTGTAAGCAGGGCTGCAGGAATCAGCTTTTCTGGGAAAGTCAAGATTTCTAACTGTTTCCATTTTTAGTGAAATGAAAAAGCGACTTGATTTTTTCCATGAAGAAGGTCACTTGGGAACAGAGGAAAGATTTCTTTTTTGTCTCTACCTTTGAGAGGCTCATTTCCCTTACAGGACACTTTATAAAATAAAACACCAGGGTTTACTGAGCACAGCAAGATGCAAACTTTCATCGCAAAATAAACGCCCAACCTTCCTGTTCTGTAATTGTTGACGTTCACAGAAAAATGCCTTAATGTGGGGGCACCTCTGCATAAAATGGCATGGAAATCAGTTCTTTACGTGTGCCTAAGCTCTCTCGGCATCTCTGCTGCTGCAAGGCACCAGACGGCTGTGTGCCATGCGCGGTCCCTGCGGGTATCCCCAGATGCCATGAGCAGGGCAGCACAACCCTTCCTGCTCCCTGAGGACCAGCCAAGGTCATTATATAAAGAGGAGTAAATGTGTGTAAACAAGACTTGCTTAAGTAACTCCACGGCTGCCAGTTTCTCTCGCTTGTCTCCCTACTCCACCCCTCCAGAGCCTGATGCGATGGGTGCTCAGCACAGCACAGCCCACGCTCCTCTCCCGGACAGTTGAGGACACATCAGCTCCAAGGAGCCCCAAGTTGAACCGTGCAGATGTTTCAAGCAACCGACGTGGTTAAACAGCCTGATGAAGTCAGACATCATGCCCAGCAGCACTTGGGGAGCTGCTGGCTGTCACGTCTGTGCGCAAACGCTCATCCCAGCGCACCCAGGATGTGCTGGGAGAGGCCCAGCTCCCTGTGGCTGAGGAGCCCCAGCATCCCCCAAAGCCAAATGTTCCACCTGCTTTTTTGCCTTCTCCACTAAGTGTTTGTAGAGCCCTAATCCACACAGCTGGTGTGAATGCCAGTGCTGTTAGGCCCATTCACATTGCTTGGCTTCAAACCACAGCTGAGATGAAACAAGTTCTTAAGGACACCAGATAATATGAAACGTTTTTCACCCCTGCAGCTTTCTGGGGAAACTTGACCGGTTTGGATCAAGGCAGCACAGGGGCACAGAGGGGAGCGAGCTACGTGCAGGGCAAGGTGCCAAAGGCAGGACAGAACCTCTCGGCTGCTGGAGGAGACGCCTGGATGTTCTCACAGCTGGTCCTGGGGTGTGTTTTGCTTTTTGCACTTGTGCCACAGGAATCTGGCTGCTCACGTTACATTTGCACAGAGCGCAGCGACCCAAAGCAGTGACTGTAAAACACAAGCAGCAAACAGTAAAGCTTGGCCTGGCTAAGCGGTCGCCATCACCCAGCAGCACAGGATGTACCCAACGCTGGCTCCAAGGACATGAAAGTGCTGGGATTTGGGAACTGTGTGGACATGCGGGGTCAGCTGCAGACAGTCATTTGTGAGCTTCACTCACTTCTGGAGATGGGTGCAGAAAACAATTTTAGGGCTTTTTATCTTGTTAGGTGAGATCTCTGTCATCAGCTGAAAAGCAGAATCTCACTCCAGTGAGATGCAACAACTCTCGGCTCCAGCTGAGCATCTACAGACATGCTTGACCTAAGAAAACAGAGCCTGGCACAGCATGCTTGAAAAGTTTCCAACCTTTAAGTTAAAAAGCAAAGGCAGGGCCTTCCCTTTTCGTGTCCAGACACACAATTTATTCCAACAGTTTCCCATCCTGTGGGAGAATGGCCTAAGGGGACTGCAAAATGCCACATCTCCATGTACTGTTTGTAACTAGGTTGTATCTTGCACTACAGTCCTGCATACTTGCACCAAGGGGAGTGTAAAATATGGAAAATAACTCTACACGGGGTTATTTTATATTAAGGCACCCTTGTTCATGCAGCAATAAGACACTTACTTAGACTTAGTCTTTCCATGCTGAAGCCAAACCAGTAGCTTTTGGGGTTGTCCATTTTTCCTGTCTTTGTGTTTTCCCTTTAATCTTCGTGCCGGATAATTAAAACAATTCCTCAGCATTTTTCCTGATGTTTGTTTTGATTATACAAGAGCTGGCTGCATTTGTTCCATAAAAACAACATTGAAAGCCACATTCTCTGGTTTTGAGTAAAATCCTGCACAGTGTTGACTCTTAAACTTGAGTTTGTCTGAAATCTGCATTACTCAGGAAAATACCCTTACAAATAAAAAACCTTAAGGAAAACAAATCAAGGCAGTGATGCAGCAGGGAGAGCTTGTGCTCAGGTTTGCGCTCAAGTGTTTATAGATGGTGAGACTTTTAGGCTGGGCTTAACGCTGCCAGCAGCAGTGGTGGGTGCAGATGCTGGGCACCATCTCCCCATCCCAGGTCCATGTTGGACCTGTCCCCGACCCTTACAAAACAACCGCGCTGTTATGAAACGCGGGGACCCGCTGTCACACGGCCCATCCCCGGTAGATGGCGGTGCCAGCTCGTTTTTCCCAATTTTGTTGTTCAGCCCCCCCCCCCCTTTTCCTGGTGCTGCGACCGGTTCCAGCCCCAGGACGGCTGAGGTGGGGTGGGGGCTGCCGGCTGCGCCCCTGTGCTGGGGGCTTCACTGCACAAAAGGAAGGGGGTTTTGGTTCCCCCCCCCACACACACCCCGTAACCACTTTTCATATGTTTCTGATAAATTCGAAATCACAAGCATTTGTAACAGGCTCAGGATGCTCCACCCCATAGTAAGTGTGATGGAGGGAACAAGAAGGATATTGGTATTACCCAGTGTTGCGGGGACTATGCAAAGCCAAGTGACCAGAGCTCCTGGATTTCCCTCCAGTCTCTTTCACGGTCTTGAACAAAACCTGCCCGTGCTCACACAGATCCAGGCTGCTCACCTATCGCTGTTCCTTGGCTGTTTCCTTCACAGGACGGACAGATAGCACAGGGTAGGCAGCGTGACTGGATGGGTGAATAAATAGCATTTCTCTTTGGAGCCCACAAACACCTTTATTTAGCTAAAAGTGGCCCAGGCCCCCTCCAACGTGTGCTGCCATTTGCATCCCCACCTCCTCAGCATGCTCAGGACAAGCACTGCCACTCCAGCATGGAAAGGCTAATCTTTGTCTTCCTTCTCATTGTCCTTTTCACTGCTATGATCCTGGGGCAAGAACAAAAAGAAAAGGGATGCCATGTGAGAGGAGTGCTGCATGCTTTGTTTTCCATCACCTGGTACCTGTAGGAATTTAATAGCACCGGCAACAACCACCCACACAGGGGTTTGCAGGTGCAAAGCCCTTGGGCCAGCCAGGTCCCAGCACGGAGCTGTTGGTGGCGTTACCTCCTCCGAGTCGCTGTCAGAGCTGCTGCTGCTCCTCTTGTCCTCTTCCCCAACTCTCTACAGGGGCAAAGAGAGAAGGACAAGCATCAGCAGGGACCCTGACACCCCATTTGCTGTTCAAGCTAGATCGTCGAGTGAGAGAGATGTCTGGCCTTGTGGGTGTCTTAGGCCAGGCTCTGCACTGCTAGAGCTGCTGTGGACCCATGTGTGCCCATGGCCCTGCAGAGATCTCCAGAGCCAAGAGCGAGGATTCTGGGATGTGAGCGGTGCAGACAGCATCGCTGTCCACGGCAGCCTCTCATCTGGGTTGAAATAGACAGAGAAGGAGGGAGAACTAATTAGGAATATTGGGAGCAAACGGAGAGCTGTCTCTCAATGGAAAACACACACACTGTAATTTCTAGGCTGTGCACAGCACAGATCCATCTGCCAGAGGTGTGATGTTGCTGTGGGTCAGACACAGCTTCCCTTCACAGCCAGGATGTCCATCACTTGAGGCTGGTGCTTTCTAACACCCTACAAACCATGCTTGCTGCCCGTGCCTGTGCCGAGCATCCTTCTCCACGGTGCTCAGCTCTAACCTGGGAGCTCTGCATCATTCATGTCCTCACCGCACTGTGGCCACGTGCAGAGGTGGCCCTACTGTGAAGCTGCCTGTCTCCCCCGGGACACTGATCCTCCTGGCAGGAGCTGGTCCCATCCCACTGCATGCTGGGCAGTGGGTGCTTGGGGTGCTGGGTGCCCCACAGACACTGCACAGTTGGTCCAGGGGGTTCCCAGCACAGCCCCTGGCATCAGAAGGTTTGGGAAGTACTGGGCTCACCCTGAGCACCGCGCTGGAAACTTCAGGGCTGGAAAACCTCTGGCAACTGCTTTGCAGAAAAGTTCATAATTCCCCTACCTTTTCCTTCTTCTTCCTCTTCTTCTTGTCCTTCTCTTTTTCTTCCTCAGTCTTTTCCTTCTCTTCTTCCTTCTCTTCTTCCTTGTCCTTTTCTTTCTCCTTCTCCTCTGTCTCCTTATCTTCCCGTCCAAACCCTACAGCAGGGCAGAGAGGGAGATTCTTTGCTCGCATGCAGCATCCAGCACACGCAAACCCAGCATATCCCCCAGGTTCACACCGAACACTCACATTTCAGGATTGTCGACATTTCACCACAGCCAAAGGGCTCTGGGGCACGAGACTCTCAAACCTACAACACAGAGAAGACCTAAAGGAGCAACTGGAGGGTGGAGTAAGGTGAGCTTTCCGAGGACGAAGACATCTCCATGGACCCCACCATTCAGATTTTTCTTCTCCATAGGAGAAGGTGCCCTGTGCACCTTCTAACACACGAAACAGCAAGTAAAGGGCTAGAATAGTAGTGGTCTCCAGAAAATAAATAAATACAGAAAATTAAATTAAAAAATCAGACCTTGTGCAGTGATGGAGGCAGACAGAGAAACCTCAGGACAAATGTGCAGGGAGATGCCTTAACCCCTCCGCTGTGAGGAGGTGAAAATTACAGAAATATTTAAAATTAACCTAGAGTGAATCAATAGAGAGCAGGTGTTGGGACCCTCAGGAATCCAGAGCAGAAAGGGGGATGGCAGGGAGGGAAGTGGAGGCAGCAGCAAGCAGAAGAGCAGCCAAGGGCAACAGCAAGAAAACTCAGCATTGATCAGGTGCTTGAAAGGTGAGAGATAAAAGAGAAGAAAGGAGAGCAATTTCTTTCAAAATAGCAGAACCCAAATCCATGAAACAGCTCAGGCAGGTCAAACCCTCCCTCTCATACAGAAATGGCACAACGGGGCAGAGGAAGGGCAGCGGGGGTGAGGGATGGGGTCCCTTCTGCTCGCAGGGAAGAGCGGGGTCCTTACCGCAGAAGGTAATTAGGGAACAGTTTATCTCCCAGCCACTGATGGAGGGAGGCAGGACATTAATGCTTTCTTTTAATGTTTTTATGGCCAAAAAAATGACATCATCTGGCTGGTATTTGAGCTTTTAAAAGAGCCAGTGGCAGCCTCTGAGCCCATATCATTGATTTGTGTTTTCTAAAGCAGGTTTGAAAACCCCGGGGATGCTGCAGGGCAGTGGGAAGCAGCGGGGCTTGGGGCAGCATCAGGGGAGAGCAGAAGTGAGGGAAGCAGTTGCTAAAAGGCGTAATCAGTGCAAAGTTAAAATCTAATTAATAATGAACAGTAATCTAATTCATTTCTGTAATTAAGAAGTGCAACTGCTAATTGAAAATAATTACCTTTTAATCTAAAATCATTAAAAATAATCAAATGTTAACAAAAGAAAAGCAGATTGCAGGAAGGTGCAGAAGGCGTAGCTGATGCCCCAAGTCCTGAACACCAAAGCTGCTCCATTATTACTGTGGCATGTGCCCAGCCCCAAATCTGTGGGGATGTCCATGCCTTGAGCCTTCACTGTGGGGGCGAGCAGACAGGCAGGAAAGGCACAAGGTACACAGAGGGGGACTTCAAGCTTTGCACTAGGAGATGGGCAACCCGATCAAAGCCCAGCAGGCACGATTGGGAAAGGGTAGCGCTGCCCCAACACATGCTAAGAAATGCCACCGTGGGTGGTGACAACCCTTTAATTCCCCACCACACTGGTAACCCTGTCACTGGGGATCAAGCCAGCGGATTTCCAAGACATGGGGTGGGCTTCCCTGCCCCCATGCTCCTGTCCAGGGGTGTCACCCAGCACCCTGTGCAGCTCAGACCTTGGGTGGTGGCTCAGATGATGGCTCTTTTTCCCTTCCCATCCCAGACCAGCAGATCCAGTTCTGCCTGTTCCTTCGGAGCCCCATTCCAGGCAGAACTGGATCTGCCCTAGATACACTGGTTACCTAAAGCCTGGGCAAGCAAACCAGCAAAACCCAGCGACCAGCCCTGTTGTCCATGCTGACAAGCCCCAATTTTTTCTTGATAGCTGAGCAACACGTGAGGTGCACATGGATCAGACCTGTGGCTAGCAAAGCACACCTGTGTATTCACACCCCACCAGGTATGGTAGCCTAGATGCCTTACCTGCCAGACATGATGGGTCATGGTGGTTGTGCCCACTCCTATCTCACTCAGGGGACTGAAGTCCTCCTCATGAGGCTCAGGATCGATGCCCGATTCCCATCCCCAACACCTCACAGAGCACCAGCTGTCCCAGGGATGCTCCTGCTGCACCCTCTGCTTCACCCTGCCCTCCTGCTCTGCTTTTCCAGCCCAGAAAACTGATCAGGAGAGTCTGTAAATCCCCTCGATGACACAAGGGACACAGAGAAGTGCCTTACCTGGAGCTGAAAAAGGTGAGTGGCCGCCTCGATGCCTGGTTGGCAGCAACAGGGGATCTGGGTATTTGAGTGTTGCGGTCTCCTCCCCAGTCCCACTGTCAGAGCAGAAAAACTGGCTCTGCCACCCCCCAGGGACAGCACATGACACTGGGAACATGACCAGTTGCATTTATACCTGCAAGAGGCATTGCCTCCAGCATGGGCAGGAGCAGAAAGACCTTCTGACATTTTTGTAAAGAAGCCAGGGCAGCTCTGGAGGCTGCAGACATCCACGGGGACCAGCCAGGGCACTGGGAAATCAGTCTGGGAATGTGCTGTGGTCAGGACCCTGTTTGGGTAGAAAAGAAGAGGTTTGGGGGTGTCCTTAAAACCATGGCGAGAGGAACCTCCAGCAGGTCCTTGCTCTCCTCATGGTGGGAGGTGTTGGGCAGCTCCAGGAAGTCCAGGCAAGGCCAGACCAGGCAGAGCTCAGTACTCCCAGCTCCCTCGGATTCTTGTCCTTGCTGCTGGCTTTCACTCCAACATATCATTAAGCAAATACATGTCAGCAGAGAGCAGTTACCAGCAGGTCTAAACACTTGCATAATGTGCTTTCCCTCTAATGCAATGCCCTCATTTCTAATAGCACCAATATGGGATAATAACAGTAACAATGATGTCAAGGAGGGCTTGTGTACCTGAAAGCTAATTTGTTTTCTGCACCTAATTAAAGGTATTACCCTTCCCATGAGATTTGCCTCATTTAAAGCCTTCAACTCCACAATAAAATTGCTCCCACAGTAATTTTATTTTAATTTACCATAATTGCAGCATGCATGGAGCCCCCTCCCACCATGCAAGACTAATCCTGGGTAACTCGTGCAGGGAGCAAGCAGCTGTACAGAAGTCACTTGTCCCAAAAACCTGGTCATGTCTGCCCCAGGCCTCCTTCACAGGAGCCTGCACCGGCCCCAATGCAGAGCAAGAGCCCCTCGGCAGGTTGAGATCAGAAATAAGAGAGGGGTTTTAACAGCAAGGGTGGATAAAAACTGGAGCAGTTCGGCCAAAACAGTGGCAGAGTTCCTGCTGCTGCAAATTCTACAATCGACACCAGCAGTGCTTTCTAGTAGAGATGCTTCAGCTCACTCACAAATCATTCGGGGAACTCCCAGCAGCCAGCGCTCAGTCTGGGGGTGAATGATGGCACTGATCCTGCCCATCCTTGGGGTGACGTAGCCGGGGAACTCGAGGTACCGCCTGGGAGCTCGGTGGAGAGGTGCACAGGGAGCACAGTACAGGATCTGGGGAGGCTGATTGGTGTTGGGACCAGCTGGCATCCACCCCTGCTCCTCTGAGCAGCAACTGCCACTGCTTTAGGCAGATCCTCCCCCACAAACACCACACTCAGCCTTATTTTTAACTGGTGACCTCATTGCTCGCTCCCTGCCAGCCCCAGCTGGTGACCTTGTTGCTCACTCCCTGCCAGCCTCAGCCAGGCTCTCAGTGCTCTGACACACGGCACCTAAGCTTGCAGCATCCTCCAGTTCGAGCAGCCCAGGGGACAGCCCTGCCATCGCTCCCTGGACACGGGGACACAAAGCATCACTACTGGGACCTGGCTCTCGGGGACGGCCCTGGCCATCGGGCCAGGCTGCAGCCACCAGCATCTTACAGCGAGGGGTGGCTGCCACCCCCCGCAGGACAGCAGAGTGGCGGCTGCAGCCACCTCTAGGTCCCAGCCCACAAACCCAGCCAGCTCTGCTGTCACCTCAAAGGAGGGAAAGCCACCTGTCAGCCAGCACCCAAAACACCAGCGCACAGCCACCTCCCCACTGCTGCCAAAGCGCAGAGCTGTAAGGGACTAGTGAAACCCCCAGAAAACAGTAATTAGGAGAGTACTGGGCACTTACGTCCTCCATTTCTGTGCCAACGAGTCTTTGGCTACAGAATACCACCTCTGCTTAAATCACATCATCAACTGCTACTTCTTTAGAATCCAGTGCACTCACTTGAGAAAGAAATGCTGGAGCTCTCCTCCTCCTCCTGCCACGAGTTCTCTGAGTCAGGCCATTTAATTTGTGTTGTGGGTGACCCATGAGGAGGACTGAGCCTTTTTTATATTTTAAACCTTTTCACAGCACCTGCCAGGAAGGAGGTTTTATGGCTGCAAGTAACAGAATTTCTCCCAAGGAAAGAAAATAATTGTAGAAGGCTTTTTCCCCCTCCAAGTCACTTCCAGCATCTTCGCTCTTATCTATTCTCAGCCACCTCTCACCTCCCCAAACACTACCAGAAGTGCTCAGATTACTGCCAGCTCTCATTAGGTTCACGAGCAAGGCAAGGCAGAGCAATAAGATCTCCAGACAGTTGGATGCTGAATTCTGATGAATCCTTTGGGTAGGAAGATTTCAGCAACTGTGGAATTGTTTTTGCTGGCTATCTACCGCAGTCCTTGCACCAGCACACAAATGAGGCTGGTGCACATTTGACTATTGGCTGCTATAACCAAATCCAGGTGGGCACATGACTGAAAGAATCACTGTCTGCATCTTAAAAACAAAAAAAAAACCCCAACTCATTTCCTTTAATTATTAAACTACAACAAAGCACTGCAGGTCAGCAGAATTTGTTTGTAAGAAAAGCAGTTGCTGCTTCATAAAACCTCATTGTTTCTTCTTTTCTGACATTTCCGTACATTTAGGCTTTGCAGCAGACACAGAGCTGCCATTTTACACCAATGCAGGAATGGGGAGCTCGGCTGTGGGAGCTCCCGCTCCCCAGCCTGGGTTCAGAGCCCTTTGCTATGAGAGTCCCTGCCATGAGAAAAGCCTCAGCTGGCCCGGCCCCACTGCAGCACCCAGCGCTGCAACCACAATCAGGGCTGAGAATTAAAAACTCAACAGTTCTTTCTTCTCATTTCATTTGTGCCCATTGCTATCTTGATAGCTCTTAACTGAAATTGTTATCAAAACAAATCCTTTCTTTAATAATACTATCAACGTAAAGAAGAAAAAACGGAGTTTATTGTAGTGCAGATTCTTTTTACCCCAGACACACTCAAGTCCAGTTTTCTTTAATATGCAAAAAAAAGGCTCTTTGGAGATCTGATCAGTCGAACCAGGACTAAGGCAAGGCTTTTTCCATATATATAAAATTAGAGGAGCATTAGCTAAAAGGTATTCTAATAATAAAAACTCTACTGCAGCAGCAGAGCAATGTTAAGCCTTCAGTACAGCAGAAAAGTGCAAGACCTGCTAAAACCCAGAGGATTTTCAAAATGGGATTTGAGCATCATTGTTACCAACGAGCAAGCAGAGAGGCAGGTGTGACACGCAGTCACCTCTGGTTAAGCTATTCTGGACTTCTTGAAGTTCCATTTTAGCTGTGCATTTCAGCTCTTGTGATTCCAACAGAGGCTGCTCCCTCCCAATGGGCAGGCTCAAAAGATAGAAATTGCAAAAGGGAACAAAGCAGAGAACTTTCACAGCACAAAGAAACAGATACTGTAAGTGGAGCAGCTTCTGAGACAAATTAGGACTCCCGCTAACAGAACCAAATTGCTTCCTCTCCCCCTACTTTAATATACCTTCCAAGAAGAAGGAGCATTGCATTACAGTGTTTTTACACAGAAACAGGAGAAAAATCAGTATCTAAGTTTGTGAAAAGTCTGTGGCTGACGTGTCAAGCTGCACTGAAAAAGGGGAGCCCTCCTACTAAATTCTCTCATTCAATTGCCCAAACAGGAATCAATCCCTTTTAGGCAGTTCTTGTTTATTGCTATAAAGGAAAGTAACCACATTCTTAAGGCCAGATCAGCATTTTCTCAGCTCGTGCTGAAGCAAGCACTTCGCAAGAGAATGAGAAACAGCACCCCAGCGAGATTCCTCATCCCACATCCCTGAGTCATTAACAGGCATCTTCAGGAACCCAGGGCTTCTCTTCAGCAGCAGCTCGATACGGGATCCCCTCTGCTCTATTATTTCCAGCCTAGGACCTGCAAGGTTCATAATCATAAGTATTTGCCACTTCTCGCACCTCCCACCCAATATTCACTTCGACACCAACACAGAGCTATCAGGAACCTAATTATGTCTCACTGACTTTAAAGAATCACACCATGAGTTTAGCTAACTCTTTAACTAGCCAGCTGCTACTCTTCTCCAGCATTGTCTTCACAGTCCAGAGAGTTTCTTCAAAGAGCTTGTTAACACATACAGCAGAGGGATTTCAGGGAAAGGGTACAGACAGCCCATGAAAACAGAGAAGCAATCTGCACTTTAAGTCTGTCACGTTGTCCACCAGCCTGGACTATGCTAATCACATCTCACAACGTGCTCTAAGAGCTGTCATTGTCAGACTGCATTTAATCATCGTTCTTGCAGCAGCAGCAGCGATCAGAGTTAATCTTTTTCTCTTTAATAACAGCCATTACATCATTCTCCAGCATGGAAACTACAACGTGGGAAGGTCAAAAAGTTCTTAATTAGAAGGATTTTTATTGCTGTGATAGTTCCATTCTAGCCTCAATAAGAGAGATCTGCAGTACAGGCAGCAGGAGCTGGAAGGCATCTTGGATATATGAAGCGCTGTTTGAAGCCTATGAAAACAAAAAACAAGATACACACATAAATAATTACACTACCAATCAGCTTTACTAACCACATACTCATTTCAAACAGCATTGATTAATGCACATAAGCAGAAGGCTAGTGCTTGTTGGATTTTTTGAAGGCTTCATTCTAGAAATCAATTAAGTATTACATTTTTGAGAAGCTTTGTGCCATTAGGCAGAAAATCAACTGGCTTAAAAGCCACCAAACAAGATCAGGTGCAATTGAAATGCAGGACACTGTTTTCAATAACAGCTGAGAAGGATTTATTTCAAAGTGAAGCACAAATGGAAGAACACACCACCAGGAAACACCCATTTCCTACCTCACCTCAGTAGTTTCTAAGCATTGAGAACCAACTTTATGGCTGGGAAGTGTTGGGATTCTTGCATGCTGATTTGTGAGCTTGTCTAAGGTTTGACTTTGAACATTTAAATTCTAGAAATCCAGACTGCTGAATTTAATATGTGGCTTCTGACCCATCACAACTGTCAGCTCAGACCACATAAGCCTCACTCTTCACTAACCCATCTCTTGAGCAAATCTACAGACATTTATTAACACTTTAAAGTTATTAGATAGGTAAGCAGCATCTTAGACCATGGGTTAGAGAACTTTGCCTGCACAAGGATAAAAAAGCTGAAAAAACAGCATATGTATTTTTGAAGTATTAGTTTAAAGTTTTAACTTTAGTATAACTGACCTCTAGAAACACTCCAGTGATTAAGGGATTAAGCACATCTGCTTTCTCTTTGACCTGCAGAGATCAGACATATATTATCCTGATTAAAAATGTGATCACATTTCTTCAAGCAAGATAAAGCTAAATCCTCAGTAAGTTTAAAATCGCCATGTCGCCCTTGGCTATAGGAAAGCAAAGTGACAAGCTGCAGACGACCTGCCCTGGAGCATGAAAATAAGAACAATGCTATCCACACATGCGCAACCAAAGTCATATATGAGTACGCACATTACATCTTCAAATGAACTGTGGATAACTGGAGAATTTAGAGAAAATGATGTTAATCTCCAATAACACCTGAGTGTTCTGGAAAATCCACAGCAGGATCACAAATCTCATTTGTTTCTGTCTCCTCAGTACTGTCAGCATCAATTCCCACTCCCATTCTGTGCCACACTGAATGCAGTTTCTTTCCCTCTTTTCCAAAAGCTCAGCGTACATTCAGCTGCCACAGCTGGGAGAACATTGACCTAGAAGATCAGTTCACAGGGCAAAAAAAAATGCATATATAAATGTGCAAAGACAAAAAAGCTTTGTGGTGAAGATCGCAAGGCTGTAATCAACTAACCACATCTCATTCCTAAGAACTACAGTGTAACTCTTACCCCTGCAGTCGTTAAGCACGTAGTAAACTCTTTAGAGAAAGTTGACAGTTCTTTACACAGCACAATCGTCATTCTGTGGAAGAAGAGTGGGAAAACCATGTATAAATACATTCTACAAGAATAACTTTTTTCTAACATTCCTCTAAAACACAAATACCTTTTTTTTTCCATGCATATAAAGCTAAATTTACCCCAAATTTATATAGAGCATATATACAGTATACAAAGATCCAGAAGTTCCCCAAATAAACTAGAGAGAGTAAAGATGGAAAAAGAAATAATTTAAGCAGAAAATCCGAAACAACACTCAGGACAGACACATCCATTCAAGAAGGAACTGTGCTAACTTGCTTTTTTTACTGAAAAGTGTCATTTTCTGAGTTAGAAAGTACTGCATATTTCACACACTTGCCAAGTATCTCCCAGCATAAAATAAAAATCTCGTGTTATGCATTATTGGTAAGATCAATCTACTAATTAGTCGCAGTAATTTTACAATATCACATTCCTAACATACTAAATGATTAACAAAGACATAATTAACAATCACTTTTATACAACTGCATTGCCAAATTTTAAATGTTTATCTCCTACTTAGCACAAGCTTAGGGCAAACGTTCTTCTTGGCTATGTAGAAGTTTCCAAGTAGGGTTTCCTCTTTCCTATCAAGAAAGAGACAGCTGAATTCTGCTGGAAGATAGCAATGTCACCCATTGCAACTCTAAACATATAAGCAGAATTCAAGAGCCCTGCATCCCATGGACTGGCAAAGAATTATTAGACAGTTTAATCAGCATGTCAGTAATTATGTGCTAGACATTTGCTAAGAGATGAACTTACTGTGAAAGGGACTTGGCTCTGTCTGTGGCCGTCACCTCTTGTTTCTGACCATGGAGAAACAAAGCTGCGGTTTTGTGAAACATTTCAATGGCACATGCTGTCAGTTCAGCCAGGCTTCTTATGGCAAACGCATGAATATCCTACAAGAGTTAAAAAGATTCCCTATACCACACAAAAACTAGCAGCTTTTATTATTTAAAACAAGCGAATCACACAATTTACTATCATTACACTGCCCTTTCAGACCTCAGAATCTGCAGAGAAATAGAAACCCATACACTCTGGGAGTCACAACTCTAACTTTGCAGCCAGATACTCTCTTCCTTCATTACTCAGTTACCTCTACTGATTTTTTAGCATCATGGTCACCATCTCCGGATTCTACTTCTTGGTTTTCTTCACTCTCTTTTTCTTCTTTTGGAAGATTACTGTTGAACCGTGCTATCCATTCATGAGCAGATGTCCTCACCTGTATGAAGATATGCCATAGTATTAAACGACTGGAACGAAGCTCCTCTGCACAGCACAGAAGATGGAGTATTGGATCTCTCTAGAGCAAAGAAACAGCTACAACTCCTGACCTATTGAGGAGAACCAGGACAAATGGTCCTAGTGCCTCCAGTGTTGGCTGCGCTGATGTAGTTAAGGAAGTTATTTCTCTAACAGCGGGTGCTGGAGTTTCCCAGCAAGACCACAGCTAACAGAGGTGTTTAAAAAGCTGTCAGCAGAATGCTGCTGCCACTTGGTGGATCTGAAGGGTAGTGAAAGGAAGGCAAGGAAGGCAATTCTATCTCATAACAGCTTCTGAACCCAGTAACAGCAACTGCTCTGTGCCAAGAGGAGGGCTTCAGTTCACGACTGCAGGTTGTTTTCACTGTGGTGGCTGAAGCCTGACTGCTCCTGGTTATCTTTGCCACCACTTACTACTGCCCAGTGATGGGGCAAAGACACAGTGGTGTCTGCTGATGTGGAGCCAAAGACATTACAGAACAAGATTCTGCTCCATAAAGTCAAAGGAAAAGGCCCATCGCTTTTCCCTACCATTGTCAAAGGATCTAAAGCACAGCTTGTTTTCATGCCTTTGATATTTTCACAAGCAAAGCAGGACTGAGCAGCAGTTCCTGTGAGGAATCTCTCCAGCTTTTAGAAGACAGGAAATAACTCACCATGATCAGTTTGTCTGGCTTTGAGGAGATACGTAATTCTGAAAACAACTCTGTTACTTCTTTTGTGAACTCCTCATCTCCTAAAGGACAGGAAAGGAATAAGTAGCACTTCAATGCACAACCAGTTCTGCACAAGTCTGTCAACTGTTTCCTTTTTGAATCATCACCTCAGGCAAGAGCGCATCAAACCTGGTCTTTTAAAATATGATGTATATGGTAAGTTCAGAAAATGTGGATACACCAGTGCCACGTTGGCTTTTGCTTTCTCAATCTTACTTTCATTGCTAAAGTAATTCCTTTTTCTTTTTCTCTTACAGGCAGCATTTAATAATGCACAAACTTGCACACCACCTTGGAGAGTCTGAAATATCACTTACAGCCTGTGGTTCTCCTACTATATACGGCAAGACAGTTGGTCACAGTGGGGGGAAGGCTGTGAGATCCATCATGTGCAAAAAGATACATTAAATGTTAAATGATAGCACATGCAGGTGCGCAAGCCCTTCCTGATGAGCCATTTAGGCAAAAGCAATGCAAGAAATTTACATTTACATCTGTGTAATCCTCAAGAATCACATGGCTCTGGTATATGGAGGCACCTCTGAGTCTTTTGGTCTGTGTTGCTAACTCTGGTTTAAAAAATAAATAAATAAAAAGGCCTTTTGCTTTCCCACAGATTGGACAACTCTATTCAGTCTTTCCCTCATGGTCAAGGAAATGCAGCATCTCTTCGAATTTGCATCTTGGCTCAAGGTCAGCTGTGTGAACTGCCCAGGAGTCAAGCAACTCTAATCCTGCTCTGGCAAGAAATCGTTCCTGCTACAGAATTAATGCACAGCAGCTTTTCAGAGATAAAGGGTATTGCTACTTGTCATGCTCCTGGCCACAGACAGCTTTAGGATTAAGTATCCAGCCAAAGAATAACTTAATTTTGGCATTGTGCCCATTGCTAGTGATAAGGGCTGGTTGGTTCTACACTGGGAACTTCTTTGAGAACCAGCTTCTCCAGCCAGGACCTGGGACTCTCTTACCCATCTTTTCTTCCTCTTCTTCTTCAAAGAATTCAGGTAAAGAAAATGCTTCTTTGAGCTGTTCCATTTCCTCCTTTAGTGTGTCCAAATCTTCTCCATGGAGGGCATTTAGAACCGATTTCACCTGGTTAGGGGTAACACAGCCGAAGAGAGAATCATAAATCCAACCAGAAAAAGAAATACGATGGCAGATGCAGCACTGGTTTACATCGCATGTAAAAACATCAGAGACATGTTCATGAGAAAGTGGTATTTTCCTACAGGAAGAAGGAAAGGGGAAAAGACCTATTTGTGAAGCCCCATGAGGTAATCATGGATTCTTAAAGAGTTATGAAAGTTTCTTTCATTAAAAAAAGTGAAAGACGTGGAATTTCATGTTGGTCTGCCCTCCTCCCTGCCTCAAGACTCTCTGCTGTGCTTACAAAACTCTCCTCCAGACCAAGGCAGCAAACAAGTGGGTAGGAGGAGAGAGTAATTCATGAAAAGTTGTCAAAGACATTCAAGAACTGAGGCTAACTGGGCAAAGAGAATGGCTTTAGGAGCTGAGGACAGGGCATAATCCATTTAGGCTGGAAAAGACATTTAAGATCACCAAGTCCAACCATCAAGCTAACACTGCTAAGTCTACCTCTAAACCATGTTCCTCAGCGTCACATCTACATGTCTGTTAAACCCCTTCGGGGGTGGTGATTCAACCACTGCCCTGGACAGCTTGTTCCAATGCCTGACAACCCTTTCCACGAAGAAATTGTTCCCAGTATCCAATCTAAACTTCCCGTGGCACAACTTGAGGCCATTTCATCTTGTCCTATCTCTTGCTAATTAGGAGAAGAGACCAACACCCTCCATGCTACAACCTCCTTTCAGGCAGTTGCAGGTAGTGAGAAGGTCTCCCCTCAGCTTTCTTTTCTGCAGGCTGAACCGCCCCAGGTCCCTCAGCCGCTCCCCATCACACTCGTTCTCCAGGTCCCTCACCAGTTTTGTCACCCTCCTCTGAACTTGCTCTAGCACCTCAAGGTCTTCCATGTAGTGAGGGGCCCAAAACTGAACACAGGATTCGAGGTGGGGCCTCACCAAAGCTAAATACAGTGGGACGATCACTGTCCTAATCCTGATACTAGCCAGGATGCTGTTGGCATTTTTGGCCACCTGGGCACACTGCTGGCTCATATTCCACCACTGTCACCAACACCCTCAGATCCTTTTCCACCGGGCAGCTTTCCAGCCACTCTTCCCCAAGCCAGTCAGTGCTGTCCGGGGTTGTTGTGACCCAAGTGCATGACCTGGCACTTGGCCTTGTCAAACCTCATATAACTGGCCTAAGCCAAACGATCCAGCTGGTCCAGATCCCTCTGTATGGCCCTCCCACCCTCCAGCAGATCAACACTCCCACCCAACTTGACATCATCTGCAAACTTACTGAGGGTACACCTGGTCCCCTCATCCAAAGAAAACATCAGATCATAATGCAGGGATTAAAGTGAAGTTGTGTAATCAACTGTTTTATAGCAAGTTCTGAGCAATTGATTTTACATTATATATATATGTATATATATATATTTCTACTATTTTTTCCCTGTTCAGCTGAACTCAAAATAGCAGGCGAATTGCTCAAGGCCATTACCTTTGATTCACTCTCTCTGGAAAGCATCTCTAAGGCCTCCAGATGCGAAAGACCCTGAAACTCATCAAACAGTAACCCATAATGGGCTTTCTTCTCTGTAGCCATGGTAACCTCAGTAGCTGTCTGCTGCTCTTCTTTCTCCTTTGCCTCTCGTAAGACCTGAAAAGGAAAAGCAGAGGACTCAGGTCAGTGCCAGCAGATACAGAATATGGGAGGAGAAGGCTTTTGGTTCAATAGTAAAAATGGTTGCTTAATGACAGGACTGTAAAAGAAGGGAGAAGAAATGAGAGAAACCAATGAGGAGCTGATCTGGAACTGCCATACCTGAGATAATGTAGAGGTCCTGTTCATAAGGCCCTTTGTTTTTTTGAATCCAGGGTCTCCCTCAGCTATTACATCCATTGTCTTTTTCCCAATGAATTCCAAGGCATCCAGACCTCCACTAATAACACTTTTTCCCTAGGAATCAGATTTGGACACAGACAGCATGTAAAACTCACAGACGACTATACAATTGAAAGAAATTAATTGGGGGATTTATATCAGCAGTGTTATGCCAGACACTCATATAAAAGCCAAACTGGTTCTTGTCACCCTAAAATTCCAGCCTAATCACCACAAAGAGAGCAGAAGGACATGGAAAGAGCCACAGCACACTATCATCCAACAGTTTGATATAGCACTCAGACAGCTGGAGCAATCTGCTGGGAAATACATTTCTATTTTGTGAACAGGCTGGTTCTCAGCAGACTGAAGTATATAGTTCTCATCCTTCCAATCAGAGAACACTAGACCTGTGGGTTTTGGTTGCTAACTCTTGTTTAAGCCTTAAAAGCAGGTGCAAGCTTTCCATCTGCAGCTCTTTCAGATTCACGGGCAAATCGACAAGACTGCAGATCACAAGAGCACAGTTTCTAAGGGTAATGGGTTCCCTTGAAGTGCATTTCTCATAGTCACAGGAGCAAGCTGATTTCCAAGCAATTTGGGCTACTTTCACAGAAAATTTTGAAGAGGAATATGGATTTCATCTCTAGACAGTTCTGTGGAAATCAGTGGAAATATTCCAGGAATGAGTCTGACCCTGCATTTACCTGAATACTCCAAAGGGAGCAGAGATAATAGAGTACAGAGGTGACACAGGAACACACGCACCAAACAGTTTGCCTTCATTTTTTTTTGATTATGTATCAACACTCAATACAAAACTATAAAAATTCGAGACAATTTACACATTTAGTGCCAGTTAGAAGCAAGGCACAGGTTACAGGCCGTCTCAAGGTTGAAGCAATTTCTCATCATTCATCCCACAAAAATCAAAATTAAAAGTTTCCTTTGACAATGTTTCAGATGAAAGGCAAAAACCTCAATGCTCTCTTAAACCCATATTTTTCCTGCATTCCCAACTCACTCACTGTGCTTTGGACAGCAGTGGAGATGGTTGATAAAACTCCAAGAGCCCCAGCAATAGGAAAGGAACTGACATCATCAACCGGATCTGTGTTCCCAGCACCAGGATTCTCGCTTCCTGCATCAGAAGGCAGAAAATTAACTCCCTCACTCCCCCCAAAAAGATCCTGTCAGCTGCAGAGTGGAGAAAATCAACAAAAATCAAGTGTCAGCCAGGAGCAGGGCTGGAATTGGGATTATTTTCCTACCTACTTTTCAGAGCTACCAGAAATAAGTAATAGAGTACTATTTTAGCACAGAGATATCTACCTCAATATGCAAGATGCTGACGGAGGTGATGTTATTTTGGGGTTGATTATGAGAAATGTTTCAATGTTGTTCTTATGCAGTAAAAACTGACCTCTTGTAGCATCTCTAGTCTCTGAAGAGATTTCACTAGGACTGGGGATCCCAAGGGTTGTTTCTGCTTTTTCTATGACATTTGAAATACCTTGACCTAGAGAAGACAGCAGTATTACTTTAACCATGAGATATAACAGAAATCAGAACAGAATTGGGATTAGGGCTGCATTTTGGTTTTTTATTATTCTGGATTCCTCCTGCTCAAGACAGTTTACCTTGCACTAAAACCTACTGCTACACAGCTTGCAATGTAATGAACCCAGGTTTCATCTCAGCTTTTTAATCAAGTTGTAATTACCAGCTGAATACCAGTTAAAACTACCAGCTAAAATCATCCAAACCTCTTAAAAACTTGAAAGCAATTCGGCTGTGCAGATCTCCTTAATATCACTGTACCTTCTGGTAGAAGTTTTCCCTATTACATGAACAATTCTCTCGATATTTTTCCAATAATTGCTGCTGTAACAGAAATCCCCTTCTCTAGAAAAAAGCTCAAAAGCACTTGCTTGAGGCATGAAGCATGGTTGAAATATATGTCAAATACCAGAAAGAGCCTCACCTACAGTAGCTACAGTAGCAGACGCAGTAGACAGAAGAGATTTCCCCCAGCTTCCCCAGTACCCCCAGCCTGTCTGAACTGGAGCAGGAGCATCTGAGACCTGTAATGAAGGAAAGCAGAAAAGAGTGATTGTCCCAGTTTTAGCTGGGATACAGTCAATTTTCTTTCTAGTAGCTGTGTTTTGGATTAAGTATGAGAAGAATGTTGATAATACACTGATGTTTTAGTTGTTGCTGGCTAGTCAAGGCCTTTTTGGCTTCCCATGCTCTACCCAGTGCAAGAGCTGGGAGGGGGCACAGCTGGGCCACACTGGCCAAAGGCATATTCCTCACCACAAGACATCGTGCGCAGTATATAAACTGCAGCTGGCCAGTCAAATCACAACACTGATACAAGTATTATGGTGAGAAGAGGAACACAAGCAGCCTGCGATGTGTAACTTTTGTGCAGAATGTTATTTTCAGATAAACAGCAACGTAAATTTTCAGTAAAGGAGTGGGGCTTATGCTCACAATTCTGTGCTCAAAGCCATGAAATGTGACGTCACATTATTTGAAGCCAGCACAGGAACATACCTTGGGGGTTTCAGCTGGTGGCTTTTCTGTGGCAGAAGACTGGCTTTGGGGTTTGGCCTCAGGTCTTCTCCGAGTCATAGGTGTAGGCTCAAGCTCTTGCTCTCTCTCTTCATTACTCTCAGTGCAGCCAGCTTCCTCTGCTTTCTGTTCACTTCCATCTTCGTAAGAGGTTTCTTCTTTCCAATTTTCACCGTCTTTATTAGACATGACTACAAACATTCACAGAAAGCAAAGCAGATAAAATATTCACTTCCTTGTACACTTCATTAGTTCAAAAGCACCACATTTGTGTTTTAAATAATTAAACACAACTAAGACAGAAATCCCTTCATGTTGCCCCACATACCCACATAAACAGATTGTGTTTTTAAGTAAGTGTATACACCAAGTTGCACCTGACTGGAAGAAGCGTCACATTTGGAAGTTTAAAGTCCCACAGAATCATGTGGCTTTATATGACACACCCTCTCCACGGGAAAGAAACAGGTTGCTAACTCCAAAGAGCAAATGAAAAGTACAAAAGGTCCTCAGATAATTCAATCCATTACTTGCTTCACTAAAAAAAAAAAAGCTAAATTAAATAGCTTGGGATGGCTGGTTGGATACAAATGGGGATAGCTGTCACAAAGTTGAGCAGGTAAGGAGGCAGCAACCGGTTGCCTTCTGTATTTAGGGCTGAGCTTCACCAGGGTGTTAGCACCACCCTGGAGGTGAAATACACTCCAGCTGCCACAGCTCCCGGCCCTGACATGGCGCGTTGGGATGACAGTGCCCACGAACGGGGCTGCAACGCTGCGGCCTGCGCAGGGGGACAGACGCTTGGCTGCTTTGCGGGCGGCGTTTCACCGGCTGCGGGGCACAGACCTGCGGGCACGGCTGGGCCGGGCACCCCCAGCCCCGGCATCGCCTGGTGTGAAGCCGCACCACCAGGGCAGCTCCCTCGGCCATGGGATGCTGGTGGCTTTGAAGGCAGGAGAACAGCGCTATCGGGGGCAGCTCCAGGTGAGGGGCTGGGGACCCCCTCATCAGCCCCGCACCCCCTGTCCTGGCCGGCCCGGTCATTCCCTCCAGCGGGCTCGGCCCCCTGGGGCACCCCCAGCCCTGGGGCTGCCCCCAGGGTCACATAACCCCGCGATGGGGCTGCCTGACCCACAGGGCACCCCCAGGCCCCCCAAAGCCGCCCCACGGCATTTCTGCCCCATCGGGGCACCTCTGGGTGCCCAAAGCCCCCCGGCGGTACCGCCTGCCCCACGGGGGGCCCCCTAGAGCCCCCTCCCCGTGGGACCCTCCATCCCACAGAGGTCCCTTCGAGGTGCCTCACCCGCCGGGCTGGGCCGCCCCGCCAGCTCCGCGCTCCCCACACCGGGCGGACCGTGACCATAGAGGCGCGGCGCAGAGCGGCACCCGCCGGCTGGCCCCGGAAGGGCGTCTCGGCCCGGAAGAGCGCGCGGAGAAGCGTATCCGGGCGGCGGGGCAGGCGGTGGTGGAGCTGCGCGGCGGGGCTCCCGGTGAGAGCGGCACCGGCACCGCGGGGGCGGCGCTGGGTTGGACCTGGCCACGTCGGAGTCGGGGGGAATGGCGCAGCGGCGCGCAGGTCCTGTCCCGTACCTCGCTTTTGAGCACAGGAATGCTGCCGGGGGTGGCGGCGCGGTGTTGTGGCGTGACGACATGTCCATATGACGTCACGTAGCGTGACGTCACGCTGCGCGACGTCATGTCGGAGATCCCTCGGCCGCAGCATGGGGGGCGTTCGCGGTGTTTCCCGCAGCTGCAGCGGGGCCACTCCACGGGCGGGCGCGAGTGGGGCCGGGGCCGCTCGGGCGGGTTCTGTGCAGCGGGGGTTTGTGTCCGAGCGGCGGGAGCTGGCAGAGGGAAGGCGGCTGGTTTTGGTGTGCGGCCCATCGCGTGCCCCTTGTGGGCGGCCCCGTGACCCGTGTCAGCCGAGGGACCACGCGGAGGGCGAACCCTCACGTCACGTTAGCCACGCGTCAGCCACACGTGGTGAGATCTGCTCAGGTCTCCTGTTGATTTGCTCCTCATGTTGTTTTCTGGGGCTGTGGGTTGCTTGACCCCAGAGCCTTCGCTGGTCCCAGCACAGGGTGAACCCTCCCTGTGGGCACACCCATGATGGTCTCGTCAGACCGCTCCATCTATTTTCACAAGCTTCCCAGGAGTTAATGTCTTTGGGGCTTTGCCATGTGCTGCTCCCAGATTTGAAAAGGGACTCCTTTCAGTGGTGCCCAACAATAGGATGAGGGCTAATGGACACAGACTGAAGCATGGGAGGTTCCATCTGAATATAAAGAGAAACTTCTTTTATTTGAGGGTGCCAGAGCCCTGGAACAGGTCACAATTCCTTCTCTGGAGACATTCAAACCCACCTGGACACATTCCTGTGTGACCTGATATGGTGGCCCTGCTTTAGCAGGGTGGGTTGGACTGGATGATCTCCAGAGTCCCTTCCAACCCCAGCCATTCTGTGATTCTGTGAAAGGGTCAGAGGGGCCTTGCAGGATGGGCACAGCAGCCTGTTTTCTGCAAGAAACCACGCTGTGAGTAGGAAGGTGTGCTCTGTGCAAAAGTGCTCCATTCAGATCTATTTAGTGTGCATTGTTACCCATTAGCTTGTTGTAAATGCTAAAATACATTTCTACATCATGTGCCAGAAGTGGGAGTCAGTCAGTCTGTGGTCTGTCAGGTGTGTCTCGGTTTATTGCTTCACTTTTCTCCAACTATGAAATGATGTTATGAGCAGAGAATGTAAAGCCGTATAACTTGCAACCTCTTGGGCCACAATTTTGCTGTGCCTTATAAATGTGTGTAATTTTAAGCACTATCAGTACTTCCATTGACCTCAGTGGGACTACTTAGAGTGCTCTCAGTTCAACAGACAGGCGTTTTTTCAGGATAAGAGCCAAAGATGACTCATACAAGTGTATGCATCATGGATTTTTATGTTTCCATCACTATTTGTTGTTACAACTTACCGTTTAATAAAGGTTAAATATGTTGAGCTCAACTTCAGGTTCAGTTGTAAAATAGCCAGTTTCTATTCTGCACATTTCATCTTGCTTGAGCTTAATGCTCTTGGGAAGAATTGTGATGTTGGCACTGCTCTCGCTTTATCCTTTTTGGATCCTTTATCAGCTCCAGCAGCTGTTTTGCATAAGCGTGATGGCTGAAGAATATGGATTTCGCAAATCATTTTATTTTTCCCTGCACTTGGCAGTGAGAGATCATTGTCTGCTTAGCAATAATGGCTTTTCCAAAAGCGAAATGTGACAAACAATTTCTAATAAATCAGACCTCGAAGAGTTTAGTAGTAAAATTCAATGACCCATCACCAATGTTTTATACATTATGCAAGCTCAGTGCAAATATGGTGGAGAGCATATGCAATCACTCAAGATAATTATGAGGGAAAATGTTGCTGGGTATTTTTTGTGTTAGATCATTGACTGAGGTTCCTAATGTCATTTTAGCAGGAGTGTCACTTGGAAATTTAATAATTTAAATTTAATAATTTAAAATGGTAATAATGCAGGCAAAGTACCGGAGGTACTGGAATTACTCTCTGATAAATCTGAAACATTATTAATGGGGAGGTTATTGTTTTGGAAGACTGGAGGTTATTTTGTGCGTTTGATTCGATCCTGAAGATAGGGGTTCGCTTCATTGCCGAGCTCTCATCAACTGTAACAGCATCAAACACTGCGAAGTCACGTCCCGATGCATGCGAAAGCCGTGAGGCACAGCAGGATTCCTAAGAGACAGCAGCCGGGTGGTTGAGTGATGCATGTTGAAGATCTGTGACCACAGCACCCCACTTGCTCGCGCAAGCCATGACAGACACTCAAATGGCAATCCTGGCTATCGCCGCTCTCAGTGGTCCACAAACCACTAAAAACCTGCAGCCCGCCTGCAAGAAATCTGCACAGCGTTACCAAAGTAAGCAGGTCAGTTGTCAGCAGCCTTCTGGAGGCTCTGAAACCCTCAGAAAATGCTCAGGATCTAAAGGAGGGAGGCTAAAACCACTCGTCAAACAGAAGATCAGTTGTTGATCAGTACTGGGGTTTTCTCAGCCCCATGCAGTCGATGTGGCTGGGATGCTCATCTCCGGACACCACAGGACTCAGTAGCGCTTTCCGTAATGTGTAACTGGTGACAAACTGGAATGAAAGAGGCCTCAGTGCTTTGCTAACTGTTCAACTGCGGGAAAGCTGCAACAGAAATGGGGCAGGTACACGTTTCTCATCGACATCAAGTCTGAAATCTGATTTGATCTTTGACAAATTATCTTTAACTGAAAAAATGCCTAGTCTGGGTAGTGTGTTATCAGCAAGTTTTCCTGTTCTGAATACACTTATTTTTTCTCTGCTGAAAAGATATTTAGTACAAATCACCTGTATTTATTTATAGTAAATTACTTTTTGTAAGTGATAAGATTTCTGTCTGATTTAGGCAGTGTTAACTAGGGATTCTGAAAGGATGAGAAGGGTCTGCATTATTTATTAGGAAAATATATTCCTTTGTATTGTGATATTTATGAAATTCAGCTCTACTAGCATTTGTTATTGGCAGAAGGCAAGATGGTAAATTTGAAGTCACAGTCAACAGGATGGAGTGATGTTCTTTAAGATAGGATTTTAGCTTGTGGCTTCTTTACTTTGTTTTTTAGGGCTCTGGAGCAGTGTAGATGGAATCAGAACTTCAGGGAATGCATATTTGATTAGAAATTTCCTTGCATCTAGCTTCCAGGAAAATCGATTACGGATTTTCTCTTATCGGTGTCATCTCATTTTTGTTACAAGTTGGTTTTATTTTGCCTTTTAAAAATGGAAAATCCTATTGTCTTAAAATATCTTTTGCAAACATTATTTGAAGAGTGTGAGTTCTGTCCCTAGACAAAACATTTTTTCAAATTGCTGTGAAAAATGGGGCAGCATTTGGGTAGAGAAGACAATAAACAAGATAGAACCACCGAGATGTAGCACCATAAAGTAAAAGATTTTCAGCAGGAGCTTCTCGTAAAACAAGAGAAAAAGAGGCAGAGTTAGAAAATACAGCAGCAACAAGAGAGATTGCTAAAAAGGAAGGATGTTTAGACATCTGTGTCCTGATATTCAGAAACACATGTCCTGACTTCCTCTCTGTGGCTGTAGATAACTGCCAGGAGACTTTTCCCACTACTGAAAATTATAAGCATCTTGTTTAGTGTTTAGACATAGAACACCGACTGTGACTCTAAAATCAAGTAAGTGGATGTATAAATGCTAAAAAGGAGATGTGTTTGTGCTTTGTTTTTTCTCTAGATGCTAAATGAAAGACTGGCTTTAGAAAGCCAGGGCTTAAGAGCACTTTGATGCTGGTGGAGAGGGAGGCAGAAATTATTTCCTCTTTCTTGCTTTTCTTCCTCTGTTAAGAAACCACTTTTTCTCTGTTCACAAATGCAGAATCCACTTTCTGACCCTAATGATAGTTATGCATTTCAAGCAGTCTGAACAATTTGTTCTTTTTTTAAACCCTTTTCCCCTTAATGATTATTGTTCCTGGGATTACGTATTTGGATGGGAAGATGAACATCTAGAGGACTGAAGGTTGTGCTAATGCCTTCTTACCCTCGTTTCATAACCGTGTTGTGAGCAAAGCTCTGATTTGGAACCTCTCGGCTGACAGTTTATGTTACGCTAATCGAAATCTGTTTACTGGAAATGAAACTTGAATACACCGTAAGCTTGCTAGCATTAATAAACTTCATATTTTTTTTTCTTTCAGTTGGATTTCCAGTTTCCGCTTCTAATATTGATGGTCTTGAAAGTGCATTTGGATCCAAGACGTTTTCTATCACTGAGCAAATCAAGAGCCTCTTCTACTATCTCAGAGCAATGCAGACAGCTTGATATCATATGACCTCATTTCTCCAAATTAAATGAAAGAAGAATTTTCTCCAGCTTTCCATGAAGCTCAGCTACTGCCTGTTAATTTTGACTGTTAGTGCTGATCTTTCAATTGGATTTACGCTGGAAAATGTAGCTTCTAACAGGACAGTTGCTTTTGAGTCTTTCAATGCATCACTTCATACAGTGTCTCCAGCTTTACTGAGTTCTCCAGCACACCATGATCTCATAGCCAAAGAGGGGACCAGTATTTTAATTGAATGTAAACTGAACATCAGCCAGTATGAATATATTCTCTGGTACAACTCCAGAGGACACCTTCTTGAACAGAAAGATGAAGGTGAGCTTTCCTGCTGTTTTTTGTCCTTCGGTGTTCCCCTTTTACACAGTGTCTGCAAACCTCTGGAACGTTATTATCATTTTCTCTTC
Organism: Patagioenas fasciata; assembly: GCF_037038585.1. Classification (NCBI taxonomy): domain Eukaryota; kingdom Metazoa; phylum Chordata; class Aves; order Columbiformes; family Columbidae; genus Patagioenas; species Patagioenas fasciata. The sequence goes on along the minus strand of NC_092533.1, from coordinate 6,022,880 downwards.
CTATCCTCCCATTGTCACAGTTGGGAGATAAGGAGAGAGCAAGACAAAGCCCATGTGAATTATACCTGAGTTCTTCTGTCCTGGCCTATCCATCCCGTTGTGATGCCCTACAGAATAATTTCATTCAAGAGGCATCACAGTATTCAATACAGAAGAAATGAATCTGCATCCTACGAGACAGTAACCAGTATTTTTATTTGGTTTTGCTCTGGGTTATATTATATTTTTCCAAACACATGACTCAAAGACAATTCTCCACAACTTGTGACTTTTTCCAGCTGGCAATCAGTGCTTTAATTTTGTTACAGGATTTTTTAAAGCATGAGGTAGCTTATTAAATTTATTTTCTGGTTTACGCACCAGTGAGACTATGGAAACTAACGCAATTTGTAATGGCCAGTGGTGAAATACGTGCTACTTAACCTTTTTATACAGAGTGAGAATATATTTTCCTAGCCATTGGCTCTTATAGTTCTTTCCCTGTAGTTTTTAATTTTCAAAAAATAATGTATTTTAGAGATGCATGTGGTTTTCTCTACCCTATTAGTATTAATGAAGGTCATTGAGCTAATTGATAGGATCTCCTCGGAGGCTATCTCTTTGCCTTAAGTATTCAGTAACCTCTTAGTAGTTATAATGCCATTTGGAGATTAGTTCAAAGTAGAGTAATTAGAAAAATGAGCTATGAAAACAGTTTTCCCCCTAAGTTATAAATGCATAGGAAATACCGTATAACGCTCATTTCTTTTATTGATTTCTTTATACATGGATTTTGTGTATCAGCACTGCATGCTCAGCAGAAAACTGTGTTAAGAAAATCCTGGGTTCTTTTGCCAGCGGAGCCATTTACAGACTCTGATCTTTTTCATGGGTCGCTTGGCTTTTGATTCTGAATGTGTGGAAAATCAGACTTTATAGAGGACAGTCTTTCAACATAGTGTTACAGAGCAGGTGAGAAGCACTAGTTAAGAGTTGGGTTTGCTGTCAGAAGGAGCTAGCAGTCCAAAAGCACATAAGAAACTGCAGATGAGAGAAACCAGAGTAGCAAACAAGCTGAATAAGTTACCATAAAGCGGTAGGACTGGTGACTGGGTTATGGCTTTCTGTCTCACACGCCCAAAAAGGAAATTTCAATCCTTGTTGCACTGTTTGTATGATGCTAAACATGGACTGTTTTCTTCCACACGCTGTCTCCTGTTGATGGAGCAAACAGCATGTGTAATTTTTTTGTTTCATTAGCTCACTTTTTTTCTTTTGAATCTGCAGGTGGCCGGTGGAGGATTGCCGATAATTCCCTTAACATCACAAAGGTCAAGTTTGCTGACCGAGGGCGATACACGTGTGCAGCTGTTGGTCGTAATGACACCTTGTATTACACAGTCACCCTGAGGGTTATCTTCACCTCGGGAGACATGAGTATCTACTACATGATCGTGTGCCTCATTGCCTTTGCTATCACCCTCATTTTAAACATAACCCGTCTGTGCATGATGAGCAGTCACCTCCGCAAAACCGAGAAGGCCATCAATGAGTTCTTCAGGACGGAAGGGGCTGAGAAGCTTCAGAAGGCTTTTGAGATAGCCAAGCGGATCCCCATCATTACATCTGCCAAAACACTCGAGTTGGCCAAAGTCACTCAGTTTAAAACCATGGAGTTCGCTCGATACATAGAAGAGCTCGCCAGGAGCATTCCCCTTCCGCCTCTGATCCTGAACTGCAGGGCCTTCATGGAGGAGATCTTCGAGGCTGTGCGCGTTGACGATCCCGATGAAGTTGGTGTGGAGGAAAAACAGCCCCAAGCCTGCGGTACCCAGGCTGCGATATACCCCGTCAACCCAGAGATCAAGCGCAGTGTTTCACCGGCCGGGGATTCAGACGATGGGTCCGTGAACGAACAAGGTCAAGAGATCGCCGTTCAGGTGTCCATTCACCCACAGTCCGAAGTGCAGAGCATTGACACTGTTTCTCACGACAGCTGCCAGTTTGCACCTTCTGAGGAAGGTGCCTGCTGAGTCCAGCGGTTTGCTGTTGTGAAGGAAGCACAGGTGACCTTGGGATACTGCGAGAAAAGGGTCTGCAAACAACCTGCCTCAGTCCCATATGCACAAGAGTTTTCTAAATTGCCAAGTGCCAGAATTGCTACTGAAATGTGTGTTTTCTGTCAGTGTTGATCTAACGATGTTCAGTCTGTTAGAGAAGACCATTTGGAATATTGTGCAAGCTTGCTATGCTTAAAATATTTACGAAACAGGAGTTCTTTGTTCTTGGCTCCTTGGTAGCTTCTGATACTTCTGACCTGCGTTAGAAGTGGCCAAGCCAAGCAGTACCACTTGCAATAAGATCTTTTCCTTTGTGAACTCTTTTCTTCCTTCACAAAGCGGAGCTGGAATTCCTTTGAGTGTGGTGTTGTCCTGATGAATTGAGTGGTGTGGTTTTTTTGAATTGCCTCTTGGTGCGTGTAGCCCATCGGAACCATGGTGAGCTTGAACAAATAAATCTGTTTGGTGTCATGTGCTTCAATGTTGCTATCAAAATGTACTGTACTGAGGAAAAGAATAGTGCCAGGATCTGCTGCTGGATTAAATGACTTGTAGTAGTTTTAAAGCAGCTTAGAGAACAACCAGGTAGTCTCAGTTTTCTCTGCATCTGCAGAAAACTTGTGTGTACTCCAAGTGTGCAGAGAGCAGATCGTTGTGACAAAGCTTGTCGCTTGAACTCGGTGCTGATTGCCAAAGCGCCTTACCCTGGTGCTGTCTTACAGAATGGAGCAGTAACAGCACTGCCGGCACTGTCTGTCTTTTGACTTTGCTGATTTCATTCACTATAGAAAATCCAAAGTTTTATATTGTATTTAACATTGTTGTGAGGAAAAAAAATGACAGTAATCACATAGTGGCATAATTGAAAAATTATTTCATCTGCAGATCAGGTGTCTCAGGCGCTTCTTTGGGAACAGCGTTACAACAAAGGAGGGGAAAAGCAGTGACACTCCATTTGCTCTGGCTGGAGAGCGTGGTTTGCGGAGGGGCTGGCCGAGCTGTTTGCCAGCGCTGTGTGCAGGAGCAGAGGAACCCGCTGAACCTGCCCCGTCTCTCCTGAGGAGCGGTGGCAAAGGGAGGCGCAGGTACCGACGTATGTACACGACGTAGGTACCTCACTGAGGATCTCCCCGTGGCTCCCTCGGCTGTGGAGATCCAGCCACGAGGAATCAGTGCAGATGGGAATCTAGTTGCTTTTTTCGCTCTTTGGTGCTGATATTTTTTTCTCCTTAACATATGTAAGTTGTATCACTTAAATAGCATTTTACATCCTGTTGAGATTTAGTAGATGTAAGGCTTGTAAGCACTCCACAAATTAATTTCTTACAACTACTGGAAGCATATTGGTATATAATTTTAACAACTTGGCAACAGGCGCACCATTTAATTTCCCACAACTCTTTTATTCTTTCCTTATTATTACAGAAATGTCAGTTGAACAAGCGATTCTGGATGGCTTCTCAGGATTCTTAAGAGGATTTGACATTACATTTACATGAGTAGAGATGGAAAACAAGCAGGCACAGTGGTAATAACAGGGTGGGGCCGTCTGTTGTAATGCGTGCCTGTAAAAAAGGGTCTGACCAAATTATATTTATCGTATCATGTGAGAATGGGAAACTGAAGCATCTATTACCATTTTAAACTATATTCTGGGGAATGTTCTGCAGTCATACACCAGTAAATACAGCCAAATTAAGAGTAAGGGTGGTGTTGGTCAGGAAAAACAGGCCCAGCTTTGGGTACTGTTGCTTTCCCACCAGCTTGGTACCATTTTCAAGCCTGTTGCAAACTATATCTACTTCAGGGAGTAAAGCCTGGTGTAGGCACAGACAGTAGCTACTACCCTCAACAGTAACTTCTTTTTTACTTCCATGTTTGATGGCGCTTTATGTCCAGGTGAAAAGTTTGTGTCGTTTTGTGTAACCTGTCTGGTTTCTTTAAGTTTTTTGAGGCGATCGGTGTTTAAAGATAGTCTTGTGGATAAACGCCTAGTTCTCTTAGAAGCCGTGCTGAGATGCTGCTGGCTTCTCTTCTGTACTACAATGAGCTCTTCAGGTCTGTGACACATGCACGAATGGAGATTTGGGGGTTTGCACCATATTGGTTGTCCTAGTTGAAATAGGTGAAGGCTGAAAGAGAGAATGATCTGGTTTAATCTCCTTTGTGCCACAGGCCATCAGGATTGTAACCGCACCTGCCTTTTTCCCCATAAAAAGCTCTCCCTGCTTCTGTGGAACTGTTGCATTATATATGGCAGTAGCAGCTTGGACGTTTTGCCCTGAACTACATACACAACATGGAGATGCAGCTACAAAATCCAAGCTCCATTTAATTGCTTCCTAAGAAGCAGTTGTGCAGTTGAGATTGACAGATGTCTCATCAGAAGTAGCAGCTTACAGGCAGCAGAATGACACCAGCGGTGTGTCAGATGTCAAGAGAGCAGTTTCTAGATTAGCTCAAGCTGTTCTTTGATTTTTACACTTTCTTTACAGAGCTCCAGGTTCTTAGGAAGCACGGTTAGTTGGTGTCTGTGTGTCCTCTTGCCAGTGGAGAGGAAACAATGACCATGCGTAAAGGTCCTTGGAAATGCAGTTGCGGTGTCAATTGCTGTATAGCAAAGCTCAGAGTTTTCCTGAATTATTACAGGATTTTGTTCGCTGAATTAATTTCATTCCTGAGAAGAAGGCTGTTTTGTAAGGATTTCAGTAAATCGGGAGTACCTACTACACATAGGAACTGATCCTACTCCCACTGAATTTAATTAGAGCAGATTTGAAGCTCCAGTGTATTTTGCAAACAATATTACAGGATTTGTATCCATCTGAAAGCAAGGATGGTGGTGATGTTATGCGGTAAATGTAATTTCCAGAGAATGAAACCTGATGCTGGTTTCCAAACAACTTGTGAACTATTCTTGTTATCTGGAGCAGATGTGTGCACTTACATTTGCTTGATGCATCTAATTGAACATTAACATTGAAAGATTATGTAAAAGTCAGTGTTTCTCTTTTTTTGTAGGACAAGGAGAGTCTACAGTAGTTTCCTTGCTTTAAGCTACATTCTTTGACAATCACAGGCTATTTTATCTCTTCTTTTTGACTTATTTTTGTTTTAAATAATGCAAAGCCTCCTTGTTATCCAAGAGTACCTAAAACTAACTTTGTAGTGGTTATTTGTATTACCTGGATTGCAATGTAACTGTTTAATGTAACCACATAGGATTTCATACTTTCATAAAATGAATTGGTAGATTTGCAAAATAAATTAAAAACAAAAACCTCAGTTTGTTTGAGTTTTCTTTATTGTCCCTAAGGGGTGCTGAGTAGCTGTGTACCGGGGGTTCAACAGCAGCTCTATTCAACTCAGCAGAATGTTGTTACCAGCCTGACCAAGGTTGTTGGGATGTTCTGTCATCTGACAGACCCTTCCTTCCATGACATCTTTGGGTCTGTCATTTTATTATGTCTCAAAGTCCTCAGCAGCATCTGTAATAATTGTTACCAGCTGCATTAACAACTGGTTACAGACTTGAAATGGTTTCAGGAAGGCCCGTGTGTTCTTCATTTCACTTTTGCAAGCTGAAGGGTGATTGCGAAGTGCAGTGACCTTCACCCACAAACCTGCATTTTCTGTTCATACCTTTTTCACGGGATTGTACTATTCTATATTGTAATCACCTTTTGGGGTTTTTTTTAATCTTCTTCAAAACCCAGTATACTCGGACACAACTTATCTCCTAAAAGGCAACACAGCGCAAACGTGCAGTATCTGAAGCCTTCCAGTGGCCAAGTCCGTGCTGCTGTTTTTGCAGTGAGTTGCTGAGGTGGCATAAAGGAATTTCCACTCCTGTGCGAGGGCAGCGTGTGGGCTGCTCAGCGTGTGGGCTGCTCAGCGTGTGGGCTGCTCAGCGTGTGGGCTGCTCGTGCTCTGCGCCCCCAGGGCTGGAGATCTAGGCCTGACTTAACCCATCCTCTTTGCTGGCCAGTGGTTTATTACACCGGGAGGGAATAGCATCCCCCGAGGTGCTGTGCTAAGGATACTGAGAGTGGGAGGGAGGGGGCCAGCCCACCTCATTTCAGTGACCAGGTTTGGGGTCCTGCTCCCTTCGCAATCAATTAAACTGCTTGGGGATGATCCCAAGCCCCTGCCTAAGCAGAGCATGCACTTACCACCACTGGTTACACTGGGAAGCCGCATTTCCCATGTGAGTGTGTGATGCTGCATGATATGGATGTCTTCCCTATGGGCATGTCCTGCAGCTCAGAGTATAAGTGCCCACCAATTAAGTTTAAACTGCAGTTCCCACCCGTCCAACACCAAAAATCAGCTTGCTGAGAAACACTATATAATATGACCAGTGATGCTGTGCAAGAGTGAATGAGAGCAGACTTCACCTACATTGCTTTGAAAGAATAGTCTCTGGTTGCCCAGTCTCTGCACTAAGCAGATAGTAGAATCAAAGCTGAATTTTGAGGATTTTTCCATGAGAATCAGGAGCTTAAAGGAAGAATTATTGGAGCCGTACTCCTCAGGCTGGGTCGATGTTCGGTCAGCATCTGCTTTCTGTCTCCATGTTACGAGATATGCATGAATGATAAGTTTCTCGGAGCTCCTGTAACCTGACCATTTGTGATCCTATCCACAATGAATAGATTAATCTGGATGAATTTAAAGTATTTTTCCATTTGGATACCAACAGATCATTGAAAAGGGAGCTGCACTAAGGATCATTGTACTTCAATTTTAGGTGTAGTCCTTAAAAAATACAATTTTTCTTAATGTTGCATCACTCTCATCATGTGACTCAAGTCTCCTGCTGGGGACACCACCCTGTCATTCAACTCAGACAAGCTGCAGCTTCAGCGACTCCCATGCAACCAGGTCATTCCAGACCAGCTGGGTCTCCTCTCCATTTCTTTACTATATAGCAGCTCATTCGGATGTTTCCAAACACTGCCAGCTTTTTTGCATATGGAAGGGACAATTACACCATCAGAGCAAAAAGATTTCAAAAAAAATCATTGTGCTAGATGTCCAAATATCAAAAAATCCCCGAAAGCTGGAAAGCTGCACTTTATCCCTGGTCAGACAGTGCCTATTCTTTGGTCACGCCTGGCTGCCAATGATTGTAATAATACTGAGCAATTAGGCCTTTCATTTTCATTAGGCTAATTAATTGTTTGCACAGTGCCCTGAATATGGAATCATTTTCCTTTGGAAAGAATAAAAGGATTAGAATGGCTTCATCCCAAGATGCTCAGAACGTATTTTATTTATTTTATGGGAGAAAAATTCTTTCGCACCCCAAATGCAAACCATATACTGGAGTGGGCTGGGACGTTTCCGTCAGCAGAGATGCACACAGATCACACATATGTCCGCCCATCTGCCTCCACGCTCCATATGGTACCTGGAGTTTCTGCTGCATGTCGATGAGTCCGCAAAGAGGCTGGAGCTGCCGTTGCATGTGCGATGCCGGGTCTGTTCCGCAGCCGTTGTCAGATGCTGGAAGAGCATGTCCCCTTGGAGATCAAGCGTCCAGGACACAGGCGTGTGCCCAAGGCAGCGCCACTGGGATGACAAGTGTTGTGTTGCGATTGCACTTGCAGGGCAGCACACCAGGGTGTATAAACGTACCGGAGACTGTCTCGAGAGGTTTATACTTTAAGTAAATCGAAGACAAATGAAGTCTGGGTGATGATTTAATGCAGAAGGGTACCCAGTAGATACAATATTGCAGAGGCTATTGCTAGCTCTGCTTTTCTTACGTTTGTCCTATTCAGTGCCCCTTGGTGCTATCATATTATTAAATATATATTTCATATTAAATTATTCCAAGTGTAATACAAGTTTGCAGAAAGCCATTTCAATGGAAAGTGAGGGGATGTATTCAGCCTTAAATTTAAGGGAGAAGCTGCCGTCACACAAATTTCCAGTAAGGAAGTTGGAGATAGCTGCTGGAGCTCCCATTGCCTTTCCTTCTCTCTGCCTCTGTTACGGGCTGGCTGCGGGAGATGAAAGTGAAAGTTATGTCCCATGATACTTTCTCTTCCTCTAAAGATAGGAGCACTGAGAACAGCCCTGGGTTAGAAGGGAGCATGAGAGGCCACCCAGGACGTGCCCTCAGCCACAGATGGATGTCCCATCTTAGAAACAGCCACTGGCAGAGATGTTGCATCTCCCAGGTAATCTGTTCCCTTCTAAACTACCCCAACTACTGGAAAGATTTCCCTAATATCTGCCCCCAAGCATCTCTAAATTCATTGCCCATCTCATCCCATCTGTGCCTATTGCTGCTACATCTCAAGCCACATCAGGGCCACCCCAAACACGCAGGACAGGAGTTGGGTAGAGCCATACCTGGCTTTCTGTGCCTGGTGTGTCTGAAGAGGTCATTCTGTGCTCAGGCTAGGCCTGTGGAATTTAACTGAAAGTCAAATTCCTTTTGTTTTTTTAAATGCCTGGATATCTGAGTGTTGCTTCTTGGGCTTTGGACATACTTGCTGTCTAAGTGTGCTTGGTCATGCAAATGTCCGTGGTATCAGTGTTGGCAGATATCATGTCAAACGAGTAAATCCAGTATTGCGGGTGTAGATTTCTTGCAACAGCTTCATACATATATGTGGTACAGGATGCAAAGCAGCCACTGCAAAGGACACAAGCATGTCCCACAATTATCTCAAGAGCTTTTCAGCATTTCACTTACTTGGTGCCTTCACTTCCCTTCATGGTAAATAATCTGAGTATCTTGCCTGGTCAATGAGAGAATCCGAAATTCTTGTTTTTCTTTTTTGTTTTTCCCCTTTTGTGAGCTTTGCTTGAGCTTAACTCTCCTAAATAATGACTAGAGAGAAGGACAATGGACCAGAACAGACACGAAGGAATTTGGACAACTGTCCTAAATTAGAGGATGGGTTTACTTTGGAAATCCTATATGCATCACACTCTGTTATAGAGAGTTGGCTTTAACAGCAAATCTCTTGCAGCAGGGTGTCACTTCACTTCCATACATTACTTGAAATGCTTTATTAATTTGATGACCTTGTGCGCTCTCAGAAAAAAACATTTATCAGTGTTTTGAGGAAAGATAACTCCTCTGAGCTAAAGGGACTGGTTTGTTGCTCAGATTTATTGCTTGGCTGATTTAATTCACCATTCAAACATGATGATTTTTAGCTGCTGGGCAGTGGCCCTTTCAATGCTGAAGCTAATTAACTGCTAGAACTCTTCTCAGTAAGGCTGTTTTCTTAATGTCTTGTTTTGTTTTTGTTTTATTTATTTTTAATGCACAGAAATAAAGCAAACACCATCCTTGAGACACAGGTTGTGCGGATACGGTATCAGCACAGACACAGCACTGTGTCGAATGATTTTGTGTGACAAAGAACATAAGGTTGCCAGCTGTCCCTGCTGTCAACGTGACACTGTACAAAGGTAAGATGAGAAAAGAGACAACATCTGAAGACAGAAGAAAGAAAGAATGACAGAATCGTGTCGAAGCGAGAGCTTGGAGAGTAGAAGGAGGTCTCCGATCTACAGCCAGGGATCTGCAGCCATCAGCGACCTGAGCTGTGGACTTCGCTGGTCAAGGTCAATGGCTGCGCAGCTGGGGAGCCCTTGTCCCTCCCTTCCCATCTTCCATCCCCGCCACCGCTGTTGCAGCCTGTACTTGTGACAGAACCATATGCTGCACGGCTCGGATAGATCATAAGGACTGTGGTGCCTGCTGTCAGGACCTTGTCAAAACCTTGTGTGGGAGGAGAAAGAAGGGAAAGGGGGAGTCACCGGTTGTCACGACGCATCCGGCTGCAGGAAATTAAGTGACTGGTTGTTTTCCCATCAGGGACTTCTGCTCATCAAAATATTTCCTGGGAAAAGTTTATAACCCCTGCGATACTTCATGGTGATGTCTAAAGAAGGTATAAACAGGTCTAGAAGCTCAATGGCAGATAAATTCAGTGTCTGTTGTACTCCTCCCTACAGTGTTTCTATAAAGCACTGCTGCCCTGCTCCTTGCTCGGAGTCCGTAGGTGCAAATGAATATAAATCACAGCTGCTAACTGAAAGCAGGGGATCCCTTGCCGGCTCCAGTGAGCTCCCCATTTGTCTTTGTTCCTGACAGTTTGATTACCTCTATCATCATCTTTAAATGCAGGGCTGCAAATACCATTACTGACCATAAAGAGCAGCAATTCTTCCTGACATGCCTCAACCACAGAGTCCTGGACTGGCAGCAAGGAGCACAGGGCAGTCGTCTTTCTCCAGTGAGTCTGGGCTGGGAGACTCGGCCCCAGCTGTTGATTCACCTCCACTGGTTGTCTTCTTCCCTGCATTTCATTTCAGATGTCTCCAGGATTTCCAACCGCCCTCTGAAGCTTCACGGTCTAGTTGCGATTCCCTGGTACCAGCAAACTGCAGGAGCAGGGCGGGAGATAAAAGCCGACAAAGAAAGGATTTGTTTTGTCCTTCTTTCTTTGTAGATTAACAGATCCAGCTCTGGCTGAGGGATCTAGTGACTAAAGCAACTTTATTGCATGGGGGAAACATTTCCTAGCAATTACTTATGTGTCCGTCTTGGCTCACTGAGTGTTTCCCTCTGCACCACTGACAGGGGGGACAGTCCTCGTGTGGCAGGCTGCCCTGGTGCTTGGGGACACAGCCCAGGAAAGGGCACACATGGCTGCCTCCGCACTCCAGCCAGGCTTTCAGGACAAGCCCTGCCAGCTGGATGCTGCCTGCAGTTCTGCTCCTGCCTGCTGCATGCCCTGGGGAGCCCTGGAGGGCTGGATCTGCTCACCCACCCTTGGCTTGGCGCAGGCAGCATGGGCAGCGCAGGCAGCGTGGGCAGTGCAGGCAGCGTGGGCAGTGCAGGCAGCCAGGCAAGTCTTCGGTGGCCGAGGAGGCGCTCGGCAGCCACCCACCCCTCTCTGTCACACCAGGGCTCAGCCTGGGTGATTTCCAGCATTGCTCTTTTAATTTCAGTGCAGACGGAGAGGAGGCTTGCGGTCGCCTTAAAGGAATAAACGACGCATAAAAATATTTGATCAATTAAGCCGAACGATTTGGCAAGCACAGGCTCCCACTGTACCCATCCTCCTCACATTTGCCTCATTATCCAGCCCTAAATCAAGCTGTCACAGCTTTTTTTTTGGCTTGAGGAGGAGAGGGAGGAAAGGGGAGGAGGGAGGAAAGGAGGGAGCTGCTTTCCAGCATTCACCTCCAAAACAGAAAACCCTCTCCTGGAGCAGGGAGTGGGGCAGTGACTCACCAAGAGCATCCCCCCACTGCCACCTTCCCCCGCCACCCCCACGTTGTGCCTTTGTGATCTGCCGATGCTGCTGCTCCTCATTAATTTGATCACGGAGCGGGGAGTGGAGACGTGATGGAGCACGGGCTGTGTCAGCTGGGCACAGGCTGGTGTGGGGACTGCGGGACTCCAGCGCGGCTCTGACTGTGACCAGAGGTGCCTTTTCAGTGCCGTCCCCAAAGCCACTGGCTTCGTCACTACTGCTGTCTGGGAAGTGTCCCAGAACGGGGACACAAGTTTCATCAGTGGGGCAAGAAGGTCTGCGGTGACCCAGGGACAGAGTCTCCACTCTTGTCAACTGCCAAAATGAGGAGGGGTCAGATCCTGCTTGCCTCTGTCCATACCACATGTGACAAGTGTCTGGAGACCCTTGTCTCACCTTAACTGGGACAAGGGGCCCCTGGAGTCCCATAGCAGTGGACACTCCTGCACTGTACTATCAAATCAGCCTCTTCACACCAGGAAACCATGAGGGAATTGCACCAAGAGGCTCTTGATATGAGCAGGTCCCGGAGGGACTCCAGGTCTGTGTGTGAGCCCCAGACACCAGACATGGAGTCTTCCACTGTTTGTTAGTCAAGAGAGAAGCAAAATCGATCTCTCTCAGGAGAAATCACCTGAGAACCAGTTTCTTGCACCCTCAGGACAAGGGAGCAACCCTCGCCCTGCGCACAGGGAATCCCCTCCTCGTGTGGGAGGGTTCATCCCCCTTGGGAAGGGTCTCCCTCACCTCCTGCCCTGCCTCAGCTGTGCCCTGGGTGCTGTGCCAGGTTTGCCTGACTCTCCAAAGACCAAATCTGCTGAATGGATTCAGAGCCAGACCCATCAATTCACTTTTCTGGGAGAATGAAACTGTTGCAAACTCATCTGTTCAAAGGAACAGAACCAGGCAGCCAGAGCATCCCTGCTAAGCTGGCCGCACCACAGCAGGGACAACCCAAAACAACTTCCAACCCAAGAAAACCTTCAACCCAAGATGAAAAACAGGAGATCATGTGATGTAAACACAGACCCCTTCTGTACAAAACCACTCTGGCTGGACTTAACCATAAATGTGTGTTTTTTCTCCTGTCAGCACCACACCAGCAGGCAGGGCTGGGCAGGGATGCTGGCTCTGGCAGCCAGGTGGGGACCCCGCTGGTCCCCAGGACCTGCTGTGCTGCTGGGGCTGCCAGCAGATCAGTCATTGCTGGGTGGCTGATGTCGGAGCGACAGCTCGCATGGATAGTGTGTTCAATCCACACTGTTCAGTTTCCATGCCGTTTTGACGCTGTCAAAACACAAGACGCTCCTGCTGCTTCTGCAGCCTTGCTAATTGGCTGCAAAGAGCAGATTTCTGTTCAAAATTGCAGCTACTTTTGAACTCCGGACTTGCCTTTAAAATACAATTCCTACGTGGTTTCCCCTTTCCCCTCCTAAACATGGCTTTACTCCTGCTCGCAGCGCTGCCACACAGCACAAGCGGCATCCCGCTCCCATAGCCCTCCCTGGAGGATCGAGGGCAGGTCACACACCCCGCAGGGATCTCACAAGGGCTTTTCTACTCCTTTGCTCATTGCTCTGGGCTCCCCGGCCTCTGGGGCCTCTGGAAATAGAGACCTCTGCAAGCCAGACCATCCCTGGGGAGCATCTCTTGGGCCAAACCTCCAGAAGATGCTGCGGTGTCTCCAGCACTTTGTGCACCATCCTCATGGCTCTGTTCTCCCTGCTCCAGTGGCTGTTTATTCCCCCAACAAGCCTCTTCGATGGCATAAGCGTGGGATAAGACTGTGTGTTGGGTGCTGTGTGAAGCACCTGCATGAGTCACAGCAATAACTGCACTCTGTGTGGGTCCTCCGCCCACACCCCAGCTCAGTCACCTCTGCAATCCAGATTTTTCAGCTCTGCTGAAGCCAGTACCAGTTTGAGCTGCACACGGGGCTGGAGCCTTCCCAGTGCCACACTGCTGGTGGACTCTGGTTTTCCTTCGCTGGGGCCAAATGGGAGCTCTGGGAAAGCCCAAGTGAATCCAGAAGCAGCCTTTGAAGCGTTGCTGAGCTGAGACATCTCCAGGCTCAAAAGGCAGTCTTCTCCAGGGAGACTGGGAAAATCCCATTACAAGACTGGCCCAAGCCCAGGCCCTCAGCACCAGCAGCACAAGGAGGAAGTGGGGAGATGAACAAAACCCCCTGAGCCCTCTTTGGTCATCCCACAGTCTGTGCTAATTAAAACCTGGGTGATGTTCACCTATGCAATGCCAAGGGGGACTTGTAAGGTAAGTAGTTGTGCCAGGGGAGGTTTAGATTGGATATTAGGAAAAAAATTCTTCCTGGAAGGGGTTGTTAGGCATTGGAACAGACTTCCCAGGGCAGTGGTGGAGTCACTGGAGGAGTTTAAAAGATGTTTAGACAAGGTTCTTATGGACATGGTTTAGTGTTAGAGTTCTGTTAGGTTATGGTTGGACTCGATGATCCTGAGGATCTCTTCCAGCTGAAATGATATTATGATTCTAAAGGTCAGTGGGGAGGACAAACGTTTGGGGATGGCGTCTGCACTAACACACACGCACGTGAAACACTTGCCAAGACCCTGTTGCTCAGGAAACAGCCTGAAACTCGCAAGGAGTTACTCGAAAAGCAGAAAAGGTTCATCTCCAGCACATCCTTCACTCAACAGATGTGTTTCAGGTCCTGCTAAGCTGTAAGGAGACTGGCCAAGAGTTCCCAATAGGTGCAGATGAGCTCAGCTCCATTAGCCATCATTAACTGGCCAAAATGTGTTGTCCATCACAAGCCACAAAACCAGCCTGCTGGAGGCAGCCGTGACCAGATCCAGCCCTGCAGTCTGCTGGACACAGGGGAGGAGAAGCTGGACTTGCACAAAAAGTCATGGTGAGAGCACACTCAGTGGGAGCAGCTGAGGCAACTCTTTGGGGTTCCTACATTACTTGATAATTTCAGATCACAGATGGAAATATCCAAGAGAAGCATCTCGTAAATCACATGGTCTGTGGTTTTTCCCTTTTTCCTCGCTATGTTATGATGGAAAATTGCAGCTGGTGTTTCCAAAAGCCATGAAATACCATGCAGGCCCTGGCAAGTTCCCATCCAGCTGAAGCAAACTCCAGCTTGCGGCTTGCCTTTGGAAAGGTCATGGAACCCAACAGCTTCATTTTGCTGAGTGTAATTTGCACCTTTCCCTGAGCTCATCTGGCTGCTCTGACACCTTTCACATCAGCTTTGATTCAACGTTGTTCTCACATGAGCTTTGCACCCCTGGAACACAACTGCAACCAGTGGATTTCTGAAAAGAAACATGGAAAAGGGCATGGGCAAGCAAAAAGGGATTTTTTTATATGATTCTCCAACAAAAAGAGAAAAGACAGGGGCTTTGCTAAAAGTTACCATGCTGTGTCTAGCAAGATGCTTGGGCTAAGAGGACCTTCTCTGCTGCTGCCTCCTTCCGTGACCCGGTGACAGCACAGTGAGCGCTGTGGCAGACACTTCCCAGCACCTGGCATCTCAGCTCCGCCTTCAAAATCACGTTCTCCATCTGCGCTTGGTCTCAGCAGTGCAGAAGTAAATTGTCACCGTCCTTTCCCCAGTGCTGCCCCAGCTGCCCTCACACCCCTCTCTGTGCCTGCGGGCTGCCCCACTTTACCCTCAGGGCTCTTGGCGAGCATTGTTCAGTCAACTGGGAGCAGCAACAGCTTGGTGTTGCAAGCCCAGGGCACGCTGCGGTCCAGGATCTGGCCCCCTGATTACCCTGGAGCTATGCTAATGGCTTTCTATTTTAATTACATGGAAGTCTAAACGTGCTGCAGGGTCTGGGTAATTCTGCACAGCACAGAGGAAGGCCTCTGCATCATCCGGCAGCTTATTTTTTTGCATAATAAATATAAAGTGACACGGGGGACTTGTGCCTTTTATGGTCCGATGTCAGCCATCTGCAGGTCCGGAGAGCTGGAAGCAGGAGGGGAGAGGGGGGAAAGGCAGGCAAAATAAACAGATAAATCCCTGGAACATACGGCTTGTGCTCAGTACCTTTACGCATGAGGCACCCCACTTAATAAAAGTTTAGGATGGAAAAGCCAAACAAAATTGATAATCTGCCCAGGGAGGGTGATTCAGATGAAGTAAGCACATTACAAGGGGGTGACTGATTTACAGTTTTCTTCTATTTGCAGTTTTATGACTATTACAGTTATTCTTGTGAATATAATTCATTACCATGCTATTATTCCCAGAAGTGAAAATCAAAGGTTTATCAGCTGACACCAGGAAGCATAAAATACTGCTCTAACATGCAGCTCTACACTGAAATCAAAACTCCAAACCACCCAAGGAGGCAGGAGCCGAGCGCTCATCTCTCCCCATCCCCAAGTCCCTTCCCGGGATATAAGCAGGGGCAGGCAGCCCAAACCCAGCAGCATCTCCCAACTGGGCAAGGAGGAGATGGTGAACCAAACCCTGAAGCAGCCCCAGCCCAATGGCACAGCCCTCCCCAGCTGTATTCCATGGCCCGTCAGGCTTTGTCACTTTTGCGCAACAGTCTCAGCTGTGAAAACCAAGACAAGTATCTTCCAGCCTCTCTTTGCTCCTCTTTTCAACAAGTTTTTGTCTGAATAACCACCTCCTTCTTTCCCCTGTTTGACTCAATGATGGATCCTCATCCCAAATGCTTCTTTGCAGTGCTCCAGATACTCCTGCCATCCTGCTCCAATGACCACAGATATCAGCTCTTGATTTAAAGAAAAACTCCAGAGGCTAATGGCAAAGAGAGCCCTGCACAGCACAGAGATTCTGCAATAATGCCCTGTAAATAGAGGAGATAGAGCCCAAGATCATAATGTCTGGGTCAGACTAAGGTCCCCTTCAGCCCAGCATCCTAGTACTGGTCCTGGCCAAGAGCAGGTGTAACAGAGAGAGCAGGCGACACCAGGCAGATTTGAGGGACACTTCTCTGGCGCCTACCCATACGGGTCCCAGAGCTTGTCTTGGTACTTAATAGCTTTTGATGGATTTTTTTTTCTTCCTAGAATTTGTCTAATCACTTTCTGAAGCCTTGCAAAGTTTTGGCATTCTCAGTATCTTCTAGTAATAAGTCTCTGGCTGAAGGGCGCGCTGCAGGAGGAGGTTTGTGTGCTTTCAAAGGCTTGGTCCGTGGTGCTGGGATCTAGGTCACGTATGAGGATGTGAAACATGAACTCATAGGCAAAGAGTTTACTGCTCATCTCTACAAAGTGCCACAGTGGGAGCAGAATCTCTGAAGTCTGAATTGCTTAAAAGGAAATAAAACTGTCCCCAGCTGCATTGCCAGAGTCTGTCCTCAGCCCTCTGCTCTGTCTGGGGCTCTAGAAATGGCACATCCCAGAGCAGCCAAAAACAAGCCACCAGGATGAGCTGCAATTGCTGTTTATCAGCTTTAGATCAGGAAAAAAACAAACAACAAAACACATTTAAACAAATGTGCCCATAGCACTGAAGTGAGCTGGGCCTCTGCCCACATTCACAGTGAAGCATGTCTCAGCTCTGATGAGAAAGGGTGGTTCGATGAAGCCAAGAGCTGCAATAGATGGATGTGAACAAACCAGCAAAGGCTCAGCCTAATGACAGCCCCTCCTGCAGCCCCTCAGACCAGCAGAGCCAGCCCAGGACATTCATCCCTATCCCACCACCATGACCAGGCACCAGGCTGGGGCCATCCTCAGCTTCCCCAGTGCTGCCGGCACAGTGGCTTCCAGCCAGTGTTTCGTGAAGCTCCAGCTGGACATGTGCAAAATAAATCCTATTAAGCTGCAAACAGCATGAAATAAAGGCAAATCAGCTGCAGCAATAACCAAGTGCTTTCCCTGCCAGAGTCTGGGGACAAGGGGCAGTGGGGGCCTGAAAGTGCCCCGTGAGGACACAGCTCCAGACTGAGTTAATGGCACATGTGCGGCCGGGAGGCTTTAGCATCACAGTTAATTGTGATGAGGAATAAAATTCCAGCTGGGGATGAAAGTCCCAGTGCCTGCCAATTAGTCCTGGCATCCTGAAGACAGACTGTAATGGGATTATTGAACTGGTCCTATTATGTACTAAAGTGTTCAGGGAACCTCGCCACTGTGCTGCTGCTGAGCTGACGAGAGCGACGTGCACACCAGCACACACTGGGAAGGGCTGTGCAGGGAGCCAGGATGGAAACCAGGCACCCTCCCAGCCCCTACCACAAAAAATCAACAGTTTTCTCACTCCCTGGCTGAAGCACTCATCATGCCAAAGGCGTTTGAGTCGACAAGCAAGCGGTAAAGCTGGGCAGTGACCAAGATTTTGCTGTTTAGGATCAAAATGGATTTGTTTTCTCTCTTGAAAGACAGACTCAAAGAAGCTGCATCAGCCCCCAGCTGAGAATATTTAAAAGCCAGTGCTGATGCAAGAAGCTGTTTGCTTGGCCATCTTACTATAACGGCAGGTATTTGTGATTTGGAGCTTTTTCCTTGGCAGCCCTGCCGAGATTTTGTGTGTAGAACACGACAGGGCGTTTCAAAAAGATGGACCAGATTTCAAATCGGGTCCATAGTTTTGAAACACCCTGCACAATTAAGGGCAGGAGGGTGGGCTCAGCCCACCAAAGGAGCCACTGCCCTCCCAGGCTCACAGGTGACATTTGGAGCCGGAGGGTTCACCATGGCAGACGATGGAGAGAGCATCCTGCAGGCTCCTCCGGGACCTGGGGCCAGGAGCCCAGGCATGGTGGGGACGGTGCCTGCCCCAGGAGAGGACCACAGCCATGGCAGCTTCACAGACAGATGATAGAATTGAATCAGATGCCATTTATTAGGCAATAAAAGGGCAGACTAAGTGGAAAATGGGTGAGGTGGTAGGGGATGGGGTCTGGGCTGTGTCTACAGGAGACATGGCTTACAGGGATGAAAAGCCATTTGATTATTAGAGCAACATTTAGTGGCCATGGCTGCAGGAGAGGAAATGCTGCTGCTTTTCCCCCTGCTCAGCGCAGGGCAGAGCCAGGACTCACCCAGCCGTGCCCGAGGGCTGCAGTGAGGTGGAGGAGAGCAGCCCCCACAGCTGAGGCTGTGCCACAATTCACGGAGAGGTCAGCAAAAGTCCTGCTGCCGAAGCAAGAATGCTCTGCCCACACTGGGCTGCAGTCAGCTTCTCATACAAAAGCATTGCAAATGTCTGAATTATATATCCAATCCATAAAGAGCTTTGCTTTTCTACCTGGGAGCCTGGTGTGAGGTGCCTCAAGGTGGGGATTCATTTCACCTTTATCATCGAGGCAGATGCCCCCAGGCTCTTAGGAAGGCTCTGCCAAGGTGATGCGCACATCTCAGAGCCCAGGGGGTTGTAAGGAAATGCCCTGAGAGCCACCTGGGGCACACAACCTTCCCTGCTGTCCCCAAGAGGCCAAGTGACACAGACAGCAAACAGCCACACTCCGAGTCTACTCTGAACCCATCTTTTCCACTGCATTAATTTCTACTTATTATTGATCACCTTGTAACACACTAGGACCATGCTGTGCTCCACCAACCATGAGTTATGAGCCCATCAATATCTGGCCGTGGTAAATGGTGTGTGTGCCCTTAGGAGCCACCCTCCCCTCACCATATGGAGAGGACAGGCCAGCAGCCAGGATTTATCCTGTGTTAGAAGAGAGCACCTATACACTGCATTCAGTTTGCCTGGGTCCAATTTGCCACTGGTGGGACTCAGACCCACATGCTGGAGCCACTTCTCAGCCTATGTTTGTGTCCCAGAAGCCCTCTCACACCAGCATTGCCCCAGCCACAAGGACTAAAAAGCACACATAAACCTCTGGAGCTCCTTTCATAGATTGGTGCTGTGACCTCTTCCCAAGGATGTGTGTGAGTTATTTACTTTACAAATTTTCCTGCAGTCCCCAAGGCAGGAGAAGGCTCCGGTCAGGCAGAAACAGGAGCAGGAGTTTTGCTGGGAGCAGCGGTTGCAGGGCAGGGGCATCACGAGCAAATGAGCAGGTGCCAGACTGGTCACCATGAGCATCCGGATAAAACCCACTGCTCATTTATCCCGTGGGTGAAGCAGGGGCTTATGACACATGGGAGCACCCTGCAATCCCACTTTGGCACCCAGACGCTGCCTCCAGCCCTGCTCACCCCCAAGTACCCTGTGGGGTCTCCTTACCACGCTCAGCAGCCTTTGCACCTGCTCCCTAATGAGACATGCAGGCAGCAAGGGGAGAGGGGGGAGGCTTGGTGCTGCAGGGTCTCCCAAAAGCAAACAGTACATTGATTTGTTAAAAATTAGATGCTCAAGGGCTCAGCTCACATTTGGGACTTGGATACAAGAGCCATGTGCATGCTGTGAACAAGTGGGCACCTGCAACAGGGGAAAGCACCCTTAGGGCAACCTCTGCAGATACTGGAGGTAGGTGTAATATCAGAAGAGGGGGTTTGCGCCTCATGTTGCAGGGCAGGGGTTGGGTGGCAGCGGAAACTGTGCCCCTCGGCAGCACCTTGTGTGATCAGGTGCATTAAAGGACAGAGCAGCTGCGGCATCAGCTGCTTTGGAGATGCTGGGAAGCAGGGGTGGAGTATTGATCTATTCTCTACTGATGGCTTCTGTGATCAGCAGCAGCAATTCAAGCAACTCCATGGAGGATGTGGAGCCACCATAGAGCACAACCGACAGCAGTAGAGGCAAGACAGGACTTGGTCCGGGTCATGCTGGTGATGCTGCAAGCTCACAGCTTCATGCCCAGGGGATCTGAAGTGTGCACCAGGAGCCCCAGGGCTGTCACTTGTGTCCTGTGGCACCAGGATGGCTCCTGACCCAGAGCAGAGCACACTGGGATGTCATCAGCTCCCTAATGGGGTCCTTGCACTGGGGAGAGGAAGGGAGAGCTGGCGGCCTCCCCCAGGACAGGCAGGAGAGGAGTGGAGGTTGGGCTCGGGACAAGGGCAAGATCAAATTGCTCAAGCAGGCAGTGAGCAGCAGCATTTCCTCCCATTGAATTTGTTCTCATTTGGCTTTGAGTTCCCCTTTCACCCTTTCTCCTGCCCTGAAGGGCTTTATGCACACAGGAGGGAGCTCTTCCCAAAGCCCTTGCCTTGAAATATTGTGTTATTGATCCTCCCAGCATGTCAAGACACCATCTCCCTGCCACACCACAGCAATCGCAAGATCAGCCTGGATTTGAAGAGGGATGGCAAACAATGTCTGAGTGCACAAGGGAGCGAAGGGACATCAGACATGGACAGCCAAAACAGGGACACCCAGGGAGAGAAGGAGCTCGAGTGAGGTCCAGAAAGCATTGGGAATTGCAAAGTTGTCTGCACAGACCATTGGTTTGAGAAGGGTGGATGGGTTTCTTTACCTTACAAGAGCTAACATGCCTTCAGATGACCTGCTGCAAGCTGAGAGATGAGGGATGGGAGGGCTGGGTCTCCTGGCTCTGGGACCAGCACAGCCCCGTAACACTGCTCCTCCTGCCAAGCTCGTACCAGGCTCAGCGGCTGGTCCAGTGCCGGCCAAAGCTGCTCATGCCTCTGGAAACCTGAGCTTATCCTCCAAGAAAGCAGAAATCCCCTGGTGTGGGACACCATGCTGATGGCACGGCTGCACACACCAGCTTCCTATGGGCAATATTAATAATTTTTGTTGTTATGAGCTGCAGATTCAGAAATTCTAGTTTTTTACCTTCGTCAAAAACCAGAGCAGGTCTACATAGATATTAAAACCCAGCACACGTGATTTATCTCAGATCACCTGAACTTCTTTTATCTGCCAGCATCCATCCTGGGGAGCGTTACATAGCTCTGTGTGGACCCCCACTGCATCAGAACCTCGCTGGTTTAGATCAAGTTTCCTCAATAAGACATAAGCTGTTGGAAAAAGAGAGCAAACACGCCACAAAAATGACAGGGAGCCTGTGAGCGCATATGGAGAAAAGGCAAAGCAAGTTTTGGGTTTCCCATCCATGTTCTCTTGAGTGTCCTATTAAATTGCAAACCAACTGGAGGCAGAATGATCCAAAGCCCAGCTGTTTCGCAGCCGTGCAGCGGGAATCGCTTTCAGCCCCATGCTGCAGTTTGTCAAATGACATTTTTATCTTTAGAGGCTCTTAATTAGTCCCTTCATCATTCACTAAAACTCTCTTTGGTTTTGCAGCCTGCACATTGAAATGGAGTGATACTGAGTACAGGATCCCAGCATCCTGGATTATGCTGCCCTATTCCCACAGGAAGTTCCCTCTATAACCTCTATGGAAATGCACAGCAGCACGTCCCTCCAGCCCCCCCAGTATTTTTTTTAAGTAATCTATAAGAAACTTAGAAATAGGCTTAAACCCCTCCTTTTTGGCTCTGTTACTCTAAAACACGAGTGCTATAAACAAACGTCAACAGCCTCAAACCTCTGGGCAGGGGTTCCTCCCTTGGGGGTGACCTCTCCTGAACCAGGCTGCTCCTTGAGGCTGTGATGCTGCTCCCCAAAAAGAGCATGGGGCAACCACAGAGCTCCAGGGGGGCTCAGAGGGGGCTATGTTGTGCCCACATCCTCTGCCAGCCTGTGCAAGGGGGGGACCATGATGTCCCCTTCCCACCAACCTCCAGCTGAGGAGTGAAAGTTCAGAATGAAGCAGGACCTAAAGCATTGTGGGGCTCCTAAGTGACTCGGAGGAGGAGCAGCGAAACAGCGCTCCCTTTATTGATTTATTTATAGAGAATGAGATATTAATGCAAGACCTGTTGTTTGAACTGGTTTCTTCTGGTTGTGCTGCGAGAGAAGCCCTGCAGTGCCCGGGGGTGTGTGTGTGCACGCGTGCAGGCGTGTGCAGTGTGCTAATCCCTGCCCGGTCCCCTCCTTGCTCCATCTGTTCCTTCAGATGATTCGCCTCGACTTCTACACTTCTGTTCCCTTTCCACACCCTGAGCAGGGAGCGGCTGGCAATTAAAATATTAGCAGGGGGGAAACGTTTCATAATGCACATGATTATTCCTTAGTCCAAGGAATTTTAATTAGCTGAAAATACAGAAGAACAAGTTTTGCAGGTTGGACCCTGCAGCCTGGTGGTGAGACCTCACTGGCTGCTTTCTCCTGCCCACAATGTGCCTTAGATGGTCCATTATTACTCGGTCAGAGCTTGTGCCTCCAGATTTTCCTTCAGCTTTATTGTTATTTTTATTACCTGAGTTTTATAATAGACAGGTTTTACAGCAGGGTATATTTTGTGATGGGTTTTTATCTTGGTTTTGGTCTTTGCTCAGTGGCATAATGAGATGATGGGATTTATGGGCAGCTCTGGGTTTTCTGTTACAGCTTTTCTTAGCAACATCATCACTTTTGTCACTACCCTTGCTGGCCTTCCTCTCTGGCTTTGGTGGTCCCCAAGAGACACAGCCCACATTAGTCTCCAGCTGCTGTTCGAGCAACACAAACAGTGATCACACAGGAGTTGTCGTAGCTAAATAAAAAGGGTTTTAAAAATGTTCTGAGATTTTTCTTCTGTCATCCATTAACATCAGCTTGGGCAAAGCCCCAACTTATGGGGGGCAGCAGCAAGAAGTATCATTGCTTGGAAGGCTGAAGACTGATGCAGCAGTCTTGAACGACCCACCAGAGACTGAGAAAGCATTCGAGCGCTGCGGCAAAGCCAGGAGCTATAAACTGGCAAAAGGGTAAAAAACAACTGGGATGTTACTTCTTAACGATGCCGAACTCAGGACCCAGGTGGGGAAGGTGTGAGCCAGCTCCAGCATGTGCCTGAGCTGCTCTAGGACGAGCTGCCTTGTGGCCCAGGAAGCAAAGGCTCTGCCCAGCCACCAGTTTGGGGCTGTGATTTTGAGTGCAGTGGCTGTGAAGCCTGAGAGATCCCCAGAGGGCATAAGCCTTCCTGTGGTTTTGTGATGAAGGGAGAACAAAGATCACCCTTCAGCTGAGATTGTGGTAAGAATTTGGAAAAGCCCCCACTGGGCAGCCAGCAGCCTTTGCAGACTGGTTCTCAATCCAGCCCCATCTCAGAAGCAGGGATCTCAACACACAGCATCGACAGGGTTTTAGCTCAAGTGGGCTAATGAGATTCACTCGTTAAAAAACCCTCCAGCTCACCCACACACCCAGCAAGAGTGTGAGGATAAAGATCCAGCAAAAATCTTCTCCCCCTTGATTTTGTGGGGTTAACACTTGAGTCTTGTGATTTCCTTTAGCTGGTGCCCCAGAGTGGGCACCGAAGGGCAAAGGGATGCTGGTACCACAGGTTTGCTCCTTCAGCATCTCCCAAGGAAGGACAACATCAAAATCACCCTCCTTGCCACTCAAAAATAATTTAAAAGGAGGAATTTCTAGCAGATCTGACGGCAGCATAGAAAGCCTTTCCCATAGCAGGAGCTCTCCTCTCCTCCTCCCTGCAGCAGCCAGGGCATAACAAGGCTGAATCTGCCCTCCGGCAAGATGAGAAATTGCTCATCAGGTGGTGCAAATATTTCAGCCATGTCTCTCCCAAGTATAAGCGCCCAGTCCACTCCTGCAGACTTGCTGCTAATTGCCCGGGGATCTACGCAGAAGTAAAACTGAGCCCCCAGCCCTGAAGTGAATGCAACCAAATTGTCACCAGTTTTCAAGGAAACGTGAAGAAAAGGTGAGTTCGTTCATGCTTTACATGCTCTAAAGCTTGGCCAGGCTGGCTGTGATTTGCTCAGCTCTGCATGAGGCTGAGGCCAAGCTGGGACAAACTGAAGTGAACACAAGCCAGGATGAAATGACTGGCTGAGTGGTACTTTGCTCTGATCCAGCCCCAGAGGCATGGCCAAGGTGATGTGTTCAGACCCTTGATCTGTGCAGCACCAGAGAGACAGACCTTCGGGGACATCATAGACCCATGTCCCTGGGGATGGCCACCATAGACTCTCATGGCTATCCATCATCAGAGGGTGCCTGGGGCTGGCAGCAGCGCAAAGCATCGCCCACATGCTGACCTGTGGGACTTCCCAGTGGCCAAGGGCTGTTAGAAACCACTGCAGGGACACACACAGCCTTGGTGGGCTGGGGACACTTGCCCACAGCCCCTGGGCAGAAGAAAGCCAAAACAGCTCAGCCTGGAACAGAGGAGGTTGAGAGGAGATGCTGGGGTGTGTGTCCCAGCTCCAAGGGTAGTGTAGATGGAGGGGGATCAAGAGTAGGGGAGACCAATACAAATCAGAAATGCCATTCTTAGAGCTGGTCCTGCCCTAGAGATGAGAGAGGATCTAGTGATCCTTTCCTATGCAATCTGCCTGGGAAAAATAAAAATAACAATACTTATCCGAGATTCACCAGTGACACATAACCTACAGCAACAAAGCATTACCACCGCATTAGCAACGCCTCCCTCCTTGGCACTGCCAGGCCAGCAAGACATTTATATTAAGACATCCAATATATTTGGGAATGAGATGAGAATCTTGTATGGCTTCCCTGCAAGAGACATAGCAAATAGGGACCGTTTCTTTGGCAGAGCCGCAGAAGAAGTCAGAGGAGAGGTTGGGCTTTGCAGACACTGGGTGATGTGCGGAGGTGGTGAGGGATGCTGATGGAGCGTGGCCGGGGCCATCTCCTCCCCACGCTGGGCATCTGCGGGACACAGCTGCTGCAGGAGCAGAGCCAGGCTGGGCTGGTGCAACACAACCCCAACCCAATCTGTTAAGCAGGGAGAAATTATATCAGCAAAACGACATTTACAGCTTTAGGAGAGAGAGTGTGTTTGACGGGAGGAGTTAGCAGAGAGATGAGATGCTCAAAGGGGTGCTTGTTATCAGCAAGCAATTAATAAAAAGCGCAGGGGAAAGGATGTGGGATAAAAGCAGAGTTGCAGATGCTGATAAAAGAAATCTTTGTCAGAGGCACAGATCAGTATTCATCTTTCTCAGACTGCTGAAGGACTCGGGCTGACCTGGGCATCTCTATCTCCATCCCACAGGAGACTGGTAGCAGCTCCAGGAGGAACAACGCTTGTCCTCAGCAGCCTGTGGTCAAAATAATAATAAAAAATGGAGGCAGAAGACAAATGAAGCCCAGGAGGGTGAGGTGAATTGAACACCAGGTAGGAATTTCCCAGGAGAACAGTTTGCTGACTGAAACTGCCACTCTCACAAAAATGAAATTTTTTCCTTTGGGAAAAATCTCAAGATTGACGCCAAATTATGAGTTTCTTCTGGGGGAAAGGGTGGGAGAAGCGGAGACATTTGCTTAGTCCCATGTCTGCCTTCAGGGAGAAAACAAAATTAATGGGCACCGGTTGAGCAGTCACGCGTCAAGACAAGAAACCCCACTGAGCTCTCCTAAAGCTTTTTCCACTCATTCTGAATATCTCCTCCTATGTAAAAAAAATAAATCTTATACTGCATTTTGCCCCAATTCAGGTCAAAAAATGGCTTAAAAATCACATTCTTGAGTATGGTATGGGATTTCATTTTCCAGCTGGCAGCAGTGAACCTGCGTCAGCGAAACCTGTGGTCTATGAGGCATGCTCTTCCCGGCCTGCCCCAGTGTCACCAGTTTAATTAGCAGCCATCCCCAGTGCCTGCGGCTCAGCTTAACCTCATGAGACAACTCCGCTGTGCTGGCTGAGCTGGACTCCTGTTTGCACCAGGGAGAAATCAGTGCCTTTCTCCCATTTTTTTTCTCCCGAAAACTTCATACCTGGCAGAAATCAAAACTTGACCTAAGGGAAATGAATCCTTCACCAAGTCTTGATGTACGACTTACCAGGCTGCTGGTGTCTGTCTGGGAGTGGGATTAATACCCATGATGGGCACTCATGGAGGTGAAGAGCATCCTCACCAGATATGGGAGGGTGCAGAGAGAGGCCAGGAGGGCTGTGTGGAGGTAGAAAACACAGACTGGTAAAACTGGGCTTTAGGCTTAAAAAGAGCAGGTTGTAACAAAGCAATAATGGGAAAAGTGATGGCAAGGAAGGTAGGTGTTGGTTCTTCATCCTCTGCTGGGTAGGACAAGGTGTGATGGGATGAAGCATCAGCAAGAACATTTGGGGTTAAACATCAGGGAAACCATTTAAGGGCAGCAATGAATAGTGGGGCAAGCTGGTCAGGGTGAAGACAGACATGCTGTTATGGTGAAGAACACACCAGAGGCACATCTCTCTGGAAAGATGCAGGTGGAGCTCGTCCAACCTGGATGCAGGGCTCTGGGCTGGACGAGGTTTCTGCTGCTCCATTTTCCGCTGGTCCAGCCCAGGGTCTGACCCTGCCTGACTGCCCAGGGGGATCAGTTTACAGCCATTTTTTGTCACTTTAGCACTTGTTTTCCCAAATGAGAGCAGCACCCACCGATGGCTTGGTGGGATGCTATGGAGGGAACTGGATTTACGGAGCTGCAAGGTAAACTGTGCATCCCCATGTGAGCAGAGAGGGCTGGCAGCACTCACAGCTGGACACAGTGAGTGAGGACAAGGACATGGAAAACACCTCGGACAGGTTTGTTGAAGAGAGGTTTTTCTTGGTTGTCTCCATTGACTGGATCAGGAACCTACAACTTGTATCTCAAAGCACTAAAGTTATCACTTGTCCTTTGGATACATGATCAGGGACTTCTCCAAATAGATAGCAGAGGATGGCTGGGATATTTTCTCCCAAAAAGAGAAGCAGTGCCAATGGGCAGGACTGGATTGAACCAGTCTGACCTGCATTGCACCTCACAGCTGTGTCCTGCTGCTTCCCCCATGGCTCAGCCACCAGCTAAGCCATCCATGCCAAAACCATCTCCCCACGGCAATGAGCAGCAGTGCATACAGGGACAGGGTCTCATCTCCCTCTTGGGGTAGAGGAGGGGAGCAGGAGGGATGCACAGGAGGGAGTAACCCTGCTGCTACCGAGTTTACCAGCCTTTTATGGTGCCTGATTTTTGTCATCTGCAAAGCTATCAGCTGAAAACGTCAAATTAGTGCTGTTAGTCCACTGCGTGGCTCTTATCTGCGCCTCTCAGGATGGAAGACACTTCAAGATGATTATTGTTCCCCACTGCTCCTGAAATGAAATCGGCCCTCCTGGAGCACTAAAAGGGGACTGAGAAATTGTTTGCCTGAATTTGCATGAAAAGCCTTGGAGACATAATGGAAGGCGGTGACAGGCCCAGTGTCACCTTCTGTCAGCTAAATGACAGAAGAAAAATTTTCCTTTGCATTTCTGCTTTATTTTAGGGTCTCGATTCCCTCTCCTGGCCCTTTGCCTCACCCACCCCTGAACTCCTCATCCCTGCACATCTGCCCACCCTGTGACCGCCATGGGGGCTGCCTGCTTTGGAGCCTGGGTGATATTTTGCCACCCAAAGAAGGATGTCTGTCCCTCACAGAGACATGAACCCTGTTCCCAGCACCACAACAACGTCTGTGTGCCCAGGGACCAGCTCTCCAACCTTCACCCCAGGGGCAAAGTGGGGTATTCCCTCCTCTGGGACACCCCATCTCGCTCTAATTTTTTCCCAGATTTAGGACATCTGTACACTGGAAAGGGGTGCAGTGACACAAATTCAAGTTCCAGCCACTCCATCATTGCAGCTTGATATTTCTCTTTTGATGCACTCACTTGACTGTGAGTGAGAAATGCTGACACCAGCTCACAGGACAGACAGACATCTGTGTGCTTCCAGGGCTCCTCCTGATTGCCATGGGATCATCAACCCAAACCTGCAGCACCCTGTATGGACCAAGAGCTTAATGACAGGGCTTTCCTGGTGAAACACAGAGGATGCAAAAATCCTCTGCCATGGGGCTGTGTTCAGAGTGTTTAATCCTGGTACCTCACTGGTTGTGGCTTTGTAAGGGACACAGCTGGGTCTGCCAGCCCTCATATGTCCCATTTCCTCACCTCCCTGCCCAGCTGGAATTTATGCCTCAACCTTCCCTTGGGTTTGGGGAGCTCTGAAAGGGTTTTAGAGCACAGCAGCACCTCCCCAACCCCAGTGCAGGGTTTGCAGGGCTGGCCTACGGATGCATTGTGGCAATAAGAGGGATGGGCCAGCACTCGTGTCGCATTGCACTTCTCCTGGGGAAGGGATTCCATCCACAGCAGGGCTCCGAGTGACAAAACACAACGGAGCAGACAGCATGTGCTGGGGCATCCCTGCTGGAGGAGAGCCAATACAGGGTTCTCACCACGGGGACCTCATGGGACATCATCATGTTCATCACTCTCCCACAGCCTGACACATCTGTCCCAGCCCCAGCAGAGCAGCACCATCCCCTTCTCCCAGCTAGACACCTCCCGTGTGCAACATAGGCAGCACCTGTAGCAGACATGAGGTCCCATAGGATGTTTCCTCCAGGTCTCTGCCTGCTTTGGAATCCCTGCGACAGCTTTTGCCTCCCTTCACAGGGACCAGGAGCCCACAGCCCATCTGTGCCGGCAGCATCCCGCCCCACGCAGGGTCACAGGCAGCCTGAGGAGCATCTGCACACAGGAGAAAATACAACCAGAGTCACATAAGTGTCCCCATGCTGCTGCCTGGAGAAACCGTGCTGACACATTCTTCCTCTTCCTTATGTTTTCTGCCTCCAGCAGTGCAGTGGGAGTTTTCTTGCTGTTTCAACTCCCGCAGCCAAATGAAGGTGGGATGTTGTGTAACGGGCACCCCCAGGAAGGGAAACTGAGTCACAGCGTGGGGTTCATGGTCCATCCGTCACTTTGCTGGAAGGAGACAAGGGAGGGCAGTGAGTGAGCCCGCAGCTATAATGGCCAGAGGACCCCCCCCCCCGACACAGTGCTGGAGCACAGCAGCTGCCCCCCGGCAGCAAATCCTGTTGCTATGGCGGGGAATAAACCTGCCTGGGGCGAGAGAGAGGAGAATATGTAAACAGTCATCATATCCCCGGGAAGGCTGATGCGCTGCTGCTGGCTGTGAGAGGAGAAACTCAGATGGAAAAATATACGGCTAGGAATTAAGAGGGAGCTCTCAGAGTCAAACAGAGGGATCAAAAAGCCTGACTACAGAGTCAGAGAAGGAAACGACTAAAACACTGGTGGTTCAACGGTGAAACGAAAGCAGCTATTACAATGGAAAAATATATATGTAGCCGAGGAAAACTAGATAGTGGTTCTTATGGTATGGATGATGTGAAATGTTAAGAATGCAAAAAGCAAGATGAAAATTCCAGGGAAACCCATGCCTGTAAGGGCTAAAGGCAATAAGAAAGGAGGTTTTTTTCATTCTATTTGTATTATTACAGACAAATGCTTAATAGAGATGGCAAAATCGCTAATGATGATACATAACAGGCAGAGACAGGCAGCAAATATTTCTGTTTGGTATTTGGAAATGAGCAGACAGCTATATTTGTCTCACATTAGGCTGCTGAAGCACTTTCTAGTTCATTAATGATGTGGCCTTAATAAATATCATCTACCAGGAATAAACACTGGAGAAGTGGTAGGCCGGGGTGGCTCAGCTCTGTGCCCTGCCCGAGCCGGGTCCTGGGGCAAAGCCCAGAGCCAGAGATGCTGCAGGAGGTAAAGGGGGTGGTAAAGGTGAGTTGACTCTCAGAGAGGGGATGTGGGATGACCCAGATCGGTGCTGCCTGCTCAGCTTTGCCTTTAATCCTAGGCAAAATAAAAGAGAAGCTGATGTAAGATTCAATTAATAAAGAATTAAAGGATAGAAATCTAATTAATGCCAGTCCACGTGGTATATGGAAAACAACATCTTGTCAAACAAAGCTGGTTGGTTCCATGACAGGTGATGAGTCACGTTAGCAGACGTGACCGCATGATGGCTCTGAACCGGCGGGTATCCTGGTCCCCCCAAACTGGTACAATGCCTGTTAGCAAAAGGCACATGGCTGGGATGAAATCTGGGCTATGAGCAGCTCACAGCATCGCAGGGATGCTCGCCCTGCACAGCTGGGACCAGCTTGCAGCTGCAGCAGGCACACAGGGACCCGCTCAGGGACTGCTGCTCTGCCAGCATAAAGGTCAGAATTTCCCATGCTAATTGAGGCAGAATAAGGCTGTCCTGCCTAGTAGGATATACACTTGATGTCCCCCTTGACGGCGAGTGAGACAAAATGACCCCTATCAGCTCCTGCTCTTTGCA
Source organism: Patagioenas fasciata (assembly GCF_037038585.1). Lineage (NCBI taxonomy): Eukaryota > Metazoa > Chordata > Aves > Columbiformes > Columbidae > Patagioenas > Patagioenas fasciata. The sequence goes on along the minus strand of NC_092533.1, from coordinate 5,992,488 downwards.
CAGTCGACCCACCAGCTCATTTCCCACCATTCCTTTTTCTCATTATTCCCATATTGACTGATTCCCCACCCACCTCCACGCTCCTCCCTCACTTTTGTTTAATCAATAGCTTCTTGGGGTCAGGTTTTGGAAGCAAACTAAATATTGTGGGTGCCTCTCTCAGGGGAAGGGGCTGTGTGTATATCAAGGCCAGAAGGATGAGTTCAGCCTTGAGAAAAGAAGGCTTAGGAGAGACCTCGTCACCATGTTCCATTATTTAAAGGGTGGTGACAAGACAGAGACTCGATTTACAAAGAACCACATAGAAAAGATGAGGGGCAATGGGTACAAGTTACTCCTGGGGAGATTTCAATTGGACACGAGAGGGGACATTTTTCATGTCGAGAAAAATCAGCCACTGGAATAATCTCCCTAGGGAACTGATGGATTCGCCAACATTGGGCACTTTCAAGATTCAGCCGGACAGGGGGCTGGGCCAGTTTGTGTGGAATGTGCTTTTGCCAAGTCCCTTCTAATCTGGTGTTCTATGATTCCATGACTTCACAGTTCTACTGCCCCCATTGGGGTGTGCAGAAGGATTTTGGGGTCTGGAGGGGAGCACTCCCTCTCTGCATGAAGAGCTGGGCTGCAGGGATGTGGGCTGTGACACTGGTGGCAGAGACATCTGTCCACAAGCAGCGGTCAGTCCATCCTCTCTCCTTGCCCCACTGACACACGCATCCATTCGCAAGGGACTGCGCATTTCTGGCACTCTGCATGTCACTGTGCTTCACTCTGGAGGAGGAATTATCCTTACAGGAAAATACAAAGATATGCTACACCAGCTGGTCCAAATACAGCTGGCACCTCACCTTGAGGCACAGCACTGGAGGGGGACTGTGAGAGCTGCTTGCAGAGCAGTGCAGGCTAGAAATGTCTCTTTATCAACAGGAAGGGAATGGGGAGAATAGCTTCTGTTCAGGGCATGTGAGCGGAGGAGAAGAGGGAAACATCCTGGAGGTCCCAGTACACCTGGGAGCATCCTGGTACCATGAGCCCAGCCGGCCATGAGCTCTGTGAGACACTGTCCCCATATGCCTGTTGCCTCCCAGGGAGCCATGTCCCCAGTGGGGAGCACAGAGATACATCTGTGTTGGTTTTATCTGCGCTCCAAAGCTCAGCCCATTTCAGCTTCGTTGCGATTCCATGTCCTCATGGCATCTCCTGACACTGGATCATTTACAACGCCCAGGAGGCAAATACAATGACTCATTATTATTAGTTAATGAAGCATCCAAGCACTAAACCCACAGTCTGCCGAACGGATAAAGAGCCCAGGCTGAATCCGATTTACCACACATCTCGCTGGCTGCCCCGGCAGCAGCAGAGGTGTCGCCCGCTGCAGCTCCCCAGCCCCTTCCCCACCGCTGGGGATGTGGGCAGGAACCTGGCACCGACAGGGAGCGGGGCTGGGAGCATCCATCCCGCTGTAGGAGCCGATGAGTGGTGCTGGCTGTCCCCAGTGTGTCACCTTGCAGACCAGGGACCACCAGTAAGGCGCTGGTATCTCACCTCCTGCAGTGCCATGGGCTTACAGGGACAAAGTCCTGACACAGCACTGGGGATAAGGAACCCCAGGGGACAAGGGACCCCAAGGGACAAGGGACGCCACTCTGCATTTCACACCTGCACCAAGGGGGCCAGGGGATAGGGGCAGGGGGAGATGTGAAGGACACAGCACGTCCTTGGCTGGCCACATGGATAACACAGAATCTCTCAGCAGCTTCTCCCTTCCCAGAAGGATAAATATTTGATAATAAATTACTTTGAAGATAATCCACTTAATCCTTTGCCATGTCTCCAGGTTTCACTGTAATTAAAGTGTGATTAATTTTCTAAAGAAAAGCTAAAACCCCATGTGTCTCCTCGCTTCCCCTCCCCAGGGCACAAGGGATGGGCTCAGCTCTGTGACAGTGACGATGGGGTCTTGCCGAGCCCACTGCTGGTAGCCCAACAAAGCCTGGAGTTGGACCCGCACACATTCTGCACAGTTCAGGCCACTCCTTTGCAGCCGGGACATGAGAACCAGTCATTCCTCTGGCATCAGGAAGGGCTGACACAGGCACACAACCCCCAGGACCAACTCACCCACATGTGTCCCTGGACTGGGAAGGCATTTTTGACCCCCTGTCAGCTCCCTCCAAAGTCTTTCCCCAGCCCCTCAGCTCCCTTAGCCCTTGTCCCCTGCCCAGAGCAGCCGATGTCCCACTGGTGTCCCAGTTTTAAGGCTGCGGTCTGTAGAGTTGGTAGGATACCCACTGCATGCTCTTCTGCATCTCCCAAGAGCTGGTGCAGCTCCACACTGGGGGTTTCAGATGCTCAGCCCTTTAACCCCCCCACTTAAGAGAGGCAAAAATGTATCGTTTGCTCGTGGTGGGGAGCTCCTGGTGCAGAGCTGGCGTGGGCCGGGAGTAAGGCAGAGGGGAGGTGTGTGGGTTGTGCCTCGCTGATGGAGCAGCACCACCTTTCCACTCCTTGAGCACCAAACCCAGGGTTGACTCAGCTGATCAAAAATAGAGAGTGAGGGGAGGTGTGAAAGCCAGAAAAAAAAAAGAAAAAAAGAAAAATTCAACTAACCTGACTAAGGCAATTTGCATCAGGTTTCACCTCCTCCAGGGTCCTGGAGCCTGGGGAGGGGGACCTGGCTTGTGTTGGGGTATTTCTGAGCTGAGTGATACATCTGGGGAGCCATGCTGATGCCCCTGGCTGTGGCAGTGCTGGTCCCCATGGCGGTCCCTCTCTCCCAGGAGCATCCCTCGTTCCCAGCTGTGTCTCTTGTCCAGGAGGCAGCAAAACCAGGTTGGATTTTCTGGCTTTTTGCTGGTTGCTGTTAAGTGAAGTGACCCAGGAAGCCTGAGCTTCCCTACAGACCATTGCTGCCCCACATTCGAGCAGTGTCCCTGGGGCAGCCGCAGCCCCATGCGTGTCCTGTGGCCCTGCTGTCCCCTGCCATTGGGGCAGAGCAGAGGAGAGGACAGAGACAGCCCTGACTCCTGGCACTTAAATATTCCCCTTCCCTGCAGCAGAGCAGACTTCCCACCAACACTGGGGGAATGGACCTTGCTGCATGCAACTCGGACTCTTTGTCCTGCATGAGTGGTGTCACCACCTCTCTGTCCCCAGGGAATTTCCCAGGACTGGGCCAACTCCTTTCAGCCCAGGGTTTGAGGCTCGATGCCCGGAATTGTTCCGAGCCCCAACAGAGGCCAAGTGGAGACAGACAAGCAGCCAGGAGGCTAAAGCTGTGGGGGGGTTTTGATGGGAGCTGCCCCTGCTTGGGGACATTACAGCACAACACAAGCATGAAGCCACAACCCCTGGTTCCAGGCAAGCCAAGCTGTCCATGCTAGCCAGGGGAAAGTTAATTTGCTTTGCCCATATATAATGAGGGCATGAATCCTGGCTAAAATTAACACCATGCCTTCATTGCACGCATCCGGGGAAGGGCTTCCCTTATTATCTGTCCCAGGATAGTCGGGTCTTCAGATCAACCCTGTGAAGAGAATCTTTGGAGCTCAAGACAATTTATCTTAGAGTAAAACCCCCCTGAGCACAGGGAGCATGGGAGAGCATCAAAGAGCCGCACTTACCAGATACTTCAGCCCAGCGCCGTCTCTAAGGACACAGGTAAAGCTGCATTATTCATAATATCAGGTTTTGCTATTGAATCCCAATAGCTGGCCAGAGCTTTTGAAGCAGCAGAGTGGACACCTCACTTCAAGTTGGTTGTTGCCCTGGAGCTGCCTCTGCAGCAGGCACGTGTGCATAGACGTGAAAATTTGCTGAAGAGCGGGAGCCAGTTGGCGAAGGCTGCCAAATTGTCAATGAAAAAAGAGTTACACTGCTGAAGGATCAGTTATTCAACAGAGATGGCAGCTTCATTGCTGGGATGAATCAAAGAGCCGTGGCAGCCCGTGGCGGGGGGACTCTGTGCAGCCACTGGGGTATGTGCTGCTGGAGCAGAGAGTTTCTCCAATAACACACCACTAGCTTTTGCATCACGACGTCTGGGGTTTTCATTAAATTATAATATTAAGGAATAAAACTCAGCACATTCCCAGTTTTTCATCACGGTGCAGTCTGCAAGGCAAGCGATCTCTGCGCTGTGGACTTTGCCTTTGCTGTACCCCAGGGAAACCCTGAGGAAGGGAAGGAACAACTGCTTTCACAAGCTTTCCTCCCTTCCTCTTTGCTCCTCCCCTTCCCCCCGTGGAATTCAGATTCCCAAAGAAAACCAGGAAAAGAAGCTCCCACGATGGTCATCCCCTTCCCCGGCCGCAGCAAGGAGCTGTATTTTAGGAGCATCCCGCTGGGCTTTCTGCATGTCTCTCTCGCCTTACAGCACCTGGACAAGCTGTACTGCGAAAGACCATGGGAAAAGGAGATGAAATCACCATCTGCCTCAACCAGCACCTCCGCAAGACACTCAGCAGCACAGGAACCTCAAAAGCCCCTCCCTGGTGACATGCAGGGGACAGGCTGAATGTCCTCGCTGTCCCCTGAGTCCTGGGATGCCCCCGAGGGCTGTGCCCACGCTGAGGCATGTCAGGGTCCACCCGAGGCAATGCCAGCCAGCAAGTTTTGTGTTTATTTCCCTTGAAAACATCTCCTTAACAGGCACTTAACATTATGCTTAAGTGACAACGAATTGCACATTTTATTTAAGAGTAGGCACAGGGAACAGCATAATTCCCTGTAGACTAATGGTGCATTTCTCCTCACAGACAGCCAATTAAATATTTAATCAGCAAAATAGCCAGTTAAGTATTGTATATGGGCATAAATACAACCCAATACATTTCCACGCCACATTAAGCTGAAGCTTGTAGACACTTTTCTCCCCAGCATCAGGCATGACAACTTGGCCAGTGCATCCTTCAAAAGCAGATTCTATTTATTTTCTGTCATATTAAGTAGGCATCATTTCTATCCTGTCCCAGCCAAGCAAATTAACTCTTCAGCAGCACTATATGAATAATCTGCATCAAATTGTGGATTAGAGGAAGACTGCTGCCGTCCTGTTCGGCAGCTATCTGTGAGCTGACTACAAATTTCCACTAATAATTCCTCTTTGGGTCGCATATTGGAGTTGTGGCAGTGGCTGGGGAGCCATTGTGCTCCGCAGTCCTCAGATGCTTTAGAAGAGACAGAAGATTTAGCAATTACAGACACAAGCTAGAGAAAAGAGGAAAAGAAAAGAATTCTGCTTCTTGCCATTCAATGGAGAGGGTTGAGGTTAAAAAGGCATTAAAAATCAGGTTTTCAGAGAGGACATGACTACAAGGAGGGAGGGACAGGGCTTACTGCACCCTGCAGGGACACTCGGGGACTCTCAGCACAGGGTGATGGAGCAGCATGGGCTGCAGCTGTGGGACTAGTGGGGTTTCCCATGAGGAGCACCCCAAGGCCCAAAGAGGAGGCAGCGCTGGATCCATGCATGCAGGGCTATGCCCACTGCAGTGTACAGAGAGAAACACTCCTTCTGTTCTCCCAGATGTATTCATTCCACGAGTGTCTTCTTTAAGCCTTGATTTCTGTTCAGCTTTCTTTCACAGCCTCCACTTCCCAAGCTCTCATAGGCTCGATTATCACTGTAAAAATAAATCTATTTACGGCGCATTGTTGCAAAGTGAATCAATAAACCCGAAGCAAACACAAATCCTCAACAGCTCGAGTGGGCGGCTTTGTGTTGGCTGCACTGGGTGCTGCCTCCCGCGTCCCCCCTGCATTTCTCAGGATCTTTCCCCATACAAAAAGTTAAGCACAATGGATAATTGACAGCTGATTTTCTCTCCTGGCTTCTGAGTGATTTCAGATACGAATCAAAATCCTCTTCTGAGTTCTGCAAGCCATGGTGATCAGTGCTGTTAAAGTACACGGAGCAATATGAGACCCTGCTCATGGAGATAAGCTACTCTTGGAAAAAGGGTCTTTGCTTCATTTCAAGCACATAACACAAGGCATGCAGTGATACAGCACCTAAACACAGCAAAGACTGAACAAGAATGGGATATAGTGTTAGACAGCACCTTCCCTGCTCAGGGCATTTCTAGGGCTTTGCAAAGCACCATGCTGGCAAAACGCTGGTGGTGGAAGCAGATGCCAACTGCCAGCGCTAGGATGGAGCTCCCAAACATCAGAGATCATCTAACTAGAGGGGTACAGGGTAAATCCTGCAATATGTCCACGTAAAAAGGCTTTTCAAGATTTGTAAGTCACATTTGGAGAACTAGAGACTGTGAAAGGGTGGTGTGTAGGGAAAGATTAAACTACAGGAGGAACACCAGTTTTTGTTTAGTTTTTCTCTTAGAGTAGTTTCTATAGAAATCTGTTACATTATGGACAGGTTTTGGGAAAGCGAAGGCTGTGTGTCTTGCCGGAGACCGATGAACAGACTGAGCAGCCCAGGACCAGTCTGGCCCCATAACCAGCACTGGTGGGCTTGGCTGTGCTGAGCAGGTTCACACCTTTCCAGTGAGGTGTTGTGACCAGACAGGGCCATGACTACGGGCTTCATGACCTCACGGTGCTTTAATCTGACATGTTATTCCACCCTTGGCGAGGCTACGAGCATGCTTCTGCCAATTACATCATCTCAGCTGAAGCACAGTAAGGCTTTAAGCCACATGAATGCCCTTGCTTCTGCACCCATTGCCTTAATTACAACCTGTATTCCCTCAAAGGTTAATTTGATCCTAGACCTGGAGAGCAATGGAGCTGGGAATCTGCCTCCAGTATGCCCAGCCACCTCCACTGGCTTCCTACTAATAAATCTCCTCCTATTAGGAAACAATAGGCAAGTGCTAAGGGTGGTTTCCACTTTTCTGTCTCTGTTGCTCTTAGTTCAACCTCTGTAACAGCTGCCAGGAGTCATAAATCTTGTAAAACAAATATCTTCCAGATTTTGTAGTGCCTGATGCAGGTTACAAGCTGTTGGTTGTCAGGTTCTTCCTCTTCTCTTCCATTTATTTCCCAGCCCCACGTCTCTGCTACTTCTTCTCTGCTATATATTTCCTGTTTATTGTTATTTCTTTCCCCCCTTTGTTTTAATAACTCTTTTACTGTGGATTCTTGTAAAAACAGCTGCTCTAGCTAGTAAAAAAAAATATTATAATATCTGGAAACAGATGCCCTGGCATTGCTTCAGCTGTAATCTTCTAGATTTATAATTCCTCTTCAGTTCAATATTGATTCAGAATAAAGCAAGTCAAAACACACTGGCAGCTCACAGCTTTTTGTAGTTGTCTTCTATATTTCTTTTTCTCTGCCGTGACATTTCTTTTCTCTTCCTCCACACAACTAAAACATACAGAGGAATGCAAGCTGATAAGGGACACCCAGGTGCCTATAGAGAACAGGGTTTATGTCTGTGGAAGCTCAAAGGAATGTTGTCAGCTCATTTTTTATTGTTTTAATGTACTTTCCTCTTGTCTGGCACTATCTACCTCCTCTCAGCATCCCCCCTTAAGTCATTCCCCTGTGTTTCAGGGACTCTGTGAGTCCCTAAGGCTCACGGGGAGGTGACGGCAGCCCAGCAGCCCTGGGACAGGACATGGCATCTGCCATAGGATGTGGTTGTGTCCGTCTCCCTCATGTTCTGGGTGAGGGACCCTAGGGGCTTGGTTCTGCGGATCCTTCTCAGCCTGCCTGCTGCTGAATGGCAGTGCAGGGGTTAGCGAGCCCCTCGAAAACACGTAGAAATTGAAATGATAGCATTTCCCTTTGGTAAAGTGCCTCAAGGGCCCTCAGAGAAGAGCAGGAGAAAGTTATTAGCATATTTCTTTTGGGTCTAAAAAACTCATTTGGGGTGCATGCAGTAAATATGTACTCATATCCCCACCAGCAAGCACAGACAGCAGGAATGCCTGCAGCCTGCCTGTAAGTGGCTCGAAGGCCATACCATCCATCCACCACTGTACAGACATCTTCTGACTTACCCTGTGCCGATGAGACTGCACCTGAGTGCAGAGCAAAAGGCTTGTTTGGAGTGTAAAGGAGGAATCTGCTCCTTTGAACATCTTCCCACACGTCAGAGCATGCCATCGCTCTTTTATGTCTCAGTTTCTCTCAGGGCTATCTAGTTTGAAAGGCCGGGGCTATTTATGCCCAGTTCTTTTCTTCCAAGCCCAGTCCCCCATTGCTTTCTCCTGACAAAGACTCTGCCAGCCCTACAAGTGGTGTCTTCCCGGCAGAGCTCTCATTTGGGTACTGTAAATTAGCCTATTGATTTCTCCTTCAGCAGAGGAGGTAGCCTGGGTTCTCTTTAGCTTGCAAAACCCCAGGTGGTCTCCAGTTATCACACCTTGCCCAGACACAGTACCATCTGCACTCTCCGAGGTCAGCATAGCCCTTTTGGTTCCTTCCAGGTCCACCCCCAAACTCTGTCTGCCTTCACCTCTGAGGAGAAGGGACCAGCTCAAGGACAGCACACAAAACCCAGCACCACATATCTCAGTGTTCACCTAAAGCCAGGCACTAAGAGGCACAAATTCAGGAAGTGGAAGTAAAGAATTGGTCCTACGATAGGCTGAGAAACATCACTTCTAGCAGAACTACACTGTTGCGGGGCATTTAATTTGGGGAAACAAGCTCCAGCCCTCTCAGCCAACAGCCAGGCTGGCTGTCTCAGTTAGGAAAGAAGTTCACCGATTCCCTGGGCTCTGCCACGAGTCAGCCAGGAACTGGGAAACCGTCAAGTCATCGTTTACTTTGCTGTGCCCAGAATGGCAGAGATGCTCTGTGAGATGCTCTCAGAGATCCTCCCAGAGGCTCCACATCAGCAGAACAGCTGCTCTTCGTGCTGTGGACTGGGGTGTCCTGTCCTACTCCATGAGGAGTGGGGCAGCATGGAGAGGGTTTGTACACCCCCATAGCTGCCGTGCCAGGAGCTGGCAGACCTGCTGCCAACCGATATGGGGTTGTTCTAACTTGAAACATGATTTCCCAGCTGAGAGCATCTCTCCTCCGGCGCAGGACACATTTACTGTGTGTTGATGAGGTCCTGCTTAATCGGCAGCAGCTAAAACACTCTCCAGAGGAAGGAAGGGCAGATCTCTCCAGCTCTGTGTCAGCAGGAGTGAGCAGTGCTGGGGCTCTGCCAGGAGCTGGCAGGGACCCAGAGTGGCTCTTGAACTTTGGTAAATCACAGCAACTCTTCTCCCTTCTCAGACAGCCCAGCAGCAAAGCAAGATGTGGCTCTCTGAACTCTGGTTCACCTGGTTCTACCCTCACTTGCTCACCTGAGGAGACCCATGTGTCAGGTCCAGGTTGAAAAACAGGAGTTCCAGAACTGAATTTTTTTTGTTGTTTTTTACTTTTTCTTTTTTTTTTTTCCCCGCTTTCCAACAAATTAATCAAGCAAACACCAGATTTGCAGCTGGGTGTGCTGGGGCAGTGCAGACCATGAACGCCTCCCCTTTGCCTCTACCTTCGTAAAAGGGGGACCCTTCCGACCCTGGCCAGCCATGACAGTGACCACACGGCTCAGGCCAAGGGGCTTCTGTGGCTGTTGCTTCCCCTCTGCTCCCTCTCCATGATACAGGCAGGGCTCAGCATCAGGTTTTCCTGGAGAGATGAATTTTCCTGACTCCTCTGAAGCTTTTAGGTGTGTTTCCCAGGAGGGAGAGTCTGAGGGAACCCCAAGGGAAGCGCTTTGTCTTGCAGTGCTATGTACTGCAAGATGATGGTTATTAGCACACTTGAAGAAGCTGCCAGTGATCCTTCATCCTGCTGTATCCCCTGGGAATAAGACAGAAACCTCTGCACAGCACCTCGCTCAATAGGCTCGAGTATTAACCACAGGGCTGCTGAATTACAAATCCTCAGCAACAGTACAGTGATGTGATACAACAGCCATAGCCGGGGATGCCTCTGGTGTCTCACGTCAGCCCTGCAGACTCACCTTCTAAGTAACACAGCTATGGGACATGCAAAGTTTTGCTTCCCAGGCTTCCTCCAAAGGTAGCATCATCCCTCCTCCCTTCCTACCCCCTCCCCAGCCCAGCACTGGTGCCTCCATGTTCTCCTCCCTGCAGAAGGAGCCCAGGCAGCACAGACACATCGCCTGCACTGAGAGCTTGTCACAGCGAGTTTTCCTGATGGCCCCAGGTTAATCCCTGTCTCTCACGCACACAGCCACTCAAGATTGTTCTTTGCTGCCACAGGAGACTTGTGACCAGCTGGACTACATCACAGGGCAGGAGGAGAGGAAGGAGAAGGAGGAGTATGGGAGGGATAGACTGCAGAATGCAGGAAGAGGAGAAAGAAGGATGTTTGGGACCTTCAGGATGAAGGCAGCACTCTGCATGCTGAGCTTCAGCTCTCCAAGTGTGAACGTCTCCAAGTAAGCCACCGTGACATCTTCTGTAGTCAAAAAAGGAAAAAAAACACTTCAAAGGAGCATCTGGCTGTTAGAAATACCTGTCAGGACAGCATCTTCTAGAGAGACGACTGCCTCTTCATTGACATCCAGATAGTCTGTGTGCACTTCCATATATTAGAGTTAAAGAACAATGGGATTTCAGTTGAACTATAAGGTTCAGCTGATGGGAGGGGAGCTGTACAATTCCTTACACAACGCTTTTGTGTGCCTCAGAGGCCAGAAGCACTGAAAGACTCTGAAGCAACAGAAAGGACGAAAGCAACCCTGGGGACACTGGGCAGGAGAAAGGAAACAGGATGGTATCCAAACCTCTGGCTTTATGATATGAGTTCATTTCTAAAAGATAAGAAAATGGGAAAAAACACCAAGTGGCTGAGCAACTCCATCACTCTCCGATGGTTACCTAAAGCCACACAACAGGCTGGAGGGAGGCATGAAGCTCCTTGAAGATGAGGAGGACCATGTCTTTGAGACACAATAGAAGTGCTGACCTGACCTGGTATGGGTGATCCCACGGGCAGGGGCAGCGAGGTCCTGACAGCAGAGAGCTCTCGGCTCTCCTGGTGCATCGCCACAGGTCAGCACTGCAACACCGGCAGACACCTGCCCTCCCAATCTCATCTTCCCCGCCCCATCCCACACTGCGTCTCCCTTGCTTTTCTGTTTCTCAAACACTGGTTTTTCAGCCTTTCATTTTAAAGACAGAAAATAAAGGACAAAGGACCTGGTTTCCTTCTGGCTCTTGAACACAAGAGCCCTTGGAGAGGATGTATTTTAAGAAAGGAGAGCCTTCCCCCCGCTGGAAAAGCAGCTCAGCAAGGGCAGGCTCAGTGCTCTGCCCTCCAGTTGGGCACTTGAGACACCTGCTAGCAGCCACTTCAGCCGCCAGACGCTCATCCAGCAGAAATCAATGTCTGCAAGACGTGCTCCATCAGGATTCATGTGTAAGGTGGGGAGATTCATGTCCTGGGGAGAAGCCCTCCCCGCATCCCCCCTGCACCGGTTCACTGCTCAAGTGACATCAATGTCACCTTCTCCCTGGGGTGGGCACCCCATGGGCCATGGGCAAGGGTACCTGCTGGGTGGTTTGAACCCCTTCCAAGGCTGAACCTCTCATGCTTTCAATCCACGGGGCTGAAAAAGCAGGAGGTTCCTATGAGAAGAGCTGCTCAGGTTCCCCTTGCAGCTGGGATTCATTTTTTTGTTCAGTATGAAAAATCCTGAAGCTTATTTTATGGCTAATGCAGAACACAGGATTCCACAGGGGCCATTTGGCACATCCCACTCTGCGCTTCACCCCAGGCTTGTGCTCCAGGGACACATCTCACCTTGGAAAGCTCTGGTATGACTGCTCCGGCCACTCCCTGTGTTTTTGATTCTCCAATGGTGAAGGTGCTTCTTGACATCTGTTCTGAATTTGATTCTCCTCTACATTTCATAGCCCTTGCACCTCTCCACTTGGTGGAGCTCGAGATGATATTATCTGTATCACTTAAGTTTTTATGGACTTCACTTAAATTTTCTCATAACCAGATTTATTTTTCCCTTTCTCCTGGCTGTCTTCAGCACTAGATATTATAGTGCTAGGTTAAGCATCTTTATCCTTCTTTCCCCTTTCCAAAAGGTTATTTTTCAATCTTACGAGCAGAGTTTATCACACTTAGCAAATACCTTGTTAAAGGAGATCTTGAGCACCTAAGTGTTCTTGATTTGTTGCAGAAGAAGACCTTGGACCCAAGTGGTGCTCCTCTCATCCCAGGCTGCATCTAGCGAGCTGGCAGAAAAGCAGACCTTTCCTCCAGGTTCAGCTTGGTAATGCACAGACTATTCATGTTCATAGCAAAGCTGCAAACCTTCCTCAAAATCAGCTCTACATTGCTCTCATACGTGCATTGGAGAATCTGCTTTAAGTTTTGCCTTGCTAAAACCACGCAAGCTCATGGCAAGCACAATTTGAAAGCTGATACCTGTTCCAAGTGCTAATGGCTGCTATGGGAAACAGTCAGAAACATAAGGCTGAAGGCTAAGGTGTTCAAAGCTGCCTTTATTAGAGCATGAGCTTCCAAACCCCTTGAGAAGAGCAGAAATTGTTGGCCTCAAAATCCATGGTGTGCTCAGACAAGTGGGAGCCAGGGAGTTTTGGGGACATCTTGACTGCAGTCTGCCTGGCTGGCTCCACCGGACTTGGAATCAGTCCGATTCATTGCAGCAGCTCTGAGTTCAGAGCAGAAGGAGCAGACAAGGCTCATTGCCTATTCCAGCCAGAAAGACTGCAACAACATTTGCCATTTTCATTCTTTTTAAGTAAGGTTCCTTGCACAGATGGCCAGCAGTAGCCCCTCTGTCACCTCATCCCCAAACTGAGCCCCGCTGATAATTGAGCGCAAACTATGAGGGCTGCTTCAGGAAAACAGTGCTAGAACTAAGGCATCCTGATGTGGTTTTGTGCAAGGGTTTGCAAGGAGAATTGGGGCCCCTGCTGACCACCAAAGCCCAGAGGGAAGAGCAGGGACCATTCTAACCCTGCAAAGTGCAGCAAGGGCTTTTTCTCCTCAACCACTGATGGTTCTGGCCCAGAGATGGGCTAGGAATTCAGGCTGATCCTTGGGAAGAAGCACATTCCCATGCAAAGTGAATCTCTGGATATGTTGGTGCAACTGCTTACAATGTGGAACGCATGAGGCTCACATCCCTCCTTGCTTCACATTCTGTTCCAGTGTATATCCTCCCAGCAAGCCACCGCTAGCTCGTCCTCCAGGACTGTGCTTCAACTTAGACATCAGCAATTTCCCCTGCCACAGACCATCACTGAAATTACCCACCTGATTTGAGGCCAGGGGAGTTAAGAGAGTGTTACACTCTGGGAAACTCTGCCAACAGCTTGGTTGCTTTTGCACCCCTCCAGGGTACAGACGTACCCAGCTGCTCCTTCCAACTTTGCACCAGGTTGGAGGAGCAACCACCAGCAACGGCACCACTTTCCAAGCAAGGCCCTGAGCATCCTCCACCAGCATCCAACTTCGGCCGCCTTCTCCTACCCCACACTGCTGGGCTCTGCCTGAAGAAAATGCAGGCAGATTTCCCTGTTGACCGTGAGTATTTTGCTTGCTGATGTAGATCCACCGGGAATACCAGCATTTTAATTGTATTTATTTTTCTGCTAAAAACTGTGCATAGCTCTGTCCTATGCAGATAAACTCCCCAGTCAGTCACACCACAAATAACTCCCTGTCTTGCTTTCCAGCCAGGGGACAAGGATTCATAGATGTTGGTGCTGTCTCTCTATCCCTGACAGAGACAAGAACGCGGTTGGATGCCCTCCTGCAGCGCCAGGGCTTGCAATTTCTTTTTAAAAGCCTGTAATCATCCTCATTTCTGTGAGCTATTTAAGCATTTGCATTGTTTCACAGCATCTCGAGTGCCAGTCAGAAGCAGATCCCAGTTTTGGGGGAGCCCAGCAGGATTGCTGGGGGGGCCATGCCAGCAGACACCCCCTGCCAAGCAGCAGAGGAGGGCTGTGCTCCTGCCAACAGGGGAGCCAGGTCCTGGGCATTGCTTTTGATCAGGAAAGAAAAACAGAGGAAAAAAAACCCCAACAAATCAGTTATGTCCACATGATATTTGAGCTGAACTTCGACCAATAAACACTGCAGAATGAAGAAATGCTGTGGAAAAAAAAAAGTTCTGTTGTGACACAGCCACAGCTGAGGCTCATTCATTTTTTAAAGATTGTTCTTGTTTTTCCCCTCCTGGTCAAAAATGAGATTTAGAGAAAAGAGAAAGCATCACCAGCACACACACATCTGTCCAAAAATCCACCCAAAGCGTAAGTGGAGGAGTTGACTTCCCCTATGGGTGCAGCCATCAGACACAGGGCACAGTGTGAACACAGAGACCTGGACCAGAGTTTCCCACTGCATCCCCTGTAGTGGCAACATGTACCTGCAGCATCCACGAACCCAAGATAAACATAACAGGCTCTTGTGTGGTATTTTAGTTCTCATTTCCCCCTTGCTATTAGAGGTAAATATGTCCTCCCTCCAGCCGTATCTTCCCGCCTTGCCAACTCATGTCATGGCACAGCAGCTGGGGGCATGCAAGGCCAGGTCTTGTCTCACTCATGAGCACTTAGCAAAAGAGAGGGGATCCCATAACTGTTCAGCTCTCTTGCAGGAATGGAAAGGACCCACTGCTTTCCATTTCCCACCCCCACAGGAGTCGCAAGGCCAGAGTCTGGTCCTTCTCACAAATCAGCCTTTGCCCTGAGGAGCTGAAGACAGAAGCACCAGAAGGCAGGAGAGCTCTGATTCCCAATGTCTTTTCATGCTGTCGTGCCATCTGTGGGCTTCACCTCAGGAACTCCTGTCACATCCACTCCCGTTAGCATTTTGCAGTGCTCTCTTGCCCTCCTTGGCATCTGCTGACCAAGTGCCCCTGGCCACCCCTGCTCCTCATCCTTCATCCAAGGCTTCATCGCACCGCTACGCACTTTTGCTGCGCTCTGCCCTGCAGCATCTCAACACACGAGCTGCAAACCAGGCAACCCAGCTTTCTAGCAAAGAGAGCTTCCAAGTGGGGATTGAGATGCTATTAATTTATCCTATATTTGTTTTGAAAAAATGCCTGGGAAAGGTACACCATTTCCCTTTCCAGTTAGAGGCTTAACAGCCACAGGCTTTCTTTGTTCTCAGAAACATAAATCCGTATCTATTTTGCATGTACCAAATTAATACCCAAGGCATTGCATCCAACAGGCCAAAATCAGAGCTTCGTCTCCACCAGAACTCTTCAGGAGAAAGAGGAGAGGGAAAACTGCTGGAGCTTTAATAGAAGAAACATTTATTTATGTAGGACTGAGGCAGCTCACGGGGTATAAACGATTTTACTGGGTAACACCAACAGGATTCAATTCATCTTAAAATGTGTAGGAAGGACCTGGAGCATCCATTTCCAGCATGATCACCAAGAAGTAGTTGGGCTTTAATTCCTACAAGGCTCTTCAGAGAGTTTGATTGTTGAGGCTGTTCTCAAATACAAAATACTGATCTACCTGCAGCACCGGCCATATTCTGTTCCCAGTTAAAACTTGTGCACCTCTGCTGAAGTCAATTTACGAGGCAAACATTTAATTTAGCAAGCAGGCTCACAATCCTAAATTTAAACATATGTCAAGCCAGCTAGTAGCTTTGTTTTAATTAACTCTCAAACTTTGTGGCTGTCATTTCTTTGTATAAATGAGGATATTCTGCCAAGAGCAGGCTGTAATCCTATGTGCATACCTACAAAACCTCCTGCTATTTCACAACCACTTCTCAAAGAGCTCTAGCAGAGGCAAGAGGATGTGCATGTTATTATAAGGGTCCATATGGCAGCACGTTGGCACAGCAGTATTAAATCAGAGATATTGTAGCTTTCCAGCCTAGATTCTCACAGTACCAGGTAATGTATATGTAGCTTTATTGTTGTACAATTTTAGTGGCTATGCATTATTCAACAGCGGCCAGAATCTGTGCTGGCAGAGGCGATTCAGGGATGATAAAGGGAGTACGTTTTGCTCTAAAGGCACGAGCAAAGGGATTTCACAGGTCAGTATCTTCTCCACCCACAAAGGAACAATGCGAGCACTAACATTTCTAGTAAATAAATCAGCTGCTGACAAATTCTCATGGATAATTAAAATTAAATGACAAGCTGCCTTAACATGTAGCTAGACATAGGAACTGGAACCTGCTCTCTAAATTAAACGCTTTGCTTGATAATTTGGCTCTGGAAGCCAGCACTGAAATCTGCTGGAAGGTGCCATCTAGTGGGTTATGGAAGTTTATTTAAGTTTAAATTCACTTGCTGATGCGGGGCAAGAGTGGCAACAACTGCGAAAACTAGCATGTGTAATGCTTTTCATAGACGTTCTGTTGTTGTTTTTCTAGGAAATAAAAATTTCCCTGCGGGGGTTTACATTGGAAGAAACCTAATATTTATTTTGCCAGTTTCCCCAGCAGGACACTGGATTGTCACAGCTTTGCTGCTGGCAGTAGCCGAGCTACACGGCTGTTCCGCTGGCAGGGCATCCTCTAATCACTAGGGATATTTGCTCTTCTTTTAAGAAATTAATCCACTCCTCATTTCTTTTTGGAAAAGCTGTACCACCGGTTTTTCCTTCCTAAAAAAGCCAAACCAAACCCCAAAACCAGCAAAAAACAAACACAGTATCTCCTGCCTATAAATCATCTAGTTTATGGTACGGTAGAAACCACTTAATCGGCACCCAAATGAATAACATTCCTTGTTAATGGGACCCATCACTGGGGAATGGATTGGGAACAATCCCACCCGTGGGTAAGACCAGAGGAGATCTATGGCATCTCCATCCACGGGGCCTTGTCCCCCCGGTTGCCGTGTGTCCATGGGGCGAGCTGCAGCCCCTTGGGGAGCATCCACAGCCCTTCACGCTGCTCTGACCCCTATGTCAGTGCCCGAACCCGACCCCGGGTGTCGATCCACTCTCGCCGCTGGTTCCCTGCGGTGCCAGCCCCTCCCAACGTGCTTTGCAAACCGTTGATGTTTTTAGGGAGAACATGAACCAGTGCTGAGGCCCGGGCAGCCCCTACCGCAGAGGCCAGCGCTCAACGGCCGCGGGTGCCGCTGCCGGGCCACTAATTGCCGAGCCGCTAATTGCCGAGCCTCCCCCAAGCAATTAACCACCTGCGTTCTCCCACCGACGGCCGCTTCGGAGCCCGCTCCCTGCCCGCTCCCGCGGCGCCCACCCAGACGCCCGCCGGTGGCACGGCATCCTTCGAGAGCCGTTATTAGAGAGTCATTAAGGGAAACTCATTAGCGGGGAGGGGAAGCGGAGGAGGGGGCGGAGTCGCCCCCCCGGCTGCGGTGGGCGTGGCCGAGAAGGCCCCGCCTCCCCCCTCGCGCGGAGCGGAGCGGAAGTGCCGGAGTTGCCGCCCGGCGCTGCCGCCGAGTGCGGGGGAAAGTTGGGCTCCCTCAGCACGGCGGGGGCGGCCGGGCCGCGCTCCCTCCTTCCCTGCTCCACCGTCTCCTCCTCCCTGGCGGTGGCTCCGATGCGGCGGAAGCAGAAGCGGCTGCTGCAGGCGGTGGGGCTGGCGCTGGCCGCCCTCGTCTTCTTGCCCAACGTGGGGCTCTGGTCCCTTTACCGTGAGCGGCAGCTGGAGGGCGGCGGGGCGGCCGGCGGGGAAGGAGCCGCCGCCGCTGCGGGGCTGCCCGGGGCAGCGGCCGGCGAAGCGCCGGTGAGTAGCGGCGGGGGGGGGCTGCGGGCAGAGGATGTGGATGTTCCCCGTGTGCGTGCGGGGAGCGGGAGGTGCCGCCGTGGCGGGGCCGGAGGGGGTGTCCCTTGCTCCCGTGACACAAGAGCGAAGCCTCGGCGGGGACTGGGGCAGGGGGCGAGAAGCAGCAGTCACCCGGTTACAAAGGAGGACTGGGGGTGGCCTTCTGTGCACCTCTTCTCCGGCGTGTGTTGGGTACAGGGGAAATGCGAGCACTTTCTTGGCAGTTTGCGGATGCAGGGACTGGAGGGGCTGCTTGTCTCTTTTTTTCTTGGCTGAGCTTGGGAAGAGAATGAAGCAAGGTTTTTTGCCCCTTACTCCAAGGAGTAAGGAAGGGGAGCTTGTCCCATCCTTGCAAAGAAACTGACAGTAATTCTGTCTCCCAAGGGTGTGCCTTCTGTGCCATTTCTCTTTACCTGCCTTGGAAAGGTATGGGGAATAAACATCACCCATAACCTCTGGGTATTTGTAGAGCATAAGGCCAGGGCTGGCAGAAGGTACCAGGGTGAGCCTGAAGATTATGTCTGTGTGCTGATCATCCTTTAGGAAAAGAGGAGTGGATAGCTCTCCTGAAGAGAGGCAGAGGATGCCTGCTGGATACGTGGCCTGAAGGGGTTGCAGCACATGACCATGCTCCTTTCTCATCCCACTGGTGTAGTGGTAAACCATCTGGTTACTGTGTGAGACAGGAAGGTTAGATCACCTAAATTAGAAGCTCAGTTTAGCCGTGTTTACTTTTGTCTACATAATTGCTTTATCCCCTTCTGGGTTTGGCTTTGTACCATTAAGAATGATTGGGACTTGAAAGCCTGAAATGTCAGCTGTTGGTTCAGCTGCCATTCTACAAGGCTCTGCTTGTTCAAAACCACTTAAAACT
This sequence comes from Patagioenas fasciata, assembly GCF_037038585.1. NCBI lineage: Eukaryota > Metazoa > Chordata > Aves > Columbiformes > Columbidae > Patagioenas > Patagioenas fasciata. Next base: position 5,973,902 of record NC_092533.1, on the reverse strand, counting down.
CTTAGTTGTCTAATTCTTTCCCTCCATGGAGACTTGCGGCTATGAATGCACCATAAAGGTGGAGAAATGTACTGTGGTGATTTCTGCTTAGAGGGAGAGAAGGCTCTCAAAAAGAGGTGTAGTCTAAGGCTGAGCTCTTCCTTCCCTGAGGAAATGGGTTTTTTTCAAATTCAAGCATTTAGTGCAAGTCTAGGTGTAAACATGATCGTACCCTTGTAATGTCTCATGCTGGTAGGCAAAGAGGTCAGCTGTTATCTGCCATAACACATACATTTGTAGCAGATGCTTAACCTGCCCAGAAATCCTTTAATATACACAGTGATCGTTACGTGCTTGGAGTTCCTAATGTTCCTGCCTTTTGCTTGTATTTTTCTGTTGGATGCACTGAATCTATTTTCCACGACTGATAAAAATCAAGCCCTTTAGTCCACTGCTCCACAGCTTCACATGGTAGGATGTTATGGTGAAATAAAGACCATGATAAAATCACGTGTCTTTCAGAGGTTATAAGGACAAAGTTGGTGAATATCCTTAGGGTGTTTAGAAGTTCCTTGCTGTAAGGAGTAGTTAATTCTGATTAAATCTATAAAGCATGGAAAAACAGTGACAAGCTGACTTTTAAATTTTGGTCTTCCAAAATTGTCCTTGTTCTGTGAGCTTTGGGTAGCTGTAAGCGAGGTAGTTCCTACAGTGCAGTGCATTACTGCTGATTTTTGTGTATGTTCAGTGTTCTCGGTGTTTAGTTATCCTATATTGCCCGTGTTGTACAAAATGTTGACTCCATTTTCCTTTGTATCTGTTTGAAGTATGGCAGGTGTCAGTAAATTAAGATCTGCTTCTGTTTTGATGCCGTGTTGAGCTGGGCAGGAAACCTCTGTGCAACTTGCAGGAGAATTTGCAATAAAACCTTTCTGCACTTGTGTAAATCAGAGTTACGGGGTTTTAGGCTGAAGGCTTCATTTTCCAGTCTAATTAACGTGGAGTTATGGGACACAGTGGATCTGGGAGTGAAGATATGCCTGTATCATATGCCTATTTTTCTGAAGGATTGAGCACTGAAATGAAAGCTCCTGTTACACTGAGCAAGGGAAAACATACCCTAAAGGACAACTGCCTGTCTTAGTAGAATTAATTTCAGATGAAGCAGAATACAAACCAAATGTTTTTGTGGTGTGTGTGGGGGGGGTTGGTTTTGTGTGTTTGGGAGTGTTTTTTGTCTTATTTTATGTATGTGGTGTTGGTTTTTGTTTGTTTGTGGTTTTTTGTTTGGTTTGTGTTTTACTGTTGTCATAGAGTTACCTGCCAGCTGACTGCAGAGAGTTTTTTGGGCATCCTCACATTCAGTGGTTCCAGCCTCTCTTCCTTGGTCCTCACAAGCATTCATGAATTTTGTACTTAATAATCAATTTCCAGCTTGTAAATGAACATGCTGTTTGTCTGCTTGTTCACAAAGCCATTTGAAAGAGCTAACCTCTTAATACCAAAACTCTGGATGATAGGAGGCTGTATCATGAAAAATTATGTTCGTAGTAGTCAGAAAATACTTCCTTCTGTTTCTGGCTTTAATTTGCCTTTTTGTGCAGGCTAATCTTTGAATTGGGGACATTTCAGATGTGCTGCAGAAATGAGCTTTTCAATGAAACCTCTGTCCAGGCTCATTCTTTCTTTTTAAATGATGCCTGCTGTTTCAATCAGTAATTTTATCTTTCAGAGTAACAGCAAAAAAGGGGAAAAGGGTTTTAAGAAACAGCTGAATTAAAGCTATAAAGCAATTCCTAGAATGGAGAGATGTGATGCTAAAATTTTAAAGTTTAAAACCTACTAGGAGTTTGTTTCATTGTCTGTCTTGTGCTGTGTGTTACCTTTGAAATGGCAATATATCAGTGTAGAAGATTTTGCCTCGTTTAATCTTTCTAGTGCCTGAAACAAATGTGTCAGAAAATTAAGCAATCAGAAACCGTATAAATATATTCTAGGAAAGATTATGCTAAATGATTTTTGCAGAAATGCTTAGGCAGCTAATTGCTTCTGTATTTACACGTTCAGGGGAAACATTACACTAGCAGGAAATGTATTGCTTTAATAAGGTGGATTCGGTCTGTGTTCTTTCCTTCTGCCTTCGGGTTTGTTCTTTTGCAGCTCCATTGGGTGCTTCTTGCTCTGCAGAGGAGGGAATGGCCTAAAGTCATCGAGGTCTTGGCCTCAAGGTCGTGCTGCAGATCTCTTTAGAAAAGCTGATGCACTGAGTTACTCCTCACTACAGCTGCACGCTCACAATTGTCCTTCCTCCCTGTGTGTAGTTGCTCAGCAAATGATATCAACTGGGAAGGCCTTTTTTTGTGCTGTGGCTAACAGGTTTGGCTGGTGTCGTGGCTTTAAATGGGGATGATGGTGTCAAGGTACTGAAGTGTTTCTGTTGGTAGCAAAAGTATTAGCTTAGAAGCTTCTTATACTTCATGATTGTACTTTTTTTGCTCACCAACATGCCTGTTATCTGGATGCTCATGTAATGCACATTGACTTATGCATAGTTTAATCTTTTTCTAACAAGTATTCAATAGGTAAAACCATATGATCTGTAGGTGTGGAAGTAGGAAAAAGCAGGAGAAATGTAGCTATTCCTGTTGTCTCTTGAATCTCTACCGTCTGCCTCGGGGGCTGCTGGGCATCCTCAGCCCAAATGTTTAATTGATGTGTAGTTCTACAGTACGTAAAACACAGATGAGTTAATTTGTGGGCTGGTGGTTTATGCTCGGACTAATGCAAGGATTTGTGTGACTTGTAATGCTCTGCAGAGATACCGCTCTGGAGATCCACACTCTGCTTGATACCTGGTGGCATGGGAATGTAGCGCTTGAACTTGGAGACATACTGAGCTTGAACATGTCTATCTTTGGATTGCTGGCTAGAGACATTGTAGCAAATTAGCTGTCTTACATTGCATGTGTTTCTATCTGATATGATGCATGCTTTATGGAGTCACCCTGTAACTTGTTGTAGTAGTAATTTGTGCTCTATAAATTCACTTGCAAGCATGATGGAAGCATATAAATCACATAGGTGATGGTGTGGTGCCCTCTGCTGCCAGCTGGCTGGAGTGAAGGCGGGGGGGGTTACCTGCTGGTACGTTGAGAATGAGAAACCAACTGCAAACTTGTGATTAAAAAATAGTTTGTTGGAAAGTTTGGGTTTGTAAATGTTGCCTTTAGTGTAATTAAACTTGAAGTTTCCAGCCCCTGTTGCTGAAAATGTAGCCCTAATGGTGAGCTTGAGTGGGCAGCGATCCTGTGCTGCCTTCCAGACCACTGCTTGTGTCTTCCTCAGCAGAGGAAGATGATCGGCTTTGCCATTCTGACCCGGGGGCAGCTCTGAAGCTGTCAAGGATTGTCAGCTTCATGTTGCAGCTGATGAAAGTTAAGAAGGAAGAGGATGGTTTAGCAGCCTCTGTGCTGCCAAGGCTGGGGAGGGAGGAGAAGGGCTTGGGAAAAGCGAGAGGAAAACCTTTCTGCTCTCTGCCAGCTAGAGGTGAATGGAACAACTGACTCACTGTCCTTCCTAGGCCTGGTTCTTCAGCAATTAGGCTGGTTGTGCCCTAGACCTTGCAGCTGCCGTTGAACTCTGGAACCTGTCTCCTTGCAGGCCTCTTGGAGACATCTGTGCTGGCAGTTGTATTTGCTAGTGACTCATCAGCTGGTGGAAATGAAAACTTTGAAAACCTTATTTTGGTAAGCATAGTGTAAACCATTGGCATCTAAGGACTGATGTGCAAGTGCTAGAGCTGAACAAGCCTGTTTTAGTGTAAGAGTGACTGATTTCCAGTCTAGGCTACTCTGAAGTCTGTCACTTCAGTGCGCTTGTGAAACAAGGTTTTCCTGAACTAGATAAGTGTGGACTGCACTCTGATCAGCAAAGTGAGCTGAAGTGAACATGAAGTGGCTGAACCATCTCACAGCTGTGAAATGCGAAGTAAAAATTGGAAAAAGTGTGTCTTAAGGAACTGGAGTTTTCAGAGGTCCTCACTGAGGGCCTCGTTATTCCCTCTGGTGATCTTCACTGGAACAGCAACACGGAGCTGAATGAACAAATGGGCTGTGTTCTAGGTCTCCTATCCTGTGTGAAAATAAAAGGTTTATTATGTTTGCTGTTCTTTAGGGGGGTATCTCTGTTTTCAGACAAGTGATTCTGTGTTTCACCATTCAAACATACTCCGTGTGCAGCTCTTAGCTGCAATGGTACCTTTCTTCACGGAAGGAAGATTTCAGTGGGAAAACTTTTTGGCTCCAGGCATTTAGGCTACTTTTTAGGTCACCAGTGAGAACTATAATCATACAGTGATCTCCAGAGATGTGTGTGTTTTTTCCGGTATGAATATGGATCAAATTCTGGCAGGCAGTGAGATTTAAGAACAACTGTACTTATTGATTTAATGGCAGATAACTGCCATGCATCTGAGTGAACTGAGAAACTAATGGAAAGTTTCTTCCATCAGCGAGGAGCGTTGGTGAAATTGGGCAGAACAATGCTATCTACCAGACTTTGTTATGTTGTATCATCTTCTGTCCCTGTTTAAATACAGTTACAGGTATCGCTATAAAAAGATAAAGAACTGCAGTTAACCTTCCTGTCACTTTTGTGTTTGCTTCCCTGTGGAGCCAACTGTAACCTTGCTTATGTTAGATAAGAACAGACCTTGTCTAACTGAAACTTTGAGGAAATGGTTATCCAGGTGTAAGAGCAATCTGTACTCTGCCTCTGTTCCTTTGCCCCCTTTTCCTACACCAGGTATTGCAGGCAGGGAGCCGTCAGCCTTCTGGAAAGTGAAGAGCTGATGGGGTGTGTTAGGAGTTTGTAGGAGGTATTCCACTGTGTGCTTGAAATATCACTAGGAAAAAAGAATTTTCAGCCTACTGGCTCGATATCATGTTGGCTTTAGCAGAGGAGTGGTTGGCAGGCTTTGATGGAGTGCCACGTGCTGAGTTCCATGGCACTTCAGGATGCTGTAAATGCCATGTAAACGGAGCTGCTGGGGTATTTCCCCTTGGAGGACACTCCTCCTCTCCAGTGTCCATCATGCTTCCTTTTTGCCATCCTGTTAACTCCATAGAGTAACCTCTTGAGTTCTGCTGCCATAAATTGTTTGATAGTAACGTGCATAGTGCATGACACTATGTGGACACAGGGAGAGAGGTGGCTTCAGCGACTTTGTGCATGTGAAATCGTTTAATAGTAAGAGGTACTCTCAGGTTCAGTGACTTGAGCGTATGTGTAGTTTTTCTTCTGGATCACCTTTATTAGAAAACTGGAAAGGGATTTTTTGATGGCTGAATGGATTAAAAACTGGCTATCCTCATTGGACGTTGTGATGGCAAGCAGACATTAATGATTATTTAAATATTATTTAAATGTTACTTCAATCAGACCGAGTTAAGGCTGAGTAGTTGCTTTTTTGGTTAACTTTTCATCTGTCTATTCCTGTTCTGGAATCAAATTTGGAGCAACCTTTTTGCCCTACAGTTGCACTTTGTCTTATCCTGAGCTCATGTCCCCAGACAAAGTTTCAGTCAGTCCTGGTACAGTTTGGCCATCCATGTATTCTTCCTAGATAGAGCTTGGCCTGGAGTTCCTCTGTGTCCAGAGAGGAGTACAAAAGACACTCTGACTTGACTTCAGGTCCTGGGTGGTTTGCAAAACTGATATCTGTTGGGGATTTTTAGTAGTTAACAGAGAGTGTGAATCTGTTTGATTTCACAGACTCCTGAACAGATCCTGATGCTCGAGTCAGTTCCAGCATAACAGCATGATGCTTTATTTCCAAATCCAGGGTTAATAGCCTCACCTTTCTGATTTAAAATTTTTACGTTCTACATTTTGACTGCCTTTCCTCTTGTTCGCGATGAATAGGCTTTCAAATTCCCTGTTATCTCTTTAAAAGTCTGCTTGTGGTTTCAGCTTCACATCTGGCATGCTGCTTATGACTTCTTACAACCCATGGAGTGAGGAAGTGTTGCTGGTCCTGCTTTATTCGACATGAAGCACAACCTCTCAGTGGTAATGGTATCTTTTCTATCAGTGTAACCAACACTCGTGGTCCTTCCTGCGTTTTGTGTTACCCTGGCTAGATGATGGATAACTAACAAGGATGGAAGTGTTTATCTACACAGCTTGGTTAAGGATATAAGCAGTACTGGATATCAAATTATGGCTGACTTGTCAGACTGGGCCTCTTTTGTTAGATTTAAAGGGTCTGGCAAAGGATTGGAGAAAATTACAGATAAGTAAATCAATATGTAGCACAATAAGTTAGCAGTCAGCCCCTCCTGTTCAAATGCCTGGGTAGAAGAGTTACTTCTGCTGTGTCTGAGATCTCCTGGCCTGTGCACTCCCTAAAATATGACAAATATGTCACTTGGCATGTCTTCTTATTGTTCATAAACGTGGTAAAGCTTTAAATCACAGCTCCAAAGAAAGGAGGGCTGCCATTTCTTGGTCCTTAAGTTTGCTTTTCATTCTAAATAACTACCTCTCTTCTCTGCCCTTTTGCAGTTCCTCCATTTTCTCTAATCTTAGCTCCAGGGTTAGAAGAGAACTCTCTAGAGCATGTATCTATAATTAAGGCTTTTTAAGCACAGTTACGGTGGAGTACAAGCAGCGTTCCAGTGGTGCTGTTACCCAGGGAGAAACTTGGTTCAGTGTAAAAGCCGGTGCTGCTGTTGTAACAGAACTCTGTGCTATCGCAGTCATGGAGTTTCCTCTGATGCTTTGTGCCTTCCTGCTCTGATAAGTTATCTTTCTAGGGCTGGTGACCATTAATGGCACATCTTCTGTAGCCCACAAGAATAAAAATATTTATTCTGCCTGGCATTTTCCTGGAAACACAGCCTGCCAGCTATGGTGAGTAGTGTCACTCATGAGTGTATTTAGAAAGCTTGAGGAAATGTCATCCAGCTCATTTCGAAGGTCTGACTTCTTTGGGTGTTTCTGCAACTCTCTCCAGGCATCTGAACTAAAACACAGCTTTCACTGACTGTCCCGATGGTTGGTGGCGTTCAGCAGACTTTCTTCTTTAGAAGGTCATTATATAAACACACGAATGTGTTGCCACTGATGTGAGTCAGGGATGAAATTCCTCACTTAGCCTCTGTGCTCTCAGAGGTCTTACAACTACAGCGGACAAGAACAGACTTAGAGGCAAGTGCTGAACAGTAGCCGATGGCTTAAATTTGCACCCTACAAAACTGGGTTTCTATTACTACATCCTTTGCTTTTCGGTATTATGGAGTTAAACTGTAATGATAAGCAGTTTAAACATATTAAGGGTTTAAAATAGAAACCCTATTTTAGGCAAGTCGGTGTAGCTCTTGTGGGTATTATGATTCTTTCCTTGGCCAGAAATAGAAAGCAAAGGAAGGAGGGTGGAGTTAGTGACTGTTTGACTGTGTAGCACTGCAAACCTGGTAGAGAAATTCACTCTTAATGTTTATTTGGTGACTTCATTTACCAGTCTTAGCTCCTTATTAATTTTTCAGCTGTAATACTTTTTTCTTCCCAATTAGCACAAGTAGCAGAAAACAACTTCTAAAGTCTGTCTTTCAAACCAGGGAATGCTGCCATCCTTCCCTGTTATGCTGAACATTGCCCCTGCAGCGAGGTAACTAATTTTGGTTCAGAGTGTCTCCCCTTAACACTAATACATACTTCTCATGTGTGTGTTGTGTAGCTGATGTAGCGGTGACCTGACGTGTTTCCCTGATGTAGCTTTCAAATATTCCATGTGGTTGTGGTTTGTACGGTGACTGCTGAAGCCAAACTTCCAAAAGACATTGCAGAGTATTTTAATGCACAGAAACTGCAGCTGTTTGCTGCAATAATGATCAACCAGAGGGGTAAATTTCAAGCAAATGTTGAAGGGTGGTTTTCCAGGTGCAAATGTTTCAACTTGTGTCTTAAATTTGGATGTCTGTAAATGAGCTCTGTGTTACTGCTGTAGAGCTACTTGGTCAGAAAAATAAAGGATTTGCAGAATAACAGTAAATCAGTCTGTCTCCTGCAAGAACTTTCTGCATGAATGAAATCGACCATGTTGTTTAACTACTCTCCCTTTCCAAAAATCTGATTAGAGTGATGTTTTGTCTTTGTCAGTCTAAGTCTTGTGATGTTTTAGGCATTTACCAGATCTTACCTGGAACAGTGTCAGCTGTCCCTCCTACACGTAGAACTACTTTGCTTCTGGCCTCTTGAACAACTGTTTCGACAAGATTAAGTTGTTATGAAAAGTTCTGCTCTGCTTTATCTCTAGAGCCTGAAATCATTTGGTTGCAGTTACATGTGCAAGCTAAGGTGACTTTTCAAAGGACAGTTCATCCTCTTCTCCATCTTTGCTTATGATTATTTGGAAGATCTAACATTTAAAACCTGTAGTAGCCAGTCTTGCTTTTTTTCAGTAGAGGATTGCATAGGCTTGTCTTTGTATAAATGACCTTTATCTTTGTTCACGTTCATTTGGGAAGCTACTTTTACCTGGTTCATGGCTCCAGCCACAAACCAGTTTTTCTCCACGATGGAAAAGAGATAGCTTTTGCTTTTTTGAGCTTACGTGACATTTCTCAGTCTTCAGACAAAGCCCAAACAAGAAATTGTCACAGGGATTTGTAAATATGAACTGTTGCTTAATAAATAAAAAAGGTGAAACAGACTTTGAGTGTTTTTAATGTTTAGACCAAAGTTTTCCAACACATTTTAGAGTGTGATGTTCCTTTGAAAAAGAAAAGTCTTAGTGACTTTGACCTAGGGTATGATACAAAAATAACCACATAACCAGCTCTGGCATCCCACAAGCTTTTTTTGATTTTCTCTTTTTTTATATTATTATTATTTTTAAAAGAGTGAGCAACTCCTTCACTTCTGCTCAGATTGGCTTTGATCTTAACTCTGCTTCCTTGAAAGTGGTTCTCTTAGAGGCTGTGCTTCCAGCTCAGAGAAGCACAAGCAAAGTACATTCCTTCACTAAAGAAAATCAGAACCCCAAAAGCTAGATAAATACAGGCGTAACTATGTTGTAAGGGCTTCAGTTCAGCGAGTAAGTTATTTTCTCTAACATTACAGAGGGTCACTTAAATTTAGCCCCACTGTCAGTTCATGTTAGCCACTACATAACAGGATTATTCTGGACCTCAAAAAGAAGTGAACCCTGTGATTATCTTCAGTCTTCTCATTTATCTTCCAGGTGGCCTATTGCCAGGGTTTTGTGTATGATAGCCACGTAATAAAGTATAACCAATTCTTTCCACTCCTGCATATGTTAGTTTTGCTGATCCACCCAATACACTCTGGACTGGCACTTTGATTCTCAGCCTGCAGTTTACTGTGTTGGAATTAGCTAAAGCCCCTGTGGAGGTTTTAATGTTGTGTGGTGCCTTTATTTTTGTGTCTGTTTTGGAATCTGATTCAAGGTACTAATTTAGCCTGGGGGAAGAAAACATTTCTCCCTTTGGAAAACTGGCATCTGTTCCCAGTGGCAAAATTATATTGGTACAATTAAAGTGTTTGGAATGGGACTTCTCAAATTTATTTTGCCTGCTTCTGAGGGCACAGAAGTAAGCTGCAAAACCATCTGCAAAGTATTGGGATTTTGTTATAGAAACGGGCAGAAGGGTGTTTGGATATATGTATGGAGGCCAGAAGACTATCCAAATCGTCATGGTTGCTGTTCCCCTGCTATTGCTGCTGACCTTTCAGAAATGGTTCTTTCCCCATTCTGCCCCGCGTTGTTTCTGATCCTCAGCTGCAGGTTGTGTGCTCCGCGAATGGGAACGTGGAAGATAGGAAAAGTCTTATCTGCAACGTGCAAAGGTCCTACTTGTGTTGTCCTTGATTTTTTTATTGCTTAGTATCTGTGTATAAAATACAATAAGTTTTCTTTCACCGTAGTTGCATATTTTCCACAAACAGGAACTTGAGCCAGCTGATTACAGAAAGAGAGTCCTTGGCAAAGCAATTACAAACTAACAAGACAGTGTCGATCCTCAGGCTGTGCCAAGACTCTTTTCCTCATATTTTGACTGAAGCTGTAGTCAGCATAAAGTTATACTGGTTACCATGGGTGAAAGGCCCAGGCTCTGGAAACAAGTGATGTCTTGTGGCTTCCTTAGTGCTGATATTTTTATAGTAGAAGTGCATCTGAGAAGCTGTGAATTGATGCACATGAGCAGAGAGCGCTGGTGTGGCCAATCGATCAGCTGGGAATTGTCAGTCATGTAAAAGAAATCGCATATTGACTTAACCTGAAGATGTTAAATGAAATCTAAAACTACAGATTTTCCTCTCCGGATATTTGAAAACAATAACAAGTCATCTGAAAACTTGTTTTTTAAAATTATTTCTAGAGGGTATGAGTTTTTGAGCCTGATGCAGTGCGGTCTATTTTTATAGTCCTTGAAAACAAAACCTGACAGAGCATATTTGCCAGCACTTACGTAGCTCTGGTGACAGCGCTTCTTTTAAAGTGTGCCAGAGGAAACGCTCCGTGCTGGAGCATATGGCAGTGATTAGTGGGACCAGTGCTGCGGGATGAAGTGGGAGAAATATGGTTGTGTGTAGAAAAAGCTGAATGGACAGAACATGAGAAATGTATCGGTTTATGGGTTGGTTTTACAGTAGGAATGGAAGAGAGTTATTTTTAGGGTTGCTTGTAACTGAGATGCCGTCTTCCACATCAGTGGAGGTTTAACTGAAAAGACAACTGGTGCCTCTCTATGTATATTTTCCTTAATTTCTTCTTTGTTTCGAAAACTGTTCGCCCTTTGTTTATATAATGCAGGTATTTGCATGGTCTGTTTGTGCCAGAGTGAACTGAAAGCCCTAGGAAGTGAGAGGCTTTGGTACCCGACTCTTTCTGTGGATTTAGGCCTAAGTGGCTTTAAGGGCTCAGGCTGAGGGTGATCCTCGGAAACCGACCGATGCTCTCCACATCTGACATCCTCCGTCCAGGGCTCTGGTCAGTCAAACCCCTGGGGTGCGTGTGCTCATGTTTTGCTTCTAGTATCTCTTGCCACCTCCTTTTCCTCCTTGCTGCCCAGCTGCTGTCCTGAGCATTGACAATCTCTTGTCAAGGATGCAGCTTAGGGACCTGAGTTCTGCACAAGCCGCGTGGGACTCCAGGTATTTGCGTTTGAAAGGTTGGGGTGGAGAAGAGGGGAGCATGGTGTCCTGCTGCCCTTCCACAAGGAGCGTTGATGGCTTTTACTCGAGGGTTGCAGTGCAGTAGCTACATCACTCAGTTGAGTTGGCCTCCCTGCTTGGGCCACACTAAATAATACCCTGTTCCTGTTTTAAAGGAGCAGATCAGGCATCAAAGTGTGCAAACAGGTATGAGTGATTCTTACGGTGGCCACCTTGTATGCAAGGACCGTGTAGCCAAGACCTGGAGAAATCACAGGTCAAAATCCTGCCTTACCCAGTTGTTTTGAATTTGATCCTGAAGGTGCCTACAGAACCTTGCTCAAGGACACAGACCCCACTGTGGGAATCACAAAGCTGGAAGTTGAGCTGTGAGATGCACATCACTGCGATATCAACGTGTCTTGTAGATTTAGCCCCTGACATCATAGGTAGTCATCATTCAAGTGCTGTAAAAGGTGTTCTGCTGCCTTACCCTGTGCTTCATATTTCGTCAATTATGTTGGAGTCTGCCGATTTTTTTTCTATTCAATACAGGCAGGAGCAAAATGAAAATGCCCTGCTCCATTTATCATATTTGATGTCTGTATTTGCCAGTGGTTTTTTATGAAAACTGCTTGTTTTCCCCTCTGAAATCTTCTTGTCAGAGCAGCTCAATACAACTTGGACTAAGGAAAGTCACAAGATGTTAGAGAATCCCTGAAAACTAAGAGGAATGTATCAGACTGCTGCATACCATCACCCTCCTAGTATCAAAATTGGACTGTGATTTTTTTGTAGAGTTGACATTTAGATATATTAATATTTAAAGAAATAATGTAAAAGGCCAAGTTATTTCCAATTAAATCCAAGTTATGAAATCATTGTCTTGAGCTCACTACAGCTGTGACTTGCCTGTTTTATGCTTATTTTTTTGTGTGTAGCATTTTTCCCTCACATTTAAGAGTTTTTAAAGCTATTTTAAGTCTGTTTTTTGCTATCTTTTAAAGTTCTTGCTTTTGCTTAACTCGTGAGATAATTAAGAAGCCAGAATTAAATTCTTTGTGCCCTTTAGGGGAAAGGGATGGCTTCATGAGGACTGATTTGTTTGTATTTCTATGGCATGGAGGAATCCTAGTCAGAAATCTGCAAGGAGAATGGGACAGCTGGATTTTCACTGATGACTGAGTCCGGTGTTTTAAATTCTTGGGCATTTTCAGTCTTTTGTCTCTATAAGTTTTATGGTTGCTTTGTACTCGAGTCTGCTGGCTCAGGCGTGAGACTTCTGGATCCAGCTTCTTCTTCCTTAGCTTGTCAGAGCTGTGAAAGGATCTGACTTTGAAACCTTGATTATTTTAAATATCTTTTTAATTCCTTACAGCTCTTAAAGGTCTAAACATTTAACTCTCTGCGTAACAGTGAATTTCCTGCAAAAGATCTTAATCTTAAGAAATAACTGATACTTGAAAAAGCAGGGAGGGAGAGGCAGCAGTTGCAAGGGTATCCCCTGGTTTCTTGAAGATCCTGAAGTTTTAAGTTTATTCTGTGGTTCAAAGCAATCTTGGCTTTGCCTTACATTGTGAAAATTTCCTCCTTACTAGCCTGCAGAATGGCTTGGACAACCTACAGTGAGTATGGGAGAGATTACTGGGATTTGCAGCCAAAATGGTGGAAGCGTTAAACAACGCTGTTTAGCAAAAGAAGTGTAGATTGGCTTTCCAAAGAGATTTACTGTAGCTCAACCAGTAGCCACAAATTCTGGCTTATGTCCCTGGAATGCTGAATGTTTGAGAAATGGCAGAGTTTGCAGCAGGAGTTAGTCACAATTTAGTTTGGGTATGTCCCTACCCTGTAATGCTGTGGCATCGCTTCAGTCAATCCTGCAGTATTACAGGTTTTAGCTTCTTTGCTGTTGGCTTCTGCTTATTAACACTGACTGTGCTGAGAGGTGACACTGAGGGAACACAAGGAAAGCTGCTGAGCTGGTTATCCTCCGACCGCTGCACACAAGATCTTCGTAATTCATACATTCAGCGTTGAAAGTGTGGGCAGGGAAGGTCGTGTTATTCCTTGAATAGTCAAACTGTTAGTTTTCCTCCTACACCCTTCACGTATGGCTGTGTGCGCAGCCTGAAATGGATGCCGCCTTAGTGATTCTTGTTCTTCATGGCGGTTTATGTTCGAGCCCAACATCAACCAGTAAGAGAACTGATGTAGTTCTTGCTGGTTGCACCTTCCCTGACACAGGAACTGTGACCTGTTCCACCTGCATAGGCTGATGTGGGAATGAGACTGAATGTGCTTCTCTGGAGCAGTGGACTTCAAGAGAAGGTGAAGCAAATGTCCATTTCTTTGTCTTGTCCTCAGACAACATTCTATCCCAAACCCAGCTGGCAGAATGGGCTGCACTGGGCAAAACACTTGGCACTAACTCTGGCAAGGCTGGTGGTTCTGTAGCACTAGGCAGCTGGCATCCCAGCTGTTATGTGACAGCCGACACAGTGCTTGACATAACTATTAATCTATGATAATGAGATTGCCTGAATGGCCTTTATTTTTAATTGTGGAGTCAGCTGGGTGGATGCTTCAAGTCTGTGGGACTGAATATGAGCTGCCGAGGCACCCACCCAGCTCCAGGCTGGGAAGCGTGTTCTGGTGCAGCAGGTTGATGTGCGGCTGCTGCAGGAGCAGCTTACGCCGAAGCAATGGGCTTGGACCTGATGGGACTGTGTGTCCTCTTTGTGTGTCAGAATAGTCCTGCTTTTCCTAGTGGTCTGCAGCTTGAGATTGAAAGGAAATGTCTATTGTGTATATACACTCTTGTTGTATATATACACTGTTGTGTATATACAACAAAGTGTAAATGTTAAGGTGTTTTGGTATCTTGCAGTGTAATGTACCATTTAGAAACAGAGTGCCATTGGTTGGATGGACAGCTTTCAGAAAGAGAAAAAGGTGTCTCTGCTGTGACTTTTGCTGATGCATTTTTGAGTTTCTGTTGCTAGAAGGAGACCCACTGTACTTTGGAAGGGTTATAATTGAAAGAAGTTAAAAACAAGCACCCCAACAGGAGATAATTGCCTCAAAGTAATCTCTTGGGAACTGTGCATACTTGATGGACATTTCAAGGCATAAGCCTTCTCTAAGAGTAAAGGAAAGTTCATTGGTGTCCGGACAAAGACCCTTTAGCCACCTGGACTTGACTTAGATGTTGTGTGCTGCTTGCTTGTGGATGAGGAGCTGCTGTCTGAGCTGTGGATACAAGGTGCTATGCAACGTATTTTAGTAGCATTTAAGCTCCCTTGACCTAATTCTCTTGCTTTTTTACTGGAGCGTGGATTAGCAGTGGCTTGCTAGTGTAAAAGTAAGCAGCAATTAATTCTTGTAAGTCAAGTCCTGTATGACTGTAACTCGGGTAATGCCATCTTTCTGGAAAAAACGGGGCAAACTCCTCAAGTGAATATAATAAAGGATAGGCGGGGGGCTGATCCTGGTGCCAAATATTGACATGACGGGCAAACTGCGTGTTAAAACTTGGATGGTGTTTGCTGCTTCCTACTACTGCTTTCCTTCCCTTAGTCAGGACTGATCTCAGGCCTTGGCCAGCACCAGCTTCCCTGGAGGCCTTAACACATTCCACAGGATTCCAGATTGTTCGGAAAGTACTTTCTAAATGCTGTCTTAATTAAAGATTTCTTTAACTCAGAATTAAGTTATTAAAATGTTTCTAGAAGTCTTTGAAAGCTGACTGTACATTCCTTTCAAAGTTGATTCTCCTGCCTGTTATGGATTACAAAGTAAGATTGTGCTGCTTGTGGGTTACAGATAAGTTCAAGTAAGCATATGATGATTTTTTTTCTTGCAGCAGTTTGCCTTTTTGTGAACTGACGCTGCCATTGAGTTGCTCTTTAGGATTTAGAAATTGTGTAGTTGTGGTCCTTTAGCAGTGATGCAAGAAAATGTCCTGTGTTCTTGCAAGGGCATTTCCAAAATCCCTGCGGGTGTCAGACTAGATAGTGCTGTGTAAGACAATAGACTAACAGCCATCTACAATGCTTTCATTTTGTTTTGCAGAACCTGTGGCTGCTTCTAAAATACTTGGTAATGATATGTGATAGGGTTTGTACTTTACAGAAAAATTGCACTGTGTGGTGGTGTTGGAAGGTCACACGGCTGTGATGCTGCAAGTGTTTAATGTGATGTTTAGGTGATTTGAAGATAACGAGTGCTTAGGGAGATGAGCCTTTAAAGACAAACTGTACTGTCCTGGGTCTGTCCCTACCAAGATCTGTGAGATTCTCTGCCATTAAAATAGTGATTAGAGCCTCAAACTAAACTGTGTGGTACCAACATGTATTGAATGCTTCTGTTGGACTGTGCTGCTGGTTTGCAGTTTTAATTAAAGGTTTAGGATTTTAAAGACACACTTTAACTAGATGTATTCTGTGTATTTAACAGAAAAGGGTGTGTCTTGGAGGGAAGTGAATTTCTGTAGCAGTAAAGCAGTTAGCTTACAAGATGTGTTTGTAAGAGAGCCTTGGGGCTGCCATCTTACCAAATCCATGCTCTGCAGAGGTGATGTTCTTGCATTTTACAGGTAGTTTGGAGCAGCTCGTGGCTTCAGAAGAGTTGTCACCTTTTTGTGGCGCGTGCAGGTCATTTCTGCAGAAGATGATGTTCAATCTCCCCTTATTCAACCAACGTTAGGAAAACTTGGCTGCTGGTTTGAAGGTGCAGTCGGTGCAGAGTTGTCTTTCTGAGCTTGTAGTTGGCCTTTGACATTTTGCCGCTCAGCTCTATAAAGTTGCAAAACGTTTAAAACAATAAAATCACGAAATTGTCAGTTTATGTTGCTTCTGCTGGCACCCATGATCAGCTGTGAAACTACTTATCAAGTTGATGTTCAGATTCTGACTGGAAATTGTAAAAGCATGTCAGACTAGAACTCAGAGCCGAAACAAATGTGTGGTTATAGGCTTGCAATTGTCATGTACGTCATCCCAACACTTTTTTTACAGAAAGTGAAATGTTAATTTCTATTTGCTTTGAAATCTTCTGATGTATCAAAAGCCATGTAATTTTCGATTTTTATTAAAGGTTCTGCCATGGGAATGGATGACTCTGCCTCCATATTTGCTGTGCAATTACTGTTAAGTAAGAGGAAAGCCTGCTAAGCGGTCAATCAGCAAAAGCATTACTGGGAAACTACATGGCTATTGAGCACTTAAAAGCTGAAGATGAATTTTGAAGTGTCTTTTGTATTCTGCAAGAAGGATGGGAGGCAGTTTTTATGAACTTTGCGCTCTGATCAGAGACTCAGCAGCAAAGGCAATAAGTGAGAGCACTAATCTGTGGGGCTGAGAAAAAGCATTTCCTTCCTAAGGGAGATGAACAGCCCCATCATACTTTGTTCTCTTAGGTTTCTCAGGAGATGGGAACCCAAAATATGTTGCGCTCAGCCTCTTCTGTCACTGTACTAGATAATTTCTTTGTAAAGCGTCTTACCCAGAGAGGTCAGTTTTCTAGCACAAGCCTTGCTCCTCTGTCCCTCTTCTGTCCTTGAAAGCACTTTGCAGCTTTGCCCTGTTAGCGAGTGGTCCTTCCTCTGGAGCAGCACGGGTGAAAAGTGATTTAGAGCTGCCTGCATTGAAAGGAGACAGCAATAACATAGTTGTGCGACAGCTGCTTCTGTCTGACCCACAAAACAACATATATTGGGAAGGGTTCACGTAGTTTTTGAACTGCTCCACTGCGATCTGCAGCACAGGTTCTGTGTTTATTCTGGGGGTTTCCACGTGGGGTAAATCACTCTCCCTGTGGTGGATCTGACCAGTGGGCTGTCCTCAGGGTGTTGGGGCTCTTTGCTACCAGACCATGAGATTGTGCTGAACATTTGGAGCTGGACGCACTTGCCTGCCTGTTGAGCAAGTTGTTTCAGTTGGCTCCAGCCTTCCCATACAGGAATGCCTATTTGGGCCATAGCAATAGCTGAAATAGCTGCTTTTCCAGAATGTTTTGCGTGAGCTGTCCCTAAAGCCAAAGCCATGGAAGGGTTCTTAATGCAGTAATTTGGCATGAGCGAATGCAAAGTTAAAGTTGAGCTGGTGGCAACTGAGGGCTTGTACAGAAGTGCTGTGTAAAGAAACGATGAAGCTTTTCAGAGTGGCTGGTTGTGTATGCGGAGCAGGGAACCTTTGCCGGTTGCAATGCTGGGAGTGAATCCACAGCCCAGCAGGTCTCACCTGTCCCTGTGATGCACGCTGCTGTGCTTCTCCAGCCTTAGTGTCTGTGCACTGTATCTCTGCACTGACTTATAGAACCTTTGAAGCAGGAAAACACTCACCTTGTTTGAATGGTGTTAGTTCAGAGGGAGTGAAAAACCTGGGGTGAAACTGAGCTTCTGGCTGGATTAAAACCCCTGCACTCATTCACTTCATTTGGAGCAGTAAGCCACTATTTATTTGAAATGGAGTCTAAATTTAAAAACCACAATGTAAATTACTCAGGGATGTAATTTTGTGCACCTGTGGTGGTGGTAGCTTGGCCAAAACAATCACAGGAAACTTATTTCTGGGAGATATTCTCTGGGCATGGCACTTCTGTGATACCTTCTAGAGCTTATGCCTCTTACCAGAAGTATTTTGGATGTTTGACTCGTACAATGAAAACCAGCTGAACTGTGGGAATTTGAAGGGCTTTTTTTAAAAAAGCATGTTTTAAAAAGCCCAAGAAGTCCAATTAGTAGAATTCAATTCATAGTAGTTTAAAAATTCATGGTAAGTTACCTTATAAAATATAGATCATTTGAGACTAAACTAAGAGCGGGCATATGGTTTTGATTTTTTTTTTCTCTTTTTTTCCCCTCAAACACTGGCACGGTGCACAGTCCAGACAACTTCATTTTTCTGATGCATTATAACCAGCTGCAGATGTTTTAGACATTATCGCTTCTAAATGGGCTTTGACAAATGTCTCCTGGAAGCCAGCAGCTCTAAATAGCCCATGCAGTGTGTTCTGGGGAAATGTCGAAAATAAAGTTTTAGGAATTAAATGTTCAATATCTGAATCAAGAAAATTTACTTTATGCCTTTGTCTCAGGGGATTTCTTAGCTGGAAACATTCTTTTGCAAGACACGCACAGGTGTTAGTTGGGACACGTATGGAGATTGGCATAAATATTGCCATGGATGGTCTTGCCTGGTGTGTTATTTACTGGCCCTCTACCAATAATACTGGAGGGTGGACACTTACTTGATAGGGTACTTCACCATGTATCTAAATGCTGGACTGAAATTTATAACAGATATGCAACTCCTTGGCATTAAGGCAAAAAAATTGAAGTGTGCGTTTAAACATATGGAAACGTTATGTTTTGTTTCAGCATGGCCCTCTACTACAGGAACTTTGGTGATATTTCAGTTACTCTGTTCAGGATTAAAGGTCTTTTTGTGCTTTTTGTCTTGGCTGTGTAGCTTTGAATTGTACATTTGCCCAGAAGGGCATCTTCATATATACATATGACAAAAATGTTGCTGGCATATTCAAATATATGGCTCTGGGGTAAAGAGGGCCTCTGTGATTATTGACATGGGAATTGCATCAGGTGTCCTTGACTTCAAAAACTTAGACAGCTTGATTCATCACTACATAAATCATTCACTCATTTTTCCACATCCTGAGAAAGGCTGGGAAAATACTTGTGCTTTGCTGTAGATGCTTCATTAAAAATGTGATTTAGTGTGCAGCAGCCTGAGTTCTTAGTCTGGTCAATGTGGGAGGAGAGAGGAGATGTCCTGAGAGAATGGGACAGGCTGAAGGCTCAAAACTAGAGAGTAGAAATACCAACTTAGGCAGGGATGTGCAAAACAGGCAATATGTCTGATAAGGATTGTTCATATGTTGGCAGTTCCTCAAGTAACGGTGGTCCTAATTGTGTGAAATTGTTGGGGGTTTGGTCAAAAATATTTGTAGAGAGTTTTAAAGGGAAATAAGGATTCCTTAAGTGTTATCGGTAGCTGCTTGTGCAAGGACTTTGTTGGTAAAAAGGTATTTCAGGACAAGGGATGTGTACCTTCATATATAAAGGTTAACGATGCATCTAATTCGTATCAGGCAGGATAACCAAGAGGAATCTCCTTGCCCGTCTGTATTACCTATAAAGAGCCTTCCTCCAGCTTTGGACCAGTTTAAATATAATCCAGCTCGTGCTTGTTGAAATCCCTGGAGTCTGCCTGGCACTGGGGAGCAATTCCAAGAGAAGATTAGAGGTGGAAGCATCAATGGGGCACTGCTTGAGCAGGACCTGCGTGCTTTGCTGGCAGGGCCATGGCACACTGCCCTGCAGTGGGGAGCCCAATCGAGCAAATGCAGGTCTAATGATTTGGATTTTGCTACTTCACATTAGTGTTTAAAACTGCTTAGATATAATCCTCCTAGTAAATCTCTCCGTGCTTTGAGATGGCGAACATTCACGGCCGCACACTGATTTTTAAGTATGAACTGGTTATACTGAATTCTTGTGCAGCTGAACAAAGGCTCTCACTGATGCCAGGCAAAGAGAAGTTTTCATGTTTGATTCTGTTTGTACAGGAGCATAAAATGGTTCTTTGTATCAGTGGGCTATAACAAATGAAACATTCAGCCAAAGGTTTGGTTTTGATGCTTCCCAGTTGTGTAGTGACTCTGGAAAATGTATACAGCAAATACTTGGGGGGCAGAATTCTGCCAAGTTACTGTAACTACTGGTTGCATGGGTTTAGTTGGGCATGTTTTCTTGTCTTACAAACTACTATGAAAGTTTACTTTAAGTTTGCTGTTCATAGTATCAATCTTTTCTTAGTGGTTGCTCACCTGAGCCACAGAGAATTCTTTTCCCCAGTCACCCAGGATATTTCTGCTGTCTTTAGATTTGCTCTGGTTTCTTGCTGTGATTACATCAGAAAAATCTCCTAGATGGTGTGCGCCCCTCAGCTGCAGCCGTCTTAATGGATTTACTCAGAGATCCCTTGTCTATCCCAAAGCCCTCACACATCTCATTAAAAGACAAGCCACAGTTCGTTTTCTGAAACATCAATCAGAAGCATGCAGTATTTTTATGCTCACTTGGAAGATTGATGAGAATACTTTGAAATCGGTGGTAGCTATGAACTTTGGCTTGTATCTTGTAAAGAAAAGAAAATGATCCTACTTTTAATGGAAAGTAGCAGAAAGTTGGCTTCTATTTAACTTCAAGGAATTTGGGATGGTTTCTCCTCCCTTTGGTTGAAATGGAATATCTTGGCTTGTCTGAAACAACTGCTGCTTTTTGGAAATGCATTTAAAGGAATTGTGGAGGTTAAAGTATTTGGTTTTTCCACATGTACTATAGTTTCTTCATGCTTTCCCTTCTTGGGTGAAGTGTTTAGCTTCCTGTAGTGAGAGCTGCTACGTAAATTGTTCCAGACAGTCAGACTAGTTCTTCCTGAGGATGGAGGATTAAGTGATGAAGGCTTTTAGCTACATAAGCGTTGGATTTTTTGCGTGCAGTGATCTTTCTGAAGGTTGCAGAGATTACTTAAATAGACCAGTGTTGCTGTGAAGTTGTAGTTGTTTAATTGGGATCTTCTTTAGCTGTCACTGGATTAAAATGTTAACATGGGATTGCTGCAGTTCTGAAAACTAAAGCAAGTGCCTGGTAAAAGTTTTATATGGGGAAGATGGGTTTAAATTGCTGCAACCAATTAGATTCACCTGTCTGGAGATGTTAAAACTAGGTGTATTAAGCAGCCAAACCTGTTGAATTTACCACCTGCTAGTAAGAATTTATTGATTCCTGTAAGGCTGGCGCTGAGGTTTCCCTTCATTTTTTACATAAGCAGCTTTTTACTTGGGAAGATTTTAAACTCTTTGGTTCAATAAGCCTGAAATTTGGGGGAAAGCGGAGATTGATGCATGTTCCTGTATAAGAGAGTAGCAATTTGAGTTGATGAGTGGTAGAGATAGCAGGAAGAATAGTAAATAAATTGTCTGAATATGCTCTCCTGCCTGACAAATAAGGATCTGGTAATGATACAGTGTGTGTTACCAAGGGCTTTGACACAAGTCGACTCGGTAATAGAGGCGATTTCATGATCTTGCCCCCGTTTTGCAGCTCCAGTGTGGTGGTGCAGCTCTGGATGGGCACCTACTGGAAACCACATCAATGAGATGAGCTGGGTTTGAAACACAAAGGCTTTTAATCGAGCTTTGCTCCCAAAGATTATGAATATAAAACAGCAGTGTAATTCAGCAAACTATATTTGCAGATCTGTGTAAGGGAAAGAGGCTGTTGTTCTCACCAGTTCAAAGCATTTGCAAGGATTTACTTCAGACCGTGGACAAAAGTGTCAGGATTTATCAGTCTAAGGTTAGTTTTACTTCAAAGTACATAGAGCAACCTTGATTTCATTTGCTTTGTTATGCAAATTGGAAAGCAATTCCACTAAGTTGCATGTATTAAGAATCTTTTGGCAAGATTGACATCTCGTCGTTACCGTAATGTTATGGTCCTTCCTCTTCCTCATGTAATTGGTGAAAATCCAGTCCTACACAGGCTGCTTCTGAGCAGCCGTTCCAAATGGGATTACTGGAGCGGTGACATTTTTCTGAGCTTTTTACTTTTATAATTCATAATAGCCAACTGCTCTGGCTTATGCTTTTAGGGATGGTGAACTTGTCTTGCCTCTCTGCACAGCGGTAAATTTATGGAAATACATAAATATTTCTTAGTCTGGGAGTGTCATATGGACACTTAAATCTCAAATTCTCTTTTCCTGTTACTTCAAGTTTCAAGAGATGTTCTTAGAAGTGGAAAGAACTAGTTCACTTAATGTATGGCCCCTAGAGTGTTTTATAACATGAGGCACAGGAAAATAGGCCTGGTTGGAGGCATCTGTGAAGTGATACTGAGAGAGAAGTAGAAGCTTGAGGAGGGGTGAGAGAATTTCATTGCTCTGTATGTGTTTTGAAGTGAATTCAGATGAATCTGGAAGACCACTCTGCTTGGCAACTTGCTGTGCAATACCAGGCTGACTTTTACTATGTGTTAGATATGAATTATTAAGTGATCCGAGTCCATATTCAGTGTGCATCTCTTAATGGCATAAAATTATTCAAAGCTGAGTTGTTTCCTAGCATTAAATGCCTGGCATGTTTATGATTCTTGTGCCTTTCTAGCAAAGGTGGTGACTTTCACATGTAGCATTTTCAGAAGGCAGCTGCTTTTTTATATTGCCTTAAAATATTTAGCTTGTCTCCCAGCCATCTCACATGTGCCAGCATCCAGAACTAGAACTGTATGTATTTAATGGGTTTAGTTTGGGATTCAGGCTAACATGTTGTGGGGGGAAGCTTGCCATGTAGTGTCATATTCCATGGTCTCATGGAGAGAGATTGCTCGCAGGTTTAGGTGTGGCTGATTTGGGGTTAAATAATCTGCCTACTTTTTACTGCTAGTTTGGGTAAAAAAAACATGATGAGTTTGGTTTTTTTGTTCCCTGAAGCATGACAACCATGTGGTTCCACTTATAAAATCATCTTTCTAACCACAGCCTCTATCTTCTGTGCATCCCTTCCCTAAGCATAGCACCACAGAGATGATGCTTTCCACAACAGGTCAGTTGATCACATGTTACAAATTACAGCTACCTGGAAAGAGTTGCTCTTGTCTTTCATTTCATAGCGCCAAGTTACTCCGTTTTAAGTAAGTGCCAAAACTCTGTGTCTCCCTTTTGTAGAGCTCATTTGATGTGTCTCACCTGTAAATTTGTCATCCCCAAAAGCTCTCTCCTGTATGGTGGGTAGAACAGATGTTTGTACCTCCCAGAAGATGCTTCAGACACTTGCTACAGGAGATGGTCACAGGGCTGTCAAAAGCAATCTTCATGGGCAGGCTGGTCTTTCACAAGGAGATGTGTTTATAGAGCATGAAATCAACAGTTTTGCACGAAGGCAAATAATTACTTACAATGTAGACTTTAGTAGCAGATTTCAAGCTCGAATGGTTATTAGTAAGGTCAGGTGGAGCACATAGTGATGTCCACCTCCTGAGCAAAGTCATTCAGAACTTTTTAGTTGTTCGTTTATGCTGAAAGGTTTTAAGGTGATGTAATGTTCACGCCTTGAGCTTGTCACTTCTGATAAGGACGTGTAACAAGCTGTTTTGCTGTATCTGTGTACGTGGCATGGTTCCTCAAAATCATTCTTGAATGGAAAACCATTTTTTGACTTGCAGAAAGAGGGAGTGAAACCTCATTCCCATTATCTTAGTCTTGAATGATTATCTTGTAGTTCTCTAATGATAGCAGGGTTTTTAAGAGACTTTGCATTAAGTGTCTGTAAAATAGGCCATTGTCACAAACAAGAGGGTTCTGTGAAATCTTTCTGTGCTCAGGATATGAGGCTGAAGGGCAAATAGGTCTCTGGTGGTGCTGGCTGTCCGAACTGCTCTGGTTAATGCTCCTACTCCTCAGGCCAGGGCTTTTTCTTGGGCAGTGATGAAAAACTGTTTCTGAAGAATGGATATTGGCAATATTAATCAGATTGATTCTTCACTTATGACACAGATTAAGTCTTGAACTTCAGTCTTCTATGGTAATAAGACCAGTTCATCATCACTAATTGCATCTCTTCATTCCTGATTTCCTTGGCCTGCTTACTCCCTCAAGGTGACTTCCCCACTCACCAAGTGTGCATGTCTGACAGAACGTGTAAAAACCACTGAGCCTGAAGTAGATGAACTTTTTGTAACAGAAATTCTGTTCCATTGCAGTTAACCACATCACAGAATTTATTAAGTCTGACTAATGTTCAATGTGTCTCGTCAAACCCCACAGTGGAGGCAGTTTTTCCTCTCTGCACACCACTTGTAAATGGTGCTCAAGGCTTGGAGCGCTCAGTCTTCAAAGCATCTGTTGTTCTTCAGGGAGGTGGAAGGACAGACAGGTGTGGAGCTCAGTGTTTCCGCACCATTGCGCAAACTGTGCAGTAGCAGTTTCGCCTGTGCTGTTGTTGCCATGAGATGTTAACACCACGTGCTGTCAGAGGGCAGAATGTTCATACGGTTAATTACTCAGAGGGTCTGTAACAATCCTGCTAATCGCTTGCCCTCTTTGAAATAGTTCTAGCAGTGTAAACTTTTTTCTTGCTGGTTTATAAGACTTGGTGGAACAAACACATAAGCAAATTGGAGGAGTTTGTATTCATCGTTCTGTGCTGTATTTTATGTACGACCATGCATTTTATTTCTTCATTGATTTTTCTTTTTTTGTCAATGCTTAAGCAGTATTCTTTTGATACAAAGTGAGACTCATAAAAATACTGAATATAAGATGTTCAAGTCAAATTGGGTACTTCTTTATTCTGGTACGACAAGCTTGAAAATCTCTTTCAGAGAATGTCCAGCTCTGCAGCAATTTTTCTCAGTCCTATGGAGCTTCATTATAGCGAGGTCAGACTATGTGCCATAGAGAAGAGAATTCATATTTTATCGTAGGGCTAACTGCTGTGTGCTTGTAATGACCCCGAAGGACAGCAAATGCTCCAAATAATTCAGTTTATTTGGAATATAGTTTTGCTGTTTTATAGGAGCTAGAGTAGATCTAGGAAAATAGAAAACATTTTTGTATACTTCAGTGTGATTCCCACTGGATGCTTGTGAGACTGTTCAGATCCCACAGCCCTTGGTTATTTTAAGCTTCCAGAAAGTGGACAGTGAAGATTTCTGCAATTCAATGTTTTCAGTGTGCTCCCAAGGGAGAGACCTCCCTGAGGACCCTTGTGGTAAAGTGAGACTCCTCAAAGTCTAATTGCCTCTTGGCCCAAGATGGAACTTATTAATTTCTCATGCGGTTGAAAAGCCTTTTCCATAATTTCATGTGTTGTGCTTTTAATTTTATGTCTTTTTGTTTTCTTCTTTGCAGCAGCGTGGAAAAGTGTGAGGGCTATTTGTAATACTTGCCCTTCCTTTCTGCCTTGTCATCCCTGGGCTGGTCAGCACCCATTATTTTGCATTTTTCCATGTATGATGTTTCTGTAAATATCTCAGAATGAAGCTTTTTTTCAAACAGTAGGACACAGAAATTATGATAAACCAGCTGCTGAACACCTGCATAAAAAGTCACTCGAGTCTCTCATTTGTACAGTTAATGCCTTCTTTACTCACCCTGTTGAATTGTATCCCAGATTCTGTTGTCAGGACCACTTCTAAATTTTAATCCTGTTCTCCACTTAGCTGGCAACATCAGCAGATTTAACAAGCACGCTTTTCACTGCAGTGTTGAAATCAATAGAATTTGCAAGGTCTAGAAAGATTCCGTTAAAGATCATTTTTACATGATCTGAATGTTTGCATCAAAATGTGAAAGTTTTGATTAGATTTGAGTGAACTGCAATTCGGATATTAACAAGACTTGGTACGCTCAGGTTTGCGTCACTGAGTGGAGCAATGCGTCTTCTCTCCCATGTCTGCCCCGTTGTTACTTGTCTCAGAAGCTGCTTGTTTCTTAGTTTTTTTAATCCTGACACTGCTGTCATTAATAGCACTTTGTCACTTTTAAGGTGACACCTAAAAGTGATTTGTCACCTTGTAGGCATGTATGATGTTTTGCTATCTGCATCCCCAGCCTTGCTTTCCCTCAATTGCCCAGAAGTGTTTGTCATCTTTCAGTTATTGGAAATTTCATGTGTATTCCACAGGTACTTGGAGATAATGACCCTGAGACCATCAACCAACTTCCTCCCAGACCCAACCAATTTATTGTACCAGTTCCTATTTTTCCCTGTTGTACCCTAACCAGGCATAGTGTTCCCTCTTGCTACACCGTCACTACGAGGTAGTTTCTTGCCATACTACAACTTGCAGCTGCCCACATCAAGTGGCGATCACTACTGGACAGTATCCCTAGGAGGGACCAATGTACCTACACAGGATCGAACCTCTAGATTCAGCATTTCAATGTCGATTACTTTATCTCTTCCTGGCCTTGGGTCCTCATCTCAGCCCAGGGTGGAGGCATGGACAATTAAAAACCTTGGGTTGGCATGAAGATGTGTGATGGTGACAGTTTCATGCTGTATTCCAGAGGGGCAGATGTGGACCCATTGAGGAACTTGCTTAGAAGAGGAGTATTAAACCTGGGAAGTGTGACCAGCTGGCACATACGGTGCACACAAGTATGCAGGGAGTTCTGCCAATGCTTCCCTTGTGGAGGGAGGAGTGGTGAAAAACTGGTAGACGCTCTCTTACTGTGTATGTACGCTTGGCACTTCAGCTCTTAGCTGGTGAGAAGTGTCTGTCCATTACTGTGAACACGATAAATTTTTAAGGTTCCAAATGCTTTCCATGGGATAACCTTCCCCATACGGTTCATGGTGGGGTTTTAGTCCTTAGTTGTGTGGTGTGAACATTCTGCAAGTCACCTTTGCAACCCATCTGTGGTGGCTTGGTTTTCTAGAATAGCTTGAAGACTAAAGCTGGGGGGTTTGTGCTTGGCTTTTTGTTCCTGGTGGGGAAAACGCAGCTTGTGCCAAGTCTCAAGGAGAGGCTCATGCTTCCTGGTGAGAACCATAATGACACAGGAGTCTCTTCCAGCTGTTTCCCAGCTGTTGTGTGCTCCTCACCACCAAGGGCAGGAATTGTGCGTGCTGCCTGCTATGCTGGGAGAATCCAGAGGTGCAAACCAAGCACAAATAGATCAAATGAGCTGACAGGGTAAACATGGGGAAATTGAGGTAGCGTGGCTCTGATGTTTTTTTGAGTAGCTGGAGTAGCAGTACGTCTGATCCTGAGAGGAGAGTAATTAATCCTGGCGTAGATCTGTGTGCTTGCTGTTGCTGGGTGCTGTGTACTGCTTGTCTGAGCAGCAGTTAAATAACTTCTTGGGAAGAAGTGACGTGTTAAATGTTGCTTTTTAGTGCTGATGTTTTCACTTTAACATAACACTGTCAAGAAGCATCAAGGCTGATCGGAAGTTAGTAGAGAATTTACTTCAAAAATCCTTAAAATAGCTAAAAGGAGGATAGTGGTATTTCACTGCTGAAGAACAGGAAAATGTGTTTTTGCTGCATCGCTGCTAAGAAAAAGCTGCGCTGAGACTGATGTGAACAGCGTGAACCGGGAATCAAGGCAAAAGGTCGGCTCCTTCAGAGCACCACCTGATGTAATTGTAAATGTCTCATTGAAAACAATGATTTTCGAAAGCTGTCATGGTGATTGTTGTGGGTACTGTTGGTTGCCCAGTGACTGGAAGGCAAGCAAACAGTTTCAGCACTAAAGTACGAAGTGAAAAGTGTGGAAAATAAAATAGAAAAATGCTCGTGATTCTCTTTGCTTTATTGGAGTTAGTGGGAACTATTTCGCTCAAGCAGTGTTTAAGTATTATGTGAGCATGGTATTGTTCCTGGTAAGAGGAGACAACTGGGGGAAAATAACCTCTGAAAATACCTGTAAACCTCTTAAGGTGTCCGTACAATCTTTTTGGGCTGAGTCTTTATTCAGCAGGGGAGCTCCTGCGTCAGCGGCCACGCTGCAGGGACAGATTGTTAAACTGCAGCTGCGATGTGAGCGGGATGAGCTGCCGCAGTGTGGCTGGGGACCGGGTCCTGTGCCACTGGGAGATGATTTGACATCATTAGGTCTGATTTTTTGGCAGGTGACAATGTCCTCCTTAATCAAATTGTGCCTGCTTTCAAACTTCAGATAGGTGAGATTTCATAATTTTATGTGTAGCTTCTAATGATGGATAAGGGCTCAAGAGAAAAGCTAAAATACGGAGGCTTTTTTCTGTATCTTTCAAAACTCATTGGTGAAAAAGCAATTTCTAAGTTTGATATGCAGCTTGCTATGGGAAGCTCTCTGTCTGCTGACATAAAACACAACATCTCAGTACCGGGCACACAACTAAATGGGAATTATGGTTTTTATTTTGGTTTTTGAGTCGTATCTGTCACATAGCTTGTCTATGGATTGTATCTAGTTTTCAGTAGCAGTAAATGTTGTGGGTTTTTTACCTTTTTGGAGCATCTTGGAATAGTGGTATTGACCTTTCTGAAGTCAGTGCTTTTCCAGGCAAAACCCGTATCACTTCTGTTAACTATTACGAACTACAACTCTTGACAAGATTTCAAACTGCCTCGCTCATCTTACCTCAGAAAACGTAATGCAGTCTCTTGTCTTGTGCCTTTCTCTATCACAAAGTGCAAGGCATCCTTGTAGGATAGTTTGTACATTGGAAAGTTCTAAAGTTGAGTGGTTTTCTCTTAATTTGTCAGTCTTATGGAAAATGTTTAGGCTTTTTCCCTGGGGTATCTGGCAGGTGGGTTTTGTCCTGCCCTCAACCCAAAGATTGTTGGAGCATTAGCAGCCATCTCCTATTTTATACCAGTTACACCAGCTTGTACCAGGAGTTACACCAGGGTTTCCCAAGGACCCGGTGCCCATCCAGATATGTTCCATTTTATGGAGCATGCCAATTGTTGTAGGTCTTTCATAATGCAAATCATTACAAGTGCTGTTTGTTTGTCTGGTTTTTGTTTCTTTGTTGATTTTTGGGAACTAAACAAAGTCAAATTTGCAGTCAGACATTTGCCAGGTCCAACTATGTGCAGCACCAAGCTTAGGTGTGATCTTGTCCTGGTTGTCTAAGCGCTGTGAATGTCACTTCTGTGTAGTATTTTTGCATTAAGGATATATGGGATTTTTGTGGTTTGTCGTCAATGAGGTTTCTGAATTTTTGCTGGTATGGCTAGTATTCAAACTATTTGGAAGTTGTGTTCAGCTGAGCAATCCTTGACTGGCTTAGCATTCCTATAATCTGATCAAGAGTTTATAGTTTGAGTAGAGGGAGGTCATGGAAATGATGGAATTACTGGCTTTTGTATCTTGCATTTTTATTAAATCTTAATGCAATTTAGTCAAGTGTTGCTGAATATGCAGCATAATCTGTAAATCTAATTGGTAAATCAGATTTCAGAAATGGTGTTGTGAAGTGTGTCCTTATAGGAAACCACTGCAACTTGTGTGCGTTTGCTCCTGTTAAATGGAGCGTGGATACATGCAGACACCTGGAAGGTTCTGCATTAAATGTCTGTTTCTCAAACTGATCTCCAAATGAGCTTGTTTGCTCTTCTTTCTGTGAATGTAAGGCTGCTTGTACTTAAGACAGGTTCAGATAGCACTGGATGCTGTGGAAAACAATGTCCACCTCTATGGATTTCATCCTCAGAGCTTCCACCAGGAGCTGCGGTCAAAAACCAGCTCTTGGAGCCATGATAAAATGCCACATGTACACTGGTTCCTCAGGAAAGTTCACCTGGTTTTAAGTTTGCAGAAAGTATGTGAAGCAGAAAGGGAAGGTGGAGGGGTGGGAGATCTTTAATCTTGTTTGGAATGGCAGTTCAGACATGACTTTTGCCTACATTTTCCTACTTGATGTATCTGATGTCAAAGCCTCAGTCTGGGTGAGTAACAGGTTGTGTCTCCCATCCCGACCCGAGGGCAGCCCAGGGGGTGATGTCTTGTCTGGGAATTTTATAATGCTTTGCTGTATGTTAAAGCAAGCTCAAAGAAACACACCTGTCGCTTGAGAGGGAGCATGAGGAGGTTTCTGATGCAACTAAATGCCTTCAGGAGCTTATTCCACCGTTTTGTGCAGATCCCTGAGACGCTGCTGTGTGGGAAATGGAGCATTTCTGATGGGAAGGGCTGTGAGCATTTTGGTGAACAGCAAAAATGAGAAAGCTGTTGTGGGCAAATTAAAGCAATGGCTCCTGTCCTGAAGTCTGAAATGAGACCAGCTGGGTTTTTAACAGCTGAAAGAATAGGCGGGAGCTGCTGTGCTATCACAAGGTGTGTGGAAACCCCGGGAAGAACTCACTGCTTGGTGCTTGTGCCAAAACTTTGGAAAGACACTGTGCATTTGAAGGCCTGGATTGAATTAGTCGAACAATAAGTTCAGAATAGCAAACACTGAAAGACCATAATATTATTTCCAAGGGAAAGTGAAGAATAAAGTGTGGGGTGTTTGGTAGAGGTTGATGACCAAGCTGGATGTCATGTTGCTGTCCTCATTTGATGTCTTCAGGCTTTAGTTGGCTGATCTACCAGGACTTTTTGCTAGATAAAATTGTGCTAAGGGTTTTTCAGCAAATGCAGTTGAATTAAACTTGTTAGCTCAAGGAATTTAGAGAGAGGTAGAAAAGTTTCAGTTGAAGCACTGCGCTAGCACTTGATACAAAAAGCTTTCTGCATTAAAAAGCACGGAGCCAGGTAAAATCTCTTAAATGCTTAGGCAATAGGTTGTCCTGTTCACCAAGGAGCTGCGTGCTTGATGTTCTGCAAGGAACGTATTTGTTCAGTCTCTCTACAAGCAGCTGCCAAGTGTCCCTGGGTGTCCTTCAGAAAAGACTCCGCATTGTGTCCGTGCACGCTGCCCTGTTCAGCTGGTTCTGATGTAGCTGTGGTTTATGGTCTGCCACGGGGTGAGGGCTGATCCAGAAGTGCCTACAGTACTTGTGGCTCTTTCTGGAGGAAGCGGGCAGATTACTTCCTTGCCCCAACGTGTGGTTTTCTCAGAAATAAAAGCACAAATCTGAACACATGGATTTCAATGCCACTCGTGTTCCAGGTGGGAAAGAAGAGGATGATGACCAAATGGTAACATCATGGCATTGTGCAGGAGACTTTTAGGTCTGGTTTGAACCTGTTGTTTGGATCTGAGTCACAACACAGCTGTGAAGACATACTTGGCTTTTTTTGTCTTTGAAAGCACTTAATCATTCCACATGATGTGCTGCCATTTAGTCCTGTGTTGCCTTTTAATAGTTCCTGAAATGCTGAAGGTATGGATTATGCTAATGTAGCTTTTAAATTTTTGATGGGCTAAAATAGCTTAAAAAATTAACCTTTTGAAAACATTTGGGTAGATCGCATGGCAAGGCTTTTAGCAGCTTGCTTTTTATAGTAGTACGCTATCTCCTGTTCCAGTAAATGACGTGCTTTGCCCACCCCAGGTTATGCTCATCTTCCTGGCCTGGGTCAAATGCCTCCAGTCGATGTTGGAATACGTTTTATTTTTCATTAGATCATCTGAAAGTCTCAGCTGTTTTCATGTCTGTACGAAGGACGGAGGCTGTTTGCACCGTGTGGGTGTTGTACCAATTTGTTGTTCAACACATGCTAATAGATCTCTGATAAACCAAAAAATATTTCTGTTTCTTCATGGTGCAATAAGACTTGATATCTATTTATTTATGAAGGGGTTACCTACATTTACCATGGATGGTCCCACCATCATTAAAACCTGGGCTTCTTGCTGCAGTGAGAGGGGCGATTCCTCCCAATTTCTGCCAGACCTGGCTTCTCTCACGTGTTCTGCCTTCTAAAACCTCTCGTGCACTAGGTTTTGCAGGGCTGAAGAAAAGCTGGTTATATATGTTTCTTATTTCTGCTTTGCTGTGGCACAGATTGTGACAATGAGGTTGCACCCAAAGTGCACACACTGGAGGCTTCCACTGAGAACACCTAATAAATAGAGGAATGGCTTCTATTTGCTGTGTCTTTTTCTGTTGTTTTTCTGGATTGTTTTGTCATCTTTGGCAACTCACTGTAGGATATAAATGCAAGATATACTTGCTGAGATGCTGGGGTAAATGAAGAGACCTAGGATGGAACAGATGCCCCCTATTTACACTCTCCGAAGACCATAGCTTCTTGGGTCTGATTATAGCTCCTTGGTTTTTGTTGGTTTGGTTTGGTTTTACAGTGTTTGAACAGTGTTTGAAATGTGTACAGCATTATGATTAGTGTGTGCACTTCAGCAAATCTTTTTGACTTGAGTACAGAAAACTCCTGGCTTACATCTCCATCCATTCTTCTTTTATTCAGGCTGGAGCCAGGCGCGCTAAATAGTGATTAAACAAAAGATTAAAACTCCATTTTTGTGCATTTGGCATTTGAATGCTGATCAATTGCTTTGGCGGCGTGTTAAGTAACAGCATGGTAGACAACAGAAGGGGCTTGTTTACAGCAATCTGTCTAAATCTATTTTTGATGTATTGCTTAATATGCCTTTCTACTTTAATTCATTTTCAGTTTTTAAAAAATGAAGGATGGAAACAGACAGGCGATTAGTTTAAGATATTGCTGGGGAAGTAATCACTCCTTAGTGGTAAACAACTTCCAGTTGTTGAGGAAAAGAAACTGTGCGTGAGCTGAAATAGAACTCATGGGCTTGCTGTAGAAGTTAATGGATAAAATTCAACGGCTTGTGCGCTTTCATAGCTTGACTAATCATAATGAACTCTTCATGCTTTGAAATCTCCTTTTGGCATTGTTTTTTACAACTGTCCGTTTCAAAAAGTGAAGACATTTTTGCAAAATGAGAAGCAAAGGTAGAACAAAGCAGAAAATTGCGAAGGCGACAGCCTTGCTGGCCTGTTTTGTAGGGACAGAAATCCAGATCTATAATGCGAATTTACCCTAACGATGCGGCGTTGATAACTGCGCTGTCCAAACAGTGGTCACCATATTCCACAGCTAAAACACAGACAAGGGAGATGCGCTGGTGAGGTTTGGAGAAAAATGTTACGCCTCCTGCTATACAACTAGAATTATTAAGAAATTAGCATTGAAGTGCAAATTGACATGCAGTACAGCATCACAGGTAAGAGGTAGCTCCCCATAAATGAGATGCTTATTTAATAGTTAAAGCAAAAGTCAGTCCTGGGAAATTTGCTGTGTTTGGCAGATTGAGATATCCCAGTCTAGAGCATCTGTTGAAGGGGTATCATCAAGTTAAGCAATTTGCATAATTGAGTCAAATCCCATGCAGCATCCCTGAAGGAAACCACTAAAAAAAGCAACATTCTGGTCCCTGTGTGCTGTGTCTGGGTTTCTAGAGCTCAGACATGTTTTACAAAGAGGGGAAAAAAAAGAAGGGGGGGGAAAAGAAGCTTCCAAACTCACATCAATGTCATCAACCTGCCCATTTTCCAAGCGCTGAGATACGCATCTTCCCTTTGCCCATGGTGGCACGCTGCCCACAAATATACACACTGCTCCGCTAGTAGTGATGACATGAGCATAAAAATTGCAGTCGAGAAGGGGAGGGCAATGCTTTGTCATTCATGCTGACTGTTTTTGGTGGTCTGCTGGAATTACGCTGGTCTTGAGAGTGTGATTCTTAGCAAGAAATACGATGCTAATCAGCCTGCTGCCGCTGCACCTTCCCTTCGGGGCCGTGCAGATCCGGGGTGCTGACAAGGTCACTGAAGCAGAGACACTGATATTAATTTTCTAGCACTGAAAGTCACTTCAAAATTAACATTCAGACATTGTTGTTAGAACCTGTCAGTGACTCAGAGCAGACTTGCCAGATGTGTTTTAATAGCGACCTGCAAAACCAATGTAAGCCTTAAAAGTTTGCTTGCAAGGGATGCAGTTAGAAATACTCAACCCCCTTAACATTTACCCAAGTTGAATTAAGTTTAATGGAACATTTCTGAATTGGATTGACTAATATAATTTCTCTACCAAAGACCAAAAAAGCTCCAGAATGCAGCATGTCTGTCACAACCATCTGCAGCTACATCTAGCCTTCAAGATTTTAAAAACCATTTAAGGAGAGGTATGTCGATCCAACGGAGATTAATGTTGTGCTTATCTTGTGTGAGTCTTGTTTGGTTTTAGTTGTACAGGGCAGTAGCATCACAAGCACTGCAGGCAGAGGAACAGATAATAAGTCACCCTACGCAGTCCTCATTTTATTTTGCCAGTGCAAACATGAAGAAAAGTCGGTCTTTCTAAGTCTCGAGGACTGACAGCTAAGGAAGAGGCTCTTTACAGGACTTAGGGATCAATAACTCTTACTCTGTGTGCATCCGAAGTCCAACACTACAGTTTGGAAAGGTCTGGATAACTGATGCGTGTACTCCATAGTTTCCCCTCTTGCTTAGTTTAAAGTTCACACATGACTGAACTCTCTTTTGATGTGTGTGCTGGGTTCCTGCGTGTAGAGTGGGTGTCGTGAGCCTTTGAGTCCCAATGTGTATGTCTCTTTTTTTACACCTAACCCCTAGACACTCTTACAACACTCATCTTCAGCGCTGGGTGGGATTTCTGCAGTGTTGTAAACAGTTCTGGTGTGCTCATTCGGTCCAGAATGCTATAAACAGGAGACAAGAGAGACTTCAAATACTGAGGTTTCAGATTTGCCAGCTGTTCCTGTGCCCAGTATGACACTTGTGCACAAGCCTAGTGCTCAGAAAGTTGCCAAAACTCTCCTGGCAAGGGGATGCTTGGTCTGCAAGGGTTTTCCAGGACTTTTCCTGGCAGGGGAGTATCCTGGAGAGGAAACTGAAAAATTAGAAACCACTGTGGTGGCCAAATAAGTAGAGGTGTTGGACTGTCACAGCAGCACAGGGTGACTGCTTCGTGGAGCTGAAATTTTGATCCATTTTACATCAAAAATAACAAAGCTACTGCTTCTACTGTCTGTCATGCAGCTGTCAGACCTGCTCACAGAGCTGGAATGAGGTGGCAGAAGTCAGGGTTTGCATAAATTACTCATGCAAGCGTTCGGCCAGAGCCACAGGTGGATGCTGGACTTGGTTCGCGTGCCCCTCGCCCACCCTGTGCCCTGGCTCACCGCACCCAAGGGAGCATCTCAAACCACCGCTGTGCGCACCCGCTATGCAGAAGCAGCAGCAACCCCCTGTGGTGAAGCAAACATGAGCTTTCTGGCTGGTGTTGGCATATCCCTGGTATGTTTTTCAAGGTGCTCTGTGGTCTTATTGCTGACACCACCCTCAGGTTTTCCCCAGAAGTGCTGCTGCCTGCTATGTTCAGTTTGCCCTCCCAGTGCCTTCTTGCACATTTAGTTCCTGGCTCACACACTCATCTTGACACTTAAAAGTACTTTTGCGCTATCAGTGGGTAGAAATTCATATAAGAACAGTGGTGTTTAATGGAATGGCTAGCAAATCACAAGGCAGGATAAGCAATTTAGGCTGGTATTTATATCTGTTGAGTTCAGGGGTGGTCAAGAACCCCTCCAGAGAAGGGGAGAGTGGTTCGTCACCCCAGCTCTGCTGCTTTGGAGCTGAACTTGCCTGTTCCTTCATGATGGGGATCTCAAGACTTTTGCAGGGCCTCTCATGAAACCTCTTTCCCTCAACAACTGCAGGCCTTCAACACATGCGGTCAGAGGTGAACTGAAGACATTGGTTTGCTTGTGGCAATCTTCATTTTATGTCCTAGTTCTTGTAGACTGAAATTCAGGACGGTACCCTGCCAGTTTCCGTACTTGAACAAAAGGTTTCAGAGGAGTTCATGGGCTGAAGGGATAGTAACTAACAACATAAAAATGAGTTATTGCTTTTCATTCATATAACTTCATCAGGGTAGAAAATAAAAGAACAGATAATGAAAAAATTAAGGACTCATGAGGTAAATGAAAGAAATCAAGTACACCATCAAAATATAGCTCTGCTGAGGTTTTTCTTAAAGTAGTCACTTTTTTCCTGGGTCTAACTGTCCTTTCCTGCTAATCAGCCTTTTCTGGAGGTTGTCTGGTTTTCACCACTGTTAATCACATCCCACAGTGTGGTCCTGCCCTTCCCTTGCCACCCTGAGAGTTCTTTCCCCTCCTCCTTCCTACATCGTAAGTATTTTTCAGAGAACATCCTTGTTAGCTGCAGGTGGCACAAATGGAAGTTTGTTAATACTTGTTCCCATCATGAACTAGCTGTGTGACTTGTGGCTGATTTCTTGTCTATCCTGAGCACCCATCAGCTCTCCTTCAGTGAAAATAAAATTACATGGCAGGGGGCAGGAAGGGGAGTGCTCTGAGCATGGATGGTAGTTAATTGAGATGTGGAACTGAGTGTCTGGTTTCGTGGATGAAACTTGACTTCTGCCAGGTACGTTACTATCTGCACAATGCCAAGAAGCCAAGTGTAAATCATTTTATGATCGATGTTTGAAAGGATCTAGATTGATTTAAAATCTCTTATGTAAGAAAATAGTCCAAATAGTTCACAAGGCAGCTTTTAGTCAGATGGAGCTCTAGTAGCTTCAGACCACTGGTTTACACTTTGGCATGGTAGTAACCAGCACAACTGCAGGTTATCATACAGTTCCTTACTGAGGGTCACCACCCATTACAGCATCGGAGCACGTACCTGCGTTCAGCCGCTCTAGTTCAGTTGGACATCTCTCCTGAAACCTGTCGGCACTGATGGTTTTGGAAGGTAAAACACAGGGCTCCCTTCCTGCTGGCTGCTTTAGAAGGGGGTGATGACATGAGGACAACCTGCAAAACCTTCACAGCGAGGTTCACCAGAGCTCACCTGTCAGGCTGCAGCCAACTGTGTCAGCCTGAAGTCTGGTGCCTTGGAATAACAAGTAAAATGTCTGAATGTCCTATTTTCCCAAGACAAATCTAGGCATGAAAATGAGTTTGTAATTTAACTAGTCAGGCAGATGATGTCTGTGTCCCAGATGCTAAAGATGCTTGATGATCTTGCAAGGTTACTATGCCAACCATTGCTTTTTGGTGGTTGTTTGGTTTGATTGACCCGCTACTGAGACTTTAAACGTCTTTCCCTCCAAGGAGAGAAGCTTATTTTTGGTTTCTAGAAAGTTCTAGCCTGTGGAGTTCTCTCTGCAGGTCATGAGGAACTAAAAGGGAAAAACCTCTATATTCTTTGTAATGCTACAAATGACTTGCATTTAAACTCTACCAGCATATTGCAACATAATTGAAAACTCCTTCTCAGAGATGATGTTATTTTCTTGACCCTAAGACCTACTTATATATTTATATTTTTCCTTGGATTTTAGGCATGTCAGTGTTTGAGATGTATGATGGTTTTCTTTCCACACGCTGTAGTCTCTTTGATCCCGAATTCACCTCATCTTTCATTTGCTAGCTTGTTCCCAAAGCACCCATTGCTTTTGAATTTAGGAACAACATCATGAAAAGAGGAGCTCTAATTGGGTTCAGAGCAGACTCATGCCTGTGTAAAATTTGCTTTTAAGTTGAGCAGCAAGAGTCTTAACAAGTGACCTTTTAAATCTTATTTTGATTTTATTCAGGTATAGTAGTGTACTCATTAATAATGATCCTGCAATAAGTCTCCAATTACAGCTTTATTGTTAATTAAATAGGATGTGAGTTGTATTGGATGTTTTCAAAATGAAAATGGGAGGTTTTAATAGATTCCCTGATTAAGAATACTGGTCTGCATACAAGATGGTGCTCTGAAAAATATATCACTTAACAACTATAGATAAAGTACTGTTCTGAGGCAAGCAAACTTTGCTTCCTTCTCACCCCTTCCAGGGTAGAACTACTTGCTTGTCATGGTCTTACCATAAGGAAGATGCTTAATCTCATCTAACAGGAAGGGGAGGATGTTAAGGAAAGGTTTAATGTGTTCTATATTTAATATATCCAATCTTTTGTTTAAAAGGTATCATTCGTGAGGCAAAAGAAAGACCCTTACTTTGGTGATGGACAAAGGATAAAGGACTGGCATAATAAAGAGGCTATAAGGAGGGACTCAGAGCGTGTAGGTACGTAACATTCCTATGAACATGTTTTAATACAGTTGTAATTTACTTGAATTTATTTGGTAGACTGAATGCAGAACAGCGTGTTCAACTTTCAGGGTCAAGATGATGTTCTTGACACGATTGCAGTTATTGTGTGTTAATCCCGATTAAAGCCTTTCCCCTCAAATCCACATTAACCATTTTGGGGTGAAAATGTGTTGGTAACATCTTAGTAATTTTAGAATAGGTGCAGTATTGATATTTTATTTTATTTGGTTTTTAACTTACCAAACCCCACCTACCTGTACCTCTCCCAAGCCCAGGAGATCCAGAGGATAAGAAAAATGTTCTAGACTATAACAAACGTGAAAGTTTTATTCCATAGTTCTGGATTTTTTTTTTTCCCTGAGTCGCATAAAAGGGCTCATTTTGAACATGGCAGCTTTACACTGGTGTGTCTGCAAGGGCTCTACCTCCTCTGTTCAAGAGCTCACATTGTTCAATATACATGTCCATCTGTGCTGAAAAAAGCAACAGTGGTGAGGTGGTCATGTGTATTCAAAACAAAAAATGTTCTATAGGTCCTCCACAGTGTTGCCATAGCCCCTTCATCCATTTCTGATGTTAGAAGGAAGACTTTTAGCTTCTACAATTTACACAGCTGAGCGTTTTGTAGCAAAACTGCTTATCAAATAAAGTTGTTAGGTTGACATGGTTGACCCAGTGCTAAATATGACACAGAGTACAAAACTAATGAAGGGATTTTCAAATGGTTATAAGATGACTGCTCTTCTCCTGATATGTGAATTAGTTTCTGGCCAGTTAAGTACCAATTAGTAGTAATGATGCATGTTTATTTTCTGTCTATCCATAGGAAATGGAGAACAGGGAAAACCTTACCCAATGACTGATGCAGAGCGAGTGGACCAAGCATACAGGGAAAATGGCTTTAATATCTTTGTGAGTGATAAAATTTCTCTGAATCGTTCCCTTCCAGACATCAGACATCCAAAGTGAGTATCTAGTTTGCATTTCTATGAGTGAAAGTTCGCAAGTGCTAAATTACCCCATCTGCAGGAGTGTGCTCTCTTTTTATTAGGGACTCTTGTACCTTTGTTCATCACTCCTTTCACAGCTGGGTCCTGCTGTCTCCTTACTAAAGGACAGTGTATAGTAATTGCAATGGGAAATACAGGAGACTAAAACTGGGGGGGGGGGGGGGGCGGAACAACAACAAAACAAAACAAACTTCTGATTCTGAGACTTAAAATTACCAAAAACTTGCAGCCTTGTGCAGAAGAGATCTTGAACTTACCCCAGAGCCGGCTGCTTCCTTCAGCTCTCCCAATGTGACCGTTCAGTTCCTGAGCCCGCTGACACAGCCAGCAGCTTTGAGCACCTAATGAGGCAGAGCTGGTTCTTTCTGTAGTGGAAAATGATGTAAATGTCTTGTGATGACTGTGTCACTGGACACTCTGTCCAGTTCTCACATGGGCTGCTGGCTGGAAATGACCATGAAATGCTCAGGAGCAGAACAAGATTTGAGGGCCTCCACTCAACTGTGTATGAAGAGTTCTATCAGAAGTCCTTCTGATTTATGGATTAGTTTCTTAGACCCTCTTTCTCATAAAAACTTCATCAGGTTTTACAAGTACAAACTAGTTCCAGTTGAGTGCTGGCTTTTGAGTTCATCTATTGGATATTATCCCTTTGGATGGTGTCAAACTGGATTTTGTGCAAACCAGGAGGTTTTCATTAGCGAAAGTGCTTCAGGTGAGACTTAACCCTTGTTTATGCAAAGCTGAGAGGTTTTTTTAGATACTATTTGTGCAGTTCTTAATCTGAAAGCATCATTAGATACTGGAACAGAAACTTGGTTTGTGTAAAGCCATTTTTCTGACAATTTAGTGAATCTGAATTCAACATCTACTTTATTCATGAGAGATTTCCAGTATTCAGGTTTTATAATTTGTTAGCTGCACATTTGAGAGAATCCCTCTTCAGCTGTCACAGCAAACTAATCAAATACTCTACCTTGACACCTTTTCTCAATATATGCTTATGAACCAGAACAGTGTGTATAGCTCCATAAATATTTTAGGCATGCAGTTGAAATGTTTAAATGTAGAGATAAATCAGGTAACTGAAGATGCTTGTTGATCACCCCATACTCAAGTTCTAGGAAACACAGTTTGAGCTGGCTGACCGAAATTACACCTGGCCTCTATTTGCAGGGGCTGCTGTGGGCGCTGAGAATTTAAACATCAGGCAATGCCAGTATTTCTTTTTAAAGAGTATTTGTTACACCACATTCCCCATTGTTTCCCAAAGTTGCTGGCTCCTCATTGCTAATTCTGCTATGTAAACTTTTTTAAAATGTGAAGCTTCTAACTCCAGTCCCCAGTTAAAATTAATAAGTGTCTGGGTTGTCAACAACTTAAGCTGTGATTAATGATACCACTACAGCTGGTTTGTTTGTTGCTTGACACATCCTTTCCCCCAGTGTAGCGAGTCATAACTGTGGAGGTCTCAAGGAGAGGATAAACAGCGTGTGTATAATAGATGCTGGGATTAACTGGGCAGAGAGTGGAGTTACATATAGTGGAGACTTGCAGTAAAGGAACTCATGGCTCAAAAGGTCTGTTGTTCATTCCTCGTGCCTAGTAAATAAAAATGCTTGAAATGGTATGTTTTTTGTCATTTAGGAGGTTGATGAGGGCAATTTGTAATGAAGTTAGGCTGAGATGAAGACCATGAAGAGCGTTCTAGAAAGGAGCTGTGTTTCAGGGCACTTACTTTACCCAGCCTTTTACATATGGGAGGAGATAGTAGAAATGATGTTGTTTGGAGATGTACCTGCAGACAGCATGGAGTGTAAGGAAAAGGTGAATTGGGGAAAAACACAGCAGCTGTCCTGTCCTAAGCTTTGGGGCTAGAGCTGCAGTTCTCCCCAACAGCTGGCCTGGGTGGGGAAGGATAGAAAAGCTGCCAGTGTGTTTGCTCACTGCTGAGATGGTTTGTGTGGACCTTTATATAGCAAATAGTGTGTCATCTCTGCTTTCTGTTAACTGTGGGAGTCGAGAGGCTGGGGGAGGGCAGGTACTGGATCTGCCTGGTGCACACATACAACACTTTAACAGTCATGTCTTCCCCTGTTAACATTTCTAAGTGCTTCTGGGTTTTTTAATATTAAATACTAATTTTGCAGGTCTTGTAAAGCAATTGTAGATGTGGTAGCTAGAGGGAAACAATTTCTCTCCATGCTTAATGGTTAAACTTAATAGCTAAAGTTTCCTACTTGTTAAAGTTAGTTGTAAAATGAGAATTTCAGTTTAAGAAGACTTAGAAGAGATTTGGGGGCTCTTGTTTCATATTGGAACAGAATTATCGTGGAAGAAGGTTAAGATTGCAATGCCAAGGGCTGGATGAAAGCAGCCCTTGCAGCTTAATTTTGCATCTTGCATCTGTGTGTTGCAGCCAGAGCCTGCAAGCTCTTGGCAGCATCCCAAGACAATTCATTAGACTCAGAATAAGCTACTGTCCTTTCACGCAGGCACCGGAGTAACTTCCTGTAGCCACGGATATATTGAGCTTGTACAACATCTATGCATCCTTCTCCATTCCCTGGGAAAGGTACCAGGAAAAAAACTGCCGCTTTCCGTTCCCATCAGCCCTTCCGGAGAACGGGGGGGAATTAAAGCACATACGTGTGTGTGCTCTGTGCTGTGCACGTAGCGAAAGCCTCACTGGGTGCTGGCAGGAGAGCCTCTGCAAATGGGCTCTGGTGCAGGCTGGGCAAGAGGTTTGGTGTTGGGCAGGGGACGCAGCCTGCCCTGCCCGCAGCATCATCAATGTGTTCTAACAACCTTTCTTCGTGCAGCCGCTTCTGTTCTGCACTGAGTACGCGGGGTTGTAGGAGTAGAATAGATTTTTGCCCAGTGGTGAACAGCTACTGGGTGGTTTTTAGCCACAGTTTGCTGCATGGCCTGAGTTGTTACCTGTTTAACAAGGTTCAAACTCCACTTGGGGCCACACCTGCAGGAAAATAAATACTGCACTTGTTGCTGCAGTTCCTATTTTCTTCACCAAGCTACCTTGAAAACGCACCCACAAAGCAACCGAGCATTAACCCTGCTTCAAAATCAAGGATATTAATGCTGTGGGGAAATACTCTTAAATTCAAGGAGTGTCGATGGGGTGTCTGCAGACCTAACTCCCCAGCTCAATCCATGTTCTGCGGTGCTTTGTGTTCCAAGCCCAACCTTCTTCCCTTCCACCTGCAGAACTGATCTCAGGTGTCCAACCAGTCCTGCTGAAAAAATGAGGAAGACAAGACCAATTGTTTAGGAAAGTCTGGTTTGAATAATTGTCCAGCATGACAAAGGAACCCTTTGGTAGAAGTTGATCTGTTACTGAGACAGGTGCATTTCTTTATTGAGCAGTTCTTACCATGGAATTATCCTGTCTCTTCTGCGTATTTTTCACAATGTCTTGGACTTCTGGGACTGTTTAGGGAAGGTGCTGTCACACAAAATCCTTACTTCCTGCGCCTTTTGTTTAAAAATATTTGGACAACAGTTATACATGTGATTAGAGTGGTTTGCTTCTCTGAAAACTGAGAATAAGTGAGCTAAACCCGTGTATTGATAATGCCTAGATTAGATACATTTAACTTCTGAAACAACTTTGTAGAAAATCCTCTTCCTACTGACCTTTCGGGAATAAGGACAGGGAAAACAAATATTTTAGGGACTTTTGTATCTTAAGCTATGAATGGAGTTTCCTTTAAAAGCGGCTTCAGCATCTAATATATCCCTCTGTCTTCTGTGTTGCTAAGTGTCACTGGCCGTTAAGAGTCCTCCTTTCATTTGGATGTGTGTTTTTTTGCCCAGTAGACCAGATCAGGGAAACACTGACTTAATAAGGCCTGGAAGCTGATGGGTTTTTTTTGTGGGGGGGCACTTTGAATCAGTTTGAGGAGTAAAGAATGAACTAAGTTACTTGATGATAATTAATACAGAAGTGCTGGTGGGTTTGGGGGCACTGCCTTTTGACTTACTCTGTCTATGTCCAGCTGCAAGAATAAGCTGTACCTGGAGAAGCTGCCGAACACGAGCGTGATCATACCGTTCCACAACGAAGGATGGTCCTCTCTCCTCCGGACAGTGCACAGTGTCCTCAACCGCTCCCCTCCCGAGCTGATAGCAGAGATAGTGCTGGTGGATGACTTCAGTGACAGAGGTATGATCATTTCTGTGTAACATCTCCACCATGTTTACCTACCTAAGGCATCAATGAACTTGCAAATATGCACGTAATGACTTTATTATGAAGTTTTTTACTTGCCAACAGCAGAGCTCAGGTGAACCTTGCTCCAGTGCATTTGAAAGGCCAAAAGTCTGGCAGAAAACTCATGTTCCACATTCAGTGTGTGCTGGTTTAGCCGCTGATGGTGTAGGCTGTCCTGCACTTTGGATGACGTGGATAAACAGAAAAGCTGGTTTTAATGTTGTGCTAAGGGCCTGCACAGGCCATTTAACCCCAGGGTTAAATGTTTGACGCTTGGAATACCAAAACAAAAAAAGAGGAGGAAATTGCTCACTCCTCGTGTTCTGCTTTTTTTTTTTTGTTCTAGATACAGAAAATGGTAAAAGAAGCCTTGATAAAAGGTTTCCACCTCAGGCTGCCTATGATTTGGCTTACTCTTCTCCTGTTTGTGCTCCTGAAAAGTAAATCTGCGACATCCAAAGCTTTGACTGCTCTGACTTGCTGACTTGCTTGCAACTACACTCCTCATTTTGTACTGCATTGCCTGGAGTAGCCATCTGGGATTCAGTTCAAGTGCTACACACAAAGATGTGTTGTTGCAGGCATAACGTATCACCACAAATGGAAAAACCTCTAGTAATTGCAGCTGCCGTGTGTAGATGTAGTTGCCGAATTTACTTGCTCTGTGGCAGAAAGGCAAGGGATCTTTTTCTCTGAACCATTTAAATGCTATGTGATATAAATTAAGCTAGAGTTTGTCTTGTAGTTCACACCCTTGCTATAGTGGTAAAGTCTATCAAAGAAAGGAGAAATTAATGTCTTTATCCTGTAGACATTCTATAGCTACAAGGATTACATGGAGAGTCCTCTGGAGTAGCTACTGTTCTCCTGTGTTGAAGAGGGTACAGTGACTTCAATGCGTTACAATCAGATCTAGCAACTCTATTTTCTCCTTCAAAATTACTGAGACTATTTAGCTTTATCAGCTGCAGAGTTCAAGTCGTGCCACTGAAATTACTCAAATGGGGAAAAGAGCTCTCTACACGGGTACTGAAGGATACACCTCCAAA
This sequence comes from Patagioenas fasciata, assembly GCF_037038585.1. Taxonomy (NCBI): domain Eukaryota; kingdom Metazoa; phylum Chordata; class Aves; order Columbiformes; family Columbidae; genus Patagioenas; species Patagioenas fasciata. The sequence goes on along the minus strand of NC_092533.1, from coordinate 5,929,841 downwards.
AATCTGACATGTAAGAAGCTCCTAAAATGAATGTGGAAAGAAGCTTGTAGTTAGTGTTCTGACCTATACTGACTTTCAAATTAGCACCATCCAACAACTATAGTATTTGTTCTAAAGTATGCCTTTAATTAGTTTGCAAGCAAGGCATGCCGGTTTGAACAAATCAATATTAAAAGAAATAAGTATTTCTTTAGAGGATTTTTCAAACTAAGCTGGGGAGGATGAAAAAAAACCCACCATCCCAACAAGGTCTCTTTATTGCTTCTCAATATAGAAGTAAATTAGACAAGCTCAGACTGTAACCACAGCTGAACTGTACAAACAAGTTTCTTTTGAGAGAAGTGGAAGTACTGAAATCTGGTTTCCTGTGGATCTGTTTCCTTGTTCTCTAGATGTGCCCTTCTGACCAGGCAAAAGCGAGCGCTGCTGGCTGCCCACCCCGCTCCTCCTCAGTTCCTACACGTGCTGTTTGTCCAGCTCGCTCTTGCTCTGTTCCACCTGCCTCTGATCAGATGCAAGCTCTTCTCCATCAGTCATCCATCTTTCATAGAAAGGTTGCAAGAAGTAGATAAGATTAATTTGTGTGCAGTGTCTATTTATAGATGAATGTAACAGGCTACTGGTGTGGGACAGTGAGCTAAATTGTCAAGGAAGAGAATGACACACAGGCAAAGAGTGCTAATAAATTAAAAAAAAAAAAAAAAAACAAACTGTTTTCTTGCTAGTTCACTTGATCTATGCATCTTAGGACAATTATTGATTGGGGTAAAACATGTTTTCACTGCCATCAGCTCTGTACCTGCGCTATAGCCTTTCCTGTTGGCTGCTGCTTCTTTTCCAGCAGTCAGCATTCATCCTTCACCACACCGGGCTTGGCTTCCACATCCCTCCCTGGGTTTACATAGATCCTCAGTCTTCAGGAGGCTGTTAAGCCCTAAACATTTGATCTTGACTTGAAATGCCGCTGGTTACAAATTTCTGGTTTTAATTTATCCATTGTATGTAATTAAAAAAAGCCCGGTACCTGGGAATTGATCATTTAATGCATCAAACTGAACTGCATGAAGGAATGGGAAGCTCCAGGAAAAATTTTCTTTACATTTTGTGTGTTTGGATTTGGATTGTTAGGCCACTGCTCTGCTTATTTGTTTCTCATTATTAAATTAGGCAGGTAATAAAAGCTCTGTGTCTGAGCTGATGATCATCGAGACTGTGCCACAGAACCAGTGAGCAGTAAAAAGAATGAGGACAGTTTTCTTGTGTTTGTTTTTTTAAATTGTATGTTATTATATTAGTCCTCTGTCTGCAAGGTGACATGTTGTGCTTCTGCTTCAAATGCTAGTCCTGTGAATTTGTAACAGCATCTTCTAAAATCACTGTTGGATGTAGTGATAGTAGAGACCACATCTAAGATCAGAGAGGCATAGTATGAACAGTAAATGTCAGCTTCTTCCCCAAAGAGGTCAGTAAATAGTCGTCATAAACTCCACTGAAAAGCAAAAGATGAAAAGGATAATCGCTCAATAAAAATCTATTATTTTCTTTTATCGAGAGGTTACCCTGACAAGATAAAATATCAGATATATTCCACTATACCTCATGATGGCCTTTCATTGGGGGTTGTCTCAACAGACCTCTAGCACTTTAGTAACTCTTTAAAAAGAGTAACCTTCAAGAACTTGGCTTTCCCTGGCAAGGAAACTGGATCCCTGTTGCTGGCATTTCTTGTGTACTGACCGGTGTGGGGGTTAAACATACTGGGCTTTGCCAAATTCCCCTTGAGGTTCTCTCCGAGTCGTGCTCTCGTTCTGCTGTTGCACTGGTTTCTGTAGATGGTGACGTTTGTGCCAATCTATCAGCTTCTTTCATCCCTGTATCTCATCCGTGGAGGATCTTTGCTTCACATGCAGCAAACAGGACTTTGCTAATAATAAATAGTAAGTCTGGAAACCTGGCAACTGTGCACATCAGTGATTTCTCTGACAGATGTTACTTTCATCTGTTTTTCATCTGTTTTTAAGCTTGAGAAGTAAGAGGTTTTTGATGTGACTATGAAGAGGGCTGAGAAGTTAGATAACAAAGTGACAGGAGAGTGAAGACAGATTTCTGGGTTAGTTGGTGGCTGCTGTGGCCTGCAATGCACCTGAGAGGCAGCTGTGCTGCTTTGCATTGTCGGAGCTCTCGGACAGATGAATCAGCATCTGGAAGTGTCAACTGCCATTTGTTCCTTAATTTGTTTGAGAGAGACAATTCTGTGACCTCTAGCAATAAACGTTTTTCAACCAGAAGGGGCTGTCCTGATGACAGCGAATCTTAACAGTGAGAAGCTGGATTCCACATCAGCCACAGAACTCTGGGAAAGGCATCAGTCTGATGCAGGACAGTGGTGGCATCCAGTTTGCCTTGAGGTGAGGACCATACTGTCACCTCCAGCTGCTGTGACTTAAATCTTTGACACTTGAATCTTTCTTTGTGGGGATTCCCTTGTTAGGCTGGGTTAGCGCAAAAGAAGCTGCTTTCCAGCGTATGCCATTGGTCACAACAGGGTAAATCTTGTAGGGCTGTTTTCCCCTCTCTCTACTAGGTGTCTCTGTTCTCAACATCATGTTCCCATTAAGACTGCTGTCATAGTCTGTGGGGTTTCTTTCCCCACAAACTTAGTTGGAATGTCCATAATATAAGGACTTTCTTCTCCTGACCAGAAGCATTTCAAAGTAATTGTAGGGGTTTAATGTGCAGAAGAACATAGGTTATGTTGAAGAGGGAGGCATCAGTTCAGCAGACTTGTTGGAGAAAAAGAATTAACCTGCCTGGTGTTTTCTGCCCCTTCCTGCATGGTATGGAAAAACTGCTAAAGACCCACAGATGCTACAGATTAACCTCAGCTATTCCAGGGTGGTCTGAAGTAACGCCTACCCCTTTGGATAAGCAGAAATCAGAATGCAATACACGTGAATTATGACCTTAGAATTCCTGATCATAAAAACATTTAGCTGTGGCAGTCCTGTGTGGATTTGTAGCTTCACTTTTAATTTCTATAGCTGTTCTTTAGTTCTGATGTCAGTTAAATTAAGCCTTTTCATATGCTGGCTTGCAGGGTACTAATTATATCCCTCTGAGCTTGTTGTTACCAGAATGGCCCTAAGTAAACTAAAATGCTTTTTTCATGTATATCAGTTTTCTCCTGGGGACTGTCAGATGTGAAATTTGTTTGCTTTTTGATTATTTAATTACAATGCTGCTGAGTGGTGACTGGGTTCTGTTATATTGTAGAAATGGGAGGAGAGGAAGAGCAGTTGAAATGCAGATCAGTCTGTAACACTGCAGGCTTTTGTGTTGGCTCTGATGGCATTTTATTATTGATAGCAGGCAATGAATAACAGGCAGTTCATGATTCTTCAGGACCTGCTTTGGTCCTTAGACCTACAATCTGAATCTGGCTGTGGTTGTTGATCTCTAGTCTGTCTTGTACGAAGTGGATTGTTAGTCTCCATCTAATTCATGTAGCTTGTGGACACCTCTGCTGTCCAGGCTATCTCTATATTTGCATGAACAAATGCAAAACTGTCCTTTGTCTCTTGCTAGGTAAATGAACAGCCTTAAGCCAATGGAACAGAGCGCAGAGAATGGCACATTTTCTTTTTGCAGGCTGCTTGTCTAAATGTTCTTGGCTTTTCACCTGATACATATTTAGTAGCACTGTACAGCAGTGGAACATCAGTATGTTACTGCTGGGTGAAAGGCAGAAGTCAAACTCTCTTCTGTCTGTTTTGGAGAAGAGATCTCTTTGTGTTCCCATCCAGTCTCCACCCCATACAGAATCACAAATGGTTGAGACTGGAAAGGATGCCTGGAGATCATCTAACCTGAGCTTTGAACATTTCCAAGGATGGAGGCTCCATAATGTCTCTGGGGAACCTGTTCTGCTGTGCTTTGTGCTGCTGATTACAACCCTTCGAGCTCAGCCAGTTTTCTGTCCACTTCACCGTCTGCTTATCTGGCCCAGATTTCATCAGTTTGTCCATTAGGATGTTATAGGAGGCAGTGATGAAAGCCAAGATGCCTTTTATAGGTAAGAAAAACTTAAGAATGAGGGAATCCAAACATATTGGAAGAGTAGAACTAATAACATGGTCTGTGCAAGCATCCTGTATGCCCCAGTGCCCTTGTTCCCTTGTTGAGTCACCAAAAGGTGTAACTAGGGAACACTAATACCTCTTAAATGTAAACTAATTGTTTGCGTTTGTATGTTTATCTGGAACAAACCGATATGATGTGTTTTTCAGCCCTTTCTTTACTGTAAAACAGGGTAGGGTTTCTACCTTTTCACCCGTTGCAGCAATTGAAAATTTTGAATTATTCAAGACACTGTAAACTTACTGTGTGCTAGAAGGCTGTGACTTAAGTACCGATTGTCATTTAAAAGAAACATCTTGCCCTGTACTTGGGGCTAGCTCTGTATGGAGAGGAAAACATACATGTCACGCAGGTAGTTCAGAATTACTTTGAGTTTATCTTATTTATGACTTAGCTTGACAGAAATCAGTGATTCTGGCTAGGTGTTTAAATTTTGTATAGAAGTCACATTTCAGCATTCGGTTATTTGCATATTGACTGACAGCCTGTTCTTACACATTTTTGAAACTACTTTTGTCTAAATGACAGTGTTTTAGAACAAGCGTTGTCCCTTGTTGAAGGATGAGGGCCGCAGCATCAGACAGCCCTGAAGCATCTCTTGCATGCAAAGCACTGTGTTGATACAGTAATAAAGTCAAATGTGGCAGCACTGAAAATACTGCAGTCTCCCAACATCAGGATTGTTCTGGAAGCATTAACCCTCATGGCACTGTGTGTCTGTGCAGTGGCAACACATGGAGACTTTACATCCTTCTTACAGTAACCAGTCAAAATCTGCACCTGTGTCCAGGAGGCAGCAACAGGTTCAGCTGAAGTACTTGGATATATTTAACCCAATATGACAATGACATTTGCAAAGTCAACGTTCTGGCTTTTAGATTAAACATGGTATATTTTAGGGTGTGGTTATCCAAGAGACCTGTGTACTCGGCTAGATTTGCTTATAACAATTTTGTCCTCAAAATCAAAGCGTATGGGATCTCATTTTCCCTTGGCAGGTTGTTAGGGAGGTTCTGGATTTTAGCTCCATCTTTCTTCCAGGACTACCCTGTATCCTTTAATTCATGAAAATTTAGGATTCCTGAAATTATTTATTTGTTCAGCCATTTTTGATTTTTTTCACATTCTTTCTCCACTTTTACTCCTTTTCTTAGTTGTCTGTTTTCAGCAGGACTTTGAGCTGCTCTTTGACGTTTGAGAGACTGTGAAACATGATGAGCCCCAACTCAGAGATGAGCAGCAGCCACATGCCAGAAAGACCACATGAGGCTTTTAAGCCTTTTATTAAAGGAGACCAAGGAGTGTTTTCTCCAGGCAGTGTCATCTCAGTCTTTGGTTTTGACCAACTTTGTTGGCCCTTTGTTGTTTGACCAACTTTGTTGACCCTTGACCCTTTGTTTGCCCTCTCCCCTCACAGAGGACCAGTCAGATCCCTTTGTTTTGCACCATTGTGCCATCCCCGCACTGTCCTGTACCTCACTTGAACATTTACTGGCATGGGGGTCTCGGAGCCACTGAATGTCAGAGGGAGCAACAGCCAAATCCTCCTTTTCCCCCTTTAAAGATAAATCCCTATGACTTTTTAAACCTCTCTTTATATTGCAGTACATGTAATTCTGGAGGTAGCCATATGGTGTCATCTGAATGGAAAAACAAATGTGGGTAAGGCCACTTGGCTGAACCACGAGCAGCGTAATTCGGTGAGAAGGGCAGAAGTCGCTAAGTGGTGTGCAAAGGGAGAAGGCGAGGGGTGATTAATGTGTCATTGGTGCAACATCAGGTATGTAGCAAATACAGCTCTGTTCCAGTAACCACATCTGCCAGGCTCTAATTGAAAGAAATCATGTTCTTATTATCTGAAATAGAAAAGGGTTTAATACTTGAAATTTTTGATCTTTAACAGTAAAGGATTTATGCAGCCAAAGAGATGATCTTTTCATCCTCAGGTGCATGCATTGTAAAAGTCTTTTTTCTCTTAAATGTGCTCAAGTGCATCTGGTTAGTACATCTCTGAATATGGAGTGACTGTGCCTAGGACAAAGCGGTGACAGTTTTTCTTACTGAATTTTGAATAAGATTCCTTTAAAGCTTTTTAACTTATTTAAACAAAAAGAGAAAGTCACACTTTTCTGGGGTAAATACGCTTTTCCACAACCTTTTCTCAAACGTTGCTTTCAAGGTCTCGTGTAGAAGTTATGGTAACTGTTGTCTCAACCAACCAATTAAAAGATTATTTTTATAAATAAAGACACAGAACAAAGAGCTTTTTTCTTTGCTGTTAGAATTCTTGTCAGACCATCTCAGATCTGTTCAGACTGTCATGAATAGTGGGCAGCAAGATCTCCCTTTGGGTAAGTGGGAGAAGGTTAATTCTTATAGGTGGAGAGACTTGAAAGTCAGAGAAAACAAATGCACTCTTTGCTTTCAATAGAATGAAATTCTCTGTCACAAAACATACTCATTTTGATGTTTGTATCCCGTTAAATCTCAGGCTCTTGCTGATGCTCAGTTTGTGGGTCTGGTCATCAAGTCACGCTGAGCAGTTCTCAGGCTATGGTCAAGTTCTAAGAATTTCACTATTAAAATGCTTCTGACGGAAGCCAACACCAATGTCATTTTTGGGAGTAGAAAGTGACTTGGCTTTGGTGAATATCACTGATTCCGGTAGTGGCAAAAATATTACAGAGTGAAATAGGCTTCAAAGTCACTTAAGTGGTTGTGACCCACAGTCTAGGTGTGAAGTTTGATACCCAAACTCCAGTGTGACATCCAGGGAGCACAGCAGAACATTTTGACCGGTGTAAGAGTGGAGCAATAAAACAAAACCTGATGCAGGTGTCTGATTTGTGTTTATGAAGACAGTAATTTGTTATTCTCTGTTTCTGGCAGTGTCTTGTGGCTGTGCGATACTTTAGACAACTGTTAGCGGCAGAGCCTGCTTCGGATCTGTGGTGGAATGTGGATGGGGTTCGATTTTGTTTTCCTTTCTTGAGTATTCATTTTTAATCACCATTTTTGTACTTGTGTATTCCCATCATGAAGGGATATCTAAAACCTGCATTGCTCGTTAGGCAATGGCTGGAGAGCATTAAAAGTATATTCTCTAGTGTTTTAAGGGACCTGAGGACCCATTGTAGTTGTTTACTTCAGCTTTTTCTGTGACAGCCTAAATTAACCGGTTTACTTTTCATCATCTTATATTTATTGCTTTAAGAGGAGTTGCTACGGCTGAAGGATCCTTCTAGAAAGGAGATGAGGTGGCTTGAAAAGATCCAGTTTACTGTGACCTTTTTCTAAGCTAATTATTGTGTAGGGAAGGATGTCTGGCAAACTAAAGTTTAAAAAACATAAATAATTGAGGAGCAGAGCTTCTATTACAGCTCATTAAATAAATCTAGCTGCATTGCTTGCTACTAAGAAACCCTATGCATGTAGCATCTATTAGTGGGAGTTTGCAGGAAAACAGCTTTTATTTTATTCTCTTCACCTTGAAGTCTGTGTCATCACCTGCTGGGAGTCAAAAATCGAGATATGTGCCAGCTGCAGTGCAAATCAGCATTTTAATGCTTTACAGCTGCTTCTCTATAGAAGTTAATTAGAAATGTGATCCAAACACCCTCTGCCAGTACTCGTATATACCTATTATTTGTAATCATAGTTTCTGCTGTTTAAGCATGCGTTTTGGGTGCTATTCACAAAGCAGCTATTCTAACATAGGAACTTGGAGAAAGGTGGAAACTTCTTCACTGTGAGAAAATTGGAAGGTAGTGCTGCTGCAATTTAAAAATTGGATAATCTAAAGCATGTTTCTTTTCTATAAGTTTTAATTGCAGTGATATTTTCTTAATAAAGAAATGCCACACTCTCACACCATAGCATCTATTCATAAATGTCGAGGACCACTGTTACCAGTAACTATGTATGCAGTGATGTGTCTACTAGAACATGGTATTTTACCATATTGAATGGTGGAAGCCAAGGCTCAAGACTTAAAAGCAGGGCAGATTGGTACTATCCTCTCCCCTCCATCAACCAACTAAAATGAATGTGTCAGGTGAGAACAGTATTGTCCATGAGAAGTTCTAATTCTGGTATCAGCACAGCTGTGAGCAGTCCTGGATTTGTGCTTCAGGATTGAATAAGATTTATTGGCATTTCTGGCAGGTGTCCGTGACTTGTTGTAATAGTTGCATTTCTTGCCAATAAACTAAATGAGCATTGGGAACTTACAGTGAAGAGTAGAGTGTAAGTTGTAGAATATACTTCTCACATGCCAGAGTATGTTTCTACAAGTCAAATGTGTCTGTGTCCAGCATCTCTATTGGTAACTTTTGTGTTTGCCAAATAGTTCATTTTCTGTTCTCTGACACAGACTACAAGACAAATGTTTTTGCTTTGTCATTCATGGTTATCAACATGTGAGAATTATTATAGGAATGAATGATTATCAGTTGGTTTTCCAATATTGCATTAGGCTGCAACACCAAAGCAAAATTTTTATCAGTCTGTGCTGTTAATTTTAGGCTCCATAGTTGTTCTTCCTCACTTAGATGCTTGAGCTCAAAGCCTTTGGACTCCAAAGGGCTGCATTCCTACCAAGTCAAAGCAACTTCTCCGTGGGTTACATCTTGGGCCTAATGGTGTATTCACTAACAAGGCAAAAGTCCAGAGTAGAATTTTCTGTTAATACATGTATTCTTTCTAGAATCTTTTGGTTTTTGTTGTTTTGCACAGAGCAAATACTTTCAGGCCAAGAAGTTCTTTGTACGTGAATGCTGCTGATGAAGGCAAAACTGAATTTCTGAGGACTAGATTGTTTGGCCTTTTTTAATTTTAATTTTTAATCCGGTCTCTCACGATTTTTAACTCTAGTATGGGAAGCAGAGTGAAAATATGCAGGATCCTGGGCCAGTGTGTGGTGTATCAGCCTCAGAGTGCTAGAGCTGGTGATGCCATTGGTGGAGTTGCTTGGCTTCATGGTTTTCAGTGTTTTCACCTGCCCGTAGTGTTTATCAATGTAGTAGGAGGGTGTTGTTATAGCCTCGAGCGGGAGTGCTGACATTCCCTTTGTTAAACAACTGGATAACCAAAACCACTTATTTGGCCTTAAGATGAGGACACAGATTCCCCGTGTAAAAGGGCAGCATTTGGGACAGTAATACCCTTCCTACCAGTCACCATGGCTACATCAAGCTCGAATGGAATATTAAGTGTGCTGCAAGGAGTTTGCTCCTGTTTCAGCAGCTACAAAGGCCAAAGCCTGCAGCTGTCTAGTCTGTGTGTCAGCAAAGCTTTCTCTCTGATGTTTAAAAGCAACCGGCAAGGAAATGACTGAGAGTCACAAAATCACCTTGTTAGATCAAATGTAGATGTCAGAAGGGGAAAAAAATCTAAATGGGTCCTTTAATCTCAATACATATTTAAAGAAATGGGAAGGGAGAAGAGTAAACTAATGAGAATGACTGTACCCCCTGGGAAAGATGAGTTATGGCCCAGGAGGAAAAATTGATGTTGTTGATTGACCAGGGGGTCAATGCAGGATTTAAGAACTGATGCACACACTACAGGTTGGCCTCAGTGCTCCTTATGAACAAAAGATGCTTACGCTTTACAGCATGAAGAAAGGATGCGTAAATGAATTCTTCTGGATTCCCTCGGGAAGAAGCAGTTGGAACAGACTTTCTTTACAGATGAACTTTCCTGAGAGATTAAGAGGTTATGCTGTAACTAAGGTGATTATTCCCTGTGTATTTCCCTGCTTGGAAATGCAGCCTACTAAACTGTCCCTGGGGTCTGGGTGTATTTACATGCTAATGCCAGTAAATGTGAATTTTCTCATTTGAAGATTACACCTTTGTATTCAGTACTGGTATGTCCTGAAGCTATAAGTGAGTGGGGTTTGGATGTCTGCTGGAGGATGGAGAAAGCTATGAGAAAGTTCCCTTTGCAAGTAATTGATACAGGCAAGGCAGCAGAAGTTTTTGCACTTGAGTTTACAGAAGCGCACAGCACAGGCTCGCCCAGGTGGGCTTTGCCCAGCACCTTGCAGTCTGGCTTGTTTCTTAGGTCACACACTTTGAGTTTTGTGCACTCATTGCACCTAAAATGTAAGCGTGGTTTTAAAACATTTAGAAAGTGAACAAAGTCAATAAGCTTTCCAGAAACCTATTTCTTTTAATATTTGTTGTAATCTAAACAATGATGACTGCTGCATTATTAGCAGCAAGTGGGGTGGTACACTGTCAGCTCTTGTCCAATGCACAGAAACCCTTTTTCCCCCCCAGTTTTAGTTATTAAAGATGTGCTGAGACCCAACACTGATGGAGAATGAGCAGTGGAAGCTGAGCCTCCACTCTTTAAAGAGTCCACCATAGAACTGTAATCAGTGAAGCAACGGATATTAGTTTTCTCCTTTCCCAGGCTGCCTCCTCTTTGTAAGATGATTCAGCCTGGAAGGCTGTGATCAGCTTAATCAGTTTGCTATTATTGGGGCTGGTGTTCACAGTACAACTTATTAAATCAGTTTATTATCCTCCCAACCAACCTCAGTGATCAGAGAGTGAAAACATTGTAAAAAAATTAAAACTAGTGTAAGTGCTGTCTGTTTGGATAACAGCACATTTTGCTATTTAAAAAGATTACTCATCTGCACCAAAACAGGGAGAGATGGTAATTTCAATGATGTAGAGCTTTCTATTTCAGGGAGGCCTGGCTTGCACATTGTGATAGATCCGGGAGAAGTATAATTCATTCTTAAATTGTTAAACAGCCTGTTAGGGCCAAGTGTCTTAAGTAAAGACGAATGGATTCATTTGTAACCTTAAACAAGCACGTCTGCTTGTGGAGGGCAGGGATGAGAGGCTGGGATAACCTGTAAATAAATGCCAGCTGAACAGTTGCACTTCAGGTCCTGGTGGTTGGACATGATCCAAAACAACCTGCAGGGAAGGGAAACCAGCCCTACCTTCTTGAAAGGGAATTCTGCAGATCCTCCCATTCTCTCCTCCTGTACCATCTGCCCTTCAGCAGGAAGGGGAACGATCCCTGAATTTCCAGAGTGCAGCGGCTCTCCCGTCTTCAGGTCATCTTCAACTTTGAGTGTAAACTGGAGCAAAACACCTCAGCAGGAGCCAGGATGCTGTAGGGCAGAGGGAACTTTGGTTTCACTGGTGGCATCTGAGTAACACGGGAAGGTGTCTGTGAGTATTTCTGCAGTGCTGTTCATCCTGGATTGGGTTGATGGTACTCATGAGCAAGGAGACTAGAGTCACAGATGTGCCCACAATTCACTGCACCCCGAGGTAGACGTTGTGTTAATCATCTGAGCTCTGAAGAGTCCCAAAGTGCCACCAGAACATGGGTCTGCTCTAAAAGAGCCCAGTGACTTCTTCAAAACAACCCCCATCTTTGCATCTCAGGAGAGAATGACCTGAGCCATCAGTTCCACATCTTTTAAGCCGCGTCTCGTGCTTAAAAGCAAAACAAACTCTCAGGTTCTCAGCAGACCTGGTGCAACCACTTTTCTTTAACTCACCCAACCCCTGGGAAGCAGCCTGGCATGGGCATCCAGTTTGCCCAGGGAGGGAGGCGCACACTGGTTGCATGTAGCAGTGTCTTTTATAGATGTTTGTGGGGAAGGTGAACCACCCTATACCCAGTTACCTCTTAGCAGGTGCTTCAGGTCTTGGCGTGTGTTTTGGGGGAGAGAAAGGGGCACCAACCAGGCCAGGCTTGAGCTGCGTGCCTCCAGTGGCCTGCGGCTCTGCAAAACTGAGCTGGGCAAGCTCAAGAGGAGGAGGCTCCTCTCTACTGCAGAGCAGCTCTTGAGAGGAATAGCTGTTGAACTTAAAGCAGGCAGGCAAGACATTATTTAAAAACATGTCAGAAACTTGAGAATTGCTGGTTCTCTTCCATCATGGGAATATTACTTAGGTTTGTAGCGTGTTTTGAATGGATTTGGCTCTGACCAGTTGATGATTTTGCAGAAACCTCAGTGAAGATGTGGCAGAGCCGACAGGATGTGAAAGACGGGCAGGGTCTGAGCGGTTTGCAGTGAGGGGATGCATTGAGTGACTTTTGCTTTGACTTCAACAGCCAAGCCCCATGGACCCTGTGACTGCAGCAGTGCCATTTAATCTGCTCTGGCTCTGCAGATCACATCTAAGTTGCCTTGTTTCTTGTGTATTTGTCTCTTTAAGCTCTAAAAAAAAAAAATCCATCCTAGGAATTCAGCCTAGGGATAAAAAAAGTGTTATTTTTTGAAAGATTTGGGATTGCTTATGTTCAGCAGGTCTGCTCTTGAAGCTTCTCTGCTATCTTTACACAGTTTTATTTACAGCTCAAATTAAAGCAAGCAGTAGTTTTTAACTGGTACTGTTAATGTATGAGCTGTATATCAAGTTTATCATGAAGTCTGTTAGCAAGCTACTAGTCTAGTTTTTAATTTGCAGATAATCCTTCTCTCATTTATATGTTTGGGCTCTATTACTTTGGCCAGGGTAGGCGCAGCCATTGGAATCCATCCAGCTCACCTAACAACTTTCATTAAAGAAAATTGCCCTTGTAATAAAGATTACTGAGTGTGACAAGATTCCATAATATATTTTTTAAAGCCTCATAAAATTTTGTAGCAGTTAAGGCCACTTATTTGTTTTCTTTCAGATTTGCTTTTAAAAGCAAAAAATGACTTAATTGTGACAATATTTGCAATAGAGTGAATAAATATTTTCTGTTTGGGTGTGTAGGGGCCAGGGATAAGGAAATAAGAAACCCTTGTCTTTGAAAAGTAGATTTCACTGTGTTTTGTATGTTGTTTGTGAGATTGCGTGGAAATCTGTGATTCTTCAGTAAGGGGAAGGAGATGCAATGAAGTCTGCTCACTTGCAGTTCATGACACATAAGTCTTAACCTTACAAACCGCAGTAATAGAGTGTGGATGTTTCTGCAGCAATTCGGAACAGTGTGTCTTCGCATCATCCCTCCCGGCTGCCAGGACAGCGCTTGGTACGCGTGTCCCTGCGGCAGTGAGAACACCTGGGGGCTGGGGCAGCACCCGTGGCTTTTCCTCACTTCTGTCTGTTTGGCAATAACAGCCCAGAGGAATCGGCTGGGCTGCCTTCAGCTGTCACCACATGTGAAATTGCACGAGAGACCAGGAGAGTTCAGAAAGGTGTATGATGCCAAAATGTAAAAGGACCATCACACAGGTGGAAGACAAACCTCTGGGATCTTTCACAGTCTCGTATTCGTGTTTCTATCAAAATAAATCAGTTACAGAAAGTCTATATGGTTTTTTTTTTTCCATTGTTTTGGAGTGTTTGGGATTTTTTTAAGACTTTCCAGTGCTGTGTAGGTCTGGTTTACATAACATAAGTATTGTGGGGTCTGATCTTGCAAGTGTGTGTGGCTGCTGCTTGGGGAGTCGGACCCAGAGCTTCTGTCTGACAGTCACCTCCTTTATTATAACAAGCAGCCATGCTCATGTTTATCTTGTCTTGGGTAGATTAACTAAGCTGTACCTCCTGCCTTGGGCTTGGCTGATTTGTGCTTGAAGCAAGGATTGATTGTTCTCTTTTCTGATGAACTAATCTTTTGTGATAAACTAACAATGGCAAAGGATGAGCTGTGATGTTAAACAGTGGTGGGTTTTCTTTTCTTCTTTTTCTCCTCTTTTTTGTTGGCTTTTCAAGTCTACCCACTGCCTCGGGAGGAAGGCAGCTGCACTGATAATATATCTAGTCTCTATGGAAGGCCCTTATTTGAAAAATCTGTAATTGAGTGGACGAAATTTCTGGTTGCTTGAGAGGATCTATTCAGAAGAGACTTGAAAAGGATGAGGGAAAAGCGTGCTAGACAGCAAGAAGTACTAAGGGCTCTGTTGAGCAGGGAAACATATGTAGATATTGTGGGACAATTAGACTTGTCAGGCAAAACACTAAAATGCATTTGTGAGCAAAAAATCCTGGGGAATGTTAAATAAAGCTTTGAAAAGGGCATAGTGCTTGCTAGGAATACCTTAAAAGCAAAGAAGTTGGTTTGGGTGATCTTTGAAGGAAGGCAGGTGATGGCTGCTTCAAAGAGAAGGTGCAGAATGTGTTAGTCATAGGGATTTTGCCCTTTTTTTTCCTCCCCTGGCTAAAACCCTGAAGCACAATTGCTGGGTCAGCAGCATGGGGCTGAGTTCATCACTTAGTTAATTTACCCCTATGCTCTTTTTAGACAACTATTCCAATACCCAGCTTCCCTGGTGCCCTGTTCAGGGTACTTTCACACTGGTCACCTTTTCAGCCCCTGCCTTTCCTGCCTGCTTTGGAAGCCAAGGAAGACTCTGCTACACAGAACGCGGTGGATGTGTTCCCGATAGTCAAATCAAATAAACCTATGAGGTTGTTGGTATTTGAGTGACTGCCTCTATTTGAGTTTTGTTGTGTGAGATTTTAAGATCGGTTAATTGCTTAATTTGACAAACCAGCTTTTGTCTAGCGAGGCTTGTTTCCTCAAAGGTTGCCGATGGCGCTGGATCACAGTGCGTTAATGAGCAGTCCCCGGCACGCTCTGAATGGGGTTTGCTGTCAAGTAGGTCAAAATTTCAGATGCCTGAAGATCAACTCGCTAGTGATTAGGCCAGCATCAGCTCTTTGCTTATTTTTAGGTTTTTCTTTGGTGTAAAGACAGCTTTGTGCCCCTCACTCTTTATATAGACCAAGCTTTCTACATTCGTATCTGAACAATCTGTCCACTGTTTTGATCACTGCAGCTCTCCTGTTTGAATTCTTGTTAATCATGGTGACTGCAAGTGTCTGTGCTAATTATTCAGATGTGGCTTCAATCCATATTCAGTAGCACAAATATTTCAGTATTTAATTGCAAATATCTCCTCTGATAAGCATTTAACATAGGCATCCAAACATACACAGTGGCTGTGTCGACCTTGCCAGCTTGAAGGGATGTGTGCCGAGGCTTTTTGCTCTTTTTTATTTAGGTGTGAGTGGATGGTCACATTGTGTGGTTTGAAGAAAACAAACACAAATGCACTGATTGCATTTTACTTCTGAAAGTAAATTGTGCCATGCCTCTTCTGAGCTTCCCCAGTTTTCCACAGAAGTGTCCAAGAATCCCTGCCCTGATTGAGTTCTCCCATAGGTCTGCCAGCTGGCTTTTGATTCCTTCTGCTGCTCCTCTGCTGTTTTCTTCCCTCCTCCATCTTCTCCTAGTTCCTGCTTTTTTATTCTTTCTAAGGTTTTAGAACATCTTCAAAAGTCTTGGTTAAGCAGTTATGTTTAAACCCTGGATATAAAATAAATTGTTCTTGCTTTCTTTTTCCTGTTATTGCATTGGTTAACTGTTCAGGACATACCTCCAAAGCCACCTCCTCCTGGTAAAAAAGGAGCTGTGTTTTTAAGAAACCAGTTGTTACAGTGTTTAAATTTCTCATTTTCATACAGAACACCTGAAGAAACGCCTGGAAGATTACATGGCCCAGTTCCCAAACGTAAGAATCCTCCGAACCAAAAAGAGGGAAGGGCTGATAAGAACGCGGATGCTGGGGGCCTCTGTGGCCATAGGGGACGTCATCACCTTCTTGGATTCCCATTGCGAGGCCAACGTGAACTGGCTGCCTCCTCTGCTGGGTGAGTTTTGGTGCCATACGTGGCTGAGGGCTGAAGGGCTAAGGAGCCGGCAACAGGTGCTGGTGTTGAATTGGTTTTACTTGCACCTGCTGCTCTCCCCTCGTGCTGTAAATGGACAAAAGGAAGATGAAATGTCTTAAAAGGGAAAACAAAGAAAAAACAAACCAAACAAACAAAATAAACAAACATGTGGCTGTGTCCTTCTGTTCTGCTTCTGGTGGTGGTCACTGTCGCATGAGTGCCTGCTGTTTCTATCTCAATAGTTCTAGCTTGAATTAAGATAAATTGGAACAATTGCCGGAAAAGGAATGAATGGAAAGAATGAGTGTCGTTCTTAGACAACTTCACGTTTTGATGCTCTTTTCTGTAATTTCATGGTCAACGAAACCAGCAGGTACAGGTTTTCTAACATGTTTCTCCAATCTTCAGATCGCATCGCCCGAAACCGCAAGACTATCGTTTGCCCTATGATTGATGTTATTGATCACGACCACTTTGGATACGAGACTCAGGCTGGAGACGCAATGCGAGGTGCATTTGACTGGGAGATGTACTACAAGCGGATCCCTATTCCTCCTGAGTTACAGAAACTTGATCCCAGTGATCCCTTTGAGTAAGTTACTGAAATGCAGCACGGTAAAGGCTGGCTGACAAAACACCCTGTTACAGGTTTGGTTTACATCTCAGTGTAGTAAAAGTCAGAAGCTGGTGTTAAGCTACTTGCTTTTTGGCAGCTGTTTGCTTTGTTGGTTTAAAAGAAACGTGTTACGTAGTAGCTGTGAACACTCTCCTTTTCATTGCTATTTTTTGCCACCTTGATTCCTGCAGAAGTTGACATTTCATTTAAAACTGGTATGTAACACTTAATGTGGTCATTTATTACCAAGATCTTTCAGACATAACTTAGTATCCCTAATGCTCTGCTGAAAACAAGAAACCAGTGGCAACTTATATGTCATTCCCAGGTGGCAGAAGAAGAAAACCTAGCAGAATAATTAGAGCAATTTTGATTATTGCAGTGCATTGCAGAAGTAAATCTGTGGTTATGTTCTGCTGTTGCTGTGTTTGCCAACATTGAGACAGTTCTGCTGTCCTTTACTTCTGCAGTGTTCAAAAATAACCCAACAAAACACTTTTTGAGGTCAAGCTCCATGACTTGATCGGACTACTGAGACAGAGCATCCCCTGTGCAGCGTATGGGTCCCTCTGGGAGAGGCTTTGTCCTGTCACCTGATGGTGACTCTTTTTGCCTGTTTGGAGGAGGGACATTGGCTGCTTCTGAAGGGAGCCTAGTCTGATCCTCCTCATTTGCAAGTGGGAAATTAGTAGCTAATGCAAAACCAGCTGTTCAATGCTCAACAGGGCTGCAAACACACTGGGAACACTGGGTGGTGAAAATATTTGTCAAGTCTTGCTTTGTTTTTTAAATGTTTAGCTAGAGATCTGTATCTATGAATGTGTTTGTAATATGGAGTCTGGTTTTTCCTTAAGGTCTCCTGTAATGGCTGGAGGACTGTTTGCAGTCGATAGAAAGTGGTTCTGGGAGCTGGGAGGGTATGATGCAGGTCTGGAGATATGGGGAGGAGAGCAGTATGAAATATCCTTTAAGGTGAGCTATGTTCTCTGGAAATTACTTTTGTTTTGAAAACTAAAAATTGTTCTGAGGAACAGAATGTGAATGATCTATCTTGTCCTTGCTTTTGCGTGTGACTAAAGGTGAAAGAGCTGGGAGTAGTTTGGTAGCACACAGAAGAAACAGCGATGATGTGACCAGTCATTTGTGAGGGTCAGTTTTGGAGCATGATTAGCTGGGGTGTCCCCTGATCTGTGGTCACAGCTTCAGATCCATACGCTCTTCCCAGCAAGGGTAAGTCAGCTTGTGTGCAGCTCTCTGACTGTCAGGCTCCTTAGTCCTCACCCTGACAAGATGATGAAATACTCTCCTGCTTGAAGGAAGGATTCAGGCAGCTCAGTATTTGCTCAGTTGAGTACGTCAGTCCTGAGTTTGAGTTCCCAGAGATGAGAGTAACTTACTGTCTGCAGTCGATCCATCTGACTCCTGGCTGCAAGGAACCGAGACGATTAATTACCCTGCAAGAAATCCTCAACAATTGGAATAATAACGCTGTTGCTGGCAATGACTTCAGATCATTATCTGCCTGGCTTGGGGACAATTCTGTTACTGATTGCGCAAGCTGTTCAGTTGAGGGCTTTAAAATAAGAGTTAGCCAGCCGACCAGAAATGCATACTAATAGTAATGAGTCACTGTGACCTACGAAGATCACTGGTACCTGGGTTATCTCGGAATATGGCAAACTGAAATCGGTTCTAGGAAACCCACTGGCATGTCCCAGACCACTGACAGTTGGTGGTTTGTCTTGTGTTCAGTGGTGGGAATCATTTCCATAGCCTGGAGCAAACTGAGTAAAGATTTCTACATTAAAATCTGTTTGGGCCACCACACAGTTTCTCTTTCAGAGGTTGCGTATTTAATTTTATAGGTGTCTGGATGCCGCTGAACTAAGCCATTTGACCTCAGCACAGGGTGAGAAGATGGTAGTGATGCTAACGTACTGCAGTTTAGCTTCAGCATCTGAAATTCCTCATGTCTCCCCTGATAAACAGGTTATAGATGATCTCTTACAAAACAGATTCCTAAATCTCAATGCCTCTATGCATATAAAACTAGATTCAGCAAGCCATATTACTGTACATACGCACCATGTGCTCCTGTACAGCAAACAATGGAAGAGAAGATGTTGTTTTCAAGACAATGTATTTTCTTCCATTGTTTGCTCACCAAAAACACACACACACACACACACACACACACAAAAAACCACAATCACAAAACCAAAACTAATTATGTCATATTTGAGGTCCCTTATCCTCTGTAATGGTGGCAGGAAGGGGTGGCGGGTCACCCTTTTTGGAGATGCCATTGTGGTTAGAGCTATTTATTTTTGTGTTGCATGTAATGAGATGGTGTAACAACGTCATTCTCTGCAGGAGGGGCAGGGGCTGTGTTTGGCCTCTTTGCCTTGGCCCTTTTAGAAAGCGCTGGTTTCCCAGAGCGATGACAGCGGCTGGGCGAGCCCTTTGTCTCTAATGCCACAGCCGACAGTCGCACTGCTTGATCTGCAGGAAATAAGATGACTGCATTCAGCTGTTTGCTTATCCTCTCTGAAACACACTGTGGTTTATTTCAGTCCAGAGATGGTAATTTATGGAGGGATAAATTTGCTTTAATTAATCTCTGCAAAGACCCCTTTTTTCTTTCATTGTGCAACAGAAAAATGAAGTTTTAACTGAAAGAGGCTCAGTGTATTTTCAGAAATTAAGATAAATTGATACATTCATCTGTGGCTGATAGATTTAATAATTCTGCTGGAACTGCAAGAATAGAAGGTTTGTTCATAGAATTTATGAAGCTATGACATTTCCTGGCGAGCTTAGAGCTGCATTTTTACCTTTAGAAGCAAACTGAGATTTTTGAAGTTAAAGGGGCACTGTCAAATAATTTAAAGTTCTGGTTTGAGATTTGGGATACCTGTTTTCACATAATTTATTATTTAATGGGAATTCAGATTCTAAGTGTGTCAAATGCACAGCCTTTGGCTTTGACAAGGGATCCGTTCCTGTGCCTGGGGCTGTGGGTGCAGGTGCTCTTTGTGCTGCTGGTTTTCATCCATTCCAGCAGATCTGGCCTCCTCAAGCCTCACCAGGAGTAGATATTTTCTTTCATTTTCTTTTTTCCTTAAGCATATTCTTTTTTTGGCCACATATATATGGGCTGTGCTTTACAGTTTTTTTGCCTTTATTTTAAAATCCAGGGCTCTGTTGCTGAGAGACTGGAAGTAAACAAGTTTATTTAGGAGCCTCTTGCCTTTCTGTTTTGAGATGGTGCGTATTTCTGTCATCAGCTGGCTCTGCTTCCTTCTGTGAAGAAACTTCGAAGCGGAAGGCAAGCCAACAGAGAAACCATCAGTGTTTAGCACCTCAGAAAACATTTAGCTGGAGGATCGAACTCTATTAATAGCCTTGCTCCTTGTATAAAAGATGTACACTAAACATCACTAGAAAACATAGCAAGCTGGAGGGACAAAAAATATAGGTGAACTTTAAATTAGAAACAAACTTTCTAACCCAAACTACTGTGTCTGGGTCTTCTCAATCCCTTAAAACAGAAATTTCTAGACTAGAAATGGAGCCAATCTATCCGTTCCATATTGAAACAGAAAACACACGCTGCTTCTTTTTCTTTCTTGTGTATACCCAGAATAGCTCAGCCTGTAACCAAGGACTTCTACAGGTCAGGGATCTTCCTATTTCAGGTCATCATCCGACACCACGGGAAGGTTATGGTCTTGAGTCTGAGTCGCAGGTGTTACGCTTGTTCAAATGAGCCTCGCTGCTTCAGGAACCCTGTTTGCAGAATGCGACGGGCAAACCGCGCTGTGAACCCACGTGGTGTGAGAACCGTGGTGCAAGAACCGTTCTCCTCCCTCTCAGTGGGGGTGCTCACCTCGGAGTGCATTCCTCGGTTTTGGAGAAAGGGTTAACAAGCACACACAGCTGTTTGTGTGTGGCACTTGTTACCGTTCCATTCTGCTGCCCCCAACTACAGCCATAGTTTCTCTGGTCCGTTTTTGTGGGGTTTGGGAGCCACTTCCATACCCCTTCTTTTCTACAGTTTTTTCTGTCTTTTTTATCTTTCTGCAATGATGTGAACAAAACTTAATACTTTACCTGAAGTGACAATGTGTCTTTTCTAACCACAACTTCATAGCTCTGATTTTCTGAATGTTCCTGCATACTCCACAAATACCAACATTCTCCTGCCTCCATAACCTCTTCATTTTCTTTGAGATTAATATATTTAATTTGGAGCATTACATATGAAGCATTTAAACTGTTCCTTTCTGCAAATGCTGCTTTGTACAGCACTTATCTACGCTTGGTTTTATTTGCAATCATGGTGCCTCTTTTCCAGTATTTTTGTGGCTTCTATTCGGTTTGACTTATGTAATCTTCACTAAACTTCTTCAAACCTCTCTTCCATAAATATATAGTCTCTGATTTTTTGGATGTGGGGGAACAGAAGAGGAAAAATTATGTCTCTGACTTGTATAGGCATAAATATAGATGTACTCTGTACCTCAGGTCTTGAGTGGTGTGGTTCTCAGTCTTTTAATTGTACATTGCACTTCAAGAGCAAAGACTGAGAATCTGGAGTGTCTCTCACTAGGTGATAGATCACTTCAGTTTTAGAAATGTTTGTCTTGTAATTTAGAGATTGTGACACCTTCATAAAAATGAAAGGGCTTCGTGCAAACAAGCCATATTGACAGGTGCCCTGAAAAGAACAAGTAATGAAGGGCAAAGGGATGGGTAGTACTCGTGATCTTTACTCCTTGCTTCAGCAATAGGAAACATCCACCGCACTTACTCTGGTGATCGTAGATCACTGCATTATTCCAGATCCTTTTCCCAAAGTATCGACAGGGGTTGCTTCTCCTGATTTCCATAGCTGAAAGCACGTTGCGTGTTTTCCAACAATCCCAAGGGCTCCGTAGCTTCTCTCTGCGTATCTAACGCCTTCATCTCCCTTGCCCACATCGGCAGCAGATTCCTGATTCACATTTTGCCACCGGCCTCCTGGCAGGTGCTCACTTAGGACGCAGCTGCCAAGGGTTCGCTTCTGACAGCGTCCACTGAAGTTAGTGCTGACTGGGAGCCTCCAGTGCTCATTCCAGGCACATCCTCACACCGCTCTCCAGCGGCTCACGTTTGCCCACACTGAAACAGGCCAGGCATTCTGCTGGTTTTTTTGTGGTTTGGTTTTTGGTTTGTTTTATTTTGTTTCTAAGCCAGCACATGCTGCTTAATTCTCAGGCTCTCAGCTGCAGTACAGGGTGGCTTCTTCCTCCTTTCCTATCTGCTGATGCAGATATCAGGTTCAGCCCATTGACTTGGATTTTTGGCCTCTGTTCACGCTGGTGTGCTTGGCTCAGGTTCTGAAATAGCCTCCCACCAAGCAGCAGCAGGAAAGTGAAGCCTGGAATGTGATTTTTTTGGGAAGCGTTATCATTCCTCCGAAGTGCCCCAGACAGTAAGGAGGGGCTGTGCTGGTGTATGTTGTATGAGCGAAGGTGTTGTGCAAACACACAGATCCCAGTGCTTTTTGAGCTACTTTAATCTTTTATAGAGCAGTAAGTCCCAGCTGCAACAGCAGCTGATGCTTACAATACAAAGGATTATTATTTCCCTGAATTATTGGTTGTCCTTGCTTCTATCCTCTCACCTTGTTACGCAGAGAACCCCCTTGACTTCCCCACTGTGTCCTTTTCTTGCCACCTTTCAGTGTGTGCTCAGACAACCAACCAGCTTCTCTCCATTGGTCTAACCCCTGGTCTTTATCTTTGTTGTGGCTTGCAGAACCAGCTTTCTTTTCAAGGTTTGACTCTTTCCTTTGTGTTGTTTTTCTTTTTCCTCTCTTGGGAAGCATTGGCTCAATAAGGTTGCAGTCTTTGGAAACCATAAACCTTGTACACCCAGATAATTTGTGTTCAGACACCAACCACGGTATTGTATTGTGTGTTTGAGAGTAGAGGTTCGGCTATCTTACATGACATTGTTTTCTGAAATAGCAGAGAGGGAATTGGATCAGCATAACATTCCCATGTAGAGAATAGGTGACATATTATCTTGTGCTTTTCTAGCACACTGGCTGAGTCAAAGGCTCTGGAGGTGCTTTATGAATAGGGAGTTACAGGTCTCCATGCCACTGAGAAGATCACCAGTGTTGTTACTTTATTTTTTTTGCATATGGTTTTATTATTAGGATGAGATTATGGCCTTAGAAAAATCTCCCGCGGTATCACTTCAGTGTAGCTGAGATCTGTCAGCTGCTAGGTGCCTTGCTCAAAATGTAGATTGGTAAAATTGTGCCTGAGGAAGAAGAGAAATTTCCTGTTCTCTTGTAATGAGATCTGATTAGATCATTGTATAAAGCACTGCCTGCCTGACCAGCTTTAATTCTTGTTCTCACGGTGTTTTACTAAATGGCTGATTGAAATTAAGCGTGTCAGGCTCAAGCTCTGATGTTTACTGTCATGTCAGGGAGATGAGGCACCGTCTCACCCTTCTGTAAAACAACAAGAAGAAAGTGGCTCTCCACGCCTAAGGAGAACCCAGCAAGTGACAGCCGGTGTTATGTGAAGGCGCGAGGTGCTGCCCCACGAACAGCACCGGTTCAGCTGGTTGACAGCGCTGTATTTTTAGCAGCGTAAGTTCTGGCGTGTCATGCCTGTTAACTGTACCCTTGTTTAAAAACAACCAAGTACTGCTCACTGAGTGGAAGCATTCTCTCAGCTAGCTGGCACACAGCTATTTTGGGTTTGCTTCACTTGCAGTTATTCCTTGACAGACCCTTGGATGTGATTCCCCTGACCTTTAACTTTCTAAAGCTTTTGTTAGCAGTGTTTTACCAATGCATGTCATGCACTTTCCCTCTCCCCCTTCTTCCAGTTTTATAGATAAGGACTGGTAATTGTCTTTATGGAGGTTGTAATGAGTTCTGTCACCACACAAAGCAGCTCACTAATAAAATAAATCAAAGCAGCAATGAATGAAAGGGAAGCATGCTTTTAAAATTAGATTTGTACTGCAAGTGCCACACTGTCACTTGCAGCATGAGACTATTAAAAAGGCGCTGGGTTGGCAAAGTACCTTGACAGGGTCACTGAGCAGGGATTAGGAAGCTTTCCCTTGCCTCCACACAGCACTGGTAATTGAAGCATCGTTTGGGAGTAAATATTTTAAAGTATGATTAGGAATAGAGCCTGCAAAGCTGATCTTAGATTTTTACTTGTTCAGTAAGTCAGTTAAGTAGCTTTTCTTATCATATCATTACATGAGTTTCTGTAAGATCATCTCCTGTGCCTGGAGTCTTGTACCAGCTTGGAGCTCTTGTCCCAGCATATCATCAGTTTTGTCTGGGTCCCCACGCCCCCCATGCAGCACTTGGTAGATCAGTGCTGTCCCCATTGCCACCTTGCAAGCTCCGCAGTGCCAGGACCGCGCTGTCCTCATTTCTTGGGTCATTTAGGAAAGTTGTGTTTTCAGAGGAGACATGTTCACAGAGGCCTGTTCGAAAGCCTTTCCGTAGACATCAGGGCAGGTGAGGCATCCTGTGGGTAGGCAGCAAAAACCTGCTGTTTCATTCAGGCTTGTGTTGCACTAAAATGCAGCTGCTTGTGGACAGACGGGGCTTAGGTGCTGCAGGGTCAGAATTCGGGTTGTTGAGGAGCGTGTGTGCCCTGGCAACTGAGCTCTCAGCTTCTTCAGCTCTTCCTACAGTTTTTTTGTAGTTCCAAGATCTGTGGCAGCTCTCACAGCCTTGCACAAACCGTTTGTGTCATAGAAACACAAAACATCCCCAAATTCTTGTTTTCTCAGCCTACCTGTTAGTTTCCTAGCAGAGAAATCATTCAGTGGCCCTCTGCAGCAAAAAGCACAGCAGCTACGGAATAAGCAGCATTTCTAACTCCACTAGAAACATCACAAGCTGAGTGCCAGTTTCTTTTTCCATCTTCATCTCTTCTGTACCAGCCTCTCAAGACACAGCTGGGACAAAAAGATTGAAATTCTGTGGAAGGAGTGTTTGTCAACTTTCTTCTTGTCTCTCTCACCAAAACGACATGTAATTAAGTACCTTGAACTGTAGAAGTTGCCTGTGAAAAATATTCCTCTAACTGAGAGCAACTAACCTCCATTAAGTTACACGCAGTCAGCAAATGACTGTAATTGTAAGGGCCAGTAGACAGAGCTGAAACTCCAGAGGACTTTCATGTCAGAGCTAATAATTATGCAGCAGCCTTGGCCAAATATTTCTATTCCGAGCTAAGTATTTAATATTGTCGCTGTAGAATATTAATGGAATTGCCTGCTATGTGCGAAGCTGTTGACTAAGCTAATTGTACAGTGAACTGCGGTGGCTCAAATTAGCCACAGTGAATGGAGCGATCAAGAACACTGCAGCAGGCAGCAGCGCCAGCGGAGCTTCTTAAATACTGCTGCCTTTGGGGCGGTAACGTCAGGTCTAGGGACAAAATGAAGGGCAAGACAGTGTCGTGCTTAGAGAACTCAGAAAGTCATTTGTCTTGCATGCTGAAGGATACTTCTGTAAGTATTGATTAGATATATCTGGGAAGCGCGTATGAATCTATTTCTTAAACCTAATGAAGTAGATTGGCTGGTTTGGAAAACATCCCCTTTGGTTTCACTTGGACAAAACTATTACATCCGTGCTATAAATAAAGGATAAAAGAAAGTTGTGGCAGAGTGTTGGCACAAAGTGAAATCTTCCCAGATGGGGAAAGAAACGTCTGGGCCTCATCTCGACATGAACCAAGGCTTGAGGTCTTCAACTAGCAGTGTGTTCCAGTGACTTTCGGAGGGCTTTTTTAGAGCTAATTGTGCTTTCACCAGGCAGGGATTTCTACTGAACTTGTAAGGCTGCAAAAGCAATGAGTGCATGTCAGCAATGAAGGTACATGAGAGCAGTCATAACCACGGGGAAAAAGTAGCAGTTTCTTCTGGTTTTTGGCACTTGAACAGGCTCCTGAGTTCCCTGGAGTGTTTTGTGTCACAGATGACCCGTGCTACAGAGGTGCGTTCCCTTTTACAGCAACATTACACAACCTACACCCAGGTATTTTATGGCAGTGCAGTTTAACTATTGAGGTTACTATTGCTGTAATAACATGTATCAATTTAAAATGTGTCACGTGCTGTTCTCTGGGTGCTTGGATGTTTTCTTTTTTCCCGTTCTTTTCTCTAAAGAAGGCAAAATTGAACTGTTTAGCCATTGGACTTGATAACACTGGTGCTAAATCAAGGCTTGCTGCATGGCTGGAAGTGGGGAGTTATAGGATTTGAGACTAAGGCAAGGAGGGGAGGGTGTTACAGAGGGACTGTACTTTAAAGTAAAAGATCTGGTTTAAATTTTTTCATGACTTGAAAGTATTTCTCTTCTTCGTTTTTCTCCACATAACCAAGAGTGAACCTGTATCTCTGCTGTTCCACAGGTATGGATGTGTGGAGGTCGCATGGAGGACATCCCGTGCTCTAGAGTTGGTCATATCTACAGAAAATATGTTCCATACAAGGTTCCGACAGGAGTCAGCCTGGCAAGAGTAAGTGGCAATGACATTCCACACGACAGATGTCTGAGTGCAATGTGACCATGCTCTTGTCTCCTCTCACCCCACAATGGGAGGCAAATGTAGGCTTTGTAGTCAATAAATTGTACTTGTACAGTGCTCACATGAGCAGTTTTGCAGTGGTGAATGTGTAGCACAAAGTGAAGAGAGCCCAGGGGAGCTGCAGACTCGTGCAAACAGCTGCCGTGCTCCAGACATCAGCCATTCTGGGTGCTGGGAAGGGGCTTTGTGATCAGATGCTGGCTATGGAATCACCAATAAAAACAAGATATGGCTTTATTTGTCCAATACTTCAGTCATTTTATGGCTGTGCTCTCCAAGAGCAGCAGGCTTTGGCATGGTGATTGTGTTTTGGTGATTGAAAGACCTCTCAGCTTCAAGCATCACAGACCACCGAATGAGCGAGCTGTAATTTTCCACAATGTAATGTTCTGTGCCATCTTATTTCTCAATCTAGTGCAGCCGAAAGAGGAAAGAGCTTTTGCCTTTCACGCACTAGCTTTCTCCAGTTAATTTCCAAACTGAGAAGGGATTGCATTGCCCTCTGGTGGGAGAAAAAAATCATAAGAGTAGGAAGGCTGCAAAACTGAAAAAAACAAAACAAAACACAAAAAGTACCCTGCTGTTCTGCAGTCTTATGGCTTGCACAGTGTTAAGATGTTTCCCAGTTTGGTAGCATCACCCTAGTCATAGATTTGGATTTATTACTCAGCCAAACAATGACCTGTCAGAGCGATAGAGTGCTCTCCTATCTCTGCCGTCGCTTCAGGAAAGAGCTTTATTTCTTGTGATTCGGTATTTGGCTCTCACACACTCCCACAGCGCTGGAAGGAGATGGTGAACAGGTGTAGGGAAGGCAGTTACTTGGCATCTAAGTGCAGCACCTTGAGATGAACACCTGCTCTTGTCGTGCGCCAATTGCATTTGAGGCAGGGTCAGCACCCTGCTCATTCTTAACATGTCACTTTCTTTGGTAGTAAATGACCCCTGCTGAACTGACCACCTCTGTGCAAGGTGGGCTGTGCTCCTGAGTCACTGCAGTGGTGACTGCAGGGGACACCTTACTGTGTGACACCAAGAACGTACCTGAAGTTGCCAGAGAACAGTCCAAAGTCTGATGGTCCCTGGAGTGTGCTGGGACAGGCGGTGGGGCGGGTGTCTCCAGAGCAGGCTGTTCTTGGCTGTCTTGGAATTGCACAGTGGATTAAGCTTTACAGTGATAGGTAAAATATACTGCTGCCATGAAGGAAACCCTTTGCTTCTCTTCTGAAAGGTCATCACCTGAAAGTTCTCTATTGCTGTGGTATCTGAGAGTTTCTTTTGAACAGCTTTTTTTAGCCCAAAAAACAGAAAAATAGTGGTAAGAAAGACTATTGTAAGCGGAAGCTTTCCAGAAGGGAGTACTGCAGATCCCATTCCTAGATGGGTATAAAAGATGCAATAAGAAGGATTTAAGAAAGCGGCTTTTTGTCAGGGACCTTTCAATGTCCAGTGGTATTTACCAGCATCATTTTCTGACTAGCTTCTTTGCAGAAGAGGAAAAAAAGGGGGGGAGGTTGGAACCACACAACAACTTTTGATTAATGTTGTTTTTCTTAGCCACAAGGAACTAGATATAATGGCCAAGTGCCAGGATTCTGTTTTGACCTCAACTGAAAATATCTTTCTAAAAGTCCCTTGGAACTGGAGAATAATAAAAATAATCTTTGTCCTAAAGCTGGAGAGAAAGAGTGGATGTGAATGAAAATCCGTTCTGAGCAAAAACATGAGAGCTGTTCTGAATGCTAACGTCGGTAGTTTGTGCAGAGGGTTCTGACGTGTTTTTCTGGCACGTTTTCACATGCGGCTGTTACCCACACAGAACTTGAAGCGTGTGGCCGAGGTGTGGATGGATGAATACGCAGAGTACATATACCAGCGCAGACCGGAGTACCGGCATCTTTCTGCAGGGGACGTCACAGCTCAGAAGGAACTTCGCAACAACCTCAACTGCAAGAGCTTCAAGTGGTTCATGAACGAAGTCGCCTGGGACTTGCCGAAGTTTTACCCACCAGTGGAGCCTCCGGCAGCTGCCTGGGGAGAGGCAAGTTTGTGCTCGAAATCTGCCGTGGGCAAACAGACTGCGGTTTGGTTTTTTAAAGTTGGTTTGCTGTAAGTAAGGTGGGAAAACAGAGTTTAAAGATCCTGTTTGATATGTTTCAGAACACCTCTACCATTATATTGGCCTGATAAAAGGCGCCCACTAGGCAGACGTTGTGAAGTTAGTAGAAGGCAGAACATGCCAGCAGGGAGGACTAGGGAGAGGTGGCAGCTGAGCAGTAGTAGAAATCTTGTCTTTCCAAAGGGCTACACAACTGTGGTGAGCTACTCTGCTCCTTAGCTTTTCCATATGAAAGCCAGGAAAACCATCCCTTGTTTTGAAGTCAGCTGTGTTCTGGGAGAAGAATCGCTCCAGGGCGAAGCCGTGGATTGTTACACACAACAACATAGTGGGTTCTGCGGCCCTGTAGCTAATGGGTTTTTCTGTGTCCTGGAGGTTGTTGTACAGCTGCTGATGGTTCCCATGTTCTTTCCTGGCTGTTGTCTACCAGCTGAGATGCATAGTTTAGTGAGGAATTGTAAAATTGTTTTCAAACGTATAGTGCTGTTACTTGAGGCAGTTTAAGTCTTCTTTTCTGTCACTTGGTAAGGGTAGGAGATTCAGCGACTAATTTACTATTTCAGATACGCAATGTAGGAACTGGACTGTGTGTGGATACTAAGCATGGCGCCCTGGGATCCCCACTGAGGCTGGAAAACTGTGTGAAGGACAGAGGAGAGGCAGCGTGGAACAACGTGCAGGTAACTGTCCCTCGGTAGATCATTGGCCCCTGAATAAATCCGCAGAGGGAGAAGTTATAAGCACAACAGTTTGAGAAGGAAGGCCGCTGCACAACTCTGTCAGGTGAACAGAGGGTGCTGTGCACCGCAAGGCTCGTGTGCTAATTACATTTGATGGGCTTGTAGCAGGATGTGGCTTGTGCTCGTAACGAGGTCTGGAGCCTTGCAGGCTTGGTGCTGAGCTTTTACCTCCTCTTTGAAGTTCTCAGAGCAACAAAAGAAAGCAGAAGAAAACAATGTGCCAAAATAATAAAAGAAACCAGTAACAAGGCAGCTGTAATATGTAACAAAGTGAATATTAACTTCAAAGGTTGTGCTGAAAGAAGTGATGGAGGAACATCATGCATATTAATGAACCTGCAGGAGCATTCAATAACCGCTTACTATCATCCCTGTGACAGGAGGCAAATGCATTATAAACACCCAGCTATTGCTGGAGAGAGATGAAACCGGCCAGGCTATAAATTCACCTTCTCAACATATAAGGTGCCAGAAATGACAGCTTTATTGTAACAGAAGGGAGGGAAATATTAGTTTGTCTAAACTGTAGCAGCTGAGCTGAGAAAAGATCAAGAAAACAATGCCTCTATTACAGAGCCATGCATAACTCTTCAGGGGAATGGCTTCAGTGGTAGGAGACAGAAGGCTGTTGCATATCAATTTTGATGCATGAAAACTAGAAACAAAACCAATTTACTCAGGCACAGTCCAAAACTAAGCCTTTGTTGCATCAGGAGGATCTTGAACAATTAGTGTTGGCTTTACGTTTAGAAGGAGAATGCGTTTTGAACTTCTATGTATCATTGAGCCTAAACGATTGCAGTAATTTCTCTCGCAAGAGAAGTTTAAAAGAGAGACAGGAACAAAGTAGCTTCTTTGTGCAAAAGTTTTTGGCCATGCTACTTCAAATAGTAGCACCCTGCTTGTTACTGGTCTTCCTTACTGTTCCATGAGATCTCTCTGGAGAGAGGACCATTCCTCCCCCTGGGTCCAAAAGGAGTCCCCAGAACAGCCCTTCCCTTTGGGGACTGAGAGGCACATGTGGTGGCTGTAGCCCTGCAGAACCACGCCGGCTAGTGCTGGTCACAGAGGACACTTGCAACCTTGCCAGAGAGGCTGTTCTTGTCAAAGCAGAAAGCAAAAGCTGGACATAAGTGCCTGCCTTTAAACCAGTTTGTGTTCTGTGAGATTTGGTCCTACGGTGCTTAAAACATGTCATAGGCCAAGCTCTGATCATCAGGTTGACAATGCAGCTGGACCACACAACGGTCTCAAGCTGTGGCCGAAACCAAATGCCAAGAGGGCAGGGCAAGGAGCAGAGCATGTGTGTGGTGGTAGTTCCTCCAACTTTTCTACCGTAGTCCAACCCGGTGGCTCAGGGTTTCCAGGCCACATGTGCTCACATCTGGTGGTGTTGTGGTTTAACCCCAACCGGAACCTAAGCACCACGCAGCCGATTGCTCCGTCCCCGTGGGACGAGGGAATCAGAATAGTAAAAGTGAGAAAACTTGTGGGCTGGGATAAGAACAGTTTAACAGGTAAAGCAAAAGCTGTGTGCACAAGCAAAGCAAACCAAGGGATTCATTCACCACTTCCCACGGGCAGGCAAGTGTTCAACCATCCCCAGGAGAGCCAGGCTCCATCACATAAAGGTTGCTTTGGAGGATGAACACCATCACTCTGAATGTCCCCCTGTTCCTCCTTCTTCCCCCAAAATATATACTGAGCATGACATCATGTGATACAGAGCATCCCTTTGGCCAGTTTGGGTCTGCTGTCCCGGCTGTGGCTGCTCCCAGCTTTTTGTGCACTCCCAGCCTTCCCAATGGCAGGGGCCATGTGAGGAGCTGCAAGGTCCTTCACTACTACTAAGCAATAACTAAAACATCAGTGTGTTATCAACATTATTTTCATTCTAGATCAAAAACACAGCGCTCTACCAGCTAGAAGGAAGAAAATTAACTCTATCCCAGCTGAAACCAGGACAGATGGCTTTCATCAAGGCCACAGCATTGTCAGGCATAGGTTGTGCGTGGTTACTAGAGCTAAAATCCTTTCTATTTTTTTTGTAGTATCCTTCCCTTCATTTCACCTGAAAGTACTGAGAAATCACTGCAGGGTCAGTAGGAGGGAGCTCCAAGAAGCATTTCCCCCATGTTTGTCCTTCTGACAAACATGAGTGAGTGGGGTGGGGAGCTGTGGGCTCCTGTCCCAGAGGTGTGGGACAGACTCTTCCCAAGGTGGCTGCAGGTGGACCCATGTGATTACCACTGGCGTTAACTCAGAGCTCCTGTAGCACTCTGCCTTTTTTGCTACCTGTGAAGTGCTGTAATTGGTCAGCTGCTCATTTAATCCACGATGTGTGTCTGCATTGCAGAGACATTCACAGCTGCTATCAGTACCTGAGATAACCAGCACGGCTGTTTGCAGCAGCACACTCATTTAGTGGTGCAGCAATCCATGGAGTAGCTGGTACAGGCTCCCCTGGTCAGCAGTCACTGTCCCCAGAGGTTTTTCTCTAGAAGATGTCATTTCCGTGAAGCCATCCCCACCCTGTGGGCAAAGAAGGGAACGTTGTTCTGCTGGTGAAAGCACCATGTGTGGTGTCAGCCATCCTGAGTGTCCTGTTTGTCCTGGCAGGTGTTCACGTTCAGCTGGAGAGAAGACATCCGTCCTGGGGATCCTCAGCATACCAAGAAGTTTTGTTTTGATGCCATTTCCCACAGCAGTCCTGTGACCCTCTATGACTGTCACGGAATGAAGGGGAACCAGCTCTGGAGATACCGAAAAGTGAGTCTGCGTGTGTGTGCATGCACGTGCGTGTGCTCGTTTAAGGTGCCAAACTGCCTGTAGGCATTCAAGTTTCCTTAAAATGTCACCGCTCACGTTTTATTCCTCTGTTCATGTAGCGGTGCTAGGAGAATCCGCAGGCAGTCTGTTGTCATTGTGCCGTTAATTGCTCTTCCACTGGTTAGAAATGGTGACGACTGCTTCTCCAGGGCTTGCTAAGCAGAAGGACACTCTCCTTGCGGCTCTGTCCGCAGCTGGCACTGAGATGATGCCACACGTTTGCAAAACCTGTTTGCAGAAAGGTGTGGTGTGTCTATTGGTTTGTTCTAAGCACTAGAAGTTATGCCCGAAGTAGATAAGGATTTATTTATCCTCCTCCTAAGCTATCCTTCTGTGGGCAACAGGAAGTAAATTCTTGACTAAATGTCTTGTCCAAGTCCCTGCAATCTGCATGCAGGTGCTGTGGAGTGACTGCAGCAGGATGAGAGCCTGGTGGCTGGAGAACCTGGGTTTAGATGTAGTTTTCCAGCTTCCCCGTGCAGATGGGAGGATTGGGCTGGGTTCTGTTGCAAGGGGTGGGAATGGACCCTGCTACTTGCCAACCAGTGAATTGTGGAACAACTTCACACACATCCCAGTGACAAAACAGCTTGCTTTGTTTTTTAAGACTTCTCTCTGTTGGTTTTAGAACAGCTTTGCTTCTCTGCTTAGCAACCTCACGTCAAATTTCTCTTCTCCAGGACAAGACTCTCTTCCACCCAGTAAGCAGCAGCTGTATGGACTGCAGTGAGAGTGACCGAAAGATCTTTATGAACAGCTGCAATCCTTCATCTCCAACACAGCAGTGGATATTTGAACATACAAACTCAACCGTCTTGGAAAAATTTAACAGAAATCTTGATCTTTAAAAGACTGAGAAAACATATATATTTTACAATTATAGTTTTTACTGGGGAGGGTTACAAAAAATTTTTTTAAGAATACTTTTTTTTAAACAGTTAATGAAGGTAAAAGGGAGAATCTCAGGAGAAGGTTACCTAGCAGGCCAGTCTTTATTGTGAAGATGCTGCATCCTTCTCTTCTGAGGATGGTGAAATTTCAAAGGCTTTGCCAGAGCCACTTCTGTGCTGAGACTGGAGCAGAAACTCTGTTTTTAGAGGAGTCTGAATGTGATTCAAACTGCTTTTTGCTTTTGTTTTTTTTTTCCCACTGTTGTGTTTCCCACCTGGGTCCGATGTTAAATGATTTTCGTATCCAGGAGCCTCCAGGACCTTCTGTAGCTGCTATATCACCCGCTGAAGTGTTCCCACATATGTGTTTTATCTCCCAAAGTCCACATAAGTAAAATCTTGAACATGAGTTTTAGTCCTTTGATAAAAAAAAAGCCATCAAAATGTAAAATGAAGTGGATTTTTTTTTTTTGCCCTAAATCAAGATGTATTTCAAACAGATTGAATATTATTACTTTCCAAATCGTAGCTCTGATAAAGGAATGAGCTCTAGTGGAAGTGCAGCCAAGTGTTGGGAATATCACTGTAGCTGTTAGTGATGAGAAATCTGAGTTTCTGGTCCCTTCACTTTATGGTCAGTTTGTCGCTCACTGTTGACTCTTCAAGGTGAAAGGTGAGCAGAGGGTTTTTAACTAAGCAAGGCTCTTATGGGTGAAGATTTTTGCCAAGAGCCTTTGGATATCAGGTTCTAAATTGACCTCTTATTCAGAATCTTTTTAACACAGACACCTCTAGGGTTTCTCAGAGTTAAATCTGCTACATGAAGGCAACTTCCATTTTTTCCTTTAGAGTTTTAAAGGCTAACTTAATTTACAGTTGGTGTGAGCAGATTAATTCAGGATAATTAAGTCAGGGTTGAGATTAGCCATTGGTCTTTACCCGTTAGTCCATCAGTCTGTAGCTTGTTGCGGTCACGAGTCCTGTGGTCAGTAGTGTTCTAGGCTTGTGGGAATGTGCTGTTAATCTCTCCTTTTTTCCCCAACATCCACAGCACTGTACAGTTTACTGTGACTGGAAATCTGTCTACTTAGGCACAAATGTGGGATTGATGGGCCCATTTCACTGGTGCCCTGTCCCTTGTGTAGTCAGTTAGCAATGCCGAGGTATTACCCTTCTGGTTTGGCTGCAGGATCTGCCAGACGCTGAACCAGAGCTGTATCTGAAAAAAGGTACTGCCACTGAAGAATGAATGGAGGGCCCTTGGTTTTGAATCTATCTGAGCAAGTGTCTAAAAAAGAAAACCCACACTGGTTTAAAATGAAGTTGTTGCAAAAACAGATTTACTAGTTCATCTGACTTAGTCTTAAGGTGAAGGCAGCAGTGGCATTTTTTAGTAAAAGCTGTGAATGATGGTGCAGTTAACCATTTGCAAAGATCCTGCGTAAATCAGTAAAACTGGTCTTTTTTGGCGATTGCCCAGTTCCGCGGTTTGTCCCATTGCCCATGCAGGAGTGTTGCAGGAGTAGGTGGAGTGCAGGCAGCTCTGGGGTGCCAGGCTGAAACACTCTGGGGGGAGCAGGACCCCCCTCTGGTGAGAGCTGGAGCTGTTCAGCCTGGAGAAGAGAAGCTGAGAGGGGATCTTATCAATGCTTACAAGTGTCTCAAGGGTGTGTGTCAAGAGGATGGACCAGGCTCTTTTCAGTGGTGCCCAACGACAGGATGAGGGGCAATGGGCACAGACTGAAGCACAGGAGGTTCCATCTGAATATGAGGAGAAACTTCTTTCCTTTGAGGGTGCCAAAGCCCTGGACCAGGCTGCCCATAGAGGTTGTGGAATCTCCTTCTCTGGAGACATTCAAACCCACCTGGACACATTCCTGTGAGATCTGCTTTGGTGAACCTGCTTTAGCAGGTGGGTTGGACTGGATGATCTCCAGAGGTCCCTTCCCACCCCAGCCACTCTGTGATTCCATGACTCTGGTGTTTTTGAGGATGTGTAGGGCTGTGTCTGTAAACCAGGAGCAGACTGGGACATGACCTCTCAGGTCTGATGTACTGACTATGAAGTTCAAAATCGTTTGCAAGTCGCTCATCCCCACAGCTCAGGCCATGCCTGACCATTTCTGCCAACTTACCTGGCCCATGCAGTCACGAAGCAGAGGAAACACGAGTGCTGTGTTGCAGCTGGGAACCAGGCTTCCCAAATATGTTTGGTGTCTAATATTTTGGGAGTGAAGAAAGAGGAAAAAAAGCTATAGGCTTTGCTTGTGACAGTTTTGCAGCACTATTGCTACAGAAGTGAGACCAGCGTCAAACAGAGTTGACATTTTATGTTCTCTGTACCTACAATATGTCTGTCATTAGGATCCCTTTTCATTCCTATGGGAGGCAGAGCCACCTTCCAGTGTTTTGTGTCTGGCTGTTGCTTTCCTTAAGTTATTAATGCTCTCATTAGCCTAGTAGTGCTGACAGTGGATTGCTTGATGGCCTGACCAGATGTCTTTATGAATGTTTTAATACCTGTGGAACAAGAAGCTGTTTGTCCATGAACAGTGCTAGTTTTGTACAATTGGGACACAATCAACAAATGATATAAATGGACTGTAGGTTGTTCTGCTTGCAGCTTGCAACTTTGTGTGTCTTAGTTTTCTAATGAGAGGATTAACTTCCGTTTCTAAAATGCATGGCTTGCTTTGTACTTGGGCTCACCTTGTGAAGAGAGCCCTCGCTGCTCGGCTTGCTGGACGCTTGCTTCAGAGAGAACCGCAGTAACGAACAGGTCTTTTACCACTTAGTGATCTTAATTTGGAGAGAATGGACGACTCTTAGCAGTTTGTACCAAAAGATAGGTAACGGTTGAGGCGATTCCTGTTTGACAACCAACCACCAGTACATGGAAGCTGGAGTTTTAGTGTGAGTGGTCCTACTGGATCCTTCTCAGTATGGTTGATCTGATCTGTTTTCTGAAGGTCTGGGATCTGAGTGTGGTAAGTGCCCCACAAATTCTGTACACTTCTGACTGGCTCACTGGGCCTTGAGCTATTAGTTTATTTGCATCAATCATACTTTTCAATACCCTAGAGGCTTTGCTGACTAATGAGAAGACTTAATATAGCCAACCATCCACTGATTGAGAAATAGAAGCTGTATTTCATCATCTACATCTTTAATTGAGCCTTTGCTGCGCAATTTGGTTAATTATTCCAATTACTTTTGGTTATTTGTAAGCAAAATTGCTAAAGCATGAATACATAAGCAAATCTTCACATCTGCATGCAAGTCAAGACTGGAGATTAAATACCAGCGATTATCTAATGCAAAATAAATGTTTTCATATTTTTCCCCAAGAATATTCAAACCACCCTTCTCTCTGTGGCTGCATCAATTCTGCTGCTTATAAGTATTAGAATCCCAGACAACAGGGGGATCCCTGGACGTGTGTTATGTGGCAAAATAATACTTTGATTTGCTCGTGAAGCTGTTGTTAATTTATACTGGTGCTAATTTCTAAGGCCTACAGACAGAGTAATAGGTTTGGGGCTCTTCCCTGCTCGTGGTGTCTTTTTTTCATGCCTGGGAAATTAACTTTATTTTCCACACCACAAGAGAAGCGCGGTGAGCCTTACTGAAGGGGGAGTACAGCATCATTAAAATAAAGACGTGCCTTTTTAAATGTAAATGTACAGCAAATGCTTAAACTTGAACCATTTCCTAGTGCCTTGCTGGACAAGAGAGAAGAGGAGAAGGGGTTGGGAGATAAGGATTTGAGAGGAAGCTTGACTTGTGCAGTGTTAGTGTGTGTTTCTTAAAATGTCTAAGTACAAAATTTGTGTGAACAGCTAATTCAGAAGCTCCTGGGTTTCCCGTGTTAAATCAACAGTGTTAATGGCTCTGGGAGGGTGTGTCACTCAAAGGCTGGCAGGTTCCTCCTGGTCCTGTGTAGCAACTAAAGCTGGATCAGAGGATGTCTCTGTCTCCTGTTGCGCGTTTCACCTCATGGTGAAGGCTCCTGCATTTCACTGGCATGCAAGATCCTGCATTTTGCTTTCTAAGTATCCAAATCAGAAATCACAAATAGTCCCAAAGGGATATAAAATCTGCAGCAGCAGTGTCTTGCAGAAAGTCGATGTCTTCCATCACTGGGAAACTACTAAAGGATATGTTCAAATTTCTCATACAGAAGTAGCAAGAAAGCGATTTTTCAGCTCAACTTCAGTCCCAGTTTGTTTTACAACAGCCTGTGCACAGGGCTTTGCTTTACTGGAGAGTTCCAGTCAGCAAACTTTCCTCCTTACTGCTGCATTGAGACATCAATGTATGGAAAGTCAAGCAGGCACCACCAACAACCAGCATTGCAGAACACGGTGCTAGTGTAGGATCATCACAGTAGCTATACTGGCTTGATGTATTGAGGAGAGCAGAGGCATCTCCTACAAGTTATATTGGGCAATCATGTAACCGCTGGGTAAGAAGAGAGAAGCTTTTATTTTATATGGTCTTTCAAGATCTGGGCAGATACTTGAATGGTTTTGACTGGAGAGGACAGCTGCTGGCAGTCAGCCTGTCATGCTTTAAGTCAAAAACTCTTTGGTAAAGTCATGTCTGAAACAGTCTGGCTCTGCTAGGACAAGGGATTCAAGCATACTTTGCATCCCATGTCCACTCCCAGCTGCTGCCCTTCATGTTCCTACTCACCTGCTTGCAACAAAAGAGCCTGGTGGTGCCTCCATCAGTCCTTATCTGACAAGCAGCAACCTAGGTTTCCATTTCAACAGCCATTTAGCATGAAAAGCTTCTTAAATAGTTAGGAAACTGATGCCAAAATGGTGAGTAGGTTAACGTCAGAGTCTGGAGGGGTAGGATTAAAAGATCTTTCACAGGATGCAGAGTGAAGGGGGAGCTGGACCAGGAGTTGGGAGCACTGGGTGCTGCTCCCAGTCTACTAGTGCCCTATTACTTGATCTTGAGGAAGGCAAGTCTGCGTGCTCCAATTTCCCAGCCTGTGTAAGATTTCAAGGGCTTTATTTCTGACCTCATAAGTGTTGAGTCCATATTTAAAAAAAAAAAGCTGCAAATCCTCACCTGATTTGAATGGAGAGGAGAGATGCAGTGGGTGGAGAATGGGAAAGCTGAGATCTGAAGTTTCCATCAGCATTCAACACACAGTTATCAATTCATTTCATATTCCTTGTTAACCAGTCCAATTGATTTATTCGTGTTATAAATTTAAAGCGTAGCTGAAATAAACTCACCTCCTCCTCTGATTGTTCCTTCGTAGTGTCACGCTCTAACTTGGAGGTCTGTGTATGAAGGGAGGCAATGATAGATTATGGAAATCCTAATAAAAATCATGTCTGGTTTTTGACTCTGCCTCTGCCAGCTGAGCGTGTTCCTTTATTTGCTGCATTTGAGCTTTCTTGATGCTTCTGTATGACCCAGAAGGCTTCAATGATTCCAGCAGATGTGAGGGATTTGGGAGTTTTATATAAAGCCACTGGATCTATGTGGTCTTAAATCTACTAGTTCAACTTTAGGAAAAAAATAATCCCAATTAGTGAGCGAGCAAATGTGAACTTCAACACCAAACAAGATAAAAACTGATCAAGCGAATAGACTAAAATGTTATCCTTTATGACAACAATAACAAATAGCTTTAGCCTCTAGGGTGGAGAAGGGAATTGGTTTCAAAATGCGTTCTCCAGGATCTCGGTGATAAGGTCCAAGTTTGTCTGTTCCTGTACTGCATGCATTTTATCTGTAAAACTGGATGGTGCCTCTTGAATCAGTGTGTATTTATTTCTGTGTATATTAGGACCAACAGCCTAATATCTGGGGGTGGTAAAGGACTTGTAGCACTTTAATGTAGTAGCTTTCATAAACTGGGAATCATTGATAGAATGCCTAGTGTTTTTAAAGTTGAATGGACTTCCTTTTATAATATATTTAAAATAAATTTTTAATGTGTTTTCTGAAACTGTGTATGCAGAAATGCCTGTCCCTGCCTGTTTTGCTCCAGTGATTGATTTCCCTTCTCTCCACTTCTTGTAAGAATGAGCTTAGTTTCCCTGGTCTGGTGTTTCCCCGGCAGAGGATTCCTGCTGTGTCAGGCACTGCTCTCCTCCAGCCCCTTGGGAAACATCTTTCTCGGCTGCTCTTGAGAGGCGTTGAGTATAAATTGTGGGGTTTGCTGTGTTCATGCACAAGCAGCTGACAAGCTCACGCCTGAGCGTTGTGTTGGGCCTGTGTGGCAGGTTCAGGCTCTGGGGGCTGCAGAGAATCCTGGGGGCCACGACGGGAGGAGGTACATGAGGAGAAATGTAACGAGATGTCCCCCTTTGCATCTCCTCCAGCTTTGTCCACATGTCCATGCAAAGAGGCACTCCGTGCCCATGACTGCAATCCTGGAGGGCCCATGGCCATGGTGGATGGCTTGTGCTGAGGTAGGACACCCTGGGGGGGTCGCAACCATGGACAATCCTTGTCAACAGGGGACACCAAGAAGCACAGAGGAGCAGAGAAAACCCAGTACGGAAAATTGAAGACAGACCTGCTTGACCCTGACCTCCCACACCGCCCATCACCTTGCAGAATGAAGAAACTGTATGAACCGTGGCAAAGGGGAGGTGAGACTCAGAACAATGGGTGTTTGAATGAAATTTAACCAAAGGAAGGAGGACAAAAAGTGTTTATTTCAGTCTGTGTTTTCTTTTTCTCAATACCCAAATCGGTGATTAGAAGTTTGTGTTAAATGGCAACTGAGTAAGTAAAAATTCCCCAGGTTGGTGCCGTTGCGGATCTGCTGCAGCAACTGCCTGGTGCTCAGGCTGCAGCTTTCCCCAGGGAGGAGCTTTTGCATGTAGTCGGCTGCTGTGTGGTGAGTACTTTGGACGAGGGGCTGGGGTGGGACCCTCAGGCACTCTTTTTCCCATGTCCAAACATGGCGATGCTGTCATGCCTGCATGGTGACCTTCTGCGGTCCCTGGGGCGTGGACCTTGCTGTCCTCAAGAACAGAGCCTTGCGGCTGAGAACCTCCAAGAGCTGACACCTGGGCAGAGGCCACCACACCAGGTTCACTTCCCTCCCTGAGTGTCACCAGCCACAAGTTCAAAGCAACACACAAAGCTTTTCTCAAAGGCAGTTTGTGTGTTTACTTCTGAGATACACAGCCATGAGAATAAAAAGTTAGAACCACCCCGTACGTGCATCTTGTCTGAAATACCTTATCCTGCAGTTTGGGGGAGCTCAGCATCACACAGCTGCTCCCCAGGTTAGGGCAGGGTGAAGGTGTTGCTTTCCTTACTCTGTGTGTCCGCCTTGAGAGCAACTACTGGCAGATCTGTCCTGCTCCTTGGTTTTCAGGGGAGTGTTTTAAACAGCTCGCTGCCCTTTTTGTGTTCTGATTCTTCTGTGGGAAGGGCAGGTCTTTCAACCTAAGATAAGGTAGGTTTATAGGCATTGAGCACAGCCCTACCCCATGTTCCCATTAGGACCCTCAGCACTTTCTGCTGTCACCACTTCTTTTGTGGCCTTCCCACCACTCCTTTTTACTGAACTCCATGGGGTGAAAAACAGTGAATAAACAGAGGGGAGACAAACAATAGTTTGTGTGAAAATGTACATGTGTGAAGGAATGAAAAGGCTCTTGAGGGAGCAGCAGACAACTGCACGGTGTGCTCCTAAGGGAAGGCTGCTCTGTGGTTTTTGGTCAAGGGAACATTTCCCAGGGGGAGGATGTGCCAAAAGCTGTGACAGTTGAAGCATTTTAGCACATTCAGTATGTGCCACCCTAGAAAAATGCTGAGGACAGTGGGAGTCTAGGGGAAGGCATTAAGGCAGGGTCTCCACTGGCCCCCCAGGTACAGAAAATGGAAATGGTCAGATTTCTCACTGGAGGTACTAAAAAAAAAAATATTAAAATACCTTCTTCCCAGGACATCTTTTGGACCTTTTGGGGAGTAGCGTATCTGTCCTGAGAACCCTGAATGGCTCCATTAAAATGTTAAGTTCCAGATGACAGCTGCCTTGTAGACCTCCCTTTAGAGGGTAGTGCTGCTCCAGGTAAGATTTAAAGTCCTGTGCAGGTTCCCCTAATTTGATTAGAAGGCTGACTTGGATGGGCAGGTTATTACAGCTTCCAAGGCACTAAAGCTGCCTGGATGTTGATGGGTTTATGAAACATTGTTTCTCACTTCATTGCAGCTCCCACAAAGAATTATTAGATCAGGTTAGTGATAGATACCTAATAAAGAATGTCTCTGTGAGGCAGTTTATTTCACAGCAAGCTAGTTCCAGACTAGCAGACTGTGAAATCTTGAGCTTCCCATGAGGATAAATATGCTGAAAGAAACTGCAATTATATGAACACCTCCATGCATTTTTTTTTTTTGAAAGCCTGAAAAAAAAGGTGTCATTGTGTTAGCCTGAGCTGAAGGTACTTAGCATTGAATTAGCACACAGACCGTGAAAAAAACAGGTTTGTTGTTTGTTGGTTTTTTGTTTGTTTTTTTTTTTCCTCTTAGTGGGCATTGCGAAACAAAATCTTTCCATTTGCATAGGATGAGAGTTTGCAGCCAAAGATGAAATACAGTCTGACGGTCAGTACCGACCTGTTCTGGCACTGATGTTGCCTGTTTCTCCAGCCACTCCCAGCTTCCTGCTTCTTATGATCATGTTCCCTTCATGTTTACGTGCATGCTGGCAGCTATTAACATCTGTCCTTGCGCTCTGTGTTTCCAGCTTGCCAAATGGTCAAGGTAGTCTTTCTGCAAGATTTCTTCAGCCTGCTCTTCAATTTTTATTTGTAATGTTAAGATAAACCTCGAAAGCTTGCTATGGGGATCTCTGAGAACGATGTCGGCCTTCTGGTGTTTCCCTTTCCCAAAAACAGGGGAATATCTGTAAGCTTTTTGCCAGTAAGTTATTACTTCAGGCAGGCAGATCCCAGGCAATTTGGCCAGGGGCTTTTACAAGCAATAGCATCTTGCTTTTAAAAATCTTTTTGTTCTTCACTAGCTCCTTACTTGTCAGTCTGCAGGTAAAGTCATTTGTTTCACCACCTTCCCACGCAGTGGCCGGCTCCTGGAAGCTGTGTCCCCAGGAGGGTGCTCTCTGGTTCTTCAGGAGTCACACGGACAAACAGGAATTAGTAACAGCCTGAGTGCACCAACAATAAAAGCTGGGACAAGCAGCAAAACTGTTGAGGATAAGTATTAGATCACTGCCCTCCAGATTTATTTGAGACCTGTTTGGTATTGCAGGGACTGCCTGGAAAATACGTATTTTAGTGTTTCTCAGTCTTCTTGCGGGGATGAGGCAGAACAGGCTGCAAGATGCTTGTGTCAGTGTTGCTGTGGAGCAGCTCGGCTGGTGACCAAGGGCTTTGAGGAGTCTCTTGCAAAGGTATTTCGTGTGCGTGGCTCGGTGCAGCTCGTCTCGCACTGACGCACATTGTTCCACATGCGGGATTTCAGACTTTGAAGTAATTTCAGTCTATAGAACCTTTTTTCTGTTCATGCAAAAAGTCCTTTATTCAGGAAGATGAAATCCTTTTCCATTAACAGC
Source organism: Patagioenas fasciata (assembly GCF_037038585.1). Lineage (NCBI taxonomy): Eukaryota > Metazoa > Chordata > Aves > Columbiformes > Columbidae > Patagioenas > Patagioenas fasciata. The sequence goes on along the minus strand of NC_092533.1, from coordinate 5,887,665 downwards.
TGCCAAGGTGCCTTTGACAATAGCACATGCTGTCTGCTATTTCAGAAGTGAGAGCATTTCCACAAGTGATCTCTTTCCTCTACAGATCAGTAGGAATTTCTTATTTTTTCCTCCCTTCCCCTGCCTTCATTTTGCATTTTTTTTTTTCTTCTGAAGAGGAAAGAAATGCAAAGCTTGCAATCAGATTGTTTTGGGAAATGCTTCTTTAAGTCCAATCTTTTCACTATCCCTGCCTTGTAACCAGGAAAAAGATAAAAAATCTTTAATGTTTCAGCCAGGGACTCCTACTTACACGACAGCAGGAGCCTGGTGCTGATGTAGCCGAGCAGAGGCAGCTGGGGGCTGTGTAACAGGAGTTGTGTACGCGAGTCTGGGCTACTATTCAAGCGATGCTGGTGTTGGTTTGCCCAGTTGGAGAAACCCGGGCCCGAGCCCCAGGCGGGCGGGTGCGCGGCTGGAGCCTCGTGCTTCGCTACGCGGGGCTGTGCGGAGCAGAGGGCGCCCGAAGGCCGGCGGGGCCGGCGCAAAGGGAGAGGCCGAGTGACCCCGGCTCGCCGGCACAGGCCGCGGACCGCACAGCGCTGCCCTGGCAACGGCGCGCGCTCCCCCTCCCCGCGCGCCTCTCTGCCGGCGACCTTCCGGCTGCCGTGCGAACGCGGAGGCGGGCCGGAGCCGGGCGGTGGCGGCAGACAGGCAGCGCTTCCACCCAATAGGTGCGCGGAGCGGCACCGGTGAGCCCCGCCTCACGATCCGCGCAGCCCAACCAGAGCTCCGTCTACAGGCGAGGAGGTGGGACTTCCGCTGCCGGGGAGGCGGTTTTGTGTGTGTGTGTGTGAGCGGTGCGGACGGGGTCCCGGCTCCCCCGCGGGCGGCGGCGCTTGGGGGGCCCGGCCCGGCCTCCGTGGGCAGCGCTGAGCGGCGGCGGCGATCCTTCCAGCGGCGCGGCCTCTTCCCCTGGCGCTGAGGGGGGTCCCCCCCTTGAGGGGGCCCCTGCAAGAGTGGGGGGTCCCCGCGGGGGCGGCGGGGTCCCCCCCGGAGGGCGCGGGGCGGCCCGGCAGCGGCGGCAACGGCGGCTGTTTCCCCGGTTCTCGGCTCCCCGGACGGAGTGAGGGGCGGGCAGGTGGGCGATGAATGGTTTCAGCACCGAGGAGGACAGCCGGGATGGGCCTCCCGCCGCCCCCTTCTACGGCCAGAGCTGCTGCCTCATCGACGATGGGGACCGCTGCGTGCGCCCCGCCGGGAACGCGTCCTTCAGCAAGAGGATCCAGAAGAGCATCTCACAGAAGAAGCTGAAGCTGGACATCGACAAAAGTGTGAGTTGCGGCCTCCGCCGGTCCTGCCTGCCGCCGCCGGGCCCCCCCCCGAGGGCCAGCCGGGCGCTCCGTGTCCTCCCCAGCCCCCGCCGCACTGCGGTGCTTCCCGGGGCCCCGCTCCACCCGCCTCGGCCCGGCGGAAACTTGCTGATCGGGCAGGCGAGTGGAGCTTCCCGGGGGGGTCACTGAACCCCGACAGGTTGTGGGGAGAGGGGGTGCTTTGGCGATGCTTTGTGTTCCCAGCTCGGTTCCCCGCACCGCGTTCGCCCGTGTTCGGTGTCGCTGCGCTGGGGTGAGAGAAGGACGCGGAGTAAAGATGCGGCTGTGCCTCCTGGCGCTGATTAGCTCGTGAGGCTTAATGAGGCGGCACCGAACCCGTGTTTGGGAGGAAAGCTCTGCCGACGGGGGCACAGGAGCCGTCTTGGCTTTGGAGGCAATAGCGCGATTTTAATTTCAGTTTGGAATTGAAAACCACTGGGTGAAATCAGCGCCACGGGTTACTGCTTCGGTTGGGCGGCACTGCCGGTACTTTTTGCGTTAATAAGAATTTGTGCTTTAGCAAAATAGATGACTTAAAAATGAACGATTGCATGTAACTCCGAACGTTTGGTGTGCTGCCCTGTGCACAGACCTCTCGCTTGTTCACTGGCTGGCACGAAACACCCTAATTTGCTGCTGACCGCTTAATGACGGTAAGTGACAGCTGTCAGCTCAAGATAGAAACGGGTTGTTTGCCGAGCAACGAAATTGGTAGAGCAGAGCAGCCTGTTGAGATATTACAGAAGGAATTTCTCAGAAGCGAGTCGGTCCACCCTGCATGCTTTTCTTCCCTGATCTTTAAAGATTAAAACCTTTAAAAACAAATAGACAAACAAAAAGGTGAAGTTTTGAGTCAGTCTGTTTGGCAGCTTCCCCAGTTGGGTAGGTTCCTTTCGCATGGCTGAAATACATCATGTTGCAGGAAGAGAGTGACTCAGTTTGAAATATAATCGTACTCTTAAAACCCAGAGTGTTTCTCCTGGTTGGAGTCCTCAGCAGTTTTGTCTAGAAGTATAGTCATTTCTTTCATTTCAGAAATAATTATTTGTCGCCAGATGAAAGGCTTTACAAATAAAAAAAGGAAATCGGACTAATGAGCTCAAAATGAGAGGAGAATATGAAGTGGGCAGTGTAAAGTGAATTCAAATATAGGGTGTCTGTGTTGTCTGAAGACATTTTTGCCTTACAGATACCAAATCATTTTGATCACTTTTGGTCCTTTTTAGCATAGATGCTAATTCTAGTGAGATAATATTTGTTAAAAAGGGAGTTCCATGGTACAATAAGCTATAGGAAAGAGACGCTTGCTTTTGCTTTGCTTGTTTTAATTGAGGTAATTAGCCAACTTTTATCTGGTCTAGATTTTGAAACACTTGCATTAATAATGTGTACTATTCAAACCAGAAAGTTCACAAGAGTGGAACAGAATAATGTTTTTCGTGGTAGTTACCTGGTAGTAAGTCCTGAAGCAAATGCCCTTCCTCCAGACAAGTTGTTTTGTTTTTTTCTTTTGTGATGTGTAATTGCAACTATAAAAAAAAAGTATTATGTGCAGAGGTTCAGGTTCAGCTGTACATCCTGAGTCCTTCATTTTCCTTGCCTTTAGTCTTTGTAATGTAAATTATCTCAAAGGCAAGAGTATAATATCAGGTCTGGGGTTTAAGATTAGGAATTCCTTCATGTCATGAGGTTGTCAGTCGTGAGGGATGTACCCTCTCCTGCGGTTGTTGAGCTGGCTGCTGTCAGGTGCTGTTTCTACCCTACCTGTTTTGATCTCTTTTTTACCACTTCTGCTTCTCAGGTGAGACATCTGTATATTTGCGATTTTCACAAGAACTTCATTCAAAGTGTCCGAAACAAAAGAAAGAGGAAGACAAGCGATGACGGAGGCGACTCTCCTGAGCATGAAACAGATGTCCCAGAGGTTAGTAGGTGCCGAGTGGGTGTAGGCTGCTTCACCAATTTTGAGCATGTTAAAGTTTCACTTGGATGTTTTCACATATCAGAAAAGATTTAAATTTTAAATGGCAACTCCACTGACACTGCGATGGAGTTACTCTCACTTTTCCGGGGGACTTTTTCTGATGTCTCACGTCCTAATTTTCCTTTTCATTCCTGTATGAGTTCTTTGCCTATGGAAAGTTTTCTATCGAAAGATGTACAGTGAGGTAGCTGTGTAGTTTCATGTATGTACCACTTCCAAACAGAGAGCTGTTAAAACAGGATTTGATACTAAATCTTTTGTAATGGTAAAAATAAATTCTTTTCAGTGGTGCCTGATGTAGTTCTCATTACCTAACATGCATCGTTTTGCAAATACACTAGAAAATAGATCACTCTGTCCGTGTTTGGGTATGTGATATCCAGGGATATTAAGCTTCTCCAGATCTTTGCATATATAGCATTTTTGGCACTATTTAAAGCCACCTTAAAACCATTTTTAACATCTTTTTGTTTTCAGGAAATAGACCTAATTTTTTTTTTCCTGTGTTAAGAACTCTAGAACAATCTCTCCTCTGTGTGTTGTGTGCTGTATTTGTTTTGGTGATGCTTCTGGCACTGTTGACACTGCAAAAAGTTGTGCAGAGGTGATGTTTGCGGAAGAGCCGAGTTCTGGCCATGTCAGCAGAGCCCTCTGCTGGAAATGCCACCCGGATTGGCAAAAGGTGTTTTAGTTCTGAAAAAAAAGCCACCAAGAATCATTTTGCCAGCAGAGCTGTGTCTTAACTGCAAAGCTCTGTCCGCACATCTCCTGTGCGGAGGTGTTGAAAGAGCAGTAAGTTTTCATGGGGTTTGATTGGCTTTTTTTTTTTTTAAGGATACCTAACCTTTCATAGTAGCTGTTTGTGTTTCCATTCTATAAGGTTCTCCATCACAACTTTCCTGTTCAGGCTTTGCCTTAGTTGCCAGGATGACTGGTGAAGACCCAGCTGGTATCTATAAATGGTAGTGCTGTAGAGCGTTCAGGGTATTTGGTGGTTAAAACTGAGGGCTGCACATCACCTGACTGAATAGGGAACTCTGCCGGGTGTCAGTTGTAATGTCGTTTTCTTCTTGCTTTTCAGCAGGGGCTCCTTTTGTCTTTGAAACATGGCATTTTCCACGTGATCTTCACCTTCCTTCCTGTAATCTCCCCCCTCGCTCGCTTTTGAACTGTGCGCTTTTCCATTGAAGCATTTGAATTTCATTTTCTTCTCTGTCCTCTGTTTTATGTCACAAGCCATTTGTTCAGTGCCGGCTAAATTGATATTTCATGTGTGAGCTTTTTAAACCTTGTGGGAACAAAAGGTTCCCCTTTACTTGGAGGTTGCAGAAGTGTAATTGAGAGCAGAAATTGGCGAGCAATTCTGTTGACAGCATGTGAACCAGAACAAAATTTTGTGTATTTCCCTGAGGCTATTTTGATCCTTTAGCATTAGCAAATGCAAAATATACTTAGATTTGTCAGTAAGACGAGCTGATATGGTTCTGAATGCAGGCAAGGAGCAATCCTTTTGAAGAAGACATAGTTATTTTTAGATGATTCTACATTTCTGCCTAATAGAAGCTAACAGTAGTGCTCATCCCCTCGTCTCTGCATCACTTCCAGGTTGACTTGTTCCAGCTCCAAGTGAACACTTTGCGACGTTACAAGAGACATTATAAGTTGCAGACTAGGCCTGGACTCAACAAGGCTCAGCTAGCAGAAGTAAGTGATGACAGAGGTACTATCATCTCTGCTATTAAAAAAACCTATTTATCTCCTCTGCTGAAGTGCAGATTTCTTGGATGCTGATACCTGTAGCGACTCTCTCGCTAGTACGTACCACACGCTCTGTGACAGGTTTCAGGGGATGGCACCCATAGGGTGCTGCATGCTTGCTCCACCTGAGGCAGTCACGGAAGATGTGGAAGCTGGCTCTCGAAAGCACGTTTTAGTAACTTGCTTTTCTCTGCCTCCTTTCCCTCCTTGTTCATAGTCATGATTCGTTACCTTTAGGGAGCAGAACCAGAACTCAGTTTCCAGAGGCTCAGGCGTGAACTGGAGATGGCTGTTGCACTCAAACTCAGACGCTGCTACTCACCTGAAGCGCCTCTGTTAGTTTTTGTTTCTTCACAGGCACTTGAGCTGGTTGGAATTGCTTATTATTACAGACAAAGTCACTGACTATGACTTCAGATTCCTTATTTCCCTCCCTTGTCCTGATGTCTTCTGTATTAAGTCAATAAAAGGCCTTTTCCTCAACGGCCTCTACTGCTGCTTTCTTACCACATGGGATACTTGTTAAGAAATAACTGCGGTTCTTTGTTATTTGGGCTTGTTGTGCTTGGTGTGCATCTGCTCTGCTCTGCTCTCTTTCCTGACATGATCTGAAGGCATTCGGTGGGAAAAGTCTTCTCTAAATTTGGAAAAATGGTTGCAGTTATTGAATGGTAACGAGGTTGTTTTTGCACGCTGAGGCTTTCACAACTGTCTGCCCAAAACTAACTGTTTTGCTTTAAAAAACCACAACCGGCAGACCAAAAAAGACAGCAAAACACGCTGTCTTACTCTCTTTCAAGGTCAACCAGGAAATTAATACACAGAATATAGAGAAAGTGTAGTGTAGTGTGTGTAGGAGTAAGCTGAACCAAGCAGGGTGGGTGTATGTCCTCATTAGTAGTTCTGATTTGTCATGTTTTAACTAACCTGTTCATAGTCTCTCAGCTACCTCCTGCCATGAAGAACTTCTTACTTAGGCAATTTACCATCAATGTGCCCAGGAGGGAAGAAAAAAAACAAACTACTATGCAAGCAGAAAATAAAGGGAGCCTAACTTAAAGTTGTCACACACTTCCCAGATTTCCTGTGAAGTCTGAGCAGCTTTGACCCTACGCTGGATCCTCGTCCAGCTCCCATGCTTGAATCACTGCTGCCTGAGGCTCTTAGACTCCTGCTGCTACCCCACCGTAAGGAAAACTAAAACTTCCATAAATCTTCTTGGAGTGACTTATTGCTCAGCCTACATCAAAATCCAGTTCTGGAGCTGTGCTGGGTACCATAAAAGAGCTTCTTCCATTTGAGAAGCAAATCTCATCCAGCTCCAACATGTTTTCTACATTCGTTTTCTGAGGAAGAAAAGCAGCTAATGGTTCAGAGCTCATGCCGGTGCCAGGGAAGGGTAGCCCTAACCAAATCTGAACTCTCCCATTGCAAGTCCCCTGGTGTTCCTTTCAGTGAAAACTTATCCAGTGTGTTCTCCTTTGGACTCTATAACTTTGCTACATCTGTTTCACACAGCAAAGTGCTTCAGTATTTCTAATACTCTCCTTTAAAATACTGAGATGCAAGGCAAACTTGCTCTCCAAATAATGTCAGCATGAAATGTCACTTAGGAGAGGCTGTACTGCTTTGGCAGGAGGACGTTCTGGCTTCCAAATTCCGCTTACAGGTTGGCTGCAAATACTGCTGACATAGTCATTCCAGCACTAAAGAGAAAGGGAGATGAGGACTGACAGTTTGAATTGGTGCATGTTTGACTAAAAGTATATTACGCTCAGTGGCCATAAAATTGTTTTTGGAAAGTGAAATCCTGTTCTGATTACTTCTACTTTTTGATTTCCGAATTTCTGTCTCTCTGTGTGTTGTCCTTCCAGACTGTCAGTCGTCACTTCAGGAATATTCCTGTGAACGAGAAAGAGACGCTGGCATATTTCATCTATATGGTGAAGAACAACAAGAGCAGGCTGGACCAGAAATCAGAAGGTAGCAAGCAACTAGAATGAAGATTAACAAGACTCGGAATAAGAGAGACCTTGAAGGAACAGATGGTATTGTGCATTTTAGGTTTATAAAAACTGTTGAAGTATATTGTAAATTTTTTTTTTTTAAATGCAGTAAGTCTGGATAACAGAAAAAAAAATATAGACATTCTTATGAGGAGTATTTGCAAACATGTGCCCAGCATGTTTCTGAAGACTTCTTCCCCTCATTTCAAAGTCACATTGGAATAAACAAATGAGGATAATGGGGAAACCAAGTAAACCTGTAGAACTGTGGAGTTTGTCAACTTGGTATTTTAAACTATTTTTGGAAATCTGCGTCTCAGTGCAATTCAGATCACAGATGGAATTTTTTCACTGAATTCAGACCACATCCCAAACCACCGTGCAATTTGCCTTGGCACAGGACTGGAATAGCGGCAGAGATAAAATGCGTTATCGAGGTGCGTGAGCCAGAAGTTTACTCTGTCTTGCCTTGAGTCAGTGTTTCAAGTCCCAATCTTCTACAAATGTTCCAGCTCACCACATCTACTCCAGTGAACACTACTTGACCAGTCTGAAATCGATTAATTTTTTTCAACCATTTTTCATCCTGCCCCTTGCAACATGGATGCCAAACAACTCTCTGCAATCTCTTTTTCTAATTTCTTTTATTTAAGAACTCACTAATTAATTGTCTGTAAGAATCTTAAAATTTCTGCATTTCCTCAGAATGTGGTTTTAAGGCAAATACAGCTTATTGGCTGGGTTTGATCATGTTGGTATAATGCTCATTTAATTCACTTACACTTATTTCCCTTGTATTCAAGGCTCGGTGATGGCAGGTGAATCAGTGGCTTAAGACATCTGTCTCTTAATCTCCGTGTCAGATCAGGTATCAATCGCAAGTGGTGTGAATTTTATACTGAAGCTTGTCTTTAGCAAAACTGCTGTGTGGATTAGCAGGCTCACAGTCTCCGTTTAGTAAAAAGCAGATTTATGCTGCCATAACCGAGGTAGTGAACTGACTGAAGTAGGATGTGCTTCATCTGTCTCTCCAATGGCGAAAGGGTATCAAAGCACTTGCCTTTTTTGAGCGTTACGTGTGCTTTCGTAAGAGCTGTGTGAGGGGAGGGTGGCATGCTGGTCCTCTTTAACTGGCAGCTGCAAGAGGAGATCGCTCTGATTTTGGTGTTTAAAGCCAGGGTGTCCTTACAAATAACACAGTGGTTAATTTGGCAAAAGGAGCTTACAAAAGTGTTGGTCGTGACTGACTGTTATCCAGTGACCTCAAATTCTATTGAAGGGGATGTTGTGATTTAAAGCACCACCCTGTTTCTTTGCTGTCCTGACCAATGTCTCTGTTCTGTTATAAGATGCCAAGACTCCACATAGAGAGTATATTCTCAACAAGCCTTAAGCAATGAACTGAGCAGTAGAATACTTTGGCTAGCATTTTGTCAGTGGCAGGTTTTCATATTCCAAAACTGGATGAAGCTTTGTTGAAGAGCTAAGCACGCAGATCACGATCCCATCTTAGCGCTGTGTTGTGTTTTGTAAGGCATGAAGGGTTCATGTAGTGAAGCTCTTTGTGAATTTCTCCCAGGGTCTCTTTAAAAATCAAGTCACAGTTTAAAGCAAGGTGTTCACATCAGCTCTGAATTGTTCGTTAATACTCCAGAAACCATGTTCAACAAACTTCAACACGTCCAAGTCCTGTGTCATAGGCAGAAATACTCTGTTATGGTACATGTCCCATTTGTGAAGTTTTGGAGGGTGTGACTGTTTCAGCATTTCCTTGTTCATTTCAGTATGAATTTTAAGAACATTAGCCAAGAGAGAGGTTCAAGGAACAAGAAGAGAATGTCTTGTGTCGGTATTTCATGAATGTTTAAGAATTTTCTAATTATGCTGGTCCTTTCCTTGTTGAATTCCCATATCAGTCAACATGATCGGGCTTCTCTCATTCAGGACAGATACCTAAAAGGGTACGTTCTTTGACTGCATGTTCATCTTCCAAGTGTTCATGTAATCAGAGGATATTACCAAGGGAAAACAAGTTTCTGAGTTGAGAGGTTTATGCCTCATTGTAACTTCTAGACCAAAACTGTAAAAATGTAGTTGGTTTGGGATGTACTTTTTTTGTTGTGCTTTGTTTTAATTTCTAAAAGTAAATAAATCTGTTGGGGTGTTAGAGCAGCCAGCAGCAAAATTATTCATTTCAAGGAAGGCTGGCAGCAGGTTCCATCTGTTCAGGTATATTCACTGGAATGTTTTTGTGCAGAGGTGGTATCCAGGAAGCTTTTTTTTTTCCTTAATGAAAATAATCAGTTGATGTGAAATGTGATCCTCGTTGGTTTCACTCTTAAAGCAATTATACTTTTTTTGAAGAAATTGATAATGAAGTATGATGATGAAGAGATGTTTACCAGCCATTAGCAGTTGTTTATAAGGTGGAAAGCTTGGAGGTAAGACACCAAAGAAATGGAAGAATCTTTGGTTGTCAGACCCCATGGCCTTATAAACCCTTGCAAATGCCTTATTACCTTGTTCTCAACTTAGCTAGAGCAAAACGCCTTGAGCAAAAGAAAGCCGATGTCTTGTTGGAAGGGTCAGCCACGTTACGGCTGCCATGCTATGAACTGAAATCACACGTCAATTCAGTAGCAATATCCATGTTCAGGGTGCCTGTGATTCTTGAAAAGCATTTAGTGTCTAATAACCAGAAAACGCAACAATGCAATTGTCGTTCTGTATAATACCATTCTGTGTATTTGATTCCTTATGCTGCATGCCAATTCAAAAAAGACTTTCCAACTTTTTGTTTTAAACTTCAAAGTAAATGTGTTTGAACCTCACACTTGTGAAGCCATGAGGTGGGACATTTTCTCAGCACTTTTAAGTGGGATTTGTTGGAAAGGTGGAAGATCCAAATCGCTTTGTCTGGTATGATAAGATTTCTTTTTTATTTTACATTTTGCTTTTCACAGATGGGCCTTAAATTCTGTCTAGCTTTGAACCATGGAGCACAAGCCTTGGAGGCATGGAGGATGACCAGATGTCATCTTCCGTTTATAACAGTGGAAGTTCATTTCTTACAAATGTGCATAGGTGACATTCACCCTGCGGCAGAGGAATCGGCTTTGAAGCCCTCCAGCCATAATAGAGCCTGATTCAATTGCGTAGCCTGATTCAATTCTCCTGGAAGAGTTGCATTAACTTCATTAGACTTCTGAAGAGATCCAAGCCATTAGTATGAAATCCAAATAATGCAGAAATGTCTCTTCCAGGGTTAATTTCATCCTGTACACCGACCCTCTGCTTGCTTTAAGGGAAGAAGAATAACTCGTTGCTGGTAGTTATTGGCTTGAGCTCAGCTCAAGGGAGTTGGAAGCATGCGAAGACTTGGGTTGGTGGCAATCCAATGATTGAAAAGTGCAAATATATCTAGGGAGGCTGTGTTAAAATGCAGTGTGTTTGGGTTTTAATTTCTTCATCTCAAAGAATATTGTATATCAACCTGAAGTAAACAATTGCATTAGAAGCTAATGTTTCTTTTGCCAGGCACTTTAGATACTCAGCCTGAGAAAAGCAGAGGGAGCAGGTTTGTACCACTTGTCCCCAGCACTCCGATGTCTCAGTTTTTGGCCATAAACCACTAGATACCCTGGTGTGCAAGACTTGACCAAAACAAACCAAGTCTGGTGTTCAAAGTTAGTCTGAAGAGCAAGCTGACTTCAGAGAGGCTTCAAAATCAAGAATGAAAATAATCCACAGTAAGTGCAAGTTTTCAAGTGGGCTGTGATGGCACAGAAGATGAAAGAGGACACAGCCCAGAGAGAGACTGATCAAAACACGCATCCACAGTTAGTGACATGGAGGAGGATTTGTTCGGTGTTAGCTCTTGTAATGGATGTTTTCTGAGAGGGGAAGCAGGGGGGAGCTCTGCACTTTACGTCTTTTGGCTGAGCCAAATGTAAATACCAATGGGAGATCTTCAGTTGGAGAGGAGAGAAATGATCTGCTGGGGGCCTGCTTGTTTAAATTCGTAGATCGTTATACTTACCCAGAGCACTAGATTCACTTTGCCTCTGCAGTTTAAAAGGGTGGGTAATACAAGGTAGCCTCCAGTACAAAAAGTCCTTGTGCTACCCAGAGTGTTGAATGAAGAGTCCCAAAGGTGAAGGAGTGTTATTGATGCCTCACTCCTCTTGTCACTGATGCCCTTTAGTCATCTCTAGCTTTTTCGAGTTAGGAAGTCTTCGTTTTCCACTTCCAAAGTGCAAACGAACTGTTAGGATCTAAGATACTCCTTGCACTTTTCACAGCTATCCTTGGTCTTGCGTTTTTGTATGGAATGAATTAAATGCTTGAAGAAAGTGGAGGAAGAACTGGGAGGAGGGCTCCTGCCTTAAACCTGAACTTCCCTTGCAAGCAGCTCTGCAGCCAACCCTGAACATGAGCAGGTTCCAGGAGCCTCTGCCAAGCTGGGTCTCCTCCTGTCCCAGCTGCCGCTGGAGCGCAGGGGAGGGGGACAGCAGGTGACTTGCAGAATGGCTTGGAGTCCTTCAGCAGGCTTACTGGGAGAGAAAAACTCTGTTCGCTCCTCCGTTTCTGGCCTCCATGTGTTGTGCTGATCTTATGCCAAATGTTTTGGACACCTTGTATTTTTAACTGTGTAATATAGCTGTGTATTGTTAAAGCAACTTAGTAACTTATAGCAAAAACTGTAGAACTCATTTCTCTGAGGTGTAGGAAATGTCCTGCTTCCACTGTGTATGAGACTTTAACTCTGTACTGTCTGACAAAGAGAAAATGCTGAATTTCACTTTAATAAACGATCTATCTAGCAACGAGGCTTACATTCCCTTCTGTTTGCCTTTCTGCCTTTAGCACTTTAGCTCCAGAGCTGGTGGAGTTTTGCTTTGCATGGACATTTTGTGCCAGGCTTCTCTGATTCGCTGTCATTTCCCACCCACCTCCCTGGGGCTGAAAATATTGCAGGCGTGGAGGGGGGAATGGCACTGCTGACTAAGATGGGTCAAGCCTGAAGCAGAAAACTCAGGTGGTGGGATATTTTGCGACAAACTTGTGTGGGCTACATAGATGTAAATGATGGAGTCTTTTGAATGCAACAAGAAAGATGGAGTCGGTTGGAGAGCCACGTGACCTTGCATTTTGGGGAGTGTTGGGCTTTTCTATGATGAAGGTATTTCCCCTCGCCCCGATAATGAACAGTCGCTAAAGTGCAGCATCTCATTTGATTAATGTTTCCTAATGAATCTTCTTTATGTTTAGTTCAACCTTGTGCCTCTGCTTCCTTCTCCAGTACACCCTTGGCTACATTTCACGCATGACTTCTAGCTGCTGTCCTGCAGAGCTGAAGCTACGTGCCGCCCTGGCCAGGTGGGTGCTGCTCCGGAGCAACACTGACATGTAGCATCCCGACATTCAATCAGTCAGTCTGCAAGATCCTTTTCCATTTAGTGCTTTGTTTCATTTCAATTTCCCATATTGCTCTTCCTCCTGACTATCAGCCTTATAGACAAAGATTCCTCACTTTTTTTGCTGCAGTGAGGAAGTGGGTGATGCCAGAAACCAGAGCTTGAACACCTCTTTTCCTGAACCCTGTCATGGTGTTTCCTGAGGCTCTGCTGGCACTGTCTGAGGCATGTTCTAGCCTTGATTTTTAGCCAAGGAAGAGGTTGTAGTGTAGCTTTTCAGACACAGAGGATGGTAAGGTGTTGAGAGCTTTACACTCAAATTACATGACCTGAATTTATCGTTGTCAAATTAAGTTGCGCTGTTGATGTGCAATAAAGATTTGGACAGATAATTCTCTCCAAAACAATTGCACAACACCTATACCCTTACTCCTTGGTGCTGTCCTACAGCCACCTGACCTGTCTCCTCATCACTGTTTAATTCATGCCAAGGGCTAAAATGCTTTCTGGGAGGAAGGTGGGAACTTGTGTTGCTGCTGTGCGGTGACTTCCAGCCCTTCAGAACCTGCCCATTGACACTGCTGGGGCTGCATCCAGGAGATGCTTGGTCCCCCTGGTCCTACATCCCAGGGTATGAGCTTTCACTAGAGAGAGGGAGTGGGGACTGCGGGGAAGAGACCTTCAAGAACTGGATGTGTTGGTGCTTTATTAAGCTGTGAGAAACAATCAGTTATCACTGATCGTTTGAGCCTAATCTTTTAGCTAAAAACTGGCCTCGGTGTGTTCAAGAGCTAAGGGAGACTGAGCGGGCGCATCAGAGACATCGCAGTGTCTTCTGTGCCTGCCTTTGTGGATGTGTCTGGAGGCCTTTGCGATGAACCGGGATCTTGTTGTGCGAGGCAGCGTGCTGCCGTGCAGCAGGAGTGTTACCCCTGTCTCGAGGAGCTCGCAGTTGAAGAAGGCAAGAGCAGAAGTGACACAGGTGGGCACCACAAAACAAGGAGCAAGACTTTACAGGGGTGTCACCTGCATGTTGTCAAGCTTTTTTAGAAGTATAGGGGAAAAGTCTTCAGGTGAGGACAAAAGCAGTGTACCCTAGTGGAAAGGGAAAAGCTGTGTTGTTCACATTCCCAAACTGGTGGTTGTGGGCTCTTCTGCCAGCACGGTGGGGATGTGTCCTGCCCGGGGACCAAAGGCTGAAGGAGGACAGCTGTAAGCAGCAACCTGTTGTGCAAGTGCTGGTTTTGGCATGAGAGTGTACACTAGAAACTCCAGCAATACGAACAACCTCTGCTGGTTAATCTGTTATTTGCATAGACTAATGAATAAGGCTGCTTAATCTCAGGTTTGCTCCCTGCCAAGAAACTCGCGGATGATTTCAGGCTTAAAACCGAGTAGGTACCTGCTCAGTCTTTTTAAGGTCTTCACACTGAGAAACTGAGCAAGCAGCAGATTGATCTGATGGGCCCAAGGCCACCCGCCCCTCTCCGGGCTTCCCGCCGCCGTGCGAGGGCAGTGTTAGCTCGGGAACCCGGGCTGGGTGCTCTGCAGCTGCACCTCGGAGCCTCTGGGCAGCTGGCGGAGGGACCTGAGCTGCTTTCCCGTCCCCAAGAAGCCTCCTCGGCAGGAGCTGGCCGTACTTGTCAGATACCGGAAGCGGGATCATGCTGCAGTGGGATGTAGAGATCATAAAAATGGTTTGTTTGCATTTTTTTTTCCTGGTTGGACATTGAAGTTGAACACATCCAATTCCCTGCGTGAGCTGTCCTACAGCCTCCTCGCAACACTGATGGAAACCAGGCTTCGTTTCTCTGCTCCCCAGCAGAAAGGGCAGCACAGAGGACTGGGGAAAAATGTGAATTTAATGGTTTTATGTTTTAGAAATGTGGCTGAGCAGGCTGAGTGTGCAGGGAGAGCATTAGGGCTTGCTTTTCTTTTTCCTTTTATTTTCCCTGTATCCAATGAGGGATGACTGCATGGCTCTGCCAGCACTTAATCTCACTTTGCCAGGAGCTGGAGCCCATTTCACATCTCTTATCCTTGCAGGTAGTGTTGGCCTCTTCCCTAAGTACCTCAAAGCCCCCTAATGTGCTTTTGTGTTTTTGGAGCTTTCTCCAAGATCTGTTCCCTTTCTGTGTTGCAGGAAGCACTTATTGATCACTGCAGCATCCTCCGCAGGGAGCACTGTGGTGCCCCAAAACCGGACTGTTCAGCTCTCCCCTGTCCACTCTGTCCTGGAAGGATCCCTGTACCCTGCAGGTTGAGGTTCTCGTTGTTCCACACCCACCCTCCAAATGGAACCATGTGATTTTTTTTCCTGGAATTTCCGCTGGTTTACTGGCCATTAGCCCTGAGCCTCATGTAAATAGTGGAGCCCTTGATGCGCTGCTGCTGGCCTCAACTCACCTTAGCCCTCTGTGTCTGTTTGCCTGGATGTAAAAAGCAGTTTGAAGGCTCTTCATTGGCACAGTGATAGCACTGGGTGTGGACAGGGCTTTTCTTATTGGACTAGCACAAACCACAGAGCTGGAGAGCTGCTGTCCCTCACCATTCCTTGTCCTCCTCCCTGCTCTCCTCCTGATCCTGTTTTCCCCCCTATTCCCTGCTGCTCATCTTCTCCACGTCCTTCATTCACTCCCCAAAGCAGCCCAGTAAAGGTATCTCCACAAGGGCCTTCCCGCCCCTATTTGTCACGTTCCTAGAAACAGGAACCTGAAAGGGCATCGGGTGTAAGATTGCGTGTGTTCAGCCCTGTGCAGCTGGCCTGGTTCCTGGATGTTTTGCAGGGTGAGTTGCTGAACACAGCAGCCCAGGCTCCAGTTTGAGTCAAGCTGATGAGCTTCGGTGCAAACCCTGCCCTTCTGCTCTCCATCAGACACGGCACCAAAGTGGGAGCTCAACAGTGAAGGTGAGCAGAGGAGGCAGTTTCAGGGCTGACACAAGCTTTGTGCACTAGTTCAGAATCGTAACTCCTTCCAGCTTTTCAGTTTGGGAAGGAGCTCCTGGCCGACGCAATTAGAGCAGCCTGCTCTGGCCCCTGCATCCCCCCTGGCTGCTCCTGCGAGACAGTTATAGGCCATGAGAATTTTGTCAAGGTAGCTGCAGTCTAAGGTGAAAAAAAAATCCCTTTTCCTCTCAATTCCTCGGCTTTCAGCCGCTGGTGACGCCATGAATTCCCCTACTTCTCTGGTTACTGTAAAGTCTTTCAGGGTGGTCAGGACCCAAATTCCTCACGCAAAAGAATAAGCAGGGAAAAAGGAAAGTTTGCAAAGAAAGACCTTCCCCGCTTCAGGGATCCGTCGCAGGGAACCAGCGAGGCTCCAAACCTCTGCTCTTGCCTTGCAGTCCCTTGGCTCGAGCCTCTTCGGTTACTGCCAGTCCTGCTCTCCTCTCAGCAGTAAATACTCTCATACCAGCCTGCGCTTCCCGCTTGGGCTCCAGCAGGTCTGGCTGGAGCTGCAGCAGCTCCAGCTTTGCTATTGCACTTTAGCTTTGGAGTAAGCAGGAGAGATGGAGTTTGTTCAGCATCACGCAGGGATGGAGACAGCACAGGGTCCTGCTGAGCAAAGCGCACGGCTGTTTTTACCCCCTGCCCTGAGCTGTGTGGCACTGATCCTCCACCAGAAAGCCCCAGCTCCCAGCCTGGACCTTAAATCCAGCTGCTGCGTGGGACACAAGCGGGCTGCTGTGCCACATACATCACCCAGCTTCACCTGAGGGCTGTGCTGAGATGCGGTGCGAGAAGATCAGCGGGAAATTGGCAGCGAAGTATCAGTGCTGCAGGAGAAGATGCTTGCTGATGGGATTGCTCCACCACTGAGCAGGACAAGGACTCTGCAGGAAGCCAAGGTGAGCACCTTTGCTAACTCCACACCAAGCACGTGAGTCTTGGGAAGAAGCACTTGTTTCTCCCAACACCCCATGATGGGGAAAGGGCCTTGGTTGAGTGGAGCAACAAAGGTGGGTTTTGGAGAGGTAGGGACATAGGGTGGATGGTGAGCTTGTCAGCTGTTGGAAGGATCATTTTGGGAAGGTTGGCCCACAGCGCAGTGCTCTTGGTCTTCTCCATGGAGAAATACGCCTTGGGGAAGAGCTCAGTGCTCGCAGACCCACGCAGAGGGGAGAAAACCCAGAGAGTTTGGATTTGTTTAAATAACAAAAATTAAAAGAAGGAAAAATAAATGTTGGAGCCTTCATTTACCTTGGGGCTCCAGAGTCTTCCTGAGCTTGGATGTTGTTTCCCTAGATGCAGGTGGGTCTCACAATCGCATTAACCCAGAAATACGGAGATTTGAGGATGAGCTATTGCATGACATGAACTTTGCAACTGAGGGGGCCTCTGTTGGACAGAAAACCTTCCCACCTGAGCAGTACTCCCAGGAGACAGTCTGACTTGGGAACCAGCAACTGGACTGAGAGGCTCCAAGTGTTGGGAGAGGATCAAAAAGCTCCCCTGGCAGTAAATCTTTCACCTGCCATGTTACTCACTGGGGCTTGTGGCTATTCCTCCAAGGTCGGCCTCAGGTCAGGATTTCTCCTGTCTCTTTAGCCCCCAAACCTGGAGATTTTTGTCTTATCTTTGACGCCATCTTGACAAAGAAAACGAATTATGGCCCAATTACCCTTACTGCGAGGGGCTGGCGCTACCTTAAATGGCCAGAACTATCAGGCGCTTCCTTAAGAGCAGATAATTAGAGTGGGGTGCAGGGTGGGGAGAGGGGCAGGAACTGTGGGGGACCCCTGGCATGGGGCTGCCCCTACCTCCCTGCTTGGCATGGCAGGAGGGGACATCCCATCCCACCCCATCCATCCTGTCCCATTCACTGTGGCCCAGCCAAACTGCACCCTTGGGTTCCGCAGAGGCCGGAGCAGAGATGGGGTTCCCTGCTGCTCCCCAGCAGCGAGGTGTCGGGGATCCCCCTGCCCCATGCCACCCCCAGCGCTGTGTCACCAGCTGGGGCCAGGCCAGAGAGGCCCCATGTCGGGAGGCGGCTGCCCTGGCCATGACCTTCGGGGTGACCTTGAGCGAGTCCCTGCTGCAGCTGGGGACCGGCTGTGCCTCTCGCACCATGGGGATGGGACATTGCCATGCTCACCCCAAGGAAATAGCGAACAGCAGCCTCACAGCTGAACTGCTGTGACAACTAACCTGAAACTTTAAAAGTTCCTTTTTCTTTCCCTCTTTCAGTGACATCCAAGCGTGTTCTCTGTTGTGCGCCTGGGCATTTCTTGCCCCGGGTTGTGCTGTCCCTCTGAAGCCAGCAGCTGTTTTTTTGGGGGCCAAAACATACTGAGCTGCATCTCAGCCCACACCCTGGACCGTGCTGATCTGGGATCCACTGCCCGAGTGTCTCTGTCCGGGCAAACGGTGTCAGGAGCGAGCGGAGCCGCGTTCCCCTCCAGGATCCAGCGCGGGGAGCAGGGAAGTGGAGCTGTGCAAAAACATGGGATGCTCCCCTGGCCTTGCAGGTTTGCTCCAGGTATCCACGCACTCCTGGGTGACTGGGGCTGGGTGTTTCTTTCCCTTTTTTTTTTTTTCTCTTTTTTTGTCAGATTGGTATTTTATTTGGCTCCATACTGTCTACCGAGCTGTCCAGTGTAACCCTTCCCTTGCTGCTTCTGAGATAAGAATAGGCTCCCCCGAGATCAGATAAACAGGCCCATAAATACCTACAGCAACAAGAAGCAGGGTCTAAGCTCGGCAGGAAGGGAGAAGTATGCAAAAGCAAAAGAAGAACCATTTCTCCTCACGCCAAACCCCAGGAGTGCAGAGCACGGGCTGGGAAGCGCCTGACAGCCCCTCTGCCCCCAGCACTTGCCCCCTTGGCCAGGCAGGGGGACGAGAGTTCGGGCCGGGCAGGCAGCACATGGCCAGGTCCCCTCTGCCATTCCCGTGGCTGGGTTCCAGCAGCAGAGGACACAGCACGTAGGACGTTGCCCTGGGGCTGAGCAATCCCTGCACGCGTGAGCTTCTGTCTGGGCAACCGCTGCCCCGCGCCTGCATGCCGGGGGCATTCTGCTTCCCAGCGGCACCAAGTCACAGCAGGGTTGAGCCGTAGGTGTGTGCAGGTACCTCCCCTGGCCAATGAGCTGAGTTCTGGGCCAAAAATCCAAAGCTAGTGGCCAAACCACTCTTCTTCCACCCAGGTTTGGTGCAGCCACCACTGGGAGCCGTGCCGCTGCCTGCCAGAGGCTGCTGGGATTCATCTCACAGCCACTCAGGTTTGCTGCCTGAGGAAGAGACACTGCCCTTGTGTAGGGGTCCCAACCCCCCTGCTGGTCCCGTCCCTTTGGGGGTGACCCCATCCTAGGCTGGACCCAGTCCTGAGCTCAGCATCAACACCCCTTCCTGGCCCCGGAGTGGTGGAGCTGCATGTGCAGTGCCAAGGTGGGGATTGAGCTGCTTGCAAATACACCCCCTCCAAACTATGCGTTTTGGGAAGCAGTGAAGCCCTGGTGTACAGGAATCGTTCCATGCCTTTCTGCCCCCTGGACCCCCCAAAAAAGTGCTGAGACAATCTCCCAGGAAAATCCCCTTGCTGGTCAGGGAAGCGCTCTGTGGACACGGAAACAGAGATCGTTTTCACTTGCAAAAATCACGACGGAGTGAAAGGTGCTGGCATGGGAGAGACATTTCCCACAAGTATGCAGCCAGTAGGTACCACCACCAGAAACTCGTGGTAAGAAAAGCGACGGTCCTGCGGGAGCAGGCAGAGCATTGCCCCAGCTGGGGGAGAGTGCCCCCCTCCTGGAAGCAAAGCTGGAAACCCGTAAGAGAAAAACCTCCAGAGGTTTTTGGTGAAGCAGGGAAATCTCCTCAGGCTGCAGATGATGTCCCAGATAGAGCCTGGTGTGCCAGAGCAAGGACACAAACTCCTTGGTGATCCCCGCCTTACGCATCAGAGCAAGTCCCAGGTCCCCATTTAACCCTTTCTCTCATCTGATGCCATGGGACAGCCCTGATTGGTGCCGTATGGTTATGAGGATATGGGGTGGCACATGTAAACAGGATTGGAGCTGGACACATTGAAGGGGCGCTGGATTACAGTGTTAGTGATGGTTTGGGAACTTTCCCATAAAAACCCAGCCATTTAAGGGACTGTGAAACTTAGCCATTAAATAGGATATTTGGGGGTGGCTTTCTGATTTTCTTTATTTCTTTTTTTCTTCTTTTTTTCTTTTCTTTAATGTGTTTGATTTTAGAAATGCCCTATTCTGGCTCCGCTTATTGACTTGGTACTGTGCTAAACATTTTATAGCCTGAACAAAAAAATGATCACTGCGGGCCTTACTCCACTCAGGCGGTCAATTTTCATCTCTGCCTCCTTCAAAGAGATTAGAAAACAGATCAGGGGCTGAGAAGGCAGCTGTGCAGTGTCTCCGAAACGAGGGACTGATCGTTCTGTGAGTTTTAATTACAACAGCCATACTCCCCAATGTTTGTGTGTCCAACCGTCTGCATTTGTACACAAGCACAGAGTGGTTATAAAGCACAAGCTGCTTTCCCACAGGTGAGCTGGTGTATTTTTGGTGTGTGCGGCTGCACAAGGTCAATCAGTGTGTTCACAATTTATGGCTATTGCATCATTATTTCGATACCTTTATTTGCAAGCAAAAGCTTGGTTTCAAACAGAAATCTTAATACTTCCTGCTGAGCCCTCAGGTTAACCCTACAATAATGTGCAGCTCTTCCCCATCTCTGTTTTCTTTGCGCCGAGCAGCCAGCTGAGCATTAGGCTTTATCCTGGCATCTCTGGAACGGCAGCGTGGCCAGGCTGGGAAGGCAGGATCAGGCCCCGAGCCCGTGCACGCACGTCTTGGAAGCCACCCTTCAGTAACAGAGCTCTGTGTGCGCAGAATCAAGGAACGAGGATCCAGCTTTAATTATTAAGGATTATTAAGGAGTTATGCTTGAGAGGTGACAGAGATGACTTTGGGCTGTGTGAGCGCTGGTGGATTTGAGACTGGGGGTATCCGTCATGTTGAGACGGCAAGGAGATGTTGCTCCTTCCAAAATGTGGCATCCTTCCCCAAGCCAAATACAGTCCGGTCTCTTTAGCTGGTCTCCTGGGTCAGGAGTGAAGGGCTTGTAGGGCAGGGGCTGAGTTTGTGCCCTGGGGCAGGCTGTGGATCCACAGCGCAGAGCCCTGACAGCTCCTGGAGCGAGGAGGCACGGCATAAAGATGTCCCAAAGATTCCCACGAAGCTGCCCAGGCTCCACGGGAGAGAATTCCCTCGCAGGGATCGGCCCTGCAGCAGAACACTCACTTAAGGGGAGTCCTGTGGCCAGAAGAGAGGGGGGCCCGGCTATGGCAGCGCTATCTCAGGAGCAGGGGAAGGCAAAGGGGTCGGACCCGAGGCTGTTTGCATAAAGTTTGAATTTTCTTTATTTTTTTTTTAATTATTTCTTTTTAAATACGTGGTGTGGTGCGCCCGGTCCCTCGGGAAGTGGTCATGCAGATCTGAGGTAGAAAACCCGGCACAGGAGTGTTCCCAAATGCACCTCTAGGTAGTTTCACCGCAGCCACACATCGGTCAGGCAGCGGACGGGGATGGGGCAGGGGGTTCGTATTTACAACAGCAAACGAATCAAACCGTTTTAGCCCGGCCCGGGAGGGCAGGAACCGCCGATCACTGCTGACAGCGAGAAGGAGCAACGATTACTGCAAACGGGGGAAGGGGCGAGGGGGAGAAATGGCCCGGCCGGTCCCCGCTGCCGACGGCGCGGGCAGGACCCGGCCCCACAAGGCGCCCTTCGCTTGTCTCCTGCGGAGAATCCGTCTCGGCGGGGGGGGTGTGCCGGGTCGGGTACCCGCATCTTGCGCCTGGATGAGCTTCGGGGACCGGGACGGGCTCTCTCTGACATTGCACATGGGGGGCGAGCGGGGAGCGCCGTCGGGGCGGCGGGGCAGCCCTCAGGGGTTCAGTTCCAGAGCCCAGACCTGCTGGGGCCAACCCGTCCGGCCCTTCAGCTTCTTCTCGCCGTGGCCCAAAGGCTGCGAGTAGACCTCGGGCTGCTGCGGGAGAGGAGACGGGGAGAGGGGGGAGAAAGGAGCGGTCAGGAGCGGAGCGGAGGGCCCGGCCTGGCCGACCGCACCTTGCGCCCGCCTTGGGGCTGCAGCCGAGCCCCGCAGCTCCGAGCGGTTCTTACCAGCCCGAGGATAAAGGGGGTTTTTTGGGGTTCCCACCTCCCACCCCGCACGCTGCAGCAGGGGGAGAAGCGGCCGCCTTTGCTCCAAAACGCACCCGCGCTTGTTCGTCCCGGGAAAGTGGCCGGGAGAGGGGAAGGACGAACGGGTGGGAGGCTCCGGCGCGGCCGGTCCGGGGGTTTATCCATGGGGGAAAGAGCCCAGCAGCCTGGCCGGCCCGTCGGAGCCCTCCGCGAAAGTCCAGCCCACGGGTCGTTTTAAAAAAAGTTTAAGCTGGGGACTGGGGGAAAAAAAAAGGCTCCAGCGAGACCGAGACGGTTGTTGTTTTTTTTCCCTTCAGCCCCCCGGGCTTTCTGTGCCCGGCCCGGTAAGAACGGTATAGCAGGGGCCCGGCTCGCCTCTTACCGTCTCCCGTTTCCTCTTGTTCTCCCTGCCGTCGGCTTTCTTGAGCTCGGCTTTGAAGCCCTCGGTGTCCCCAGGCTGGCTGTCCTTGGCCAGGACCTCCATCAGGTAGGCGATGTAGCTGGTAGCCAGGCGCAGAGTCTTGATCTTGGAGAGCTTGGTGTCGGCGGGCACGTTGGGGATGCACTCGCGGAGCTCGGCGAAGGCACTGTTGATGCTCTCCGTCCTCCGTCGCTCTTTCTTGGGTCCCCCGACCCCTTTCCGCCGGCCCAGGCGGCCGCTGAGAGCCTCCAGCCGCCCCTGGCCGGTCGGGCCGTACTCGGCGGGGCCGTACCCAGGGCTCTGCCCGGCGAGCTCGGGGGTCACCTCGGCCGGGTTAAGCACCCAGCCGGGGAAGTAGGCGCGCTCCTGGTGGCACCGCGCCGCCGGCCCGAAGAGGAAAGGGTCGTGCAGCATATGGTGGTGATGGTGGTGGTGGTGGTGGTGCTGGTAGCTCCCTACCAGGTTCATGGTCCGCCCCGCTGGCCCCGGGGGCCGCGCTCAGCAGCGCACCATGGCCGCGGCGGCCGGCCGGGAAGCGCTCCCCACCGGACGGGCTCGGCGGGCAGCGGCGGCGGGAGCGCGGCTCCGGCCTGGGGCTGCCTTTGGGGTTTGGGTTAGTGCGGTTGGGGTTTGGGGTTTTAGGTTTGCTGGTTTTGGTGGCGGGGGGGGTGTGTGTTGTGGTTTTTTGGTGTGTTTTTTTTTTTAACCCCTTCTGGTGCCGCCTAACCCTGGCTTTATATAGAGCCGGGCCCCCACCCGCCGCGGAGCCAATGGGCAAAGGAGGATGCTCGGGGGCCCCGGGGGGAGCGGGGCGGCGGAGGGGGCGTGCGCCGCCCTATTGACTCAGTTTATTTGGGCTCACACCTCCGCTGTTTGCTCTCGCCTCCCGCTTGTTCCTTGTTTGCAGGGAGAAGAGGGTGAGGACTGACCCGGAGGGGACCCCAGCCCCCTCCCCGTCTCGCTTCTGTTCCCACCGCTTCTCTGTTCCTGGAGCCGGGCTGTCCGAGCCCCCACGGAGAGCGGCCGCTCCGGGCGGGGAACGAGAGGCGGCAGCGGGTGCGGCGGGGCCGCCAGTGGCCGGCGCCCCGACGGCCGGGACGGGCGCGTGCTCCGGGGCCGCAGTGACTCGCGGGCTTTTTGCTTCTCAAAAGCAGGAGAACCTGGCGGGCGGAGCGCCCGGCCCCGGGACCAACGTGGCCCGACCCCACGCGGGGGAAGCTCGGCCCCGTGGGAGCGGAGTGGGAGGTGCGGGCGGTGCAGGCGGTGCGGGGTGCTCGGGGCAGCACCCGGAGCCGGACAATGAGCAGCCTCCACCGAGGCAGCCGGGTGATGATGGACAGCAGAGGACGAAGACACTGGAGGGAAGCTGGGCTGGGCATGGCAGGGGCAGCAGTGGTGGCACGAGGGAGCATGGGCACATCGCCCACGTGTGTTCTGTGTGCACACGTGTGTTGCACAACTGCACGCTGCACAGGTGTGCTGCATGCCTTCAGGCACGCTGCATGTGTGTATGGCGCACACCCATGTTGCACAGATATGTGCTGCACACACATGTATGTTGCATGCATATGGAGTTACACCATGCATGTATGCTGCCCACACACTGGACATGTTGCCTACACATACCACAAACATATCTGTGCTCTACATACCCCCCCTACAAATACATTACACACATGCACTTAACTGCGCCCCTATATGCTACATACACACATTGGTAGCACACATATGCTACACACAAAATGCCACCATATTTATATTACATACACACGTGTGCTGCACACACATACTGTGCATATGCACATTGCAGACATTCCATTTTTACACACAGACATATGCTGCACATCCATGCACAGGCACTGCACACACATACATACACATATATAAAAATTATACTATACATACACACAATCGTATTTACAACAGGGCAGTGGGGACATAGGGACTTGCCATGTGTTTCCCTGTCAAAGCCTGGTTACAAAACAGCTGGAGGGTCCCACTGGGGCTGGGATCTTGCACCACAGCCCCCAAACCCAAGCCCAGCTTGGTGCCCTGCAGGGGACAGCATGTCCCACTCGCCTCTGCACCCATGGGAGACAAATCCCCAGGGTGACGGCTCCCAGACCCAACTCTTTGGCCCCAGCCTGGCTGGGTGACTTTGGGGCCAATCTCTGCTCTTGCTCCAGTTACTCCCAGTGAGGACAAACTGGGCACGGCGATGGTGATCACAGCGTGGTGGGGCAGGAAGGGGCTTTGGGCCCAAGGTATGTTAGCGATTAACGGCGCTTTCCAGCGATTCATCTTGCAGCGGAGGGTGGAAACGTTGGAGGGTTGTTTGCAGGCGCTTGTATTAATCATCCGGGCTAACACACCATTAACGTCCTCCTGCATTTTAAAGATGACAAATTTTATTTGACTTCTCTCAATCACGGTTCCCGGGCGGATTCAGGAGCCACTTAAATGCCTCGGATTTTCCATCGTTAGTTGTTACAAGGCGAGTTGCAAAGGCGGGAGGCCGGGGGGGCTGGGGCAGGGTGCAAGCAGGACTCCAGTTCTGCTGGGCCCCAGCATTCGGGGTGGGGGGGGGGAGCGTACCGGATCTGTCCCGCTTCACTCCCCCTCACTTTGTTCTTGGCTGCTGCAAAGCCCCCCTTCCCCACCCCTTTTAAACAAGCGCCCTGCAAACATTTGCTAGTGATTACCCTCCCGTTAGAGTCAGGCCTTGGGTAGGATGTCATGTCCCCGATTTCCTCCAAAATGCCAGTGGCTGGGTGGGATCCCTGAGCCCTGCTTGGATCCATTGGGGGTCAGTGCCCGCCTGGGAGAGGGACACGGCTCCCACTTCATGGCTTACCCCCCCATACTGGTGTGGCATCACCTGCAGTGCCCTGCTCCCCCTACCAACCAGCCTGGCTGTCCACTGAACCTCTCCCTGACCCTGGAACAGCCCTGATCGAGCAAACATTCAGGATGGGGTCTGTGCCACTCAGCCTCATCACAGGAAAACACCCCCATCTCCCAAAAAAACCCCAAACCTTCCACCCCTGTACCCCCGCATTGCACAGGCCACTCACAGCCACATCCAGCTTGGAGCTGTCGCCTTGAACCGTGCACCAGAGCCACCTCCAGCCCCCGGCTGCTGAACCAGGTAAGCCCAGCCCAATCCCGGGCATTATCTTGCTTTATTCCCCCTCCCTCAATGGAGGTCCCTGGACCCTGCGCGCTTTGGAAGTGCTCAGCTGAGCAAATAGTGGGACCACTGGGTTGATTTTCCTTTGGAAAATCTTTCTAATCTTTCGTGTTTTAACAAAATAATAAAACTGGAGCCCTTTTCACACTGACACCTATTAAATCAAACCAGACTGCCTTTGTCATGGCATCCAAATTTAGCACTTCTCAAACTTTTGGTGAGTTTCTTTAATTTCACGTCTCCCCGCTCATGCAGGGGGAAATGCTGAGCAGTTCGGATTAGGCGATTTATGACTGGCACGGCAGGAGGAACCACATTTCTCTCCACCTGTTTTCCTTCAAATCTTTCCCAGAGAAAGATTTCTTACCCTCACGGACAAGCGATGGTGAGTTTGGGGGTGCTGCATGTCGGGGGGTGAGGTTATCCTGGGTCTCCACAGCCCCCAGCACCCCAACCCCAGCAGGAGCCGCCCAGCTGTGCACCCATCCCCTGCCCTGGGACAGGGGCTGTGCTTTTGGCCCCTCAGCCACCTCCTTATCAGCGCCCAGCGAGCAGAAGCCTGGGGTGTCCTGTGACTTTGACGCCAGTTCTGCTCCCCGCCTCTGGCTCCCTTATCTAAATAGGAACGTAAATCAGGGCCTTGGCAGATGCCCTGGCAGGACAGGGACTCCATAAAAAGGGGCTCTGCTCCAGTTCTGTTTACATTGCAGCCCCGTAAAATATTCCCCTTGTCTTCCCTGCTAGCATCTCCCTGCAGCATCCCGGCACCCTCCTGCTCCCGCATCCCCCCCGCCCCAGGGTCCTCTGCAGCGCTAGGGAAGGTCCCAGCCCCAAAACCCAGCAGCCCCCCATGTCCCCACATCAGGTTATGCCCCAAGATACCTCCACACCCAGCTGCTGCCTCTGATCCTCACTCCGACAGCCTCTGCAGGCACAGAGCGGAGCTGAACCAGCTCCCCCGGGCAGCTGGGTTGTGTCTAAAGGTGCCCCTGTGTATTTATAGCACTCACTCAAAATAATGCAGTAATAATCACTCAGCACCTTCCTAACAGTTCTGTTCCTGGAGGCCTCGCGGGAGTAGTTGCAAAAGGCCTTGGGAAACTGAGGCACAAACAGAATCTGCTTCAAGGAGAGGTGTGTGGGGCGAACAGGAGCTTGCTGTGTGCCTGTCACTGCTTGGGGGAATTATTTTCCCCCCAGTGACATGAGGAGGGAGAGAACCTGCAGAAGTGAACAAAATGAGGTCAGTTGGAAAGTGGGTGTTGATTTGCAATGAACCCAGACCCATGGTCATGGCCATGGCTGGGTGACAAGTTCCATGGCTGTGAAACCCCACACAGGGCATCCCTCCTCCCTGAGAGGGTTTGCCACATGTCCTGCTCCACCAGCACCAGTCTTGTAAGGGTGAGCGAGTGTCAGGGTGCAGGGGAGCTCACGTGTGCCAGGGCTTGTCCACTATGTACCCACATGCTGCACGTGTCCCCCAAACTGCAGCACTGAGCTGCTTCATGCTACAACATCACAGAAACAACCCCAAGTGGGGTTCAGCGTGTCAAAGCCCCATGGAAGGAACAGGAGGAATTGGGAGTGAGCTGGGTACACACGGTGGCTGTGCTGTGCCGTGCTGGACCCAGATGCTCCTGTTCTCAGCAGCAATCCGCGGCATCTTCTCTGTACACACACCTCCCGTGCCGCTCCTCCGGTGACATAAAGGATGACTGTGAGCATTGCCGCTCCAGAAATACAATCTGTTTATGGCCAAGCAGCCACTGCCTTGTCTGGATAAATCAAAAAGAAAAAAAAAGCTTTATGGAAAAAAGATTATTAAATTTTCCATGTACTCCTGAAGGGATGCGCCAGGCACTCGCTGTTTATTTTTTGTCCTCTTTCCTTGCTCGTACTGTAAATGACATTGTGTTTACAAAAGTTTTTATGTCATCAGAGCGAAGTCACAGCTCAGCTTCCTCTCCTGTGTATTTTATGTAGATGGATGTGTCTGCAAGGAACATTCAAACTAAACAGAGCGCTGGTTTATAGGAAAATGTATTTATTTGAAAAATCGTAACTCACAATTTCGGCAAAACCGGGCTCCACATTTATTGCCACTAATGGGGTGTGGTGGCCATAAATTAACCTGGAAAATTGCTGCAACCGTATCAACAACGGCTCATTGTGCTGACGGAGCAGAGTGGAGCAGTCGCTCCCCAAAGACGCCTCATGTCAATTTGCAATTAGGTTTGGATGCAAACAATAGGCAAAGGGAAGGTAATGGCAGCCTCGCAGCTCCCTGCTGGAACCGGCCCCAAAATCATTACTCCAAGCTGGCCTGGGTGCCCCCAGTCTTACTTAAAACAGTGCTGTCACCCCATCTGATTGCCACTGAAATGAGTGGCAGGAGGCTCTACCTGCCATAAAGGCAATTTTCTGTTTATATAACATTACCTGTCATGGACACGCAATTGGAGATGATGGAAAAAACAAGTCAGTGAGCCCTGACTGGCAGCCCGGGTGACCCATGCACGTGAAGAGCTGGTCCAGTTGCTCCCTGGTTCTCTTAATCCAGAGGAAACTTTTGCATGGAAGCAGGAGTGATGCTTCTGCCCCCAAACCTATTCTTTCCCCACTCGAATTCTCATCTGAGATCAACCCTGATCCCAAAGCCCCACAACCGGGTGCTGACCCCATGGCAGTGGGTGCCACCATCATCCTCTCATCCCTGATCCCCTGGTTTGGGGCAGGGTTTGGATGCTGATCCAGGGTGACACCTCTCTGCTTGCAGGGAGAAGCAATGAAGAGCTCCCGTCTGACATGAGTTCCTGACAAAAACCAGCGCCTTTCCCTCCTCTGTCCACTTTCCACTCCTGAAGCAAATTTACAAGGGCTCTAAAATGTCCCACTCCAGGGCATCAGCCAACTGCTAATGGCTGGGGATTGGGAAAGACATTTCCTCCGTGCGAGAGGGATTGCATAAGCGCTTATTAAGGCAGCTCCTGGCGTCTTCGTCTAAAGCATCTGGTTTGGGGCACGGCTGGAGACGAACTGCTGGGTCTGCATGGGGTAGAGCTGGGCTCCTTGCTGCTAACTGTCCCCTTGTCCAGACATGGGTGCAGGTTTGGGTGAGTTTGTATGCACCGGTGGGGAAAAGAGAGGTGAGTCATGTTGTGAGATGTGTCTTTGTCCCCTTTCCTTTGCTCTCCATCTCGTCCTGGTGGTGCCACCGCGGGGTCTTGCCTTCACACCTGTTGCTCTGTTGGCTCTGGCTTTGTGAAGTTCAGCCGGAGAAGGCACAGTTTGAGCTCAGGGCCCTTCCCACCCCAGATACCATGATACCCCACATGCATGAGGGATTTCCCTGACCGTGGTCACACCGCCAACCACCTCCCTTGAATGAGAAGCTTCCCTCCTGTCCCACCAGCACCGCGCCTTGCGCAGGGACTCACCCGGCTCGTTGTCTGGCACTGGGTGCTCCTCCGATCTTGTACAATACTTGCGTAACACTGCAGTTAAAAGAGAGTTTCTGTGCTTGGCTGTGAGGTGGGAGGAGGTTGGTGACAGTGTCACAGGCCACTGAAACAGGCTGGGAAGCTCTAACAGGTGTCTGCTGTGCTGCAGGCTCAGTGTGGTGTGCTGGCACTGAGGAGCAGCCAGGGCCAGGGAGCAGCATCCAGCCCACGTTTCCCTGCGCTGAGACCATTCCCAGTATCCGTACCTCCCACCCTCCTCTGTGTACAGATCCACCTGGGCTTCTTAATTCATTTTTACGTTGTTTGGGGCAATTCCAGCTCTCGTTGCACAGTGCCTCATGCCTGTCAGAGCTACGCCGGTGCTGAAGGATAAGCCCAGTTAGTGGTACCTTAGTATCCTGATTATCCTCAGCTGTCTCAAAATCCCAGGGCTCCTTTCCCACGGGGGGAGCAGAGGGGCTGGTTTTCCCCTGCTTCCCCTATGGCATCTCGAGAGGTCTGTGCAGCCACTGTGCTTGCATCAGGTTATGCAAGATGGTTTTGCAAGGTTTTCTGCAGATTGGGGTGGTTTTAAAAATTAACAAGCATCTGTTAAGGCTTTTTTTTTTTGCAACTGAAAATTATTTGGAGGCTGGGGGTTTTAAATCATTTTAGTTCTTTTTTCCACCTTTTTTCCCCCCGTTTTATAAATGGGAGGTGGCAGAAGCAGGAATGCAGCCAGCATCAGACTGGGGCTGTAAATAGTTTGCTTTCTAGGATGCAAGTTCTGCAGGGAGGAGATGCTGGGGAGCTGGGGG
This sequence comes from Patagioenas fasciata, assembly GCF_037038585.1. Lineage (NCBI taxonomy): Eukaryota > Metazoa > Chordata > Aves > Columbiformes > Columbidae > Patagioenas > Patagioenas fasciata. The sequence goes on along the minus strand of NC_092533.1, from coordinate 5,858,104 downwards.
TCAGTTATTTGTGTTGTTTCCTTGGGTTTTGATTTATAGCCCCCAGAAAAAAAATAAAAAGAAAACAACAAACTGGGAAGAAGGAGGAGAAATCTGGAGATCCGTAGGGTGGCTGTTTCTTCAATTAAAAATGTTTTGACATGGCAAAGCTGCTGCCAGCCACAGGCGGTATCCAGCCCTCCTTCTCGCCACAGCGGCTTTTATAAGCCCGATATGTTCAAGACCCTGTTGTACGGGTGCAACACTGATGGGTGTCCCATGCCAGCACTGTCTGTGGTACCACGACGCTTTCAGGGGGTCACAGGGTGGGCACGTGCTGTGAAAAGTGAATCCAGAACTGCAGAGAATAACGACTTCATTGTATGTCAATATGCGAAACCTCCTAACGTGCTCTGTAGAAAAAAAACTGTTTGAAATGGAGCTTATTGGAAGGAAAAAAATTTCTCCCGTAAAAATTCTGATCCCTCCACAATTCTCAAAACTGAAACAAAATAGTTTACTTTGAACTGAAGACATTTCTGCCCTTGGCTCTTTGTTTCCTGAGAAAGGCAGCGAACGTGAAGGAAAAACAAGCCTTCCCCATTAAAACACACTTAAGCAAAACTCCTGTTTTCTCTTAAACTTTGCTTGGAAACATTTGCAGCAGCTTCATGCAAACCAGTTCTGCCCTTTTAGAAGCCATTAAAATTAAAAAAACGAAACGAAACAATGCAAATCAGCCATTTGTGCAGGAAGCATCTTGGTAGGACTGAAGGAAGAGGTTTGTTTTATAACATAAATCCAAAAGCTCACAGGGAATCACGGAGAAACCCACCCACCAATGCTGGTGACAGAGCAGCTCTGGGGATGTTTTGCAGGACATGGCCAAAGCTGGTGGCACTGACGAGGTGAGGGTCACCTACGGCGTTTCACCGCTGGTTGTCCCCAGTGGAGTATTCCCAGCCCCAGCACAGTGTATTTTCCATCAGGATGAGGGCTTGCAGGTGGTGAGTTTTGGCAGGAAAGGTTTTGGACCAGTGTTTGACCCTGTTCCAAACTTGCCCCAGGGCACCTGTGGTCTCTCCAAAGGGCTCATCCCACACAGGAGCCAAGGAAACTCACCCCAGGACGAACCAAAACCCTTTCAATGAGGCATCAAGGCCCCTCATAAAGTTCTTTTATTTCATTGACTCCGTGTTACATCTAAAGCACAGAAAAAAGTCCCAGTAATTCTTAAGCCACCAATATACATACCAGCAATCCTAATATATTTGTTTGTATATGTGTGTGTATATATATATAAAAATAAAAATATATATGTATGGTGTGTGTATATACATATGGTGCCGCTTTTTCTGTTAGTGACATCAGACTGCGATTTTGGCACAAATAATTCTATCCCAGGGTCTCTGGCGATGAATTCATGACATGCGGCTGCCCCCCCTATGCAGACAGTCCAGCCCAGTGACACCCTGTGGGAGCGCTCAGCCCCACATCTATGCAATTGGGCAAAAATGATTATTTGTGGAATTGTGCGAACCTGCCAGTTTATAAGGGGATCTGGGATCCTTCTGGACAGGCTGTGGCTCTGCAGGAGGAAGCTGTCTCGGCCCCATCCTCTCCATGTGATGCAGCAATCCCAGGCAACGGGTCTCCGCAGCCGGGTGGCCCCCAGCACCCCATGCTGCATCCTCACCACCCCAAGGGCTGCTGCACCCCACTTTCTTTGGGAGAGGGTGGAGAGAGAAGAGGGCACACCACTGTGAAACCGCAGTTTTAGAGAGTGCTTGTTGTTTTCTTGAGCTGGAACAGTGAGAAACATCATGTCTAAAGATGACAGGCTTAATTTGCGGTGTCATTAAGCAGAGCCGAAACCCAAGCTGGGCTGGGTCTCCTGTGTGCAGTGCGCTTGCTGCCCGCGCTGCAGCTGATCTTTCTCTGATTCTGCCAGATAAGGGTCTTTGCTGGTTCATTTCCCTTGCTCAGACCTTGTTTTTCTTCGCATGGATGTTATCATTTAGCATACTGGATGAGAAAGCAGTTTCTCCCCCTCTCTCACATCCGTAGCGGGTGAAGGTACCCCCTGTACCACACTGGCTCCACATGTGTTTGCAGGGGTTGCAAATAAGCATAAAGCATGATCCTCAAGAAACAGCCCTTCTTGCCAGAAGAAAAACTCCGATTTCCAAGCTGGCTGCAGCTTTGAGATCTCATGGAAATAAGCCCCAGGATCTGCCCCATGGGTAGTGCGGTGAGGCTGCTGCGAGCTGCAGGTGTGCGGTGGGCCTGAGAAGACCCACGAAAGCCCCATAATGACTCATCTCTTGGTCCCAGCAGCAGTTACAAACCACATTTACAGTGAAAAGCAGCTGCTGAGACCCAATTGCTCTGGATGTGGACAGCAGCCCTCGGCCAGGCAAGATGGGCTGCAGCGTTTGGCTGCTGGCTCTGCTGGGTTTACACACACCAGCACTTAAACACAGACTACTTTTTTTAACAAACGCAGTTGCTCTGGACTCTGAGCTTTGGTGACTGGATTGCTGGAGGCGAAGAGGCTCACATGCTGCTCACCGGCAAGCGAGCAGCAGAGCTGACCGTGCCACCTGCCTGCGCCTACGAGCCGACGGGGTCAGAGCACGGTAGGAAAAAATACCGCAATAAGCAAAGCATCTCCCGTTTGCCCCTAAGCTCCGGCTCTTCCTGCGCTGATAACGAGCCTAGTAAATCTCCTTACAAGAATGAGACATTTTTTTTCCCCCCTTTCATGCCCTCACAGTGGTGCCTTGTCAGACAGGGCTGGCTGCTGGGCTGTCCTCTTCACGCCTCTGCGGGGTAATGCCCCAAAGTACTGCAGCCCCCTGAGCATCCCAGCAGTCTCCAGAGGCTGCCCAGCCCTGCCCTGCAGTGCAAGAAGGCAGCTGGGTGCAGGCAGAGCTGTCTCCTCTCTAATTGTCCCCCCAGAGCCCTGTGGCCGAGTCACTCACCGATATCTCGAGCCATCGCGGCTGGTGCTGGGCTGACTCAGGTGAGATGCAGACTGATACCCTGCACAGATGGGGATGAAGGGCAGGAGCGGGGGAGGAAAATTTGGAGTATACGTGTCCAAAGCCTCCCTCCCCTCAGTGCTTCAGCTGAACTGGGGAGCTTGGTTGGTGAGCAGGCTCCCATCTGTAGGTTGATGCTCAGTCCTGGGCTGTAGGAACCCAGGTCACCTGCGAGATGTGGCTTTTGGCTTCAGGTTGGATGCACGGCACTGAGCTGGGAGGGCTTGAGCCTGCTCAGACGCAGGGGGGATGCAACATTGCTGCTCTGGAAAAGCAGCTCTGCATGTGCTCAGCTGCAGGATGGGGTTTTCTTGGTTCCAGGAGTGGTGGCGGGACCACAGGGCTCATCATTTCCCGTGCAGGAGACTCCCACAATGCTACCTCTCAATTGCTCTCTCATGGGTGACAAAGAGTCAGGACCACATTTTTGTCCCACCACACTGCTGTCCCCTCCCTGCAGCCGATCCCTGACACCGAGTCACCCACAATAAACTCCACAGTGCCATGGCAGGGCTGCTGCCCTATCCGGATCTTCCTCCCACACCAGCAAACGTTGTTGGTTTTCCTCTTTCTCTCCCGAATCTCTCACAAATTTCCTGTTGCCGGCTCCACCAGCGCCATGTTCCCATTGAACCCTACATCTGTCAGTGTCACTGTCTGGGGCTGGAATGTGTCACCCTGCTCCAGAGGAGTCATTTATTTAGCTGTACCAGAGCATTTCAGGACAAAGTGCTGGGTTAGATCACAGTGGGACAGTTTTCCTGCAGTGGCAAGCACCGATTCATCTCGTGCAGACAGAGGAAAGCACCACTGCTGGATTCTTTCCTATTTATTTTTCCTAAACAGAGGGCTGAGGAGTGCAAGAGTCCTCTACCAGAAGGATCTTGCACTTTGCTAGAGCATCCTAAGGATGGGAAGTACCCTTTAAAAAGTTTTCAAAACCTGTGAGTCTGGAGTAAACACTTTTTTACCACCCTCCCTGTCCTATCTCACTGTTTCTGTAAGGACTTTTAGGGTGCTGGGCCAGTGGGAGGGGTGGCCCCACAGCTGGGTGTGCTTCAGGGACCCTGCTGTGTGGTGGCAAGGGCTGGAACTTGTCGGATCTGGGATGTTCATGGTGGTGGAGGAAGCACGTACAACCATGTCCCAGTACGGTCCCATGTTCCTGCAGGCAGCACAGGCAGTGAAGTGACAGTGTGGTGACGATGGGGAACAGCCAGCTGTGACATGCCCATGCCCACACCATGCACAGCAGGTCCCTAATGCTGAAGAGGGGGCTGTCTTGTAGGGATTAGGTGTGATAAACAGGCATTGAGGGTTGAAACATCCAACTAAATTATGCACTTGCTCTTGTTACCAATTAACTGTGCAGCTGCATGCAGGAACCCTGGGTACTGGGAAATACTCTGTTTTGACCACAGCATCCTCCATCCCTGCCTGGCAGAACATCATCCCTGTAACATCAGGGATGTGTGTTTGGGGGGCTGAGTGATGGAGATGAGGAGGTGAAGGGACAGCTGGTCATCGTGAGCAGATACACCCTTCTGCACCAGCTGTGCAGCAGGAGCGAGTCATCCTCAGGGCAGCAATGAAGAACTCAGCTGCCTGCCTTTGGGTTACAGAGCCCCGGGGGGTACCATGCCCCTGGTAAAAGGTTTCCAGTTGCTTTTTCCCTGCTACCTGTGCTGGTGCCCTCTGGGGGGTGCTCAGATGTGCTGGGAAGCGCCTCTCCTCAGGGTGCTGCTTGGTGACCTGCACATGGTCGGGATGGAAGAGACAGTCAGTCTGTATTGCTTTGTTTATAAGAACATATTTGCAGTGATTGATGTCCAAGCTGGGGAAGTATGCTTGCAAGTGAGACTTTAAAACATGAATCAAACATTGTTTGGAATACGTACGCTGCTCTGTCAAACATTTCTCAGCATTTGGAGTCTGCAGGGCCTGAGCGTCCAGAGGTACCAGTGCCTGCGCAGAGGTGTCTGGAGGGAAAGCGTCCGCCCCGCTGTGAGGATGAGTGTGGGCATCCTTCAGCCTCGGCATCACCTCTCCACACCAAGAAGCTGCTGGGGACAGGTCGGGGTTTGTGCCCAGAGCCCAGAGTCACTCTGCCGAGGGGTGCGTGTGGAGGTGTCCCGTTAAGCACTGTCCATCACAGGACATTCCTTCACAGGACGCTCCTTACTGCCAAATTGTCCCCTGGGGCTGCTGAGGAATGAAAGCTGTCCTGGAGGACAGAGTCAGCTTTCAGGCTTCCTTCCCCTCCAGATAACCCGATTGCCCGTGGAGAGAAGATAGGTCTGGAAGGGGCGGGCCATATCCAGATGTTCACTAAGTGCATTAAGACCCTCAGCCAGAGGAGCACATGCTTCAGGTTAAGCCCCTGAGCGGTCCCAGCTGCAGCAGTATTAATGAAGTCTTCAGTTAATTGCTTGCTGAATGCTCTCCCTGATAAGGGCTACGGTAGTTTGTAGGGGACAAGGAATCTTCTCCAGGGTTTCTCTTTGTGTGTCTGGTTTGCGAAGTCCTGCATGAGCATCCCTCCATACCGGCATCGCCACCGCCATGCCACCTCCTTCACCATGGAGCGATGTGGGTTTCCCAGTGAAGAGAGCTGCCCACACCCATCGTGCAAGGATCGTGGGTCTGGCCCTGCATTTTCTGGAGTTTTCTTCCCCATTCATAGGGATGTTACTGCTTCCCATTGCCCATGGGGCGGGGTTGGACATGGCTCATCTCAACAGAACCATCTGTTGAAATCACTGACAGCTGTTGGGATACCTCTGCCCCAGCTGCCCCGGGTCCCAGGTGACACCTTGTCCTCCTGGCCCCAAGCCAGCCCTGGGCCACCACCTCACCTCACAGAGAGGATCCAGCCCCGCCAGCTGAGCTGGGTGATGCCCCCAGCCTCAGGGACACACACACGTGAACTGATGGCACCAGGCGAAGCACCACACTCAGAGGAAAATCCTTGCCCCGGCGAGCTGTCCTGGTGAGTAGATACCTGGGATGACACCAAACCCGCCCTTCCTGGGAAAGGGATCGGTTGGGGACAGCCACAAGGGTGCGGGTGCCAGCTGGATGACATTCACTGGCCAAAAGTGATGTTTCCAGCCCCTGGGTCGAGTGAGGGCTTTTGAGACTACAAGGGACTCCAGAAACTGGACATACCCCCAGGACAGGCAGACCTTCCTCCTGCAGGCTCCCTGCCTGCTGCTGCACGTGGGAACACACGGGTCTGTCCGTCTCATTCCTCTACCCAGCTATAATTTATTTATTTCCCCAGGAACCCAAAGAAAACCATTAGAAAGATATTTTTGATTGATGAAAAACAGAAGGACCTCTGTTCCTCCACCCAAGCACACCATCCTTGTGTGGAGTCTCTAAACCTGTGCATGGAAAGCACATCCCGTGAGCAGATCCCCTTTTCTCCTGGGTCCGCATTTGCTGCCTTTTAGCACGAGGGAGATTTATTCACTCCACGGGTATTTTTAAAAGTTATTTTTTATAGCTGGGCTTCTCCTGCTTAGGCGAGATTAGGAGATCGTATTTCATGACTTCTTGTGGATCCCCTTTCTGAAGCTCTAATGAACTATGGATGAGTGACCATGGTAATCCAGTCTGTGCGGGAGCTTGTTAAAGTTGACGAGTCCATTATAATAACTAGCTGTGTCCGATCAGATTACTTCTTTGAATCGCTGATTCCACTGGCATATGAGAGCCTGCTCATATCCCAGAGTGGGTGGTGGGAGCTTTGCTCTGGGCTCTGCAAGTGCCAGGCCCTTGCACGCTGCTAACGACGCATAAGTCAATTAGCTCTCACTGCAGAAAGGCTGCAGAATTTCCCTTCGCTGCTTTGCTTGGCCGACCCCAGTTGGAGCAAACAGTGTTACATCCCACCGGAGGCACGGGGCTGTGGGACTGGTTCACAGAAATGATCCAGCCGTTTCCCTGTTATAAAGAAAGATTTTGGGAGAGGGCTTGTGAGCAGCTGTCCGGGGCCACATCCAGCCCAGACCTGTGTGAATGGTGCTGGGGCTTCCAGCTCCGTGCCCTACAAAGAGCAGCCTATACCATTCCCTGTCACCTTGCCTGGCAGGTGCCCGGAGCCTTGACCCACATCGCCCTGAAGAACCCATGGTCCCCTCCATGGCATCACGTGCCCCCCGCAGTGGCAGGGCTCACAGCCTCAGAGCTACAGGATGGAGCCCAGCCCAGCACCCTGGTAAAACAGAGCCCAGCACCCCGGTAAAATGGGCTGCAGCCCCACCAGCAGCAGGGTCTGCCCTCCTGCCCCACACCAAGGTGTCGTGGTTGAGACGGACAAACGACACCAAGGTGGTCATCCTGACCCATGTGTCCCTTCCTTATTGAAAGCAGAAGCAGGCAGCCCTGCAAATATCCAGAGGAGCAGGGAGGAGGTAAAAAAGGCCAGATCCATCTGCAAAAACACAGGCAGAAATGTTTCTTTGTCTTGGGAAGCATCAGCGAAAGAAATTCCCTTTGAGGATAGGTTTGTGTTTGCAAGACTTCAAACCCAGCATCTGGACAATAACAGCTTCTGTCTGAGGCAATCAGGCCCGTCAGGTACCGGCCAAGCCTGGAGTATTAGACGTTCGGACAGTAATTAGGGCTCTGGTGCTGATAAGGGTGCAGAGCTCAGCCACCTTCTGCTCTGCTCATGCCAGAGGAGTGAGTGTGCATCACGCCCGGCGGTTTGCAGGCTCTGATGGCGCAGAGGCACCGCAGTGTGTAAACAGCCGGGCTCTCCGTCGCTGCCGGGCTCTCCATCACCACCAGGCTCTCCATCATTGCCGGGCTCTCCATCTCCATCGAGACAGTCAGTGCTGGCAGCAGGAGTGGCAGTGGCAGCCCCTGTACCCAGAGCCTGGTTCAGCATCAGCACCCCACACTCAGCAAAAGGAGGATGTGCTCAGCAACCCTGGAAAACAGCATAACGTCAAACCTGATGTATACATTTCAAACCTGACGTGTATATTTTTTCTTCATCTTGGCTGCCCATGCTGTGCCAAACCCCAGCAGTCCCCGCTCAGCCTTGGGTTTGCCGTAGGATACCAGTGTGTGGGTCCCTGATGTTCAGGCACACCTGAACACGTTCAGGACCAAAAAAAGCTGGATTCTGGGTTTTACAGCTGCCAGCCCTGTAAAAGATGAGGATTTGCCTTTGTTTCGCCTTCATCCCCTGGCAAGGAGCCACAGGGCTGGCAAAGGGGCTCATGCCAGCACAGCCCCAGGCTGCAGGAGAGGAGGGTGATGCACAGGTCTGCAGGCAAGGGACGGCCGCCGGGGACTTCTGATCATCTCATTAACTCACGAGAATGGCAGAAAATAATTGCTCACCGTTCAATGCAGTCCATCTGTGTGGGATTTTCTCAATAATAAGTGCATACGGCCTGGTTTTAATGTTTTTCAGTGTTTTTTAAACTGAAACATTTCCTAGTGCCGAAGCCCAGCAGAAATCAGTTCCAGCCCTGGGGGCAGCAAAGGGATTTAGAGGCACAAGTCTCAGGTTGACTTTTTAAGAGGGTTCGTACAAACTATCCTGCCCATAATGCTCAGGTAATTGATGCTTTTGAATACTCCAAGGAGGCCACAGCCCTCTGAGGCTTTGAAAGTATGTTTTACAGTATTTTCTGATGTGATATATAAAAAAAACCCTAATCATGAGTCAGGCAAGCAAAGCTCCTGAGACTGACTTAAACGTTATTTACATGCACACACACCCCTTTTTAAGTGATCGCATTTAAAGCTTTTGAACGTGTTTGGGTTTTTTTAGCGAAAGTTGATTTTTCATGCAGTCGCAGGACTCTGGCAGTTCTGGTACAAAACCTGCCCCGCAGTTGGCTGTTGGGAGGGCAAGAAGGCTGTACCTTCCTGAACAAGGCTTCAAAGCAAGAACTGATTTGTCTTATTTCCCTGTAAGATGTGGTTTGAGACTCAGCTCTGGCCAAGCAGCGAGTGACTGTGGGGAATTTTGGTCGTCGGGACAGATGAAGCGACGGGCTCGGTCCTTTCCAGACTCTGATATTCCCAACTTGTGAAAGCCAAGCGGGAAACTGGAGCAATGTCCCTGGCATAAGGGAACTTCACAGGCATCTTGCAAACACACGCACACGCACTTGTTAAAGCCGGCACCATTAAAGTGAAGTTCTGACCCCTGCCAAAAATCTGTCCTAATAATTTCCCCACATGGTGAAATGCTGGGCAGTTATTGCAGATTTGCTCCATCACTTTCCCCCCGAAGAAGGGCTCAGCCCCACCACCAGCAGCCCCAGCCCCTGTCCTGTCTGCTGAAACGGGGAGGGGGGCAGAAATAACCCTCCTAATCCCTTATCAGGTTTGTGCGCTTAATCCCTCTTCTAAGTAACACCAAGCTAACTGGTTCCCTTTCCAGGGGCATTGCTTGGGCGGGATCTGGGGCTGTTTTGGGGAGGGGGGTTTTCTGGGCTGCTGTTGGAAAGCCTGAATGGCACCCAAGTCCGAATCTGGCCTGAAGCATTTCAAATATGCCTCGCCATGGGCTGGAGCGCCGAGCCTGCCTTAAGTGGGCAAGGGATTCAGCAATCGCAGCTCCCATCATCCCGCCAAGGGCACGGGAGCCCTGCTGCAAAACAGTTGCTGAAGCCTGAGTATTGCGCAATTTTCCTCCTACCCTCGAAATCTCCCGTGACTGAGCCCGAGCTGTTACACCTGCCCTGGCTCGCATGGTGGGAGCTCACACAGTTTTCCGGGTGTTATTGGTTATTTGGATGATAATGTCCTGGGGCAAACTACTGTAATTAGTGATAGTCCAAGAGATGGAAGTGCGAAATAGAAAAATTGGATTTTTGGGAAGCTGGTGGTGTCTGCTGCTGGGTGGCCCCGCAGAACCCGCAGAGGGGATTCCAGCACAGTGGGGAAGCCATCGGCATTTCACCAAGCCCTGCATTTTGGAGCTGCCACCAAAGCCAAGGGTTCCCCTTCCCCACACACTTGCTGAATGGTTTTGTTTTCACAGCTCTCCCCAAAAACATATAACAGGGAAACAGAGATTTTGGTGCAGAAAAGCTACTGAGAAGCTTCATTTAAAGGTTGCAATGTGCTTTAGGTGACTCAAATAATTCTGTTGTGGTTCAGTTTTGGAGGAGACACCTTCCAGCTTTTGGTTAGTTTTTGTTTAACCCATTCAAATCATGGAAACTGAATTCAGAGCAGAGAGACAACATCTCCTGGAGACAGAAAACCAAGCTGTGTTTTTAAATGGCACTTGGCCTTTCTCAGCCTGTACCTCAGGCATCTCTCCAGCCTTGCCAGAGCTGTTCAGAATTTGGTTGAAATTTACAAATCATTTCGGTTAACCCCAAATTTACAGTTTTTGTAGTGCATATAGACTTCTGCAATTTTTTATTTGTTGTTGATCAGTGTGATCTCAGGGCAACTCTGCTGCCCAGCCAGTTTGGGCCATGGATGGGTGGTAGTGGGGTTTTTCCCTGCATGGCTTGGCCAAGGTGGGGGGACTTCACGAGGAGCAGTGTCCCCCAGAACAGCTCAGCCAGCACCCACAGGGGGGGCACCTGCCAGAAGCAGGGTTATCCATCCTGGAAAGGGGATGACATACTGTAAATGGGTGACATACGGTAGGAAAGGGATGATGCATGCCAGGAATAGGGTGACACACACCAAGATGGAGGTGACTTACATTGAGAAGGAGGTGGCACACACTGAGATGGTGGTGGCACACATGCTGGGAAGAGCATGACACAGGCTAGGAACAGGTGACATTTGCTGGGAAAGGGGTGGCAGACATCAAGAAGGAGGTGACATATTGAGAAGGAGGTGACCTAGTGGGAAACGGGTGATGCATGCCAGGAAGGGGGTGACCCCCATGAGAACAGCAGGGCAGGACCACAGATCCCAGCACAGCCGCTGCTGATGGCATGGGGCAGCTGGGACAGCACTGGAGTGCAGTGCCATGGCCAAATCCTGCAGTTTTGGGCCACCTTGACCGTCACACGTGTGTGCCTGCACATGGGACAGTCCCAGCACAGAGCAATACCTGCCAGCAATACCCAACACTGGTGCTCGAGCTTTGGCTAATGTCCTTTCACCGTGTATTATACAAATAGTATAAATAACTCGTCCTCAGACTTCAAACATGCCACTTCAGATGTATGGTGGGAGATTACAGAGTTTGTTAAAGCTCAGGTCTTCAATCATCTGGGCAGCTTCGAAGCTGCTCACTAAAATACAGATCAATGCTTCAATTTTATGGGAGGCCTGTCCCATGTGACCAGACTCAAATCCCTTATTTTATGGCTTGCTTATACATTCCTGGTGAAAAACGGTTTACATTTTGGACCCCGGGAGCTCTCCTAAATCAGCTGCCAGGTTTTTGCAGCTGGTAGTAAAGGGAAGCGCTGTCATCGGGCTGCCCGGAGGTGAACAAACGAGCTGCCAGGCACAGGACTGACGGCTCGCCCCGAGCCGCGCGCCAGCTCCCCGGCTGCTACCGTGGCGAGGACGCCGCTCCGGTGAGGTGACACCGGGCACGGCACCCTGGGCACCCCCAGAACGGCGCCGGACCCACAGCAGCATCTCCCCCAGGAGACTGCAAAACTTTGTGGCTTTGGAGATATGTAGATGAAAGGGTTAAGCCGGGGTGGATGGCCGGAGAGGAGAGGGATGCTAATCCTCCTGCTCTGGCCACTGCTAATTATTTGCTGACTCAGCCGCTGAGCTGAGCCCGGCCCCAAAGCAGGGCCTTGGCCCGCGCCTGCTATCAGCACCAGGGATGCTCAGGGCTCATCTCTGCCTGTTTTCTCTCAAGAGGAAGAGCTCAGGGTGGTGCCTGAGCCCTGGCTGCCCTTCTTCCTTGAGTGGCAGCACATCGCAAGCAGGTTTTGCAGGGAAACTGAGGCACGGGTTATCCCTGGGCAGACCCAAAGGAGTGATGATTTTATCCTCTTCTGTCTTCCCTCAGGGCTTCACCCCTTCCCTTCATCAGTGAGTGTGAGAAATGTGGCTGGGGTGCTGCAGGGGCTCAGTCGCGGACTGGAGCTGCCACCCAGTGCAATGGCACAGGGACCTGTGGGGACACACCGCTGGTGCACAGAGCTCAGCAGCGTGCTTCTGCCTCTGCTGATTATGTTGCCTCCCCTCCTTCAATGAGCACAACAAGCTTCCAGAGTTTCCTGGCAGCATAGTCCCCTGAGGTCACCACTAATAAAGTCCCCTCCAAAGTCCATAAACCCCCTGTTTTCGGCTGCTACATTGCCTGGGGAGTTTTGGTGTTGAGTTATGGTCAGCCTGCCCCTTGCCGGCTCAGCAGAGCACACGGTCGGTAGCAGGCGATGGCCGTAACTCCTGCGTGTACAAACATCTCCTCACCCTGGCTCCTTCCTGACAGTGCCATGACAGAAAGCAGCTGCTTTTCTGGAGAAGGGACATTTGGGCTGCAGCTGACAGAGGTGGAAGGAGCCCGAAGGATGAAGGCAGGTGCCCACTTGTACTGATGGGTGATGAACCCAAGCAAAGTTGAAGCGATGGTTGGATGTGGCGTCATGGGGTGGGAGGATGGCTGAGCCCAAGGAGCTTTTTCCTCCTGTTGCTTCCCACTGAGGATGCTAGAGAGGGAGCAGAAAGCCCCATGGGGAGACCTGTCTCAGCCCATTCCCTGTCTCTCCTGCACAAGGAGCTTTGTCTCCTCATGGGGTTTTTCCCCAGGGTGGCCATTCCCCTGGGCCAGTGGCTGAAACTGGCCCCATAGAGACCATGTTGCCTCCAGCGACCCCTGAAGCAGAAAGCAGAGCTGCTGCTTCCCAACACGTGTCTTACGGTACCTAAATCTGTGCTGGGATAGTGGGATGAGATGGGTCTGAAATTCAGCTGGGCTGAGCTCTTCCACCTCCTGCCCAGGTGAACCTTGGTACCCAGACTGCATCCTGAGAAAACCCAACTCCTCTCACTGAGGCACCCAAGGCATCCTGACCCTGTGGTGCCAAAGTGCTGGTTTCCTGGGCAAGGTTCCCTGTCTCCAGCTCTGGCGATGGTCAGGGCAAAACTTCAGTAAAGTGTCAGGTGATCTCATCCCTCCCTGATTAAACAAAGCTGAATTTCCATCTCAAGGATAGCAGACAGTGTCCTCCTGCTTCTAGCTATTTAGGGGATGGTTTGGTTTGCTTTTTTTTCTTTCCATATTAGAAATTGGTAGCTTCGTATAGAAAGAAAAAAAAAATAAAAGGCCGTATTCATCTTGCTTTGAAAATGCTGTAAATAAATCAATTCACTCCCAGGGATAAGCTCTGCCTTCTCTTTGCGGTTTGCTCCTGCCAGTGCTAATTGGAGCCAATAGGCACATCATGAGGGGAGCAATCCCCTTTACAGGCAACACTTTAGCCTGGCAAGCATGTTTACAGCCTTATTTCAAAGGCTTAAGGAGGAGGGACCTGTCGTAAAACCTGGCAGCTTTCGCCGAGTGAACAGTGCTGTTAGAATATTTAAAAACCCAGCGTTTGGGTGGAAAAAATATAGAAACCACATGTGTTTCCATGTGAGCTCTCCTGCTGTTCAGAGCTGGATTTGTGGCAATGAGGGGCGGGTGGGGAGCTCAGCCCTCAGCCCTGATGGGGATGCCTCTTCGTCACCTTGGGTCCTAGCAGGTGGTGACCAAGAGCCAACCCTGACAGGGATGGTTGGCCAGGGACCAAGGGCACCAATAGGTCTGAGTGGTCCTGAGGACCTCCTGAGACCCTCACTCAACCCACAGCTGGCAACCCATGTAAGCTCAATGCAGGGTTCAAAAGAGATATTTCCTATACTGCGCTTCTCCTAAAATGAGCCCTCAGGCTTTTGGGGTGCTTGAAGACAGTGATTTAGAAGAAAACCACCTTTTCCTGTCAATGAAAGAGTTTGATGCTGATTTGTTATTTAAAAAAAAAAAAAAAAAAGAAAGAAAAATCTTGGGGAAACTATAGGAGTTAGTAAAGATGTTTTCAGGATTACTTTTATCTGAAGAAAATTAGGAGAGATTTCCTGCATTAAAGATGTCAATAAGGTCTGTAGGAAAAGTACCGTGCAGGGGCCAGTGAATGGGTGAAGGAGCCTCGTGCTGGGTATGGGGTGGGGTGACCGTGGCCCCTCAGGCTGGAGGAGCATCAGGACTGTCCGCAGCTGATGCTCCCCAGTGCTGGACGCTGCATCTCTTGCTGCGGTGCCACCTGCTCAGCATAACCGTCTCGTCTCTAACAACTGGGGATAAGCTAAGTGAAAATAATGAGCAATAAATCAGGTCTTCCTTGCACTCGCTCTCTTGATGGTGCCTTTTGCTCCCCGCTCCACACACAGTAGCTAGCAGTGCTATTTCTCACCCGTCGCAGGGCTGGGACCTCTGTGTCCCAGCAGCGTAGGGAGCAGGAGGTTGGCAGGACTCCAGGGGGGACATGGTACTGCCACAAACCCTTCCCCAAAGATGAATGGCCGCCAGTTTTCTTAATCCAGCCACTTTGGAGAAATTGTTTGTTCTCATCCTGTTTGAAACAGCTTCAAAGTGGCTCCAGTCTAGACTGTGCCAAGATAAATTACAAACCCAAAGCGCTGATATAAACCATAGGGGAAGGAGTCATTTGCTTTAATGTAATTAAAACAAGATATCATAATGTATGTAAGTATGTATATGTGCAGACACACTCTTTCCTGGCAGGGCAGTGGCGAAGGAGCAAAACATTGCCAGGCTGTTCCAAGCAAAGACTAAACCACTTTTACTGGGGTGGGGGCTTCTGCCCCCTTTAAGAGGGGCTGAGCAGGGAGACCACACCCCCAGAACCCACCAACCAATCAGGCTGTGCCAAGCAGATCTGACATCACCCCTTCTGGTATAAAAGGGAAAGGAGATGAGCTCTGCAGTAGGTGGTTGGTTGTATCTGTGGTTTAGGTGTATGCTGGCTGCTTGGATCCATGATCCTGGTGCGCTGTGGTTGCTACATGGTGGTTGGTTACATCCATGATTCTGGTGAATGGTAGTTGCTCGTGTCCATGATCCTGGTGAACAGTTACTGGTGGTATCTGTGATCCTGGAGCATGGTGGTTGGTGCCCATCTGTGGGACTGGTGTGTGGTGTCATTACTGGAAGCGAAGGGGAGGACTTGGGAAGGGCAGCAATGTGGAAAGGGAGGCCCAGACCATAGTCACGGTAAGAAGAGAAAGGTAAAAGAAGGTCTGCCCCGATGCAGCAGATGAAGTACCAACACCAGGATGCCTTTCATCAAAGTGCATCCGATGGGACCCTTCCTCTACAATTCCTGTGGGGGCAGCTGAGGAAAAGGGCTTTTTCTCCATGGAAGGTACATGGGGAAATAAGCACTTCTTCCTTCTCCTGGAACAGGTCTGATTTGTGATGAACTAAGTAAAAAAAAAAAAAGTAATTATTCCACTTTTAATTCAATTAAATGCAACTCAAGTAAAGTAGGTATGGATCCACTTACCCCTCAGGTCTCCTGTCCTTTACTAAAAATTAGGTGGGAGGAGAGAAAGAACACAGAGAGAACAGGACCTGAAAATGGGGGGAGTGGAAATTAAGGTAGCTATTCTAATTTTGAGTCATTTTGTTGACTAACAAATGAGAATCCTTTATGAATAATGCTTATATAAATTAAAGAGCCTTTCAAAAAAGTTAATGGTCATTAATTTTTTGACACAACTTGGCATACAGACAAAGCTCAATGAAACTGAATCCCATGAAGAGAAAGAGTCAATTACCAGCAAAGGTGCATGTGGTTTTGTGTCAATAGCAATATTGCACTTGAAAATTAAGATATGTATATATACAGCTGGAAGTTAATTTGTGTATGTAGATGTGTTTGTGAGTGCATATATGTTGCTATACATAATTTCCCCCGTATCACAGTCCTGGTGTCCCCAAGGCCACCTCTGTGCTGCTGCCTGGCCTTAACCTCCCTCACATCTCCTCTCTGGGTCTCTTTCCCTGCAGCTTGCAGCAGTAAATCATCCAAACACCATCTCAGGTGTGAGACGCTTTCACCCCTGTGTTAACCGCAACACAATTCTTTTTCCAGTTAGTCCCGCAACGGCTTTTCCCCCGGTGCTGCGCAGACGCTGATGGTATGGTGGCAGTGCTGATGGAGTGGCAACCGCTCTGTCACTGTGACACCCTGATGTGACATCTGAGGGACCTGTGTGGAGTGTCAGCTCGTGCCACAAGCAGTGTCGTGCATTTCCCTGGGACCATCAGAGGAATAAAATCCTGGTTAATGTGATCAGAGGTAACGCTCTCCAAGGCAGGTGGAGCGTGGTTGTGTCTGGGCTCTCACTTTTCTTGAGAACAGCCCTAAATCTTCAGCTTGACAGCCTGTGATCTGGTCTTCAGAGCTACTTTATGCTTGGTGAGACAGTTATATGTGAAAAGCAAAGGGCCTTTGTTGCTGCTGGCAAACCACTCAGAATACATTTTTAGGGGATGCTTTGGGTGGCCACGGGGTACAACCCAGCCTGGGGCTGAGCTGCTGCTTATATCATGTTGTGGCCATCACAGTGCAGGGCAACCCGCTTTGCTCCTTGCCTGCATCCCATTTACATCCCACAGGAGATTTTGTCACACCCACGGCTCTCTGTGGGTAAACCATGGTCCCAACACTGCATCCTGCCCATGTCCCTGTCTGGGGCTGCTCCCACTCTCCCAACACCCACGTGGGCTTTGCGGCAACATAAATTTCAGCTCAGTGCTTTGAAGTCACCAAGGAGGAGAGTTGTTGTTTTTGTTTGCAGCATGGCTTATCAGCACCGTGCCTCCTGCCTGTCTCTCGCTGCACAGCCCCGGCCTGCTGTCCGTGTAGTCCCGCTGCTAGGGACCGCCGGGCTGCCAGCGCTGGCTGATAAGGGTGATGGATGGGGAGGAGGCTGGCTCCACCACAGCCAGCTGCTTCCTGGGAGCTGCAGACGCTCCCTGAGCCCAGAGGAATGCATGTTTGAGGGATGGAGAGCCAGCATGGGATGCAAGTGTCTCCCTGCATGGCTGAGCCCTCCACCACCCCCAGCCGTGGGTGTTGGTGCCACACACGGGTACCCCACATCAGCCAGGGTCCCTTCTGTATGCCCTTGCTCATGGAGCGGGGTGGACAGCACAGACCCAAATCCATAGCCTGGCAGGAGGGCAGCAGGGAGGAGATGTCCCCCACCCTGGTCCCCTCTGTGGGATGAGGGTAGCAGGTGGCTTTGGCAGGTGGGCAGGGAGGCTGACATTGCACTGCCGGGGTGGCATCACTCCTATTATCAGCAGCCTGATGGCATGGACCGACCTGTAAGCAGATGGTCCTTGTTTGTAGTGCCAGGGAGGTGTTTTTGTTTAAATTAGGCTCCCTGGGGCTGAAGCGGGGCTGAGCAGACTCTGGACACCCTGGTCCCTTTGGCAAGGTGCCGTGGTTCCAGCATCGAGAAGTCCTTAGCCTGGGTTTAGGGCATCACAGCTCCAAAATGATGCTGCATTGCATCCCTTCATTTTTGGGTCTTCCTTGCCTTTGGGGAAGCTCTTTGCAGTGATTTTCAGAGCTGAGCTGCTGCTAATACACCTGGAACAACTCCCTCCACAGGTCAGCTCTTGTTTCTGACTCACAGCAAACCAAGGGAAATACTTTTGTGCAGCTGCCTTAAGGACCACATTGTAGTTTCTTTGCAATGCCATTCTTGCTTCTCTCCCTTACCATGATTTTTCTTTGCTTCCATTTGACCCAAACCTCCCTCCCTTTTACATTTATTTCTCATTCCTTTTCCCCTAATCTGCTCCATGGAGGACTAAATGCCTCTGTTCCCAGGTTTGAGCTGCAGAAAGCAGCCAACCCAAATCCCGTTCCCCTGGCAGGAGTCTGGATTTGGTCCCTTCTAATGGGCAGGATAACGAAGAACCCAGAGCATGGAGATTACTGTTAGCTCATGTCCCCGAAGCATCACCCACGGAGCCATGCCAAATGCGAACCTGGGATAAAACACACTAATTGCAGCACCTCAGTCAGACAATGGAAAAATTGGATGCCTTTCCACGCCAGCCTCATTACAAGGGTTTCTTAAATGGAAGTCGTGCTTGTAATTAAATAGCCACAACTTGGCTCCCAAAGACAGGAGGAAAAGGCAATTTGAAAATGTATTCAAACAGGAGGTTTGGCAATTCTCCTGTATTTAGAACAATTCATGGATTTAAATAGTTCCATTTCAAATATGTGTGCTTGCTTTCAGTGGAATTAAATAAAGATGTGCAAGATGGGGGAGAAGGCGGCGCTTTCCTGGATGCTTTTCCCTCTCCGGCTATCAAGGGAGGTGGTAACCCTGGGCTCTGAGAACTGATTTGGTAGCAGTGTGTTTTCTGACGCTGGGGCTGAGTCAGCTGATGAGCACAGGAAAGCAAGAAGGCCTGTTAATGCCAAATTTTCTGAAGTTTTTCAGCCTGGCTTCTAGTTTTACACTTAGCTCATGTACTTCCTAACGTGCTCCTACCACCGGTGGGACCGGCTCTCCAAGCACAAGCTGGGACTGCGGATGGGCAGGATCCTTTTCTTCAGCTTTCTTTTGTGCAGGGATGCCACATTAAAAATAATAGTCTTAAAGTTGATAACAAAGGACTCCTTGGGCACTGTGCCATTATACACACCCTTTTATTTGGCATGAAACCTCAGTAATACCATCATTATGCAAGTTTCCACATCTATGGGGAGAAATACATCCGATATTTGAGAACCACATGAAAATCCAACTTTTACTGCATGAAAAGAAAATGAAACCCTTAATTTTTCTTTAGAGAGCAGCTCTCATGCTGAGAAGGTTTATCCTAGCAATAGCAGTCAAAGCTCCTCACTTGACCATGGGTAGCTGCTGGGGAAGAAGGGTCCAGCAGCACCCCAAAAAGATGTCCTCTCTTTCAGGCAGTTCCAGGAGAGAGCAACTTTTTCACAGAGCATTCGCACACCTTTGACTGCTTGGATATTTATTAGTCACTCATTTTAAGCCAGAATAACAGAAAAATCCTCTCCTTACGCCCTCTGGCTCCCCTGGCATCGCGTGTGTGTGTGTGTCAGGGGGCAGCTGAGAGGTTAACGGGAGATGAACTATGAGATTCCTTACTCGGGTAGCAGGGACGATGAAGGAGTAGCTTGAATCCAGCCCAAATCCTGAGCTCTGTGTGCTTGACATAAGCATTTAAGCCTTTGGTTGGGATCTGGTAATAGAAGAGGGCTGGAAAGCACATTTCTTTTGTGGTTAAAGGTCCTTTTGTCGGTCCATAAATCCAGAGGGAGGTCTGTTTATTCTGTTTACTTGCAGTTACCTAACCTGTGAGTCTTCATGTAAATCATAGCAAGCTGTGATTTAGAGAGGAGCTGCTCTCCCAGCGGTGTATGCACCATGTCCCTGCCCAGACCCCCATGCAGGCACCACGCTCCTCCAGAAGCCAGGAGATAAAACCAATAAAAGCCCCAGCACTCGCTGCAGCACCACTACTGCTTCAATTTTTGGCACAATCACACATTGCTGCTAACAAATGGAAAGAGGAACCCGAGCCCAAAATCTTCTTTTTCTTTTCTTTCCTTTTTTTTTGGGGGAAACAGCAGGCATTTCCCAAGGCTCCCTGGCTGCAATGTCCCATTTCCACCCCATCACCCCCAGGGATGTCCAAGCGCCGCTATCTGATGGGGCTTGGCGAGACGAGGAGGTGGCCAGGCTGATAACCCCCCGCCACGGGTGCCCAGTGTGGGGCAGCTGGTGACCAGCCTTCCTCACCTGAGAGGTGCTGACTCCCTGGAGCCGAAATCGGCAGCTTGATAAGGGAGTGACTCCCAGATAACGGCGCCAGCTGCTCTGTACGAGCCCCCTGGGGAAAACCGTCTGTGTTATCTGTCAGCAGAGCACGGGGAGTGAGAGGAAGAGGAGGGTTCAGGCGACTGAAGGGGAAAGAAACTGCCTTTGGAACGCCAGCGCTGGCACGTCAGGTTTGGTGATGGAGGAGGGATGATGCAAAGCTGGAGGACGGCGGCTGGAGAGCCAGCTCATCTCGGGGGGAGTGAGCCCCCAACCTGGGGGGTGTCTGCTTCCCACAGCCCAGACTTCATCTTCCACGGTCCCTTCAGCCTTTCCTCCGCCTCCTCTTGCCTGCTTCCATTAAGTAGCCGCAGGATCCCCGTGTTTTTCCCCGGTAGGATGGTGCTGCCAGTTTTGATACTAACCATTGCGCTCTCCTGAGCCCCCCCATTTCCAGGCTGGAGTGGTGCAGGGGGGATCAGCCTGGGTCCTTGCTGTTTAGTCTACCAATCAGATTGGTGACAAGGAGTCTAGCAACTGGCAGAAAGCACTTTTATAATTGCTCGGGTGCCGACTTCGAGCTGTTTGCTGGTGGACCTTTCTTTCTTTAAATACTAGAGCAGGGGGAAGGGCAGAATGATTGGTGGGGGGGGTGGGTGAAAAATGTTATAGCCCTGGCATTGAAGTCTAGGCAGCTGGAGAGGGCTCTCTGCTGATCTCAAATGCAGAGGGATTTGGGGTGCTGGTCATGGGGAAAAATAAAGTCAAGAGGCAGCTGGGCAAAGCACAGCATCCTCCGGGCAGGCTGGGCTGGCTTGCTCCACTTTCAGGTTGGAGCATCCTTGGCAGAAAAGATGGACACTCAGGATGTGGGTCTGGTGTGCAGATGTGCCTGTGTATCTGGCGGCCCCTCTTATAGAGGGTGATGGTCTGAGAACCCCCCAGCTTAGAGCTCGTGGGCAGTTTCACCCTAGCTACAATGCAGCGTGATGTCCTACCTCAAATTTAACACTTGAAGGGTTGAAGAGCCCATGTCTCACATGCAGCAACAGATGAGCTTTGTTTGCTGGAGACCAGAGCTGTGTTTTGGAGCAAAATGGCATGGTGCGTTGCTGCATGCAGCATCACTGAAAGGTGTGTGCCAAAGGGGGAACCCAGGTGGCCAAGCTGCACTTGAAGCCTGTGAGTCATCTGCCTGGCTTCAGCTCATGTGTGCACTCCAGTGTGTAGGCAAAGCAAGAGACCCAGTGTGGTCTCCAGGGCATTGGGGTTCCTCCTTTGAACACCCATCAAAGTGAGCCCTGTGGGACTCAGGGTGGGACGCAGACAGCTCGAGGAGTCAGCACAGCAGCAAGGATGATGAAGGGAACACCCCGACCTGGCCAAAGAGATGGGATTTGTTTTCTCTAGAAAGCTGGAGACAGAGGGGGACATGATAAGAGCCTCCCAAGACCTCCGAGACAACAGTGATCAATTGATCTCAGGGTCTGCTGGAGCTGGGCCAAGATGTAATCAACTTAATTTGCAACGAGAAAGCTCAAAGGTTAGATATTAAGACAAATGATTCGGGCACCATAGGAGGACAGACAAACCCGGGCCAGGTTACAGAAGGGTATTTTAAAACCAAGCTGGACAAGACTGTGTGGGACTTGGAAGGACTTTAGTCCTCTGAGCCGGGCAGGCAGGCAGGGGACAGGCACCAGTGCCATGAGTTGGGGGCATCTCTGTCCCGCATTCCTGGCTGTCCCTGTTCCAGCAGCTCCATCTCCAAATTGGCTGGACAGGCTGGACGCGGACCATCCGTTCCTTTGTCATGGCACAGCCTGGAGCATTCAATGTCCCTTCAGCAGTGGGACAGGGACTGGCGAGACCCCCTAAAGCCGTTCCTGGCCCCACAGCATGGCTCCAGAGGTGGTATTTCTGAGCCTAAGAGAGGGAAGTTCAGAGGCTTCCAGACACTTACAAGCAATTTACTGGAATTGTCTAAACCTTATTTTTGGCTGGTGCCTTTTGGCGTTTTAAAGAGAAAAATTATGAGGAGGCTGAGGCTTATTAAAATCCAAAACTCGACCACTCCTGCAAAAACAACCCTGCTTGTTCCGTGCTGGCTTTTATGGCTGTTGTATGTGTGTGATAAAAACTGGCTGGGGCTAGTGGCAGAGTGATGTGGCTATTGCCGTATCCCAAACCGCATGTTCACGAGTGTGTTAGTGATTTGCTGAAGCGCTCTGACTTCGGAAAGGTTTCACTCAACCAGAGAGGGTGGGGAGCAGTGCTCGTTTGGGGTTTCGATAGCTCTTTTCACATGAAGTTAGATCTCTGGTTAAATAAGGAGAATTAATCTAGATCAGTAAAAAGAAAAGAACTTTCCTCCCTTTTTGGGCGGTGGCTCTGAAGCTGGAAGGAACATGCCCGCTCCGTAGTCACCAACCACTGCAGGAAAACCCCCAAATCCTCTATCTCCCCAAGCCCACACTGCTCCCCGCATCCTTTCAGTTGGTGCCTGCTGTCTGCTGGTGACTAAGGACGTTTATCGGCAGGGCTTTGCAATCAAAGGGCTGTGATAGGCAGGGTAGGATTAACCTCAGAAGGGGAGGAAAATCCCTTGCCGGCCTCCTGCCCCGTACATCAAACGCAGCGGTCCCGTAGCTAATCTGCTGCACAGCCCAGCAGTTAATCATGGAGCAGCCCGACACTCTGAGACGGAGGAGACCTGAGATCTGGCTCCTCCAGCCCCTGGCTGGGCTGGCCTGGGATCCTCCATGCAGCCCCACGGCTCCCACTGTTGCCCATCACCCTCCTCTGGGCTGCTCTCCCACACCAAACCCCTTTGGGGCTGGGTGTACATTGGCATCGCTGTTCATGCAAAGAGAGCCTGGCGGGACGTTTTGCCTTGTGGCCACAGGACAGACCACGGATGGTGTGTCAGACAGGGCTGCCCTCACCACCGAGCCTCCCCTCCCACCCAGCCGTGGGCAGCTCCGGCCCCTTGGCTGCCTCCGAGCTCCCCTACAGCCCTTGGCCCCACCGCTTTGGGGATCAGGTGCAGGGTGGCCGGGGACCAGGCGGGTCGTGAGCTCCATCTGTTGACAGGGAACTCCAACAGCCATCACCAACGAGCACCGTGCTCTGCACTGCTGCGGTGCAGTGCAATGCAATGCAGTGCTGTGCCGTGCAGTGTCGTGCAGTGCAAGGCGGGACAGTGTAATGCAGGGGTGCAGTGCAGGGAAGGACAGTGCAGTGCTGGGGTGCAATGCAGGGCAGTGCTGGGCTGCAGTGCAATGCAGTGCAGGGCAGGGCAGTGTAAGGGTGCAGTGCAAAGCAATGCAGTGCTGTGCAGGGGTGCAGTCTCCCCTGGGGTGGGAGTGCCTCCCTGGGGGTGCAGCAATCTTTAGGAGCCAACAGGAACAGAAGCCGTGGTGGTGAAGCCCAAGGTGGGGTGACCTGGCTTCCTGCAGGAGGTGTCTGTGACAGTGATGGGACCAGGGCCCTGCAGAGCTCAGAGAGGATGCGCTTTGGGGACAGCGCTGTCAGACATCCCTTGGCTCCTTGGCTGGAGGTGGCAGCTTGGAGTGAGATTTGGAGGGAGGCTGCCGCATCCCCTTACCCGCCAACTGAGGTGGCTTGTGGGGCCACCCTGAGACCTGCGCTTCAGCCTCCTCTTGCCTCACTTCATGGCCCTGTACGTGACTGCCCCACATATGGTTTCCATCCCATGGGCTAATGCTTATTGCTGATGATCCTTTTGAAGCTTTTCCCAATTACCATGAGAGGCAGCAGCCTGAAGCACAAACCCCACAGCCCAGTGTGTTTATGAACTTGCTACCTGTACAGTTCACCCCCTCCTGTTGGGACCAACCTGCACATCCTGCGCCCCAGACCAGCCCTTTCCCTCCAGCGCCAAGTGCTGGATCACACCCGCTTGCAGGCTGATGGCAGTGCGATGAAATGCCACCTGCACAGTGCCACCATCCACACATGGCACTGTGCCAAAATCAAGACAATTAAATTAAACAGTATTCCCTGAAAATAAAAAAAAAATCAAAAAGTTTCAGAACAAATATGAGGCCTTGTTACTTATTTTTAAAATGTTCTTTAAACTTCAGTGATTGTTTGCCACTACCCTTATCTACAGTGATTTATCCCCACCAGCACTTCAGAAGAGAGTGATGGTTGCCCTGGGAGCTGGGTGGATGTGTCAATGAGAGTACGCACAGCTAACGCCCTGGTGCCTTGCTGAACACAACAACCAAGAGAGGCTATAACATCTGTCTGATGGGTGAGAGGTTACTGAATGAGCAGAGTAGTTTGATATTTGGAGAAAAGCTCGAGGGAGGTTTTTTTTATGGTGAAAGATCCACAAGAGTTTCCTTAGGTGAGGAGATGGCCGTCCCTGCCCTGTCCACAAGTCGTCTTGTGGGAGGCAGCTGAGCACGAATGCTGCAGGCTGAGATCCTGTAACTCACAGCCATCCTCAGCCAAGAGAGAAACAGCCCTGGGACCTGCATGGCAGCCGAGAGGGGAATAACCAGCCCAGTACTGGGGATTTGTGCTGCCAGTTGGCAGCTGCTGGCTGGACATGTTTTCAAGCAGCTGCTCAGTGACAGACAAACTCCTGGAGAGCTGGTGAGCCCCTGTCTACCTTGGGACATCACCCTGGTGGCTCATCCTCACTGGTAACGGAAATGACCAGCACTGGAGCAAGAGTGTTATGTCGAGAAGAGTGCAAACAGCTCCCAGGGAGCAGGCAGCGCAGGCAAGACAGGCAGCGCAGGCAGGACGGGCAGTGCAAGCAGCCCAGGCAGTGCAGGCAGCCCAGGCAGCGCAGGCAGGACAGGCAGTGCAAGCAGCCCAGGCAGTGCAGGCAGGCTGGCACCAAGCAAGCCCTGCACATATACCCCTACCTGGCTGGCAGCGGGCAGGCAGGACCCCCGGAGGGCTCTGCTTCCCCTCTGTGGTGCCCCCAGAGCAGCACAGGGTAGTGCCAGACCCACAGGCGATGGGAGCTGAAGGCCAAGTGGGTAAGCCTGGCTTATCTGCAGCTCCATCTTGTTCTCTGCTGATCCGCAGCAAGAAAATTTCAAAGGAGCGATTGGGGGTGCGTGTGCTGCCTGTGCTGCAGGGACCTCCCGACCACGGGTGACTATCACCAACCAGCACTCTGATCAGCAGCATCCCTGGTGATCCAGGACCGGCCAGAGGGCCCGGCCAGGAGAGCTGGAATGGGCCAAGCCAAGAGCGGAGCCACCGGCCACAGTCCACATGTGCCACCCCCTGGACACTCGGCGTAAACGACTGGAAGCCGCCGCATCCCGCGGCAGAAACCTGGCAGCCGTCAGGGGGAAGCCAGATGTCTGACAGCCCCGGGACTCACCCTCTGGCACCGCGGGATCCAAAGGGGCACTGGAGCTTGGAGACGGACCCCAAGACAAGGGGCGCTGTGGGGTGACTTAACCATGCTGCCCCACAACCCCACCAGCCCTCAGCGCATCCTCCCAGCCAGGTTCTCACTGCTTTGGGGGGGTTTTGAATCTCCCGTCCCTGAGGAGTGCAGGGCACCTCAGGGAGCAACAGGGTTTAGGAAACAGTTAAATTCTCTCCAAATTTGCAAAAAGAAAAAAAAAAAACAAACAACAACCAAACAAAACTCTGGTCTTTTTCACCATCTGGTTTCTGCCAGCCCACCCCTCCAGGGTGTAGCTTGGGTTGGTGGCAGCCAGGGTATCTGCAAAGCTGAGATTTGGGGAAATGGGAGGAAAGAATTGGCTCTAACCTGCCCTGAGAGCAGAGGACATAGAAACACAAAAACTGCCTCTTTTAGGAACCCATTGAAAATGGGATTTTATACAAATTTATTGCACATACAGCTATTTGCAGTGATATTTACACGAAAACTATCGCATTGCTGTTTCTCCTGCCACTGGTGCTGTGGGATGCCAGCTCTGGGAGCTGAGATGCTATCTCAGGGACTAGCTGACAGTCCCAGCCAGAGCCAGGGCGTATCAACCCGTACTGCATTGAGGACACTTTGAAAACATCCCAGCGTGTTCTTCAGATGTATTTTTGGGCTGAAGCCAGGCAGCACGAGGCTTTCGACAGGCAGGTGCTTGCCAGCAGAGCTTTCCCCACCCCAAGCTAACAGCTTTTCGAGCAAACCCTTTGTCCTCACAGGTCAAATGCCTCCCTTTTGAAAGAGGGAGAGAACTTGTTTTAATGTTTTCTGGATGAAAGGGACATCCCTCAGCTGAGAAAATCAGTGTTCTGGATTTCCTTCTGAGCTGGGCGGTGTTTGGTCCCTGGGTTTGCTGGCGGCAGATGGCAGCAAAGCTGGGTTCAGGCTGCGCCTCTGCTCCTGGGGCTCTCCTGCTTCCAGGCCTGTCCTGGAAGAACCCAGCAGCAGCATTTCCTTCCAAACTGATTTTCCTTGCAGGGCGATGGACATTTTCCCGGGCTCTGTTGTGCCCTGGCTCCTTTCCCAGCAGGAAAGGGGAAACACATTGTCAAATTCAAGCCAGCTCTGAGCTGCTCCGTGTCCCCAGCCATCCCAAAGCCACCACTGTGACCTCGCCAGGGCTCCATGAGTCATGGCGACAGTCCAAACATCTCTCTCACTGCCCCATCCTGGGGTCTTGTCCCTCCCGGGAAGGATAAACAATTCCCATTGCATCGAGAGGTGCCAGGGAGAGGTGGAAAGCTCCCACTCTCTCCCGAAACACTCTCTGGGAAAATTAAAAAACAAAACAAAACAAAAACCCACAAAAACCAAAGCACAGGGCTGTGAGAGCTGTAAACAGGTTTTCAGTGAGTTTTCCATGGCACCTGCCCCCATGGCTGGGAGCACAGCCAGAGCACACTGGGATGCTTGGCTGGCCAAGGCAGCCAAGGCCTTTCCTTGGCACCCGGCACCAGAGTGATGCTGGGAGGGTGCCAAGGACACCCCCTTCTTGAGACACTTTGGGGTGCCTGTTTATTGGGGACAGATGATTTTGTTGAGTCACAAACCAGGACTGGCAAGTGTCCAGCGCTGCACCACCAGCCAGAGGGAGGCTTGGAGCTGTGTCGTCCTGAAAAAAACAGCGCAGAGAAAAGCAGCAAGCCCTGGCAGGGAGCTGGGAGCATCTTCCCTAGCCCATCAGGTGCCCTCTAACATCACACTTGGTTAAAAAAAAAAAATTAAAAATAGGGACAGAGCAATGCTTGCTTTGCAAGTGCAGAGCCCTTGCTGGTGGAGCAGCTCCTGCCAGGAGGGTGAGTATGGGGATGGGGTCGAGCTGACCCTGGAGGCATGGCAGGGGCTGCAAAGCTGGGGACAGGCTCTGCTTCGATGCTATGTGATTTTAGGAACCTTAAGCCTGGCCACAGGGCACATGAAGGCTGCCGCAAGCCAGTAGTGAATCTCCAAGCCTGTGAGTGCCTCCGAGCCAGAAAGGAGGTGGTTGGGACCAGCCCAGGATGCTGGTGGTGCAGCCCACAGTGCTGAGCCACCCCCAATATCTCTCCTTTACTCCCTGGGTCTCCTCTCCCTCACAGTAGGGATATGGGGATTTCTCCTAGAACCCAGCCCAGGGCCAGGAGGGAGCACCGTTGCTGGAATTGCCAGTTCCCAGAGGACTGGCCATGCAGGGAAACCCACGAGAGCTGCCTGCCTTCTTGGGGCTGCACCAGCATCTGCGGCAGTGGGAAATTCTCCCCATCCAAGGCAGCCCCCTCTCTCTCTTGCCAGCTCTGCCTCCTGGGGTTATCTTCAGCGCTGGGGTCCTGGGTGCCTGTGTCACCCCACCCAGCCTGGCTGGCTGGAGATGCAGTTAAGAGTCAGGGCTGGCTGCCCTCTCCTGATTACACACATGGGTGCTGGATCACCAGAGGCTGCTTTTATCGTGGGCAAAGCCCTGCTGGCTCACTCAGCCCCTTTGGCTGCTCCCGAGAGCCCTGTGCTTGGACCCCAGCTGCGCTATCTCCCCTCTTCACGTGAACCACACGACTTGCAGCCTGCCTATCTGAAAAGCAATGCAGGAGAGGGTTCCCTGGCCTCTGCCCAAAGGAAAGTGCCATTTGCCACTGCCTGGGGAACCGGTTCTTCTGTAGAAAGATGGATCCTGATTGTTCTCATGCTGGTGCTGCAACCCCCTGAACACCAGCAGCTGGTTCTGGGACAGGTCCAGCCCAGCAGCAGGCTCCAAGCCCCATCCTGTCCTTGGGAGTGGGATGAAGAGGCAGGATTGCCCTCCAACAGCCAGCAGACCATCAAGATGGAATTAAAACAGTTAAGCAGTGTTTGAGAAGATGTTTAAATGTGAGCATCCAACCTCACCGCAATTTCCCTGAGGGGTTTCCTGGCATTTGGGCTATCACACAGTCAAGTGGATCACTAGAGGGGTTGTACAGAGCGCAGCTTCACTGGACAAAGCATCTGAAACAGCAGCCCTTGGGAAAGCTCCATGGGAACATCTTCCACTGCCCTGTGAAAGGACAGTGCCATCCCAAATAGTCCCTGAAGAGCTGATGGGCCCTCTGTATCCATCACCAGATCCCCTGCTTGGAAAGGGGACAATGTGGAAGTGTTCGGTCTCCCAAGGAATGTGGGGAGGGCGAGACAGGCTGGAGAGCCCTGGAAGGAGGTAGCTGTGTTTGTCTGGAGGTCAAGCAGACGATGCATTAGCGAAAAGGAACTTCTCCAACATGATGTGCTGGGATGCCCCATGGTTAGTGTGAGCTCCAGTGGCTTGGTGCCCCGGCCTCCACCAGCATTATCAGCAGTCGTAACGTGCTGTCACCACGTGTGGAAAGGCAGGAGGTTCCTTAATGAGGGTCACTAAAGTAAATAACGAAGCTAACAGCTAAGGCAGTACAGCTGCCAAAACGACCAGTGGTGGTGCAGGAATCACAGTGCAGTCTGGAGCAGGGCGGCTGGTGCCTGCAGAGGGAATTTGCCAGGCAAAACCCCCTCAGGACTGAGGATCGGGAGAGCTGGTGATCTGGAAGGCACAGGAGGGGAGGGATGTGTGTGTGCAGGGACTGTCACTGCCCTGGGTTTTCCGCTCCCTGGTGGCCCTGTCTCACCAGGCAGGAAACTCAAAAGCAGCTTCTAAGGTGGCTTTTGTCCTTCTCTTGTGTTGCACCAGGAAGGTCTCAGGCCCCACCAGCGTTAACTGTCCCCAGTGGCTCTGCAGGCTCCGGCCACCATCGTGTGCTCCGCTCCACTCAGATAAACTGCAGAGATGTTTTCATTTGGCACAGGCTTCTGTTTTGCATCTTTAGGAGAGGAATTACAAAATAACAAGATGAGGCTGCAGACTGGAAACGAGCTCAAAAAAAAAACTTATTTCAAGTGTAAAGAGATCTCTCCTACCCAGTGGTCTTGTGGGGCAATCTTGGCTTAGGACATAAATTGCTGTCAAGGGTTTCTGGGCAGCTGGAAAGCCTCGGGGTGGTCCTGTGCTAACCTTGTGCTGGCTCTGCTGAGACAGAGACGACATTTTGCTACGGGAGCAGGAGCTTAGAAGCAACTTCTAAGGGTGGGAGGGGCAATATGTGCTTTTCCCTCATCTTTCTTTTTTTTCTGAGGATGGAGAGGACCTGTCCCAGCCGCATCACCCCTCTGGCTGCTCAGCCGAAGGGAGGGCTGACACGGACATGGCACGTCTGTCCCTCTGCAGCTCATTCCCATTCCTGATGACCTCCCTGGGGACAAAGCATGAACATGAGCCCTTTTAGCTGCCCTATTTGTATACACAGGCCTGCTGCTGACACAGATCTCTTAATCCCTCCCTTTGTGTCCCATGGACCGTGCTTGTACAGCGGTGGCCATGGCTGGGTGCTGGCACTGCACTTTACTGAAGCCCTTTTACCTCTGACTCGCTGATCAGCTGCTGACGGGGTGTTGCTGGGAGGCTCGGTGGCAGTGCCAGCATTTTGGCTAAGGGGACTGTCCCCAGCTTGACTTGGTGGCACCAGGACAGGCTGGCGGGGCGGGGAGGACCAGTGTGTGCTGCTCTACACTTTGGCATTGCTTTGCTTC
The DNA here is from genome assembly GCF_037038585.1 of Patagioenas fasciata. Taxonomy (NCBI): domain Eukaryota; kingdom Metazoa; phylum Chordata; class Aves; order Columbiformes; family Columbidae; genus Patagioenas; species Patagioenas fasciata. The sequence continues at coordinate 5,828,272 of NC_092533.1, read as the reverse complement.
CAGATTATCATCTCTCCCACTTCATGGGCCTTCAGCTGGGAGGTGGAGGCAGCTCAGCTCAGGATTGAGCAGGCTGATGTTTCCTTTGCACCAGCAAAATATTTGGGAAAGCAAACACAAAGCTGGTGAGGCTGAGTGGGAGTTACAGCCAGAGAGCTCGGCTTACTGCAGGGCACAAGCAGAGAGGAGGGGATGCTCAGAGAAGGCTGGAGCCCTGTCCCCCCCTGAACCCCCGGTTCTGGGTGCACAGGAGAGCAGTGCCGGCTGCTGGGGGAGTTTCTGTGCAGGACGAAGCTCTCCCCAAAGGACAGTGTGCGGAGGAAAGCCAGGAAAATCAGCTCGGCATGGAAACCACCCTGCAACAGGAGCAGGGATGTGAGCAGATATGTGCACAGTGGAGGAAGATCCTGATGGCACTGGGAGCACAATGGCCACACACAGTACATCCCTGCAGGTAAAGGGAGATCATGTAGTTGTGCCAGGGGGTCAGTCAGAGCCAGGCATGGAGTTGGTCCTGCTTTGGCCCCCTTGTTCACATACACAATGCAGCTTTTGGTCACAGAGAGATGCACTGTCCCCTCCCAGGGTCCTTCACCACCTTCGGTGTGATGGCTGGTGCTGGGGCAGGCAGCCGGGCTGGGTGGGAGAGGGAGGTGCAGCTTGACCCCAACATTCCAGACTGACTTTTGATGGGGTTCCTGCCCAGTTCCTCCTTCTCTGGTACCCCTGTGATACCCATTGGCTGCTACATGGTGCAGGGGTCAATGTAGCTGCAAAAGTGAGAAGGAAAGCATCAAGGTAGGATGCCCAGTGACCTCAAAAGTTGGGGACAGAAGTCAAAACTCCTGCACACAAAATAACAAGAAGCTTTTAATTTTTCTTCTCACTGTTTCTCAGATCCATAGCTATCTGAGGAGGAGAAGAGCACTGATAGGATCCGTATGTATTGGTGCAGTGCACGGATCCTAGTGTGCTCCCTGCCAGCAAAACACCCGGCAGCAATGTAATTGTGCTGTGGGTCAGGCCAGGATTTGAACAGCAAAGCCCAGGGCTTTGCTTTGACTGCAAAGGGGTAAAACAATATTTAAATAACTGCCAGCTATTGAAAGGAGCAGGAGTCCCATGGGAAAAGAGAGAATTTGCGGCCGTGCATGGCTGATGGTTTTATCATGAACATACAACCTGCAAAGGGAATGAACTAAGCTGCCTCTGATTTAGTATTTCATAACTTTGGGGGTTGACTCCAAGCCTTTTGGCTGTTAATTATCCTTAGGTGCTTAGAGGAAAATATCCCAGCAATTCCACCCATAAATCTTATTGATTCTCACCTAGAGTCTTTGGAAGCTTTTAAAGCACCTGCACAAGCTGCCACCGCTCAAATTAATGGAGCTCTATGGAGCAGCTGCTGGCTGGTGCCTCCCTGCACATTAGGCACAAGGCAGAAATACATATGTCCCCAGCCAGCTCTGGCATAAGGTGATGATGACAGAGAAACATGGACTCCCAGGACTTACAGCACGATGCCAGCACAGTCCGTTTCTCTGTGGGAATGGCTCATTCCCAGCTGGGCTGAGGAAGGGGCCTCCAGGGCTGCTGTGGGTGGCTGGGACCTGGAAGGGATGCAGGACATCATACCTGAAGCACGGAGAGCTTAAGGCATTTTGAAGAAGGATGCTAGAGCATTTATATATAATTTCGCCTCCAGGGCTGCTGTGGGTGGCTGGGACCTGGAAGGGATGCAGGACATCATACCTGAAGCACGGAGAGCTTAAGGCATTTTGAAGAAGGATGCTAGAGCATTTATATATAATTTCTCTTTGTAGAAGTGTCTGAAAGATTTTTTACTCAAATTTCTGATGGCAGTGGAGTGGCATAGAGGGTAAATATCCATCAAAGAAAGCATCAGCCTCAGTGGTCAGCTTATGCCATGTTTTCACAAGCACCTGGATACCGAAACGTCTTAGGGGACATGTTAAGCAACCTCAGGCTAATATATCTACAGCAAAATATACAAGGTAGGAAATTCTGTTTGAGAGGAGGTATTGCTTTCTACAGCCAATGTCATCAATAACTAGGAAATGGGAGCATTTTCAGAATTTCTCTTGAGCAGACAAGGTTATTTATTGGCTTTGGGTGAGTCCTACAGAAACTGTGGCTTTTGGATGAAAAACTCATGAGGATAAAAGCAGTTACACATCATTACATATTCCCTTCCTCCAACCCATTTATTAAAAACATGCAAAAACTGCATAGCAAACTTAACATTTTTAATTATGAGATATTCAGAAGATGGGTGGAGATGGCAAGTGGCCAGCGCCTCCGCAGAGCTGGTGGGAGCTGGTTTCTACCCCACGCATGGCATGAGTGCCCTGGGCTGGTCTGCACCATCAAACCGCTGAGCTCGAGGCTCTGGGCCATGGAGTCCTGCTAAGGGAATGCACTTTTTAATGGGGATGTAATGGAACTCATTAGTGTCTGCTGCTTTGTTACATAGGCTGAAAATTACCTACTAGTGTGACTGCATTGACTCCTCATGCTGATTGTTCATATGCTTTGCTAGGAGGGTCCAAGCACATTTATCTCGGAGCCAGGGAGCATCCTCCATCTCTCTGGATCACATGGCTGCAGATAGAAAAAGCCTATGGGACTGTCCATGAGCACTCGGTGTGTTCGTATCTGTTTGCCCCGGCAGCAGCAGAAGTGGAGAGGTTGCTGCTCTGGCTGCGTGTCGTGATTTTGTTCACGGCCCCCCTCCCCAGAGCAGGGGCACAAGTTCTGGGGTTAAAAACTCTGAGCAAGGGGAGTTAGAAGCTGGGTTAAAGGAGAAGTTGGAGGAGGTCTCTCCAGCAGAAACCAACAGCAACGTGCACTTTTTTCTGGTTCTGAGCTAAAGCAGGTTGAAACGCCAATATTTGAGGTAGTAGAATAAGAGGTTTGGGTGTCTCATTTTAAAAGTACTTAAATCCTTTATGATGGCCACAATGTGCCACTAATAGTTGTCTGGTGGGGTTGGGAGGCACCTGCCAGGGCAGGGTGACAGGGACTTGCTGGCAGGCTGCCCTGTCCACACTCACTGCTGCGGCTGCAAACTGGGACTGGCATTTGGTCTTCCACTGATTTGTGGGGTCCAGACTGAAATGGCTGGGTTAGAATTTCCTGATGAGGATTCTTAGGACAAGCTGGTTATTTTTCAATGGGAAACTCAGGTTTTTTGAAATTGAAAGTTCCTAGTTCAATCTTAGGGTTATAACTGGTGGCCCAGAGAGCTGGAAATGGTTCTGCACCAGCATATCACCCTCTTCTTGAAAAGAAGATGTTTCTCTGATAGGAATGAGCTCTGGGTGCCCTTTCAAAAGCTTTTCCCCCATGAATACCAGAGGTACCCTGCAGTTTCATCCATCGTGCTGCATTGGCAAGTCCCTGGAGAGCAGGACCGCTGTGACAGTCCCTGGGGCAGCTGTGTTCCCTGGAGGGCAGCACTGCAGGGCTGATGCAGGAAAATTTGCCCAACCTGGAGTGCATCGTCCCCGACAATCTTCCTGCCTGGCACGATTCACGGAGTCGTAACAACTACACAAATAAGTCAAAGCATATGACTCAGGATAGGAAGTTTGGGTTTTCCTTGGCAAAACCCCCTTTCTTTTTTTGCAAAGCCTTAAAGGTGACTGAGTCTTAATATTTTGCCATCCACGTGTAAAGCTTGGGCTTCACCCACGTCACAAGGGAACAGTGTGACTGGCACTGGCTGGCAGCGAGCAAACTGGTCTGGAGGTGCTAGGGAAAGCAGAAGATTCTCTGACTGTGAGGTCCACGCAGGCCCTGGATGCAGGGAAAAAAGATCTGATTAGGACTGTGCTGCAGCTGCTGGTGGGCATTTGGTCCTTGGGACCAGGTGAGGGCAAAACTATAACTGCAGGAAATGTATAATGGCGATCTCCTGTCCGCAGTGCCAGACAAATTTGGCAAGTGGAACCTGAGAAAGGGGCTGAGCTGCCATCCAAGCAAGATGGTAGAGCTGAGGGGTATATTGGTCACGTCGGCTTCTTTGTGCTCCACCATCACACACACCCCTCGCTGCAGGCCACTGAATTAAAGCAGTTCCCAAAGGGACCATCAGGACCCCAAGTGAGGTTGCCGCACTGGCAGAAATGAAACTGGGGATATTCAGGGCCAAGCAAGACCCAGAGATGCTCGAAGAGGTTAATGGCCACCTTCAAAGCATCTTTGAACCTCCAGGCCAGTAACAAGGCAGCCAGGCATCTGTGATAAATCTGCAAGCCCCGCTGCAGTCAGGGAGAAGTAAGTAAACTCCTGCACATGGAGCAAGGGAGGTGGGGAGCTCCTGCCCAAATCACTGCTCAGCAGAGGAGTTTCCCTGGAGCCTGTGAGGGATGCAGCACCAGAGCTGCTTGGCATGGCCTGGACAGGTATGGGGACACATCTGGAGTGAAGGATGAGGCAGAGAAACGGGCCTGTGGATAACGGTTAGGTGCTTTCATTGAATTTGGGGAAAGCAGAGCTGGTGAAATGTGCTGTAGAAATGTGGCAGCTTCTTGGCTGCTGCTCAGCAAGTCCTTGGAGCTGAGGAGCTCAAGCTGAATATCCCAGTGCTGAAGATGCTGGGCAGAGCAGGAGAGGATGGGACTGGCAGAGATGAGGACGCCGAGGGAGGAGCAGGGTGTGTGGAGGTTGCTAGACATAAACCCATGTGTTCACACCAGCTGGAGTTGGTGCACACTCAGCTTCCCTTCACATGAAGGATGGGGGTTTGAGAACTGAACAGCCAAGGCGATTTGTTCCCTGTGGCTGATGTAGCAAGGTTGCACAGACACTTCCCTTTCTCCCCCCATGCCCATGAATTTATTTGCTAACACTTAAAACTCTGCCACCTTCCTCAACCAGTGATGAGTTGTGCTCCCCACCCAAGGACCCGCTTCTAGAGAGGTGAAGGCGTGAGCCTGGCTGGCACAGAATACCAGCTGGGTATCCCGCCAGGCCAGCTGCCGGCTCTTCTGGAGTTATATATAAACTTCCTTTCGGAATTTTACTGGCCGAATTCTGAAATGTAGTTGGGATGTGGCACATGCTGGCGCTCCCTGAGGCTGGGTACCGAGGGATGCCGGGAGCCGAGCTGGTCCCAGCGGATCATTCCTGACAGCCCGAGGCTCCTTCTGGGGATGCGCCAGACCCTGGACGCTCTTGTCCTTGCAAGTGGAGGCGCTGAGCCCGTGTTTGCCTCTCGCACTCTCCTAACAGCTCTAACGCCAACCGACCCCACTCGTGTTTCTGCAGCAGCGTGTCGCTGCTGGCTCAGGGGAGCTGGCAGAGGAACCCCGGTCCGGAGCAAGGCCTCTCCCAGCGGGAGAGCCGGGGTGAAGCCGGTGGGGTTGTCCGCCGGCGCGGAGTGGCGGCGAAGGGGCCGGTACCCCCGCCCGCGCGGCTCCTTTAAGTGACACCCCCCCCCTCCCCGCTCCCGCCCAGCCGGGCGTTGCATCAGGCACGTGCGCGTCGCCGGCCGGCCCGCGGGGGCGCGCCCCGCCCCTCCCCTTACCCGGCTGCGCGCACAGGCGGGCGGGCCGGCGCGGCGCGCGCCCCCGCGGCAGTCGCGTGGTCCCCGCGCGTCTCCATATTGCGGCGGCGGCAGGGGGGGGCGGGCAGCGCGCAGCGCGGCGGCCGGGGCTCGGGGGCGCCGCGTGCGAGGGGAGTTCCCCGGCGGGGCGGGGGCGCGCAGATGGCGACGCAGGTGGAGGCGCTGCTGCCCGGCGCCCCGCTGCTGGCCGCCGAGGAGCGCGCCCTGGTGCTGAAGCCGCCGCAGGACGGCGGCCGGGAGAAGGGCGAGTCGCCCATGGGCCCCGACGGCGGTCCCGGGGCGCCGCGGCCGCCCAGCGCCAAGCAGCAAAAGGAGGAGAGCAACAACCAGGAGAAGGAGAGCCTGCTGAGGGCGGGCGGCGAGGCGGAGGACGGCGGTGAGGCGGGCGGCGCGGGGCGCCGGGAGTTCATCGAGGCCCCGCCGCCCAAGGTGAACCCCTGGACGAAGAACGCTCCCGCCGCCGCGCCGGCGGTGAACGGGCAGTCGCCTCCAGGTGGGTGCTTGGAGCGAGGCCGGGGTTGCAGGGGGGTCGGTTGCGCCGCCGACCGCGCCCCGGCCGGCCGCGCCATGCGGCACGGCGTGGGGACGGCGCCGCGCCTGCGGCCTGTCGGGGAGCGGGGCCGCGGCCGGGGGAGCGGCCCAGGGGGAGGCGGTGTGTGTGTGAGGGGGGGTCGCTGGAAGTAGGAAGCGGCGGTGCCGTCCCTGGCCATGAGGCGGGGAGCGCGTGTGCGGGGGAGGGGAGCGCGGCCCGGCCCGGGCAGCGGCCATGAGGCGGCAGCGCGGGGGGGGGTGACGGGGGACGCTGCGGGCCCGGCGGCGGGCCTGGGCGAGGGGCGCACCGAGGAGTTCGGCCGCGGCGCTCGGCGGCCGGAGGCGCTCGGCGGCCGGGCCCTGGCGGCGGGCACGCGGCGGCCGCCCCGCTGTGCGCCGGCCCCCCCGCCGCTCCCAGCATTCCGCCGCAGCGCAGCGCAGGCAACGTGGTCGCTTCCCCGGGCGCCGCCAGCGTGCGGCTTCTCCCGGGAGCGCGGCCCGGCCCCCACCGCTCCCCGCCACTGGCCCCCGGGGGCCCTTCCCCGGCTCGGGGTCTGGCGCTGCCCACGTGTGCGGCGGCGGTGGCGGCTCCCCCGGCGCGCAGGCCGCGCCGCCTTTCTCTGCCGACTCATGGCGGCGGGGCCGGGGGCTGCGGCGTTGGCCGAGCGCGGCTTTGCCCCTGCGCGCCTGGAGCCGTGAACAGGGGTTGTCAGCGGCGGAGCGTGTGCGGCTGCAGAAGGGGGGTCCCCAAAAGGGAGCCCCATGGGGAAGCCAAGGGGCAGCGACCAGCGGTAGGAGCGGGCGCTGCTGTCCAAGTCGCGTTTGTAACCCACTGCTGTCGTCAGCAAAGGCTGAAACTGCAGAGCACCATTTCCTCGGGAGCTGGGATAGGTATTGCTTTTACCAGGAGAGCATTGCTCGCCCATGCTTCACGTGAATTGGTACTAAGTGGAAAACACAGAAGTTTTCACTAAGCGTCTTGTTTGGAAAGACTCGTATTTTTTCAAGCCTACCTCTGTTAATGCTGAAATCGTACTGCCAGATATGACATCAGATTCCCTATTACTGTATATGCTACTGTTTTGCAATAATTATTATTGCCTAGTGTGATGATTCATCAAAGGTATTGATCTTTAGAAGATGGACAGCTATGCGAATTCCACCTGGAAAGCTGTCATCTTAGTGGGGAGTGTAGAGGAGAAGTTAATTGTGCCAGGTAAAAGTCCGTGTTCACATTGTTTGGTGGTTTGTCATTGTACGCACCAACATAAGCAAAGCTTAACGAAATCCAGGACAGCATTCCTGTCTGCATTTGTCTCTTGAGGTATGACATAAAACTGGTCACATCACTCCTTTGTGTGAAAGCTGCACTCCATTGCACTGCTTTCTCAGGTAACAGTCCCTAGAAATAAACCAAAAGATGCAAAAGCACAAGATTGAATGTTTCTGTTTGAGACTCACGTCTGAGACACATCCAGATTTATTCCCAGGCCTGTCACTAAGGTGGGTGACTTGTCAAAGCGAGCAGAGATGAGGCGGTCTGCCCAACTCAAGGAGGGGGCCCTTGCAACTCCTGAGATGACTTTTGAAGGAGAGCTGTGTCAGTAGCCTGTCCGCTCTACAGTAGGGTAAGGGAGTAATGCTGAAACACTCCGAATTTTCTTGGGCCTGGCGCAGTTGTCCTGGTATTCCCGAAGATGTTTAAATAATGGATTAGGTTGGTGGTGTGTTTTAGGATGTTTGGCAGCAGTGACTGGTTCCTGCAGTGCCCCAGACGCTGCCACTTGGCTCTTCTCTCTTGGGACATTGTTTCTTTTGCTGCCTGTTCGTTAGCAGAAGAGAAAACGTGTAAAATAAACACGGCTGGCGAACTCCCACAAGCTGCAGACTGGCAGCCGACCTTGTCCAGTGTCCCTTTGCCCAGGTACCTTCTTGTAGAGTTTGCAGGCTCCTGTCGTGCCTTCGCTGATTTGGGTGGAGGATTTCTTTTAGCAGACGCTTACAAAAAAAGATCTGGAGCATGAGTTTGTGCCGAAGGTGGTGCTGGTCAGGTGAGTTGTTGTGTTGCAGTGACCTCCAGAAGCTCACCTGAGCAAAGGGACTCCTTTGTACACTTGAAGTGGATTGAAAGCTTCTGAACTCTGGAAAGTCACAGCTGAATGTTTTTGGGTTTTCAGCAGAGCTTAGAAAACTGTGGCTTCTGATTCAGCAGTGTTCCCAAAGCAGTGTTTTGTGTTGGAGATACTAAATGTTTCCAGCCCTTACCCTCACAGGGGAGACCAAGGATCCTAGTGAGGACAACTCTGTAAAGATAAAGGGATCCCTCTATGACTTGTTTTACAGGCTTTGAAAGCCCTAATTTTTTATAATGATGGTATTAATTACAGGCCTGTAGAGCAGATTTAATGGACAAGACCTGCTCCTTAGGTGTTCACCCCTTCTCTCTAGTGGTCTGTGTTGGAATTAGTGCTTATAGAAGTACAGGCATTGAGCTCTGGCCCAGAGAAAACAGAACCACCTTTAAGATCTTTGAGTTTCTGCTGTGTTGGAATATGGAACAGCTTAACAAATCCACCTCTGTTTTGAACTGTTTGACTCACTCGTGCTGGGAAAGTTGAATCCATTGGCAGGTTGATGAAGGGACTGAGGAACAGTCTTTTTTTTTTTTTTTAATGGATTAGGATTTATCTTTAGAAGTGGGTGTCTTTCCTACCTGCTGCATTTTTATACTCAAGTTTGGCAGTGAGGTCTGTAATAGGATGTTTGAGCGAATGTTTCTCTTTTTTCAGGAAGGAGGACTATTGAAGCAAAGCTTTTCCTTGCTTCTCAACCCTTCCTCCTGAAAGCATAATGCCATGGCAGTAAGTAGAGCAATCATTAAATCGAGGTAGACAACAGCAATACTGCTGGTGCTGTAAGCAGAGGCTGAGGCTCAGCTGGGGTCGCACACCAGAAGATTCCCTGGCCACAAGATGTGTGTTACGTTGCTATTCATGCGCATTTCAGAGTCGGGGTACAAGAGAGCAGATGGGACCCCCTGAGTCCGGTCCTGTGTGGCAAGGCTTCTGCTTGACACTGCTTACTGCTTGTGAGGGATGCTGGCAGAGCTGGTGATGATACCTCATTTCTGCTGTCTAATGATCTAGTAACAAGGCCTGTGTGATTGTCCTCTTGTTATTATATGTTCTCTTCTTATCTCATCAATAAATGCAGCCAGCAGCTTGACTGGTGAAGGTGTGATGGTAGCATGTCTGCAGTAACAAAGGAAACATTTTCTGGCAAAAACAGCTTTGCACTTCTGGCTATAAACCAAATTTAAAGTATTTTCTCAAATTTTTTCTATGGAGAAATTGTGGCTTGCAGTTAAGGCAGCTTGACCTTCTGGAACACGTTGTACTCATGCTGTGCCCTGCACCAGGGCTGGTGCTGATGCAAGCATCGGGGCACAGAGGTGTTAACAGCACCCCATTTTGAAAACCTGCTGGATTTATTTCAAGAAATGTTGCACCAAGGCACTTGGCACTTCTTAATTTTTAAAGCCACTTACATCTTGAAAGTAAGAACATGCAGACTTTAATGAGTGGTGCTGCAGTTGCTGAGCTTTGCCTGCACTGACTTTTATGCCAGTTTTCATTCTCCTTGCAGATGCTCAGCCAGGAGCAGGCAGTGTATTTCCTAGTGGAGATGTAGGAGGTGTTTTAATTTGAGTAGAGTTTCTTGCTTGCCATTTGGCAAATGCACTGGGTGGATAGGCAGTACTTTCCAGAAGGCACACCTTCGTTGCTAGCAGCAAGCACCAGGGGTTAGCTGACTATTGTTCTGAGCGAGCGCGTGTTGTTTTATGCCAGAGCAGAGGCTGGGCTGGCTACTGGTACTGGGGAAAAGGCAGGGAACATTAATTAGCTTCTCACCCCTCGCTGACTAACTCCCCATAGGGCTTTCCTTGTAACCAGCCTCCAGTGCAGGAGATAAGATGTATGGGGAGCTTATTTTACCTTTGGCATTTCTTTGTGTTCAGAGTAGACGTGTGCATCTGCCTGCCTGGGTATCCAGCTTGGTACTGGTGCACACACCTATTTCCAAAGTGTTGGGCAATTCTTGCTCTGTCGTGGCATGTAATTGTGGAGCTCTCCTGGCTGTTTGTTGCAACAGAGCTGCTATCGCAGCAAGAGTCCCCCTTCCCCGCCTCCAGCTCGAGTTTCCTCTCTGAAATACTGTTTTGTTCCGATCCCACAACTCAAGTTTGAGTAACTCTTCCCATCTTGTCAGGAAGGATGAGGATAACTGGAACTCGCTGCTCCAAGGGAAAAAAAAAGGTGAAGCTTAGTGTTTTTGCTCCCCCACATACCTTTGCCCTTCAGCTTTGTGCTGGACCTTTGCCCTGTTCTGCGCTGTTTGTTTCGGGAAGGCTGGGGAATGGGAGCTGACTCACTGGCCCTTGTTGCTGGGCTTCAATGCTTGCTTCTGCTGTGACCTCTGGTTCCAGATGGCCAGGTCTGAGGTGTTGCTGGAATATTCTCACCAACCACCTCTTTATCCTCACAACTCTTCTTTTAAGCTGTTTTTTACCTGTGGTGCCATGGGGGTTTCCACCGGGGTTGCATCTGGGATCACTGGATTGGGCAGCAGAAGGACTTGGGTCAGATGTGAAGGCAGATTGAGTGCAAAGAAGCAGGGCTAGGAATGGGGACACTGGGGCTTTCCCTTCCAAATTATGACACCTGATCCTTTCACTGTGCTGGAATAGTGTGAAATTATCCTCAAGGGAATGCCAGATGCCAACTTGGATAGAGATAGGTTGCTCTTTGCATACTCAAAACTACTTTGTAATGAATCTCGGATGCCACCTCAGTGATAGCGCTAAGTAAGAAATGGACATTTTAGTAGAAAGCTGTGCTGCCTAGATCAGGTTGGGTGTTTTAATCTTTACCATTATTACAGCTGCAAACAGCAAGGGTTTAAAAAAAAAAATCATCTTAATGAAAACTTTGATACACTTGAATACTGCCAGAGGATTGTGGTGTCCTTTATGGCAGTGCAGCTCTCGGAGGAGCTCTGCTCCTATTTCAGTCACCAGGTAAGCGGCGGTCTGGTGGCCTTGCTGCGGATCCAGCTGATAACCGATACGAGAGCTGGGAAAGCTTTTTGCTCTGTTCTTCCCGTAAGTCCAGCTGGGAGTGGTGAGCTTTGTTCATTCCCAACCACAATGCACATTTACATTATGGTCTTTAAAATGTTATTTATCCTCTGGTCATTTTGACATTGGAACATTTGCTGACTTCCTACCAAGGGCTTAAGTCTCTACACTGCTGGCTCTGTCAAATCCCTGGCTTGCTGTGCACACAGGGAGCCCGAGAAAGCGGTGGTGCAACCTTGCGCTCTCTCATGGTGTTAATGCTGTCTGGTTGGAGCTTTGCACGGCCAAGAAGTCATCTCCAGGAGCTGGGTCAAGCTCTGGGGATGCTCTGTGGATCTGTGGTTTCTGGCATGACCAGTTCTGCACTTGTCCCTTTCTTCGCTTGAGATGAGTCTTCAGTTCATTCCGCAGGTCCAGGTCCTTGTCAGTGATCTCTGAGGGGAGTTGGGAGACTTCTCCTTGCATCAAAGTAACTGGCTAATCTGAACGTTTAGTAGTAAATGGTACAGGTGCACGACTTGAGCAGGTCAGAGAAAAAGTAAAAGAAAGGCTTCCAACAATTTTATACAGTGCCGTGGGAACTTTAAAAAGCTACTTTTATATTTGGACAACAATAAATTTGTGACCATAACAATTGGGAACTGAATTTGACCTCGAATAAATCAATTGTGATTCTGTGTAATTACCCGACTTACCCCAGGCAGAGTCCTGGGTCAGGGTCGGTCTGGATTGCTCCTCTGAAAGGAGAAGTGGGTGTGCACGTGAGGGTCCTGCGACTGTGGGGTAAAAACTGGCATGAGAAATTTGTTGAAAATGAGTTTGGTGGTGGCAATTCTAATACTGTGCAAGATACATGTTTTTTTGGGAGGGGTTGTGGAACTGGTGGTCAGGTGCCCAGCTTTGGTGTGACACTCGCTATGGATTTTGCCAGGATCAAGAGCTCTTCCTGCAGCATTAAAGCCTCGTGTGTGGGAGGTACTCTGCTGTGATATGCAAGGAGAGGGAGGAAGGGCAGTGAACCTGCGTTATCAGTGGTTTATCTTCAGTGTCCTCCTAGAGCAAAACTGACTTGGGAGCAGCAGCAGCTTGCCTTGATGCTTCTGTGTGTTGCAGCACTATACGAGGATGCACAGCAGAGTTCGATACTCTGCAGTGGTTGCGATTTTATTTTTGGTTTTATTTTTTGATAAAGGAACAGAATGACTCAAAACATGGTCATGAGTTGGAAGGATCAGTGAAGATCTCTGCTGTGGATAGCTTGGAGTTCACTGGATGTGGGATGTGACTGTGGTGACCATGACCGAGTTGGATGCTTTGGCACGATGGGTCAATTTGAAGCCTGCGTTTGCTTTAGAAATGGCTAGTGGAGGTCGCTGTTGGTGTGACTGAGGCCTGACAGTGCCACTCAGTCTGGTTCTGGTGGAATGGAGGTGACACAGGCACCCTTTATTTGCTTGATCTAGAAAACAGCACTCTGATTCCTTCGAGAACATGCATGGCACGCACAACATGCTGGTGGATGCAGCTTACCCTGACCTGCATTCTTGGGGAAACGTGTTCGTTTTCTGCCAGGTGCTCCTTTAAGTGGCTGGAAAGGAGTCTGTGACCTGCTGCTTTGGCAGGCAGAGCTGGCCTCGGCCTGGCTGCAGGCCCACATGTGCCTCTGCACTCCTGACTTGCTCCCCAAAGTGGCCCTGGCCCTGATGGAACGCAGCAGAAGCAGCCCTGCCCCAGGAGGAAGGCGGTGGTGGAGCAGCATCTCTGGTGCTCCTCGACATTGTTTGGTGTCTGTCCGGCTGTGCAGGGAGTCCTTGGTGATGGTGAGAGCAATAGCCATGGGGGCATTGGGGAGAAACGGGGGCTTGGATGGGACTTGTGAACCTCATGTGTCCTTGACACACAAACCAGAGTTAAACTGCGATGGGAACGCCAGACAGGGGGACAGAAACATGCTGTGTGTCCTTCCCGCTGGGTGGTGGAACAGCTGAGGGGTTGCGTAAGAGCTCAGGTGGGAGCCCAGTGCTGCTCCGCTCCCTCCTGCCCAGGTATGGGGGTGCAGCCTGGAGCTCAGGGGGTGCTGGGCGGGAGCAGAGTCTGTCCGGAGCACAGTGCTGAGCACGTTTTTCCAGGCGAGCAGCAGCGTGTGCCGAGCTCCCGCAGAGTGACTCTGCAGGGCATGGCTGCGCGCTGGAAGGGATCCACGGCCGGGGGAGGCCACAGGGGGCTGCTTATCTCTTCTCCTCCTTTCCTGGCAGTCATTTGACTTTTTTGACTCAGCTGCTGGATGCATGCATGGAGAGAATAGGGGGTTTTCAGGGCTGGGGAAGTTAGGTTTTAAGAAGTCTGAGACCCTGAGAAAAGAGGTGAGGTTTTTCCTGACTAAATATGTGGGGAAACAAGTATGAAATTGAAAAAGCCACAAAAATGAGGAAAAGGTAGAGTTTTGTTGATGGGAAAGTAAGAGAAAAGGTGTAGGGGGAAATTGGTGTCTTACCTGCCTGGTAACTCACAGGTGCTGCCAGAAGGTAGGTACGTTGCTAAATACTTAACGCTGTCTCAAAGCCGATTATTTGTAATATGTATTCAGCCTTCACACTAAATTCACTCTGCCTTTTTTTTTTCTTTATAACTGTGCTTTTGAAAGCTTCTGGTCAGTGGTACAAATGAGTGATTATTAATTTACCAAGTGTTAGTTACCAAACTCTGTGGTTTGTGCACTTACAAGATGATGAAGCTAGTGATAGAATGAAATAGAACTTAGGGTTAATAAGCAACACTCAAATGTTCGATAAACCAACATTCACTTCCAACTACATGAAATTAATTTATTCAAGTTCTCCAAGGTCACGTCTTCCGTTTTCCTTATTAAATGTTGCAAAAGGAACACTGAGTTTATTCCTGCAAGACACTTAGGATTCTCATACCATAAAATACCTTTACTGTAGCCCTTCCAGGTAGTCACCAACTCGGCGTAGCTCAGGAACAGTGTCTGATGTCAGCTCTCCCGGCCTCACAGAACAGACCTGCTGAAAACAAGGACTTGACCGTAGTAACAGATCACTTTGCTCTTGGCCTCATATTGCACAAAGAGAGATAAAAGGAGTGACTGAAGCACACTCTGCCCTACCTGTGTAGCTCTTCATGGGCTTATGTTGGGAAGTCAGCTACAAGGCTGTGCAAAGGGGCAAAGAGAAGGGAAAAACGGAGCAAAGAATAATGCTTAGAGTGTGATGCCAGTATGAACGATGCAGAGAATTACGTGACTGTTGCAGCAGACATTGAACTGTGGAGAAGTGCATCCTTAGAATGTTGTTGGGAGGTTTTACTCTGAAACAGGAGTGATAGGATATTTGTGCACAAGATCACGCCCAACAAGACAGAAAAGCGAATCGTGGAGGTGTCTCTACCATGTGCTCAGATGACAAAGCATGAGGCTTTGGCTGTAATCATATTAAATTTCACTTCCCAGGTTCCAGCTAAACCTTGAGAGCTCAGGGCAGTACCTTATATGATCTGACATGTCTTCTGAGTGCTCAGAAATCATTTGCTGCTGCAGAGGGTATTGCACTGAGCTGAACAAAAGGGGGACTGCTTTATTTTGGCTTCCCAATCTCAGGTGAACTCTTCTAGCTCCCCTTTTTTTCATCGGAGAATGACAGATGTGGCATTTGAGTGCTGTGCAGGGAGGAATTTGCTGTAAGTGACCCGTGTTTTTAAAATGTAAAATTAAACTTGTAAGTACAACTGGGAAGATGATTTGGAAGAGATGTGGCAGATTACAGGCAGACAACCCTCTTAACTGCAGTTGGAGCTGAAATCTGAGTTGATCTAATTAACAGCAGAGAAGTGGAACCAAGCAAGCATGGAGTTTGGAGGGTGATTGGAAAAGCTGTGTGTTTGATTAAAACCAACCAGATAGCCTGGACCAGAGGGGGGAATGTCTCAGACTGTGAGTCTGATGATTTCTAATTCAGTTAAGAGACTTAATTATGCTGTCTTCACTGTGCTGCCTTGTGTATCCTACAGACACCCTGCTTGGTCCTCTGCCCTGAGCCAGAGAGCGCCTTGCAATTTTTGGTTCCTGGGGTTTTCACAGGCATTTATGACATCCCTGCCTGATGTTACAGGGCATACTCATGATACTGATGCTTTTGAGGGGGTGGAGGGGGTCCTCTTTCATGGAGAGGCTGGATTTCTCCCTAGACTAATGGATTCTCCTCTGTAGGGAGGAGGATGTGTCTTGCTCACTGCTTATTGAGCTGTCCTGAGGCAAAGCTTTGCTGTGGTGTCTGAGGCTGCCCTGCCCTTGATGTCCACATGGAAAAGCGTGTGGCAGAGCAGCGTATAATAACCCTGTCAAAGGGAAACCCCGTCCACAATCTGTTTCCACAGCCTGGGATCCAGTTGGTTCTTGGCTGCACTGAAATGGTTCCTATATTTCAACAAGAGTCTCTGAGACACGTTGATTTTGCTTGATCATGCCTGAAATTTCGCTACCTGTTCCAATGTCTTAAAGAAGAATTTGGGAAGGGTGACTGTGGTCATTGGGCTCAGACTTGTGTAGGGTCGGTCTCCTGGAAGGCTGGAGACTTCAAGCGGTGTCATTTCAGGCTTACTGGTGATTAAGGGATGTGAGGCAGAGAGCTGGGTCACTAGCAGTGATAATCAAGGACCTCTAAGGTGCCTTTTACTTTCTCTGCAGCTTTTTGTCTGGTATGTGAACAGGAGCATTAGGACTCATGCTTGGAGCACCAGCACTTCGCTGATTCTCCATTTTGGAGATGAGGGGAGAAGGGGTTAATGGGAGAGAACACCCAGTGTTTGTTCTCTCCAGTGCAAGCACTGATAAGTGGATGGGAGAAAAAACAGCTGTGACCTTACAGTTATTCCTTGTGTGCCTGTGCATATGCGAGCGTTGGATTTGCAGAGCTGTGTGGACTGCTCTTGTTTTTTCTGGTCAGGCTGACCAGATGCATTCCTCAGAACCCTGTTGGCATCTCTGGTACTTGGAGAGAACACCTGGACCCTCACCCAAGCAGATCTCTGAAAGGTGCTTTTTGTGGGCACAGTGCTGGTCCCACTGGTCGCCCTGTGTTCAGCCAGAGTCACAGCCCTGCCCTGCCAGGTCTGTTCGCCTTCTGTCCGGAAAAGACTGAGCATCAGCATTAAGGTACTAATTTAGTGTAGTATGTGGTGTGAAGTTAAAGCTGGGGAGCTATCTCAGACAGATAATGCTCTGGTTTTGCAGTAGGGGATTTGTTTTTTTCCAGGGGAGTTCCTCTTGCAGCTCCGTGAGGCTGGAAGTCTGCATCCCTTTTCAAGTACATGAACTCAGCAGGGACACCCCAGCTGAGCTTCCCAAAACCCACAGTCATTTATAAACCGAAAACCTCTTTCAAAAATTTGTTTCCATGGTGTTTGTGGGAAATCAGTGTCAGAGCTCACACTGGCTGCAGTTCTTCAGCAGGTGGAGGCGATGGGGGTGTCTGAGAAGGAACCAAGCCTCTCCTCTGGATGGAGAGCAGAAAACCACTTTCTGGAGGTCTGGATACCCTGGCAGAGAAATGGATTTGAGAGCTGATAAATGCTTCTCTAGCTGTTTATCTTTTTCTTGCACAGACCTTGTTGGTGTCTTAAGACCTAACCAGCATCAGGTGAAGGTTGGTCCATCTAGAATTGATCTTTTACCCATCTCAAGCTTCAGCTTCTCTTTGAGGAGGCAGAGATACTTATTACAATAGCCAGGTGTTGTTAAGAGGCATGGGAGGTGTTCGCCCAGACCTGGCAGCTGGGGAGGGTTGGGAAGAACTGGGTGGCTGAGAGCCGGACCCTCCCTGAGCCTGCTTGGCAGGTAATGAAGGAAGGGAGCAGGAAGCAAGCAAGATCTCAAGAGGGACATGATTGGCCATGCTAATATTTGGGTTTGGGGTTTCTTGCTTTGCTACTTTTTTCCTAGCAGGCCTCACCCCCTTCTCCATTGAGTGTTGCTTTGAAGAGGCTTGTAACTGTCTCGGAAACTTGTGCAGGCACTACCTTGTCCTCTGAGGGGGAGCCAGGTGATGCAGATTTGGGCTGAAAGGTTACTTGATGATGGTGAAGAAATTGGGGCAGCAGTGGTCTCTTTGCAGCAAACACCAGGGTATGTAATTTGGACCTTTTCCCTGCCTGTGTTGTTTGCAATGGGAAGATTGTGGTCATAGCCAGAGAAGCAGAACTGAATTGCCCCTACTGGGTGGCAGGTCAGGTTAGGAGAGATCCCCAGAAGTCCTGCTGTCTACCAGCACTTCCCTTCCCTGTCCCTCTCCGGGGCAGCCAGTGCAGCCCTGCAGCTTTCGAGTCACCGTGACCAAGTTCTGATCACGTCTTTGCTGCTGAGTCCCCATGTGACCTTGGCAAGGTCTTTTTTTGCTGACATCCAAGTCTTTTGTCTGAAAAATGTGGAGTATGATTTAGTTTCAACTTCATGATTTGAACACCGGGACAGATGGGCTGGTGTCTTCCTGTGGCAGTGTGAACGGGTCCAGTGTCGTGCTGGGAGCAGCCGAGCAACGTGTGATCATATTTTCTGGTACCTGTGCATGCAGAGAAGCAGCCCTCGCCCAGCACACCGGTGCAGTGGTACAAGTCAGTGTGCTTTGGTGACAGGTAGGTGACATAAAGCACGCTGATGTTGTTTTTTCCCAGTCTGGAGAGCAGAAAGGTAACTGCGCAGATGGGGGCTTGCAAGGAGCTGGTTCTCTCTGTCACTGCCCGCGGCCATGCTGCCCCTCTCGGCAGTTGGGGTTGCGGGTTGCTGTAATAACGAGTCAGCATTTCTCTTGCGTCAGGGCTAATGAGCTGCTGTTCAGCCGCTGCCTCTGGCCCTGCTGGGAGGAAGCAGTGGCTGTGGCAGAAGAGGGGTGCTGGTGGCACAGGGGCTGGGGATGGGTAGCGGGTGGCAAAGGTCCCTCTCAGCCGTAGCTTCTGAGCAGGGAAAAGACAGGCATCCCGTGCGGTGTTCGGATTTGACACTGAAGCCTGACTGGTGGAGGAGCCCAGTTAGCAGTGTGATTCTGCAGTGAGCGGAGGGGAGATGCGGGCTCAGAAGTGGGGTAGCCTTTCTGGACCTGTCCCAGATACCTGAATAGCAGTGGTGGCCAGAGAGCCCCTGGGGGTGGTGTATGTGTGTGGATGCATCAGCTTCTTTCTCTGTCTGCCCCATTTTAGCATATAGTCTCCTCCTGCATTTAAAAATACCATCAGGCAAAAATTGGGATTCTGTATCCACCTCTCAGCATCACCTCAAGTAACAAGGGCTGCCCTAAATTTGGCTAGTTCTCCTGGGCTTTTTGTGCAGCAACTCTGGTTATTCGTGTTCAGAGCAAGCACCTCTGTAGTGCATCTGCACCCTTGCATGACAGTTCTGAAGGGACATTCTGAAAGGGACGTTCCGTGCCTGTCCCAACATCCTGCCAGCTGCAACATGTGCCCTTGACCTCCTCCTGCTTGCTCCTTCCTCCGCCTCTCTTTACTGATAACAGGGAGATGCATGAAACGTGGTTTCCACTGAGATGTTGTAGGCTGTGTGGATAATGTGCAGAGCTGAGGAACATGGTAAAGGGCTTGAGGAAATACCTGGATTGGCAGAGACTGGTGGTACAATGAAGCGATCACTGGTTCCTGTGGTGATTATAATACCTCTGGTTAGACATCAAGTCTTTCTGGCTTTGGGCCCATGCAAGTGTCCACATGCAAGACAAGGAGGAAAATGTGAGACCACAGGGCCCAAATTTCATGGGTCTTGCTTGCTTGTGTCACGATATTGATATTTCTTAACTCGTTCCCGTTTGGCTGCCTAGGGGCTATTGTATTTAGTGCGTGGGTCCTTCGTGTTTGATTTTTAACCTCTGGAGCACTGGGAAGGTAACTGACCTGGACCTGCAGCCTCCATCCTGCAGTGAGCTAGATGGGCTCCTTGGAGAGCAGCCCTGGGGGTTTATCTTTGACCTGCTGGCCACATGCGTTTCTACCTCCTTTCCACCATGGCTTTCATGGGAAAAGAAGGCACTGCCTGATTTAGACTTCTCTTGGGCACCTCAGGTGCTGCCCTTAATTGGCAGGCTAATTTCTAATCTAGTCACTGATGCTTGCAAGGGTAGAAGGCATCTCTAGTGCTGGACGAGGCAGTTGGACACATAGCAGTGAGATGAGCCTTGAGGGAACACAAGCTTGGTGTTGCGGCGGTGGAATGACTGGGAAGAGACGCCTGCAACCGCTACCTGATTTGGTGGCAATTGTGGTTTCTAGAAGTGGGTAACCTGGACTTCTTGTGGACGGCTGGTTGTGCTGATGGCTGGCCAGGCTGTGGTGAGCATTTGATGAAGAGTTGGTTGGACATCCCAGTAGAAATGCAAACTGGAGAGGCTGCATCTGGCGGGGGCATAGCAAGGGGAATGGTTGCCAAGGCCTGTAGTTCTTTGCTGGCACAAAAGAATTCCTTTTCTCAGCCGTATTATTACTATTATTATTGTGTTTTATATTAGGTTTTTTTGGTAATAGCTGATACAGCTAGCTGATCCAAACCGCTGGGATACCGGTGCTTCCACCTTGTTCTCTGTGGAGAGGCTGTCTAGGAATTGCCCAAGTAGGGAAATGCAGAAACTGCATCTTGTTTGAGACCTGTTAAATCAAGTACGGGGTGTTTCTACTCACTGTTGCAGGAGCCTGACCTCGTCAGCAACCACCCACAGAAGTACAGGATCTTTAGATGTGCTTGGGTTATGTGCTGGTGGTGGTTTGCAGCAGAACATGCAGTCTGCAAAGGATCCACACTGGTACTTGGAGGCTTTTCTGAATGTGTTGGATTTTCCCCGAGACGATGCCTTCAAGATGGCCACAGACCATAACCTTGCATAACAATGGGAGGAGTTTTGATTTATTTTTAATTTGTTCATTTGCTTCTACTGCTTATATGTGGGATGAGAGCATCCCTGCCTGAGGATGCCTTGAACATGGTGCACTGTCAAATGTAGATAAATAGGACCTCTTTGGTAGAGATGTGATTTTGCTAATTCTGTGTTGGTTGAGCCCAGGCCAGAGAGCATTGTCCTGTCCAAGGGATAGTCCATGCTGCAACTCTTGTGGCTTTTCAGCTGAATGTGCGTTTTGGGGAGCTGATAAGCAGAAGCTGGGGGCTTGCCCCTACCCTGGGAGGAGCTTGCCTTGCCAGCAGCCTCCCTTCCTGTTCTTCCAAGTTTCAAGAAGAAAACATAGTATTGCTCTTCCAGAAGTTCTGTTTTCATAGCTTCTTGGGGAGCCTTTATCAACAGGGTTCCTCCACACATGCTGTTGTGCGTGCTCCTCGAACAAATCTTTCATCTGATCCTTCCCAGCTGCTTCAGTGAACGTCCTCCCAGCAACAAACAGGGTCCATCAGGAGAAGGACCTGTAGCTCTGACTGGGGAGGGCCTGGGGGGTGGGAAGGTTGAGTAATGTGTTTGGGATCTGAAATCCCCTGACCCCAGCAGCTCTGTGCGATGGGCTGTGCTCGCTGGCAGAGCCACCTGAGGTGGGAAGGCGAAGGGTTCCCCTGGGCTGATGGGTGATGTGCCAAGGCACCGACCGCCTGTTCAGTGGTGAGCGCGTTCTTCTGGCTGCCTGTTCTCTGGAATAGCTGCTGTGTTGGAGCCAGGCACAGCTGTTGAGGTCCCTTGTGGTGGCAAAAACCAAGAACCGTCGGGGAAATGCTCATTTTGCTTTGGCTGCCACCTGCGTTCCCCAGCTGGTCATGATGTTAGATGTTCTCTGTGCTGGTTTCCAGTTGATAATGCTGGCTGGGGGAGTGTTGGGATGCCAGCAACTAAACTTGTGTGGAGTTTTGTGCATCTCGCAAGCTTTTTATTCCTCACCGCTGTCTGTTAGAAGCCAATGTAGAAGGTTATTTAAAAGAGTAATATATTCAGTGACACACAGACTCTTTTGAAGTCTTTCTCACAACAAGTGGTTGAACTGAGGTGGGTTCCAAGCTGGATTGATGTTTAACTAGGAATACTAAGAAAATACTTCCTCTGTTTAGCTAAAGCAAACAAATTGAGAGGAGGGACCTTTTAAATATAATTTGTGCTCCAGATACAACCAATACTGATTATTTTTTTTCTTTTTTCTTTCACAGATATATTTCTACCTGATGGCCAGTCTGGTATGTATTAATTAAAAATTGAGTTCTTCAAATCTCCCTCTCCCATGCCTTCCCTGCACTTCTATTTCTGCAGAGTCAGTGCTAACTGGATTTAGAAGACTGGTACAGGAATATGCAGCAGATATTGATTTCAAACAAACAAATGCCTGAAAGAAAACCCAAGCAAAAAAAGCCCCTCTAATATATGACTACCCCTGCATGGCAGTGACATGTTTTATGCTTTCATGTAGTGCTGTTTACAGCTCTTGGAAGGTTACTTTCCTCCCATAGGCTGTAGCATGGCACTTGGTTGGCCAGGGTGAAAGACTTTAGCAACTTACTGTCACACATAACTGAAAACAGTGTGTCAAGATGCGAATAAACTCAGAATCGCTGCTGTTAGTCTGTATGTTAGTTGTGCTCAGCTTGATGTGTCTATGAATCTGAGGATGTATATTTGAATTTGCAAATTACCTTGAAAAGATGCAGACTTGCCCGTTGGCTTGTTTGGTCAGTGTGTTGCTGCTGAGCATCACTGTTAACAACTGCAATACATGCTGCGTTGCCAGCAGCGTGAGACCGATGAAGAATTCCTGGCCCCAGTGGTATGAGCAGCCATGCCAGGAGGGACCCTGCAGTAACTACTCTGGGTGGAGATCCCTGAATCAGAAACGGGATGGAGTTTTTAAGATAGGTGTTGATTAGCTCAATCCTTGCCTTTCTTAGACAGCTGGGAGCTCTTCATCCAGGTCAGTGTTGTCAAACTGCTGAGATTGAAGGAAAGGTTTATGTTGTACCTGGTGATACCAAGACCAGTCATTAAGATGCTTTTGTCTCAGAGCTGCCATGCCTTGTGGAGATGTCCTGTAGCAGAGGCACAGGGAGTAGGGATCTGTGCCTGGCTTGGCCTTGTGTGACCTCAGACATGTCACTATGTCCAGACACCTCCTGTCTGCATCTTTTGCTTTGCCTGGGATCATGTTTCTCTGGTTCACATGACAGCGTGAGGGTAAATTGCTGCTGATTGCGGAGGCATCGCTGGATCAGGATTTGGAAGTACAGAAATCAGCTCTATTGTCTTAAAGCTGATTTCAGTAAAAAACCAAGTCACTGGTTTTGAGTGGTGTGGTATAACATTGGAGGCAGTGTAATTTGACTTCATGAATGGAACAGGCTTCTGGAAGTCGTGTGTGTTTCCAGAGCTCTAGGCAGCTAACGAGGCTGTGGTACATAACTAGATCTGCCTAAGCGTTGCAGAAGATGCCTCTGTAAGTGTTGGAGAAGTAACCCAACCCATTTGTAGGTCGTTCATGTTTTTCTTGCTTTCAGAACATGTGTGAGGGTGAAATATTAAGACTGATTTTGAAGGAACAAAGGTGTCTTTGCATCTGTTGAGTACAACAGGTATGAAATCAGGATGGAGCAATGAATGCGTAGAGAAGTTTCTGCTATTTGGAGGGTTTTTCTTCTTCCATTTCCTCATAAGAGGCTTTCTCTCCCCTGCTGAAGATCTGCCTTCATCAGGTGTTGGGGTTTGGCTGCCCAGGCTGCAGACTTAGAGATGTCCTCTAGTTGGCACAACTCCATCCTCTGCTCTCCAGCTGGTTGGGGACCTTCACAGCTGTCTCCAGGGTGGGGCACAAGTGTGTGTCTGTGGCAGATGATAGCATTTTGGTAAGTGCATGTTACATGTCAATAGTGTTGCAGAAAACATTGTCTGCAGAACATAGTTTGTTGTTTTGTTTTTACAGTTTTACTATTTTGAAGGAGAGAAGTGAAAACTTAAACAGGATTCCTCTTATTGGTAGCTGCATAGGACACTGCACATTCCTCCTTTCTCATGCCTTCTCCAGTAAAGCCTTAGAGCTGGTGCTGTGCTTTTTCTTCCTGTGCACTGAGCTTCTCTGGCAGCCCTGATCTGAAAGCATGGTAAAGTCTGAAGACAGAGGCAGCATTGCTGTTTGGGGACAGCAGACTTGTGTGGAGCATACATGACATCAGCTGTTGTGCACTCCTGGGGCTGTTGGGTTCAACCCCCTCACCTCCCTTGCATTGCTGAGGTTGTTTAACAAGTTGATTTGCTCAAGTCTCTTACTGCAAAATCACCAGGACTCCAATATCTATCTCAGTGACTATTCTTTAAGGTCGATCTTGGAAGGCCAGGTTGAGTCTGTGTGGCTGGTTTCCCCTCTTGATGAGAAGTCCGTTGGTGTTCTGCCCAAGGAGGCAGCTTAGTGATGGAGGATGCCGAGTTGCAGTAAGAGTTGCCTTGCATGGGTGGGGAGCCTGAGCCAAGAATCGGCCATTTTGTAGGCACAGCAGCTGTAGTGTGCCCCAAAGCATGTTCCTGCTTGTTAGCGTATGGATTCTGGAGGCATTCTGCCCTCAGCTTGGTGTCACGTGCAAGTGCTATGGAGGTGGAAGGGCACCAGTGTTTGCATCCCGATTGCCTAACAGCTGCTCTCAGAGAGAGGCGACTGACTTTCCTTCTGTCTAGCACAGCGGTTCCTCTCTCTCCTCTCCCAAATCCACCAGCTGGGTCTGGGCAGCTGTAGGTTGCTTTTCAGAAGAAGATACTTCAAACCTTGTGAACTGGAGCTCAAAGCTGAGATTTCAACCCTGACAAGATGCTGTGTGGTGGCAGAGTGGAGGGACAGACTCTCAGATTCCTCATTTCTGCTGTTCAAGGAGAGCTGTGGGCACTGTGGATGCATTGGCTGTGAACCCCCAACCCCTCTGTGAGACTGCGGGTGCTGCCCACCTCCCAGGACTTGCTGCACACGGGGTGGTGAAGTTTGCTACCTGCCTTGCTACCTTTGCTCATTTTAAACTGGTCTGGTGGCTTTGTGCGCTGTTCCTGTGCCCTCCTGGCATTGCGTGCTGCAGCCAACCCTCCTCCTCTCAGTGGTGGAGGGGCACAGGCTTTTTATTCTCACCTTTGGGTGATTTAATTGCTTTTCTCTGTGCATCTGTAATGCTGCTGTGCCGCTGTTGACATGCGGAGACCAGAGCTGATTGCGAGGTGTGGTTGTGGATGTGCTGGTCTTCAACACAGCAGCAGGTGATGCTCTGTCTGGGTCTCACTACTCCTGGTGATTTTTTTAGTATTATTTTTTTTAAATCTGCTGCTGCACTGAGAGCTGGTAATTTTGCAGAATTGTCAGCAGTTGCTGAGATAGCGCTTAATTCAAAGTTGCCACTTAAAGTTATGAAGTTTTCCACAAAGGGATGTGGGTGATGCTCCCGCTGCAAGGAAGTGGTTTTTAATCCTTTATAAGGAAAAGGGGGTGAGATCTGTCTTTAAATTAGGAGAGAACGTGCTGTGTTACGCACTTTTGTAGCTGGGTATTCCTGACTCCTTTGGGAAGGATCACTCTGGTTAGGGTGATTTTACTCTTTAATGCTGTGTATTGAGAGAATGGAGGCAGCCACCTGTAGCACTGGAATTACCTGGATTGGAGAGAGTGGTGTATGCAGCAGGATCCATGTGATTGTGGACCCAGGAAGGAAGTCGGCAGCATCTGTTATGTCAAAGTTATTTAGGAAAATCTTGGTTTTTCATTACACCTCCCTTAAAGTGAGGGGCATAAGAGAGCTTGGAGAGCATGCCCTGAAATCAGCTCGGCTGAGGTACGGTAATGCTTACATAGCAAAAAAAGAGCCTTTCTGCCTGTTCTCAGAGATTGCCAGGGTGTTCAGCTGCCTTGTTGTCACAGTTTTAATTCTCTGGATTTGCCCACGGAAAGAAGCCCCCATACCTGTGCTTAGTTTAATCCAGGTGGTTACGGGACTGTAGGATTTCAGTGGCTTATTTCTGGAGCTACGTGCTTTGAGGGTGACCTGGGTCTGGCTTCCCGAAATTTCTGGGAATGTTTGCTGCACCTGTTCTTACCACCAAATTACCATTGCTTTCCCCCACCCCAGAAGATGGAGCTGGATTTCTGCCTGATGGTGCCTTTGTCTTCCTTGGCCTTGCAAGCTGAGCTGCCGCTCAGTCTCATTTTGTTCCAGGCAGTTGGGGAAGCAGATTTGCAGCTCCCAGGGTGAGGTCTGGTGGCCACTGCCTAGCGGACATGCTCGTCCTGCAGAGAGATCTCTGTAGAAGTAGCCAAAATAGGGTACAGAAATCACAGCATGATGTTATTTAAATTACCTCACAGTCTGCTTTCTCGAAACCTAGTCTCTGGCTCTCTTCTTTGAGGTGATAGGGTTTCTAGGGGCATGTTTAGTGCGGAGTTTACACTTTTGCCATGTACAGCCCTGGCACGGGCAGTAGGAGCTGCGTGGTCCCTTCTGACACAGTGCGAATGTGTGGAGCTGGAGGGTTTGGTGGCAGGTGTTTGGCTCTCAGTTCCTGTCTCTTCCTTGTTAAATATTTACAGTGAGATGTACCAGATGCTTCACAGGAAGGGGTTTGTAAGCTTCCAAGTGCCCAGATGCAGCTGCAGAAAAGGCTGATGGCCATTAAAGGGATCACATCGGTGCCACACCCTGGGTTCGGCAGGGATGCGGTGGCCTCTTCTCACTCTTGGTACGGGCTCTGCTGGTTCTGCTGTCTCATCAGATGCAGCAGGATACGAGCAGAGAGCACCCCTCTGCTGATGACAAGAGATTAATGATGTCTGGTCCTCAGGCTTTTTTTTTCCTCTCGTTTGAAGCTTTTCCACTGCAGTGGCGGGCGAGAGGCTGATGCTCTTGGATTTTGTTACCGCACACCTTTTTTTCTGGGACCTTCTCTCTCTGGTGGTGGCACGTGTGTGACCACTGCACAGCTGCCTTGTCTGTCTGTCTGTCTCGTTTGCCCAGCCGCCGTAGCGAGGGGTGGGCTGATCCAGGTGCAACAGAGTCCCATTGCCAGCCCTGGGCTTGCAGAGGCGGGCAGCTGCAGCATCGCTGCTGAATGGCACTGCTTCACTGGTCACACTGGTCAGGTTCCTAGTGTGCCTCCTGCTTTCAAGATAAGGTCCAGGACCTTGGGCTGGGCCCTGTTTATTGCTCTTGGTGCTTATCAGCTTTCACCACTGACAAGGTGACCTGCTGTGCAGCACCAAGGATGGGGAGGGATGGTTCCCCTGGCCTGAACTGTGTGCTGGTCTGGCACCCCCAGGACAGCCTGTGCATGCATGCAGGGCTTGCTCCTGTGCCCGGGGTCCCCATGTCAGGGTTACAGCCCCTGCCTGGATGAGGGGCTCCCCTGGTACTATGGAACTGGGATCTCCAGAGGTGGCAGGTTGGCTCCTCCAAGCGGGGGCCAGGGAGGGGCGGGCTCGCTAGGTCATCGTTTTTCCAACTAAATATAGTTGCCCGTGCTTTCATAAGGCCAGGATTTTTGCATCACGTGATTGTCTTATCCCTCCCAGCCGGCAGTCGGTCAGAGTAGGGGATCGTGTGTCTGAATTGGTAATAATTAACTGTTAACTAGCTTTTCATTAGAGCCTGGCAGAACAGGCAGAGCGGTACAGCAGAAGTAAGCAGGAGTGGAGGAAACTGCCCCTGGTCCCTCCTGGAGGGTGGACACCCCCTTTAATTTGCAAATAAGTTGCCCCCAAAGGTGAGTGGATTGGGTGGTTTGATTTGTTGTTGTTGTTATTGCTGTTTCCCCCCCCCCCACCCCCCGCACTGTTTTATAAGGAGTCTTGAGTCTTGCTGTGCCTTGTGTGTCTGTCTTTGCTCTTGTGTAGTTCCTGCTCATGTCACCCCTCCTTCTCCCCCACACTGATTTTTTTTTTTTAGGTCATGAACTGTGAGCTGGTCTCTGAGCTGGCTTGGAGGAGAACAGCTGCATCAACTCACACCTTTTCTCAGAGGTCTCAGCCAGCCCGTGATGGGCTGATGCACTGTTTGCCCCAGAGCATCGCTGGCTTTTCCAGCCTCTCTCCCTCAACCATTTAAATTGAGGGGGTGTTTGTAGGTGTCCTCAGAAGCTTTTCTCTGTCCCATGATGGCAGAGGAACTGCTGGCTAAATGCTCTGCTGGCTGGAGGCTTGTCTGCAGCAGAGGAGCTGGACCAGGTGCTGGTGCTGGAGGAGCCTCTCCTGTGGGGTGGTGGGATGATGAGTGCCCTTCTCCCTGCTCAGGGAAAGCAGGGTGGCTCAGCAACTAGGAGAGCCTGAGCCAGCCCAGCTCCCTCGTTTTGTGACACTTTCTGGAGTCTCGTCAGCCAGGTGACCTTGGCTGTGTCCCCATTGTGGTGCCTCTCGTGATCTGGGAGCCACCAGCTGTCCCAGCATAGGCCTCTTAGTTTAGGGCTCAGTTTTCCTTAGAAAGCTGTGCAGGGGCTTGGTTCCTGTGCCATCTCGTTCTGCATGAGCCTGGCGTCTTGGGGATCGGTGTGGTGGTGTGAACGTGGATCGTATGTCAAAAGTTTCCTAGAAATCCTCTTCAGGGAAGAGCATAGCTTGAAAAGGCGTTGGAAAGATGTCACTCACCCTTGAGAGAGTTCATTTGCTACCTTTAATAGTAACTGTCTGTGCCAGGAAGAATCTACGGTGCTTTCGCTGACGCTGTTAACGTTAGAAATGCCTGTTGGCGTTTCCTAACCTGCTCCTTCTGGAGTGTAGCTTGGCCACAAGATGAAGCATTTCTGTCTTGGACTGGGAGGCTGCAGAGATGATGGTTTTGCATCTTTGGTAAGTCCAGACCCTTCCTGCCCCTTGTGTGCCCTAGAAATAGAAGTCAGACCCTGCAAATAACTTGTGTGTCCAGAGCTTGTGACAGTTATGTGCGTTTGAAAAGCAGTGCTGGTTGTGTGTACTGTATTACAAGGCTGTGTTACACCTGGTGCCCATGTGCTCTGAAGGTTCCTGTGCAGTTTTGTGCTGTCTGCCGCTGGCAGAGGCATGCTCTGCAAGTGTCTTGAGCTGCTTTACCTGCCCCTGCTTGCGATCTTTTTGGGAATATCGGCGGAGGGATGGGAGGGCTTGAAGAGCTGGAATGTAACTCAAGTGCTCACACTTACCGGTGATCGTTCTGCCCCAGCACGCTGTAGCGAACCTGCCTGTACCCCCGGCCTCTCTCCCTGCACTTTTCCAGAGCAAACTCCGAGCTCTCGGAGCCTGTCTAGGACACCTAGGTGGGAGTGTTCTCATGCTCTTGGCGGAGCTGTCAGATGCCCTTTTTGAAGTTATTTTTAGCGAGTGATCTTTGCAGCAGTTGCAGAGCTTATATTGCAGAGACGTGTAGGCAGCTCCCTGCTTCCTTTGCTGTTACAGTAGGGCTTGTAAGGTGGAGCTGTCTGCTGGGAGCTGCAGAAAATTGCTTGCAAGACTTTAAGCCGTGGTGCCTGCAGCTTGTCTCTTGCTCCTGCTGAACAGGCTTCCCACGTGCTTTACAAGCCTGAATCCTGCTCAGCCTTGCAGCTTAAGGATCCAGTCTTCTGCTTCATCCTGACCTTGCCCGTTCTACTGCAGTTTTTATTGCATGTGCAGGAAACTTCTGATATTGCAGAGTTGTTGCAAATATCTCTTAACCTTTGTAAACAAGGCCAGATGCTGTGCTGACAGCTGGGAGCTGCATGACTGTGGTGCAAGCGGTGGGGCCAGCTGTGGTTCTCCCAGTCCCCAGGAGCAGGTGGGAGCCCCTGTAGTGAAGACACCGACTTCTTTTATGCTGGAAGATGTCCTTGTGATAGCATCCCATTTAAAGCTGTTGGAGACCCCCATCCAGTGCTCCCTTGATGTCCCCCTCCATGTGTGCACCTCCAGCTGTGCCTGCAATTTGGCAAGAGGTAGTGCCATACAGAAAATATTGCAAACCTAGGCGAGGTGCGGTCTGTGTGCCCAGTTTGCCCTGACCCTTGCTAGTTTTGTGTACTGTATGATGTCTTCAGTAAAATGTGAGTGTGCCAAACTGTCAGTGCTATAAATCCCAGGCTTTTCCTCTTGTGCGTAGAGCTGCAGAGACGAGCGTTTTCCATCTCAGTTTGGCATTATGTGACATACGGCTGAGGCTGGTGCTGGGAGCAGCTCCTTGGGAGATGAGCAGAGGTGGAAGCTGCTACTGGGTCTCTGGGGTATCTGCACCTCACTCTGCACATGGGTGCTGCCAAATTGCTCCCTGGGGAGTCTGAGGTCCTCTCCCATCTCTCTGTGCTTCCCAGCCCCTGTACAATAAGTATGTGTTGCCCACTGCTGCTGTCCTGATGAGGAAGGTGTGGTGGTGGTGGTGAGCATGAAGCTCGCCAGCTATGTCTTCTGATGGCTTGGTCATGCTCAGGCTGCAACTCCACATCATGGAGCTGGAGTACATGGGCAGTGTTAAGTGCTATGGGAGAGCCTCTGAATCAGTGTTTTGTCCCTGCTGCTGTGTGGATCAGGTCACTGTGGGAGAGAGAGCCTGCTCAAGGCCTGGAGGAAGGACAGGCACAGGGTTGGTGCCCTGAGTTTCCCATGTTGGTGACGTGAAGATACACTTTTGTGCAACTGTTTTCTCTTGGCTCCCAAGGTCTCGTTTTGTGGCCAGCAAGGGCATTCTTGCAGCCATGCGGGGTGGGGGATCCTGGCAGGCTTGACTGTGGCTGCCTGCCTGCTGGGTCCCTCTTTCACATGTGAATTGCTTTTCAGGTTGGTGCTGTCCCACCACATCTCTCCTGTGCGTCATACCCCAGTAGGTGCTCTCCTGCCCTCTTGGAAAGACTCTGAAAGAGCTGGTAATCTCCAGGGGAAACAGCTAATCCCCAGGCTGATTTTCTCCACCTGGCCAACGAGTGTGTATATACAAATAGTGTGAGTAGTAGTCCTCTTTAGTGTAAGCTGTCTAATGGATTCTGTCTTTACTCTTCTCAGAAGTTGTCATACCCAGGTGTGCGTTGTTTTCTCAGGAGGTTAATGCAGCACCTTTTCCTTGCGGTGTCATTTTGACTGGAGCACTATGTCCCCTCTCTCTGGCAGCCTGCCCAGACCCCCAGGGCTCGGTCACTCCTGCCCAGGCTGCACTTGCTCTTTCTTGCCTGTTGACCTTGAAGAAGCATCACCAGAGCGGGTGTCCCGTCATATGGGTGATGAGCTGCAGCTCTCACGTGCACCAGGACTGTCCTATGAAGAACGGGAAAGAGGGAGGATTGCTGAGAGATTCTTGAGTGGTGAAGTGGATCCTGTTGGATCACTGGGCCCGTGGCTGGCTGTCCCCTGCCAGTGCTCCAGGGAGACTGGGGATACCAGCTGGGCTCTTCCAGCCCCAACAGGACCTGTGGCATGGAGCATGCACCCCTCTCTCAGCATCTCCATCTCAAAGTCCAGGCTCTTGGCTTCAAAACCGCCTTCATCAGCATTTTCCCTTGGGTGCCAGGCTGTGGGCTGGAGCAGCCCAGGGGCAGGCCAGCTCCTTTCTGTTGACTTGGCTGCCAGCAGGGAGGGCTGTGCTGGGTCCAGGCTCTGTGTGCCACAGCTGAGGACTCTGCGTTCCTGCTGGGAGCCTAGGCTGCCCTGTGAAGCTGTCCCAGCTGGTGCTGGGGAGCTCCGAGCCCTTGTCTAGGTTGCATGTGAGTGGTACACCAGGAGCAGGTGTTACTGCTTTCCTGTGAGAGACACGGGTGTTTCTGCAGTGTAACACCATGTCTCTGTCCAGCCCTGCAGATTGATTCCACCTCTTTGTCCGCCTTCTCTAAAAATCCATTACAAGCTGCATTTGGTGTAAGGAAAGGCAGGGAACCAGGTCAGTGGGTGTTGGGTTTGATTTTCCCTGGGTAAGGCAGTAAATATATCTCCTAGGCTGAGCACAGTGGTCCTATGGCACGTGTTGCTCTCGGGGGAGCACATTTAGCTGCAGAGCTGTTGTCACCCTGGCTGTCTGGGCCTTGTACAACACCTTTTCTCCTTCCAGGTATGAGGTATTTACTCACCTGGATGCTCCTGTGAGCTCCTCGCCTCAAGGGCTCCTGTGCCACAGCCAGCCTCAGGCTGGAGGGGAGGCACAGGCTGGCTGCACAGCCTTGCCCTTCTTGGTGCCTGCCGGGTGTGTCGGGGAGCAAGTATCAAAAGCCAGCGAGTGCTTTGGCTGTGGGAGCTGTTTGCAATGCTGGCACGTGAGCCTCAGTGCCCCCACCTGCACCTTGTCCCCTCGGTTAGTAAGAAATAACCTCTTCCTGGCTGGGCAACAGCACGCAGCAGATCAAAACTGGAGGCCTGCTTGTTTGTTCCTGGCTGTGCCAGCACTTGTTCTGTGGCCGCAGGCAAAGCCGCTCCTTCCTTCCCTGCCCGCTGTCCTCTTGCCAGTCTCACACCACTGAAGCCCTGGCGGCTGCTCCAGCTGTTCTGTGTGTCCCCTTGCATGGAGAGGCCCAGTTTTTTGGCACAGCATGGTCAGGTAGTGATACTGCAACTGAAAATCACTTACTGCCACCAAATAAAAGCAAAAGGAGGTTTGTGCGATGCCAGGTCCTCTGTGACATATGTCAGCAGCTTTTAGGGGCTCAGCTATCCAGCCGGATGATATAGAGTATCCCTTTGTAGCACTGCTTGTCTTGAGCTCCTGTGTGGGGGTGAGCAACACCCCTTTGCACCCCATTTCCCACGTTGATGCAGTGACGAAGGGCAGTGAGGTTTTCCTGCGGTGGGGTTTGGCAGGGAATCTTTTCAGCCATGTACCACAAGACGTGTTGCTGTCCTTGCAGGAAGGTTTCCTTCTGAAGCCTGGGCACCTGGATTACCCTAAATGTGTTTTGGGTGGGTTTGGTTTATTTTTTTTTTTTTAACACTTGGGTTTGCTAGAGTCCCTGCAAGGGAACATGGAGAGCAGTTTGGAGTTTCATGTCCAGGACTTGACTGCAGAATGGTTGATGGGTTGGAACTGGGGCCCTTGGTTAGGCGTGCACAGCTCTCTCTGGGGCTCTGGGATGGTGTGTCTCTATCTGCCAGCACAGTCACACCCCCTTGATCTCCTGCCGGAGTCTGAGCAGCCTCCACCATGACTTGCAGATCTCGACTCCATCCACGCTGGCAAGAGCTGCAGCTGCGCTCCCTGGAGCAGCCTCCCTGCCAGGCTGCAGCGCTTTGCTTTGCTTTGTGTTTTGTCTTCTGCAATGCTCTGCAAATGCTAATTAGTCTTCTCAGCACCTCAACTAGATAAGGGATCCTTGTTCTTATCTTGCAGATAGGGAAAGCAGCAGAACTTGTTTCAAACAATCTCCTACCTCCCCCGCAAAGAGGAGTTTGGAGTTTGTGGCACTCACCCCTGCAGCCTGTGCTCCTGTGTCCTCTTTCACTAGAGGTTATGAGGGAGCCTCTCTTTAACTGGTCCCTAAAAAGAAGAACAAGAAAGGTAAAAAGAAAAAAAGCTGTGAGGCTCCTGGGCTGAAGCAGCTGGAGGAAAAGGCTGGAGGTCTTTGCTGTGAACCCCAGGGCTGCAGCGCAGCAAGAGTGGGTGCCTGGGTGGGATGCTTGCAGTGAGGGAGGGAGCCCTGCTCTCCCCCCGCCAGGGAGGCTGGTGCCTAATCAAGCTGCAGAGCAAGTTCAGTTATTTTTTTGCGTGGTGCCAGGCATGTCGGTGCTGTAGGAACAGGCAGGGGTGCTCCATACCTGCGGGGCTGGCTGCAGGTTTGTGCTGTAGCACTTGGTGCCTTTTGAAGCTGTATTTAGTTGGTGACATCTGTGGGCGTTTAGGGGTGGGATTCTCAATGAGGTGCATGTGGAATAAATGAGGGACACGTGGGACTGCTACTGCTCATGGGGGAGACAATACAGGTGGGTTTGGGTTGTTCTTGAGAGAAAGGGGAGGATTTGGGGATCTAGCTGAGAGCTTGGGCTCTCCCAGGGATGAAGTCCCCATGCAGGAGCTTGGGGAAGGGAACTGAGGAAGGGGAGCGCACGTGGCTCTGTCGTGCCATGTCTGACTTTGCCTTACTGACACTTCAAAGCCTCCAGCTCTGAGCAAGGCTGGGCCAGAGGATGAATCACAGGTTTTGAGACTAGGAAGGGGACCGGTTTTGATCATCTAGGCAAAGCTGCCCTGCCTCGCACCGGAGATCAAAGGCAGCTTGGAGCAAAGCTGGGTAGGTTATTCAGGGTGTTTCCCGGGGCGTCCCCTGATAGCCTCTGTCATTTCTCGGGGCTCTTCACCTCTTTCTCACCCTCGCCTCCCGCCCCAGTCTGGGGCACATTGCTTCTAAACAAAGCAGAGTCAGCAGAAATGCTGATTCCTGCTGGGCACCGGGCATGGCTGCCTGTCAAGGCAGGGGCTGGTGGGCTCTGCTGTCCCGGCAGAGCACCCCTGTCATGGAGGAGACCCTCACACATGGTCCTCACGGGGCTGGTTTGCGTTAGACAGAGACATGCTGCTTTGCCCTGTATGAGCCTGCTTCTCATCCAGAGACCTTGCAGCCAAACCTGAGAGGGGAAAAAACAAGTTGAATTTCTTTTTCTGCTTGTAAGGAGGTGGTGTGTGAGCAGGAGCCAAGACAGGTCATGGTGGGGCTGAAGTCATGACTTGCCGCAGGTCTTGCCTGAGGTCTGTGGTGATATGAACCCCAGCAGTTGCACTCTGATACCCTGAAACACCCCAGAGGCACTCGAGTGCCTAAATGCTTCTGGCTGTCGTGGGATTTAAGCACTTCTCAGATCTGGCAGCATCCCTCTGTACGTTCCCTCTCATGAGCTTGCTGCCCAGTGCTGGGATGTGTTGGAGATCAAAGGACAAGACGACAGTGCCCATGTACCGCAGGCTTGCCAGTTGTTCCGTCAGAGCTGTGCTCTGCTCCCTGGGGACGGTTGGCCACACCAAAATGGTGATGGGTCTTGCCTCTCCAAGGGCATATTTGTTTTGCTGTGCTTAATAGCAGATCGAGTTCTGCATGGTGCTTCGCAGAGTGAGCTGAACTCCTCACCACCCCTTCTCCTTGGCTGGCAAAGCCACGGGGAGCGGGGGCTGAGTTAAGTCATGAAGGGCCTTCCTGCAGCAGGCTGGGGTTAAAGGACCATTTTGTGGCCACCTGCATTGATCAGGAGCCTCCTGATCTTGATGGAGCCCTTCTGAGACCCAGGTCAGAAGCTGGCTCTGTTTTCTGTTCACCTCTTCCTCTTAGCCCTCCTTTTCTGAAGGGGGAGCTGGCTTGCTTCCCACCTGATTCCTTCCAGAGCTCACACTTACACAACGCTCAGCTGTGTTTAACAGTTTTGTTCTCCTTCTCTTGCAGAACACACAACTCCTGCGAAAGTGGTGAGGGCTGCCAACCCAAGACAGCGGAAAGGGAGCAAGGTAAGGCCATGCCTGCCAACCCCCTCACTGGCCTCCAGCTTCTGGCACAGGTGTCAGCGCTGCCTGAGCATCCCGAGGGTCTGGTGAGCAGACCACTTCCTTCGCAGTCCTGGGTGTGGAGGGGTTTGACCTGCTTTCCTGGCTGCCTGAGAGTGTGGAGAAGAACATCCTGATTCTCCATTTCATGTTCAGTGGTCTTGCATGCTGCCTGGACTGGTTTTCTGCCCAGTTAGGCTAGGGGAGACCTTCTCACCTTCCCTCTTGCAACACAGTGCTGGATGTGGAAAGCCTTTCCCCCTACTCCAAGGATGCATCTGACACTTGATGTGACTTTCTTTATCTGTTCCATCTCAAGAAGAGGAGTGCCCTGGGGGTGGAAGGTTGTCCTGTCTGTGAAACAGGCATGGTCCTGCTCTGGAGGTGGTTTTCCCAGGAAACCTACCTCCTGGGGAGGGGAACATGGCACCTGAATGTAGAAATATGATCTCTTGGGGGACTTGGTGGCTCCAAATTAACTTAGAACTACTAACCCCACAAAGGCACAGATAAGATTCTGTGCCCACATAATCTTGAACTCATTGCCCAACCACAATTCAGCATGTACCTGGGCAGCTGTTTGGATCCTGTTCTCTGAAATCTGGAAGAGGGAGAAATGATGGTAATGGTCAGGTCACTTTTCAGCAGAGAAGTGACTCGTGGTCCCCCCATATGTGGCCATAGGGTGTCTGGAATGAGGGAGCTCACATCACCATCAGACACCTTGAATTTTCCCACCAGTTCTACTACATGATCCCTTCACTTTGTTGCTGTCAGCACTTGGTTGCAGTTGGGCACTTAAATGAAACTAAGCCTGGCTGTAACCTGCTACTAGGCGCAGGCAGCTGCTTTAATGGGATAGAGTTGCTTGAGGTGGATTTAGGATGCCAGAAGTTGTGTGTTTCCCTGTCCAAGGGCTGGTGCCCATGATAAATGAGTTACTCTGGGCAACTTTGTGCCAAATGCTGCTTATGGGGTTAAATGTTTGGTGGGAGCTCGGTGGCTTTTGGCAGTTTCATTATTATCCCTGATAAATACAAACTTGTCTGCAGTTATTTGGGATTAACTTGGGTTGGGTTGGAGAGAGCATGTGGATATGCAGTTTGGGTGTCAGCCCCCAACCTGGGGACAGCCATCTGCAGGACACCTGTGGGTGGTACTGTGACAGTGTGACTGGAAGGGCTTCTGGCTGCTGATACAGGGAGTGACACCCACATCTTGTGCACTAACGAGACCTTTCTCTTTGGATACAAGGTTGGTGATTTCGGTGATGCCACGAATTGGCCAACACCTGGAGAAATAGCCCACAAGAGCGTCCAGGTAAGAATGCAGAATCACTCTGGTGAGCAGGATAAGGCCCTTGCAGACCTCCCCATTCCTCTGGAAGCACTGGCTGAGCCAGACCATTTGGGGTGCTGAGTGTCAGTGCAGAGGCAGCCAGGAATAGTGTGCAGGGGATTTCCTTTTAGGGCTGCCCTGTGTGTTGGGCTCCCTCCCTCGGTGCTATTCTGGGAGCCTGGAGCCCCGTCTAAACCCCTGATCTGGGTGAATCAGGTAGGGCAGCTCCCAGACCTGCTCCACTCGGGGCTGCTCTGGGCAAGAGCTGAGACTTCCACAGGAAAATCGGAGAACCTGCACGAGAAAGGGCTGATGTGCCCGAGCGGCATGGGTTTCTTCTCCTGCTATGGGTGTGGGTGGTGTTGAAAGCTTTCTACAGAGTGTTTCAAAAAGATGGACCCATTTCAAATTTATTTCAATTTGAAATTGGGTCCATCTCTTCAAAACACACTATTTTTGGATGCTGCTTCGCCAGCTCCTGGCCGTCTCTTGTGACATGAGGGTCACTCACCTTTTGCCATTGGGGTATTCTGGTCCCATGTGTACATCACCACCCAGGACCACCAATCAGGCCGGGCAGTCCATCTCAGTAGCTTCTCTCTCTGGGGCTTGTGTCTCAGCTTGAGCACTTCCCAGCATCTGTAGCAGCCCTTGCCCTGCTCAGACAGGAGCCCTTCCCTGGGAACAGGGCAGCTCTGGGAGACATGGAGCAGGGATGCTCCCAGCCTAGGACAGGGTGGTCCTGCTCTTGCCAGGACAACTGAGGTCTGTTACCAGCTTTTCATTTCTCCCATCTCTCACGTTTTTCCTGCACTGGTGTGTCTCCAGCAGCCGCACAAGGCACCATCCCTCCGGAAACTGCCTGTCAAGAAAGACATGAAAGAGCAGGAGAAAGGGGATGGGAGTGATGGCAAAGAGAGCCTGAAAACCAAATCAGATGAGTCCGGGGAGGAGAAGAATGGTGACGATGACAACCAGAAGTCAGCGCAGAAGAAGAAAGGTAAGGCAGGACCTGGCAGGGACAGTACCCCAGGCTCAGCCTGTGGCCCTGTCTGTGACCGATAGCCAGGTGGAAGTGTCCACCTCTTTCCCTGGGGGCCTTGCAGAGGGACATGGTGCCAGTGCGGGGACAGCTGCAGTGAAAAGGTGTTTGCAGGCTTCAGTGGGACAAGGTGTCATTTTGGTGGGAGTGAGTGGAGCAAGGCTCAAGTAGGGGCATCTGTGTGTCTGTGTAGGGAATGCACAGTTGTCTGTCCTCTTACGAGTGCTCTGTGGTGGCACAGAAAAGCCTGACTGTGGATTATGTCAGCTGTGGTTGACACGTGGGCTCAGTCTGGCCTGAGCCTTGGCAGGCAGAAAGAAGCAGAGGAAGGACAAGGGCCATGAAGCAACAGGGGAGTTTTGTGTCATGTCCCTCCATGCCTAAAAGTCCTGCTCAGAGCTTTTCTTCATCCAGTGACATTTGGAGGGATGTTTGAGGACAGGGTTGGTCCAGAAGCCCCCCTGCTTTCTCTCCTCCATGTGTGGGGGCTGTGTGGCAAGAAGGGGCTGTGGTGGAAGAAGCAGATGCTCTCTGAACCTGTGTCACACCCAAACCCTGTCCTTTTGCAGGCAACAAACACAAGTGGGTCCCTTTGCAGATAGATGTGAAGTCAGAGGTGCCTAGGGACAAAACGGCCTCTCGGAACAACCGGCAAAACGAGCAGCACAGGCACCCCTCCAACAACCGTGGCGAGCTGAAAGGTGGGGACTCAGGCCGGGGGCCCCTCTCCTGGCCCTGGCTGTGGGGCAGAGCAACCCCTGGTGCCCAGGCAAGGCGTGGGGCGCTGGGCACGCTTCCTGCATTCAGAGGGCCTCGGGTGCAGCGGGCTTGCTCCAGGGAGATGCTTTCATCCTCTAACACTCCTCCTGCCTCTTTTTTTTTTTTTTTCCCCTGTCTGCTGCAGGCTGGCACCCGGACAACAAGCACGAGCGCAGCTGGCAGGACCACGATGAAACTTCCAGTGTGAAAAGCGAGGGGGGAGCTGTGCGAGGGGCTTTCCGGGGCCGAGGCCGGGGCCGTGGCAGGGGCCGGGGCCGTGGCAGAGGAGGTGAAGGCAGTATGTGTGATCTTGTCAGCAGGGAGAGAACAGGGCATGTGCCCAAGTGTGCAGGGCTCTGTGTGTGTGTGAGACCTGGGACTCTGAAGTGGGCTGGGTAGGGCTGTAGGGATGCAGGGAAATATTGTGGCAGGTCATCCCAACTGAGAAGCTGGGCTGCTTTCAATAAGAGCAAATTATTCTTATTAGTATTTTAATAAAGGCAAATGTCTTTCTGCTACTTAGGCCAGTGTCTTCCACCTGGAGTGCCCCTGCATGCAGAAATTGAAGCATGCTGATGATCTGCATAGGCTTTATGTCATGTTGAGAGCCAAGCAGAAGTCTTGGCTTGGATGGGGAAGAGCATCTACACTGGCATTTGTCAGGGCAGTGTCTGTGCTGACCCTGACCGGCTTCAGGGTAGGGTCTTCGTGTGTCACCTGGGCTGCCCAGTTGCTCCTGGGTTAAGAGGGCTCCTGGCCTCTCTTTGGCTTGGTGTGTTGAGGCTTCACTGGGATCCCTTTTGTGGCAAAGACTGAGGGCAGGAGGACGAGGGATGTGGGTCAATGATGACCCATTATAACCTGCCACGGGTACCCCAGGAACAGTGCAGAGGGAACTGTTTGTGCAGGAGTTTGTCCCCATCGGGCAGTGCAGCCTGAGTAGCAGATGGCAGAGGCTGTGCTGACCCTTTCTGGTGTCCCACAGGCCACTTCGACTACCAGTATGGGTACCGGAAATTCGAGGGCTCGGATGGCTCCCGCACCCAGAAGTACGCTAGCAACATCACTTACTACTTCGACAACATCAGCAGCGCCGAGCTCTACAGCGTGGACCAGGAACTGCTCAAAGACTACATCAAGCGGCAGATGTAAGCACCATCTCTTCTCCTTCTCTGGGTGTCGGTTGTTGGTGGGATGTTCACAGATGTCCTCCCCGGACACTGCATGGCTCATCTTGTCGTAGGGTTAGAACCAAGTTGTGTTGACTCTGTGCCGCGCAGCTTACAGCACCACCTTGCCCAAAGCCTGGGCTCCTCAGGCTGTCTCTCTCCAGCCTCCCTGTAGCAGAAGTCGGCGTGTGGGATTATTTTCTCAGGGGTGCCCAGAAGAGGGTGGCATGGAGCTGCCTCTCACTGATATGTTGTCCATACAGAGAATATTACTTCAGTGTGGACAACCTGGAGCGAGACTTCTTCCTCCGTCGCAAGATGGACTCAGATGGCTTCCTTCCCATCACCCTGATCGCCAGCTTCCACCGGGTGCAGGCCCTGACCACTGACATCAGCCTCATCATCAAGGTGAGGGCAAGAAAGGATAAGCTTGCCTTGTTCTGTTTCTCACCACCCCTTTCTGAGGCCTGTTTTCTTGATGACCTATGGGTGAGATGCATGTGGAATCTTCCCTTGTCCTTGATGTGCTTCCTCCTGCTCCTGGTCCCTCCTAGGGAGGAAGGGCTGGGGCTGAGCCGCTCAGCATGCCAAGGCAGGGCTCCAAGTTAACCTAGTATCACTTGATTCCAGGCTCTGAAGGACAGCAAAGTGGTGGAAATCGTGGATGAGAAGATCAGGAGAAAAGAGCAGCCAGAAAAATGGGCTCTGCCTGGCCCTCCTATGGCAGACTACACGCAGACAGACTTCTCACAGTTCATCAACTGCCCTGAGTTTGTGCCCCGGCAAAGCTTCCAGAAAGAGACAGGTGAGCACTGGGGAATATGGAGGGGGCTGCAGGGTGTGGTGTTGGTGCTGCATCAGGACTGAGGGTCAGGAGTGTTCCCCAGGGCAGGTTCTTGTCACCCCTTCCCATGGGGGCTGGTGTGAGCTGGTCTGAGAGGCCGAGTGGAGGATCTTCTTGGTGCTGTCCTAAGAGTTTTGGCAGGAGGAGATCTGTTCCTGCTGGCTCTGACTGTCTTGGGAAGGTTTCCCTGAGAGAAACAGTCACCACCTGTGTGTCTGGGAAACTGTCACCTGCAGAGCTCTGTGACCATCGCTGGCATCACAGCCTTAACTAGAGAATTCGTTTGTTTTTTTTCCTTCTCCCCATCACTTGTGGACAATGTGCTAGTAAGCCTTGCCACTAGATGCTGGCTAGTCACACAAGCTGTGCCGTGCTGCCAAAATAACTCCCTCTTTGGTCAGGTGCATTGAGTACACACACCACCAGGCTCCCTCCCTCCCTCTAAAGCACTTCTTGGCTCTTGTTGGCTCCAGAGTCTGCTCCTGGCTCGCCACGTCCCACCAGCCCGGTCCCCACCAAAACAGAGGAGGTCAGTAACCTGAAGACAATGCCCAAGGGCCTGTCTGCAAGTCTGCCAGACCTGGATTCAGAGACATGGATCGAAGTGAAGAAGAGACCTCGGCCCTCCCCAGCCAGGCCCAAGGTGAGTGGTGATGCAGGAGCTGTTGGGGTTGAGATCTCCTAGTTGTCTGGGTGACTTGAATCATGAGTAGATGGGTTTCAGATCAAGTAGGGTCTCTTCATTATGGGAGCGATGTCCTAGTCTCCTGGCCCCATCTGACCCCTTTTGGAGCTGCTCCGCAGGGGTGTAAATAAGGTGTTCTCCCCAGATATGCAGCTTTTGGCTGCAGTAAGGAAACACAGGGCAATAGCTGAGTCTCCAAGCAGTGAGTTTGTGCCATTATGTGGTCTTTATCCTGTGTCACCCTTGCCCCCCTACCTGTAGAAACCAGAGGAGTCAAAGACACCGCAGCAGCAGAAGCAAAAGGACCAAGATGAACCTGAGGAACTAGACTTCCTCTTCGATGAGGAGATGGAGCAAATGGATGGCCGCAAGAACACCTTCACCGACTGGTCAGATGAAGATTCGGATTATGAAATTGACGATCGGGATGTGAACAAGATTCTCATCGTGACACAGACACCTCCTTACTTGCGCCGGCATCCTGGTGGGGACCGAACAGGCAACCACACATCCAGGGCGAAAATGAGCTCAGAGCTGGCCAAGGTGATCAACGATGGGCTGTACTACTACGAGCAGGACCTGTGGACAGAGCAGTTTGAGCCAGAGTATTCACAGATCAAGGTGAGAGCAGGTGGTCCAAGGAATGGGGAGTACATATGAGCGCAGGGCTCCTCATGGGGAGCTTTGTGTGCAGTGGACTGGCTGCCTTGGTGGTGTGGGGTGGAAAGAGCAGTACAGTGGCTTACAGCCTGCTCATGGGGTAGAGCTAAGCTAGGATTAGTCCTCATGTAGAGTTTGGGATTCTTGTCTTCCGGTGTCATGCTCTGCTGTGTCAGGGACAATCACAGCTCTGTAACATGGTGTAAGACTGCAGTCAGGTAAACAAAGTGCCGTTACAAGATGACCTGGAACGCAGGGTCCATTGCTCTGCTGTCTGCCAGGGTCTTGGCAGGCAGTGCCAGATCTTTGGAAGGAACTGGGTGTCTGTAGTGCCCAGCGCTCTGTAGCATATTCCCTTGGAGACTGCACTTAATGGGGACAGGTTTGTTGATGACTGGGCTGCACTTGGCCTGTGCTCTTCTCTACTTTGCTGCTGCCTTGCATAGACCTGGGCTTTTTATAGAAAGCCCATCTGCTGCTTTGAAACGTTTGAATCCCAGCTTAGTGACTCGTGGTAGAAGACTTGCCTAGGCTCGCTTGGCAACTGAAGTTATTTTGGCTGTGAAGTGGGGTGTCCCACTGGAGCCACCAGCTGGGCTCAGTGTTCCCAGGTCTGGTACCTGGCATGTTGCTGAAGCAGTGTTGCTCTTGGGGGTGGCTGAAGCTGAGGGTATGGAGAGAGCAGGTGACAGAGGGACAGCGTGTGCTGGGGGTATTGGCCCCTCAAATACACAGTAGTGTTGTGCCCCGCTGCTGGTGTGGCAGTGAGGAGGCTCCAGGGACACAAGAAGGTGGTGGGATTAGGGGGTCCTGGCCAAGCTTGCCTTGAACCTTGCTGCACTGGCACTGACACAGGCAGGGAAAAGCTTGAAAGCAAGTGATAGTTAGTGGAGCTCACTTGTCAGATCCCTCAAAGCTTGGGAGCAGCAAGTGGCTCAGATCTGGCCCATGCAGGGCCCTGTGTTCTGTCTGCTGCATTTTGCCTCCCTACCTCTATGCAGCATGTTCCCCTTCTGGGTACTGAAGCCTCATGGCTGCACTTGGTGGCCAGCATTGTGGTTGTTGCACAAGCAGGGTGGTGGTCACAATTAGCTGATGGGATGAGGGCAGAAGAGGGCAATTGGTTGCTTCATTGTCTTCTTCTTCCGATGCAGCAAGAAGTAGAGAACTTCAAGAAAGTGAATATGATCAGCAGGGAGCAGTTTGACACCCTGACCCCAGAGCCCCCTGTGGATCCAAACCAGGAAGTCCCTCCTGGTCCCCCCAGGTTCCAGCAAGGTAAGAGACAAGGGATACAGGTGGGTGGAACTGAACTTGTCCCTATTCCTTCTGGTGAGATGTTGGATGGCAGCTGGGGAGAAGGAATTTGGACCACTGGTGTGTGGTGGGATTATCTTTCCCAGGGCAATGCTCTTCTCCCAGCTGAACATTTTGGAGCTCCAGAAGAGAGGCCCAAAAGCTGAGGTGTCCCAGCACAGGGAGGAAACTTTGACAGACTTTGTAGCTCCCTGGATGTGACTTTTTTTTTTTGAACCCTCTGGGAGTATTTGGAAGGCAAATCCCCACTGGGCCTTGCTGGTCTGTGTGTGGAGCCTGGTGCTCTGTCCTTCTCCTGGGGCTGGGGGATTTGTCACTGCTGTTAGCTGCTGGGAAGCAGATACCTTGTGGAATCCCTAGAAGTTCAGTCCTTGGATCTGCTGCTAGGCTTTGGGCTGTCTGGCCAGGCTGGATTTGAAGCTGCTTGTCTCAGAGGGTGGAGATGTGCCTCTGTGTTCCTGCTTCTGTTGCTCCCTATCTGGCAGAATATCTCCCTTGGCTGTAGTGGTGCTCTTGTGCTCAGAGCTCAGCTTGACCCTGGCTGGGGGGTTTCTCTCTGTAGTACCTACAGATGCTTTGGCTAACAAGTTGTTTGGAGTCCCTGAG
The DNA here is from genome assembly GCF_037038585.1 of Patagioenas fasciata. Lineage (NCBI taxonomy): Eukaryota > Metazoa > Chordata > Aves > Columbiformes > Columbidae > Patagioenas > Patagioenas fasciata. The sequence goes on along the minus strand of NC_092533.1, from coordinate 5,785,214 downwards.
CCTTCAACCATTGCCCGGTCTCTGCCTACAACTGTACCAGAATCACCCAACTACCGCAATGCCAGGACCCCCCGGACCCCTCGCACGCCTCAGCTGAAGGACCCAACACAGACGCCTCGTTTCTACCCGGTGGTGAAAGAGGGCAGGACGATAGATGCCAAGGTGAGGCCAGGGCTGGGGTTTCCCTTGGGGCCTGGGCAGGAAGGGGACATGTCCCTAATGCGCTGTTGTCTTGCAGACTCCGCGGAAGAGGAAGACACGGCACAGTTCAAACCCCCCGATGGAATGCCACGTGGGCTGGGTGATGGACTCTCGGGAGCACAGGCCCCGAACTGCCTCCATCAGGTACTGGAGATGGGTGTGCGAAGTCATGGAGGAGCCAGAAATGGGAAAGGGAGCAAGCATGGGAAGGAAGGAGAAAGGCAGTGTCTGGTCTTGCAGGGGAGGTCTCCTGTTAGGTGGCTGCAGAAAAGACTGGGAACCAACTTGTTTCTCCTGGAAGGAGCTGAGGAAAGTCTTAATTGGAAGCATTGGTTCCCTTTATAGTAGGAAGGCTCAGGTCCCAAACCGAGAGCAGACAGTCACAAGGAGTTGGTGGGACAGACAGACAAGTGCTGTGGTGTGGAGCGTGGTCCCCACTTCACTGTCAGCTGGGTGATGCTAAGAAAGGGGGTTGATGGGAGTCTCTTGTGCTCAGCTCCAGCCCCTCAGAGGGAACCCCAGCCGTTGGAAGCTACGGCTGCACCCCGCAGTCCCTGCCCAAGTTCCAGCATCCTTCGCATGAGCTGCTCAAGGAGAACGGCTTCACGCAACACGTCTACCACAAGTACCGTCGGCGCTGCCTTAACGGTAGGGATGGCTGCACCATGGGGCGTGGGGCAGGGTGTTGGTGTTCTGCTGCATCAGGGGTAGGGAACAGCCACCAAGCACACAAGCATTGATAAGCATGGGTCATACAAGACAACATTGCTGGTAGCTGATGTTTCCCCACAGCGTGTGGCGAGCATGAGCTCTGGCTCATGTTGTCCAGCACTGAGGATGCGTGTAGCCACAGGGTCCTCCTGTAAGAGTCCCTGTGCGGAGCTGTCTCCCCGGGAGAGGATCTGCCTTGTAATCATCCCCTCTCCCAAAACAGAGAGGAAACGACTGGGCATTGGTCAGTCCCAGGAGATGAACACGCTTTTCCGGTTCTGGTCCTTCTTCCTCCGAGATCACTTCAACAAGAAAATGTATGAGGAGTTCAAGCAACTGGCTGTGGAGGATGGGAAGGAGGGATACAGGTAGGAGAGGCCTTTCCTGGGAGGGGAGTGAGGGAAGAAGGGTTCAGCAGCATCTCTGCCTTGCTCAGAGGTAGGATGGGGGCTTCCCTCAGTCACCTGCTGCTGGTATGCAGCATGGCTCTTGTCTTGAGAGCCTCTCTGCCTGGTGTCTGAGCACCATGTGCTGCTCTGTTCCCAGGTACGGTCTGGAGTGCCTTTTCAGATACTACAGCTATGGGCTGGAGAAGAAATTCCGGCCGGACATATTTAAGGACTTTCAAGAAGAGACCATCAAGGATTATGAAGCTGGTAGGTGCCTCCTTTCAGCCCCCCTGGGCTTGGTAGCCATGTATTCCAGCTGCATGGCCATCCCTGGGCTGCTTCTCGTGTCTTTGGGGAAGCCACGTAATGCTGTACGTTAATGTGTGCAATGAGGACTGGCTCAGTGTCCTGTTGCTTGCTTCACAGGAGTGGGTTGAATGGGTGCTCACTGGCCTGCAGACTGCTGGGGAGGTGGAGGGGGGCAATAGGAGGCTGTAGCTCTCACAAAACATTTCTCTAGAGGCATTGATTCCTCTCAGATTTCTTAAAGCTCTATGGTGGCTGAGCCTTGTCATGTCCAAGTCAACCGGGCCTGGAGACATCCTCTGGCAAGAGGGCTGCCCAGTGCTGATGTAGGCTGCTGCTCTCCAGGTTTTCCATCTTGCCTTGGTTGCCCACCAGTGAGACAGGAGGGTCTGTTGCCAAGCGGTGGGAATCCTGGAGGAAGAGGTTCTGACATCTGGTTTGATTTTTGTCCTACTGACATCTGATTTGGTTTTCTCCCACTCCAGGACAGCTCTATGGGCTGGAAAAGTTCTGGGCCTTCTTAAAATATTCCAAAGCCAAAAATCTGGACATTAACAGCAAACTGCAAGAATACCTCAGCAAGTTCAAGCGCCTTGAGGACTTCCGAGTGGATGTGAGTACAACAGTGCCTGCACCATGCTGATAGTTACTGCGAGCACTCTTTGCCCCTCTCTGGAAAGGATTCTGGGGGCTGGTCGGTCCCCAAGTGGTGCCAGGCAGGGGAAGTCAGTGACACCTAGTGTCACACCCTGTCATTGCAGCCAGGCCAGGAACAAGCTGCAGGGTCTCAATATTGCAAATCCACTTCCGCGCAGCTCTCTGGGGGATTGGATGAGCCCATGTTCCCTGATGAGCTGAGGAGGGAGGAGGAAAGTGAAGCTTGATGGCTTGAGTGGAGCTTTAGCTCCCAGACTGTGCCCCAGTTTGGGAAGGAGGTGCCTAAGAACAAGTTTTCACCCTTGTGCTTGATTGGAATTCAGTCTGTCTTTGTGTCAGCAAATCTGGCAGTGGTATATTTGGAGAGGAGGGCAGCTGTGTGCTTGGGATGGGTATGTGTGTTCCTTGCGGGCCGGGGAGAGCGGCTGCACCTGGAGGTTTGCAGGAGGGCTGTCCTCTGATCCAGGGGAAGGGCATCTGCATTGGGAAGTGGCTGTGCTCATACTGGGCTGCTTTCTTTTCTAGCCACCCATGGGGGAGGAAGGTGGACACAAGAGATACCCCACAACGTCAGGGGGAGATGGCAGGAAGCGCTACCCATCCCAGTCTTCCAGCAAAACGGTCAGCCAGTGCCCATCCAGCCAAGCCCACACCTTGCCCAGCCAGCCTGCACAAGAGGATGCCAAAAACCTGAGCCAGCAATCCCCTGCCCCCTCGGCTGCAGAACCGCAGACAGTGGGGAAGTAGAGAGGCTGCAGCGTCTGCCTCCTGCGGGGGACAGGGTGGGTTGGTGGGGGACTGGTTCAGAGAAGGGGAGACATGAGGGGGGTGGGACAGGAAGGGAGCTGAAAGGTGGGTGCCCAGGAATAGGCTGCTCGGGAGAAACTTCAACGCACACGATTTTTTCTCTTGAGGCTGGAAAGCAAAGACGATCTGCATCTGAAACACCATTTTGCTATTACAACCCTGACCAGAGCCAGACCCACCCTTCGCTTTCCCTTCCCTCCCCTCCTGTGTGCACACTCATGTCTTAGAGTCTCTTTGAAACAAAAAAGTTCTGGCTGGGTTGGGAAGGGGAGATTTTTTTTTTTATTATTATTATATATATATATATCAAGTTTTAAATTATTGCTAGAAGTTCGTCTGGATTTACCAAAACAAGTCTGCTCTGTGCAGCCCCAACAACCCCCCTCTATGTCCCCCTCGGATCATGGGGCAGCCTGCTCAGGAAGCTTGGAGGAGCGAGGTTCCCCAGCGGGGGACCGAAGCTGCAGCATGTCACAGTGCTGCGGAGCCTCTGATCTCCGTGACCTTGGCTGACGTCTCCCATTCCACGTGTGGCGGTGCCTCCCCAGCACTGACTGCTGCGACAGGAGCATCGTCCTGTTCATTCTTCTGGTCCCTTCTCCCCAGCGTCTTCACCTCCAACCTTCCCGAGGGTCTGGCTCTCCCTCCACCCTACTCTCCCTTCCATCACGGACAATTTGGAAGTCAACCAAAGGACCTTTGCCAAGAATAGGCTTGTTCTGATTCCTTCCTGCGAGGGTGGCTGGTGGGAGGCCAGCAGGCACCCGGACTCAAGCCTGCATGGACGATGCACCCGCTGCCCCAGAACACCCATCGCATGCAAAGACAGGACTTTGCCGAAGAAGGTTTTCTCTTCCTTTTTCCTTGGAAAAACAAAACAAAAAAAATTCTAAAACAACAAAAAAACTCTTCAAAAAGACACTTCTCCCTTTGCTTTCTTCCTTGGAAATATTATTGAAGAAAAAAAAAAAAAAAAAACAAAAAAAGAAAACACGCAAAAAAAAGTTGCCTTATGGTGGAGCTAGACCAGGGGCACTCACTGGCTTCCCATAGCCTGGGGTGTGCTGGGCTCTTGCCCCCCCCGGCCCAGAGACTCCTCCCGGCGTTGCTGCCGAGCTGATCTTCCCTGCGGCCTTTCTTCTGATCCTGCAGCTCGCTCGGATGCCTCCCCCATCGCAGAGACCCCCCCGCCCGCCCCGATTCTCCTGGGGGAAGGCGCCGAGGGCAGTCAAATCCAAGACTTGTACTCACGCAGTAGTTGAAGCCGCTACGTTGTGTATATACCATTGTAGCATCTTCTTCCTGACAGTGACTGTGCATGCTTGTGGCCTCGCTCGGAGCCCCTGTGCAGTCTGGGGGCAGGAGGTGGATCGGTTCTGCGCCTCCAGCGTGGTCACAGGCTGAGCAGGGACATCATCACAGCAGCTGAAGGGACTGGTCCTTGCTGCAAGCACTTGGGAGGGCTGGCGTGTCCCTGGTGTCACTTAACGCTGTAGCGTGACAAGGCAGCGATGCAGCCCCAGGGAACCTGTCTCTCACAGCTGTCACTAGCCCCAGGACTTGTGCTGGGTGCGAGCAGGAGACCTGCCCGGCAAAGGACGGCTCTGGTCTGGGTGTCCTTATGTGTTGTCTTGGCAGGTGGCTGTGCGAAGTCTCCTGTTCAGGGCAGTGTCCCTGTGCGTCTCCAATGCTGCGAACACCCTGTTGCTCAGTGGGGGTGAGGGGGTGGTTGCAGAGCTGCTGTGGTGTTTACTTGGTTCCTCTACCCAGGACCAGGTAGGCTTTGGCAGACAAACCCTCCCCTATCTTGTGAGCTGCGTTCCCTTGCAGGGAGCATGTGTCTGCTGGAGGGTGAGGTTGTGCTGAAAGTCACGCTCCTGCCATAAGGGTAGAAGCTCTTTTTCAGCCAGAGCCACTTGCCTTGCTGCTGCTCCCTCCCCTGGGTTGGAGTACCTGCTCGTGGCTCCAGTACCCCGTCCTCATGAGCTGCAGAGCGCTCTGCATGCAGTGTGGAGCGAGCACCAACACGGGCTACTAAAAAATGCAGCTAAGTGCATTACTCTCTCTGCAAAATCACAAGCTGGGAGCAAACGGTGTTTTCCTGAAGTCTCCAGCTGATCCAGCACTGTGTCCTGTGGCTGGCAGGAGTTGCCCCTCCAGGACTGTCCCTATTGGGCTGCAGGGCTGGTGGATCAGAGCAACTGAGAGCAGAGATTGAGAGGGCGAACTCGGGCAAGCTGCTGATGAGCAGTGGCTGTGGATGCTTGCGGGGCCCTGCCTGAAGTTACCGCCTTCCTGAACTGAGACCGTGTCCAAGATGCTGCTTGAGCAGGCGTGGGGGGAAGGTCCATGTGGAGGGAGCTGCGTGACCTACTGCTGGAATGGAAAGCACAGCTGGGTTTGGGTAAGGCTAGGTGGCTGCTGTTTGCTGGTGGTGTGTGATCCTGCCATGGTCTGTCCAGCCCTGCCATGGTCTGTCCAGCCCTGCCATGGTCTGTCCAGCCCTGCCACGTCACCCTGAGGCTCAGTACCACTCGGAGGCCCCATTTCGGTGTACCAGCCTGAGTCCATAGCGTGCTCCATTACAGCTTTGATCTGGGGCTGCAGGGTGGTACCTGGGCAAGTAACACCTGTACGGTGCTGTGGCCATGACTGTTATCTCTGGATTTCTCCTCTCGTGAGCCGGATCTCTGAGGTTACAGATGTGGTTGGGTTTGCCCCAGATTTGGGAAGGAGGAGCCTTGAGATAGGGGTTGATGAAGGATTTCAGAGATGCGTTGCTGGTTGTTTGCAAGTGGAAGCAGGTCTGGATGTGCTGGCGCGTTGGTCCTTGCTGCTGTGTCCCTGTGCTCTCGTTGGTGTGTGTTCTCTTTTGAAGCCAATTGTCTGCGTTTTAGCAACAAATTAGATAGGAAATGAGGAGGAACAAGCTCCTCTGAGGGACGACTGCTGCTGTGGGGTTGTTGCTTGTGGAGCAGACTGTGGAATTGCTTGGGTGGTAGAGAGAGGTAAGACATTTCCCAGAGAATTTCCCCGAACCAGAATTGATTTTCAGTTATTTTATAATTTCTAAAGCTGAGGCTCTGGTCTTGGCATGGAAGAGTTTTCCCCCCTCTGCTGAGTCAGTGGTTTGTCACATCAGTGTAGCTGAGGGCCTGGCCTGAAACTCCCCCAGTTCCCAGCGGCAGGTGGGTCGGAAGAGCAATCCCAGCCGTCCCTCCAGGTTTGCGGACCGTGTGCCTTGTTTCGCTCCCTGTTGGGCAGCAGCGTAGCCAGACAGTGAAGGACAGAGGGACGTGACACCCGAGGCAGCTGTTGCCTGCTCCTGCTTGACTTGGAAGGAACGCGGGGCCATTTGCTCCTGCGGTGCCGGCGAGGGCAGGAGCTCAGTGCTCTGGTTTTGGGGCAGCACGCAGCACCCCAGGCAGCAGCGGGGGTCCTGGTGAGGCCAGGGCTGTGGGACATGTGGTCCGTGCAGGTTGAGCAGGGGATGGATGTGATGATTTCCCCATCCTCTTGCTGCGTACAGAAGGCATCGCATGGGGCTTGCTCCACCACCGAGCAGAGATGCCTGTCCAGAGAGGGGCTTTGTTTTTGAGGAAGCTCTTGTCCTCCTGCTGAGGAGGGAGTTTGGCCTTGCTTTTAGCTTGGATGTTTCACCACGATCATGTTTTGTGTATTTTTTGTTTATTATTTTATTTTAGTGGTGTGAATGGTCAGGCACATGTACTCCTGTGAACACCCATCCATCCCAGCGCTGGCACCGGCACGGCCTGAGGGGCCCCGGCTGCTTTCGGCAAGGCTGGGGGGCACTCCCCATCTCACCCCTGTTCTCGAGACATCCCAGGCTGCTACAGCCAGGACATCTTGTCAAGGTCCCGTGTGTCAGCCCATCTTTGGGATGCAGGTGGTTGCAGTGGGTACAGAGCTGTGACGTGGGATCAGGAGTGAAGGTGGAAGGTGTGTTTCAGAGGAGGCTTTGCTGCTTTGCCATGCTCATTTGGGGGAAGAAAATAATTAAAGTAATAATCCTGCTGCTCTGTTTGCCTGTCTGTCCCTCTTCCTGCTGCCCCCCTCGCACCCCTCATGGTGGCTCATTGCTGTAGCCCTTGGGGTCCCTCGAGTTTTGGCAACTACTCGTCTTGTTTGGGACTGGTCGACTGTACTGTAACAAAATGATGCGTTAACCTCAGAATCCTGCCACGTGTCCGTACGCGTTCTGCGTGGCAGAGCAGAGGGGGCCTTCTAGCTGTTAATGCCTTTCCAGTTATTTTATCAAAAGGAAAAAAAAGAAAAAGAAAAAAAAAAAAGGAAACCTGTAAATGTAGCAAGCTGTGTTTGCAATGCTTATTTTCTCCTGTCTCCTCTGAGACTGGTTATGTCACTTTGTCACTGTTTTGAAATGGATGCTAGGCTCTTTTAAGAGAGGGTTGCTACACTTGATGTTAAATGTCTCGCTGACTCTTTTTTTTTTTTTTTCTTTTAAAAGTTTCCAATACAGATAATAGATGAATGACTTTTTTTTTTTTTATTTTTTAAAGAAAATGTTCATCTCTGTGGCGTGGAGCGGGTGGCTGGAGGGCAGCGTTTCAATGAGTAGTTTACAGTTTCACTTTCTGCAGACACTTGAACATAGGACCGATGTATCTGTGACAAGCACATCCCCTCGGTGGGACGCTCTGGAGGAGCCGGGAGCGCCCTGGGCACCAACACCAGCTCCTGCGGGGACATACCGGGGTCAGCCGTGTGTCCCCACGCTGTCCCCTGGGCTTGCTGTCCCAGTGCTGTGTGGGGGCCACTTGGCACCGCGGGGACCCTCCAGCCTCCCTGGGGCAGCCCCCTCGTCCTCTCCCAGCCCTTCCCCGTCTCATTGGGGTTGGAAACCTTTGGATCTGCAGCTCGGAACCCCCCGCTGAGCTGCGCCCTGGCGAGGGTGGCCCTCTGGAGCAAAAGGAGTGATGGTTCGATGTGCTGGCCCTTCTCAAACCCTGTGTGTCCCAACCTCAACCTTCTTGTTTCCCAAAACTAGAAAGTGTGTGCAACCTTCTTCAGCTGCATTTATCGTAGAGACAAACTTAAAATGACTCATCACAAGACCATGTATCACTTGGGAGGAAAATCTTGTTAATATGGCCCGCTGTACATGATCCATCTTCTGTCGATAGTACATAATCTTTGACCCATGTGCTAGGATCATCATCACATATAAAAGGAAAAGAGAAAAATGTAAAATACTTGAATGAGAGCTTGTATTATAACATTAATATTATTCAGAGTATCTGCTTTCTAGGCTGATGTGATTCATTATTCTAGTAATGCTTTAGTCCTTTGTAATTTGTGGTAATTATGCTTTTTCCTTTTTAATACAAAAAAAAATGTATAAAAATAAAAACTTCAAAAGACAATGCAGGTTGGGTTTTCTGTTCTGTTGACTTGCCCTCCCCAGGGGCTGTGGGCAGGTTCATCCTGCTGGGGTTGTGGTTTCTGGAGGCTTCCTGGGCTGACAGCAGGTAAGTGCAGTGCAGGTCCGCCCTGCGTGTCCTCTCCTCCATGGGTTGCGTGGGACAGGGGTCCTGCAGTGGTGAGCGGCAGGTGTCACGTCTGTCGCAGGCTCCCAGACAATATTCAGACTTAGAATCATAGAATCATTTTTGTTGGAAGAGACATCAAGATTGAGTCCAACCACAACCTAACTGGAACTAAACCATGTCCCTAAGAACCTCGTCTGCATCTTTTAAACCCCTCCAGGGATGGTGACTCCAGCACTTCCCTGGGCAGCCTGTTCCAGTGCTTTACAACCCTTTCTGTGAAGAAAGTTTTCCTAATATCTGATCTGAACCTTCCCTGGTGCAACTCAAGGCCATTACGTTTGCAGACTTGATCCTGGAGAAGACTGGCAGCACCCTTGAGATCAGTTGTGCAAGTACTTGTGCATAAAGGTAGGAATGCTTCTTGTTGCGTCCATCCGTACAGGGTTTCAAGTATCTCAGGACAGCAGGGTGTGTGATACAGGGACTCTTCTTTCCATGGAAAGTCTCTCTCCATCGTTGATCATTGTACAGAGCTACTGGTTTTGGTTTGTGCCTCTGTTGGGCATGTGGGAGTGAGATGACGCTCAGTGGAAGGAGGTGATGGACCAGGGCTCCATCAGCTCCCAGCGTTCCTTCCCTGTCCTATGGTGGGGAAAACTCGCTTTATGTTTGCAGACATCAGTTTGTGGAGCGGAGATGAGGACGTGAGTGCCTTTAATTCAGACCTGGACTGACCTCTCGCAGGAAGGAAGACTGCTCAGGGCAAATCAGGCCACTCGCATGTGCTGGGGAGAGCATTGCTAAAGCTGTGGCCCCACTGACCTGTCTTGGGGTTGTGTCACATTCTCCAGGTCTTGAGAGTCTCAGAAAAGTAGTGGTTTGAATCTTATCACATGTAGTTATAGTCATCTTGGTGGTATTTCTATGGAATGCTGCTGAAAGAGGCCAGAACATGGTCTGTGAAAACTGAAGTGTTAAAACCTTAATAATGAGAACTCCCCAAAGCCTGGCTCACACACACACAGCTAGAGTCAAGGAACAGTGCAAGTAATTCAGAAAAACCCTCTAAACTTAGTTTAAAAAATAGCTTTATAGAGCAATTTTTTTGTACCTTAGGTAGAAAATACCAGCAGCAAAAGTGCGGTCATTTCAAGTAGGATGTTCAGCTTCAGGGGTTTTTTGTGTGTGAACAATTAAAATACTATTTGGCATAAATCATTGTCCTTGCTCCGCTAATCCCTGGGCTCTGCAAGAGCTGTGGGCTGCTGGGTTCAGTCTGCTCTCCCGGGCACCTCGGGGATGCTTTCGGAGAGGGGTGTCAGGCTGAGGAGGACCCTGTGTCTCTGGTAGGCTTTGCTTTGTCTGAACACTCTATCCGTTCCATGCAGATAATCCAGCACTCCCAGCACTCCATAGCACTGGTTGAACCTGGAAACCAAACAGAGATTAAGCATCACTGCAAGTTTCTGAGGTTGCCTCACCCTTCCTATTTCCATCTCCTTCCAGAGCCCTGATGAGCCATCCACGTGATTTATTTCTGCTCCTGCACCAGTCTCCCTTGAGCCCTAAGGAAGCCTGGGTGAAATTTCTGCAACTTCTCTCTCTGTCACCAGAATTGGTGGCACTGAACTGCACTCTCCTGGGCGGCTTGGAGCTGCAGGAGCAGCCGGACAGCCGCGTTGCCGTGTCTGTGCGCACCGGGACGCGGAGCTGCCGCGCTCCCAGCTCCGGGACACCGGCACAGCCCTGCTGCCCAGAGAGCACCGGGGCTCTGCAGCGACCCGTGAGCGGAGCTCTGGAGGGACAGACTGACAACAGGACCTGGCGGCGTGGTCTAGATGTTGCCCAGCGTTCGGTTGGTGATGGAACTGCCACATCAGCTGTTGCTGCAGGAGGGGCAAACTGTGCTGGAGGGAATACGTGAATCCAGTGCGCGTCTGGGAGATGCGAACCCGTCTTCCACTACTGTGGTTTGTATCCCTGAACAACCTGCTGAAACTGCTCACTCCGTTGTAGGAGGAGGCTGGGAATCTCTGCCACGAGGGGTTAATCGCAATTTTTTGGGCAAGGTGTTATCTGATCAATATTACTAATCCCAGTGGATGGGAGAGGGACAGGCAGGGAGGCTCCCTGCAAATTTATCTGAGCTGTGTGACTTGCCCTTGCTCTGGTTCTATTCTAGATCACTGTCTCCGGCCCTGCGCTTGTGCTGGGGAAGGTCCAGGTGATCGCTGCTGCTTCAGACACGCTGCGCTTGCTTTCCTCCCGTGTCATCTGAGGAAACTCAAAATGCGCAGCCTCAGCTGCAGGGTTTGAGCTTTGGAGAAGGCTTCCAAGTCAGCTGATGGAGGAGGGCAGATGGCAATGAGGCAGCTGGCACTCGTGTGGGCAGCAGGACAGAGTCCTCCGAAATCCCCATCTGTTTAACTGCTCCAAGACCTGACAGCATTCCTGCCAGCCGGACTGGATCAGGCCTTGTGCCCAAGTTGCGCAAACCCAGTGACCCTCAGGAAGGAGCTTTGCCCGTCGGCAGTGCCAGGGGCACAGGTGGGAGGGGAGGGGGAAGCTGACAGCGCCCGGACCTACTTGAGGTGGTGGAAGTCGTGGAATTCGGGCGACGGGAGGAAGGGCAGGTGGTAGCCACAGTGCGAAATGCTCGTTGTTACGAGAGCCAGGGAGAACCATGCTGCGATTGAAACGATGTGAGATCCCATGATCATCGGGCCGGTCATGACAGGCAGCGTGTTGGAGAGCTGGAAACGAGAAGCAAACTCTACCTCACTAACAGGTCCACAACAAGCCAACTCTCATCTAGGAGCTGCATTGTTTCACCTGGGTGATACATCATGTTAGTTTTGTGCAAACAGCAAAAAGGGAAGGTCCCTCTGCAAACACCTTACTAAAATTACCTAATCATCAAACAAATAGTTTACTCTTAGTTGAGTTTTACTCGCTGTAAAACATAGTCACAGCCCAAGCTCCCTAAGCTTGTAGTAGAAGTTAGATGTGAGACCAAACCAGGGGTGTGAGGGCAGCACAAATCCAGAAAATCACCCTGGAATCAGATGTCTGAATTTCAGCTTCACCTTGGAATAACGCTGAAGCTGCTCTTGGGAAGCTGAGCTGTCAAATGGCCCTGGCCTGAGGACACATGCAGAAGTCGTGATGCGATGACCCAGCTGCATCGCTCCATTGTTCCCTACCAGCGGCACAAACGGCCGTCACAGCCCCGACCGAGCTCACTGCAGCAGCCAGGCTCAGCTGGACTCTTGAATGTGAGCAGTCATTCTGCTGCCCAAAGACTGCCAACTGGGGAGACTCACAGAGCTGGATCTGCAGCCCAGGACTATCGTTGACAGGAGATGGTCTGGGAACTGGAATATTCTGAAGGTGGGATGTGTTTGCGTGAGAAGTCTCTGCTGGAGCAGCACTGGGAGGCACTCCTGCAAACTCCGATCGCAGCCACCAGCGTGAAAGCCTCAACAGAATTCTGGTTCCATGCAGTAACCCAGAGTGTGTCAGTGTCACATATTGTGCTGGAAGCCTCCTCAGTCCGCCCGTCCTCTGCTGGAGGCCCTTGGTCTGGGCACTTAAAGCCAGAGGAGCTCAGCATAGAATCGTATCGTGTCCTGAGTTGGAAGGGACCCACAAGGATCATTGAGTCCAGCTCCTGTTCCTGCATATGACAACCCCTAAATTCATACCATAAAGGGAGGGCACCCTGACCCTTCCAGGCTTCTGGCAACGCAGCTCAGCTTGCTTGTCCTGAGAAAGAAGAGTCTGAGGGCGCGTTTGCTTTTCTTCTCTTACCGCTCCTCCTCATCCCATGGAAATCACACTCTGCGCAGGAACTGGAGGGTGAGTGTGGGGGATCCACTTACTATGTGCTCTACTGGGTGAGCGTAGATGGAGACCACGCCAATGGGGGCTGTCCATTCGTGGTGCTTCTTGTGAATGTGCTTGTACAGGAGTGGGAGGTGAACAAGCCTGAGGAGAGAAAAGAGAGAAATGTGGGGTTTGAGCTCTGTAAGAAGGGAACGTGGAGTAACCTGACACAGGATTTCTGCTGGGGACTTGCTCACGGCTCTTCTTTCAAACAAAGATTTAGAGTAGCTGGCAATAAGAGTGTAGGACTCCTGGCTTCCCTCTCTCTTTAACACAGGGCCGCCACTTAATGTATGTGTGCGCTGACTGATGTCAAACTTCAGTCCAGATAAATGCTGTAAGTCAAAGTCCCCAAAAGACAGATTTGCTCAAACCTGAGAGTACTTTTGAGGGGAAGACTCACTTCATATTTCTCACTGTTTTGACTTTACCTACTGGCAACCGAGGCAGATTTTTAGGTTCTGTGGGACCTTAAAAATTGGTTTTAATGTTTTTTGTGTGTGTACTTGTCCAAAAGGGAAGGCTACATAGTTTGGAATTCTGTGCAGCCCTGCAGGCTTTTTTCCTTCCTTGCTTTAATGTAGGTGTCAGTGCTCAGAGTACCTGCAGTGTCAGGAGCCCGGCTCTGTTTCATAGGTGCTGTACGAGTGAACAGGAGATCAGTCACTGGCCTCTTGGGCTTTTCTCTTTCATGATAGTCTTGTTCTCTTCTTTTTGAAGAACACTGGGTTACAGCTTTTGTATGAAGCGGCCTGTTTTGTTTTTTTCTTAGGCTTTAAGCTGCTCCACCTTTGTAATTTAGCCCATTTTCGCTCACCAGAGTCACCAGCAACATTGCAGCACCCAAGCCTTAGGTTGTAAGGGTGGATTCCACGACCTCTAAGTCTTCCCACAAGAAAAGGGGGAACTAGGACCATTGCTGTTGCAGGAGATGGGTATAAGCTTAAAAGCATGGGGGGAAACCAGAGAGTCCTGTTCCTGTGCTCAGCTCACCTGTGTGTATAATAAAAGAGAACTTCCTCTATTAAAGTGAAGATGCTTAGGTCCACAAGAAACGAGCGGAAGGTCGGTAATTCCCTGCTGAAAGTGTTGCCCCACCATTTCATGATGTAGAACATAGGCACAAACATGGGCAAAGAGATAAAGAACTGATTGCACAGTGCTGTGTAGATGGCTTGGAGCAATTTCTTTGTGTCCACCTGCAAGAGAGAAGTCAGGATTTGAGGCTAAATCAGAAGCAATGTGGTTTTCAGTTGGGATGATAAAGAGCTTTGGGATTTGTAGGCTGTGTTAGTTTTGGGATCAACATTTTAACAAGCCATCAATCCAGATCTGATCAGTAGCCTAATGACAAGCACCGCCTTCCTCTCTCAGTGGATATGCAAGACTCAGCTTGATTCTCCGTAAATCCCATCTGCAGGAACTGTTTAGCCAGCAGAAGAGGCAGAGTGAGAAATACTTACAGGATCGTTCTTGCCCGGCTGAATGCGATAGCGAGTAATGAAAGTTGGCTTTCCTGTTACATCAGCCACCATAAGGATTCCATTGAAGCCCCAGAAGGCAAGGGCAGGAACCAGTGCAGTCCCTGTGGCGTGAGGAAAGGGCAGAGATGTGGCAATACATTCAGAGCTGTGGTTAAATTGGAAACACAATACAGTGGCATGGTGTCCAGAGGACCTTGCTGGGACCCAGATGTGCCAGGTGTGTATCCCCTGCCCCGAGAGGCTTTAAAATGCAATATGGGGAGGTTTCAACACCTAGGTAAGACCTAGGGAATGGGGACATGGTTGAAACTTGCCACAACTGAGGCTAAGAAAGGGCTTTTCTGGGAGGCTGGGTGATCTCTGTCATGGGTGGGTTTTAAATACAAGTTGCATAAGGTCAAGTTGATCCCTGGGACATTTGCATGTCCGTTCTAGGTGTGTTCTCCAGCTGTTAATCATAGGCAGAGTTTTATAGGTGCTACAACAAGAGTAAAACCCACCGATTTTATGTTAATTTTCAGTAATTATTTCTACAGAGTAATTCAGTCCTCACAGGACCAAAGAGTGTGTTTTCAAAGGGAAGCTATTTCAGAGTTGTACAGGAGGTGTAATGATGCACCGGTCCAAAGGCAGCACGGTTGCACCACATCAGCTGTGCCTGGTTCCTAAGCCCACATGTGCTTTATCAGCGGGAGGATTAGCGAGTTTGGGAAGGCACGTCCATGTGCCCGTTTAGATGCAGTACCTGGACAGTTCTTCCTACAGCACAGGGTTGTTAACCTGAGTAACTCACCAAGGAAGAAGATTGTCCACTCCTCTCCCTCCAACAGGTCGTAGAGCTTCAGCCATGTTGTTTGCCAGAAATGGCCTGAAGCATCCCAGATACTCTGCAGGTACCTGTGGGAATAACCGTTCGTGGTTGCCCATTTTTTCACCATCCACTTTTTCCCCTCAAGGCCTTTTGTTCGAACAATCTTACCAAAACCCAAAGTTCGCTAAGGCGGTGAATACGAGCAGACCTGTACCAAGGACACGGGCAGTGATCTTCATGGCATCCCAGAGCTTCTCTTCCTGTGAGCAAGCAACAAGAGTAAGCGTGTGCTGCCCTGTCCTACACGAGCATTTTCTGTATTTGAAATGCAGGAGGCCAAGGCAGTTCTATGATGGCCTGTTCTGTTTTATGAACACTCTAAAGAGCATAATAACAAAGCTGTTATGGGATATGGCGTGTAACTGAGGGGGGCGATACTGACACATCCATCAGCCATGTCATCTGAAGTATCGCTGACATTAAATTCCTCCAGAAAAACCAAAGGGAGAGAAAGTACCACTGATTTTTCTTTTTCTCCATTATTATTGGGCACACTTCTTGATAGGCAGAGGACTCTACCGTTAAGGGGCTTTTGGCCAAGTCGGAGCATTCAGTATGGCAGACCTGGGGATAAGGCACGGTGCCCCACCTAAATGCTCCCCTCACTTTCCCAGTATATCCTCTCTCCCAGCATGCAGTACGTGTTGTCCCCACTGTAGTCAAGAACTGTTGTGCTCAGATGATCCAATTAACAGCTCCAGTTAATCCAGAACGATCCCTCTCAACTTTCCTCTTTGCTTTGAAGACCGATTCTGAAGTCAGGCTCATGTGCCCAGAAGGTTGCCTTTTTGTCTCCCCAAATAATAACAGAGGTTTAACACAGGATATTAGCTGTCCTTGAATAATGCACTTTGCTGGGCCTTCAGGCCATCACAGGTACAACTCAACTTTAGTACTGAGAGTACAACTTGTCTAGTAGGTACCACATGCCATCTATATAGAACAACTGCATATTAACAAGGAGATAAAATACTCAACTTTTCAAAGGTATAAAGTTCTCTCAATCCCTTCTCTTAGTCATGGAAATGCTACTTACTAAAGAAATATTTCTGTGTACAGCATACAGGCACCAGAGAGACCTCTTGATCCCAGTATTCAGTATATTCAAACCCAATTGTTTAGCAAATATATGACAAATGTATAATTAACTGTCTTTTAGAGCAGCCCAAGCTGGAATTGGTTTTGGAGTTCAGCAATCTTAGTTTGGGTTTTCCTGGGTGAATATGCATTATATTTATCTGCAGGATAAATGTTTTTTAAAAAATCAATGCAATTCTAAAACAATATAGCGTAATAACCAGCTAGTGCCTTGCTTATTACTCTGTCCTTCCAGTTTTTTAACTGTGTTGTTGTGCTGCACAAGCAGACCGGAGTATAAATAGCATGATTTATAGCTGCTGTCCTGCTTGTCTCTGTCAGAGAGGACAAACAAGAGAGACAGCTCACTCATAAATGCTGAATGCAGGTGTGTTTAGGGTAATGCAATATAGAGAAATCCTCTTAGCTTTCAGTGCTAAGAGCTTCTTTAAGATTCTGCAACAGCTACAGAACATTAAACATCGCGCAGGACTTGTCAGCAATATTTATCTGTCCCAGGGTAGAACTTTGCTCATTAGCACTGAAACTTTCCTCATTAGAGCAAACAACTGTTTCCTCCTATCATCTCTTTTTTAATCAGGTTAGCAGCCGGGGAGGAAGCAATTTAAAGGACTCTCGCCCTACAGCTTGATGTTTGCGAACCCTGTAAGTTTACATTGAAGTGATGCAAGCAGTTGCAGCATTACCACTGGGTGTGCTGAGCTACAAACGCAAGGCTGGTGAAAACCATCCGTCCCGGCTTTAGACGGTGCACGCTGAACTCTGGGCTGGAGGGATCTCAGCAGTTTCATACTTGCAGCTGCACCCCTGTTGTGCCTCATGTATGCTGACATAAGACTTGCTTAATCTTTAGACCTCGGAGCACCATCTATATATTCTTTAGAAAAAAAAAAAAGGTTACAAAAGCTGTAAAAAGCTTAGAGCTTTTTAACAGAATTGTATCCTATAAATCCTTGTTTCTCCTGGGATGAAGAATGAACATACCAAAGAAAAACTCTTACAGGTGTCAGAATTTTTAGGAAGACCAATTAGTATTTCAGATTCTTTAGCATCTTCTAGCTGAAGAGTTTCAAAAACTAAAATATGCTTATGCTCATCAGACACTCCATATGTCCGGCTTTGCGGTAGGGCAGAGAGGAGCTAAAGCTCAGCACTTAAGCTATTTTAAAAGCCCCTTGGCTACAAACTGTCTCGTTTTGAGGCTGTGTTTTTATCGTATGTGGTGAAGTGATTATGTGAATGAATCCCACACAGTATAATTACATGAGCTGTAGAAGCAGAGAGGTTTACATAGAAAAAGAAAAATCTTGTTCATCAAGTCCAAGTGCTAACACCCTGTTTATCTTCACGCCAACAGCTCCAGCACAGGAGTTTCCAAACTCTGATCCATGAATTGCTTGAGATCTGGCCTCTGAAGGCAGATATAGGTTTGGCAGATTCTTTAAGAGCAGAAAAGTGTTGCTGCCTGCAAAGTAAAGGGAGCGGGACACATCAGCTGGAGACACATTGTTCAGCGGGACCGCTCTGAGCGCTGACCCAGGCACAGCTTCTGGTGACAGGCGAGTGTTGTGGTCTCCTGCCACACTTCAAAGGTAACAGACTCTCCAGCCCTTGGTGGAGCTGCAGTCCACTGGAAGGGAAAAAAAGCTGGGAAAATGTTGCTGTAGCGATAAGAAATGACCTCCTAGTTGCGCTAAAGTGATCAGAGTGTGGATGTGTCTGTCGTTTCTCTTAGAAGATAATTCAACACATGCTGCCTTTAAAAGCTGACCTTGAGCCTTTACCTGCTTCTGCTGCTCTGCCATGGTGGAATATCCAGAGTCTCTCTTCATCTGAAATAAGAGGTGATCTAAGTAAGTGAACCTTGTACAGCCGGAGAGTGGAATAACACACTGCTGACAACAGCAAAACCCCTCAACTTCGAGCTCAGTTGCAAAACTGTAAAATATTTACCCTGTCCTGCTCCCTCCTTCATGTTGGCCTTGGAGCAAAGCTGAGCTTTTGAGAAGAAAAATGCCCCTATTTCCTGATGAGTTAGTCTTGTTTCAGAAGACTAATAGGGATGGAAGGGTAACACAGCAAAAATGGGAGATCAGCCAAAACTAAAGCTTTTGATTGTGGCACTGGGGCGTTGTGGCACAGCTGCCTCCCTCCATCTGGCCTGGGGACACGCGGCGTTCAGTGGGAACTCCTACCCTCCACAGACTGCCAAGCAAATGATGGAACGGGACGTGGGCTCTTCCGTATTGATGGCATGCTGTTCAACTAACACGAATGAAAACAACAATGTGACTACAACAGTAGGAGTTTGCGCCACAATTAATTAATGCAGTAAAAAGTTACAGCTTGAGACCGCCTAAGTGAGAAAATCATCTTTGCTTCGACTCCCACTGTGGTCAATTTGATGGTTGAAAGTTCTAAATGGGCAGGTGGCCACCTCGTAATAAATCTCTCTGCATTTGGCTCTGGATTGACCATTTGTTGCCCGTTTTGGTAAAAAAAGAATCAAACTTAAGGTTTAAGTAGCTGCTGGGGCTTCACTGCTGTCCACGGCCATGGCAAGATCTCTATTTCAGGAGATGCTGTGGCTGTCCTAGGGATTATTGCATAGCTGTTTTTATATTGCTGTAATCTCAATATGAATTATAATTAGCAAAAGTTAACAAAATATTCCTTAAGGTTTTCTTGGTTTCACACAGTCTTCAAGAACAAACACATTAATTCTAATAACCTGAAGGTCAGATGACTGAGCGCTGCAGAATTTAATCCATTTTGGTTTTAATACACAGAGGGATATTCAAGCACAGGCAAACTATGTTACCTAAGGTAACAAAGGAAAGTACAGAGAAGGTATAAAGACACCTGTCTAAGGTACAAAGAAAAAAGCTGGAAAATTATTAATTAGAAAGATGATATTCTATTACCTTTATGATGCTAGGAAGCCTCTTGGGAGCGCTCCTCTTGCAGTGTTTCAGAAAGGAAGAATATGCTGCCAAAAAGAAGTCCCCGTATTAGCCGAAGGTTATACTCCAGCTCTGAAATGACAGCTTTATGGGTACGTGCTTACGAACGTTGTTTATTGACAAGCCTTTCCAGCTCTGTTTCCCTACAACACGTTAGTATGCAGGTCAAGGGGCATGAGACAGAAAAATTGGACACCACCTTCCTGCTTGGGTTCCTGCTCAGGTTCCTGCTCCCTCATGGACAGAAAAGGACAAGGTTAGTTCACCAAACTACATATTCTAGTGAAAGAAACTCAGGTTAAATAGTTCTGAGAAGGAAAAAGCAAAATAATCAGGCAAAAAGTGATTTGAAAGTTGAAACCATGAGCCTGAACTCCCAACTCCCTATTTCCACACTTGGGTTGTACACAGTCCTATGCGAAATGGTAACTTCTGGTAGTAGCCTTAAAAATAAAAGTAGCATGAGAGGTGCTCTAAGGTGCTGTTGCTTAAGAAGAGAATGTGCTAAGGAAGTCACAGTGTCCAAGGGCTTCTTGTCTCTGCAGAGCTAGAGCTCCTCACTCTTAGACTTTGTGAGCTACTAGAGCCAGTCTGTGAGTTCGTCCACATGTTTCACCTCCCGATACACCAAGTTTGCCAAGCACGACCTTATTGAAAAAATATAGTTGGACTCCAAGGGATCTGATGAAGAATATGTGTAAGTAGCAATCACAAATAACCTGCTAGGTTGAATAGGTCACTTTAAGTAAATTGCCACAGGCCAAACTGATCTTATCTTCACTTCCAAAAAACCTTCCCATCACAGTGATGCATTTTACATTACGTAACGTGTACCATGTGCCCATCTCGTCACGCAGGTCCCCTCAATGCAGGTGTGCCCGTTGTCTCCAAGAAAACACTACTAACACCTGAAATACGTCATCCTTGAATAATCCATTCCTTTTTGAGGCTTTGCTCCGTTCCAGTTTTCTTAGCAGGTTGTTCGTAGTCTTGAATAATTGAGTTGTGAATGGAGGGAGATTCCACAGCTTCTCTGGGAAATCTGTTCCACTATTTGATTACCTTCACTGTAAATTTTTTTTCTCCCCTAGTATCTAACCAGAATTTCCTGTGTTATAACAGGTATCCCCTGCCCTTTTGCTGTGTACCTCCCCGTCTCTTCCAGACCCAGCCAGCAGGGACCTGGAAACAGCAATATCAAATTATTCCGCTGGGAGGGTGCAGCAAACAGTGCTGGCGATAGTTTTCTGTGGTTCAAGAGCTTATTCTTCTCTGATGACCTTGTAGTAGAGCACAGCAGGTCTCGGCGAGGCGGGTGTACCGGCGGCATCTCGGTCAGCTGCTGGCTCGAAGGCTGATGCTCCGGAACCTGCTGAGTCCTCCCACGCAGAGAGCAGAGTGTGTGACTCAGTTTTGAGTTTTCAGGAAGAGGAAGAGCCATTGCTTGACCAAGTCTCACATTCTGTGATCTTAGGGAAGAGTTACAATTATAATCCCATTTCTAGTAGTACTCCTTTTAAGATAATTGAGCTATGCTAGCAGCCTTGTGTGGGCAAAGGATTCCAGTTCAGAACTGTCCTGCCATGTCTGCTTTCCCTCCCTCTCCCCCAAAACCTCCCTACACTACCTTTATTAAGTCACATTTACAGAATAAAATTTTACATTACTTACATTAAAACAAGATAATTTTTGATGGATTAGCTTTTCCCCAACATCTCATTACCTGCTCTTTTGTGGTTTTTTTGGTTAATGGCTCTTCTGATTCAGAAGACACCAAATACATTTAAAAAGCATTCACGTTATCATGGCAAACAAAAAAGCCATTCAGCTGCTTGGCATTGGTCCCATGTTGGCTTGTTATACAGCCCTAAATCAACCAGTGAAGATCTCAGCTGCCTGCAGCTATTTCCAAGTATTAGCTACAACTGGTGGGATTTTATTAAAAATAAAAAAAGTAAATCCTTTTTGGTTATTTCAAACTAGTTAACACGGAATTTGATCCAAAACAAATCCTCACCCATAAAGTATTTATTCTTTCCAGTCAGTCTCTTGGCATGAAAGGAGAAACATACACTAGTCAATAAAGAGCTCTAGCACTTCTTTTTAATGATTTCCATGTACTTCTTCATTTGTCCAACAGCTGTTCATTAAATTACAGATCCATTTTCACTGACTTTTCCACTTCAGGTATCAGAAAACCCTAGTCTGTTTAAATGATGTTTTAAAATGCTTAACGTAATCTGACAAGGCAAGAACTGCCATATATTTTACATATGCTTTAATGTTTACACTATTCTTTATGTCCCATTTCTGCTACCCAGACAGTCCAAAGCTGAGGCTGCACAAGTACCCGCTTCTCCCTGTTTTGTTCCAGGTACTTTATCGCAGTGTGTCCTTCCCAGGACACCCGCTGGTGCTGCTGGCAGGTGACGGGGACATCTTCAGGGATGGGCGGGCAGCTCCTTGGTGCTCCTTTTGTCCTCCTGCTTGAATCTTCTGTTGTAGACCTTACTTCACTAGAATCGACCTTTATAGGGCACTGATAGTGGAAAACAACTGTGCCTGAGAGAGGAAAAAAAAGCTCCGACTGCCCATGAAAGTATAGAACGTATTGACAGGAAAATGTGAAGACAACTTACCGGGTCACCCAAAAAGCTGCATGTCAGCCACGCTGTGTTGACAGCCGCAGGACCAGACGTGGCGTTCGGTGGATGTCCCGCTGTGCCAAGCACCGCACAGCTCTCAAGGCAACCACAGCTCCTAGGAAAGCTCGCAGCTGTGCTTCAAACAGACACAGGACGTTGCCTTTTAAATATTTTCTCAGAGTTTCTGCCCTATCTTTCCAAGCTGCTCCCGCCCTGAATCCCGGCTGCCCGTCCTTTGCTCAGCCCTGCCGGTGGCAGCCGAGGAGAGAGCTCCCTCGTGTCTGCCCAGAGTCCAACTCCTCAGCCTCCCCTGCTGCTCTGGAAGCTTTATGAGGGTTTGGGCGAAGGCAGCGGGGGTGTTTCCAAGCAGGAGCTGGCTGTCCCTTCCCAGAGGAGTCATGTGCAGTGTCATGTCATGTTAGTGCTGGCAGCATTCCCCGCGCATGTGTGTGCTGTCACTCAGGAAGCGGCCGGAATACATCTCTGCAGGTAAGGAGTTTTCGTCAAGAGTTAATGGCTGTATCCAAGAATAAAAAAGCCACCCACACGTTCCAGAGATGTAGTTCTTATGATGCGCTAGCTCATGTTTTGAGTACAAAATAGCTAATGCAACCGAATGGGTTAAAGGTGTATTTGTTAAAAGCAGCAAGGGTTACTGTGGAATCTGGCAAAAAGCAGCGATCCTGTTTTCCTTGTGTTGCACTAAATCTATGAATTACACTAATGCTGTTGCTATGTAGTATCCTCAACCAGTTACAGGTATTGGTTCCATCTGTAAGATGAATGTGCTCAGGCTCAGTTGTCTTTAAATATGATGTTTACCGACCATAAAGCCTGTAATTATGGTATTGCAGAGAGCAAGATGTAATTTACAGTAGCATTGATCTTTATTATGCAAATGTGGCCCCAATCTATGTTATTTATCCCATATCCGGTGCCCTATCACAAGCTACGTTCTGAGAACTGAGGATGTAACTGGCCATAGCTTTCCAGATTTATTTTTCCATATGAGGAAGAACACGAAATATCAGCTCTGGCTCCCGGTCACTCTTGTGTGAAGCAACACCCGCTGTCCTTTGGGAACAGACATCTCAAGCCAGCAGTAGTCAGAGCTGTGTGAACAACGGTGGCACTTCTTTGTGCCTGGGTTCTTGTACCTACCACTACAGCTGTATTTTTATCAATTAACCTTTTTTTTTAATTCCTGGAAGGAGAAAATTCCCAGAACTCCTTTCCCAACTTCACGCCGTTTGCACACTTCATGTGCTGAACATTTACTGTTGCTTCCTTTCAGATTCAAGGCTGTGTTACTGTTTTGGTCGGCAATTTCTCTTGACTAATCCTAACTATTCCCTACTGGAGAGTTTGTCATTCTTAGCCATTGATACTAATTGTTATTTATCACAGAAAGCAGACTCAACGGGGAGGAATGCAAACCCTTCGAACTACTCATATGTGTGCAGAGGATGAAGTAGAAATTGGCATTTCAAGAGAGGAGTGCCCTATGAATGTTGTCCATCTTTATTTGGAGATGGGCTTGCACTCGGAGGACTCTTCACCCAACAGCAAACGGCGGGTGATGAGCCACTACAATATAATTCATACATAATTTCACGGACCTCACTGTTTTTAACACCTGTTCAATTCCCACACAGGTTATCTCCTAAATATTGGTACCAAACAGGGACAGCTCAGCGTATCAGTCCTAAAGATGTGAATGCCATTCATCTTTTGCTGCAGGTCTGTGCCCAGCGCAGGTTGGCAGTAACCTAAGAGTTGCTTCTGTTGGCTGGTGTGTGTGTGCCCTGCACTGGTGTCCCCACCACAAACCCTCCATGTTTGTGCAAACTTTGCTGGGGTGTGCAGAGGGTCTGATTTCCTCTCAGCAGAGAGGCTTTTTGATCAGACACTTCCTAAAATAAATCTATCTTTGTTCATTCTCCACAGTTTTTTAATAGCCACTATTAATTACCTTTCAGGATCGTACAAACCCGCACTGATAGTTCCTCTAACATCAAAGAAGAATCTGAAATTAGTGCACCTCACCTAATTGTTAATTACCTGCATTCTGAACCGTATTTCTAACCAACCACCCAGGCACACGTGTGCCCTCACCTCGTCCCGCAGCAGAAGGGTCAGGAAAATGTCAATGGTGGCCTTGCTGTTGTGGTTCAAACACGTTCAGCAACAGTTGCATCTTTTAACTCTCAATTCATGTTTTCACATTTCCATAAGTAGGTTTTCCACCATCCGTGGTGCTGTTACTAAGTTCCAAAGGAAACCCACAACAGGGCACGATCGGGACACGCGGCTCAAGCTGCCTGATGTGAAAATGTTGAGCTTCAGCCCCTTTCTTCCACCTCATGATCTAACAGGTCTGCACACCCGAACTGTTCTGTTACTGTGGTCTTAACAGAACCACACAGAGAGTGTGAAGACTTTTCAGGAAGTGCTGGTAACTTCCAAACACAAGAACTATGGGATTTTTTAAAGAGTAGGGTGCCTTTTCCAGCTATTCTTCATCCTTATGTGCCACGATCAAAATTAGCCCTGATTGAAAAAACAAATTCTGATCTCCTTCAGCAAAATGTTTCCAGCTCTTACCAGTGGTGCTTACAAACATCCTTGAATAGCTTCTTTTTCAAACTATATGCAAACTGTTAGACACTACAAGCGTAATTTACCACAAGTGATTATTTCCTGCAATACATTCTTATTAGAGTAGCAAGGCACACAAATTTTTGGTGTCCTGAGAAGATTCATCTTCCCTTTTCCCCTCTATTCACAATACCTTCAAGTGCTGGGTGTATAAACAAGAAAAATGATATATGTATTTTACTCTGAACTGTTCACCAGGAAAAAAACCCTGACCTTATATTACAGAGTGCTGTAATCTAACCTGCTATATTTACCCGCTAACAACGTGCGTTTTGTTGCACAAAATCCCAAACTCAGGTGACCGCGGGTAGAAAGGTGATTACTTTCTGTCAGTCTAGCATATTGCATAATGTATAAATTACACAACGCACAAGGCTGCAGAGCTGAGAAGGCAAAATGGTAATTATCATCTCTGGAGATAAACTTCAAATCAAAATAACATTCAATAAAGGGATGTCGTAAGATGCTGCCAGTATCAAGGTCACTTGATAGAGAGCCACACGCAGATAAATCTCTTTCCAGGAAGTTTTGTTTCTGCTGAGGTATGAGCATTAAACCTGAGACACTGGACTACGTCTGAAGTGTAACAGATCACAAGATTTGTTTGTCCGGATTCTTTTATTAAAACGGTAGGCAATTAGGTGAGATTCAGTGAAAAGAAAGTTACCCAAATGGTGGGCGGGTAACAGTACCTGAACTGCAGGGTTTTGTAACAGATGCAGCCCTGACCAGAAGGCTGGCAGCCTAGAAGAAAAGGAAATACTATCTAAGCTTAATTATTAGTAAACAAGCTTCCAAATTAATTCAGTATCCGCCGCCAGCATCGGCCAGCAGAGCAACGTTGTCAGCTGCAGGCACAGGAAGTTACACTACGCTGCTTTACCAGATACACATTTCTATTGCTAATGTAATGTAAATAGCATCTATAGAACAGAAGCCAGCCCAAAAGTTTGCAGGAGTAGCAGACACTTGAACCAAGCTTCTGCAGGAAGCGGCAGACCTCTAACTGCTGAGCTCGCTCGGTGGGCGCCTGCTGTCCCGATGCCCCTAACTCCCTCATCCCCTCCCCACCCGCGGACTTTGGACTCGCCCGCCGCTCCCAGAGCAGCGAGACCGGGCGAGTCCATTAGCCGCGGAGGGGGAAAAGGGGGAGGGGGTTAACGAGAGACGACTCATCACACGGCGACGGGCTCTGCGCAGGCGCACTGTGGGCAGGACCCCGCGTGACGTTCCTCCCGCTCCGCCTCCTCCCTTTCCCCGCCCCTACGCGGGAGCGCGCGCGGCCGCGAGGCAGTCGCGCGCAGCAACGTGCCCCCCCCCCCCCCCCCGCGCGCTCCTGCGGCCTTGCCCCACACTGTCTCGCGAGAGCCAAGCGGCCGAACCCGGAAGTCCCGCCCTGCCAGGAGGCGGCATCGCGCCTGCGCGGAGCGGAGCGGCCCGGCCCCGGCTTCCGGGCAGGTAGCGCGGGGGCGGGGAAGGCTGATGGGGAGCGCCGGAGCAGACGAGTGGCAGGGGGGAGCGAGGGCTAGAGCGGCCGGGCGGGCCCGGCGCGAGCGGCGGGGCCTGGCGGTGCGCGAGCAGGTGCGGGCGGGGCGGCCCCGGGACCCCCCGGTGAGGGGCCGCGTGTGTCCGTGTGTCCGTGTCCCTTCGTCCCCTCCCGCTCCCCCGCCGGGCTGAGCCACCTCGGGGCGGCCCCGGCCCAACGCGAGGGGTCTCGAGCCCACGGGGCCGTTGCCGTTGGGCTGAGGGCGGGACGGGTGACGGCGGTTGGGTCTCAGCGGGCCCGACCGTGCCTTGGAGAACCCGAGCCCCGCATGTGGGAATCGGGGTGGTTTTGCCCGCGTCGTTGCGGGAAACGGTCGATGAGCGGCGGTTTATCCGGTGGTACCGGCTGAGGCGCCTTCCCGAGTTAGAGCAGGGCAGCTCCTGTGTGTAAACACCGTCTGTAAAACGTGCTGGTGCTGTGTGTAAAAACTGGCGCAGTAGCTGAACAGTATTAAATGTGAGGAGTCCCTGCTTGTACATCCTGCGCCCAAGGTTTATGGTACGAGAAAGACAGGGAGAATGGCTCTTTTTGTAAATAATTGTGCCCCGCTCTTGTAACCTGAATAGATTGCTGAGAGTTCCTTCTCGTTCAGTGTGTTTCCAGGAAGCGATAAAAGCAAGAAAAAACTTGTCGTAAACTTCAAATGGGCTGTTTGAAGCTGAAAATGGAAGTGTGGCTGACTCTGCCAGAGTACTCATTCTTACATTTAGATCTTTCTTCACATAAAGCATTGTTTATTTACCTGTTTGATGCAGCACACTGGTAAGATCGCACAGCTTGCAGTTCTACGCTGTCATCTGAATTCGACACCAGCCGCCTTTACCCCAGTCCGTGCAAGATGCCAGCAGCGCTTGCGGAGAACAGCCAGGTGATCTGTGAAGTGTGGGCCAACAATCTGGAAGAAGAGATGAGGAAGATTCGAGAGATTGTTCTAAGTTACAGCTACATTGCGATGGTAGATATTTTCTACTTGACCTAATTGCCTTAGTCAAGGGATTTTTTTGGGGTAGGGGAATACGTGGATGTTTGAGTAAGAAATTATTTCTCTCTGTACCCAGTCAAACTGAGCTAGAAGTTAAATGGTGAAAAATTAGAAAATTAGAATTTAATACAAGTAATGTTGAGTGTGGATTGAATAACAGATGGAGAAGACAGACCACCTGAAAAACCTGAATTAATCTCATATTTACCTATTCATAATGTATTAGTTTGTGCAACAGAAAAATGAAGCAGGCCAGAGGTACAATTGGATTTAAATATTTAGTTTTCTACCGGTGTATTTGTCCTTTGAATGTCTTTCTCCGTTTGGTTGTGGAAGATGCCACATTGGTGTAGGATGAAAAGCCTGCAAGTGACAACTGCGCAGCTGGGCTGCCTCCTTTTTAACGGGATCAGATAATGATTCTTCTGGAAGAATAATATTCTGGCTGTAGGTACAACAGTGTGTCCAGAATGCTTTGTTTAAATAGACCAGAATCTCCCCCAGATGGGAGGAATCTCTTTGTGCTCTTAAAAGTCTGTATCTGCTTGGCAGGAGCCAGTTAGTTACGTAAATAACTGGGTTTAGTTATGATACTACAAGTTACGCCAACTTAGCTTAGGAACTTCAAGATATGAAAAGTCTGCAGTAAAAGCGTGGCATAAAAACACACGCCTCTGCAGAGCGTGTAGTATTTCAGCCTAGAACACAGTTGTGTAAGTAAATTTGATATTTTTGTTATCATATGTCAATAGGAAATGAGCTTTCTTGCTTCTGTTTGATCTCATTGCAAGTACGCTTCTGACCTGCTTTAGTGATTGTGCTGTAAGGGTCGACATAAAAAAAACTCTTGAGCAAGGGAGCAATTTTGTAAGATACACAGTACTGGATTTTTCATGCGTGTTTTTGCATATGCTCTAGTCAGTAATAAGTTATGTGGCCTCGTTTGAGAGTAGAAATAGTCTAGAAGTTCAGGGTCTAGCAGAGAGAGCACACAATCACTGGCCAAGCGAAATGGTTTTTGTCTAATAGATGTTTGTACTGCTGTTAAGATCTGTTTTGATTGGCGTGAGTTTTTGTTAATTTAGGCATTGGCTTTTCCTCAAAATCAGTGAAGGTTATTGCTGTCTGGACTATTGAATGGAGATGGACAGAGTGCTAAATTTAACTTGTATTTAGAAGGGCCATTTTAGTAGATTTAGGGAAAATGAGAGTCCTTTGCAAGAGAAAGATGATAGATACAGTAGTGCATATTGGATGACTTTGTGTTTTTTTTTTTTTTTTTTTAGAATAAAAATGCAAGAAAGGATAATGGTAAGAAATGAATGAATGCAAGACTTAAGAAATTGTGTAGGGTTTTTTTAGTGTCTGACTTGTAGCAGTTTAAAATCTGTATGAACGTGGAAAAGGAGAAAAAATAAGTGATTTTTACAGAAGAACTCACAGAATGCAGTGCTGAGACCTGCAGGTTTAGAACTGAATAGACTCCTAGCAGAGTAATAGTAATGACTCCTAATAAAGTAAGTGCTGAAATGAGATTTTCCCTTCTCTCCTAGGACACGGAGTTTCCTGGAGTTGTTGTAAGACCGATTGGTGAATTCCGCAGCTCCATAGACTATCAATATCAGCTCCTTCGGTGTAATGTTGACCTTCTGAAAATTATCCAGCTGGGCTTGACTTTCACAAATGAGAAAGGAGAATATCCCTCTGGCATCAACACCTGGCAGTTCAACTTTAAATTCAACCTTACGTGAGTCTCTTGAGCTGGGGAATAATGGGCTGCTCAATTCCACTGTAGTGATGCTTTCCTTGGGGTCATGCAGGTGTCCGGATGTTCATCCTCAGGGGCGGTTCTAAGCAATAACAATTCAGAGTCTTAATTAATACAGGTTATTTGGGAACTGATTTTGGCATGACATAGGTTTGCAGTATTTCTGGACATGCAAATCCTGCTAAAATCTTGTCCTTAATACCCTTTCCTGTGATAAATAGACTATCCCCAATAATTGTATGTGCATTAAACTTTTTGCTAGGACAATGTTATGGTCTAAATGTATACCTTTTAATATATATATTTAAAAATATTATTTATGTATGTATAAAATTCATTTCTTTCTGCTAAAAATAGATGGCTGTGCTGTTTTCAGCAAAAAGGAAAACATCTCTTTACAGATCCATGCTAAAATATTAACTGAGATCTAAAGAAAAAAACCCACCAGTGTAAGCGTTACAGCTGCTCAGGAGGATGAATATTGTTAAGTGGAGTGTGGCAGTTGTTCTTGTCTCCTCTGTACTGCAATGTCCTGGGTTATAGTCAAAACAAATATAATTATCCCTTCCCCTGTAATTGTGAAGACCGACTCAGCATAATTACCACTAGAGCTCTCTGGAAGTAGAGAGAGGGTTTATCTGGCAAAACCATACATCTGTAGGAAATCAATCAGTATTTTCATGGAACGGTCACATTACAAAAATTCATAGCCAGTATGTGCAGATCATACAGATCGTACTTGAGGCCAAAAGTTGAAATATTTCCACAAATCTGTGAGCCTCTTAGAAGTATTGAAGTCGAGTAAAGTGGTTTTCGCAGTGTGATCGCTACATTGGACTCGGTTACTGTATTTGTTGTGAATTTTGCTCTGTGGGTTGTTGTGTCCTCCCCCCGCAATGAAACAACCTGGTACAGCAGTCGCATTCCTGCTCAGCGCTCCACCGAGTGCATCATCACTCATCCCTGTTCTCCTTCCTTAGTCAAGTATTGTGCAATTTTGTTTACTCCCAGAGATGGAACAGGAGACAATGATAAGGTGGTATGTGCTGTGAAGTGGAAAAGAAAAATGGAGACAGGAATCTGGCTAGAGACAGAAAATGTACTTCAGAGTTTCACACTTTCATATTTGGGAGAAACTCCCCTTTTCTCCGTGCTCTCATCTGGGTTGCTTCTGTTCACCTTGTGGAAATGACGTTTTGAAAAACATCATTCAGTTCTGTGGCGGTGGCATCTTTGGAATCTGCACTACCAACAGATTATTAATTAGCTATGATCACAGAATAGCTTGTTATGGCTGTAAGAGGCTGCAATAGCGGTATTAAAACTGATTTAATGTGAATTTTCTAGAGACACAAATGTGGAACCCAGAGATAGCCTACTGGTCACTCCAGTTTTTGAAATACAATGTGGGAGGAATTTTCCTAATATGAGCCTGACTTGTTAGTACCTTGAGTGCAAATCTGCTTTTCTCCTTCAGGGAGGACATGTACTCTCAGGACTCCATAGACCTCCTCGCCAGCTCTGGGCTGCAGTTCCAGAAGCATGAAGAAGAAGGGATCGATACTCTGCATTTTGCTGAGTTGCTCATGACATCTGGGGTTGTCCTTAGTGACAGCGTGAAGTGGCTGTCCTTCCACAGGTAGGTCCGAGATGGTCACTGCTGCTATCAAGTGAGAGATCTCTTTATGGTAGAAATACTGCTGCCTTTGTCTGGCAAATCCTTTTGCTGTTATGGTTTTACTCTGTGGAAGAAGTTATGAAGTTGAAATGTGATTTCTTCACTTAGTAATTTGTGTGCATTGTAAAGTAAGGATTTTGTTTCTCTTCCTTGCAATGTTGGTGGTGTTCTCAACTTCTGTCTTGTGCTTATGCAGAGGGAGAAATCTGTGCAGTTAAGCTATCTTACAGCTTTTCAAGCAACTTGATTACAAAGCCTCTGGTCCTTGATATCATCACGGGTGAAAGGACTTGAGGGAGGAGGTGGTGGAAACAGACATTTACAGTTTTCCTGCTTTTCCATATTGCCCATAGCTACAGAAACTTGCAGTGTTGAGAAGAAAAGTGTGTTCTTCCCAATGGCTTAGGTGTTCTGCAGGGGGTTAGTGGTGGCACCGCGGGAGCGTTCAAAAGTCCTACATTGACATGGATGATCAGGATGAATTCTGGCTCTGATCCAGGGGAGTTCTATGAATGTCAGAAAATGTTAAGGTTGGAAAGCTACAGGATGTAAAACTCCTGTGAAAAACAAGATATTGGTACTGATTTAGTGTAAGCGTTGCCTACTTAGGTACTTTCTGTATGTTTTTGTTTTCAGTGGTTATGACTTTGGCTACATGGTGAAGTTGTTGACAGATTCCAGGTTACCGGAAGAGGAACATGAATTTTTCCATATCTTGAACCTTTTCTTCCCATCTATCTATGATGTAAAGTACTTAATGAAGAGCTGCAAAAACCTCAAGGTACTTGTATCTCCCCAGCAAGTGATGGATGGGATCAAAACTGTAAATGTACAGTAAACCAAGTGACAGAACTGCTGCCTCTATCAAGTCTTAAAACTGGAACGTGTATAAAAGCCAGTGGTCACACAGAAGCACCTGTGACTAAGTTTGTATCTAACAGATCCTGCCTCCCCAGTTTTAGACTTATCAATACGTATATTATATAGGGGACATACCCATAACCTTCTGGTTTGTTTATCAGTAATTTCAGAGGCTAATTATAGTTCAGCATGCTATCTTCCCTGTGCAAGGTGGCATATTTCTTCTTACATGAACTATTACATGACTTGATTAACTGGTGAACACTCAGAGAGTTGAAAATAATTTATCTGCTGAATCACAGCCTGTGCACCCCCAGTTGTCTCAAGTATGTGCAGCAGGAATGCAAGGTACTGAAATGTGACAAGAGTGTTTCTGTGGTCTTGAAGAGTATCTACAGCTGTTTTGTGTGTGTACTGCTGGAATCTGTATTGATTTATTGTAGCCAGTATTTGCCCTCACGTTTTGGAGAAGTGTGGCAATTTTGGTGAGAAATGGATCTTCCCAAGTAAAACGGGTTCTGTTCTGATTGCAGGGCGGCCTTCAAGAAGTGGCTGATCAGCTGGATTTGCAGCGAATTGGACGACAACACCAGGCAGGATCGGACTCTCTTCTCACTGGAATGGCATTCTTCAGAATGAAGGAGGTACTGCAGTATCCTTCCTTATGGTTCTTCTTTTTCCAGTTCCTTTCCATAAATGTTAACATGCACAATGTATTTTGTGGTGAGTTTTTTTGGTGTTTATTTGGCCTTGTGGCCATCACACTTCAAACTATCAATAATAGGAATTGTTGATACTGGCACAGACTACTTCTGTTTACTCCTCTTTCATGTGCTTATTTTAATTCCCACACTGCATTCTACAGGTAGCTGACTTCAAATGAGCTGTTTAATTAATATAGGTGGTGTCCGATTTAGAGGCACAATTAAACAATCCTTGTTTCTTCTTTTTTTTTTTTAAATCTGCAGTTGTTTTTTGAGGATACAATTGATGATGCAAAGTATTGCGGGCGGCTGTATGGCCTCGGCACGGGAGTGGCTCAGAAACAAAATGAAGATGTGGACTCAGCCCAAGAGAAAATGAGCATTTTGGCTATTATCAACAACATGCAGCCGTGATCCGTGCTGCCCCTCAGCAGAACATGGTTACCAACCGTTTTGGCAGCTGCTGTCCTCAACCATTTTCCCTAAGTGTCTCAAACAAAAGGCATCTACAGTACACAGCCTGCAGAAGGCCTGCAGTTTTGCTGAAGAGCTGCATCTTCATTTGAAACCCTGAAGAAGAGAGTTGACTGAATTCCTAATGCCAGCATTTGTGGTTTGCCATCTTTTTAATACCAAGGGTAAAAGACAGAACCTACTGTGTATACCTGTTTTTTTTTCCTCTTTATACTGTACAGAATCTGCAAGGAAGACTTAACGGTAGAATATTCGGTAGAGCTAAGGGTCTGGAAATCCAGTGAAAACGGACACAGACGTGCACACAAATTTGGAATTTGTGCTTTATAAAGCTCATTTAAAAACTTCTGCATGTTGTGAGGGTGACTGCTTCACCTCATGTTTTGCTTATTTTATGTAGTCTGTGGAAATTGCTCCCTTTGATCACTGCAGAGGTTTGGGAATGGATGACATTAAAAATGATCCTTGCAGCTAATAATATTCAGAGATTTACTTTAACAACAATGGGAAGGGATATTACTGGAACTGATATGATCAGCTTCCTATAGTTTCTAATTCTGTATGGTGCAGGTTTACCCGTACTGAGCCTCAGCTTAGTTCTTATGGGTATTAATAAACTGTTCTGGAAACAGATTAAGAGAGCCTAAAAGTTCACCTTTGCTCGAGGGCCTTTTACAAATATTGGACCAATAGTCTGACTTCAGTCTTCTTCAGCTTAACCCACCAATTTTTTTCTTCTCATTTCAACACAAGTAGTTCAGCATGTGTATAAATATTTGTCCCTCTTCTCCTTCCCTTTCTCCAGCCCCTAATTTTACAATATGCTTAACAACAGACCAAACAGCTCCCATTTTTCTTCATTATAAACATCTGAAACATAGTTAGAGGATGGAAAAACATGGGATTCTGACTTTTTTAAGAATGAGCTCTTTTATAGTACCTTTTATTTTTTCCAACAGCTCTATGACAGTTCTTAAAAAATAACCCCAAAAAACCCCCTTTTGGACATGGCAAACTTAAAATTTTAAGACTTTGTCTTGCATTTTAAACAAGTTTTAAACAAGCCATTATTAGGAGTTGAGCGTTAGAGCTGGTATTTAAAATGCTTGTAAATACTACTTGTTTTTTAATTTTTGTAAAAATAAATTTTTTTAAACCAGGCCTTGTTTTGGATTTTCCATCAAGCACTAAAATTCCCCAAGTTCAGGCTTTGGAATCTGAGTTTAATGATACATGCTCAAAGGGTTGAGTTTTTCTTCTTCTACCTTTTATGCTGTGCTACTGCGGTAGTTCTTAGTAAAATCTGCTTTTGAGCTTATTGTACAGTAGTTGATGAAAGCTGAGTTTAAGATCTCTTTGGGGGACTTGTATTCTCTTTCTGCACATCTCCCAGCACAGCCAGCAGTATTGCAGATTATTTTGGCTGTGCAGCATAGCCACTTAATGTGACAAACTCATTTTGCTTATCTGTCCTGTGTGAAGTTTTCCTGCTTCATGTAAGCTCTAGTGGTTCTCACTTGGAAGTATATGAGGGCTGTTTGGTTATGGACTAGCTCCCTCTCCTGGTTTTCAAGTACTTGGTACAGAATTTAGCAAGTTCAATATAGTGGCAACAGTTTACCGGGTTAACGCATCATCTTTTGATTTTCATCTCTTCAAGTTGTTCTGAGGCTTTACTCTGTTTGGAACAGGAAATCTATCATCAGTGTCAAGTCTGCATTTGGCTGGAAGAATCTGGAACAGCTCGTGATCTAGAAAACCCCATCCCTCCTACTTTTTTTCTTAAACAATGATCTTTATTGTACTTAACTTTCTCAATTCATGACCCCCCATCCTACCATGAACTTTTCTGCTTCATTTAAGAACAAGCTGCAAGAAATTATTAAGATAGATAGATGCTATTATATGTTCACTAAGGCTTATGCAGCCTTGTTCTTAAGTTATTGATATCAAAGACAGGCAAAGCCTTTAGGTAAGCTGTAGGACTGGTCAAAATAGTGCATGTTCAAGACTCAAGAATCTAGGGTTGTTTTGGAAACTTTGAGAATATCAGCTTTTCTAGAGAACTCGATAGTACCTCAAACTTGCCATTACTGTAACAAAAAGCAGTTTGTTCAGGGTGGATGTTGCCAAAAGCAGGGACTGTCACCTTTCTTGATCTGAGGAAATCCCTTATCTCTTGCTTGTAGTGCTGGAATCAAATATAAAATGTTCTGCCCTCCCTTTTATGTTGTGCAGGTGGCCTTACCCCAGAAAGCAAAGTCATAGCATGCACTTGTTTTATCTACGAAGTTTGATTTATGTAGTACCTTTAACAAAAAACAGGGTTTATTTTTAATGCATTTACCCTTGATCGATACTAATTTTTAGCCATCAAATTAAATGCCAATTCCTGGTGGTAGAAGAGTTTATTTAAAGGAGGGAAAATAAACTCACGATGCTCTTAAGAACAATACTGGTGTAAGGGTCAGTTTGCTTAAAGAACCATTGCTTTTCCTGGGGGCAGCTACTCTTCCTCCTCTGCTGAAAGACTGACAGGGCTGCTCAAAACTGTCTCTTGTAAATTCCAAGAGCTTTCGCTAACATAACTTCCAACAAATTAAAAAAGAAATAATACAAGAATCCTGTATACAGTTCAAGGCCCAAACCTACCACTTTACAATTTTCTAACACAATCTCCTTCAGTAGTAGTCGATGCCCACAAGGGAGTCTGTATAGAAACCTGATTTTTTTGATAGTTTTATCCAAAAGAGTCTTCAATGACCACAGCCGTGGAAATCAGCCTTCACTTGAAGAAAAAACAGCCTCAGTGTTAAGCAGCTGTAGGCAGCTCAAGGGAGACAGTTTGGTCTCAAAATTTCAAGAACCTCCTGGCAGCCTTTTCATAAATCCCAGCGTTCCCGTGTTTCCTAAGGAGATCTGATGCCTGTTGGTGTAGCTGAGGAGGGCAGCGGGATCCAGCGTGGAGGAGGACAAGGCAGCACTCCAGCACGTCGGGGAACGGGAAGACCTGCAAAAAAAGGTACGTGATGTGACATCTACTCTTTCAATTGGAATTGTTCAGCTAGAACGATGCTCAGGCTGCCAGGTCTACAGACAAGTATCTTTGGAACAGATAGTCATCAATCAGATGTATTTTTTCCTGTTCTTCCAGTGTAATACCTCATGTTTAACTATGTTTGTTCCCTCTTGCAGAACCACCATGATTACCTTCAGTTATAGGCCAGGGAGCACAGGGGGTGAGACAGCTTAGGAAACATTGTTTTTGAGCTCATGATCTGTAGTTTCGACAGTTCCTGATCTATAAAGGCCATTTTACACCTTAAATTCCTTATTTCGCTGTTTATCAAAACTGTTTTTGCATAAATAATTGGTAAATAACAAGAGGTTACGCTTAGAGTCCATGGGAGAGATTCATACAGAATATTCTATTGAGTTCTCCATGCAGGTTTACCTACACTTTCCACCGCACAGAGAAAATTATGTTTGAAACAAAAATAGTAGCCTGATGTTATGTGTTAATTCTCTCTCAAAACTGTCACAGGATCACAAAAGTCACTGTTCCTTACTTTCTACATTGAAGGGGTCCTATAATGCTGCTGCCCTTACAAAAAGGCTGTCTTTTTCCAGAACCACAATGCCTCTTCTGAAAACTTACCTTTAAATTGTCTGGAAATTCTGCTAGTTTCTGCTTTGCTTGTAGAAGCTGCTTCGTTAGCTCAGGGAGTGTAACTGGTTCCTTTACTTCATCTTTGCTGTCAAGAAAAGAGCAGGTGTCATGAGTAATTGTTTTGCTTAAATAAGCAGACAGCCTCCCCCCTGTAGAGGGAGCACAGGGGAGGGCTGGGCAAGTGTTTGCCAAAGTCCCAAATAATTGTTCAACAAAGAGACAGAACTCCTAGATCTGCCTGTCCTTTTCATTACGCTGCCCTATTTAATCACTGTATCAACACACCCTGTGTATCAGAAAGTTATCGAGCTGTTGTACGCTTGTCAGGTGGTAGTTCAGCTCCAGGGAAAAGCAAGACTTTTAAGCTGTGTGTTGAAGTGGTCCTGGGTGACAAGCTTGTGATTAGAGGCAATGTGAGCTAAACAAGAAATTTGCCACAAAAATCCTTAAAAAAGCAACACTTGAAAATCCATTCATTGATGTTCTGAAGCTTACCAAGTCAGCTGGCTGCTGTCAGGGCACAGTTTGTCTGATTCGGTCTCTGAACTCTGCTGCATGTTGCTTTCCTGAGTGCTTCCATTTGTGCTTTCCTGGAGATTATTCCTCTGCTGCTGATGCTGGTGGATCATATCTGCTAAAATCTGCTGGACCTCAGCTATATCTCTCTGGGTGTTCTGTAAAGCAGCAATCTCTTCTGAAAGAAGCACTTTGCAGCCATTCAGTTTGGACTGACTGTCTTCCAAATAGAGTGACCTAGTTGTCGAGTCACTTTCTGTCTCACACCTACAAATTTCAGTTGTAGCACAGCGGTTTTCATCCATCTCAGTTGCAGTTTGATCAGGAGTTTCTTCAGGGGAACAGTGATTTGAAATGTAACTTCTCTCAAGAGCTGTCTGCTCACTGGGACACGGCACAGGATCCAGAACAGGGTTTTGCAGGATGGAGGAGTCTTTGGGTGGGTTCCACCACAGATCGTAGAGCAGTCCGTAAGCGACAAAGCCCTCTAAACTTCTGCAAGCGTCCATGCTCTGAGAATTTGTGCTGTCCAGTTTGTGTCTCAGGTTATCACAGCCTAAAAATAAATAAAAGGATCATTTATACAAATTTCCAAAGAACAAGACCAGATCTGGTAAATGAATGGCTATCCTGGAAACCCAACCAGGGATTTACTCAGATGCTGGCAGAATGGTGCAGGAAGCAGAAAAGCAAAGGCAGACACCAGACATCTTTGGCATCTGTTCTAGCTAGCGTGAGACTGCGTGTTCTCATCATCTACAGCAAACTTCCTTGGTCCCAAGCTGCGCATCAGGATATTCACATGATCAAGAGCTGCAAACTAAATGCACTGCCTACTCTGCAGAGAATGAAGGGAAGGGCATTTGGAGTGATTTGTCACTATGAGATGAACACAGCTTTCTGATGTTCTCATCTCTTGCAGAACAGAATTTACTCAGTTTCCCAAATCATGACACCAGTTGACACTGCAGAGCTTCCTTCCACAGTCAGGAATTCTCATTGCCCAAGGGCCACTGCACTAGCCAGATTCCACAGGTTTCCATATATGTGGGTATGTCTTGCTCCTTCCAAACATTATTATGCCTTGTAGTATTAATCGACACACAGCTGTACTTACAAGGAAGATCCTCCTATCTGCTGGTGCCAGAAGCTACACAAGAAGAGACTCACCTTTGGGAAGGATGATGCTGCAAATATCTTGCATCAGAGTGAAATTACCAGCATCGTAACTGCGGGTCACAGCTCCAAGAATACTTTTCACTGCCTCATCCCAGGTAGCAGTGTGAGAGCTCAGGGCTGCAAGGGTCAGGTCATGAGAAATATGGTAAAGCACCTGCAGGAAGCACCACAGAGCATGAGTAATTATTAATTTTACTGCGAAGTATGAATTACTCACAGCTTATGACCATTGTGGAAAAGACCAGAAGCACATGACTTAACCAAAAGCAATTTTAAGGACAAATGCACCTTGCATAGTCTCCTTCACGCAGGAGATAGAGCACTTTTACATTACTTGTAATGGTGAAATCAGCAGCTGTGCTTGCATGTGTCCTGATGAACAGATGAGAAGTGGGAGCACACCAAGGTCAGTGACCCACTGCCTAAGCACCAGCCTGTGAGCAGACCTTCTGAACTCCAGGATATTTAAACAAGCAGCAGCACTGCCCCTCTCCTAACAGTCTGACATAAAACCCTGAATCACTGCGGGCACTACTCAGCTATGCCCATTGCTCCCACTCAGCACATCTCAGTGCTCATCATTGACACTCTGTCTGTTCTTACCCTGTGCAGAAACAAACTTCGTGGTTACACAAGCTGTCCCAGCTGCCTATCATCTACTTCTCCCAGACTATAACCTGCAGCAGGGTGCAGATGTCATTTCCATGGGAATAGCTGGCACAACACCACAAAGCAGCTGTGTTTTACTGCATATGCCATAGTAAGCCTTAGTGTGTGTACAGATCTAAGTCCATTTACCTGCTTTGGGTGGGCATTGCTGGTCGAAGGAGGATGCTCAATACTGCGCAGCTGCTCCTGTGCACCTGTGGCTTGTTGGGTGGTGTCCATGCCCAGTGCATTCTGCCACACTTCTATCACCATGTCAAAAAACGAGACCTCTCTGTTCAGCTTCCAGCTGTGGTAACAGGGAGGCACGGGGCTCTTTTGGTCACAGGGATTTCTTTCACTAAGGCACTTGCAAAGCAGTTCGTTAAGACAGAAGACAAGTCTTTGTCCCTTTAAAAAGAGGGAAACAAAAGGAGACCACTGAACTGATGCTAAAAGAAAAACAATCCCTTACTGACCACAGCCAGTGGACAAATTTAAGAACATAATGGCTGGTAGCAGCTTGCTGGTGACAGACTGTTCACAACTGCAGCTACCAAAGAGCAGTGCTGATGGATTTAGAGACTCTAAGGTCAGAATGAAACTGCACAGCAAGCTAAGGCAGCCTTCTGCTGCTCACTCCACGTGAAAATGAATTTCTGAATTAAGCCTCCAGGAGATGGACGTACAGTTAGCTCAACTGTTCCTTTAACGTAAACAGCAAACTCTTTCCCTCACTTCATTCTTATGATCAGCATTACATACTTTAAAAAAATCCCCCTTTTCTCAACTACCTCCCAGATAACTAAGAGCAAGCCCATGTGCCTCCCCGCCATGGGCCTTTTGCCTCTGGAAACACACATGCTTTTCCACAGGGTCACTGCAATAAACTTCTAGGAAGGTATTTTGAGGCAAAAGCAGCTCAAAGGACCACCTGTGGACTATTAACATATGGGAAGTGGTGCCAAGTTAATCTGGAGAGAGACAATGCTAAAGAAAGCATAAAGAAACCAACTAGACTCACAAATAAAGTTTTATGTTGCTGAAGGACTTCCTGAGCTCCCACCCAGTTCCTGGATAACAGCAGGTTTTGGGCACATCTGAAAGACAAATTTGCCGACAACTCCTCCTCTCCAGATATCAGCGCAAGCTCAGCAGCAGTTCTAAGGGATGTGACATCCCCCTTTTTTGCCAACACCTTGACTGCATCATAGGGTGAGGAAGCCCCCAAATAACTAAAAAGAGATAAAAGCAAAACAACTTGATTGGTATTAAGATACTGCTTTAAAATTGTATGACAACACAATAGCACAAACATAGAGATGAAGATAATCCTGCATCTTCCCCACGTTGTCAGAG
The DNA here is from genome assembly GCF_037038585.1 of Patagioenas fasciata. Lineage (NCBI taxonomy): Eukaryota > Metazoa > Chordata > Aves > Columbiformes > Columbidae > Patagioenas > Patagioenas fasciata. The sequence continues at coordinate 5,745,626 of NC_092533.1, read as the reverse complement.
CTCTAAATCACTTGCAGACAGATGGCACCTGATCTGATGCAAAGCTACAAAGGGGAAGTCACAGAGCCTAATGATCTGGACTGAAGTCTCTGGTGGTGTGCACACCATGCTTCAATAAAAAATGCATAGATTCAAGAGACCGAGGTTATATGCAGTAGTTTATCTATAATGCATTTCTCTGGGCTTCATCTAAATCCTCTCACAAGTGTGAACACACCCCAAAATGCCAGAACTAAAATCAGCATCAAGCAAAGTTCACTACTCCAGCCAAAATATTTCAAGCGTTATTAGTAATGTTGGTAGTCAAAATTTGAAACACTCTAGTTGGAGGAGGATACCCCAATGATGAGGGTATTAGCTAAGGCCTCAGGAAAATCCAGATGAACTGTTCCCCTGCACATTGCCAGTGGAAAGGCTGGAAACATCACACAGTCTTTTTTGTATAAATCCTAACCTTAGTCTTGCTAGGCTAGTTTTCAAAGACCTCCAGTAATGTCTATGGAAAGAGATGGCTCCTCTGCAGTACAGAGAGTGGACCTTCTGCTCTGAACCACCCTCTGGAGCTTCTTTTCCCACCTACATTAGAGGGAGTGCAGTGAGATCAGGCTCAGAAAGCACCTCAGACAAATAATGACCAGACCAGTTAACAGATTTTAGCTGCTAAAAAACCCAAGAACCCTCTTCGGTTCAGGCCTGGAATCAGTTCTGTCTTCTTCCCAGTGACACTCACCATTTGGCAGCCATGGAGTAATGACCGTCTTTCTCTAACAGAGCTGCCCAAGTAGTGTAGAGATCCTTCAGAATTGGATCTTCTGGACGCAACCTGGCCTTAGCAATTACAATTGCTTCCCTAATGCACATAAGAGAAACCAGGTAGAAAAGTTAATTGACTGCATACAAAAACGGAACCAAAATGTCAAATCTACCCCACTAGAAAACAAGAGCAAATCCTCAACAAAAATATACAGTAACCTGTAAAAATTATTCACTTTCAGGAGCTCCACAGCCTCATACACTTTGTGGATGGACAGGAGGTGGGTGGCAGCCTTCACATATTGCTCCTGAAAACACAGCTGCTTCGCAAAGGCTTCCACTGTCGAAACCCACGCCTGATACCCAACTGCAAAAGAGAAGACAATACAATTGGAGGCAAGGTTTTAAAACTGGGAGAATTCCTGTGGGATGATCATCACTGGTTCTTTCAACATGTACCTCTCTTCTGCCCCAGATTAGTTTATTGGTTTTTAACCATCCTGATATAAATCACTGAGGCAATGAAACGGGGCAGTGCTGAGGCTTGAACGTGACTGTAGGACTTCACTACCAGTAAAATAACCTAAAGGCATATTTGAACCAACAGCAACCTGGCAAGACTGCTACAAACAACCAACTTTGCTTGGAAGGATGGACCTGCTCCTTCAAGAAAAATCCCAAAGGAAACTGCTGTGTTTCCTGCTATCCCAACCTAAGGGTGCATGTGGATATATTTTGTGTTTAATTTTTGTTACTGGGCAGTTAAAGAAGCAGTTTCCTTCCAGTGTGGAACAATCACAACTTTCCAACCCAGAACAACCAGTTATCCCTGGCAGTTTCCATCTGCTGATGTGTTACAAGAATGAACATACCCATGGGTGAGATTGCCACTAGCTGGTCTGTCAGCTCTCCCCTCTCAGCAGCTGCCTGGAGAACACCCTTCATATCTCCCTTCCACAGCATGAGCTGCTGAAAGAGCTCTGGATGCCCGTTCTCCAAGTGATGTTTTCCTGTTGGAAGCAAACACACTTCCTATCAGCATTAGTGCAAGAGCATTATTTGCCATAGTAAAACAACTTGGCTAAAGTAAGATTATTCATGCTTAAGATATTGCAGGTTTGCTTCTGAGAGATCTGAAACTATTCGGGAAAAATGTCTCTTTTCACACAGACCATGGTAAAGAAAATTGAAGCGTTTTTCCCCATTTGTTTTCTCCTTGAATGTAACAGTTCCAATGGACATGTTGTCACAGTGGATTCATTACTTCATTTACCTTCCACATCAATCATCTTGTGCAGAGAAGCCCTGTCTGTGAACAGCCCCAAGTGGATGCGATCCTCCAGGTCAGGGGACACATCTTCATTATTATCTAAACCAGATAAAGAGAATGAATATTTAAGATTTGGTACAACACTGGGAACGGGGACCTGCCAAGTCACTGTACCACTTCATTACACTCAACTGTTGGCAAATACTTGTGTCTTCTAATTTCTTTCTTGTGTAGCAAATTTAACAAGTTCTCGCATTTGCAGATCAACAGTTAAGAGTTTACATCTAAGTTTGAATAGAAGGACTGTGCTTGTGCAGAACATTTATTCCAAATCAAACACAGCACGTTTCTGTGCGCACTTTAAGGAACAATCCTGTGAGAATATGAACATCTCTCTCATGGCTTATTTCCTCCTCTCCACATTATACTCAAAACCTGCCTGGAATGGCTGCAGTGTGTGGAAACACTGCAAGAGAAATTAGATGAGAGACCAGAACTATTCACACACTTTGAGAGGAAAGGGTTTAAAAAAATAACGCCTCATGTTCAAAGTCAAGTCCTTGGACGCATGCTTCTGAATAGCACCCTCTAAGTATTTTAGTTTTAGACTAACCTTTGGTTTTCAGACATGCAGCCAGCCTCAAACAGTCTTCATGCAATTCATCTTTTGATCTGTGATCCATGAATGTGCTGAAGGGTAGAATGGAACGAGGCTTTCTCTTCTTCAGAGACGCATAAGAAGCTGAAAAATCAGGCACATTTTAGCCACTGCTGCACAGTTACAAGAGTCTCCTACAGCAGAGCTCTCCAACATATTCCACCCCCTCCTCACCAGATGCTCCAGGGCCACATTTATATCTGTTATGACAAGTCTGATGTTTGAATACTGATCACTTTGCATATTTTTCTGCCCATCTTGCCTGGAATGAAACTAGCAACTAAGAGGTAATATCAAAGCCCACATTAAACAGCTACTCAATTGACCTGACAAGCATGGCAAATAGAAAGAGAAGCAACTTGAAACATTTCACAGATTTTAAAAGCACACTGTTCTTTCTACAGCACTTATTTGGTATCACGTTAGGAAGGGAAGCTGCAGCCAAACAAAAGTCTAGGATGACAAACTCTGCCTTGATGCAGGACTCTTAAAAGTCTCTGAAATGTACTAACTTGGTTTTTCTTTAAGCGGATCCTTTATCACTGGAGTGGCTTTCTGGGTCACAAAAGGCTTTGGCAAGCTGAATGAAGAGTGATCATATGCAGATGAAGATGTATCCTTGGATACTGTGGAGTTAAGTGATAAAAAAAGGAAAAGCAATACACGGAAAAGCCCAGAGCAGAATATTTGACATGTTCACATTCTATTAGATTAATTTCAAAATACAAAGAAACCAAACTTTGCTTTGCAATAGAATTTAGTAGCTTTTTAGGGAAAGGAGATACTAAGAAAACACTACAGAACTCTAAGAAAGCTAAATAAGATGTCAACAAACACTAACAAAGCTCCATAAGTATTTTAAGATTTATCAGCAGAAAGCAACGCTGATCAAAAATGACATTATTTCAAGCCAGTGACAGTACCTTTGTTCATCAGGCCAGAATCTTCTTATTTAAAGACAATTAGTCCCAAACTAATCTAGAAAATTATGAAAGGCATTCCAGAACGGTATTTCCTTCAAGTGGACTATTTCAATAAAACCAGATTATGAGAAAATCTGCATGAAAACATTAAACTTGGTGATACTCTGAAGGCTAAACAGTCAGGGAACCATTGAACTAAGAGGATTTGATTATTACCAGTTGTGGAGACTTTATCAGGCATCTCTGCCTCCTGAGCTGGTTTTTCCCCTTCACGGTCCGACACTCCGTTTTCCTCTAGCAACATTTCCTTCATGCTCTCATCTCCATTCGTGGCATCACTTAGATCCTGTTTGGCTGGACTCTTTCCTATAGGTTTTTTCTTCTTCTTGGTTTTGACTTTTGGTTGCATACTTCTTTTTTTCTCTAATTCTATGCTTTTTTTGCCTGTAAAAGGTTGGAAAGGTTATCCTGATATTATCTGTAGAGATTTTTAGTGTATTGGTTGGCTGTCTCTCAAGATCAACATTTAGCTTCCAAATACAACTCAATTTAAAACTAGACAGAGTTTATTCCTGAAGAGGTAGCAGGCAGACTTGAATTCAGCATAAAACCATAAAAATATACCACGGCAATGTGGCCACCCTCTATTTCCCAGCTCCAACAAGGTTCTTCTGTTAGAATCCACTTACCCTGAGGAGGCCGTGTATGCTCCTGCTTTGAGATGTACCATTTGTGAACAGAAAAATCATCTGCCCCTGTATAGACAGAATCTGGGTCCACTGGTGACCACTGGACACTCAGTAGCCGGCCCTGGTGCCCTCGGTAGTTGCAGAGTGGCTCTTCCTTCATAACATCCCATACCTTATCAACAAGAAAGAAATCCAATTACTCAGAAAGTCTCATCTTCCCCTAATACTCTGCATCTTCTCTTCAGTCATTTGCACTTGCAGGAGTGTCTCTTTTAGGGCATTTGCACAGGTACTTCAAATACCAACAGGCAAGTGGAGAAAATTCAAGGCTCCCTCTGTTTGCATAACATCTTTCTTTTTGAAGGATCCAAAAGTGCTAATATGCAACTGATAACAACTGGACTTACATCTCAATTTGCAAGTTGTAAAAAACATATGAATACCTCTGCATATCGGGTATCCAGAAGCAGGATATGGTTACCAAGGGTAAATCTACAGTACTTCAGTAGTTTATCTCACAAACGCAGCTTTGTTGTTTTATCAGCTTGGTTCTAAAACACTGCAGAATGGATGACTTGGAACTAAAATAAATACACTTCTGAGCGGCTGTGGAACAATACCTGTGCAGTTCCATCATAGCAAGCGGATACGAGTCTGCCCTCATGATGCGGGCTCCAAGAAAGACTCGTGATTTTAGCTGTGTGCCCAGCCAGGGTCCGAAAAGGCTCCGTTATAGTCAAAGGACTTTCTGAAGTGCCCTCTGAAAGAGAAAAGGATCAAGTATGGCAAGCAAGACAAAGCAGAAATAAACCAGAACAAGATGCCAAGACTTGGAATATAATCTGCAAACCGTTACCTACGACGCTCTTCAGATTATGGACATAAATGGTGGCATTGATGGAGCCTGAAGCTATCAAGTAACCCAGCTCTGGCTGGCTGCCGTGTTCATGATGCCAACGAATAGCGTTAATCAGTTTATGATGCTGCTGGATAGTGCAGAGCAACTTCAAGTTTGGCGCCTGAAATGTTTCAATAGAGCTGAAATGTAAGAACAATGGTTTAAGAATTCCAGTAGTCAGTGAAAATGGGAATTTTGTTGTTATCCTGCATAAGCAGAATGACTGAAGATGAAGCAGAGTAACTGAGGGGTTTTTTTCTGGATTCAACTCAAACCCTTTTTTAGTATAACCGTAAAAGCGCATTTCAACCATGAATGGATCCTTGAAAAATAATTTAACATGGTGATGTGGATCCTCCATGCCCAGAGCAGCTAAATCAAGCAACAGCAAGGAATGCTGTATTCTCACAGTTCAAATACGTTGGCAGTGAAAGAACCGAGACAAACCAGGGCAACAGAAAGTACTTTTGATTCAGTACAGTGACTCCGGTCAGGATCAGCACATGCACAGCCTTAACCTACGAGTGAAACATACCCGTCTTCATTGCCAAGAGCCAAGAGTTTGCCATCTGGTTTCCAGCTGATCTCTGTACGTGCCGGCAGTTTGTGCTGTAGAAAGAAGGCACAAGTATTGCCAACAACCCTTAAATCTCTCTTGCATACATTCAACAGAGCAAGAATGGCAAGTGGACAGAGTTAGTCTGCAATATGAAAGTCACAAAAGGGTCCATTGTGTATTGTAGCAGTGACGTAAGGTTGAGCAGTTAGAAAGACCGAATTGATCCAAGAACCAGTGATTATTTTTATCGGTTCGGTGAAGTCTCAAAGGAAGTTTGTCTGGATTCCAACAGGACTTTGATGCTTGACCTGCTTATGTTCCTTGGAAAGACCAAGACATTGTAAGCAAATTCTATCACCTTTCAAAAGAAATCAAACTTTACTCGTAACTGTTTCTGTTATTTCTAATTCAGATGGAAGCTACTTACAGTTTAGATGCCTAAAATTGATTGTTTCATTGCCTGTGACATTAGTCTCTTAATCTCCCGTGAGTTTTCTACTCAAGGAAGAAGCCAAAACCCAGCTGATATAAAGCAATATAGTTTGACTAACTTCAGTTTACTTAACCAGTTGATTGGTTAAGTAAATTACACAGAAGAGTAACTGATGCCAGGAACAGATGTGCCATGTTGACACTGGGGGAAGAAAAGACCCTTTTCAGAGGCAAACACATAAACTGTTTAAATAGTTTGAGTCAATAAGTGTCTCTGAAGTTCATCTGTGGAGACTGCAGGTGTCGAATTCTGTATTTGATACACATTCATCAAGAAGGCAAAATCAGAAACCTGCAACTACAAGGACATAGAAACTATGACATGGTTACCACAAATCCATTAAAAAAAACAAAACAAATCATACTCACTTTTATTGAATTAGTGTCTTGGATGACTTTATTGATGTCATTTGCCTCTCCATTAAGCTTCCAGGGGTTGTGTTGAAAAACAATACCTTCCCCAGCACAACTATATAACGTTACAGAGGGCTGTTCACCTTCTCCTCCTATCCAACAAAGATAAAAAGCTAAATATACTATGTTCCTCATCAGTCTTACCAGAAGTGATCACTCCCACTGTATATCAAAACATTATTTTCAAAGGCTTGGATTGCCTGTGATCTGGCAGCAAGACATTCTCACAGTGCAATCCCCTGAAAGGATCTCTGCATTGTACAATCACTGCAAGCCTTAACATTCCCTTTAAAGTCTGGTACTTATAAAACAAAAATCAAGTTGTGTAAGAAGAGTTAATGGAGCTGTTCTGTTTACTTCAATCTCTCATGGAGAACGCATTCTTAGCTGCTAGAAAGGATTGCTACCAAGCAAATGGGGCTCCTTTTCGTAAGAAAGGAGGGCACACCTGCTTTGTGGCATCTGTGTGCTCTGCGTGGATGATCTACTTTGCCACAAGGTGTTAGAAGACTCACCAGAAGTCAGAGGAGGAGTTGGAGGTCCCCAAGCTAATGTGTACACGGTCTTCTTGTGGTAAGTACTGGAGATCTGAGGTGGCTTATTCTTAGCACTGGGCAGGAAGATAAAGAAGCAGGGGCAGTCAGATTTCACCAAAGGCCAAGCTGCAGGACCTGACACGAATGAATTTGAAAGCTTTCTTACCTGCTGGAGATGGTGTCAAATATGCCAACTTTTCCATCATCTGTTCCAAAAGCCAAGCAGCCTTCCTTAGTTGGATGCCAGGATAACTGCAAGCAAAATAAAAAGAGACCCATAATGACACAAACCAGGGACACTTTATTGCTAAATAACAAACACAAGGAAAACATTGAAACTGATGAGCAAACACCATCCCTTACACCCACCCTTCCAACTACAGCCACTTGATTTAATCCCTCTATGAGTATCAGAGGCTCTACTCCTACCCGCTATCCTAGGATGAGATGAAATGGACTAAAATCATTCAACTACTACTTTACATCTACATTACAAAATGGGATTGGAGAACATTGTAGGATGGTGAGAAAACTTTGGGTGTGAACAAGAATAACGATCATGTTTTAATGCTGGCAGTGATTTTAGCAGACAGTAGTCTCTGGCCAACCACTGGGCCACTGAAGACATCCATGTTGGTTTTTGTGCCTGTCAAATTTCTGAGCAGAGCAAGGGAAACCATGGATGAAGCAAGGAAGGATCACAAAGGAGAATAAAAGCAGGAAAACAATGTAACAGCCAGCTGGACTTCGGCTGATTTTCACTACATGTAATACAAGCACATAGGACTATAAAAAAGTCTAAAAATTTATTGCTGGACTCTAAAATGCATTGTATATAGAAACAATCAAGTACAAAAGGAACAATTTGGCTTTATAGATTTTTAGTTGGGAAAAGCCTTCAGAGTGAAAGATGTATGTTTTTCAAAGAGAAAAATGGAGTGAAAAGAGGAAAAGAGACAAGAGAAAAAAAGGAAACAAAAGCACACTTACGGCTGTAACCTTGGACTTGATGCTTTGCCAGAAGGTTTTAACATCGTAGATATTGTTCATTGACAAAGTATTCCACACCCGGATCATGCTGTCCCCAACCCCGACGGCAAGACAGCCTGTGTCCACAGGGGAGAAGGCAAGACTATAGACAAATCCTCCAAGCGAGGGCATGGTCCAGCTGCAGTCAAGAGTTGACAGGTCCCAGCACTTCACCTGAAGAATATTTAAGGAACAAGGAACAATTAAATGTAGTGACTGGTATGACAAGGAAAAAGCAAAGCATGAGTGAGACAAAAAATCAAAGCATCAAATTGACATAGTATGTGACCTGCACCCTGCAATAGTTGGAAGACTAATGGAATGGACAAAGTTAATATATTTTAATACTATGGTCCTCTTCTGACTTCAAAGTAGGAGGCACTCTGCTGCCTTTAAGAGGCAAATTTTTGTTTTTAAGGATGCTTTAGTTTGTACAAGTGAATTACTATAAGAAAGAAAAATAGGCCTTTTTAAAATAAAACATACCGGAAAATGAGAGGGTAAACTCCCTTTACTAAATGTTTACCATTCAAGTCCAGACTATTGTTAGCATTCACTCCATGGCAAGAGCTTGACCTTATAAACTAGCAAAAAAATATACACAACCTCTGCTCAGAAAAAAATTTACACAATTATATTATAAAATGCTACAATAGACCCACTTTAAGAGCAAATTGTAGCCCTGAAAGGGGTACCCTCACTCAGTCAAGCTGTATAGGTACTGCTATTTTCATGTTAATTTTATAAATGGTTCTTACATCTCTGTCCATTGAAATGGAAAAAAGGAGCTCCTTGTCTTGACACTTCACCGAACTCAGGTTAAACACAATGCGGGAGTGATTTTGTCCTTCTGAAGATCCCAGAAGTGTCCACTTGCGTTTTCCAGGTTGGGTCAAATCCCAGAGAAGCAGTTCTCCTCTGCAAAATTCATAGTGTGTATTTCATTTTTCACTTCAAAAAAATAATGTAGGCTATATATAAGCTGTATTACGTGTATACATACTGCTAGACACACACGCACAACCACCACCCTACTGACAATACCCATAGTTAATCACACTGAAAACTGACACGTCATTTTTTCTTCCATTAGATGAGCAAACCTGCAGTTAGTACCAATATACAATACTCAGATTATCTGAGAAATTGTAGGACAAATAGTAGTTTTCTACTACCAAACTCCCACATTAACTCTTGGCCTGTTTTCTCTCCAGTCATCCCAGGAAGGAAGGGGGTGTCAAGGTTTCCTACCCAGTTCTTCCTGAAGTATCACTGCAGTTACAAGTGGTACATGGCTGCTGTGTGCCCTGCTTACCCAAAAGAGCTGGATACAATTTCTGTGGAACGACCAGAAGGCCAGTGAACAGTCAGCCAGATACGCTCTTTAACAGCGGGATCGATGGCTCCACCTCTTCTTTTTGTGGGTGGCAACTTCAAAGTCATTACACCTACAGAAAGGAGAGGGATCATCCAGACAGAGTACATCAAAATTCTCTGAGAGTGAATGAAGTCCTGCAAATCTGAAGCTTTATGTACGCTTCTCATGCTTTAAACTATCAAGTTAGCAAATGAGGGCTGTGGTTGGAGAACTCTTCCACCATACTGTTATTGTTTATCTCACATTATTCATCGTACTTACTTCTGCCTCTAGTACAGCTCCATATTCGTATGGTCTGATCTTTGCTTCCTGAAGCCAGATAACAACCTTTCTTCGTGGCTGTGTACTGTGTCAGCTCCCCGTTTGGAACTCTGCCTTCCTCTGAAGGAACTACTGAACACCATTGAAGTCATGTTATTATGCTTTCAAATTCAAAGCCTTACAAAAATTAACTGAAAATATATCAAATTGCTTCGGAACATATTTTATTGAACTTATCAATTGCCTTTGTGTAGCTACTGACTGACATTCTGTAAGGAATGCAGTTCTCTAGAAGCACATTTACATTAACTAAAAATGACTTCACAAATGTTTAATCACCTCTACACACCTTGGAGCTCATCCTGCCAGGCAGATAACCTTTCTTCGCCAGGCACAGGGCACCACGCCAGGCAATGTATTTCATCGTCATGGCCTCTTAGCCGATGAAGTACTTCTCTTTTCCTGCTGATATCAATTATAACCACCATCCCATCCTTGTAGCTAAAATCAGAGACTTCAATTAATGAAGAGATTCTTAGATAATAATATCTGACTTGATTTCTGAGCTCTTTACCAGGATCACTATCTCCATATTACAGACTGAGAAGCCAAATCATAAGCAGCAAGAGGAGCAGCAGACTAATGGTTCATTAGACCTCCAGTATAACACTGGTGTACCTGCAGCAGCCTTTTCAAGACGTGCAACTGGTACATTTGGCTTCAAGAATGACACTAATTCATTAGTAATACAGCTTTCAAAGACCTGAAAAACTACAGTGGCTTTTATACAAGGAAAATTTTTCCCTTTACCACAAATCACTTTCATTCCTTCCCTTCTCCTTTAAGAGACCCATTAAGTGTAAAGGACTTTCATGTTCCTGCTCTGCTCAATACAGTCTTGGGTATCTGAAGGACTGGAATTGCAGTGGATGACAAAGGACAAGTCAAACTAATAAATTCTCTTCAGATGAAGTCACTCATAATGCGACAAACACCAGTCAAGTCTCATTAAAAAAATAACAGTTTTAGGAAACTTCAAAGATTCACACCGAACCTGGACCCTTACATTGAAATGGATTTCTATGTCTTGCAGGTCTACCAAATCCCAATGTTTCTGAATTGTATACCAGAAGAAAAAACAAACAAAAACAGAAGAAAAAAAAATAACCCTATAATTGTGTAGCAAAAATTCACAACAAGGTTCTTGCAGAAGAAGACTGGAAACCAAAACTTAATGAATATTTACCCAATTGCCACCAGGTTTTCATGGTGAGGTGAACAAGTGAGACAAAAAATCGTCCGAGGCTCTGGGAAGAACTGCTGGCTGTCACTTCTGTTGTGCCAGTAACAAACAACGACACCTTTTTCATCACCGGACACAATCAGATCTTTCACGAGGGGTGACCAGTGCAATGCTGAGATTGCATTCTGAAGAAAAAAAATGGAATACATTTAAAGCTGTATTACCATCATCTAGCACAATAATAGGCAGAAAATAATCTATAAGTACCCCTCAGCATCACGTGAGTTAGTTCTAAAGTGTTTCAGTTCTTTTGGGCTTTGGCACAATGGACATATTTCCTGATATGCTGCCCCACGTGACAGTAACTGTTCAAACGTCTGTTCTTGGTCTGTCCCGTTTGGAACAAGAACTTGCTGAAAAGATTTTAAGTGAACTTGGTTAAGTGGCCATGAGTACACACTATGAGCATCCTCGCTTACTGAGGCTTTGATGGTAACCAACAGCTCACTCAGATGATCATAGAACAGTTTGGGTTGGAAGGGACCTTCTAAGCTCACCCAGTCCCACCCCTGCCATGAGCAGGGACATCAGGTTGCTCAGAGCCCCATCCAGCCCGGCTTGGGATGTCTCCAGAGATGGGGCATCCATCACCTCTCTGGGCAACATGGGCCAGTGTCTCACCACCTTCCTTGTGAAAAATGTCTTCCTCATGTCTGGCCTGAATCTCCCCTCTTTTAATCTAAAACTATCACCCCCTTGTCCTATCGTAACAGGCCCTGCCAAAAATGTCTGTCCCTACCTTTCTTATGGGCTCCTTTTAAGTACTGAAAGGTGCAATAAGGTCTCCCCGGAGCCTTCTCTGCTCCAGGCTGAACACCCCAACACTCTCAGCCTGTCCTCATAGCAAAGCTGGTCCTGCCCCTGGTCATCTTGGCAACCTCCTCTGGCCCCTCTCGAGCAGGTCCATGTCTACCCTGCAGTGAGGACCCCAGAGCTGGACCAGCAACTGCAGGGGGGGGTCTCACCAGAGCGGAGCAGAAGGGCAGAGTCACCTCCCTGACCTGCTGCCCACGCTCCTTGTGATGCAGCCCAGGACACAAGTGACCTTTTGGGCTGCAACACACGTTGCCACCTCCTGTCCCATCACCTAACAACGCTGCAGCAAACAGCCAGAGGTGTTCAACGGCTTCCATTTCACCGGGTTTGGAACTCACCTTTGGACAAAGTGCCATCACCCTGCTCTATGCCCAAGGCCTAAACCCCTTCCCGCCCCGCTGGCCCCGTACCTGGTGCAGCGCGTACTCGTCCACCGGCTCCAGCGCCTCCGCATCCCAGATCCTGACGCTCCCGTCGTCGGAGCTGCTGGCGCAGAGGCTGCTCTGCCCGGGGCAGCGGCAGAACGCGAACCCCGAGATCCGCTCCGTGTGCCCGATGAGCTCCCCTGCACCCACAGCGAGATACAGACCCCCGTTAGCGGCACCTCCCCGAACTCTTCCCGCCCGGGGCTCCCGCCGCCCCCCACGCAGAGAGGCGGCCCCGCGGGGCTCCTACAAAACTCGGGGGTTCAGCGAGGGGCCGCCGGCGGCGGGTTGTGGCGGTACCGTAAAACGTGGGTGCGGCGGCGCTGACATCCAGCAGGCAGACGCGGTGCCTCGCCGCGAAGCCGAAGAGGCGGCCATCGCTGCTGGCGTCGCTGCAGCGGCTGCTGTACCAGTTGGGCGAGGCGGGCAGCACTCGCACCCCCGCCATGGCCCCGGGCCGCGCTTCCCGCCCCACCGGGCCGCTCCGGGCGCTCCTGCCAAGCGCCGCTCACGCCGTCGCAAACTGCCGCAAACAACGCGCCTCGCTGCGCCTGCCGTGAAGCGAGGCGGGAAAGATGGCGGCGCGGTGGGCGGTCGGCGGCGGTGAGTGTGAGGGGACGGAGCGGAGCGGAGCGCTGCTCTGGAGGGTTTTGCCTGTCTTTTTCCTTGCTCACTGTGATGCCGCCTTGCAGGTAGCGCCTGGGTGTCCGGTCTTCTCGGCTGGGCGCGTCCGGAGAGGTGAGTCTGGCTCTGCCGCGGTCCCGGACAAAGGCCCTTCCACGGATGTCCCGGGCAGGGGACTCCGGTCTGGAGGCTCCGTGTGCCGCATGACTCCGCCTTCTTGTTAGCTTAAGCATAGGAGGTTTTATCTGAATATGAGAAGAAACTTTGCTTTGAGGGTGCCAGAGCCCTGGAACAGGCTGTCCGGAGGGGTTGTGGAGTCTCCTCTCTGGAGACATTCAGACCCGCCGGGACATGATCCTGTGCGATCTACTCTGGTGAACCTGCTTTAGCAGGTGATCTCCAGAGGAGCCTTCCAACCCCAGCCAGTTTGTGATTCCTTTTCTATCCCGGAGCTGTGGGGAACAGGTCGCTCTGTGCTTCTGTTTATTTACTTCAAGACCGGGGTACAATGGGGGTGTCTCTGTCCCCTGAGCCCTTTCTGTCAGGCATCAAGATTTCCTCAGGCTTTATGGTGCAGTTTGCAGTAATACAGTGGCTGTTTCTCTGCTCTGTGTTTTCCCTATTCATCGCTCTTCTGTAGTTGTTGATTTTCCCCAGTCTGGAGGGATGACAGAGTTGTGCTGGGGGACCATTGGGCACTGCTGACCCTGCCCCAGACTTCAGAAGAAAGGCTGATGTGGGTTCTCAAAGTGCAGCACTTTGGTCTCTGGCTGAGCCTGTGGAGCTGAACTACAGAGACCTGTGTCACTGAAGGGGGGAGAAACTGGCTTGTGTTGCCTGTGCTGTGCTTGCTGCTACTTGTTTTGTTTTACTCAGTTCTTCTAGTGTGTGTGTCTCCCACTTAGTGCTTATGCATAATTCTTTTTAGAAAGGTGCTCAGCTTTTTTCTTTCCTATTCCCCTTACCCATATACGGAGTACTTTTGTTTGTTGCTTATCACTGTTTTCTTTTGCTTGCAGTGTAGTTGTGTTGTCTTTCTTCTCCTAAAGCTATGAGATGTAGAGTTGATTGTGCAAGAGGTTGGTTTACTTCAAGATAGAGGGAATGTAAGTTTCCCTAGTTTCTTTAATGTATTGATGTGTTCCGCTAATATCAAGTAGACAATCCTTAAATTGCTATTGCTTAAGTTGTTAAATAATATTTACGTGCTTGTCAGATATTTTTCTGTATTCGTGAGTAATATAATAATATGTCTGGTGATGCCAAATTGTCGTCTTGAGGAGTACTTTTTTTAAATATGAAGCAAATAAACTGGTTTCACTAAATAACTGAAAAAAATATTCTACAACATTTGAATTTGTATGTTATGCTACTGCCTACTGATAGAGTGGGAAAACTTCAAAGCGTGCAATGCCCTCTTGAAACTAGTCAATGTGTTCTGTTTGCCGGCCACTTTTAAAATGTTTTGCACAGTTCGGCTACTCACATGAAACTGTTCAGGCCTTAGTAAAACTCACGGTATCTGGTTTTTGTAGCTCCAAGTGGCTCCCCAGTACTACCTTATCTAGTCAGCAGGGGGCAAAATGTAGCTTGGTTTTTCTGAGTCTGAGGTGAGTGAACTAACTGAAAACTAGAGGTTTTTTCCTATCAGCTGTCTTATATTGACCTGATTGCATTTTTGAAAGTTTAGAATATCTTCCCTTTCAAATATCAGAAGGGATGACTGTTGTAAACGTCTAATGCTCTTTTGGTACTCAATCCCTTGAAAAAGTAGAAATTTTTACTGCTAAAATTTTTGTTGATAGAGGTTAAATAAGTATTGGCTAATCTTGGGAAAGATAGTGTAATGAACACTACATAAGAACAAGAAAGTGATTGTGTCTCAGTGTCCCCAACTGGTCACAAAGTGTGGAACCTCATGCTACACAAATGTGACTTATGGTTCATGATTTGCCTCAGGAAGCCTGGGGCTTCTTGTTAAATTAAAAAACCCTTTTAATGTAAACTGTAGAGGACTTGAACAGTTTTATTTTGTGAGTAGTCAAATATGTCAGTTCTGTTTATTAAGGCAGGTAAGTTCACAATTTTGCAGGTAAGCTGGGCAGCAGCAAAGAACTTGTGTTCAGCAGCAAATCTGGTTTTGTCTTGCAGGTGGCGAGCAGCCGGTAGCCTTTTCCCTCTGTCATGCATCCACACGAGCACATCTCTGCAGAAATCTCTGAAGTGGGAGAAAAAGAACAGGATTGTTTACCCTCCGCAGCTGCCTGGAGAACCTCGCAGACCAGCTGTAAGGATACACCTGGGAATTCCCTCACCTGTTTATGTTTAGCCATTTCTAAACAGGTTATCACTGTCTCTGGGTGACTCTACAGGGTGCTAGTTTGATGGTTTTTTCATTTGTTATTTAAGATTTTAGTCAGTTTGGCATGTTGTAAAAGTTAATATCACTTTGAATGTTTTCAATTCCAAATTATACTGGAGTTCCAGGTTACTTGTAGCTGATCACCTACTTAAGGTGTGATGTGAACTGCAAAGGAACCACGCTCTGTAGAAGTCTCTGGACTATGAAGAGGTAGAAGTGACCAAGGATGTATCATTATACACTCATTCTGTTTGTACAGACAGTAAATAGCTAGAGAAGATTGTGATTGTGTGGTTTCTGTGCACAAAGATGCAAATGTAACTTTCCTTGAGTAGTGGAACTAGTGGTGCCTGTACAATAGTGTGCATGGTCTTTTCACGTCTTAATTTCTTTGTGTTTTACATTCTCTGACTTCTAGTAACATGTTGCCTCTCGCTGTGGCCTGCCCTTAATCGAGCTATTCAGAGGTTGTTTTCTGTCATAGTGCTTGCTTGAAATGTTTAACATGGACTGAGAGGTTCTAAAGTTAGGTTGGGAGGGACATGCGAGTTGAATGTGGCATATGATTGCAGGAGGGTTTTTTCTATAGTACGGTGGAATTGTTTCTTCAGTCTGTTGCACAATAACTCGCGTTTTACTAATCTGTAAACTGAAGTAAGAGTCTAAAACCTTTTTGTTACCTGTATGCTCAGTGTAGGGCCTTCTGCTGGCTGTTCAAGGCAACTTTTAGAGAAGTCACCCTAAGGAACATGATCAGTTTTTTAAATGTAGTCATAACAGATTAGTTTTTGGTAACAGCAGGTTTATGTCTGTTTCTCCCTGTTATTGACCATTCTATAATCAAGTAGTACAGTTAATGTGCACAGAATGAGGCTCCTAAATTAAGTTGCTCATGAAAAGTAAGTGTTGTATCTTTGATCACTGAAGGGATTATTCAGTGCTCCTTTCTCTACACCACAGCCTGGGAGAATTTTAGATGAATTCCTCAGTATTTCATCACTCTTAGGTGCTGATATTTTTGAATTCCATTTTTGCAATTGTTCTTCAGTGGCAATGCCTTGTGGCCTCTGTTAGGCATACTGCTCAGCAAAGGATTTGCATCTCAAAAGAACAGGGGTTTTTGGATGCACACTTTGGTGGACCATGAGCATTTATTGCTTTTGTGAGTATTGTGGCCTAGAATGTAGAAATGCACGCTGTGTACTGTGCTAACTAATGCAGTGTATGTGAAAACACGGTTACCAACCAACTCGCTTATTAAATCAGTTTTTTACCTGTTCATAAAGAATGCTGTCTCTTTCAAATTTGTATTTATGTTAAATTTTACTAGCTAGTTTTGGTCCCTGCTGGTACATTAGTAAAATTAAATGGGTCTTTGGAGACAGCTCTTCATGCCAATCAAACTTGAAACCCTCTTCACTTCTGAAGAGCTAATGAAGTTCATTCTGGTAACACTGCTTAGTTGCTATCCCGGGAACCTGACAGCAGAATGATGTTTATCAGACCAAATGGGCATGTCAGTCTTAGACTGCTTCAAAAGGTGGGGAGGAGGAAAGGAGAAGATCATGAAAAATCTTCTGATCATTCTTTTCAGGGACTTCTGTTTATAAACTAATTCTCATAAGATGGTATTAAAATGTTATGTGTGCTAGTTACTCTTTTTGTTATGCTTTCAGTTTCAAATGTCGAGGGCATGAATGATTGGGTATGTTCATGGTATAGTAGGGGGAGTCATATTTACTTTGTTCCTGGTAAGAATATAAATTGTGGAGCAGACATGTATGCTCCATTCTTGTTTTTACAGCAAAATTACTGGTCCTCTGTTTTTTGCATCTAGGAAATATATCACTGTCGGAGGGAAATAAAATATAGCAAAGATAAGATGTGGTATCTGGCAAAACTGGTGAGTAAAAAGTACTTTGTATTGTATTTGTTATAACGTGAAATTTAATCACTCTATTTGCCCTACCAACCTAGTTCAGTCACAATCTAATCAGCATCTCTGTAATAGAGTCCTCGGGAAGAGCCTCATCTGTGCAAGTGAAGAGTCGTTTGTAGTTTGGCTTAGCTGCTTTATCCTAGTTTGCTCTCATATGTGTACTCAGGATCATGTGCATATGATGCACTGTGGAAGAATTTTTGTTGGTTTCTGTGTAGTAGTAGATGGCAAGGAGAACTTGAAAGGACGGTAATGGGCTGTTTTTCTCTTTAAGAAAAAAAATCCAATGTTTTATCGAGGTTTATTCAATATTTAGCTCAGAAGTTCTGTATGTAAGATATTACATTGAAGAAAGGGTATTTAAGGCAACTGAGGTCTTTTGATTTGCTCTTTATAATGGCAAAATAATTTAAATACTGTCTTCAGAACAAGAGGAGGGCAATACAGGATTTAACTTTAACGCTTTGATTGCAGATAAAAGGAATGTCCATTGATCAGGCTCTTGCTCAGTTGGAATTTAATGATAAAAAGGGAGCAAAGGTGAT
Source organism: Patagioenas fasciata (assembly GCF_037038585.1). Classification (NCBI taxonomy): domain Eukaryota; kingdom Metazoa; phylum Chordata; class Aves; order Columbiformes; family Columbidae; genus Patagioenas; species Patagioenas fasciata. Next base: position 5,727,752 of record NC_092533.1, on the reverse strand, counting down.
CAAAGAGGTATGTAGTAGTATTCTTTAACACTCCTACTTTCAAGAGAACTTTAAAATCAATACCTATCACCAGAAGTTTGCAGATGTTTCTGTTAAGCCAGTTAGGAGCGCATTCAAGCGACATACTGTTGTAGCAGCCGTGTAATGTGAATATGCAGAGGTCACTTAATGACAATAAATTACATGTGAGTACCCTCTTGAACAAAACTTGGTGTTAATGTCGTGGTAAATAATGCAGAACCCTTGTCACTAGCGGCTGCTACATCTGTATGTGCTTTGGTTCTTAAAATCCTAAGAGGTGAAGGATGTCATCATGGAAGGGACTGAGTTCTGTGAAGGCATTAAAGCTTTTTGTACACTTCAGTTGTTTAGAGTCTCAGATGATGCATTTTCTTGGCCAAAGCATTGATTTCTGGCATCATAATGACAAAGTATCCTATATTAGGTGAAAATGTTCAGTGGCCGAAATTTGTTTTGCCTACCTCGACATTTGTTTCTAGTCTGATGTCTAATTAGACAAAGGTCCATCGATGGAAGGCTGAACTATCTTTTCCTGTCCCTTTCCTTCCTCAAAAATGTAAAAAAGTTGTCCTGAAGCATTTCTAGTCTGTGTGCAAAGAATATGCTTATGTAAAAGATGTCTGTCTTCTAATGATTTTGATCTCTATGTAATATTTTTTTTCTATAACTGACTTAAACTTGCAATTTCTTCCATGCTATCTAGAGATAAAAAGTAGCATTGCTTAAATTCCTACTCAGTATTTCCATTTCTTTTCCTTTTGTTACAGGTTCTCTTAGAAGCTCAGGAAATGGCAGTAAGAAATCACAACGTGGAATTCAAATCAAATTTACATATAGGTACATTTTTTTTTCTCAGTTCAGTGCAGAAAAATGTCATCCTACCTTATGGAAAAGTTTTATCCATAAGGTTTTGTTGCTTCGAATCAGCAGAAATTATGAATAAAGTATAGTTTCTAGTAATCTAGGCATGTGTTTTGGACTCGCAGCACAACTGAAGTTGTGTGGTTGTCGAGTGCTCAGCCATCGTTTTGTTGTGGTTGGTGTCTGACTGGTGTTGTTCTGGCATCTGCTGCAGATGTGCTTCAGACACATTCACCTGAGAGTGGAGTTTCTGCTCCCAATGTGAAAAGAGAAGGTCCTGAAGGGAAAGATACCTAACATGATTATGAAAGACTAGACAACAAGAAGCAAAATGTTATTACTTTTTAATGTTGTTAGTGAACATGGGTGCTGGAAGCTTCGTGGCTGGTACTACTAGCTTTGCGGGGTCGGAATCTAAACTTCTCTTAAAACAGTATAAAAGTAAATTAATATTGATGGTAGACTTATTAAACTTCTTTATTACACATGATTACAGGATACTCTAGTAATAAATACAGCACTTCCTTGCCTAGGGAAATGTTTATTTGTGTTTCTAGGCTCAAAGAAAAAAATGCTTATTTTGCCAAATATGATATAAATGTTATTAAGCTGACCTCCTAAGCTTAAAGTAACCTGGGTTGTAGAGCAGATCTAATTAGAATTCTTTGCAGCCTTCCAGGCCTCTGCCATAAGAAGGTTTATCTACTAGTGCAGGACTGGATGTGTAGATAATGAAAATACCTATGATGAATGTAATAAAGAGAAAGGAGGAAAAATGAAGTCTGTAAGATTTTACAGGAATTCATGAGACAAACTACTGAAAAACAGTGGAATTAATATCACCTTCAGAAGAGCTATGTAATCTAGTAAGTTCTCAGTGTATCCTCTTTTGGATTTGTCCTTTACTACATATCTATTTTTGCATACTTTCTAAATTCACTTTTCTGGTGCTCCTGAAGAGTGTTAATTCAACTCATGGGTTCCTCTGTAGCAGTAATCTGCTAAATGTAATAGAAGAAAGATGCAGGAGACAATCTCGAATAGAATTAACTTTTCATATGTGGCCATGAAAAATACCCTGACAAGACAGTATTTCGGTTGCAGATGGGTAGAACTTTATTCTTGACTGAAGAGTCCTCTCTCTCCCCCTGCCTTTCTCCTTCAGCTGAGTCACTGACGGGCAGAGGCCGCTACGTGAAGCGGATTCGTTACCATGGCAAAGGCATGTTTGGCATCATGAACATCTCCAGGTGCCATTACTTTGTGAAGCTGGTGGAAGGTCCTCCTCCTCCTCCAGAGCCACCAAAGACTGGTTTTGACCAAGCAAAAGAATATGTGCAGCAGCTGCGAAGTAGAACCCTTGTTAATACACTGTGACAAACTTTTGTGACTGTATAGGTATTTCATGTTTGACAATGTAATTATATGAAAGAATAATTAAAATCATGCTTTAGTTATGTCTTTGGAGCTGGATGATACAAGAATGATCATAAGCTTTTTTTTTTCTTGTCAAGCCAAAGCTATGGAAAAATTATTGGAAAAGCAGGAACAGATGTTACTTTTTCTAAGTTACTTGGACCAGAGCATTCAATCTAGAGCATACGGTGCTGTTATAAAGCGTGTAAGGGACTGTGGTGTCCTTAAATTCATGCAGCTGTCTCTGTTATGTATGGTTGGGTCTTTCATTATTAAAAAATACGTGCGTGACAGTCACATTGCAAGATCAAGACTTGGACTAAAATTACTGAAATTTGACATCTCAGAGTAGCTGCAACAGTGGAACAAAACAAGCAACGATAATAGTTGAGATTATCAGGCATCAACTTATGGTTTCTTTTATCTGGGCTGTAATGCTCTTTCCTTGCAAGCCTCAGTTGTGCATGTTGGGCGTTGTGTCTCAGAGGGGGGAATATTAAAAACAGTAATGAAATTTTGACAGAGTCGGTAGGTGGCAGTGTTTAGTTTGTCAGAGAGGGAAGTGGCAGTGAAAACTTACACCACACTGAAACTCTGCTCTTCATTGTGACCATGGCATTAACAGTCTGTGGAAACTCAGAATGGGCAACAGACACAATGTGGAGAAAAGCTGCTCTTGGTGAAGAGTGAACTACATTATTCTGCATTGTCCAGAAACAAATTGCTTTTATAATGTTGAGGTAAGTAAAACACTCAGTGCATTTAATATGGAATGGCTTGTTGCATATACAAATCTGGCTTTCAGTTCTCTGAAAACAATCCCATTTTTATCATTATTTTGAAGAGAAGACTGAAGTCAGTATGGGAAATTGCATTTCACCCAGTCAAGCTTTCAGCTTAGATGGCCAGAGATCATGAACATCGACATAAAAAAAGAATGAGTGGTTGCTTGTTTATGCCAATGTCTAATATTTAGACCTTTCTTTTCCATGTTTGGAACCATAGAATGGGAGATTTCTTACTTCATTTGGGTCTTTACCACACAAACTAGTGGTAGCCTTTCTGATATGTGTTTACTTTGATCAGTACTTGAATGATGGCAAAGGGACACTTCATATAAGGAAGCAAATCATCTTTGTCTTAATGAAGGTGGCATACAGCTGTTTCTTTTAACCGCCAAAGAAAGGCTCTCAGGATCTTAAAGGGTGTTAGGAGATGCTGAGGTTGCACAAGGACATCATGCATGGCTCTGTACCATTAAAGAGTGCTTATTTGCAGCCTGTTTTTCTGCAGTGCATTTACAGACACACGACTTCAGAGCCACGATTTAGTAACTTTTGTCTGAAAGGTATGTTCCTGATAAAACTCTCTATCTCTGCAGTCCCTGATGTGTGCTTGAAGAACTGTTTCTGCTGTGCTATGATAAACAGCTGTGCTTTGCTCTGCTAGCTGCTGTGAAGCTTTTTTTGTCATACTAAATCTCTTACAAGTTCTAGCAAACTTGAGCGACTTAATCTTTTTTGAGGGTCAGTGATCTGGTAGAAGACTAAGGAATCACAAAATAACCCAAGCTTTATAAGCGCATGTAAAACTTGGCTTCCAGATACTTTGTTCCACTACCCGTTCCTCCTGCATGCTGTACATTTTTCTATGGATTCCTTCTGGACCTCCAGACAAGATTGTATCCTTAATAGATATCATTGCTCTAGTTACAAATCTGCAGACAAGGAGAGAAGAATGTGACTGGTGTCTTTTTGAGCCTCTTTATGATGCAGCAGGTGGCCCTGACACTCCTTCAAACAGGCCTGGGCTTTTAAATTTTGCTTGTCATTCTTGTTTTCTTTTTCAAAGCAACAAGTGGGAAAACTCTTCTTTTGACGTGCTTTTCAGCATTCCTCTTATTCCTTAGTACCCTTTTCTGCTTTCTTAAAGGTGTATCACCCATAGCGGATCCTGAGGGTGTTGGTTATGAAGCTCTGGAGCTGCAGCTGTAAGAGGACAACACTGGGAGACTGGGTGAGATGAGGGACTTGAACTGACAGTCCCTGCTTTTGAGTGGTAGGACAGTAAGAGAGTCTGAAGTGATTTCCATCATAGGTCTGTCAGAGTATTGGTACGGGAGCCTGCCTGAGCCTTTTCCAAATTGGGTAAAATCTAGTGAGAAATACTGTCAAATGTTCTCTTGATAATTAGTACATCTGCATTTCAGTTAGATATTTGATATGGATTCAAACAGAAAACTCCATGCTAACTGCAACAGGTCTTTAGCAGAAGAAGAAAACTCATTACTGTGACTTCCATTAAAAGAACATTCTTAAATGAGCTGTCACCAGAAGGGAGGGGGAGAGGCACCTGGGCCTGCACTTGATGCTAATTTTGTTAGTAACATCTGGGGGCACTGTAAACTCACCACTTCTGTATGTATATGCTGATGTTACAGAAATTGGAGAAGGAGCAAGTATGCGTGAAGGTGTAGTAAGGCTTCAGGGAAATTTGAAGAGAGCAGAACCGTGAGCACTACTCAGCAATGTGAGATTTAATTGGGGGAAACTTAAACCTGCTGTAGAGCTTGTTTATAAACATTTTAAAGTATTCAGTGAGAAAGTTGAAGTACTTTTGTCAGACAGTGTGATGCCTTTTTGGATGTGTGTGTTTGTTTCTTCTGGGCAGTTATCGAGAGCGTACTTAATTAAAGGCAGAGTTAGGAGAGACTCATGAATGTGGTTATAAAGTGATCATCAGCCTCTTTGAAAATGTGGAAGACACAGGAGGTTACATGTGTGTGATAAACAGTGACTGGGCAGTTAGAGACCGCTGACTGTGGACAGGTCTGGACTGGGAAGTGCTGTGGTGAGATGGAGGTGTGTAACAGTGCTTAGGAAATCCCTCGGTCACTGCAGTGAAGGAACAACAGGGAATTGCTGTTTCCTTTCTACCAGTCCCTATGAAAATCTATGAGTGGGATGCTGGAGCATCATTTGCAAACAGAATTCTCCTTGAAATAGAAATAAGGTTACTCCTAATATTCTCAGTGAACCATAGAAACCAAGTGTGGCATTCTTCACTGTATAAGCTGTAGTCCTGCTGAAAAAACCCCTATTTCTAGCTTTTCAAAGAACAAGTCTTTATTGCTGAATGACATCTATCCAGCTGCGCTTCAGCCATGTAATTTAAAATAATTACTAATTGAACAAAGAGTGTAATACCAATAATAACTGCAGAAGTTACTGTTTGCTGCAGCTTACCTGGGGAAAATAACTTGAGAGGGGAAAGTTTCAGGAACTGGCTTTTGCGTACTTAGACTGCAGTAAGGAACAAGTTATCTCTTGAGAGCAGTCAGCAAGTGCAGAGCTAATTTTGTATTTGCTTTATAACATCAACACTTTCTTCTTGTTTCAAGGAAGTTGTACACTGGTACAGAGGGCAGGCTGCCATTCAAGAGAACGAGCCAAGGAGAGCGTAGCTTTACATTGCACAAATTAGGCATCCACCTTGGAGTATTAGATGAGGAAATTAATCAGTTTCTGTTCCACGCTTGAACATTCTTGAAACTAAAGGCAAAACGTGGGGCAGACCATTTGAATAACAAGCACGTCTGTGGATGCTACTTCTGCGTATTACGTGGCAGTACAGCTGTCAAGTTTTGTGTGGTAAATGATTTATGCCATATGTGAACCTAGGTTCACTCCCTTTGTCTTTCTTCCAAAAATAATGGAATGGAGGCTTAAACTGTGTTTGTATTCATGTGATATCAGAGTTGGCACCATTGTCAGTGCTGCATCAAGTCACCCGTGTCTTTGTCTAACAATACTGGAAATCCAGCCACCTCTCTGGTAGCCTGTACTGGTGCTGTGCTACTCCTCCCCCTGTGGAAGCTTCTGACCGAGCCCAGCCTGGGCCTCTCAAGCTGTCCTCTCCTGTTCTATTGCCTCATGCTACTGAGAAGTGGTTGACTATCACATTTGAACTCTCATCTTACTACCAGATCACCCTGCTAACCATCTTTTGGGCAGGATGAACAAGCCTAGCTTCAACCTCTCCTCATAAATCCCATTCTCTATCCCTTGTGCTGTACCCTCCCAGTTTCCCCATCTCTGCTGCAGTGGGGGACCTAAAACCAGAGTCTGGGTTCCAGGTGCTGCTTCATTAGCACTGATGAGAGGCTGATAAATACCCTTGATCTGCTGGCCACACGTTTAATGGAGCCACATATGCAGTGTGCTGTGTCTGTGATGGGAGCATGTTGTTGGCTCATATTCAGTCTGATGTTCATGCAACTCCCAGGTCCCTTTCAGGTTGCTCATCAGCACCACAGAACCTGTGTTCCAGCTCTTGTTGCTTTTTTATACGCTAATGAGGACTCCTTTACCACCAGGAAATTGTTCTGTTATGTGGATGGTGATTTTCTTTCCTAATAGAAAAGTTGCAAACCAGTGCAGTAAAGCTGTTTGTACATGCTGTTGTGGTAAACTCCATCAACATATGTAGCTAATAAGCAGTGAAATGTGTCTACATCTCTCCTGTTGAATATCTCCTTCAGAGCAAGACAAACATAGCTCCTTACTGTATGCTGGCCATGTAAATTGAAACTTTAATGAAAACAGAGTGGACTGTGAGGTGCACTGCACTGGGCCATTAAAGGATTACTCTTCAAAACCAGCTCTTCTAAATGCCCCTGATTCCTTGCCACCTTTTTTCCCTACTTAAAATTCCCAATAGTGCATTAAGATAAACTCAGTGGTTAGTAAATTTTACCCCGTGTAGTTTACAAGCTCAAGGTTATGGGCCAGAACAAGTAGTGTGATACTATAAATCAGATGTAATGGAACAGCTTGAGAGGGTGCACTGAAGTCCTACTTCCCCTCACCCCGTGTGTGTCCTAAAACGAAGGGAGGAGAGTTGGCAGAAACCCAGAAACCCCCATAAATTGCTGATTACATCATCAATAATGAGGTTCATCTTGCTACATTCTCTCTTCTGGTGTTTGAATCATTTCAGTACAGTGGAGTGTATGGGAAAATTCTTAAAAGGGATGCAAGTCAGAGAAGACAGAAGTTGTCACTGAACCCACTGTGGTGCAGAACGGAGGTGGGACATCTGCCTTGTTGTAATTCCAGCAACTACATGCTTTTTGTCAATGTTCTGTGTAATAACTTACGTACTTTCTTTACACATCAAGTGTATGAATAAGTTACCGAGTGGTGCATGTCTTTCCTTCCGAGACCATATCCTTCTCTAATATGATTTCTCTCTGATAAGTGAGGCCTCTTAATGAAATTTTTGCAATGTCTGCCTGTGCTCAGTTAACCCCTTTTGGATCTCTTAGGAGTTCTTTTTTATGTCCGTCTTCTGTTTTCAAGGTGTGCTTTGTTAAAGTTGAAAAACGCAGGAAAAGCAAACAAAAATACCTTTGTGCAGTGACACTTCTACCCCACTCTACCCAATAAACTCAATATCATTGTCCTTGAGTGTGAGACATTAACACCCCTTCTGTCTACAGCAGGAAAATACAACAGGTCCTTTTCTTGTTTTCTGACACAGAAGCTTCCAACTTATTAGCATTTTTTAAAAATAATACTTAATTCACATCCTTTATCAGACAGCGCAGTATCTTAATTTCTTAAAAGTAGGTTTGAGATGTTATATTTTTTTCCTGATAGGAATCTTGGGGCCAAATTCCTGGTTTCAGCAGGAGGCTAAGAATACACTTTCCTGATACGGTGCCTGGGGTGCCAGGGGAATAGGGGCAATGACCTGGGGGTGCATCATGTACCCACGAAGTGAAATGCAGCAGCCCCGGGGCAGATGGTGCCTCAGCACCGCTGTGACTTTGGCAAACCGACACATTCATGGCACTGATGGTGTAAATGTTTTGTGGCAACTGTCCAAAGCAAACAGCCGATTATTTTCCTAGTGATTGCTTCTTGGTGCTCTCCTCCTCCTTCACCTGCCCTAGAGAGGAGAACTTTCTTCCCTGTACTCTGTCCACTTGGATAATGGCAGAAATGGATTCTTTCTATAAAAATGCAGTGCTAGCACTGCAGTAGTCTGTGCTGTGTGGGACTCGGCTGTGTAATTATGTTCTTCCTCTGAGTTCCCTCCTTTTCCAGGCTCTTTTGTAGTTCCTGCCTGTGGCTGTTAACTGGAGCAGGGTGAGTGTGAGAGCTCACGTCTCTGCTGGCTCCTCTTTGAGCTGTTCAGCTGCTTCCTCTTCACCACAGCAGCAGCAGAGCTGATACTTCCAGAGCACTTCTACAGTTCTCCTGAGGTGCTCAGTGAGGACTTTGCATAAGCGGGTGGTGACCTTCTGCTGACTCATTTGCATGGCTGGTCCAGGTTGACTCCAGTAGTTTCAGCTGAGGAGCATAAACCGGTTTGTGTGCCCATTAACTTGTCAGAATAGTCAAGCCTGTGGGGAAGTTCAGGGCTATCACAGCGTGCATACGCAAACAAAATGTTTGGTACAATAAGTGGATAGGTCAAGAACAGAGTGGTAACTCATCCTGCTTGAAGGTGTGTTCTTGATTCAGTGAGCTGAAGATCAGTTGTTGTGCATCTGGGCAGGAACAATCCCAAGTTCCAGTATAGGTTGGGGCATGACCTATTAGAGAGCAGTGTAGGGGAAAGGGACCTGGGGGTCCTGGTGGACAACAGGATGACCATGAGCCAGGACTGTGCCCTTGTGGCCAGGAAGGCCAATGGCATCCTTGGGTGTATTACAAGGGGGGTGGTCAGTAGATCGAGAGAGGTCCTCCTTCCCCTCTACTCCGCCCTGGTGAGACCCCATCTGAAATATTGTGTCCAGTTCTGGGCCCCTCAGTTCAAGAAGGACAGGGAACTGCTGGAGAGGGTCCAGCGTAGGGCAACAAAGATGATTAAGGGAGTGGAGCATCTCCCTTATGAAGAAAAGCTGAGGGAGCTGGGGCTCTTTAGTTTGGAGAAGAGGAGACTGAGGGGTGACCTTATTAATGTTTATAAATATATAAAGGGTGAGTGCCACGAGGATGGAGTCAGGCTCTTCTCAGTGGCAAACAATGATAGGACAAGGGGCAATGGGATCAAGCTGGAACACAAGAGGTTCCACTTAAATTTGAGAAAGAACTTCTTCTCAGTGAGGGTAACAGAGCACTGGAACAGGCTGCCCAGGGAGGTTGTGGAGTCTCTTTCCCTGGAGACATTCAAAGCCCACCTGGACACCTTCCTGTGCGACCTCACCTAGGCGTTCCTGCTCCAGCAGGGGGATTGGACTAGATGATCTTTTGAGGTCCCTTCCAATCCCAAACATACTGTGATACTGTGATACTGTGAAACAGGAGTAGCATGGCAGGAATCCCAACTTTACAGAGCTATTTTTGGCTTTGGAAGCCCAGGGTTCATCTCTGTTTAGTGAATTCTGTAGGGTAAATGGGTGTTTAAGTTGTACTAAGTTAACTTGGCCAGTTTCTGGATAGCAGATGTCTACTGAAAATGGTTCCCAGCTTCCTTAGCAGTCATCTGGTGCTGTCTTCTTAACAGACTCGTGGAAGATTTCTGGGCAATATGACCACGGCATCACTCTGACCTTAACTCTGATAAATACAATGATAAATACAAACTGAGCCCCATCCTGTAGGTACTGGGTTGCTCCCAGCCTCTGAGCTACTTAGATTAAAGCTAGCTGGAGCATTCAGTGAAAAGAACTTCAGATACTGTCCTCCTCCATCAGATTTAAAAGGAGAGGGGTGTAGCTTCCGAATTGAAGACAATCCTCTGCTTTACCACTGTTGTCAGCTATGGAATCCAATACAGCACTTTCATCTAGTGACAGTGATGAAGTGGTTATTAAATGCAATAGAAATCATTCAGGCCCCTTTTGATTAAAAGTTTCACTCTTATCTCTGGCTTTCAATGTTCTTGGAAAAGAGCTTGGCAGAAATACAGAACCGGGGAGAGAAATCCTCCCCTTCTTTGTTGTTTTGGGGGGAATGGGGCTGTCAAACACAGAAAGGAAAACTTTTGCAGGTTTGATAAATTACCATCTAAATTTTAACCTTGAGAGGTCGGGGTATTTCTCCTCCCCAGACTGAATAGAGGGCTTTTCAGCAATGATCCAAGTGGCTTAATAGGTATGAAAATGTCATATTTTGGGTACTCATCATGGAATAAAGCACCAAACATTTGAGAAATAACCATTACTTTGCGTATAACATTCATCAGAGAAAGAGTGTGAAAAAATGTCAGTGCCCTTCTGTTAGCCAGCTTGTTTGAATACAAACATAAAATATTAACTTAAATCAACTGCAGGGCATTAAAAACTTGATGTTCTCCTTGCCCCAGAAGTACTTTGCTGATAAGAAACAAATTAAAAATGCGGAGTTTTCAAATAGCAAAAATGCTGCATATTTCAAATGAAGTTGGTCTTTTCATATGTAGCATTTTGGACTAAAAAAATAATACTAAATGCACATAAAAATGATTACTGTAAATGGTGAAGACATCAAAGTTTGACATCAAAGTTAAATGAAGGCACTGGGAAGTCTGTCTGTTTGATCTGTACATAAATAAGCTTAAAAAGAAGCCAGAGCTTTTTTGTACAGTTTGAACTGGGCAGCCAGTTCAAATTCTCCTGCATCCCAGGAATTCCTAAATTAGCTTAGATCGAAACATGGTCCTTTTTTTTTCCCCAATATGGTTCTGTGCCAATACACCAGGGAAAACGAGTTGGTAGAGGGCACAAGTCACAAGCTCTTATAAAATACTTTAAAATTCATATGTAGAGGGGACAAACTCTAGGATACTGAAATAAAAGCCTCTCTTCTAGTTTTGGAATGAGGACTATCAAAATTAAGGTAAATTGGTGATTCCTTCACCTTGTTGAAGCCAAGGCTTGTCTGGTCAGCTGTGGTCATCTTGGTTGTGTTTGAATTAGGAATATGGGTCAGAGTTATGTTAATTTATGTCAGGTAAGGATCTGCTACAGAACTGAGCTACACTAATGTTTTATTCAGCTCACTCTTGGGGGTAACAAACCAAACCAAATTACACCTTGAAATATGGATTCTGTAAGAAAACACGGGACTTGACTTCTTTAGTGCCTTTCACCAGAAGACTCCACCATACTTTCCAGCAATTAACTCTTACAGGAGTCTGCGTGGTGTGGGGGAATTACTCGGAGCTCTGGGAGCTCTTTCAGTGTGCGGCAAGTTCCAGCTCGTTTAGTTTGAGCTGAAATTGCGAACAACTAGAAGCAAGATTTCAAAGAAAACCACCTTGGCTCCTGTGACTTCTGTTTAGTGTCCCAAACCTTTTGGGACCAACAGACTTTCAACACTTACAGGTGAGTGATAGCAAAACATGCTCTCAAACCTGCTACCAATTTATCCTGTTTCATTTGGCCTCTAATCGCAGCCTCTCTGAGCACAGACCTGTCCCCAGTAACCTAAACTGGAGCCTCTGTGGTCTGAAGGAAGATGTTCTGCTTCGAAGAGCAACTCGAAAGGCCATACTTTATCTGACACAGGAGAACGAGCTGATGCTTCTCCCTGTTTGTAGCCCTGGAATGGGACGCACCCCGTCCCCAGGAAGGCAGGTGGTCTCCGAGGCGGCACATCGCAGCCTGTGCCTTTGGAGATGGTGACTTCAGAACTTCATCTGGTCCTGCTGTGTGAGGTCACTGGAAGGCAACCAGCAAGGTGAGCCTTAGGGGAGGACTTTGCCCTTCAAAAATTCAGCCACAGCCTCACAGACTGTGCCTCTGACTTATAAAAGTGTTATTTCTTCCTTGCTGAGAAAGTCAAAACTGTCCTCCCGCCATGTTCTCTTCCATTAAACAGTTCCCCGCAAAAAATTAATTATATTGTTAAGGTGGGGTTTGTTTTTCTTCCTGGGAAACTTCCCCTGAAATTGCTATAAGGAGAAACATAAAGTCTCTGTATCACTTTTCCATTTTCTTGCTGTGAGTGGGAGTGCAGGGAAGATGCTCTTTATGAAAATAGCTATTTTTTTTAAGTGAAAGAAATAATAAGAAACCTCCCCTGGAGTAAAAACACAGGCTGCATCCTCCGGAGGGATGGCAGCAGAGGTGGCAGGCTGCAATTTGGCACCGTGGTCTGCTTTTTTGGGCAACATGCTGCTTTTTATGCAGCAAGCCCAAATTTCAATGGAACCCCATGGGGGGACGAAGGTGGGGGGTAGCGATGGGGTCGCCCCCTCATTGCGGCACGATGCCGAGGCTGCTGGGCTCACCTCGGGAGATAAACTCACCTTTTCAACCTGACTCTTGTAGGTGTGTTTAATGTAGTTGCCGCTTAACTACATCTGCTTTGTTTTGGTTTTGTACAGGCTACTGTATTCACTGTTGCTTCTATTTAGCGCTAAGTCAAACTTCACGGGGACCTACAGAGCATCCGAGGGCTGAGGGAGGGGGGATGCAGAGATGGACAGTGTTGGTCTGTCACTGTGCTCAAAGTGAAACCGGTCTCGGTGTAAAAGTGGATAGCAGGCTGTCAGCGCCTGGCAAGCCGCTTTTCAGGTATGAAATTAGCTCGGAAATTCACATGGTTCTGCTTTGTGGACAAGAGGAAATACCAGGAGGACTCAGTTGCTATCGCCTGTATCTCCCTTACCTGGGAGAGCTTCTCTGCAAGTGCAATAAATCTGTTTTCCTATGAATGCAAGAGAGCTCTTGAAATAATCTCATTTCAGTCCCTCTTGTTATTTTTAATGGATGCCAGGATGAGCCGGTTGCTATGTATAGCTTTTTACATACAAATTTGGGTTTGAACCCAGCTGAATATTCTGTCCAATTAAAAGCAAAGTCTTTGCTGAAGCAGAGGCGAGGGGAACAGTGGGGAAGGCTTTCATGCAAATGAAAGAAACAACGAAAACAGGAGGACTGAATGTTTGTTATTCATACATATTCTTAGAAGTAATTATTGTTATTTCATTCCTAAATACTGCCTGCTTTAGGAAGAAATGATTGTATTCTAATAAGGACTTGTTTATTAAACTTGCAGTAACTGAAGTTGACTATGAATTATTAAAATGTCTGTGAGGTGCGGGGCTGTTTTACTTCTGCGAGGTGTCTGTAAAGAATAAAAACAATGTGAGAACATGCAGCAAAGTAGGAGAAGCGAAGTGTAAGGTAAGAACTATCCCAGGATCGATGGTCCCAGTCTGGTTGGGCCACAAGACAGGATTCCCAAAGCCTGAGCTCTGAACCCCCATCATCTGCAGGACATGCCCTGCCCTGGGCTGTGGGGAAGGGTCTGCGCTGCCCGAGAAAGCCAAGCTGATAGTTCACTGCTCTCATCAAATTCTGTGAGGCTAAGATGGATTTTTCATTTGAGAATTAAGGGGAAATGAGGGGTGGGGGGGACGAGAGTGCCAGGTGGGTTGCACATGACAAAGGAAGGAGGGGAAGGGGCTGGTCTGTGAGGACAGGGGGTGTCTATTTGTAAAGGACATGGTCTACTGGGGGATCTCCAAGTACTGAAAGCGTTTCAGCAGGGAAGAACAGAGCAACAGAAGCCTGGAGAACTCGGCAGATTTAGCCTTGTAAGAGGTTAATGGCTTAGCCCTTCAAACGTAGCAGAAAATGTGAGGAGGTTTATATGATGGCTTTGAGATATTCCGGCAATAAATGCAGCGTGATGATGTTTCCTCCATTTGCTCTAAGCCTTTGGGTTTACTCTGGCACTATGGGAAACTCAGGGTACATAAGAGAAAACAGAGCAGATGTGAATTTGTGTTGCAAAATGTGTGTTTTTCTTTATCACAGTTTACTGTGGAAAGGAAGCTTATGCCATTGCACTCTGTATCTCCCAGGCTTACCAGCAGTGTCAGAACCACTTGACCAAGTTTGAGAGATAAAGACAAGTGTGGAAGGGAATGAAGTTTCTAGAAAATCAGTGGCAGCTAAAGCAGAGATCCTGTAAGCACCTGAAAAAGAAAAACTGTGATGACCTCTAGAAAAGAGACCTTGTCCTGGTCCTACTCCAGGAAAACGTTCAGCTGAAGGTCCCATCTTCCTAGGGCATGAAGTCCATCAGTCACTTGACGCAAGACAGCAAAAAATCAAACTGCATTTTAAATGTTGTGCTAATGTTGGTGAATTCTGGAGAACTATGAGACTGAAAAGTCCCGAACCGGTGATCCACCTGATTTCAGTGGGACGTCCTGTGCTTAAAATCAGTTCTCGTCTGAACAGCAACTGTGCAATTGCAGTCTTTAATTTTTCCCTGATTCCTGGGAGTTGCTGTGTGGTTGTACAGTTTTGTCTAAGAGAAGTGTAAGTCAAATGATTCTTCTTTAAGCCCGACAACCTGCTGGGTGACAGAACACAGGTACAATCATGTACATATTTTTGATTGCTGGTTATTGTTATTCATGTGAGGTGCTGTAGGCATGTGTGCCTGTTTAGCTGAGTTCCCTGCTGTGTAGTCCTGCTTCTATCAGTCTCCCAGTAGAAGAGCATGTGCTGGCCCAGTGATGTCTGCACGTCCCTGTTTTCTTCACGGTGCTCATACTCCTAACATTTATAATTCAAACATCTTCAGAAACAAGTGACGTTTTCTCTTCTACAAAATAAAGAGCAAAATGACTTGCGTTAATTATTTCTTCTCGCTTAACTCACTTACCAGCTCATATATTACTCCAAGGCTTTTAGTGCCTTGGGCCAAAAAGGGTCATTACATCAAGCAGCCTAATGACCTGACCAAAGAAATGTAAGAGAGGGAATGAGTCCTTCTCTGCTGAGCTCTCTGAAGTCGTTAATGGACACCTTGGGAATTCTACAAAGCAACAGCTGGGAAACCAAACAGAATTGTTCAGTGTTGGATATCACTCTCGTGACATCTACGCTGTTACAAAGATTTACAGCTGGGATAATTCGATCTGGGCTTTTCCCTTTCCCCCATTGACTCAGATTTTGGAAGGCAGTCAGACCCTGAGAGCTGAGTTTTGCATAATTGAAGCACCAGAACATATTAACTGGAACGACTAATGGGGACGAAGCTTTTCCCTTCCTTCCAGACTGGCTTATCAATTATGAATTAGCGGCAATCTAAGATCAAAGGGGTTCAATTTTTGCAGCTGAATTTGAGGACTTTGGAACTGAACAGATGAAATGCAGTTAATGACTCATTTCAGGAAGGCAGAGACAGGAGAACTGATGGGTGGAATGAAGTGTTTGCTCTAATGTGTTTCTGAACATGGACGTACATTCTCAAATGTAAAACTGGATGCTGAGGTCAAGTAACTCATATAAAATGACGCTGTTAGTTCTCCTTGTGGGACATGACAGGTGGGAATCTGATCTGTAGCATTTTTCTTAATGCTGTATACGACCTAGTTATTGAGTCATACTATAGAAATGTATTAGGATTGCCATGTATTTGTTACACAAAAGGCTGTTTTGCATTAATACAACAAGTTCCATTGCTGTGGATGAAATACATCTCTCCAGTAAGAACAGCTCAACACATGCTTAAAACAGAAAATTATGAGTGTTGTAATTTAACAGTGGCCACAACCTGATGGAAGGACATTCAAAAGAGCAGGACTTAGCTACATGCTCCTTGGAGCAGTGAACAGTGAAGTGGTTTATGATTCAAGGTAGTAGATGGTGCCACAAAGATCTCAGAAGCCTTAGGGAACAAACAGTAATCTGCTGTGACTTCTGCAAGGAAAGTGGGTGAACACCGGATAAAACAGGTGCATCAGGTACCTATTGTTTAAAAGACTTTCCTCCTTGAAATGCTCTGGTTCTGAGTGAGTGGGACCCAGGTCAAAGCAGGTGAAAGGTGTTTGTAATTAGGGACTGAGAGCTTCTCCCCACAGCTGTTCTGCATTGCGGAGGTGGGAGCTGCACAGGTGGGGCTGGTGGGGAGGAGACGCCAGCCAGGGGCTTCCCTGCAGCCATATAAGAGAAATTGCTTATGCCTGGGGCCTGAAGGCAGCAGGAGCTTGTGAAGAAGTGTACTGAGGGGTCCTGGCAAAAGTGAGTGACTGGTGCAATAACACCCCTGAATTCCTAGAGGAAAAAATTGGGGAGGGTAGTGGGAGGAGGGGACTGGGGTGGACTGCTGAGCGCTGGGACCAGCCCCGGGGAAGCGACACCTCTCTGGTTTCCCAGCCTCTCTGTTCTAGCTCTGGGGCAGGTTATCTGCTCCCACTTCAAACGTACAGCAGAAAAAGTCAATTATATCTCATGCTTTTAAGGACAGTTTTCTTTCTGGCCTCAAAGTTGAAATTGTTAATAGGATGTTAGATAAATTTCATGCTGCATATTACTTTGTTTGGATAATGCCTTGTGTGTAGGGTTTTAGATTAATTTAAGTTTAATTGTTTCTTGTTTTGTTTGGATAATGCCTTATAGTAAGGCTTTTGAAATTAATGTGAACCTATTACTACATTATAATGTAGCAATTATGAAAATAATGAATTTATTATCATAACTGCTGTTGGAATAAAAAGGGAGGAGATCTTAATGACCTGGCTTGCCTGTTCTGATACAGAAGAAGAAAATATGGTTTAGAGTACTAAATTTTATATTCAAATAGTTTGATACTTGGGGAGAAACTTTCAAAACTTCACGCTTACCTGAGATGTGAAATGAATGTTTACTTTGGAACAGAAAACCCTCTTCTAATTAAGCTGAATGCAGAGGTCAACTAATACAACCTGGTTGAACTTTTATTCAGATTTTGTTTTCTTTTCTCTTAAGGACTTACACACTTATTTTTTTGAGGATCTCTAATGAAAAATGCCTTATTATTTTTCCTGAATTTTGCCTGTCACTCGAGCAAGCTCTGACTTTGGAAAGGTGTTTCCTCTGCACAAAGCTTTAGTGTTGTCTGCGCTTGCAGTGAGCAACACCTGGAAATGAGAATGTCTCCCTCTACAACACAGCAAGGAATCTGTTTAAATCAGTGATTTAAATGACTCTTTTTCTTTCTCTGGCTCAGTGATCTGCGTTTGTTCAGAAGTTAATGCTTTTCCAAGGGCTTTGCTGCTTACTGATACTGTTTTCATTCAGATATGTAATAATCCGTAAGTCTTTGTGAGAAACAATGGAAGGCATGACCTAGAGGGGTGGGCTTGCAGAAAAACAACTTCAGACAATTACTATAGGGAAAATACTCAGTCCTTGCTTAAAACTTTCAGCTGGATTTGCACCTGATGGTTCTGTCTTCAGGCCACAGTGTAAAGTTTGTTTCTCTAAAGGATTTTCTTGAGGAAGCAGATCTATTGCTTCAGAAGTCCCTGCTCTGTCTGGAGAGGGGTACAACCTGGTACACTGTGAAGGGGGGGCAGCGATAACTTTGTGTTATTTGTTATCTGAGGGTTTAAGTTTGCTCCAGAAAAGGGCAGCTCTGCCCTCTCATCCCTGGTTGCGAGCGGTCCAGCCCGTCAGGTCTCACCAGCTGGAGGAGGGTGTGGAGATGGGAAATCTATAGCTCAAGGGCTCTTGTTTGAGGTGGGGAAGAGATCTCTCTGCTACCTGAGTTTTCATGAACCTGCTTGGGCTCATTGCTTTGAGTATTTTGGGTTGGAAGGGGGGGAGCATCTCACCCCTTGGCTGGAGGCAGAGGGATGCTGTTCTGTACAGAGCCTGATCCAGGGGTTTCTGGAGGCGAAAATGTGTCCAAGCAAGGCTGTTGCACTCGATGGGCTGTGGGGTTGGGGGCTGGTCTGTGGAGTTAAAACCCATTCCCTATCTCTGCCATTTCTGTACAGCTCCACATCCTCTGGGCTCTCCCCTTGTGCTGCCAGAACACGCAGCAGTTTCATCCCCTGGAGCGTGCCAGCGATGTGAGCGAATAGGTCCTATCCCCTCTGTTTGCTGTTTGTTTTATTTGGTGTGTTGTTAACCTTTACTCAGTGCACTTATTTACTTCAGGTTTTAATAGTGTGATAAGGTCACAACAAATTTAGTGGGAGGCATTTTAAGCACTTTGCAGCAATAAATCACAGTGTACATCACCCTTGTGCAGTTTATCCAGAACCAGAGAAATCCAATTTGGTCCATAATATGAAGGCCAAAGAAAGCCAGGTATCATAGTGAGAAAGCTTTGACGTACGGCTCTGAAAGAACCTGCACGCTTCTCCTCTATAAATTAAGAGCTATTTTGCAGAGCTGACAAGTAGCTGATATTCTTGGAACCGGTCCTATTTGTGCCTTTCCACCCCCCCCCCCGCTTCTGTTCCAGCCTCTTGATCTTTCCTTTTAGCAAATCCAAAGAGGAAAAAAAAGCGGTATTTTCTCTAATGTAGGTTTTAAAACACTGGTGGTATGGACACATCTCGCACGTACAATGAACTCGCTGGTAGTGCATGAAACCCTAAAGCCTCAGGGACTCATCTCTGCAGGAATATGTTCTTATCTATTCCTTTATACACTTTTTATTTTTCCTTAGACAAGACAGCCTTTGCAGGTAGGATCAAACCAGCCTGCAGGTCATCCTGAGAGCTGCAGAGTCCTGGTGACCAAAAAGGAATAGATGCAGCTCTGTTCAAGAGCTGTAGATAAAGCACAAGGGAATGTGTCGTGGGCCACTAAACTGCTGGCCAGGAAATGGACTCGACAACCTGGCATATATCCTGCTTTAATTCCTGTTGGTTTATGGCCCCTGCAGTGCCCCAGGAGCCCTGCCAGTCATCTGACCTTACCCTGCCTTCAGTCCAGCCAAATTGAAAGGGTGTTGGAGAGAGGAGGGGGAGGAAGGGATTAGTTGCAGGCAGTAGTTGGACTCCTGAACTCTCTAAATGACCCCAAAGGAGATTGATTTTGCTGGTGTGTAAAGCCGAGCAACCACCTGGGTTTTAAGCTAACATTAAAAATTAAATGCCAGTTTCCATGTTATTAAAGGTGGAATAAAAAATGTTGCGCCTCACCATGTTCAGAGCAAGAAAAAGATGGAGACTTTGTAGAGCTCAGCAATGCTATGACTGAGTGCAAAAGCGGTGCAAAGAGGAAGGACAACCGTCTCCTTGGGTTTCTCCTTTGTCTGGGGAAAAAAAAAACCCTCTTTCCGAGTGACAGACAGTGCTGTGATCTCTGCCAAACTTGCCGGAGAGCAGTGTCTGTCTGTCTGTGCGAGCTGCACACCCGATGGATGCTCGAACTTGTCTGTAAAAACAGGTGAGGTGGTTTTGCTGGGCTCAGCTGCCTCTTGCTCAGGGTCAAGTGCTCCCTGCAAGAGCAGTTCCCTGAGTGATAGATTAAAAGCAGCAAGAGCTCATCAAAATCTGGATACATCTCGTTTAGGTAAATAAAACCTCGATTGTGGAACAAAGGAGGGACTGGATGAATTTTTTGTGGGGGCTACGAGTGAGAAGGCGTTTCCTTCTCACTGCCATGGGGGTGTTTTGGGTACACTTAACTATTGCTGGTTCTGACATTTTAATTTTTGAGTCCTTGCCTAATGTTTTTCTGAAGACTGTGGCTCTTTAAAGTGTCTGATTTTTCAACCTCCTATTTTCACCTGCATAAGTGGATCATGAATATCTGACCTGCCTGCATCAGCCTGGGAGGAAATCCACGAATTATTTTGGTCATGGAATTCTAGGCTTTTATCTAAGTACCTGTACTTTAGGAGCAGTGGAGCTGAGAACACTGAATGGATGAACAGCTGATGCACAGGACCTCTGTAACTTGATGGAGATCCCAATGACAGAACATAAATCTGTCTGTGCTGTGTAACTTGGGGAACAGGGGATGCAGGTTTAAATAAACTGGATGTGCCCTTGCAGTGAGCTACTGTAGGCATCAGCTCTATAGCTGCGCTGCCATAGAACAGATGAGAGCAAGAGAGTCACTGGGAACTGGGGCACTTGCCTTTAAATGGGGCCTGTGCTTCCATCCAAAGTACTGAGCCAGGATCTCCCTGCCAGGGGCCCAAAGCTGCAGCTCCAGAGCACTTTGCATGCAGAACAGCGTCTCTCCATCTTTAATGCCTAACTATTCTGATCATCCTCTTTTAATTTTTTGCTGACTAACTACATCCATAACTTCTTTGCTCTAGTAAAAATCTGCTTAATGCACAGCCATGTTGTAAAGCCAAGCTACAGTTCCAACATGTCTAATCCGAAAAGAAGCATTTGTTCAGAAAAGATCCATTTCCCTAGGAAATGTGCTTTGATTTGCGAAACAGAAAATGTATTCATTTAGCTGAGCCATTTGTGTGACAGGTCACTATTTCACCCTTTTGGTGCAGTAAAAGTTTATTCTTTTAATAGGTTTTTTGCTTTTCGGTTATTCGTTTCCAAAGGACTCACTTGAGTGCTGCAGCTCTGATCTGGAGTACAGAAAATTAATTCTTTTTATGGTAGTCTATTCCTTTCACGAGTCCTCATTTTAAGCGCAGCTCAACTATATTACAAATAACAGTATGTGGTCCTAGAGGGAGCACCAAACCTCTAATTTAATATTGTATTAGAGGCCTTGTAATGTCAGTGCTGCCGAATTGAACTTTTCTCTTTTGAGCCACCTTCTGTGTCCCAAAGGGAGTTGTGAAATACCGGCCTGGCTGTTGTGTGTGTGGATGCTGCTGCGTGTGTGGGTTCATTCTTTGGATTTTGGTTTTTGGATTTTCTGGTCCTGAGCCTCATTAATAGAGATTAATGTCCAGAATTAACACAGTCTCAAGACTTGGGGCAGGGGGGTGGGTTGCATTGGACTAGATGACCTTTAAAGGTCTCTTCCAACCCAAACTGTTCTAATAGTTCTGTGACCCTGTAATAAATAGGAAAATACTGTGTGCATAATTGTGTTACTCCTGGGGTTTCATGGTGGGATACTCTACTGTGAAGGCACCAGAACCCATGGAGATACCCCGCGCTCCTTGCGCTGATGTGCAGGTGGTCCCTGACAGACCACAGCAGATTCTACCTGGTGCCTTGGGAGAGGACTCCTGTGTTTCCAAGGTCAGGCTTGGGTAGGGTGCTGTGCATCCCATTCCCTTTGTATTTACTCCATTTGGTGTTTTGAGAGAGCCTGGAGGGGATAAAACCTTACACATCTTGGTTTGGTAGCTGTAGAATAGAGTTAATTATAATTATAATCTTCTCAGTTATAAAAAAGAAAAAAAAAAAGAGACCCACATTTGGGGGTTGGGATTGAACGACTCAGAGTCTTTCAGTGGCACCAGAATGCACGATTTCATTCATCTCTGGGATGAATTGAAGCTCTGAGCTCTTTTTCACCTCTTCATTTTTTTGCAGGACTTTTCCACCTTCCGTTCTGAACTTGCTTCTCCGGCTGATTTTTCTCTGGGTAGGTTTCCTCCCTGTTGCTGACAGATTATCTAGAGCTGGTGCATCTTTTCTAGAGAAACCAGCTGAATTGATTCTACTTATTCTCCATGCAATCTAAAGCTAGGCGTGGTTCAGCAGAACTCAACCACTTTGCCCTTGAGATCAAATCCCAACCTCCAAGACGCATCTTTGCTGTTGCGTTTCATTCTCTATGGACTGAAGTGCCTGTCAGGACTTTTTTGTGAGCGTGGGGATGAGATGATATTCTCCACCTTGCTTCAGCACGCTGACAAGGCACTAATTGTTAAATACTGATGGGTCTAATTTCAGTTTGCTTGTGCCATGTTGGTATCTCATCCCATGTAAAATCAGAGCCCCTTTTGCAGGACTATAGTTTGTATGTGAGCAGTGATTTGCCTTGCAGGAAAATATTATCTGGGTAGCCAAGACAGAGAGCAAGAAATAAAAACATGTGCCCTTTTCTGTAGGGAATTTAAGGCAGAGGGAGAAGAGGAGCAACCTTCCCTAGGAAACATGCTAGAAGCTGCAGCAATGATTTTGAGGCTCCTCTGGATGTTGGTGGCAGTGCAGGAAGCAGGTGAGATGCTCCTGGGTGGAGGTCTGTGACTCTTCCCTTGCTTGGGGGGAGTGTCTGAACAGCACAGGCTTCCTTGTGAAACAACTGTTCATTATTATTTACTATGGTATGATTTCTGCATTGGCAGCGCTCGGGTTCCCAGCCTTGTGACACAGGATGCGAACACCGTGTTCCTGCTGGTGGGGCTGGAGATCAGGGACTGTTGAGCTCCAATGGGAGCATGTGGAACTGGAGGAGATGCTCAGTGAAAGAGGAAAATGTCACACTTTTGGGATGCCATTTATAATTGTGCTTGTAATTGTTACCTTGCTTTGAAAGACTTTGTGAAAGTGTAGACATCTGGACTCCCTCAGCATTCAGTTGTTTTCAAGAGGCATATTGTGAGTGGTTGATGGGACAGAAATAAGGAAACTGGAATTCTCCCAAATGGTGACTTGCTTTTGATTGTCTCATTAGCAGAAGGTCTCCCTTTCAAGGTGACTTTATTAATTGGACCCTTTATCATCTCTTACATCCCAGGGGAAAGTGAACGATATCAGTAACTGTGTGTGGCCCTGGCTACAGAAGAAACAGACAGCTACCATCTGCAAAATTGAGCACTTTCCATCAAAAATTAATTAAATTAGCCCAGATTCCATAAGTAATATGACCAGATCTCCCCTGTACCTCTCAAGAGAAGCACGTTCTAAGTCAAGTGCACCCAGAGACCATACTTGGAAATGAGGCAATTATTAGTTTAATTTAGTCATCAAATTAGTTTTACAGAGGTGGAAAATGCCAGTCACTGAAGGAGGTGGCAGTGGTGTGTAGCGCATGGCGTCCGCTGGCTCCAGCGGAACAGTAGTGGGGGCAGTGAGAGGATGGACAGACAGACGGACTGTACTGTCTGACCGCTGGCAGTGTCCAGGCCACCCTTAGCCGGGAGCAGCCTGTTAGTCTGTTCTCTTCATGCTTTTCTAGATGGGTTTTTATTGTGTCTGCAGCACAACAGCATCAAAGAGGCATAATTGAAGGGTGGCTGTTATATTGCACAAGCTCCAGAGATCATAGAGAGGTTACGACTGGGATCCGACCAGGGCTCTCAGACAACAGCTCGCTCATCAGCCACAGAAGAGAAGCAGTCATGACACCGAAATTAGAGTCTGATAGTAGATAGTTTGACTACAGCCCTAAGCACTGACACGAAATGCATTAAGTGACCTGTCACATGTGGTTTGCTGTTTTGCTTATCTTCTGCCCTGGAGATGACTGTGTGTGCAATGAGTTATTTGTAGTGGTAGGAAATTTTTTACATAACCATACGCTCTTCTGTGTGCTGGAGAAAGCAAGCTGAGATGTGGAAGTAGTTGCAGCAGAGATTGTAGTGATGCTCCTTTAATCGCAAAAAAACTGTTTTACCTCATGGGTTCTGATCAGTTCCCAAGAAGGTTATTACGATGGAATTATTTAATAAGCAGCTGGAATTCTCCTTTATTGCAGGGAGTCGTATGCAGCACAGAAGTCCTCATAGTTGGGTGTAATTGGGTTACCTCAGGTTTTCCATTGGTTTTCTGTCTGGGACAGATTATACTCTTTTTGTGACAAAAATATCTGCTTTAACCAACAATGCCACCTGAATCTGTTTTCCTTGACAGTTGAGAGGCTTCTTTTTGCTGGTACACACGGATAATTCAGGCAAAATGACTTGAGATCTTTGGGTGATGGACAAAAGTGAACTTATCTTGTTTTGAATATTTTGAATTGGTCGAAGTAAAAGAAACCCAACAATGTAGTCTTTCCTTCACTGTTTTGTGTATTAGAAAAAGTCTTAGACCCAGGTCTGTAGTCAGAGATGTGATACCTTGTGGTGTGTTAGAAACTTTGAGTTGGATAACCTTTCCTGTCCAGCACCTTGATTCAGGCTTGAAGTGAAATAAGACAGGAGGGAGCACTTGAAGGTAAATATTCAGTGCTCTGTGTGGGGAGTTTAGCCATCCACATGATTGCCATTAATGATAATGATGATTGTGAATCTACATTCTCATGCATCAGGTTGCAAAATTACCCCTTTGGTGCTATTGGAGCATCTCTTGAGGTTCTATCTTCGGTTTTTGCTATCAGCCAGACCACCTGCCTCTTCTCCAGAGCCTCCCAGGGGATCCACTTCACCAGTATTTTGTAACAGGTCTCATTATCTGGGGCATTTAATCAGTATTTACCTTAAGGAGAAGACTTAAATAATCCTGCCAAGGTATAATAATAAAAACTGCAAGGGACAATGAAAAAATCTATAGAAGTTTCTTCTTTGGTACCAAGTACACGGAGCAAGACCCTGCCAAGTTCACTGACATCTTCCTCCTGGGTCCTAAGTGACCTCTTCTGTATCTGCAGGAAGAGTTTCTACTGACAATTTAGTCACATATGTACAATTTGATCACTTCAGGAGCAGGAACTGCAGTGGACTGCCAGGCTCTCCACCCAGGGGGTTAATTCATGCATCTGTGGTGAAGAGTGGCATTCATGAATTGATCTGTGGACAGCAGGAGCTGCTGAGGGGCACCTCTGGCGAAAGGTGTCCCTGCTCATGGCAGAAGGGTTGGACTAGCTGAACACTAAAGGTCCCTCCCAACCTAAAACATCCTGTGATCTACAGAGCTGCCCAAAATTTCCACTCCTGTAGCAGTCAAAGGCTTTGTTGTGAAGTGGTCCATTGCTTCCAGGCAGAGATTGCCCAGGGAGCTCCTCACCACCCAGGGCAGTGATGACCAAGTGCACGCAGACACTTGGTTATGTCCCTGCTGGTGCTTGAATTTCCTACTTAAACTTGCCACAGACCTCGAGTTATGTTCTGGTTTTCACGTCTGTTAGGAAAGTGCAAGGAGCTTGTGGTGTGTCTACCTGTGAGGTCACAGCGCCAGGCAGAAGCCCTTTTCCTTGCTTTAAAGGGTGTAAAATAACCTGGTATGCTGCTCCTGCCTTACACTTTGGCTCATCATGGTTTCTTTTCTGTGTGAATTAGCCTGTGTTGAACTTGATCATCTGCAACTAGATGCTTTCAGGTCTTTGCCAAGTATCTCTGCTAAAATTCATTGTTTGTTCCTGCCGTTAATCACTGCATCCATGTAAGATTAACTGGTGGCTCTCGGTAATCAGTTAACCAAGAGTCATGTGCAGGGGAAATTGCTGAATTGCATATGGATGGCAGAAGATGATTCTTCTCTGCTTCCTTGCATTCCTGTTCAGATCTGACAGTCACTTGTGTTCTTCTTTAGTGAATTTTAATGCACTGGTGCCTGCACAGCCTCTGATCAAAGCAGTATTGTCACAGTGCTGTAGTGAGGTAGATCACAGAAAACATATTCCATGGTTTCACCTAAATGTTTCTTTATTGTTGTTTTTCCCTCTTGCTGATTCTTTGCTGTTACCCAGCACCAAAGTGATGAGGTGTGGCACTTTGCTGCTGCTAGCAGTGTTCAATGTTCTGAGCTTGTTGGTTTCGCTGGGAAATATCAGTATTGCAGCAAAGGCCACCTGGCACAGGAGAGCTGCAGTGATCTGTGGACCCATTAATAGCCGCAGGGCTCAGTGATGCTTTGCATCTCCACAGTTGAGCAGTGAGCCAAGGAGTAAAGTAAAGCCAAGCATAAGCTTTGCTTTACCAGATGGTTTTTCAACCGCCATTTAAGTCAGCCTAATTTTTGTTTCAGCTTGTTGGTCAGACTCAGCATGAGCACACAGTTAGATAATCTGATCCTCCTAAGTGTGTTTGAACAGTGTTGAAAGATCACACGTTTGTGCTGAATCCAGAGCCTGGACTATAGGCTTGATCCAGTTTAGCATCTGAGTTTCTGTTTCTTAAAGGTGTGTCCTTCAGTTTGTCTCTAGGTGTGGTGAGACAACATTGTCTGTAGGAAACTCTGATGGTGGGAAGGGACTTTTACTGTTGGGATGTCCAGGCCAGCTCCATGCTGGGTGTGCTCTGCTTCCCAGCACTGGGGCTAAACCATCCTTGGTGCAACCTGCCAAACCCAGCGCTGATACACCATGAAGGGATCTGACCCAAACTGCAGTTTTCTTGCCCACTTAAGGGTGTTTACTTAGCTTTGCCAAAAACACGGCATGTGAAAATTGCTTTTATTACCAAAAAAATAAGTTTGCAATAAAACCTGTCTCCTTGGGTGCGCTAATTCTATTTTACGAAGAAAGAACATATTGTTTTAATTAATCATATGAAAGCAAAATTAGCATGATTATGTGAAAGGTGCTGTAAATCATTCTGATCCACATCGTCGAACAAAGAGCACTTAGTTATTCCAGAGTTGTTAAAGATTTTATCTACCCAAGTGAAAATTCAATTAGTACAAACCAGTCTCATATAAAACTAAGGATTCTGACTGCAGGAAAAACTTTGTGTCTGAATACTACCTTGTGCCAGTTTGATAAATTACTGTAATTAACTGTATCCCACGCAAGCTAAACAAAATTTACAGAAATGTTGTTGTACAAAAGGAATATCTTCTCTCTGGTTCTTAGGTAGAAATTCAAATAGTCTCTGTAATGTTGTTCTGTTCCACATCAAGGTGAAAATACTGCCAACAAATGCTGACAGCTCTGAAACTCCTTGTTTTCAGGTTTTTTCCCCCTCCCGCTGCATTAGAAACAGGCACTGCACTTAACATGTTTCAATTAAACAACTTGAATTCAATTAGTTAACCCAAGACATTAGTAGTGATAGACAAACTAAGAAAGCAATGAGAATGTTTGGAAAAAGAGCTGTATTCCTGTCCCTGGTCTAGCAGGGAGACTTGCAGAGGTACCAAAGAAAGGGGCAGAAATGGTGGGTATGGCAAGTTAGGTGAGAATACATCAGCTTTGTGGAAAAAAATAACTGTAGAAATAAATGGGTTTGTTCTTGAACATATCTTTCCTCACCTGTTAATTATATTTGTCAGGTTTTAGTTGAATTCTCCTGTAAGGAAAAACCACTGTCAGTGTCTGCAGGGTCAGGCTCTTTGCAGGTATGTGGATGTGATGACATATTGATAGAGTTCTCTGGTTTGAGGCTGGTTTCTGTGTTACTGTCATGCTGTGCTGCTCTTCATTTGTCTTACAAAACACCTTATTAAGCAAACAGTGGTGGCCTGTTCTGGTGAGAGTAGTTGAGTCGAAGTGTTTTAATATTCCAGGGAGGGTTTTCTGAGTTTTGTGTAGATGGGGTTAGGCAGGATATGTGGCATCCTATAGCCAGACATCACTATATTTGGGGACAATTATCATTATAATCCCTGAATAGTCTGCTCTGGGCAAACCCCAAAGATTTTGTAGGCTAGTCTGCTATGGACTGGACCACGTGTGTCACAGAAGGCAGTCTTCCAGGGTCTTGAATGTAACTGCTACATGTTCTTGTTGGAAATGTGGTTGTTCAAGATTGGGTACTGTCTGGTGTCCTTTATCCATCTTGTCTTGGGCAGTCTTTCCCCCAGAGAAATGGGGAACACCATGATAAAATTGTACAATCTGAAGGAAGGGAGAATGAAAACTCAACCTTTCTTTGGATGCTTGAGTGTGAAATGTGTTCCTTCTCTTGTCTTGGCGATATGTGTTTAGATTTTTGGGTAGTTTTAACTTCTTTTCAAATAAACAGTCCAAATATGCATCTGGAGGTAGCGCTGTTTGCCAAAAGTGACACATATTAAGGATCACACCAGTCTGTCAGACTTATGGGGTCACTCTTGCTTTTTGGACCGAACACAAAAAACCTGGATGCAAGTAAACCTTGAACTGTAAAATGGACCAGTGTGTGTCCCTGGCCTCCTAATCTTGCAACTAAACCTTATGGCAGATCTTGGCATATATGTTAATTGAATGAGTAAGGTTTCTGGATAAGATCCCTGTGCATTGTACTCATTGTACTGATCAGCCTTGTTTGATTTAGAGGAGGGAAAAACCTTACAAACCACAGAATTGCTGGCACTGCTTTCTGTAGCACCTGAAAGTGTCTTGGACGTTTCCCAAACACGTAATGACCTGGTCTGATTCTGCCCCTATTACAGCTCAAGCACTGGGAGTCCTGGGGTCACATCCTCAGCTGGAATAAATGAGCATTTCTCTGATTACAGTCAAAGTTCTCTGCCAGTCGGCATCATCTGAGGAGCTGGCTTCTGTTTTTTAAGGGAAAATGTGGATAAATGTAAGTGGTAGCAAATAGAATACAAATGGCTGTAGATTTAGGGAAGGCGAGTAAGTGCGGCAGGGGGAGCGAGGAAGAGTGGATGATAGCAAACACTTGAAGCAGCTGTCACTGCAGTTCAGATTATTTAAGTGAAAACATTTACCCACAGCACGAGTGAAAAATCCGTGTGGCTAAAGTTACATTTAAGCTGGTTCTCTTGGACATAAACAGGGAGGAAATTCCTTTTTCCACTTAAAAAAGAAAAAAACAAAAACAAAACAATAACCCTCCCAAAAAAACCCACCAAAGGCAACAACAAAAGCAAGTAAAGAAACCCCAGAAATAACCAAACCCCCATGAGGATGAGGGGGTCATTAGAATGTCACTTACACCCCCTGAGCAACCCCCCGATCCACAGAAGCTCCAGATCTCTTTCCGGAGGAAACTACTGTTTCTCAGCAGCTTGCTTTCCCTGCCAGTTTAATTTCAAGTCAGTTGGATTTCAGGCTTCCTCCTCTTAATCCCCACTTATTTCTTTAAACAAAAATGGTCAACCGTTCCGGGGCAAGGTGGATTAGTGGAAGCATTGTGTGTGTTGGCAGTGAATGATCTCTCGATGAGGGAGAACCCCCAGCGTGTTTTCTCCTGGTGCCAGATTAGCTCTGCTGGTCCCTGCCGAGTGAGGAAGTGGGTCATTGCTAATGCTGTTTGATTTTTTGCTTTTCCAAGATGAGCTGTGGCTGCCTTAGGTCCATCTGCCTCGGCTATATTGTTGGTCACTCCTAAGCCTCTGTGCCTTTCAAGAGCAAGATGATAGGGGTGACACTTTTACAGAGCTGAAGTGGATCAGTTGTGGGATTTTGTTACTCTTTTCAGATGTCAGCTGCATTCCTCACTGAGACACAAGTTCATTTTATCCAAGTCAGACTTGCTGGGTTGAGAACCTCATCTCCTATCCTTTTGCTTCTTACTTAAATCCCACAGTGATACCTTATGAAACAGGCAATTGTACAACTGCCCGCCTCACTCATCGCAGGCTTAGGGCAAAGTTTTGGGGAACAGTTTTGTTAATTACCCCCTTAATGAAATCTGTTCCCTTTGCTGACTGCTGGCTACTCTAAGACATATTGCTACTCTCTAAATAAGAAGAGACAGGACTAGCAATTTGCTGGCTTTTGTGCAGTTGAGGTACTCAAAATATTTCTTTGGAAATAGAAAGGGCACAACAAGAAGCAGCCAGTCCTGTTACTTTTTCTTGCTCCAGCTCAAGGATTTGCCAGTAAATTAAAGAAAATGTTGTTCTGGCAAATGTGTGTGTGGGTAGCAGCAGGTGCCAGTGGCTGTGCCCAGTGTGTGGTGCCTCTGCCACTGGTTGCCCTGGGACAGGAAATTTGCTGCTGTGACTGAGTCACTCCTGTGATGCTGGGGTCGAGGTCTGGGTGCTTGAGCTCAAACCTGGGCTCAGACTGCTGTGCCAGCCTACGTGGGTGGCTGTCCTTGATAACCGAAAATCAATGCCAAGGCTGCCCTCCCCATCTTCTGCACTGATTTAGAAGTCAACTATGCATTGTGTAGTTTATTTGTCCTTTCCTCTTTGTTCCCCCTTATGCTTTCTTGGTCTGTTTTCTGAACAAACATTAACTTGTATAATTTTATTGGCAGTCAAGCCGTGGTGGAGTTTATTTGGTTAGTCGCTTTTTGTTTCACAAAATTAATTAGATAAGGATAGATTTAAGTGGCTGTGGAAGTCAGCAATGAAACATTACGTTCTCGTTAGATGGAATAATACAGTTGTTGTGCTGTAATCTGCAGAATCTCCACAGAGTCAATGAGACAGACAGGAGTGAGAGCAGAGGAAGGTTTGCAGTGATGTCTTGCCAAGGGGGGGTGGCAATTGGATGGTCACCTGTCATCAATATGCCATTTTCAGAAGGGGCATCCTTCTTGGTCAGAGCTATGGAGCATGACGAGGAGGCTGTTCCTGGCCTTCAGGAGCACAGTCAGCACTTTTGGCGCATCTCCAGGCGCTTGGCTGTCCTCCTCCTCCTCCTCCTCCCATCGCTAAAGGGCTCCCTTCCCTGTCACTGAATGCTTCCCACCGCGGAAGGCAAAAATTGTTCCTTCCTTTATAAATAAAGAGGAACAGAGGGGAAAGGAAGAGGAAGAGGAAACAGAGAAAATAAAATGGGACAGAAGAACAAACCACAGTCTGTGCAGCAGAGTCAGACCGAGTCTGTCCATGCGTTCAGGTTGATGCACTCAGTCATGCGTGATTTGGAGCACTTTAAGGTGCTTTTTTGTCATCATAAATGATACCATGATAAAAATAATAAGGCTTTCTGTTGGGATGAATAAAAAATCAAATCTAATATTAGAGTAAGATAGGATTTAAATGTTGCGCTAGGTCTAATAGCCTAAAAAATAGCTTCCAAGGACCCTGGTTTTACCCATTTAGAGTTCATACCTCCATGTAGAAACGGCTGTTGTGGAGACTAAATGGAAATCTTATACCTGGGAGGATGGAGCTCTGCTTCTGCAGAGAGGATGCGCTGTGTGAATGCTGAGCTGCAGTCTGAAAGCAGAAAGGTGATCGAATTCCTGGGAGACAAACAGCTGGAGCTGTGCTGACATATGGCTGGGGGCACAGATCTGGGGGTGGATGAGGCCCTTCTATAAATAATTGCTGAGGAATACAGCACACAGGATGCAAAGGACAGAAAATAATGCCAAGGACAAAAATGCACAACTAGGGAATACGCTGAGAGAGTGGAATGAATGATATAGTGAAAAACAAACCAGAACAGGGGAAGGTTCTGGTGTTACAGCAAATAATGATGCATCTCTCCTGCAAGTACCTCAAATGAAAGGCACTTGATGAAAGTGGTTTATAAGCTGTACACGGGATCAAATTCCCACTGAGGCCTGTGGAATTGCTCTCATTTATTTTTTTTTTAATGAGTTCATTTGGGCTTTGTGGGCCACATTTTGATCCATTATGCTTTGTGGATGTTTTCTTACTGTTCTGGACAAATATAACAGTTGGTTTCAGCTGGACTGTTTGAGCACTAAGACTGTTAATTGTGAGTTAGGATGTTCCTGTTGTTGTTTGGGATCATAAACTGTAATGGGATCGAGAACCCCTTTGCCTACCAGAATGAAAAGAAGATGATTCTGTTACCAACACAGATAATGTCCTGGTGCAAGATGACATAGCTGGGGAAATAAGACTGTAAGGAAGGACAGAGAGCTGAGAAATTGTTTGTTTGCTCTCAGACCTTCTAGTTAATGGTACTACCAGGACATTGACACCTCTCTGGGTTTTCTTTCTTTCCTTCTAAATTACTAAAACAAACTATCTTGGTTTATTTTAAAGTTTATTGTGACCATGTAGTACATAATTGCAGATTTGAGTGTAAATCAAGGAAAGACACCTGTGACTTGAGTATCTGTGAGCCAAAGGGATAGGACACTAAAAGTGAAGTGAAGCAGGAGAGTGGAGAGAAAAAAAGAACTAATTAATGCTTATTGAGTAAAAATATTCTGCTCTTTATCTGTGGGAATTAGCTTTAGAAAGAATTAGATTTAGAAGATACTCAGGCAAGCTGATCTCGTGTGACATGGGTTTTGGTGTAACACCGAGGCCAGTGTTATTTGCAGAAGCATAGACACCAAGGTCATGTCTTTGAACTACATATGTTTTTGATGGGAATAAAAATGAAAGACGTGCCTGGTGTCTTTGAACTGGTATCAAAAACAAGAGCTAGAGGTCAGGGAGTGACAGTGAAGGAATGGATGCACCCAAAAGATTCGTGAGAAAAGTTTCTTCAGCTGGGCAGAGCACAAGAAATTGGCCGTGTAAAAATACTCTGCAAGAAAATGCTTAAAGGGAGCAAAATGGGTTTGTATTAGAAAAACAGTGCTGCAGCGTGTAATCAAATCTTGCATTGAGTTTGGAGTGATGGCTGGGCTGGTGCCTCAGAGGTCAGCTCTGGAGAGCAGCGACAGCTGCTGTATTGCTGGAAGACACCAAAAGAGGATATGGGACAAGACGGGTTACCCCCGTGCCGTTGATAGGGGACAGATGCTCCTCTCCCATGCAGCTCATACAGTAGAAAGGACTGGTCAGTCTGTGGGTGAGGTGAGAGAGGCGATGGGAGGTACTTGAGAAGTTTAGTACTAGTTTCTATCTACTTCCTGCTCTTTTGCAGCTTGTCCTGGAGTTTTCATCCTTGAAGACATCTTAAGTCCCTGCCATGGAGCTGCCCAACATGGCAGCAATGCTCTGAGCTGTGGCACAATGGGCATATGTCCAGCTGTATGGGGAAGAACAAGGGTCCCCAGCACAGAGCTGTTGCTGGGGACAAGTCCCCTAGCAGGGCTCCTGCCTGCGTGGGGCTCTTTGCTTGCAAATAATGTGTCTGCAGCAGGGGAGCCTGAGGCAAAATGTCTCCTAGAGATAAAGACATTGCAAGGAGTGTGTTTGAGGTGCAGGAGACTGAGCCGCATGTCTACGAACAGTTTATAGACGTCAAATGTCTATAATATATTTCTTAATTCCTGACGCTGGGCAGCAGCACAGCACACGGCTGCACCAGGAGCCCTGCACAAACCACAGGCTGTTCCACCCATCCAGCACAGCTGTGGCTCTTCGCTTCCCCAGCATTAAAGCTCAGCTGAAACAGAGCCCCTCTGAACTTTGTTGATCTTAAGGAAAAATTTTGCATTGACTGTGGGGCTCTTCTTTTTGTTTCATTCACAATCACTGACCATTATTGGCCACTTCCTTGTTATGTCCTCCTCCTGTCTGTGATTCTGTCTGCGTTATCCATCCATCCATCTGTGAGGACTGTTGTCAGAAAGAGCTGTTGCTCTTGATGATTGACAAAAGGAAGGGCATTTGTCCTTTTGTCTATCAGTGTGATAAGCAAATCCAGTGCCAGTCATTTGCATGCAGAGAGGACTGTTTCATTAAGAATTTCATTAAGATGGTAATGTTTAATGTTTCCTGGAAAAAATGAGTTTTTTGGGTTGTTCAATTATATAATTAAAGTCAGAGAATTAGGGAAGATTGCAAGCTGCTTGCATAATGTGGGCAAGTTTAATGGTAGAACTTGTAAATAAGTTCAAAGGAAATGAGCTTTCTTTATGTTACTTGCCTTGAATGGAGTTTGCCTCCTGCAAGGGTGAGGGATACAGAAGAGGGCAGATGGAGAGTTAACAGGCTTTGACAGAAGAATGTGTTAACAGATAAATCTCATTTTTCTCTAAGTTTGAGCAACAGCAGACAGGTGACCTGGTAAAATGCTGAAAGTGCTGTGACTAGCTGGGCTCAGCCTGTGGGCTCACTGGAAATCGCGTCTTGTGGGGGCTGAGATTTAAGAACATTTCTTCCACTTTATTTAGCACAGCACTAGGTTACAACGGCATTGGCCTACTATTTTGCAGTCTTGCATTAATTTGTTGCCTGTGATGTTATTTATATCTCTGTTCCCACCATGAGTGGGGTTTGAATGCTTGCTATGTATGTTGTGCCAGAACTGGCTGCCTGCTCTGTGTGCGTGTGCAAGGGAGGAGTGTGCAACGCTGACCTGAGTGAAGGCCAGGAACTGCTGTATAAACAGGCTCGTATGCTGAAGTCAAGGTATGTGAGATGTGCACACACATGTATGTATACATGTGCATATCTACACACATGCATGTATGTGTAAATGTCTGTATATCTGAGAAGAACAAACGCAGACACTGTAGCGCTAATTCCTGAAGGTAACAGAATATGCCCTCTCTGCTTTGCTATAGAATAGGTTTCTTTCAAGTCTAAACTTAAGGCACTGAGAATGGTTGAAGAGGGATCCTTTCCTCTATAGGTGACAAACTCTTAAAGATAACTGTGCTCCATGGACACAGTTTCCACCGCAGCAGGCTGGAGGTCTGTGTCTGCAGTTTGTCCAAATCCTACCTGCTAGAAGGGGTCTCCCAGTCACCCTGGGTTTCCCAGAGCACTACAGGAGCTGAACCTGGCGTTCGTTAGCATCTGGATGGCTCATTAGAGTCCCTGACTCCTGTTCTGCACCAGGACGAGTTATCATTCAAGTGGGGCATCTGCCAGGGAGCTGCTGTGCTCTTGTCTGCTGAGGGTGACCAGCTCTGTGGAGTTATTTCAGAAGATCTCTGAATCTTTTCATAGCATCCTTTAAATGACAGTCCTGAAAAGGGACATAAAAAGGGAATTTATTAGGGAGAATTCCCAAGAGAAGCTCAAGCAATATAACACCTTAAAAAGAAAATGGTGACCTGACAACCCTGCAACAATAAGTCATGTATTATGTGCTTCTCTTTTTAGTGCTTTATATAGCTTATTTTAAGGAGATGACAATTTTGGATGCACCATTATTCTTTATAAGGAAGATCTATATATGAGTGATTGAGAATAACAACTCCTTAGGTTTGGTTGGGTTTCTTTATTTTTCACGGTGTCCTAGTTCAGTTCATTGTGAGCTTTTATTTAATTTGTGACTTTTGAAAGCTGGCCAGCATATTACTAATTACATATGGAAAACAATGGATATGGATTAATTTATTCAATACTCTTTTCCTTATCCAGCTTGTGAAAGATTCACAAAGATTTCCTTAAATTTATTAGATCACATGATTTCTTCCCCTTCAATATGTATTTTTTAACCCCATCTTGGGTTGTGGGCGGTCTGGAGCATTTCATTTGGAGTATGTGGTGGTGGTACGTTTTTTGTATGTGAGATCAGGCTGTGTATTGGCTGGTGTTAGCAGTGTGGTCTTGGTGGCAGGGTTCCTCTAGCCCCCCAGTAAGATTACACCTCAATATCTATTCCCTGTTCTTGCAGATTGACACTTTTAATTATTATTTTCTCCCTCTGCTCCCCCCCTCCCCAACCTCTGTGCATTCAGCAAATCTTTTCAGCACATTGGCAAGAATGATGCATAGGTCTTTCATTATTATTTATCTGTAATGTATTATGAGTCAATGAATCACATATTTGCCTTCTGCTTGATAAATATTTGACTGCAGGGAGAAATATACCCAGTCATTAGTAGTCAAAGAATGGTAATTCTTGTGAGTTTACTACTGAGTCAATAAAAATGTGTCTAGGTATTATGCTGGACAAAAGGGGATTACTGGGTTATTGAAGGGGATGTGAGGGATTATCTGTTGAACTATTTGTGTTTTAAAATACCTTAGCATAAAAAACATGCCATGCATGTTGTCGTTTGCCACACTCTTGCACTTGCTCTGTCATAACAAAATATGCCTTTTGTCTTGCCTATTAATACTGACGTTATTCACCTGTTAAGTTTGTAATGCAGACTTGATTTGTTGGTCAGCCCCGTGTCTTTTCCAGTGAAGCTGTGAGAATACGGGGAACCATGAGAATCAAAATGTGCCGCATGGATTTGCCCATGACCTGTGGGACCAGTGAGGGTCAGACCTTGCCCTACAGCTCAGTCTGGCAATAACACTGTGATCTGGAGCAACTCTCTGCTTTAGCACCACTATTCATTTAACATTTCCATATTTATTGTCATCATAGTGTTGAGAAGAGTGTGAATATATTTTGCTTCCCAAATTCCCTGAAGGAGTTGGCTCCCTCACTGCAAAATAGTTGAGAACGCTGCATAGATGGGGAAGATTGATGAGCAGTAAGTAAAATATTTAAAGACTTGTGTAAGACAAGCTTTGCATGGTATCCATTTATCATCCTGAGTGAATTTCATCTTCAAGCTGAGTTCAGACTTTTAAAGGAGAAACAAGAGATTTTGCTCTTGGAGCTGCAGCTTTAGAGAACTTCAAGGACCAGCAACTGCTACAAAATTAGTCTATCTCTGGATCTTTATTGAACTGTTAGTGGTTACCCATTTATTGCTGCAAAGGCTTGGTGGCTGCTGATGGCAAGAGGGACACAATCAGACATTTCAACAGTGTAATTACTCTGCTGTGGAGGCAACAAAGTTGTTCCAAGGTCATGTTGTCACATCAGAGAAGGCTGTTTCCTGCATCTCATTTTTATGCCCACACACAAAGAGACACTTTTCTGGCTGATATTTATAGAGAAGTCCTACAGTCATTTTAATTATGCACAACATACTGATGCCTGCTTCACTGATCATAATTGCAGCTCTGACCTGTTTTCATTTTGTGATTTAGATGCCTTCTCTTAAGCATTGCTCTGGAGTGTGATTTGCAGTGGCAGGTCCTGGAAGTGAGGAGACAGCCATTGATAACCCAGCGTCAGCTGGTGGAGGCTGAAACCTGCCGTGGTTTGTCACTGAAAAGCTCCTGCATGTTCTTGAGGAAAGTGTTGCCATGTTTCAAACAGCTGGGAGGGGACAGACCAGGACTTGCCCTATCCTGCCTAGATAACTTGTCTTGCCCACCCCCTCCAACTTTGTTCCTGGTCCTTCTCAGTGTGAAAAGTCCACAGCCAAAACCTTCACTCTATCCTACCTGCATTCCTTTTTTCTTCTCTGAACTGAGTGACTGGATGTGCAAAGGAAGGCCCAGAAGCAACATGTTGTCCAAGAAAAACATTCCAGTGCTGCTACCATGTCCCTTCCTTTTGTCACATTAAAGATTCACTAACCAGAGAAATCCATTCCTTGTAAAACAAAGAAATGTGGAATCATGGCACCTCGAGAACAGCAGCACTGCCAGCCTGCATATCACAGCAAAAACACCCTCAGGGAGTGTCTGGGGAAACTTAATTTTTTAAAATCCCTTGTCATGTTTTTATGCCACTTGTTCATTTACCAGCAGAGAGGTGTCAGAAGACAAGTCCCATGGGCCTTCTGCAGTGCTTGGCAAAAAAGCATTTGTCACCTAATGCTTTTAAGTGGTTATCCGTGGCAGTGAAGGCATGAGTGTTTGGGAGAAAAGACGACCCCTTTCTAGCTTTCAGGAGTGTTCCTCAGATGAAAGCTTTGTGGCAGGGATTTCTGCTGATGCAAAAAAGTTGGAAAACAACAAGCCCTTTGGGGAGTCACTTTTCCATGGTGCATTGTCAAACAAAACAACAAAAAACCAAAACACAACAAACCCCCCCAAATTTAACATTTCCTTTGAACTCTTCACTTCAGCAAAAACCAGCTGGTGGTGGTGATGGGATAGACTGAAGGACCACATCTGCAAATGACAGAAAGCAATCTGATCAAGAAGTGGTGAGAAAGGCTCACTGCTTGCTTTGGTTGTCCACTGGCATCTATTTATCTGTATTCCTCCCCATGGCTATAGCACGCCTTATTTTGATACAACTTTCTCTGATATTTTAAAGAAACGTGACATGGCATAACTCTTCTAGGGGAAGTTATATTCAATAACACAACACTTTAATCGCTGTGGAAGTGTTCAGCACGGGGCACCTAATCGCCCATTGGAATGGGCTATGGCTTTTTTCACCTTCAGGTTAATGCTTTGTATTGCACGGAGCTGCGCTGAAATGGGTTTAATGCCATGTGCTGAATCTAGTTTGGAGAAGAAGCCATAGTAAGAGAGGAAATGTTGAAATGTATTTCAGTTGTGTTGTTGTTTTGTTTGATTGTTTTTTGTTTATTTGTTTTTCCTTTTCCTACTGGGAAGAGAAAAACATACAGTGTTAGCCTTGTTTTGTAGAATTCCCAGGTTACTTATGCTGTTATTTTTAACAGGAGCAGAAACAAAAATTTTCCTTCTGTCAGTGCATTTCAGCAATGCACTTTTGTCCCAGCATTGCTGCACCAGCATGAGAGAGACAGGAGCAGCTGTTCACTCCACCCTGACCTGAGATGTGGAATTCATGTTATTTGAGCTATTGAGTTGCTGTGATTGTCCCTTATTGTGTGCAAGTAAACAGTATGGGAATCTTCTGTGTCTCCTCACCTTCCCCTGTTGATTCCCATCATCTGCTCCCATTCTGGCCTGCCACAAAGCTGGTCAGAAGCTACAATCCTGTACAGGGACATCAGAGAGGTTCTTTGAAAAGAAAAAAGCTCTGCCCACTGACATGCTGAATAATTTCACTTTAGCTTAAAATAACAGAAGGGTGACTTCAAGCATGGTTCTGCTCTTCAAGTGTCCTCTACATCTCTCAAAGCTGCAGACACATCCTGTTGCTGTTTCATCCAAGCAGAGGGTTTGGCCTCTATGTGGGTTTGTAGACCTCACTGCTCCTCAACCTGGTTCTTAACAAGGAGCCAGTGGATCAATCCTAGTGGTGGCTTTTTCTTGGTCTCTTTCCCCACTGAGGCAAGAAACATGTAATTTCCAAAAGCAAAGGCTTCACTTGCTCTCTGATCAAACTGCATCACAATTGGCAGGCGTTTAAAGCAGATGTGACAACTACAGCAGGGCATGTCACCCAACTGGGGCTGTCAGGACCAGGTGGTCTGGCAATAGGCAGAGGAGTCCCTAAGAACTTCTCAGCACAAAACTAGCTTATGAATGATCGATCATCAGTGCATGAGCCCTTCACGAAGTGCTCATGCCAGCTTGACTGATTTTGGCATCTGCCATTCACCCTGACTGATGCTGCAGGGAGATAAGTGCTGTTTACTGACTCAAAGAGGACTATTACCGGTTGACTTTGCAGGAGAAGGATGCAGGATCCTGCCTGTTTCAGAGCTTAAATATATCCCCTGGAGCATGGTGTGACTATACCATGTCTGGTCAACTCTCATCTGAATTGTGGAAAGGAGGTGCACACTCTGCCTCTCTGTTCTTGGTGTTGGGAGCTAATTTCAGGTGGGTGCTATGCTGGCTGTTTCTGCCACCTCTGGAGTGCTGCTGGTAAAAATAACCCAGTGCAGAATTGAATTTGGGCAAATAGATTATGTAGGTAGCAAGTGATAATCTATATGGAGGAGTTCAAGACTGAAAGTTTTTTGTTTTGTTTATAATTTAGTATCCAACATGTCCCTGCTAGCTTCCTTGAGTTAAGTAGGAATTATTTCTAAGTCAGGAGTCAAAGGGATTTAGGCACTTGGCTGATCTTGCGCAAGAAACACTTAATTGCCCTTCAACTTCTGTCCTTACAGTCTCAAAGTGGCAGTGTGTGACATCTTCTGTTCCTCTGTGCAATGGGAAGAAGTCTGACAGTTTGGGTAGATGTCTCTTGGTATCAGGTGCAGGTGTGAAATGGGATAATAAGTCTGGTGAATTCTTAGGCTGTTCTCTTTGCTATCTTGTGCACCTGGGAGGGTGCTTTATTTTGGTGTGTGTATTTCCTGCTTTTATCGGAGAGCATTTCTCTTTAATTCATAACCTTCTGTGTTAGCAGCTCAAATGAGGTTGGCAGGATACAACTACCAAGCTCTGGCTCCCTTTTTCAGTACAAGCACTGCAGACCGTATGAAGAATTGTTCTCCTGCTGCTAGTCCTGATTCAAATCCACGTGGACCTATCTTTTGTAAGGTGGGATAACCCACCTCCAGCACCCTCATTGCAGCTTCTGTGCTGGGATGCAGGTTTTGGAAATCACAAGAATGTTGTTTGCATGTCACTGAACACTGGGGGCACTATGGCTGTTCATCTTTTAATTCCACAGTACAGCAATATGCTGGCAGCAGAGACTTAGGAGATTGGTAACAGCATCAGCAGGACAAGTATTGGAGGCTGTTTGGAGTTGTCTATGCACAGAGAGCTTTCCCCAGCCAGCAGAAATTGCACGGCTCACCTTCCCCTTCCTATCCGGCAGTAA
The DNA here is from genome assembly GCF_037038585.1 of Patagioenas fasciata. Lineage (NCBI taxonomy): Eukaryota > Metazoa > Chordata > Aves > Columbiformes > Columbidae > Patagioenas > Patagioenas fasciata. The sequence goes on along the minus strand of NC_092533.1, from coordinate 5,687,770 downwards.
TGCACCATCAGCTGAAAGCCAAGAGCTGTTTATTGATTATTACATGCCATCATTAACCAGCACATGCTGAACGGAGGCATTGAAGTAAAGAGTGAAAATCTGGCTTTCGACTCCTGGGACTGATTTTCCACGAAGGTGAAAGCAAACCTGTGACAGTCAACAAATTGGGAAATTCCTGATGTGTCACACATCATTGCCAGCCTGTGCAGCAGCTCAGAAGGACCTGATGCAGAAAAATGACCCATTAGCAGACCTCATATGTTGTCAATATTCTCACGGATGGGCCAGAGTGTAGAACTAGCCAGGCAGTACAACAAGCTGCAAGCCTGGCACCTTGAGAATATTCATCTTCCAGAAGCTCCCAGGATGGGCTGATGTTACCTTGACTGTGCTGTGGTTATGGTGCAGCAACTGCTGGCCCAAGAGACGCTTGGGCAATGTGTTAATTGCCAGCTCAAAAGGAGGAGGTGAGCATGTAGGCAGGCAGAGGAACAGGATCGTGGTTGTTTGTTTTGTTCGCAGAAATGTGAGTTCTATACAAAATGAATCCTTTCAGTGGTGGTGTCAGGGTTTTTAGCTTCACCCCTGGGCTCTCCAAGCCAGGTCCTCGGGTGATGGAAGCGGTGGTCACTGAGGCTGTTGCCACTGCTGGCTGTTCATTGCCTGAGCCACCCTATTGCACTGTAACTGGTGAAGAAACGTGCTGGTATGGGCAGGTGTTAGGGCAGCTTACTAATTTTTATCAGTCGATAAATGTTTTCATTTATTCTCTGTTGCAGAAGAAGCCTTGGTTACTCTTTGGGAAAATTGAGCAGAGATAATAGGTTTCCGCTAATGCTCCTCTTCTATCTTGCTTACTCAGAGCCAGTCCCATCTCTACAACAGAGAGACCAGCTTGTCCGTTGAACATATCACTGCCAAAGCAAACTGTGGAAATCTAATGATATTGCAAATTGCTCTCAAAGATGGAGAAAACATTTGTAATACTCTGCCTTATCACTAAGCTGCCCAGTCATGAAAGAAGTGGCAAGCTGATGCATTCAAATAATAGTATAAAAGTAACAGAGGAAGAGAAAAATGTTTTAAGAAACCTCTGGTTGGTGCTAACTTTTCCAATCAAAAAGACCAATGCTTTGGCTAGGTCGGTATGATTGTAATAGCATCTCTGAGATGTGATTTGATGGAGGTATTGTTTGGTAAGTTTTATTTTTTCCCTACTGAGCTCCTTCTTCTGTACTGTCGTTATGCTGAAAAAAATAATAATTGAGAGCGTGTATAATGCCTAAGTTTTTATTCATAGCGACTATCCACTGCTGAGCTTTAGTAACAATTATCTTCCTCCAAAAGTATAGGACTGCATAGCAAGAGATTAGATTGGTTTCATGACTTTCAAACCAACTTTCTTTCTAACCTTGGGTGAACCTTTTGATCACAATTATGTCTGAGTGCACCAGTGTTATTAAATTTAATACTATTTAATAATATAATTTAAAACAAATACTGTGAAATTAATGGGTGTTCTGTTGCAAGCCTGACTCTTTTCGTTTCAGAACATCTCAACTTGGAGCTTTCACTGACCTTGGTGGTAGCTGACCTTTGTGTTTTGAGCTATTGGGTTAGTTCATGCTGCCTTTCTTGATTCTCTGAACCAAGCACAAGCCTTTTTATACAGTGGAGGACTGTGGGCCATGTGCAATGTGTGGGGCTGAGGGAGCCCAGAGCAGCAGAGCCCTGGACCAGGTTGCCCAGAGAGGTTGTGGAGTCTCCTCCTCTGGAGACATTCAAACCCACCTGGACATGATTCTGTGTGATCTGCTCTGGTGAACCTGCTTTAGCAAGTGGGTTGGACTGGATGATCTCCAGAGGTCCCTTCCAACACCAACCATTCTGTGGGTGGACATCCCAGCTCCTGTTGCCCCATTGCAGATGGGCTGTGACGTGTGGGGGCTCAGGGACCCTCAGCCATGGGCTGCAGCTGTGTTGGCTCTCTCCCATCTAGAGCTGTAGGCAAGACCTGGCAGCTGCTCTCTGTCGTGTCAGGAATGGTATATTGTTCAGGGTTGGGCAGTTTCTGGTGTTTAAGTAGTAAGATCCTCATGCTAAGCATGGCTCTTGGCCAAGGTGATTTTGCAATATCTGTGTTGTCTCTATCAATAGATTTGATGCCTTTAGCCAGATTAAATTGGTGTCTTCTGTCAACAGCAAAAGGGAAAAGACCTCCAGGGTGCCCAGTGTGTTTGACATGAAGTCCACAAAGAAAAGAAATCATTGCTGCAGCCTCTGTTTCTCTTATCTTTGGCCATTCCTTTCTCCTTAGTACAACAATATCCAGGAAAACTCTCTAATTGCTGGGCAAATCTCTTTTCCAGGCTCTCCTCAAGTCAGCTAATGGATGTGCAGTTGATACGTGCAAAGTGTAGCCCAAGGGACGTGCTCTTGCTGCACCACCACATTTTGTCCTATTTCCCAATTTATGAGAGGACCTAAGGTTGCAAGGGGGGTTCCCAGAAATGATCAATCAGCACAGTTGAATCCTGTTGTTTCCTCCCCATCACTCACTGGAAGGGGACACTGCCTTCTAGATATTGGACTTAATTACTTTCTGAATGGCAACACATTAGGTTTAATTATCCATAAAATTGAAGTACAGATACTTTAGGTCCAAAATAATTTTCCAGCTCAGTAATCTATATGTGGCCAACCTCTCAGCATGGTGTCTTACGTTTCCAAAGGCGTTTCAGGTACGGCAGTTACACATGCATCCATCGAAACATTTTTACCTAGAAAACCTCCTTTTGTTTTTGGCAGTTTTTTGGTTGCAACCAAAAAGCAAGAGTCTTACTCTTGTCTAGATTGTGACTGAAATAGCCTCTAGGATTGCTAAGTACATGTAAAATGCTACCAGGTCAGAATAGCTGTTGCCTTTTATCTTTTAGCTGACTGCTCTTGTGAAAAGTAAAATTGAGAAAATCCAAGCCTATTAAAATAGATGACATGCATCTTCTTTTAACTCTATTGATATTAGAAGAAATAAGCCAGATCAAATGCAGAGAGAATACGAGAGAGAAACTTTAATCTGCCTATGAAGTCTTGTAAAATTAACAGAAGAAATAGTTCTTGCTCCTATTGGAGTCATAAACTCTCTGAATAGAAATGGGATGAAAAGTAGTATCCTTAAAGATCCTATGGGTTTTTTTGTTTCTATCTGTTTGTTTTCACAATCCCTGCTTCCAGCCATCAGGTTCTTCTGACCAGGGTCTGTCTGGGGCAAGTCTGCTTGGACACTTGCAGCTGCACGTGGTATATTCGGGTTTTGTAACATGTTGTCATCTGATGGGACTGTGTAAAGAATCAAATTGAGAAGTGCTTAAATTGCCTTAAAGCATGACTGAGAGGAGGCTCAAGAGAAGGAAAATGGGGCCATTCAATAATTTCTGTTTGTGTTGTTGTGTGGGTGTGTGTGCGTGCTTGCTTGTTTGTTTGTTTTCTCCATATTCAACCGATGTTCTATACATTGGAGCTCATCACTACAAACCAAAATGCACACCAAAGACTTCAGGAGGGGAAGCTTCTTATTTTTCTGAATAAGAACATCTGGAATTAGCTAGTATTAGTAGCATTAAGGTTTTTAAAGAGATTGCAAGATGGCTCACGTTTCAGCGGAAAAAGTCCTGAACAGTGAGAGTTATGAGCAAGTTGTCCATGGACAAGCCACACCGGGAGTCTGTAGCAGCACATCTTGTAACTTCAGCTACTCGCTGTAGAATAACTGAAATAATTCCTCCTTTGTTTGGAAGGAAAATAGTATATCCTAATCTTACCCTGTTTAGCTGTGACTCTGTTCTCATTTCTTCACCAGTCCTCAGGAAGAAAATGCAACAGACCCTGTTATTCATGATGGCCCTGAATTCAAGGAATGAAATAAGATACGTACAGGCTAGGTGAGCTCAAGCACAAAACTGTATTAGTATTTCCATGGTGCCTGGCTGGGATTCTGCTTGCATTGAGCTGCAGCTTTGCTTATCCCTACTCTGAATCTCAAACACATCATGAGTTTTCCTATTGCTTTCCCTATAAAACATTCTTAGTCAAGCAAGCTACATACCTCACTGAGCAAAAGCTAAACAATCCCTCCTTAATCTGGAATATATGTTATTCTGCTAATGCTCATATGGCTACTTTTTTTTTTTCCCCCTGAGGTCATTAGTTACTCACCACAATGGTAAAATGTGATGAACAACCCTATGAAAAGTTCAATGAAATTAATAACTGCCTTTAAACTATTTTATGGAAAAAAAATGGCAGCAGCAAGCTAAGCAGTGTTTCACATAGATTAACTTTCTATGATTAACCTTGCAAGGCTGAAATTCAGTCTTTAGCATTGTTCTTTAGCTACCCTTATGAAATTACTCTAACAATCAAGAATTTACTTTATTTTTTCATACTCTTTAGTTTTTCAGATGAGACTTGTGTGGTAACTGAAATTTCCCTGCCTCTGGGAAATTATGCTAGTCCTCTTATGTATCTGTTTTTAATAATTTCAGGGCTTTCTCCCATAAGCCACAGAGTAGATAAGTAAAGAACTGGTTTTAACTTGAGCTGTTCTACTCAATACAGAACATACTATGATGAAGTAATAAATTCATAACAAAAAGGGCTTATCATAGTAGTGGGTATCTTGATGTAATGAGTCCCTGTTTCTTCTGTGGGAAAGATACTAAAAACATATTAACCCTTATTTTTGTTTTTACTTATTCAGTCAAATAAGTAAAGGAATTGGATGTTGCTGGTTTAAGAAGGAAAAATATTATTTTGGTTCAGTGGCCTTCAGGCTGAGCAAAGAGAGTGACCTGTGGTATTGTACAAGCAAATGATCCAGTGCCTTCCTGTGAACACATCAATCTTCTCCTGTAGTGACATGAAGTATTAAAGATGCAATAGATCTGCTAGAGATGTCTGGTGAGACCTGATCAGGGTTAGCAAGTTGCTCCAAGGTTTTGGGTGGAGGTTGTTCTGACTGGGTAAAGCTTATGACCAGAAATGGAAGTGAACATTACTTTTTGCCATGATGCCTTTGAAGGCTTTTAAGTTCCCGTGTTTTCAGTTCCTGCAAATTTTTGTTTCTTACTGCTGCAATGCACCTGAAGGTGATGTTTGTGCTTTTAGAAAGGCTCAGCATGAGTACACTAATCTATTTGAGTCTCAAGGACTTACTAGGCTAAGTCTTACGTGGATCTTGTGAAATTTTGGTGAACCACCAGATGTCAAGGGAGTTAGGAGACAGGAGGAAGTAACGTATCCTGGTTGCTGAGGTGGCAGTGTAGCTGTACAGGTGACCTCTAGAACCCAAATCTATAACACAATCTAGAACCATTATGTGCTCTAGAACACAGCCTGGAACTGGCAAAGGTAACCTAGAACACACCCCAAAACCATCAAAATTAGCCAGACACACACCATCAAGTGACCATTGAGTGAGCTGGACCAGACAAGCAATCTAGAAACACACTCTAGACCCTCCAAGTCATCTGTAACGGTGTAAAATGTGCTCCAGAACGCCCCCAGTGAGACAGAAACTCGCTCTAGAGCCCACCTAGAACACAGTCTAAACATCAAGTGAGCTAGAATGCGACATAGAACCCCCTAAGTGAGCTAGAACCATATCTAGAACACACTCTGGACCCATCAAGTGAGCTAGAACCTTATCTAGACACACATCCACTCCCACCAAGCCAAACAGCTCCAGAATTCAGACCTGCTCTAACAATGACTGCACCAGCACCACTCTAGTTCTACAACCAACTCCCTAACCCAGGCCCTGGGAGGGACTCAGACTCTGGGGGCACCCACATACCACTCAGAGCCAGGAAAAGACCTTTCATCTTCAGTCATGAAAGCACTTGAAATATGGATGCAGTGTCTTCACAGGCACAGTGTTTCATGTCTAGCTTGTTGCCTTGCTTTAGAGGACAGAGAAGTTTTTTTCAGTGAATGGATTTCTGACATTTTTGTCAGCAGATCTGGCTGGGACGGTGGAGCGGAGTGTGTGTTTTACTACCATCTCTTCTTTGATTTTGAATGTTATTTTATTTAACTTCATTTTTTTTAAGGTACTTGTTTTGGCTACATATCTATCTCACTGACACTGTCCTGAGGTCTCCAACTTTTAACATTCAGTCATTCATAACATTTTCAGACAGCTTTTTGTGGCTATTGTTAGTGATAGGCTTTATAGCACTGGACCTTCTTAGAAATGTTGGGATATGACTTAGCTTGGCACTTGCTCAGTGGCCCTGGTACCTTTCTTCACAAACCAGCAGAAGACCAAGTCTGTAATGATAGCTGACATGGCACTCTTACATGGGACTGCTTTAAGGTTTTATTCTATTGCAAATGGAGCTACTATTTTCACTTCGGATCTAGGATGGGCATTCAATTTAAAACTACAGCTGCTTTCAATTATGCTCTAATGATTGGTACCAAGATAGCTTTCATTTTGTACAGCATTGTTCAGTATTTGAGTATTTGGGTGGGGGTTTCTCAGAGAAATCACTGTGTAGTTAGATACCATCTTCTTCATGTCATGTTATTCTCAAAATATTGTGTACATACTAATATAGCCATGTCAATACATGAAGGACAAACTCTGATTCAATGGAGTTGATGTGTTAGAACAGCAATACTTTGGAGACAACAGTTCCCAGCCTTGGAGTGATCAGTGCTGGATGGGGTCGAATGAGCTGCTCTGTGGCAGCCCTGGTGAAGAAACACCTGTGTTTGTTTCCACTCCAGTTACAAGTGACTTGAGTTTTTAAAAGATGGCTTCTTGTAAAATTATCAGTTATAATACTGTTGTTGAGATGCTAGACTGAATATCTCCAGTGCCACTTGAGTTGTAGCGGCAGATTTGTTGGCGCAGGATGGAGACAGTGAGAGAACACAATGCTTACCCAGGGAGAGGTTGAAACTGTCACTTCACTCTTTAATGGAGACAGGAAAGGTAATTAACAGCTAGTGTTGTGTACAGATTTGTATTTCATGGGGAAGATGACTCATTTTGGCTCTGAGCAAGTATGAGAATGAAATTAAACCAACGCCTGGTGCCATGCCAACGACTTTGGCATTTTAAAAATATCTTCCCTCTGTGTCCCCACACAAGCTCACTGTATTTTCAAAATCAGTATGTGCTTTGTGAGACCGGGGTTTTCTAGGGTCTCTCTGTAGGTGAAATATGAATATTACTTTTATTTTCCTACTTGCATCCAAATTCATTCATTTAGTAACCTCACTGTGCATTAGTTGTGTGGCTTTTATGTGCATCAGCCTGTTTCCATAGAGTCTTGAAGTTGTATTAGCTCATAGTTAGATTTATTGGGACTATTGAGGAGTTTGTAGAAGAGTGTGTTGGACAGGGCTGGCAGAGCAGGATACACTGAACATGATGTGGGGAAAGACTGCAATCGTTCTGTCTGTTGGGATCATGCTACCTGCAGTTTTATCCTGCATCCCTGGTGGTCAGGATGGCTGAACCTGGGGTGTCTCTCCATCTCCAAAAGGTTGTGTCTGTTTGCTTGTGTGGGTTTTTTTGGGGGGGTTGTTTGTTTTTAAGTGTTGAAAAGGCTCAAGGGGATACTCTAACAGAGTAGAAAAGTTTAGTCAAAAGTGCTGTGAGTAAAATGCAACAAACTGTGATTGTTAGAGCAACATATTCATTTCTTTTTTGGGAAGTGACAACGGTCTCCAGTTAGACCTGCCCTGTCCTCACTTCATTCTGCAAGTCTTCTCTTTTTTTCTCTGAACAATATATTCCATACATGTGCACCACAGAATCAACTTGGTTGGAAGAGAACCTCAGGATCATTGAGTCCAACCACAGCCTAACTCTAGGGTTAGAAAACTCTAGCACTAAACCATATCTCTAAATGGTTTGAGGCTTTAATCAGGGCAGTAAGTTTTAAGCCTTTAACCCTGTGCCCAGTGAGGCAGCACTTCTCTGAGAAGTGCATATTGCATATTGACCCTCCTGTTCCCTTTAGAAAGGAGTCCCTTGCAATCACAACTTGTCTTTTTTGCAGGAGCTGTTTTTGATGGAGGATGCAGGGTAACTCTGTCACCTCTTACCATCATCCTCATTGTTGTAGTTTGATTCCTGCTTGCAGGGCCTCATACCTATTCGGTAGATTTGGTCTAGTCCTTCCTTCCCTGTATCCTCAAGTCCCTGGATTTCCCATCCAGGGCCTCACACAGAAGCACCTGCTGGGACTGCGATGAGTCACCACAGCTGGGACTTGGATCCACAATGCCTAGGTGAGAAGGCCAGTGCCTTATCCATTATCTTGTTTTAACACGAGGGGAATCACCGCTGAATGTGCCGTGCACAGAGTTAGACATGGGGACAAGCAGCAGCAGGCAGATGGGGACAGGACTGTGTCACCTACTTTAAGCAGCAGCCTCAGAGCTGTGACTCCATCCTGTGCACAGTTTCTCCTTGGTCACTTACATTAACACTGAACAAGCATTGAACAAATGAGTTACAATTCTGCTCTGCTTATATTTACCTTTCACAGCTGTAAAGGAGCATCCAGTGCCTTTTTATTACTCACTAACTGATAACAAGAAATGAGACTTGAGATATTCTAATACATTCTAATGTTATTTTTATGTTGTGAACATTTGTAAAAGGTTGTAGAGACCTTGTGGTGGGGTTTTTTGTGGTTTGTTTTTTTTTTTCTTTTTTCTCTTCTACCACAAACAGAAATAATCTTCTGCTGATGGACTGATTCATTACCTCCTCCCCTGCCCATTTCCAGAATAACAATCCAGATCCATCCCCCCACCAGCTTTACCACAGCAGGAACAGAATTTGGATAATGAGGGCAAGAGGAAAAGGTTACCAAACAAAGCTAAGGGAGTTAAATTTAGAGAAGGAAGAGCTTAACAGGTGGCCAAAGAAAAGGGAGGGAGGAAGACTGTGGAGAGGCATTGAATAGAAGTGTGATTGCATTTGTCATGAGGTTTTTATGATAGGGAAAATGTTGGGAGTAAAATAAACTCTGTAAAGAACTATTTAAAAATGTATTGTTTGCAGAAAACTGTAATCAATCTAACTGACAGTCAGAAAGGTCTGTTTAAATTGCAGGGCTTTTCTCCCTTGCGCTCTTACCAAAATCTGTTTCTATACTCCTCCCAACTTACTGAAGCTGAGACTAAACTCACCCACTGACATGTTAAACCATATCTAGAGTATCAACTACACTTTCCTTTCCTGTATATTATGGCATGACCTGACCTGGTTTTGGTCCAAGGGTTCATCTTGGGATGTTAATGCCAAGATCCAGGCACCTTTCAGACCTTTGCTTGCTTGTGTCTTCATATCAAGTTGTTTTTTGCCTCAAAGACATTTTTATCAAAGGAACAGTGAAAAAACAAGTATCTAAGACAAAGTCACCTACCCACTGCTTTCATCTGGCGATGATAGCTTTCACTGCAACTGTGCTCCATAACCTGACTCCTGAAACAGAGATTAATTGCCTGTGTGGGGCACTGAGATGTATCTAAAGAAAGAAACAGAAGTTTGGCCAATATTCTTCTATGAAGTGCCCTTGGGCTCAGTTTTCATGACGTTGGAGGATATTGTCTGAAAGAAGGATTTGGTTCACTTTGTGTAACAAGAGTGACTTTGTGATTAACTCAATGCTGTATTTATTTTTAACTGGTATGGAGGCTTTCTTAGTTTTTTTGTTTTATACAAATTTTGAAGAAAGCTCTAGATCTTGGCTGCAAAGCTAGGTTACAGGGATGTTTTTTTTTTGACTGGAGAAATGGGATTTATCTCTAGCATTAGTCACCTGTAATGATGCTCTGATCTATCCATCAGTCATGGAAGGAAAGGGATTCCTTTCTACAAGTACCTAGCTTTTTATATGTGGAGTCTAAATGAATTTTCATATGCAAATATGCATGTTGCAGGTATTTGCAGATGGGTAAAAGAATCCCATGTGAAGTACTCCTTGTACTGAACTGGAATTTGAGAGTTGCAGTCCCACTGTGTTTCAGAGATTTTTGTCAGTATTGTGGTATTAAAGTCCCTAGGTAATATATTATTGTTTATACTTAGTGGAAATTCTCTGAGGATTACTTTCTTTCTTTCTTGTAGAGTTTGACTAGATTAAGGAGGTGTATTATGATAAAGCTGTATTACTACTCTGTTTTATCTGAAGGAATAACTTACTTTTCTGTTCTACCTGAACAGTGATCAGTTGTCCATTGATATGGCCAGGGTGCTTTTATGTTACCTAGATGTGGTCTGTGGCTGGTGTGTCAGAACTCAGCATTATCCTGAAGATGATGTTTCAGTCTCTTTTTACAATTCATGGGCAACCTCTTTACTTTTTTCTTTGACATGATGGCAACTGACACCATTTTCAGAAATATTGATTCTGAACAGGAGTATTTAGATAGTGCCATGACCATTGTTACAAGGACGATAACAAGCATTTTCTTTCTCTCTTCTTTATTAATCCCTGGAAAACATAGTCCTGGCTACCTCAACCAGCTTTAAATGGGAAAATGCAGCATACAGCTTCTGTTTTTCACTCACTGGAAATGCTTTTATTTTGGACATCCTTTTTATGCAGAGGATTGGCCCAGCTTCAGATGGCTTTTCGTTCTAATTCTGCCCTGACTTTGATTGATGCTATCTCTCTATTTGGGGACTGGCTAATTAAGACAATCCTATCTAAAATCAGTTTGCTTTGCTTGCTGTTTTTAGTTTTCCACTCAGTTATTATTTCGAGTTTGAAATGGAACAGGTCACCCTGTTGTACAACTTCTTTTGAAGTGTTTTCTTTCCCATTGCTAAAACCAAATCAGATTTAAATCCTTGTGTTTAGTTTTCCCAGATCCAATCTACCTGTCCTTATTTAACCAAATCATTCTGTTTCAGATTACTGTGTTGCTAATTATAGTATTGATTACCTCTTCCTCTCAGTCATTCTTGTTTCAGGTTTGTTAACCAGTAGCTTGAAATCCTGCAAGGGGAGTTTGCATAGCATATCCTTGAAATTACACTTGGAAACTATTACTTGGACAGTTACTTTAGAAGCATTCTTGGAGGTCATTACAGTTTTTGTCAAGAACGGTTTAATTCTCTGCCATTTTCCACTTTTGTTGTTGTTGTGGATTGTCATGGGAGCAGGTTAATTTGGTCCAATTTCCTCCTCATGTTCTGTCCCTCTTCTCATGAATGCAAACACATGAAGGCTGGACTCTACAGAAGATTAAACCTGAGGTGACAAGTAATTCCTGTGACAGAGGCTTTAATGAGAAAAGAAAAAGACTTTAAAATATCTTCCTTCACTTAATAAGGATAACCTAAGCAGTGGCATGAAAGCCACTGAAGGACAGCTCTGATCTATCTCTGGTCACGTTACGAGCCATGATGGGACTGGTTGCTGGGCACGTACATGTGGGGTAGCAACTCCGTGGGCAGGTAAAATTAAAGCCTCTCTCTTTGAAATGCAATGAAAGCTCCTCAGCAGTGATCTAGGAGAAAACAGGTGGGTGGTCCTGCTGTCTGGAGGTCAACACTGCACCTGAAGGCCTGGATCCTAAAATCTTCCCTTGCAATGGTTATCTCTGCACTGTCCTCTGCCCCTGCTTGCTGCTAAGGACGATGTGGAAGTAGCCATTACGTGGACAGCCAAAGCCTGTCTAGTGGCAGATGTGTAGAAAAAGGCAGGAGAAATAAATGGACATTGAGCCTGTCTCGGGTAAACCTTTCCAGTTTTTGGCCATTGCTGGTTTAGAGGCTTTTGAGCCATGCCCTGAGGTACTAAGCCTTCAATGACTTTGTCTAGTCCCTTATTAAATCCTTTTAAAAACTTTTGTCTTCTGCAACAACTTGTGTCAAGGAGTTCCATAAATCAACTGTGTAAAAAACCACTTTATTTAATTTGTGTTAGACGTGCTGCCTGATCATTTCATCAGATTCCACCCCTCACCCCCATTTATTAAGTTGAGAGCAGCTGCCCTCTCTCTACCTTTCCACTCCTGGTTTTATGGACCTGTTACTCCCCACTCCATCTCTCTCCTACACCACTCTAGAGAAAGCCCTTAAGGAACTTCAGACCCTTTAACTGGGAGAGGCCGGCTTGGAGCTGCTCCTCAGGGTCAGATTCATCAAGCAGCGCTCTGGACCTCAAAGGGAGCACTCTAGCAATGAGTGGAGCACTCTTCTCTGTGATATTGAAAGAGGCAATTTGCAATAAGAAGCATATGCCACAGTCTTGCCTTTCCCACACACAACTACTCACACAGGCATGAGCATGTTTTTTAAGGTAACTTTTTTTACGATGGGAAGCAGTCAGTTTGCTGTCACTTGCCAGAAACACCTGCAAATCACCCTAGGGAGAAAATAATGACTTGCTGGGAGTTTACTGATGGCAGAGCCCTGATTAATAATTAATTCTGGCTCTGGTTTTCTTCTGAGACTTGTCTCTTGCTGGCCCATCCCTAAACTCTAGCATCCTTTGACCAGAGGGGTAAAGGGAGCAGGAAAAAAAAAATAGATGCCATATTTTGGTGAGATTGCCTGGTACATCATTTAGATGTGCACATGAACTTAGCTCAGCGGGTGGGTCAAGTCTTCCTCTTGTGCTTGTATCTCACTGGCTTTCAGCAAAAGCCAAACACATGTCAACCATGTGCTTATGGTTTTTGCCTGGATCGGGATGAGAGCAGTCACCTTGCAGGTGGCTCAGCTGTAACCCTGTGCCTGGGGCTGCTGGGCTGGAGAGGCTGGAGGTCTCCTGGTCCTGACCTGATTGATGGGCTTGGGTGAAAGTCACAGCCCTGCTCTCTTCTTCCAGGCTCCCTGTTTGTCGGTTGGAGCAATAAGTGTCTTGCCTCCTCGCAATCTGTGGCAAAACATCTCTGTGTTAATTATAGGTGTTACTAAAAGAATGTAATGGCAGCAGCTTGGAGATTACACCTGCTATCTGAGAGGCTTTTGTTGTTGGAAACTGGCTTGTTTATATGTGGAGAAATCAGAATTTTTATAAGCAGGATGTTTTTTTCCCAGGCCTCGATGCTCCCAAAAGCAAGAACTTTTCCCTCAAGTATTAAAACCTTGGCTTTTGCTTTCAGCAGCAGGCAAGGATGTGTGTTATTACTGTACTTGGACAAAACGTCACTCAGGATAATACAGGGCTGCAGACAAGCATTGCTTTAAAAGCAGGCTCTTGTCTCTCTGTATTTCCTCAGCACACTGAATGTTTGGCTAAGCTCCAGGAACTTTCCAAACACAAACAAGCATTTATGTATTAAACCTTTTTATCAGGCTACGCTCTGTCTGAGCTGGGATGTGGGCAGCCTTTCTAATAAGGTGTATGCAGAATTGTTAATGGCTTTCCCATCAACCCATGCAACAAAACATAAAAACTTTTAAATATTAAATCACTAAAAGTTTTATTAGAAGTAAATCACTGTCTTCCACTAAACTGTATTAGAAGAATGAACTAATTACGAGTTTGACAAAAACTCTTATTTTCTTTTCCCAGGTAAATAGATTGCTGCATGTGTACAGTGAGAATATGAAAAGCAGGTTGAAGCTTTTGGATGTGGCTTGTTCTTGGTTCTGGAACGAACTTTGGCAGCCCTGGTTCATCCCTTTCCCCGGTCAGTGGGTGATAGTCCCACCAAGTCTTTGGTTCTATATAGCAAGGGAGCAGTTGAACTTGGGTCAGGTTCCAGGTAGCAGATAATAACTAGATAATAACGTTTGTGCAGTTACTAGTATAAGACGGGCAGCAATTTAGAATCTGTCAATGAATTATAAGACAAATAACATGAGCTCCCTTTAATGGCAAGGATGAGTGGGAGCTGGGAATGGGAGCATGCTGTGTGATCTCTGGTCCACCAACTAAATGTGGTGGGTAACTACCCTGGAACAGTTGCAATCACACTGCCATTTTGAGTTGATGAAGTTTGAATTGCTGGAGCTCGAGCTGAGCTGCTTGTAAATTCTAGTAAAGGATTTCAGGGGTTTTATTGTGCTGTTTCCTTCAACAGACGCACTGAAAAAAGAAAAGATGCATTTAAAATCTATATGTTAAATATGTAGATATATTTTAGATTTGAAGGTTCGATCTATTGTTCGTTCCTTAGTTTGTGTTTTGTGCCACTGGAATGATCTCTAAAATGAGCTACTAACTGTGAATGCAAACTGCAGCAAAGCCTGGCACACTCAGTGCCTAAAATAAAGTCTCATCACCTGCAAGATGTGCTTTGTATTCACAATGTGGGTCATGTTCACTCATTTCCCATATATTTGTAGGTCACATGCTACCCTTTCTGTCCTCAGACAGAAAGAGATGCTCCTCAGAAGAGAAATTTAAGTGTAAATGTTTGCCTCTCTGGATTCAAATCTTGCTTGCATCAAATAGCATCTGAAGTGATCTCATTTATGTTTTCATCAAATAGTTAAGTGGGAGTTATTCAATAATACTCTGTATCTCCATGAGGAGCCTCAATAGCAGCAAGTTACATGTGTGCAGATATTGAAGGGAACAGGGTTGAGGCATTTTCTATGTTACATCAGGGAAAATTGGGGGATTCTCACAGTTTAAATTAGCCAAAAAAGGGATAATGCTAGCAGTGAGCTCTGGAGAACATGGCTGATGGTATAGTTGTTCTGGAAGGTGGGTTAGAAACATCCAGCAGATCTTGTCTGTGTCCAAGTTGGAGGTTTCTGAGAGCTGTGTGGGAAGGACCTTTCTGAGTGAGTTGCTGTCACAGAATTGGGTTGACATGCTGGGTGATTGTAGATTTGCAAAGTAGTCTTTGATATGTCACACTGTCTCTGGAAAAATCAAATATTTGGGTTCAACCACAGTTCATTTTTAAAACTCTAAGGTATAGTGGAGTTCATCATGCCTCTCTTTCCTTCCAGGAGCGTTTATGTTTTTCCTCACCCTTATTTCTTGATGGTCCCCGTTAGCATGCAGCTCTCCTTGCAACTAGAGATCAAAAAAACCTGTATATATGACAGGGCTATTGAAAGTAAAAAGGGGATAAAAGAGTGATAGCTGGGAATAAAGCCAATGTTGCGGTTTCTCAAAAAGCATCCTTCTGAAATGTAAGTGCTCAGAAAAGGCACCAGATGTTGCATGTGTATTTTAAATATAGCTTTGACTAGAGGGAAGTGATAAAGATGGTTCTCTATTGAAAAGGGGATTTGGGGGAAGGTAGGAAGGGATGAGGAGCTGAAGACCAAATGCTCCCTTTCGTTTGTACTTTCTCTCATCAGGGAAAGGAGGAACATTTCAGTCGATTGATCTTTGAGCCAGAGCAGCTGTGGCTGGTAGACAACAGACACTTTAAATAGCAAGTTTCTTTGAACTCTCCCAGCATTAGCCTTTCTTCTTCTTCATGAAGAGGAGATGCCCTTTGCATCTGCTGTGTCCCAGGATTGCTGTCTTGTGTGTGCTGGGATCCCTTCACATCTGCTTGAGGTGATGAACCTCCCCTGCAGAGCAGATCTCCACCTCTGCCAAGAGAGAAGAAAGAAGTGACACTCGGCTGGCTCTCCCCCTTCTCTTTTGCTGAGACTTGCATAGGCACTCCATTTTTGGGCAATGAGGAGCTGGTAGGGTTTTCATATAAACTTTGACTTTTGGAGGCCTGCCTGCGAGGTAGGGCAATGCACAGGGCTGCAGTGGAGGTAGATTGGTCCCTGCAGTCCCAAGGCTGATGTTGGAACTTGGCAGCCAGTTTCAGTCCTCCCAGGGACATCTTCCTTTTCCTCCTCTTCCCTATTATAGCAAGACAGCTTGCCCCTAGCTGGCTAATGCACTTAGCATGATCCCTGTGCATCATTTCTTCTGCAGAGACCTACAGCAAGGGAGAACTTGTAGATGTGACCTGAGTTGTGCTGGGACGAAGTACTGATGCTCTGTGCTAGAAATCCCCATGTTAAATAGTTCGCAGTCACGTGGCTGTCATGACCTCACTGAGATCAGAGGAGCCGTGGCAGGAGAAGTTCCTGCTCAGTAGTTGTGAATTATCTGTGTCGCCACTGGAGACTCGATTCTGTTTCTGAACACGTCTCTGCTGGCAGGATGAGCTGTGAACAAAACAAGGAAGGAAGAGTCAGCTTGGTGGTCAGGGAAGGCAGAGAATTTATATGTTTGAAATAATTTTTTCTGAACAACTTGAATTACAAGATGAAGCTGTTAATGCCAAAGTAGCCCGACGATTGTCATGGGGGTCAAGAAGCTACAGTGCTTTTCGGTGCCAAATCACTAGTGCTCTTTGTAACTTGAAGTGGGTTTCCCCTTCTGTGTCAGTCTTTTCTGCTGAATGAGAAAAGGGAAGGAGCAAAAATCTCCTGGAAAACCTTGGAGACGGCACTGGAGCATGAGCTGTCCTGGGGCACATTAGCAGTCTCAGTGTTGTTTGTGGGTGTATTGTTAAGGAGGTGTTTCTAAATAGTAGCTCTGTTGCAGTTTTTCTATGTAGAAAGATTATTTAAGCATGATTTGTCTGAGGATATTTAGTGTTTTTCTTTTCTTTGGACAAACATAGAAGGATAAAATGGATCCATCCACAAAAGCCTGAGAAGCTGCTGCTTTCACCGGCAGAACTGGCTGTCACCTGGGATGGCCAGGAGCATCACTCATGGAACATCTCAGTAATTGGACTTTGCCAAGGAAGAAGTAAATAAAAGGTACCCAGTGAGGATTGCTCCAATAGCATGGATTTCACAAATTGAAAACATATTAGCTTCTGACAGCTCTGTTCTTCTGTAGACAAAGCTACATTCCCAGGAGCTCTGTGCTTAAAGTTTTAAACATTTTCCCTTCTGGTGAATTCCTTGTGCATCTAAAGGCGGCTCATAGACCCTGATTTTTACACTCTTTTGCACCTTGATTTATCATTCATACCTATGCCAGACAGGCTCAAAATATTCCTTTGCATTTGATCTGGCAGCATTTCACATCCACTTGGCACTGGGGCTTGTGTTTGTGCCTCTTACTCCACTGGGTATGAGGCAGTAACAAATTTGCCCTTCTAGATATTTCTTACAGTTGAACCCAGGTTTGATATATTCTCTAGGACTGTGCAAGGTTTCAATTTGTTTATTCCTTATTCCTCTTATCCTGCCTCCGCTCTTGGTGCCTGCTGGTAGAACTGAAAATGAAATATTTGTCAAAGTTTTGAAGACAAAAAGTGCCAGATGTATCTTAGAAAAAAAAGACTTTTAGTTCAAGTTCATGGCTATTCTCTCGTGTTGGGCTATGTGCAGTGTACTTTGGACTGGGAAAGGTTAGGAGGAATAGACTAGTGTGGTGGTTAACCTCTCAACAGCACTTTCTCAGGCTGGTAGAGAGAAAGCTCAGGGCTTTGCGTCAGTCTGCCAATATACAGTTGTGTCAATAGGTGCCTTTTTTTTTCCTCTTCACATGGATGAATTTGGCTCATGGGTTTTCTAGTAAATCACTAGAAAACTATTTATTACTTGGCCTTTGTACAACTTGTGCTCCAACTGCTCATTACAGCAAATAGAAAAACTGACAGAGGGGCAGGGCAGACCTGTGCTCCTTGTTTCAGTATAAATTTGCGCCATTATTTGCCCAGTAATGGGTCACAGCCAGCCCTTTCCAGTACCCTCAAGAAGCAGAGGTAGGTGCAAGTCATCCTGTTAACAAGTAGAGATGAGCAGAGCATGAAAGACTCGGTGAGCAAATGTGATAATCTACCAGAATCTAGCTAGGCATCTTTGGGCTGAGCTTTCTCTCCTCAGTCTGGGTCTTGGTGAGCTGTGAAAGGGAGAGAAGCCCAGGACTTACATTGCTGGCTGAGCTGAGCTTGCAGGGATGCTGGCAATGCCTGTGGGGCAGTGCTGATGGCAGGGATTGCCTCTAGTGGGGAAAATGAATCGGTGCTGGCTTTTGCACAAGTTGTGAAGGCAAACTGAGCATGTCCAGGTACTTCTGGATAACCTGAAGACACCAGACTTCTTCCTGCTCTGAGCTTTGCCAAGCCAGTCTAGTTTGTCCTGTTCTGAGAGTCAAATAAATGGGTCGTGCAGAGTTGGTAACCACCATGGTACATCAAGTGCCTCCCCGTATCTCCCACTGGCATCCTCCCGTGAAAGGGGAAGAGGAGGCAGCTCAGCACAGTCCTGCTTTGCTGCATTGCTAATGATGAGTCTCCAGCCTGCTTCAAGCCTCAGCTGGGCATCAGCTTGCAATACTAGAGAAAGGAAGCTGAGCTCCTGGGCCGGTGTCACCTAGCTTTGAAATGCTTTGGCCGGACCCCTTCTCTTTCTTGGCTGTGGCAGAGTCAGCACAGTCTGTGGGCACAGAGAAAGCAGAGCAGAATTAATGCAGAATGCAAGGGAACGATTTTGCATGACAAAGTCATGCACAGAATCAATTCAAAAGCAGGCACAGGAGATCAGTACCTTTAGGGGAACCCAGGGAGCCATCTCCACATCCTGCACTGTCTGGAAAGGCAATTTTTACACTGCAGCACACAAAGGAAGAAACAGTCAGGTTTCTTTTCCCTTTTCTAATGACAGACTTCAGCTGTGAATAGACAGCCCCAGCACACAGTACGGAAGCTATTGCGTTTGTGTTCACTACTACTTTGCAAAGTCCTGCTCTGATCCATGCTGGCTGTTGCTCTGCACCGTGATGGTGACTCTGCAGAAATGGTGTTGAATTCCATGGTTTGTGGTGTTTTTTGTTTGTTTTCCTGGGGATTTGGAGAAGTGTATGCTCAGGCTGCTGGTGGTGGCCTCTGTTAAGAGGGGAGCTGCAGTAGCTCACCTGTGCTTGGAGGCAGCTGGGTCCACTGTTTTCCAGGACTGGGGAGCTGATGTGCTGCTGCCAAAGCATTTTCACATGGACATCCCTTGAAAACATCCTAGCCTTGCGTAAATCTTGTTTAGACTTCAGTGATCAGATTCATGTCTTGGGAAACCTGCGCTGCAGAGAGGAACCCAAAAGTTCATTTCTATTGAGCATTTCCAGACACTGTTAGTTGGGTTTGAAAACTTCAGCTTATAATTACTTTTTATTATATTGATGTTTATATGCCATTATGTGTTCTATGGGCCAGATGGTACAGCTGTTACCTGCATTGCAGATGCAATTTGGCCCAAATGATGGTGTAAGTCAGTCTCAAGTATCTTCTGGGTGTCAGAGATAAATAACGGCTTTCGTGAATTTTATTTTTTCCTTCCACAGATGAAACAGAGCAAAAAAAAAAGATACAGTGAAAGGAAAAAAAACCCAAACTAACTAACCAGTACAGCTAATACAAGGCTAATCCTTGGCTGCAGCTTTGGACTGTAGCAACACGAATGAGTGTGCAGTCTTCAGACTTCACTAGTCATCCCAAAAGAACAGGTCCCTGTCACCCGCAACAGGATTAGGAGGTACAGAAACATAAAGCCTGTGCCATTTTTGCAACCCTTTCCATCCCCTTGAGTCACTCTGCGCAAAGGTTTCCTGTAGAGAAAGCTGAGCGGAGGGGCAAGGTTGAAGACAACAGGAAATTTCAGTACTGCTCAAAGTGCTGCTTTCCATGACTCTTTCTCTTAAGGGGGATTTAGTGTGATCGCTTTGAAAATAGGCATCTGAATTGTTTTAGCAGCTGTTGTACTTGTGTGATACCTAATATGCTTGACAAATAACGGATGAAAGGCAAAACATCATGGAAGTGGGATGATATGAACTGTAATCACAGTTGCTAACACTCGTGATTTTTATCAAACGTCTTGGAGTATGTGGTAATGTTTGAGAGCTGTGTGATTATGCAAGACTTTTCCTTTGTGAAGACAAAAAAGGTATTTCAAGAGCAAGGTATTATGATGTGTTCTTTAAGATTCAAACAACAGGGAATAAAAAGAACACTGCATGTGTGTGTTTTTGTTTTTGTTGTTGCTTTAAAAATGCATGCAAAATACCATGACTTTACACTCCTAATTTTCTGGCCTATTCATGAGTTGGTTATTCTAGACCTTTAGGAAAAAGTGTAGTAACAATGTTTCCAGTGCTGTGTGGGTTTTCAGTATTTTGTTGCCGAAGCTGGTAGGCCACAGAGAGAGCTTAGGCACCCTTTGCCTGCCACAGACTTCGCCTGTAAGCTTTAGAGGAATCTAAAGCTGTTTCAGGTTTAATCACAGAACTGTGGGTTACCTCTTTTGAGAATAAACTGTGTTGTATATTGTAGCTGCATCTCATGTGGGGGAGAGGAAAGACTACTCTGGAAATCACTGTAAAGCATTTAGTCCTTTCCCTGCTTTTTGCTGCTTTCTTCCGTGTGCTGCGACTGTCTTAGGGAAACCAGAAATGGCTTTTAAAACAAATGAGACAGTGAAGTAAAGATCAAGGGTGCTTGAAATAAAGTGTAATGTTCTCATGCTCTTTCCTTTAATGCACTGGAAAATAAGTGCAAAAAGAGAAATATGAAGTGCGATGAGTTTTCACTCCTTCAATACTTGCTTAAAAGAACGAACGTTTTTGCTGGGACTTGGATTTCAGGAGTAATTGCTGTGTTAACACTGCAACATTAAATGCATTTCCTCTGATCTCTTCTTGCAGTATAATTGCTGTGTTGCTGTGATCAGCTGCATTCCCTCTTCCTGCAATTGCTTTATGCATGCCCTGCAATAGGAATGCTGAATTCAGGATCTGTGTTTCAAAAGCAAATCAGAAAAAGCATCTACATACAAACAGCTCTGAAATAAGTGAGCTTTTCTTCTTTGATACAGGGGTCTTAAGGGCTATAGTGCTACTGTGAATATTTTCTTTGCTTGGTTTCACAAGACCCCATTTGCATTGAGATCAGAAGAGCCTTGTGAGGGGACCGGACCTGGGAGATGGTTCCCCTCTCTGCTGCAGCGCTGGTGGGTAACCAACACCATGGGTAAAATCGAGGTGCGAAGAAGCCTCTCTGCTTACCATTTGTGATAAAATTGGATTAGTGATCTGACAGTTTTTAATTCCAGCAAAACCATCTGTGCCAAGCTAGATGGGGTGACTTTCTGGAGTAATTTCTTGTGACTCTTGAGTGTATCACCTGATGCGTTTTGGTGTCACTGCTGTACTGGGCATAAATGCATACATGGGTGCAGTTGTCATGGTCAAATGAACTCAGTTCCTGTGGATGTTCCTGAAGACTGTTGGCTTTTCACACACTGCTTCTCCATTTCTTTGGAGGTCTTCAAAAGAAGTCAGCAATTGCTAAATGTGAATGTGTCTTCTAAACCTTTGAAGAGCCAGACCCTTCTGGGCCACGGAGGTGTTGCTGTGCTATCTGCACATCCCTGACTCTTGTGGGTTCGGCTGATTTGAGCTTCATGACATGGTCCCTGGTGATGTGTTCTCCGGTTTCAGGTAATAAGATGTACCAGGGAACTAGTGCTTCCTACTGCGTCTCAGCTGCGGTTTCTGTTCTTGACCGTTCCTAAAAGTAGACAGAAACTTGAAGTAGATACAAACTCACCTAATTCTATCTGTCTGGATCTCCACAGCCCTTGGACTGCCAAATGTTAAGTCTACTCAAAGATATAACTATAACTTTTACTTGTGTAAATGGGATTCTATTCTACCAGTATTAATGGGAGCTCTATGCAGGATTTGGGGCCAGCACTTTCTCAAAAACATTTAAATGCAGTGGGGCCACTTATAAACTGAATTTCACAACTATTCACCTTATCAAAAGTGGGCCTGATCCAGCCCAGTCTTGAACTCCCACATCTCCCTCTGACTTCAAGCAGAGATGGTTATTTCTTGCAGGGTTTTTGCCATTGTATGTGGTCTTGGGCTACTTTTCTTAGGCTGGAGTTCAGGAGCTTGAATTTGAAGTTTCACAGAGGAAGTTATGTTAATTCTTTTTATTATTATTATTTATCGTGTTGGGGAATGCTTAAATAGACCTGATGTGCTTGGTGCATGCATCCTTTTCCGATTCCTTCTGTTTTGTGTAACTCACGTTTCCCTCATGCTTCAAATGCATCCTAACAAAAAAGTTTCTCATTTACTTAGACTTTTACAAAGTTTCAATACCTGTTAGCTCACAGTGCATGAAAAAACTGAATGCTATTATATTTCCTATTTACTGCAGTTATAATATCCTCCTTAATGATGTGAAATATGAATGAATTGTGTGCCCTCGTTTGTGATTGCAAGTTGCCATTATAAATAATGCAAACAGATGCTTGTGAGGTGGTACACAAAATTTTTTTGAAAAGAAAGAATAGGAAGAGTGGAAGAAAAGAAGCATTTTGCTTGAAGTGTGATACACAATAACATTTGTGACTGAACTGTGCAGAATTCTTTACATACTCCCTGCCTTTTTTAAATTTAAATCTTTGTCTTAAAAACTGCTTCTATTCCAAAATGTCATTCTAATGTTAGGTTGACTTTCTTGTTAGAGGTGAGAAATATGTTTTAAAAATAAATTTTGTTTCAGAATTTGTTTGCTGCAGGAAAATGAGAAAACTGAAATATAAATCTTCTGCAGGGACTTTAGGAAGAAATGTTTGCTACAGGATATAGAGGACTGATTTCAGAATCAGGGAAGCAACAAAGCTGATTTCTTATACCTAGGATATCATAAATAATTCATTTATTGTTGTAATTTATCATTACATACAAATAAAAAAAAATTATATATTCTTAGAGTTTGCCAGCAGTATCTAAGAACTCTGTCCTTAATTGTAAGTATGTGGATAGTCAGATCTGCTTGTATAATTGGCTTGCAAGACTTGGGCTATATCCCTCTCTCCCCAGCAAAAACCTGCTGCTGCTTTTTAGAAATGAGAAACAGAAGATGAGCCAAAGACATCTGACAAAAAAAAATTCCTGGTCTGAAATTAATAGAATTGGTCAAGTGCTTCATGTTATTCTCTTAAGTATTTTGTTGAATTTCAGTTCAGATAGTAAGATCTTGAGTGATGGAGGCCTAAATACATTCTTTCTAGCTAAATTCTTTAATAACTGAAGTAGAACTGGTTTTTACTCTTCATTATGTGTTGGGTTTTCAATACTTGTTTGTTTTTTTTTTTTCAGAAAAATACATATGTTAAAAGTTTTCTTAATTTCCCAAGTACTGCATTAAAAGATCATCCTTCTTGTTCTTTTTGGCATTCCATTTTTCTCCTGTTTCTCTTTTACTCTTAATTGGCAGTTTTGGCTGCTCAGCTCAGTCGAAGGAGTTTATCAAAATAAAGAATGTTTTGTTTTAGATAAGTGTGAACATCAGCTGTGAAATGATTACATGAAAACAGGAGTAAAAAATAACTCCTTGAACATCAGCAACTCGAGTGAGCATTGGTGTTTGTGCTTTGTTTTGTTTGTGTGGGTGTTGTTTTGTTGGGTTTTAAACTACCTTTTGACTTTGTGTTAAAATATCCCAATCAAGTCCCATGGCCTCTCCTTGGCTTTGTGGCTTTGAGGTTGCTTGGAGTGACTCTTACCCATGTTAGATATGGGAAGCACCCAGGCTGGTTTTGGGATTTTGGAGTCTCTGGATGCAGACACTGTGCTCTGGAGCAGTAAACTGTGCTTCTGCGGCACTGTGAGCGAGTCATTGAAAACTGTATTGAGTCCGCAGTGGTGTATTTTCCCATATCCAGCACTGAGATGATGTATATGGTCTCTAGCACACACTGAGTTGTTAAGTTTTTCCAGTGAAGCAAATTCAGTGCTACAAGACTCAGCTAAGAATGTATTTGGGGCTGCTGATGTGTTACAGCCATAGACACGATGCCACCTTTTGCCAGACTGAATGAGTTTCGGGGACATTTTGTCTTTTGCTGTCTCTGATGGGGCTGCTGGAGAGGGAATTGATAAGCGTGGTTTTCAGATGATGATGATGGAAGAAAAAGACTGCCATGAAATCACAAGGGTCCTCTCCCCCTCTTTTCATTGCTCTCTACCTTCATTTATCTCGGCAAGCTTCAATTGCAGTCCCGTTGCTATTAACCTTTGACTGCTGGCATTTTACCCAGAGCGCTCAACCCCAGCTGGCAGTGGAAAGGGGAGGATTTGAGCACCTCTGTAGTGATAAATTGGCATTGGTGCTTCACTTGATGGCCACTCTCTGGAAAGTGGAAAATGCCATGTGCAGCTCTGCGGTCTTAATACTGTGTCTGCCCAGGTAGCCACCTGCAAAAGCCTGAAATCCAGGAGCAAACAAGAGAAGGGAGAACTGCAGCACTGGAAGGCTTATTTTGCTTGCTTTTTCCCATAACCAACTGCTTTGCCTCTGTTTGTACAAGAAGACAAACTTTGTTGGCTCTCATGGCAGCAGCCACATTCCAGATGGTGCTGTTGAGTCAGGCTGGGTGCCTCTGCTTTCTGCTGATGGGCTGTTGCTGCAGGGGAGCACCACGTAAGCATGTTTCTCCGAATATATAGAATCATGGACTCATAGAATCATTTCGGTTGAAAGAGGCCCTCAGGATCACCAAGTCCAACCATAACCTAACCTAACTCTAGCACTAAACCCTAAGAACCTCATCACAGTATCACAGTATGTTTGGGATTGGAAGGGACCTCAAAAGATCATTTAGTCCAATCCCCCTGCTGAAGCAGGAACGCCTAGGTGAGGTCGCACAGGAACATGTCCAGGTGGGTCTTGAATGTCTTCAGAGTAGGAGACTCCATAACCCCCCTGGGCAGCCTGTTCCAGTGCTCTGTCACCCTCACTGAGAAGTTGTTTTTTTCTCAAATTTAAGTGGAACCTCTTGTGTTCCAGCTTGATCACATTGCCCCTTGTCCTATGATTGTTTGTCACTGAGAAGAGCCTGGCTCCATCCTCGTGGCACTCACCCTTTATATATTTATAAACATTAATAAGGTCACTCCTCAGTCTCCTCTTCTCCAAACTAAAGAGACCCAGCTTCCTCAGCCTTTCTTTGTAAGGGAGATGCTTCACTCCCTTAATCATCTTTGTTGCCCTGTGCTGGACCCTCTCCAGCAGTTCCCTGTCCTTCTTGAACTGAGGGGCCCAGAACTAGACACAATATTCTAGATGGGGTCTCACCAGGGCGGAGTAGAGGGGAAAGAGGACCTCTCTTGATCTACTGACCACCCCCCTTGTAATACACCCCAGGATGCCATTGGCCTTCCTGGCCACAAGGGCACAGTGCTGGCTCATGGTCATCCTGTTGTCCACCAGGACCCCTGGGTCCCTTTCCCCTACACTGCTTCCTAATATGTAATTTCCCAACCTATACTGGAACCTGGGGTTGTTCCTGTCCAGATGCAGGACTCTACACTTTCCCTTGTTAAATTTCATCAGGTTATTCCCTGCCCAACTAAACACCTTTTAAACACCTCTTAAACACCTCAAGAGGTGGTGACTCCACCACCTCCCCAGGCAGCCTGTTCCAATGCCTGACAACCCTTTTGCTCTCAAATCCAGCACCCAGCTCCAGACACAAATTGTTTGCTAGGCTGTGCCGCCAGGTTTCAAGGTGGCTGGTGGATTGCAGTGTCGATATTAGTCCTGTCACGCTGCCTTTGGTCCTCCCTGGAGCACCTCTGTGCTGTGGAAGCACAGTGTCATGCTCCGGGCTGTGTTGGCTGGGTCTTGGCTGTGTGATTGCCAGTCCTGCCATCTGTGAGTAGCAGGACAAGGGAACATTTTGTCCCAGTTTTCTCTGGACTGTCAGTATAGTGTGCAGCAGGAGGGGTCATAAAACACGGAGGTGTGATGCAGTCTGGAGGTGTTGCTTGGCAGGGGAAGGGAGGTTGCCTTCCATGGGTCCAGCCCTTGGGAGATGTTGGCAGATCCATCTGCGATATGGACCATCGCACTGTGGGTCTGCTGGGGCCTCGCAGGTACATGGCTGGGCACGAGCAGCCTGTATTCTTGTGCATTCATTATTCTGTTCTGGAGAATCACATTAGATAAATGTCAACAAATGACTCTGTCTCCAGTTAATGAAGAGAGGCTTTTGTTTTAAAGAGCTAATTGTCCATCTCTTCTGCATAAGAAAAGCCAGGCGCATGTTTTTTTGCCTTTTTTTTTTTTTTTTTTTTCTCCTAGCAGTGTGGCACAACTTACAGATGTACAAATACTGTGGGCAATATCTATTATTTAACTTTCATTACCATTAATATGAATTAAATTGATGGCATTTGTCAGGATGCTTTATGTGTTGTAGCACCTGCCTTAGGGAACTGCTTTCGAAAGAGGAGAATTTCAGGCACGCAGAAGTTGTTTTAGTGGCTCAGAGGAAAGGACCCTGGAGAGTTGAGTTTAGCTCTCAGAAGTGAAAGCTGAATTTGGTACTCTGTATGACCTTGTGTAAATATTGCAAGACCAGAGTTTCTGTGAAACCTCTAGTTTATGCAGCTTCCTGAAGCAGCTAGATTTTCAAAACAGGTCTGGTAACGTGAATGAGGTATATGTTTAGTGGTCTTGTGTCCTGTTTAGGGTACAGTGTGAAAATATGAGACCAGATGACAGGTAAAACATCTTGGGGGGCTCTGCCTAGCCAGCATGTCTGGTAACACCTGCTTCATTAATGTTTTGTGTTTGTGTGGGCTCAATGAATCACAGTGCAGGCAGGAGACCTGCCTCTCTTAATCCTTTTTACATCTTCATTCTTAAAACAATTTCAGAAGAACAACCTTTTCTTAAAGTGAATTTAAAGAAATAGGAGAAAATTAAAACATTAATTCAAAGGCCTGAAAACCCAGTCACTAGTATTATGCTTAACCTAGGTTAATGGGAGTGACTCAGTATGAGATAAATTAACTCAAATGCCTGGTTACAGTAGTGCAGATCTCACTGATAGCGAGACAGATTTGAGCTGCCATCCTCTCTTCTCCTTTCTTTTCTGGTGTTAATTTTATTTGCTGGTCAATGAGTGCTGCTTTATGAAAAGCATTGACTTGCATGGCAGACTACATGAAAGAGCCTCTAAAAATACCCAAATAATTGGTGCTAGGGCGAAAATGAGAGACGACTCCAAATGCAGCCGTTATTGCAAGTTCCACCTAGACTGCTTGGGCAGTAGCTGGTTCTAGTATAGCACAGAAATAGCCTTTCAGCAGCCCTGTTGGGAGCAGGTATCAGTCTAGCCTTGGCCAGACACAAAACCTGGCATTTGTCAATTTGTAGATAAGGAGTCACCATGTGTTTGCCAAGGAAGTGCAGCAGTGCCTCTTCTGTAGAGAACCAGGTAGGCATGAGAGCGCTGGTCAGCCCCCTGTGGCTCCCCCGCCTGGATGTGGATGTTCCTGACATTGCTATTGGGTGCAAACTTGCTGGCTTTATTTCCAAAGTTGTGTGGAGACTGTCTGCTAAGAAACACGTGAAGGTTTTGCCTTCTTTCGCGTTGAGCATGAAATGGTAGCAACTTCATGAACTCGCTTGGCCCAATCCAGGGCCAAACTGATGAGGAAGAAACTTCGTGTCTCATTGTCAGTACCCCAAATACCACAGTTGCGTTGGTAATATCTACTACAAAAAACATCAATGGCTGTGAGCCACCTCTCTCTGATTCTTACATGCTGCTGAGGGAGTACTCTGGTTAAGAATTCAGAGGTTCTGGCTGTCACTTTGTTTTATGTATTCTGTCCATGTCCAGTAGTAGTTTCTGCAAATGTTACACCCACAGAGTAAAAGATTCAGTTTATCTCACTACAGAATATGGACAGGAGCTCTTCCAAAGAGCAAACTGAAATCACTTACAGTATAAACTGAAAGGTCACTAACCTGTCAAAATCTTCACAGCACTTTTTTTTCAAGTCATTGTTTCTATCAGGATGAACTCTTGACCAATTGAATCTTCATATAGTTCTTAAGTAGTAATACTGGTCGTTCTTCCTGTACCTTGAATCCAGGCATAATAACAAGAATAAGACTTGAGAGAGGGTCTTGAAGTTTAATTTTTCGTGTCAGGAGATGAGTCCTTTCCTTTGGGTTTGCTTGCCAAGGCAAACTTGCCAAGGAAACTTCTGAGATATTTCACAAGTTACTGAATTTTCTGTCCCCAAATTAGTGGTAATGTCCAGATCATGAGATTAAGTCTCTTAGTGGAGGATGGTACATCTGTACTTGTATGAGAAACTAAATACTGGTTCTTATTCTCAAGTTAATGCCTGTCTGAGGAAACTTTTGACTGAACTTCTACTCTCTGCAAAGCAACAAGCATGGAGATATTGGACATGTAGAAACCTGGTGTAACATCCAAAGGGTAATCTGTTCTGACAATTTTTATGGTTAGGAAGAAAAAAACCCTCATCAAACACACATCACGCTTTCTGACCCTTCTCTGTGGTTCACTTACCTCCTGGAAGAACCACCTGCTTTCTGCTTTGATGCTCCATTTGCAGTACTTGAGGAATGATTCTAGTGGCATGTAGTCACTGGTTGGCTTCTCTCCAGATGTGTGCTCCAGATGGCTATCCCGAGAATCTGCCCCAGACCCAGATTTCCTATTTAACACTGACAGGCTTGATTCAAGCTGAAACACCATCTTCTGCTGTCCTTTCCTCCTTTCTAACTTGTAATATCCACAGTGTGGTGAGAGCCAAACACAGTCCACGGAAAGCTATTCTATATCTGTTGTTGACTCACTGGTAGCATTAAAGATGAGTATTAGAGTCTTCTCTTAAAACCTGTCTTGATCTATACAAATGGCTACAGTCTGCTGTGTTGCAAAAAGATCAGAACTGACCCTTTGAAACCTGGTATGTTGGCACTGAATGAACTGTTTGAGCAAACACAAATGCTTTTTTTTTTTTAAGCATTTACTGGGCTCGTACAGAATAATAGCTTCTCTTCTTGTTGCCCCTCTCACGTTTTCTGAACATCTCTCTGAACAATAGCACCGTCCTCTTTATTCCTGAGCTGTCTCAGGGTGTTATTTGTTTATCATCTTTCTTTAGTAACAACCAGTGTAGCCGAGTGATATAATTTAGCTTTGTGAAGTCCCAACCATAGTGGAATGCAAAGTGGCTCCTCTCATTTCTCAGGAGTTCAGGAAAGCTGCAGCAAAAGGAAGAAAGCAACTCAGACTTTCTCTGTACACTCACTTCTCTGTCCCTGCCTGCTTCGTAAAAAAGTGTGTTTGGTTTTGTTTGTTTGTGGGTGTTTGTGTTTATTTTATTTTACATGAAATAATTTTTTCTTCAAGTTCTGTTGATCATCTTGGGGTAGATAGCAGAGCTAGGCTGAGCGTCCTTCTCTCAAATCACAACCCCTCCAGATGTGATACCAGGCATAACAAAGAACATCAGGTTGTTGCACTTCAGTGTTAGTGCTCTTGACTTGGGCTCAAGTAATGTCAGGACATAATGTAACTCCTCAGTAAGAGAATATTTCTGCTATCACACCAGAATACTGTGCAAATCACAAGAAAAGGGTGAAGCCTGGAGAACCCCAGCAAGCTTTGTTGCTTACCTACCGGGTTACAACATACAGGGCTATGCATGTACAGCGTTTGGAAGTAGTGTTGCTGGACTAGGGTAAACTCAACCGTACTTTCTGGATGAAGTCAAACGTTTGAAGCCAGCAAAGCCTCTCAAGCAACGGGCTGCTCTGACATCGCTCACATCTCCAGGAATTAAAGAAAAACTAGGAAGTTATAGCCAATGGAGGCAGCAGAGTCTGATGTTACATATTGTAACTTTTCAAAGCCTTCACCCCTGATTTTGTGCTTCATAACTCTCTCCTGGGACCCAGCAAGAAGGTGCAACAGTTTCTTGGAGGATGTAAAATCTGGTCAGACCCGTATGGGAGATGGGACTCCCCAAAGGCTGGGTGTTGGGTTCTGCAAAGGATCCTGGTGAACTCCCGGGCCAGCTGGAGTCACAAGACCCAGGGAGTCCAGCTACATGGTCATAGCCTGAAAACAGAGGCTTTGGGAGTCTGTGATGGTTGAAGTGTCCTTCTGTGCACGATGCAGCAGGATGGGAGCAGCACTGCCTGTTGCTCTGGTGCATGCCTTTCCATCAAGTCTTTGGGAGTGCTTTCAACACCTTATTCCAGGAAATACACCAAGAAAGGGCAAATATACAGGTTATTTATAGGCCTTCTTATGGCCTTCCTTATTACTGCCTGGAGTCCATCATGGTAGGCATTTATGCAGTGCTCTGACCTTTTCTGCCAACTGAAAGAAGAGATCCACAGACCTTTCAGTGTACTCTTTACTGGGAAGAGAGAAATAAGAAAAGAATCCCCAAGGATCCTCAGAGGAAGAAATGTTTGTCTCTCATTAAAAGATCCACTGGAAGTATTCATAATTGACAAAGAAAGAGGTTTTGTAGGTTTCTCGCTTCCTTTGTCACGGGTGTGAATCAAAAAAGGAATTTCTTTAATCTCAGCTCAGGATGGTAGGACAACTTTTATTTGTATGAAGTCACTGTTGAGAACGTTTTTAATATCTCCTATGAACAGAAGAAAAACTCCCACAGCAAAGACTCCGTTAATCTTTGCTGCCCTGATCTAGATTGACTTATTCAGTGCATGAGCTAGATCATTAGCAACACTGGGGATTTCCCCTCATCTTGTGGTAGAGAGATCAGTGGAAATAATAAACAAGTGTGACTGAATGTGCAGGTTGATCAGTGCATACACATATATTTTCATGTTCAGAGACCTTTGTAACATCACCCCCTGGCATTAGATGCCGCTTATTGACTCTTGTGTTGCGAAAGGTCAGTGGTATCCCCGCTCCCCAGGGCCACTGCTTATCAAAGGTGATATTTATGTTTGACTAAACTTCAAACAACTTTGACCTTTTTATGTATTTATTTATTTATTTAAATCTGTGCAATTTAATGTTTTTTGGAGCGTGGGTGGCTGGGGAACTCTTCTGCCAGCCCTTCCAAGAGTCACCCAGGGGAGTTGAGTTTTTTGCAAAGTTCAAGTTATCTCCTTCAAGACATAATTTCTCTGAAAATAGAATAATTTAAAACTTAATTTTCTTACTTAAATCTTGGAATCTCTTGTGTGTGGGTGAGTGAGATGCAGATGTTTTCAGACACTTGGGAACTGCTCACTGGTTAGTTTAAAATATTTAGCTATTTGCATGCATCATTTTGAGGTATGTAGAATAAATGGAATCATAAATCACTCCTTAAATATTCTATTTGGTGCTGGGTGACTGGAAATAACAGATGGATGCTTACAGGCGGGATTTAATTTTGCTCCAATTCAGCAATGGGTTAGAAACCAGTACAGAAGATCTTGGCTCCATAATGCTTTGGATCTATTTGCATCTGTCTTGGGAACTTTGTGAGGCACAAGACTTGCATTATATGGGTAAAAGCTGTAACTCCAGAGGAGAGTTGTCTTCAACATTAGGGAAGCTTAGGTTCAGGCCTAGGGGAGTGCTCCCAACTTTCTGCTTAAAATTGGAGGTATTTAAATACTGTGGGTGGGGCTATAATTTCCACCTTTTCCAACACGCCATTGAAAAGAATACATCTGGAAAATGAGAGGCAGGGGCTAGGGAGAGCAAAAAATCCAGCAGTACAGATTAGATAAGTCAGAGATTTAAAACTAACTTGCACATTGTCAGACTCCTCCTGGCAGTGTGTGCAAGTTGGTATTACCACACAGAGGGAGATAAGGCTGAACGCTGGCTGCAAACACCTGTAAGAGCCAGATGTTCACATGATATCCTCGTTGTCTGTCAGCTGTGCCAGTACTTTTTCTTTTCATCTAAGAAAAAGAGAAAGCAGGAGAAAAGAGGTTGTGATCCTCTGCGAGGCGGCTCGTGCTCTCTGTACAGCTCTGCTTTGCTTGAGCAGCTGCTGCAGGGTGAGATTAAGTCACAAAGGGGGATTTCCTAGGACAAGGAGAGAAGCAATGTTATCCCATGTTTCTTGTATTAACAAAAGTTAACAGAGATGTAGAATTGTTCCCAGCAGTCAGCCCACTAGTCTTAAATAAAGTCTAAACTGCTGATCCCAGCTAATGGGACCAGGTCTCCCTGGAGCGTATTTCTAAGCAGGAAGAACGCAGCTTGTGGCATCATCTGCAGTTTGGACTGCTGTGCAGGCAACAGCTCTTCAGGTGGTCTGGGCTCTGTGCGTGCATTGGCCACCGTGCTCAGCAATTCTTGTTGCAATACTAAAACTGCTGAGCTGGAGAACTGCCTGTTGCTGTGCCAAACAACGCTTTTGTCGTGCTGCATTTTGCGTAAGGACGTGCCCTGTTTTCCTGGAGGCTGGCTGCACCACATGTAGTTTCATGAAGATACCAGGGCACAACTTTGGAGACAGAGACTTGCCATTTCTGACGATCTGTGACTGGGCAATCATGGTGGCGTCTGGGGCTGCACAGGGATACAAAGCTCTAATAACTGATGAAAAGGTTCATTTGTCTTGTATGCTGTCCTAATTTTTCTTGCATCCACTGCACACAGAATTTGGGACCGGTTTGCCAGGCTCCTTTAAGCAGGCTTCTGCTAGCATATCTAGAAATTTGACTTACCTTGGACACTTTCCCATTTGCTTATCTGCTTTTTTCTAGTAATGGGATCCCTGGTAACACTGACATTGAGAAAAATACAAATGATTTAATAGCAGATGTGGCTCCCCTTTCCGTTTGCCAAGTCGTGACGTAGTTCAGCGCAAACATGCAGTCTTTCTTTCAGCTGAAGGTGAAGGAGTCTCTCCAGCAGTAATCCTGCAGAGCCCAGTGTACACACTTCATCTCCCGTGCTGGGCCCACATGGCCGGCTCAATGACATTTGGTGAGGAGAACTCTTTCCAAGTACATTTAAAGTTCAACCTTGACTGGGAGGATTCTCCATCACAACAGCATCTTCATTACCACCAGCTTGCAGAAGGGGGAGAGAAGGAACAGCGCTGTTGAGATCAATTTGCAGGCACAGGGCTCTTGGCTTGCTGAATAAACTGGGTTTCGGACGGTGCTGATGATTTTGCTCGCATCCACCTGAGAAAGCAGCATTCAGTAAATCTTCTGAGGATCAGTTATAAAGAATGGTATTTACAGGAGGGTAAACCATAAATCTTTATGACCTTCTTGCAGTTAGCAGCATTTAAAGTTGCATTATTCTTTTCTTTTCCTGTAGACAAGGCTTTGATAAAATGATCTGTCAGTTAACTTAAATAATCCATGGACAACAGGGTCTTTGCTGGAGAAGGGGGAAGAAGACTTAGTTGAAGTTTAACTTGTTTGTTTGTTTTACTTCTTGGCATTTTTTTTTTTCAAGGAGATTAAAGATAAATTTAATGTTCTGATGGATTCTCTGAGGAACATTTACCTTGACAGAAGGTGAAAAAAGAGCCCCTTAGGTCGCTGTCTTTCCTTCTCATCTTCTTGTCAGGCAGGCAATGACAACAAGACTGTGGAGAGTTGTACAAGGGAATCTCTGTCATTCAAACTGTTGCGTGTTTGATCCCTACTGTTACATTTTAATGAATTTCACATGTATAATGTGTGTCTCCACTTGTTATGAACTAGTGTCTGCTATTTTTTCAGGCTACCTCAGATAACCTTTCTCTTAAATAATTGAAATGTATGTTATTTTGAATTTACTTTTTTAGTTGTGAGGTTCTTGTTCTCAGTATTTCATTTACTTAATAAGAAATTTTTAAATAGCTCCTTTTCTGTGTTCTTTCATTAGTTTCAGTCTCTGCCATGATTTCTTGTCAATTGAATTTCACTGGCTTTTTAACACTTACTGTGAACAGATTGTGTATCTTGTTTAAGCATATTTACAGACCTTTTGCTTCTGTTAGAGCCACACAAACTGTCTGGCAATGATACTTTTATTTTGTCTCTATATTTAGGCCTAATATTTGTAAACAATCTTTCTAAAACCAAACAAGCTACATTGATACTGTCTGTAGCATGGAAGCAATTAGACGGGTAAGAAGGTACTTTCACCAATCTTATTATTTTCTGTTTCTGTACAGGAATATTTATGTCACTGTAAAATGTCTTTATGCAAGCAAAATTGCATGAACATTTATGTTGTTAGGCTGGTGTAGTGACATCAAAGAGCAGGTGTAATTTTACTGAAGAAGTTACAGTAGGACAGTTGAAGTGAAACTGTATAACCGTAACATGCAGGTCTCTGGACAAGTTATAGACCATTTAAACCACTCTAAAAGACAACATTATGATGTTAGGAAAGAGAGTCAAATCTAGGTTCTTCAGTCTTACCCCTTTGGTGCAGTAACTGGAGTTTGCATTGTCAAAAAAAAGAAAGAGAACCAAAGATTTTCAGCAAAAGTGAGTGCTTGAGTGCAGAGGGAACACGGACATCAGGTGGGAGACTGGCATTGCTCTGTGTTTCGTATACTTCTTTTTAAGAAAAAAATGCCAAAGGAGGAAACTTTGAAAATCATTCTTTGACTTCCTAAATCAGTAGTTTTAGGCTGCAGTAGGCGGTGGCCGCTTGAGGACAGAGCAGCCATGTACAAAGCCAGGTGTAATTCCCTGCCAAAGAAAACATTTATATTTCAAAAGGAAGAGTAAGTGTGTGTGGCTCGGAAGTAGACAGTTTTGTTTCGTCCTTTGTAAATGATGCAGAACAAAAACTTCCATAAATATCTGGTAACGTATGAACATTTACTCTCTGGAGCAAGGTTAATACATGTATTTGCTTGAAAGAAATAATGTTGCTCCAAAGGTCTGGCTTGTGAAGCATATAAGTACTTGCTTATGTCCTGCTGAAGCCAAAGACACACTGTACTACAGATGGAGCCAGCCTTTCCCATCAACTCCTGCTCAGGTGTGATTTGCAAATGAAGTATTTTGGCTTGGGGGAATACTTTCTCTGGAGAAGCAAGTGGTGACACATGGCACAATCATTTATGGCTCTCAGGCATTGTGTGGGAAAGCATCACATCACAACAATAGGGGAATTAACTGATGCTGACAATTGAGTAATTGGGAGGGTATGGCACAGCATGGATATAGTTGGTAGTGCCTCAAAGTTCTTTGTGCCCTTTGCTTTAAAATTAAGAAACAGATGGCCCGTTGAAGTTACTTGCTTCCCTTTCTCTCCTCAGGTGTTCATTTGATGCTAAAGGCAGCCATCTGCTTAGGACTGTTGACTTGTACCTGTGGAAAATAAATACCGAACAGGTTTCATTTTTCTGTAAGTGACTTTTAAGCTTGGAACATCATACTGGAGTATTACCATGCTCCTACTTGTGTCTTTTTCTGCTGCGATGCAGAAACATATATTTAATACCTTAACTGTGCAGTTAGCAAGGACTAGTTCTGAAATATTAGTGCATGACATATGTTTTGCTTGTGTCTAGGGGAAGAGCCATACCCTCTAATGACTATCCCACTGGGCTCCTATGTACAATGCAGTTGGACTCCTCTTTATTTACCCTTTTTATTCTAAAATTATCTGTGGGTGCTCCTATTAGTTGCGACTATCTGAAGACAGACAGGAGTCTCCTGAAAGCCCCTGCTATATGTGAATGAAGGTACCATGTTGTATTTTACTTGTAGCTGCTCATATCAGCAAATACTGTACAACACAATTTTCAGGCTCCAAAGTAAATGCCTCATTATTTCCTTTAGTCTTCCAGGTCCCTGAGGATCTTCCTCTATTTCCCATTTTTACCGTTGTTGCTGTCCTCTGTGGTGGATGCCAGACTCCTGGTAAAACAAGCCTGACTGGTCTTTCCATTGGTGATTTGCTTCCAGCTCTAAAATGTACCAAATTTGTTTTTGAAATCCCACAATGCAGTGGGAACAATGTTATCCCAGTGCTGCACACCTCTGTGGTCCTTTCTGTTGTGATTCGTGCCCAGGCTTTGTGCCGGTGGCCGTGCTCCCCATTTTGTGTGCATGGGTGCAACTTGTATTCTGAAGCACAGGTTTTTTGCACGAGTGGAAGCATGAAATACGGTGGCATGAGCAAATACCTACAGATATACAGAATAAAGCTCAGAGCTTTAGAAACTGGCTGAAAACCTCTTTGGAAATGCAGCCAGCTGGATTAGCTGCATCCCAGGTTTGAGACTGTGGACTTGAATTCATCAGTGCTGTGACCAAAAGGCAGCAGCTGTCTGAAATGCTCAGAGATGATTCTGGAGCAGAAATTTAGGGCATGAGGAACCTACACCTTCTTACATTAGCAGTCACCATGATCTAACATCTTTGAGTGGGTGTAGGCATGCATGTAAGGAGATCATTCCTGATCTTCTTACGCAGGTGTGCAGATTAAATATTGAAAATTTTGGTCGCAGGTTCTGACTCTAACAGAAAAATCCCTTTGCTACCACCATGCTCTTCCCTTGTGTTGTAAATAGTGCCACTTCTCCAAATGGAGGGCACCTGTAAAGTAGTGAGCACTGCTGTCCACCAATTCCTAGCAGCAGGTCAGGAGAGATGTGTGATTGCTGCAATTGGCTAAAAACTTTGCTGAGAAAAATCAGAATGGTGATGGAGTAAAATAAATGAAAAATGAAGGCAGACAACACAGGATAAAAGGAATGTGGCTAAAGAGGGAAGAAAAGCAGAATTTGAGTGGAAAAGAGTTGAGCAAAATCATGTTGGAAAGGACTGAGTTTGCAGGTGAGACATGGTCTTTACTGATCTGTTAGAACTGCATCGTGATTCTTCTGTTGCTGCTTTGTGGAGCTCTGCTGCCTCTTCTCAGGGTTAAGAAAGTCTCCTTAAATGAGCATAACTAATCCTTGCTTGCCTAGTTTATGTCTCCTCCTGTGGTTGTGGTTTTTGTGTTTGGTTTGTTTGGTTTGTTTTGTTTTTTAGCATCTTCTGAGTGAGCGGTGGCTGTTGTTACAGCTCTTAATTCAGTCCTCCTAGGCTAGAGGAGGAAAAAAAGGGTCTGAACAGTAGTCAGTGATGCAGAAACTTCCTCAGCTTTATACCTGGGTCTGTGCAGTGCTAGATAATTCATTTTTTCAGCCCGATGCCAGAAGTCCTGTGGTTACCTGTTTCGGAGAAGGTGAAGCAATGTTTGCATGAGGCTTATCAAGCACTGAGTGATGCTAAAAGAATTAACTCGGGATTAGCTGCTGCAGAACGGCCACTGTGGTGGCAGAACTGCAGCTCAGAGGATCATCTCCTCCAAACCTGGAGGGCTGTGAGTGGAAGCAGCAGAAGAAATGGGCCATTTTCTTGTGTTTATGGCATTTGCAGTACTCAAAACTTTGCCCAGGTCTGTTGCCTATAAAAAACGGGGCAGGGTGCTGTATGTCAGGGCACAGGAAACACAATGTGGGGACATGGAGATGTTTTTGTCTCAGCATGCTTTTCCTTTCTGTTGTTGGAAGGACACTAGTGCTGGCAGCCCATATTGAAAACTTCTGCCATATTTCTCTGTCACAGTAGACAACAGGTTGTTTTGAAGGCTGGAGGTCCTTACAGCAATTGAGCAGCTTTTCAGTATCATATTAAGGTCTGAAAAGAATTTTAATTATCCATCTTGGATGCAGTGAAATCAACTGCATCCTACATCTGTCCTCTGAAACCAATGCACCTTCTTACCATGACCATTTTTTCATGGTTAGAAATTACATGCCCTGGTAGCAGATTTCACCAGTTAATGTCATATTAACCTGGGGACTGCCAACATGTTTTTTCAAAGCAGATCAAAATTATGTTCCCGGTCTGTATGCTCTTGCTCCTATATTCCCCTTGTCCCCAAAAGGAAAGTTAAAAATACACAGACTTACTATAGCCAGATTCCGTGGACTTCAGAAAACAACACAGTACTACGGAGGCAAATATATGTTCCCTCAAATGCAAACAGATTTAAACAAGTTATTAACTTCAGAAAATTAATTAGCAGCTGATAAACAGATTTGGGTGCTGCTAGAGGGAGGAATGAAATTCTAGCCTGGGATTTACCTGGGAGTGTCCCAGCTGAAAGGTGCCTGCAGAGGATGGTACCAAATGGATTTAACAGTGCTGGGGCTGGACTCTGTTCCTCTCCCTGTTTATCACTAGTTTGGGCTTTGCTAAATGGGATGACATCCTGACTTTTCCTTTTTCTTTTCTGCACTGCTTATCCCTGTTGATAATTCAATTCTCCTGACATGATTGGGACCTTGTGTTGTGGAGGTGGCTCCTGTGTCTAGTTGCTCTAGCAGATGATCTCTTGTTGCTCCACTGTTTGTGTAAGGTGCTTTTATGTAGTAAGATGAAAAACAGACTGAACTTTTTATATATATATATATGTGTGTGTGTGTGTGTATATATATGTGTATTTTTTTTTTTTTTTTCCCCTATGATATTGAACCCTTTGGAGTTTGAGAGCCCAGGAACCAAACCCAAGTGGCTCAGCTGGACACATCCCCATCTGTTTTAGCAGCCATGTTTACCAGCCACAGTGCTGGTCAGTTTTAGGTCTTGTCTTGTCAAATGGCTTCCAGTGCCCTTTTGGGAAAGATGTTGTTTATTACAGATCTTCCCTGTAGAGTAAAATGTATTCTGTGCCAATACACTAGGTGGGAGCAGACAAATATATTATTTATAAGATCAATATTTTAAATGCAAACCCAAATATTCTATGTAAACTCATTTGCTTTGTACCAGATTTCTGCAGATCTCTGAAATCCAGCAGGCTTAACCTCTTTTCGAGGGACTTCTTGGGCTGACAATTGTTTTGGAGGGGGTGGATTGTGAATCCTGTGCAATGTGCCACTCTGCAGCCTGATGCTGCACCCAGCACAGGGAGCTGCTGGGGCAAGGTCTGAGCCTCATCCTTAGCCCTGAAACAGCTGCCCTTTGGCTGTGCAGTTCAGCAACTGCTCTGACTGTCTCAGCCCCAGGTCTGTGTACTGAGCAGGTCATGTCGTGATGTTAGAACAGAGTCCTCCAGTGAAGAGATGACTACCATAACTCAGTTGGCTGAGGGGAGAAAGGTTTTTCTGCACTGCGGAACCAGTTATTTTGAGACACCTTCTTAGGTGCAAAGGCAACCGCATCAAATCTGCTTTGTGGTTGAATGCAAGATTTTTGGGTTGTCTTGTCACTCCACCAGCTGGGGATGCTGGAAAGTGAGTGGAGCCAGGCTTGAGTGAGCCAGGAGAGAAGTCTCTTGATCCCCTTCCCCTTTTAAGATGTTTGGTTTGGCACTTGGCCAGAGGTAAGCTGTAAATCTGAGCTGCTATTTGCTAAAAGTGGCTTAGGAATTCTGTGCAGCAGTAAGAGAGGGAGAGATGTAGTGTATTAGCTTCAATTTTTTTATATCAGTAAATGCTCATGCACTATGCGTGTTACATTAATCTTGACTCATGAAGACTTTTACAAACAGAAAGTTGAACAAAAAAACAATTTCATATGTTACTTTGTATTTTTTTTCTGAAAGGAGACATATTCTTTAGTTTGATTACATACAGAGTAAAAAGTCTTGTGACGGGAGCATAATAGGTACAGGGGAACCATGTTACACCCCAGCCCCCATCACATGTTCATAGCAGCACAGAACAAGGACAGATGTTACCCCATTGTAGTGGATATCTAGAACTGAATTTGCATGGGTTCTGCTGTAGCTTCTCTCACTGGATTTTATTTTTTTTTTTAATTTTTTTCCTGGAAATAGAGCTCTGTGGGCTCTGTCTCAGCAATATGTCTCCAGATAGATGTCAGCATCACCTTAGGAAGTTGCAGTGGGCATGTCTGGAAGTGGTTGGCAGTGGGTGGAGTTGGAGAATGGGGTTTGGAGGTCCTTGAACCTGAACTGTTTGCCTGATTTCTGCTTCAAATGAAGGTTTATTCTGTACAGTGTCTGCTTCAAGGTGCTTGGACTGTGTGATCTGTCAGTTGATCTGAAAAATCTACAAAACAAAATCCTAACGAACAACTGCAGAACAACGCGGGCTTTTACTGGATCAGTTTACTACCAATGAAAAGTGAACTATCTGCTGGTTCCTGTGAGGGTGGCTTTTGCCTTGGTGATTTCTTAATATCTTTTGTTTTCTTTAAAGGTTAATCTCCTTTGGCTACCCTGTGCTACCTGGCTCCTTTCCACATGCACCTGCTTTTCTCAGCTGGGTCTTCAGTAGTGACCTTATAACTCTGCAGACAAACATGATCGTTGTTGATCTGTCAAATCCAATATCCCTTTACTTAAATGTTAGGTGGATTTATGTTATTGCTTTGGGAGGCAATAATCCAGAAGGGAATTCATTTTACAGAGAGGTCTTCTGCCTTGCTAAAGGGCTGTTGGTTGGATGAGTCACCTGCCTAAAATCATCCCAGTTGGTTTGCTTCTTCATTTGTTCATACATCTATTTGTGTCTCACACATAGACTAAGAAGCAAAGTCTGATCCTTCCTTCTGAGATTTGGTAATCCTTGCTTACAGCCAATGAAGGAGTGTTTGAGTTAGCAGTGCTGTATTTACACGCCTGAGGCTTTACTGTGTAATGCTGTTGCAGAGAAAGGCTGGCAGGTGAAAACTAGTTATCATCTGGGCCTTGCTGCTTCTTCAGTTACTTACAATGGCAGTTTTAGAAGCCAGAAAAGTGAGCAGTAGGGACATCAAATAAGAGTTTACCCAGCCAAAACCCACAAAACCAACTGCAGCTGGCCATGCTGGAGGCTTCAGGAAACCACTGTATTTATATGACTGTGATCTCTGCTGTTCAGACCTCCAGAGCAGCAGCAGAAATGCAGATTAATGGCACCTCTACTAAGCATTATCCCATGCTTTTCTTTCTAGGGCTGGGTAGAGTACGCTGAGCTTAATGGAATAAAAATCCATTGCAACAGAGGGTGACTGAACTGAAGTTTGTTAATGAAGTGGCACTTAATATCTTCTATGGATGTTTAGTCTGTTAAAAAAGCATCTTATTTCAGCTGGCAGTTGGTCTGGCTTGACATGCATCCAGTGTCCAGGGCTGGTGAGCACTTACCTGAGCACCCCTGGGCTCTGCAGCACCCTGGTCTGTGCAGGAACATCTCCCCGGCAGCATCAGCTTGAGCTGCAGAGCTGATAGACCCCTTGTTCCTGAGAGCCTGATGCCACCCTTGTTATCTTATTTACCATCTCATGCTCTATGGTTTCAGCAGAAACTTTGACAGTCTCCCTTTAAACATACCATTTAAATGTTTATCTGAGGAGTAGAAAGATCTTAAAGATCTTAATACAACTAAGAGTTGCTGCTTGCTGACCATGCCTTCATCTCAGACAACTGTTTCCTCTTCTGGCCACAGAAAATATCTCTAAGTAAATGGAGATCACCTGCACTTTAGGCACAGGCTGTATCTTTTGTGGGTAGCCAACCCAATGGATCCCAATGCTGTAATGAAGCTGCTACTCAGTGCAGGAATATAAATGTTAACAAATGCCAGAAGTTTTCTCAGAGTGCTACAAACCCAAAAGTAGCATTAGGTGAGGTTACTGCATTTCATTGAAGACTTGTGAAAAGATGCAGGGGCCGGAGTAAATTCGTGAGGTAATTATTTTTCAGAACTGTTCACAGCTTTGGGTTGTTTGTCTTGTAAAACATCGGAATGCTGTTGCCTTTGTATATAACTATTTGTCATGTTGTTTGCATAAACCCTATCTGTTCACAGATTATATGCCCATATTTATCTCAGACAGGATATTACACATTTTTTTTTTTTTGGAACTGGTATAAAAGCAAAAAGGTTGCATTAAGGACATGTCGTTTATTTTCTTAGAAGCCATTCTGTTACTTCAAGATGCACATTTGCTTCAACAGGACAGGGTGCATGCTGAGTGCTCCCTACTCTGTGGTGACTGAAGGCAGCTGGGCTTGTACTTTTAGAAATTTCTATGATGCATTTGCAGCTGTTACTGCAGCAGTGGAGGATGTTGGTGCCTCTCTATTATAACTATTCAGAATAAATGTCAAGTGAACCAGTATATCTACTTTTCCTTTTTTAATTTTTTTTAAATTTTCCTGCTTTTCCTCTTCCTCATTTCCCTAAGAAAGGGGGAATTGCTGGAAGCTACTGTCTACCTAAACGCAAATGATTAGAGACATCCAGTGGTCATTTAGCTGTTCTTTCTTCTGTGTGCTTTGCATATAAAATGCAGGTCCTGTTGCAAACTGATGCTGTGGCAAGTCCTTGCCTGTAGGGAGAAGGAAAGTGGGGTTTTGCTCTATAGTACTTTAAAGATTCTCAGTATTCTTTTATTTTGATACTCCCTGGGTGCTTTCTTCCTCGATGTTGTTTAGAAGCTCCAGGCAGGCTTGTGTTGTGGTTTTTGGTGGTGGTCATTTTAAAAGGGATTATTTTGCCTCCCCTGACCTGATTAGCAAGGTAACTTCAATGCAATCATCTGCTAGAGATGGGACTCTGTGAATTAGACAGATTGGGAGCCTGAACTGACCTGGAGAACAATTTGTTGTGAATCCCCTGAAGGAATGTTAAAATTTCAGTAGTAAAAGATTGTTCTCTGCTCACCTCTGCAAGACATCAGCTATAGACTCATTTTGTAAGGAGCGTTTTCTGTTGTTAAAAATTCATCCTGCTAAATATTGAAAGAGAAAATACATCTATAAACTTGGGACTTATAGGTAACTACAGGTGCTCAACTTTATGACAGACGCTTTATGTCTTGTTGACAAAAATAAAAGTATCAA
The DNA here is from genome assembly GCF_037038585.1 of Patagioenas fasciata. Classification (NCBI taxonomy): domain Eukaryota; kingdom Metazoa; phylum Chordata; class Aves; order Columbiformes; family Columbidae; genus Patagioenas; species Patagioenas fasciata. The sequence goes on along the minus strand of NC_092533.1, from coordinate 5,645,208 downwards.
TGGTGCAAATGGCATTTATTCCAGTTTATTCTACGCATGCTAACAGTGCAGCTATACGCACAAAGTAAACGGCAGTAAAAGCGTTTGCTGCATTTGGAGTAAAGATGTTTGCTGGTGTATCCTCCTCTGCCAGATGCTTATAAAAACCCATTACAATTAAAAAACAAACCAACCAAACAAAACCCATCAGATGGTGTTTCCAATATTAAAAGAAGCTTCGGAATAATTCCTTTAACTGAAATTTTTAAAGAATCTGGTTTGATGGTGCAATGAGTTTTGAGATTAATACAATACTGTGGAAAAAGCTGAAGTAAAGTTTGTATTTCTGCATGCTACAATACTGGAGAGATATTGCAGAAATAAAGCCAATGGTTGTCAGTATTACTGGGGAGGAGACTAAAAAAAATGAGCTGATTGAAATAGTTTGAAAATTATATTATTTCTATTAAAACAGTGGCAGCTGCTCAATGGAATAAGAGTCTAAAAAGCAAGAACCTAAGGGACTGAAGAAAAATAACTCTGGTTAAGGACAAGGTGATATCTAACGTTGTTGCCCACCTGTGACTTGTGCCACAGTCAGGAAAGATCAGTGTCCTGGACTGAGTTTCCCCAACAGCTAGGAATTACATGGTCATCATTCACCTCTCCCACTGTTAGAGCAAGCATCCCACCTAAATGTAAGCCAAGATCTTCCTTTCTTCCTGGGATTCCTTGTGTGACTTCTGCAGGCAGTTCCTTGTCTCCTGGAGCGCATATGCAGTCCCGTCCTGATCCGTTTCTCAGCGTGCAGTGCACAGGTCTCTTGGTGGTGATCGAGAGCTTGGAATAGAATAGGACCAGAAATCCTGGGGAGAAGGCACAGCTCTTGGATGAGGGAGGGCTTGAGGAAGAGGAAAGCAGAACAATGGCTGGTTTTTGTGGGTGAATTTTCTTCATTCCTGACCCACCCACACCAGCCCTACTGTAAGTTACGTGGCTGTCTCTTGGCTCTGCTCCTGAAATTAGCCTTTATGTATTTGAAAGAGTGGAGTATTGCACCAGTTTTTGGCTTTCATGAGGAGTCAATTACTTGAAAGGTCAAACACGTGCTCATCTCATGTGCAGCCTCGCTTATGGTCCCACTCATCCCCACGGCAGCAGGCACAGTCTGCCTGCTACATTTCCTTTTTGGGCCATGGGGTGTCCTGGGAATCACAGCTTTTAATTCAAATTCCCTGTGTTTTGATTTGAGTTAGCTGGAATATAAATACAATTAGAGTTAGCAGAATACCTCTGACTTCAAATTTTGCCCTCTCGTTTGTGCTGCAGGCATTATGCTCTAGGCAGCAGCTAAAATGGGATCTAAACTATTAAAAAGCCCACAGGTCCTGACTCAAAACTCTGTTTCATGTTAAAAGGGAAAGGTTGAGTTATCAATGCTTTGTAGCGATGCCTGCTCAGCAGGGAAGGTACACTGAAACCTGCAGCGGGTTTGGATCTTGTTCTGTATCTGCAAACAAAGCAAAAGAATTGAGGTCCGTTTTGAACTGTACGAGTGAATTTGTGGAATGCATAGTAAATTGTACCTGGAGACTTGAAAAGGCCTGATAATTTTTATTTTTTTTTAAATGACTTCAAAAACCCAGACCCATCTATAAAAATTTAAGTATAGAATTTTACATGCGGTTACGGAGCTTAGCTTACTGAAGCATTTTTGTATAGTTTGGGTCTCATGTTGTCTCTGGATACAAATTAAGTTACAAAAGCGTGTAACAAGTTCCTAGAAGGAAGGCTCCTGCTTTTCCAGTGTTGCACTGCCATTCCACCTGGTTCCATGGTATTTACAAACCAGTTTAAGCAGCGATGTCTCAGTTTTACTCACTCTGCCTTTGCTGTTTTTGGAGTCATAGGATTCAGGGTATAATTTTCTTATTCATTCCAATTTACATTGCTGCTATCTTTTTTTTTTTTTTTTTTTTTTTTTTTACAGCTTTCTATTTCAAGCCATGCTCACTCACTGCATTAGCTTGTAAATGCAGACATCAGCTACTGGAACTTCCCAGAGATTGATTTTATGGAACTTAACTGGAAATAAAATGATACCGATAAAATCTTTTGCTTGCTTTGCCTTGACAAACTGCAGGGAAAGTTTACCATGCATCTTATGGTGGGTTCTACTTCAGTCTGTGAGTGGCCCCCTTTTCCTGGGAAAAAGGGAGGCGCGGAGCTGCTCGTGGTGCGTAGGGATACAGCAGTATCTGTAGCCTTGTAAATAAGGGAATATTGCTCCCAACTGGAGTCATAAACTCTTCCATTTCTTTTTTTTCAATTACCAGCAGTTGCTGTCACTTAAAAGGTGGTAGCAGAGCTCTAGTTGAATGAAATTGTCTAAAAAATGAGAAAGAATAGGTTTTTCCTGTCTCTTATTTCTTGTGGGAGGGAATGAAAAAGAATCAGCATCCAGTAGTGCTGAGCACAGGAGGTCTCTGACCTTGGCAGAGTCTGTGTGTGAACTGAACAGTCCCCGTAAGCTTTGTAGGAGTTAGTTACACAGGAAATAGGGATATAAAACTTGTTTTCATTAGACAATATCTCTTATGAATTTGAGGAATTGGAAACCTTGCCTTTTATTGGGGAATGCTGCGATCTGAGAACAACACAGTAGGGAGGTAAATGTTAGCGATCCTTTGAATCTGGTAGATTCTAGGAGAGGTTATAGAGGAAGGGATAGGTTTGAGTAGATTGCCTAGAACTGGAAAAACATACTGATTTGGGCACACAAGCTCTACAAGAGAGGAAAGCCATTTCTGTAAGAAGCCCTTTTGCTTGTATATTAGCTGATTACGCACCTTTCTTTTATGCTATTTTCCTTGCTTTATCTCAGACCAAAGATTTTCCTCCCACTTCTCTTTCGGACATGATCAAAATACATTTATCTGTCCTTGAGAAACAGTATTATTATTTATATAGCAGTAGCTGTGTTCACAGCGGTAATGAAATATCAGCAAAGCTCCCGTTTGCTGAGATAAAGAAAAGTGATACATAGGAAAATAGTAAAAGTATGGTGATATACTTCTAGAAAAAAAAGCATGCTGAGAGGTTAGGGTTTAGTTTTGGATTTTCAGGAATTTTCCTTGTAATATTTCCTACATTCTCTCTGTATTAGATGATTTTTTTTTTTTTTTTGATATTGCCTTTTTCCTTTCGGGAATTCAGAGACCAAATGTTCTTAAGACTGCTGTTCCCTAAAATAAAAACCCATGGAAATAGATGGACCATCAATGTAGTTATGAACAACAATCATCCTGATGTATCAGAACCCTTTAGAAGTCTCGTGCTTGCTGGACAAACTCCATTGCCCTTAGGTACATTATTCTCATTGTGCCTGGTAGATTGGACTCATGGTGAATGTTGCTAGGAGGTCCCTTTCTATCACAGAGGTAGAGGTTACGTAGGGGCCCTCAGCTTCTCGTTTAGGAAGAAATAATGTGTAGCAGGTTCAAAAGCTGCTCACCAATGAGAAACTTTTTTTGTGGAATGAAGTTATTCTAGAAGAGCTACAGCAAGCCCATGTTCCCTACTACCCCATTTCTACATAACAACAATCCCAAATAGAAACTGGTGCCCTCAAAAAAGCTGCTCAAGGCTGTAGATCTTAAGTTCTGTGCATTTTGCTTTTGAAAATCCATTCATTTGTGCCATTTGGGAAGGAATTCAGAAGACACTCAGCCTGTTGCTGTTGAAGCAATGGAATTTTGCAGCACAGAGGTGTAAAAGGTGTTCACAGCAAGAAGAGCATGAGCTCAAGGCTGATCTCACTGTGCCTTGGTTCCTCTTCTTTCTCTGTAGTCTTTGTTTTTGAATAAACTTTCGGTGAGGTTGTTGCAGGAATCCTCTACAGCACTTTATCACCTTTTTTTGTACAAATGATGGGACAAAGTTTCTCTCGGTCCTTTGGCTGATGGGGGAGAGAAGTCCTAGGCCAGCCAGCTGGATTTTATTCTCACCTATTTGGGATTTATCTCTTTATTGCTGCTTTATAGTAGATTTTTTTTTTTTCTTCCTGACGCTGCTACCTCCTTGTCAATGGTTTAGGTTGGGGCCAGGAGCACGTCATTGTGGGTCAGATATACTGGCTTTTTTATTGTGCATTGTACCAGAATAAAGTCTGTATACTTATCTCCTAGGCTGTAGGATAGCAATTATATTAAAAATTAAGCTGGTCTTCCATTTGCATATACACTTTTTATTATCTGTTTAGCTGATGACTGTTTGCATTATCTCACTTTCTTTCTTCTCCTGCTCTGTCCTAGCAGAGGTGCTGCTGGCAGGCTCATACCCAACACCTGAACCTGATCTTACAGTGGAATAATTTCAGAGCAAATCCAATTAAAAAAAGCACTTGTGCTTGAGGAAAAACAAGGTGATAGCAGAAGAGAGGGCCTGGATGTTTCCTCTTTTTTTCCTTTCCTCTGAGTATAAAACTATTCTGAGTTATTCACTGTGCTTCAGTTTAATGTTTTGTGTTTTCCTGTTCTGTCCCATCAGTTAGTGGTGCAGTGTCTCCAAGACACAGCCTGAAGCACCTGCAAAGAAGAGACAGCAATGACAGGTCAAAGGAAAGGCCAAGAATACACAGATATTTTTGTCTTTGTTTGATCTGTTTTTAGTATCTTTTCCCAGCCTTGCTCTATGATCAACATTTCCAGTCCATTTTTCTGTTCAAGTTCTTCATTCTTCAGCTTTGGTGCCAGTACCTGAGGCAGCCATCTGGGATTAGGAGGAGGACTTTAATTGGCTGGTTTTTTATCAGCTGTAAGAAAGAGATGATATTTTTATCATCAGGCCAGGGATGATGCTTCAGCAGTTATCTGCTGCTATAAACTGACAAGCTGGTCCTTCTCAGACCCCCAGCCCCCTCCACGTTCCCTCCCTGCTGTGAAAGAGAAGGCCGGGGAAAATGCAGTATCCTACTTTTCCAGATGACAGTGGTCCAAGCCTCCCAGGGAGCTGCAGACAGATCTGATCCCAGCTGTGTTTGGCTCCCCTCAGCCTGCGGAGCCTGGGCCAGGAGATGCTGCTTGCTCTGACGGAACATCTGCCCTGCAGGCTGGCCCGTAAATGCAGAGCTGCCCCAACCCCTCTGAGCAAACAAGGAACAGAAATTGTAATAAAACATATTAATGTGCCAGGAATTGGCCAAGTTGCTCAGGCACATATTGGTAGAGCTGTAAAGCAGAGAATGAAGTTCAAAACGCTTGCAGTTATTTGCAAGTTTCACATTGTTTTACGGAATAAATTACTTCATAGTGTTTTTATGCAGAAAAGGAGACAGGGGACAGCTCAGCTACCTTTCCCGAGATACCCTGACCACAGTCCAGCTCTCCTGCAGGGTCCTAAATCTCAAACCAGACACTTATGAGGAAGGAAAGGGAAGGATTACCATTAAGCAAACAGGTTCAAAGACACTCTCTTCTTTGATTTTAAAATTATGCTCTATACCCAAAATTACAGTGTCTTCCCCAGATTTTCTTGGGGTTTTTTGATTCTAGAATGTGATTTCAAAGATAAATTAAATGTCCTTTGTGGCTGAGATGTCACCCTTTCCTTTGACTGAGCAGGTCCATCTAATGCTGATGTTTGCCAATTCTGCCTATAAAATTTTAGTGCAGCTTGAAATTGTACCCTTTCCAAGTAAGTCAAAGGCATCTTTAGATAGAAAGGGTAAAAGAGGATTTACAGCTGTTTTTAATGCTTCTCTGAGCCACAGATCTGATACATATTTTCTTACTAATATACAATCCCAGCAATTGTCCCCCACCATAACTCAAATTCTTTTTTTTCCCCCACCCATGAGACACACATTTGGTACCAAACCACAGCATTAAATTCTCCTGTCCTGTGGCATTTTTACCCATTGCTTTTTTGTTACCAGATGCATGTCTCTGATTGACAGGATTACTAATCCATTATAATCATATTTTCATAATTAGTCCCACTGAGCCTCCAATGCCTGCATGCAAGCATAGGTAAACTACAGCCTGCCACAATATGTTTTTACTTACTGACAGCTCAGTCTGAAGGAAATGTCTGTCTAGTTCCTGCAACGGTTATTAGAGTTGCCTTTTATTTTTCCTTTCACTCTTTTTCTTGCTCAATTTTTTTTTTCCAAATCACTACTAATGTGGACTCTTTGCGGATTATAAATCACAATTAGCAACTTCTAATCCTCAAGAATATCAGGAAATATTGGAGATTGGAATTTCAAAGTCACTTTTGAATAAAACCACATGAAAGTGCATCAATTATTCACCAGGTAAAACCTGAGCAGGCATAGATGTCAATACCTGTTTGTTTGCCTGATGGAGGAAAGATTGCCAAAGCTTTCACATTTGTCTTCTTACATCTTTCACATCACAACGTTATGGCTGTGTCCTACGTGCTGTACGATCTTGTGTCCCATCCAGCCTTTTCTCAGTCTTGGATGACTTTGAGGCATTAGCCCATTGTTTGGTGCCTCGTTCCTGGTTTGCTTCTGTCATTGGTCATGGATGAGTCCCTCGGAAGAGTGTGGGGATGGTACAGCAGAATCCGTCTGAAGGGCCCTTTGGCATCAAGCACTGTTCCACTTATTCTCCATGGTCCTCCTGCCATTGCCATCTACTTGCCCTGTTCCTCTGGACTTTGCAGCCATCTGGACTACTATGTGACTTGAAATGTGCTTTGTTTCTAACAAGCTTAGTGTAAAGCTCGGATACTTCATAAGTATCATATTTTAATTTAAAAGAATAAACAAAAAGTGCTTAATAGCATCCAAACAAAACAAAAAAAAAAAAAACCAAACCAACCAACCAAAACAAACAAAACAAAAAACTCTAACCAACCAATCACAAAAAATCCCCACAACCTGTTAATAGTTTTGATTGGCCAGAACCTTAATTATTTAGAATATTCAATCCATCCATCTCTTAAACAAAGTGCTTGAGAAAGTTCATTTCACTTCAGCCTGCCCTGATGTTTCTACCCACTGTACCAAACCTTTTTCCCAATAACTTCAGAGTTTCAGACCTTAAATCTGAGCACCTTATTTGCCCTGTGAGTTCTTGATTAGGACAGAGGGCTGCAATCCCCAGGCTGAAAGAAATGAGGCATCCGATGCATTCACTGATAAAAAGATAAATCACTGTTGCAGGGATTGTAAGGAGTTACCTGAATACTGGAGAAGCTGAGGTCCAGAGGGGAGCAGCAAGGACTTAACATGTGAGAATCTGCCACTTTCTTAATTATCGCCATCATTAGTCATCTGCACATGTCATCCAATCTGTTCTGATTGCATAGTGGGTAAGTAGGACAGCCGGAAAGGTAATTTAGAAGGGCTGTGTCTGGCTCTGTTTTGATCAGCAGACAGCTCTGCTGACCGGAATTGCAGACATAACCTCCTGCCACCTCTGCAACCTTTAGGCTGCTGCAAGGGGAAGATGAGTTTCCACTTTATTTTACGTTTCTGGCTTCCCTGGTATTCACAGCTGCTGGGGCACTCTGTGTCTGCTCTGAATCTCCTCCAGGTGATAGGATGCAAAATCCCTAAATCTCAGAAGCCAGCATCAGGTCGTGGAGAGCTCACATGGGACTCTTTAAGCGCTCCTGTCTGCTGCAGCTGCTCCTTGTGCTGCTCATTGCTCCTGTATAAGTAGGATGTGCAGATCAAGCACGCTAGTGGCACCAGTACTCTAAGGGTTTTGCTGGGAGGAGGGCCTCTCTTATACAAGACGGGGGAGATGACTTCTTTCTTATTCCAGCATCCTCCTGTTATTATGGTATCAGACATCACATCTTCCACCGTCCAAATTCCAAGAGCAATTTCATGGACTTTAAAGCAAGCATATGCTTGTGCAAAGCCTAAGTAATGGATGAGTGATAAACTGGGTAGTGCTGAGTGCTGTTTTGCTGACACATTCATTTCCAGTAAGGCATGGGGGGACTCCAGATGAGATAAATCCCTCCTTAGGAGATTATTCTTCTGCAGACACTCTCAGTGCTAACCCCTCAGCCACAGAAGTCAGATTTAGTTTTCTTTGCTTTTTGTTTTACAGACTTATTGCTTAAGTAGTGGCCTTTCTGCTCTCTTAAGTGGTCTTAAGGTCTGAGCTGGCCTGTCTAGCTGGGAACAGCAGCATCTCTGGGCAGTGCCTGGCCAGCATTCTTTCTTTGTAATGGGACAGATGCAGCACAAACAATAAAATTACCTTTCCTTACATCTTTGTAACTACAGCAGACCCAGCTGTATTTGGGCTGAGGACCTGGTGATTCAGTTTTTTGTGTGGTTGGAGCTCCAGCTATAACGCTACAAGACATGTTTATGTTTAAGTTAGAGGGATGTAGACTCTGATCTCTGAAGCCATATGCCTGTTGTGTGGCCTTCTGTGCCTTATGACCTGATTCTTGCCTTTCAGCCCCACCATGACACAGTAGTTGACTTTGCAGTCCCCACAGGTCTCTATAACAGATCACATGGGCTGCCTTTCCCAGAGTTACCAGTCTTTGTTTTTGAAGATGTGAGAATTTTTTTTTATCCCTGATACAGACTGGTTGGAGCATAGTTTTTAATTTGACTTTCAAAATGAGCATGCAGCAGTGGATATTTCTTTATCTGTAGACATCCTTGAAACCCATAGTGGAATGGAGAACTTTGGCTCTCAGTGTACTGAGTCTTGTAGTTGCAAAGCAGAAGTTCTGAAGTGTGAGAAGTTCAGAATGCGTGTAAGCTGTGTTAGGGTCTTCACTGTTGCTGATCTAATTAATGGAGGAGATGGTCTGGTACTCTGAAGGGCCAGTACATGGCTAAGATGTGTAAAAAGGCACTAAAGCAACAGGAAAGTAGCATCTTGGTTTTTCTAGCAGAAGTCATAGGTGAGTATTGGTTCATGAAGCCTGCGTTGGTGTTTGATGGAAAACTCAGGCCTTGAAGTCTTTCATGAATAAATTCATTAGCAAGCCCTTTAAAAAAGTCTAACTCAATTTTCCTTCCCATTACCCCCAAAATGGATTCTAGCACAAAGCCAGTTAAGAGGAATGAGTGCAAAACCTGACCAGAAACCTGCCAGTCTCTTTCTTCTGGGTGGCAGGGAGGTGAGGGTGTGCTGGTGGTGGGAGATGACTCCATCCCACTGCATCCATACTTGCAGATTTGGAGCACAGGCTTGAGGGTGTGAGCTGGTAGCTTTGCTTCCACTCTCTCCTTTTTAGTGTCGAGTGTTTCACCAGTAATAACATATTTGTGGGAAAATAAATCATATGCTCCAGTGTTTTCCATTGGCACATTGCAAAGACTTTTAAGCAGAGTAGGAGGCCAGCTTAGCTTGTTTCAGTACCTGGAGTCAGGGCTCCCTTATCTGTACACCTAGGGCAATACAGACAATCACTATGGAGAATTCTCCATGAAGCAAAACAGGTCGTGTTACTTGTAATTTAACGCATTTCCATGGGGTGTGTGGGCACACAGGAGTAGGTATTCCTCTTTCCTACCCCAGGTTCTTTCCACCTGCTGCGGGAAAGCCACGGATGGCTGATCTTTTGAGGAGAGTTCGGCTCAGGGTTATATCAGTAGATCTGTTAGATGCTGAATAATGTATCCTGGCAGCAATGTTTCAGTGACACAAATGTGACATTTGCCTGCATCATGTCTTTTTTTCATCTGCCTCCCTTAGATCAAGGAGGCTTAAAATCTCTCCGGTGTTTTGGATGACTGGTCATCTGTGGAAAGGGGGCCAGTTGAAGGTGAAATGGCTGAGACAATTGCATCAAAACATCCTTGGAGAAACAAACAGAACCTGACTGTGAGCATGGCCTTTCCCCCAACAACTTGCATGTGACATGCACCTGTGAAATGAAGCACACAAGGAAATAAAAGCAATGTGGTATGATGTGTGCTGATGCTTGTTTGAGGTCTTTGAGGATCACCTGCATGTCAGGGCCATACGCTTCTCTGTGAAACTGCTTGAGGTAGCTGCAGCCTTAATAAAGTTAGATCTGCAGCTTCAAGTACCGCAGAGGAAATTATTGTTATTGTAGCGTAACTTCTTGGGATGACTGTCAACTGAGGTTTTTGAGGAAAAGATCAAGAATAGGAATAAATACAGCCAAAATACCCTGCACATCTGTAGTTTATGCTTAGTTAAATTTAATGCTTGGCAGTCCCTCAGAGCATTTTTGATACTCTATATATCTTGACTTAAGTAATATAGGCAATAATATTTCTGTACTGGAGGCAATGGAATCTGTTCTTTGTAAAACTGGGCCAGCATTAGGGTTTTCTGTGGTTCAGCCCATCATCTTTTAGTGAAACTTCAGTGAAACTAGGTTTCACAAACTTGTCTTCAGGACAGTTGGCCTGTGCTGGCCTTGTTGTCTACCAGGGAGGTCCTGCTGAGGTTCACTTCAGGCGTCATCCAGATTTTTGTTTTCTACGGAGAACGAAAAAGGGATTTCTAGCCTGTGATCTAACAGGAGCTTAGTCCTTACAAATCCTTAGCTCACAGCCCTGTGGCAGCCTGCCCCAACTGTCAGCCTCAGGAGAAGCCTACTGAAATATTTTCCCTTCCTTCATTAAACTCTATAAATTCATCCTTTCTACACGTTTCCTGGTGGGACTGACGCCCTAATACTGTTCTCACCACTTCATAGAAAGCAGATCTAGACGCTAATAGATCTGAATGGAAGAGTTCGATTAATCACTTCCTCTGATGGTGGCTTCTGGCCATCCTCTAGGTGGGTCCCACCTCTCCGAGAGGATTACTCATGCAAGAGCATTTGGGCGGCAACCTGGCAAGCTCTGTGGGAAAATACCTTGTCTGGTTATTTTTCTAATTGCTCAGCAGAACAGAATAGCACTGGGCTCCTCCGTTACTTGAGATGAAGAACAGAAAAACCAAGTAAAGGTGATTCAATCGGATGAAAGCTATTGCAAATAAACTTCCTAAAGTGAAAAAATTAACTTAGCTGCACGTTTGTCAGTCTGTCAGTTCATCTCCCACCCTCTGTGCCAGGCTATCCAAGCATGCAGCACTGAGGTGATTGCTTCAGTTTACGTGTACTGGAAGGGATGGGGGTGGAAAGTTTAATATTTGCCTCTGGATCAAAGTGGGGGAACTGGAGAAGCAGAGCAGTGTGCAGAGCATTTCCCAGAACTGCAGACTCTAAGGGGTAATTATAAAGACCACCAAATGCATTGCAGAAAGACTAATTGTAATAAATTGGCCAAGAAACTTAAAACTTTGCTTGTGCATTGCAGCAAAACAATAATTAATTCCTGAGAGCAGCTGAGGTCCCAGGTTGGCAGAAGGCTAATGTAATTGGCTCTGGGTGCGTTCAACCAACACTGGCATCTTGGTGCCTTGGCATTTGAGAGGGTAACAAAGAAATGCAAGCCTGCCCTGCCAGCTACAGCACTAGAACTGATTGGATTTGGTGCGTGTTAAAGCAACAATGATCGTGCTGTGTGACCCCCGGATGAGCACAGAACAAGCGAGCAAATGCAGATAGTTGCACAGCAAGAGCCATGGCAAAGGAAAGGCCAACGAGACCCCAAGCTGGGACAGTCAGAATTGGCTCTGGATTCAGGAAACATGGGGTTGATGGCTGAGAAGTGGGACTCCACCTGGATTGGGAAGATTCCAGGCATCAGGCTTTGTCTTGTCCAGCTTTTGCTAGAATAGATTAGCAAGGAAAGCTAGAGAATGTGCTGGAGGTGCCTGTTTAGTGTGTTGGTTTGGGGTGCGGTTTTATTTGATTATTTGGTTTGGTGGTGTAGTTTTTGTTTGGTTTGGTTTTTAACTGTAGTTGTTCCATCCTTCTGTGGTAAGAAGGGAATTAAATGCTGGACTAATGAAAGAGGAGATAATGGTCACAGTTTACTGAAAGGGATGTACTTAAGGAAGTCTGAATTAGCTTACTGTTGAGGAAGGTGATCTGGGGTAATCCACATAAATTAATTTAAAACGTTTTTCTCCTTTGTCTCAGCCTAGCTTGAGGTGAAGACATGATACAATGTAGGGTTTTCCATGCTTTACAAGCCCCGAAAGAAATAGATGTCACAACCATTTACACAGAAATAATAATGGGTGGACTGAACATGACACTTAAGACTTGCCAATGGAGTAGAAGTATCTCCTGTACTAGTGCAGTCCTGCCCTGTGGGCTGCAGTGTCCTACACCATTTTTGCCTCTTCTGGACCCCTCACGTTGGGGTAGACCTTGTACAGTCAATGTAGACTTTGGGTTCCTTCTTTTTTTTTGACTGTGTCAACACATGGAAGAGCTCATGTGCTTACTGGCAATGAGATATAGCCATTTTTACAGACTCTCATATCTGGTTAGTTGAAACCAAAAATGAAATACCTGTTTCCTCTGTTATTTCTTTTGGTCTGAGCTTTGGTAGTCTCCCTAGGGCTATCTGAAGCTTGATTTGTTTCTTTGTGAATCATTTGTTGCCCAGGACCCGGAATAGCAGATCTGTAGTTCTGTCTTAACCATATTTGTGTTCTGTGTAATGTGAAGTATTTTGTTCCTTGGACAACCGGTGCACCCAGAGTAACACGATGTTCCAAGTGAGAGCAGCAGGGGGAGGAGGTGCAGAGCTCCCGCCATGTGCACAGTTGCCAAATGCAGCAAGAAGAGAAAGTCAGCGCTTTCTCTTACACCCCGCAGAGGCAAAGGGCAGACTGTCTGAGTATTAGAGGGGTTGTCTTGTTATTACATGCAGCACTGTCAAAATTTCCTAAAAATCCTGTATTGCATTATGCACATTAAATAGGTTATGCTGAAAAAAGGTCCCGTGTCCTGAGACCCTGATGGGTGTTCATATGCATGGACTGTTCTCTTTTCTACCTCCTAGCATTGACAAAAGAGATTCTGAACCTTCATAGCTGGAGGTGTTTGGTCTGTTTATGTATAACTGAATATCACTGATTATTGTGAGTAACTTATTTGTGGATGACTACTGATGATTACATTTGGAGCCTGATGGTGGGAATGCTTGTTTGTCTGTTATCTGAGTTGCACTTACTGAAGTCTTACTCTTTATATACATATATTCTATGCATGCATGTATTAACTGCAGAAGTGGCCTCAGGAAAATGCATTTGAAGTACATGTGTTATTTCTAAGCTTGTCCTGATTAACTCTGGGGAGAATACGGTACATGGGCCAGGAACAATAGAGAGAATTTCATTAACTGTATTGGCTTCATGAAAGACGTAGCAGACCTCAGAATTTGTGTTTCCAACGGGTCAGGCAGATTCTTATCTCATTTTTATCTGCACAGCAAAGGCTAGTTGTTCCACTTGAGCTGTTGCATCAGGAGCAAAACTTAGGGAAATCACTCAGCATTGCTGCATGCTACATAAGAACAAACAATTCCCAAAAATGACTTAGCTTTCTGTCTCAGTTTCCCTGTCCAGATGGTCTCTGGGCAGGACTTGTTCTTTTTCTTTGATAGTATCACACTTGAGAGCAACTCTGCACTGGGTGAGATGTCACTGCTCTCCTGGCTCTTCTTGATGCTGGATGCTGCTCCTGGAGACCTGTACTCATGCAGCTCATACAAAAGGTCCACAGACTCCAAACCTTGCTTTTTCCTTTCATCTTGCTACCGCAGAGCTAACATACTGGTGTGCTAATCTGGTGCGCAGATGTCTGTGTTGCTGGAGACAAGCTTTCACCCTCAGTAATTCAGAGATGCACTTGTAATAAGATATGTGACAAACTGTTATAACCTGACAATTCTTCACAATCATAAGAAAATACCTATACCAGTTGTTTAAAAAAATAAAGTAATTCTTCTGTGGTCTAGTAAATTTCCAGACTACTTCAGTGGTATGAAATTACCATCACAAAATGCTTCCATATATAAAACAGTAGGAACTTCTCTGTTATAAGTATATTTATAATGCATATCTCCTGGGTAGTTGTTAAATGCATGAACATTACACTGGCATTTCCTCTTTAAACATTGTCATTTTATTGCTTTATCTGTCTACAGGAGAGCAGAAATTATCCTTTAATTACAATGAATTTAATGGTATTGGTTATGCAGCATTTTAGTTCACACACAGCATGACAAAGCTTGGAGTTTAGTGTGGTCCTATCATGCATCATTGATTCATCTTTTTATCCTGGAGTGCTGAGTCTTTTCTAAGTCTCTGCTACAAGCAGGTAAAAGATTGTAAGCTGGAGATGTTTAGACTGTCTGAGTCAAAAAGAATCAAAATGGGACTGCAGGGACACATGGGCAAGGGAGGTCACGCTAATACTTTACTACGCTGCACCTGAGAAGGGAGAGGAAAGCATGGGAATAAAAAGCCTGTCATTATCAAAACACAACACTATAACGTGAAGAGGTGGAGTAATTTATCTTTAAGTAACAGGCTGACCTATTCAGAACTGTAATTTTAACGTAAGGCTGACCTTTGAAAGTAGATCAAGTGATATAAATTATTAAGGAACAGACATTCATCAGATAGATGGTCTCTATTAGTAATTTTGTGCATGAATGGTTATCTTCAAAGGTAGAGTTGCTATCTGCTGAGAAAGTGCAAAAGCAGGTTACCTTAAGCTGATGTGTAAGGCTGACTTTTAATCAGTGTTTTTCTAATCCAATAGAAAAAAAGGCTGAAACAGGGTCATCTTTTGCTACCCAGCCTATCTAGCTCTTGAATTTTTTCTTCTCCCAGAGGAAACTCCCGGTGATCTTCATGTTCCTAAAATACATTCCAGTAGTTTTAGAACACAAACAGGTTGGCATGTGGCCCTATTTGAGAAGAGCAGCACCCGTGCTGGGTGCTGCTGGCATGTCCCAGCCTCTGGGCAAAGAGGACCTGGTACCCTAAGACCCCTAACATGGAGTGATGCCTGCCCTGGGTGACCGTCTGCTTTGGATGCTGGGTCTGAATCCTTGAATCCTGTCTGGAGAGGAAAGATGTGTTTTCCTTTGTTTTTTTCAGCAGTGTTTTTTAATTAGCATTTGTTACTGTGATGGTGTTTGGCCCACGCTTTGAACACAGAATGAGAAAAGCAAAAGGGAGTGAGGTAAAGCTATTTGTGAAAGCTACTTTTCCACTCTCTGATCACACCGCCTTTTTATTTTGTTTTGTATATTCTTCTTTTGTGAGTTTCCTTCTGCTTTGTTTGCTTGTTTGTTTTCTACACAAACAACCTCCGTGCCCTTGTGAACTTGTGATCAAAGTACTGCAGTGTGCTTAATGTAAAACTGCATCTGAATCCTTCTGAGAAGCTGCTGGTAGGAGAATGTGGCCATAAACTCGATTTTACCCGTCCTCCGTTCTTTGCATATGTTTGGCGTGGAAAAGTAGGAAAGCAAAAATAATCTTAAGCTACATGTTTCTGGCCTATTTGCTCCTGGAAACAGAAGCAACTTCAAGTTTTTATTATTTTTTTCTATCTGAAGCCTGTGGTACTTCTTGTCCTCCAGTCACAAATGGTGCTATTGCTCAGCTTTTGAATGGGATGCGCATAGAGGGTGTTACAGCCCTTCCCCTGTTTTTTAGCCATATAGAAGCCTGTAATACTTTAGGAGAAGTTTTCTGTGCACTGAAGCACATCCCTGTTGAATGGGAGTTATACCCCGAACACGATGCTTCACGTAGTCCCTGTACTGCTTATTTTGCACAGTGACTCTTAGCCATTGCATTACCTCTACAGCATAATCCAATGTACTTGATCTCTTCTGACATCTTTATTCACTTAAGAGGTGAAAGGGGAATAATCAACGTTTGGTGACTGTAAATTCTCCTAGACTGTGACAGACAGCATAAGCAATCATATCAAGGAGGGTAAGACTTTGCATCTGGCCACCTCTGTCTTCAAAAAAAAACACCCTAGAAACTGCCTGCACGTACACGAGCATCTTCTCTCAGCCAGAATCCTCCTTTTCTCTTTTCCCAAACATCAATCTCGTCTATATTTTCATCTGAATTAAGACCCAAGACTAAGGTTTCAAAGGGAATTGGAATTTATGACCCTTTTGACAATATCTAGGAAGAGACTTATTTTCTGAATCCTATTTTCTTCAACTCCACTTTAGCAATTGGCAGGGAAAGAATGGAAATATAAACAATTATTCTGGTCTGTGGAATCTTACTGACTTCCCCCTTTTCCTCTTTTTTCTTCATCTAGTTCATTGCTGTGTCAGGATGAATGGCTTGTGGTTAAATGCAAATGATCCAAGTTTAAATTTCCAGTTATATCAAAAGCTTCCTCTGTGACAACATTTTTAATAGTTCTGTGATCTCTGCATGTACTTTTAGATACAAAAAGTATCTAAAAATACGACCTTTTCTCACATTCTTGTTGTTCATTTAGGCAATCATAAAACAGACTCTGGAAATCTGAATCCCCTTCACTTTGTTTATTTGAAAAAAAATGCCTCCTGTTTGTGTTGAAGTGAAACAGGTTAACACTTTGAACAAGAAAAAAACGATAAGCATTTGGTGTACTAATTTCAGGAGCAACTGTTTTCAGCAGCCTGGAACCCCTCTGCAGTATATTGATGTTTCAATTTGCACAGAGAAGCAGCTGCCCTTAATGATAAAGGAAAGTGGCTGCTCTGCTCAGCTCCATGGTGATTTGACATGAGAGCAGCATTCTTGCGGAATGTGACATGACAACTTGAAATAACGATATGCAGATATGATGCCACAGACGTGTTATGAAATAACATAAATTACTAAAACTGAAAGAAAAAGAAAACATTTTCGGAGCAAAAATATTGAGACAAAGTTGTCACCACATCTGAGGTTAAGACGAATATGCTAGTTTATCTGGTTCCTACTACAAACAGTTTTTAAATGGTCTTTTATAATGGATTTTTTTGGTCGTCAGTAGACTTTAACTTGTCTCATACAAAAGAAAGATGATTTTCTAGCATCTGCAATACTTTCTAGTATAAACGCTTTCTGACTACAGACATGTATGTAACCATACCCAAGAGGTTATGAAGGTTATGCCCACATTATCAAGTAATACAGCTCAACAAGAGCAAAATGGTGCTGGAGGTCCATCCCCCACATTACACACATTTGGAAGGTTTTTCCTTGAGGTAGCTGTAGTCTGATGGGTCTGCTGCCACCATTAGCTGGAGGGCACTAGATGAGTTTCTGGAGTGCATCTTCCAGTCTAATATTATCCTGAGTTGAAACTGGGTGCTCCAGGCACAGGCTGTGATGGGAACCAAAGCCCAGCAAGTGGAGACAACCAGGAGAGCATATTCAAAAGCACAGCCTTGATCCACAGTAAAGCACTAATAAACACATGTCCAAAGGCATCTGGGCTCTCTGAGTGCTTCCAAATGATGAACATAATTGTTTACTCAAACAATCAGATTAATCCTGCTGGAGGTGAGACAATTATCATTGTGCTGACTGGAATTGGACCAGTGAATGATCCTTTTATCCTGGAGCTTTCTTCTTCCAGTTGGGCTTTGCTGGTTCAAAGAAAATGGAAATTGTTTCTGAACCATCTCTGATGTTGGGTAACAGAAAAGCCAAAGCCTGACCTCTTTGAATAATTTCTTTTACAAATACTGTAAATGTGGCCCCTTAGACACTGTGCTGGACAAATCTTTATGCCAATATCTACTCTGAACTTCCTTCTCCCTTTACTGCTCTCTCCAGCCTTCTCTTCCTCTAAGAGAAGTGACTGTTGCCTCACTCTTCTACGAAGGCTTCTGCTGAACAAAAGCAATTGACTCTGAAAGTCATACTCCGACATCAAACCCTTAGACTTTTCAAAGCATCGCTCAGGGTTTTAGATGTGTGGCTCCTATTGAATTTAATTGGAGCTGTGCAGCTGCACCAAAGCTTTCAAGATGCACACCCTGAAATATTCATGTAGTCTTTCTCTCTTTCCTTTCTCTCAGACACGTTTGTTAAAGTTTAAAGGAAGTGGCTTCAAGTTCTTGTAGGTGCAAATTTGTGTTTGCATAGTCTATGAAGACATTAGCATTTAGACATCGAACACCCTTGATTTGTATGCACCAGTCACCTGGTAAACAGCTGAAGTGGTTGCGTATATGCTGTCAGTTAATTCTGGCTGCAAAAACAGATTCCACTTTTTTTTTAAAAAAGTGAAGGCCTATCAGATATCTGCTCTTCAGTTACTTGCACATAAAAGGACTTTGATTCTAGCATTTTAAAATCCTCCATGTCCAGACAGAAGTTTTCTGTTGCTGGTTGGTTTGCTCTCAGTTTGCAGGATCCCAAGGTTGTCCAAGGTTGCTTTCCTTTCAGGAGACCGTGACACAGAGCAGAGGTAGGGTATTAAAATATGGCTGTGTTCCCTCAATCTGTGTGGCACCCTTGAAGAGAAGGTCTGGAGGCAGGGCTGGGATTTCTGAGATGGGTTTGTTCAGCATCTGAGAGAAAGGGTGTGTGAATGCTAGGCACAGGGACAGGACAATATAATGAGGATGACATATCATAATACGGATGATATCACTCATTTTAGAGCCACACATGTAGTAGGTAACTATCCCAGAGGAATTTCATCTTCAGAAATTATTTCAGAAATAATTAGACTCTCTTCTTCTGACTTAAATATAGACCCTTCAGAATTAGCCATCATATTATTTTCAAGCTTATCCTCATCTGAAGGCTGCTTAATGTGGAAGAGTTCCTAATTGGCCAACTGTAAAGCAGGTCTGCTAAAATGCTGTCTGCTGAAAGAGGTGGGAGTGCTTCCATTTATAGGGAAAAGCCCAGGAGAAAATAGCAGGAATGCAGCTTTCTAGTCTCTACCTCTCTGCTGATGTGCCATGTGGCTTTGATTCAGTAACCTGTTGTCGACTCAGTCTGCCCATCAGTAAAATGAGTCTAAGGGGAAAAGTAAGAATAATGAAGGGCAACCTGTGGCAAAAGCTGACTTTTTCATGGCGCTCACTGTTGTACAGAGTTGCCAATACTGCAAGAACATGAGTTCTTGTGCTTCATAACGTCCTGCTTGTTAGCTGTACTGAATCAACTGACCACGTGCATGGCCCTAATCTATTGCAAACACAGAGTGAAATGCATTATCTTAAAACACCAAGAAGGCAAACTGGCTGATAAGCAGAAAACAGGAAAGATCTGATTACTTATTTGTTTCTAATTGCAGGTCCACGCCCACAATTGATATTTCTGGGCTGATCTGGAGCCTTCAGAAGCAAAGGGCATTACAACTTGTCGTACTCTGGTCGTTGTCGTCAGGTTTTGCAAAATCTCTTGTATGAACAGGCTTCAGAAATAGCGTTTTATCCTTCAGCCTGGGAAAGATTTGCCTCATCAGCAAGGTGCTGCTATTTTAGCTGCCTACCTTTCTAATTGAATTTAGAATATAACAGAATCATCGCTACCAGCGCTGCAAACCTTCCCAGTTTGCTTTGGATAATTTTGTCTCGCTGCTGCAGGGTTTTCTGCATACTGTTGGGAATAGCCAGGGAAAAATGCAAATTGTGACATAGAATTACTCAGCCCTCCGCACCAGCCGACAAGATCTTAAGTACATTCTCTGTGTCTATCTCTGACTGCTTCTGATTTCACTTGTCATGTGTTTAAGTTGACAATTGTTTTGTATAGATAGACCTGTAGTGTTAATATCCTGCTTTGATGATATTACTCTTCAGGAATATTAATGAGGGGCTTCTGTATGTGGCATCTTTAAAACCTTCCACTGCTGCCTTTTATTTTTTTTAATGGTGAAAGAGCACTGCTGAAGGGCCCCTTGGGTAAATAGTGTTTAAAGTAGTCCATGCATTTTAATTAGCAAAGAAATACATAGATAAGGATGAAAGATTTGTTTTCCTCAGGCAAACCATGAGAACATCAGGCCCACAGGTAGCTTAGTTTAACTCCAAAGAGATTACATTTATATCTCCTCCTCTAAATCTCAGAAATGACATTCTGATACAAGCAGTACAAATTAAAGCAAGATAAAGGTGTCTTCTCTGCTGGAGGTTTAAGGTCCTTTTCAGTGCATATTATTAAGGTATCCTATACAAGAGGAGGGGAAAAAAAAAAGGCAAAACTAGAAAAGATAACTGCAGCATAATCTGCGTAGCAGGATGAGTATTTTTGCATGCGTAAGAAAAACATGGGTTATTTTAACGAATGATTCATCATAGAAGTGGATTGACTGTGTTTTAATTATTAAAACTTAGTCTTCTGTGTTAGCAAGCTTCTGGTAGAAGATGCACCTCTAGTACTCCCCTTTCTCCCTCTTGCTGTGTAGCTGCAAGCCAGTCTCTTCTTGATGTTGTGGGCTTTTTTTCTTGTTGTTTTTATTTGGTTATTGTGTTTTTCATTTATTTTTTTATTCATTTATTTAAAGAACAAAAGCAACAACAAAACCACTTGAGTTTTAAACTCTTAAGAGGGTAAATGACTAACTTGTGGCTGTACAAACATATGTATGAGCACTCCTATGGTATAGAAGAGGTATGTTTTGAGACAGGTGGTTAGCAAGGGCTCATAGAGGCAGGAATTTTTTCGGAGCCTCTGTCAGTCTGCTCACTAAGCAAGGGTCACTGTTTGCTTCTCAGGAGCAGTAACTTAGAGACCGGAAGAAGATAGGGCCATGCATGGAAAAGTCTCAGGAAATATGTTCTGCTTTAGATTAATTTCCTGGCTGCTGTAGCGTCCCCTCTCTCTGAAAGGTTTGGATATTGCCGCATTTAGAGATCAAGAAGGTTTGTCATTGCTGGAGAACATCAGGGGGCCAAGGAAGGTGCTGCCTATGCAGAGCTCCTCACAGAGCTACAGCTCATTCCACACCAGTTTCTGGTGTTCTAACGAGGTCGTCAGCTCAGGGAACAAGAAAATCTGCTTGACTTGGCTGAGATCAGCTGGGAGGGACATAAATTGATCAGAGGCACCAGAAGGCCTCCTGGTTCCCTGTGAGATGGCTGAGCCACGGATGCGGCTGCTTCTTCCTCCCATCTTTCAGAAGCAGCAGGACTTGCTTGTGCCAAAATAAAGTGAATGACTGAAAGATAACAGAAAGATTTTTCTAAATGCTTGTCTTGAGACTGTTGTCAGCACAGTTCAGATGAAGGGTGGAGATAAATCGTACCTTGCAGGGTTCACCGTGTGGGAGCTGGTCTTATAAGGTGTCTGGTCTTGTGCTGTGACAGACGGCAGATAGACCCAGCACCACCCATTATGTTTTGCTTCTAGAGGAGGCAGAATATGCCACAGACTTGACTGAGATCCTGTGATACCAGAATAGACTCATGTGGAGTTATTGTCCATTATTCAATGAAGCAAAACATTTCTGAATTGCATGTTCTCCAAGTGCATGTGAGACTGATTCGATTTCCAGACCTAAGACAGATTCTTTAGCATTATTAAGTCCAAGACTCGAATGAGAAAGGGACGGTGTCCGCTCTCTAGGTTGTGCACTGACGCAGGTAGCCTCTGGACTGCTCTAATTAATCTTTCTCCTGCTTTGGGATACTCAGAGCAAGAAGGGCCGGCTGGCAGCTAAAACCAGGTCTGTGCCAGACAAGGGTCCCACACGCTGCTGGGTCTGTAGTTAACACCATCCCAGTGGGGTAGCCCAGGGCTGAGAAACATGAGCATTTATATGAAAGGCTCTGAAATACCTGTGCCAGGGCTGTAACCGTCATCGTGTGCGACTACGGCACACACAAGGGTATTTGTTAAAGAGAGCATCAGATGGAAGAGCCTTCTACTTCCAAAGCAGAAACCTTTTAATAGAAGCCTCTGCCATTTACTGGTCATTTGTTGTGGTCTTTTGAGAAATAAGTCAGTGCTGTCTCCAACCTAATTACCAGTGTAAAAGACAATTTATCACTTACCAAAGCTTTGATTGCTTTTCCAACCTTGCATGGGCTCTTGGTTGGTAAGTGGAATTGTGTACAAGATTGGCATTGTTTTAAGGGAAAGTTTCACAAAGAAAGTAAAAAGGCAAGCAAAAATTTGACTTTCAGTTCTGTGCTTTAATGTTTGTCTGGCATTTTGAATTTTTTTTTGAACATAAGCTTATAGTAATTCTCATTTAGGAATCAGGGAAAATAAAATCTCACTTAAGAAGTCTATCTTTGAGTTCATATTTTTTAAAAATTTTGCCCCTGAGAATGAAGATGCAGCTTCCCATAGCCTAAAATGCAAGAGTCAGCAGGAGAAATAGCTCACTTGAAAAAAATCTGAGGCATAATTATTAATTAATGTACAAAAAAAAGATTCGGTGTGCAAAAATGTCTGGCTTTTTCTCATTTTTATCACTGATTTCCTCTGCTTCTGGACTTCAGATGAAACTCTGAAGAAGCTGTCTTATGTTATGTTTTTGCAGATCAAATAATCAGAGGAAAACAGGTCATATGTTTTGATAGATACCACATAAAAGGAAATGTTTAGACTGCTATAGCCATACTCAAACTCAATTATAGGGAATTAAATTTCTTCAAAGCAAATGACTTTCTTTTACTTCTCAGTATTTCTCTTGCAATTAGCAAGTTGGTTACATTAACTCGGTTGACAGATGATATTACTGATCTTATCAACTTTCACTTGTGTACGCAGGCCTTTATTAATTTCTTGTTTGCTTATGAAATTCTTTGTCAACAGAAAAATTACTGGGTAAATGTGGAGCATATGTGTCATGGTAATGCGTTGTTTACTTTGCTTATCAGTAAATAACAAACTTTTGGCAAATAAATTAAAGCAACAAGGGAGCAGGTGGGTCTTAGGGGTTTCTTTTGCCACTGTTGGCACCGTGTCATGTTGCGAAGTTACAGTTGCTCCTGGCTTCTACTTTAGAGACTAGATGGTATTTTTAAATGTATAATGAACACAGTACCAGGGACTCCCAAAGCTGTTCTTGAAGTGGTTGTAATACAGGGGATGTTGTGAATGTGGTCTGGAGTCCGACGCTGCAAAACCCTTGTCTGATACAAAACCAATTCCTACCACCGCATTACAATTACAAAGGTATGTACCTAGTTTATTTTTTATAAAATGCTTTAAAAATAACAAATAGTAATAGTTAACTGCTGGACTGGATGGTACTTGCCTGTGACTCACTGAGTATAGGCTGAGTATGATTGTGATTAAGTGGGGATAAAGTGTTTCTGTGACTTCCAAAAGCCTTTGGGAAATATTATGGAAGGAAAACGCACCAACTGGTAAGAACAGAAAAGCAGAAACTTCTGGGACTGCTCCTCTTAATTTCTCACCATGGTTTCTCACCAAGGATCTTTAGAGCTTTTCTCTATACACCTTCAGCTGATGCCTGACAGGCATTGTGTTAAACCTCAAGTGCACATAAACCAGCATGACAATTCCCATGTTTCTCATCCTGGCTTTAAAGCAAGAAGTTATGTGGTAAAGATTATTTTGGACTTTGTTTGATATTCAGTCCCAGGCCAAAAAGGATGAAAAAAGAAGGGCAAATATATGCATGTAGGATTTCTTAATGTTACCATCACTTGCTCTAGAACGGCCTGGCAAACCAAATAATTCGGCATACAGTTTCTGAAGTAACATCTCTGTGACCATGCAGTTCTCTGTACTGAATGATTTTACAGCTGAAGTAGCCAGATAGGATGGTGAGAGCAGCTACAAAGGCATTGGAATAGGGTGGTGGCTGGCTACGTAAGAAGATGGGTAGCTGGTCCTTTTTATCGTATCAGGACAGAGCCACTAACAGCATGGTTCACAGGCTTCTTCAAGCAGTAGCAGTTCATAGAGATGCTTAGCTTGTCACAGATCTGAAATAAAATATATTAACCTCAACCTAATGAAAGAGGTTAAGATAAACACATCATTTTAATCTTTGTTGTGAGCTAAGAGCACGTATATGAGCTCAACCAATGCGTGGTAACTCATGCTGAAATAGCCTGATCATATTTCTGAGCCCTTGAGCTTCTCAGTTTACTGCCAAGTTCGTGACTCCTCTTTGTTTTTCAGTGAGCAATTCCACTGGTGTTTTATGCTCTCTTCCTACTCGCAATTCTTTCGATGTTTGTCTGAAACACACCTCAAATCCCAGTGTAAGATATAGGAATTAGTCGATCTTGTTGTTCTTGACCTTTTTTGGAACCTCACAAGGAACAGCCCCAGAGCTCTTTCCTCTGAAGCACACTGACCCATTTATGTCTGTGACAGATGCCTGGGAGGTGCCAAGACACAGGTTTCCCACCTTGGGAAGGAACAAAGGTCTGTGCTCCTTCAGCCCTACGGAGGGTTAATTATTGTTTTGCTTAAAAAAGCATTCAGCTGCCCTTAGGTATAGGAATTTATTTAAGCCTTATCTGCATAATTATCGTGTTTATTGCTCAACACAGCTGGATGGATATGAAGAGTATGCAGTTTTTGATACACACTTTATGTCAGAACCATTACAAGGGAAAATGATCATCTCTTATAGCCCCTGCAAAGAGGTTGGCAGTAATAGTCAGTTTTCTGAGTTTAAAAAACAAATCCTAGAACCAAATTTATTGGACCTATTTACATATTTTTGATGCTAAAGCTTTTCCTGCCTTTATGGAAATGTGTGCTGTGGTGATGAAGAGCCCAGGATTTTGAAGGGTGATTGGTGACCCGAGGTGCTTGGCTTAATAGACTCAAATTGCAGGGAGGAAGGAATTGCATCACGTGAAAGTCATTCACCTCTTTCAGGGACTCTGTCAGGCACCTGAAATCACCATTTGTCTTTAGAAATTGTAGCCACTTCTAACATCATTGTTGTTGAGATACTTAACACAGACAGTCTGGAGTGACCAGAAAAATGTAGAGAGCATTTTAATATCCCCACCCCCCCCCTCTTTTTTTTTAAATATATCTTCCAAGATGACTATTGCTATTTTTGAAAGCATGATATGTTATATGCTTCATGGGTAAACTTTTGTGAGGCATTGAGGGGTATTTACGTATTTGTAACAGGATGCAAACATCTAAAACAGCTCAAATTCGACTAATTCTTTCGAGACCGCTTACTATTGCAAATTCACATTACTGCATGAGGCAGCACACTGCAGTCTGAGGGCTTCCTGCTCCAGCCTGCAAATACCTGCATTGTGCAACCCTGGGGCAGCAGCTGGCTCATGTGCTGCTGTGATTGCCTGTGATCTGGAATAACATTTGAAAATGAATATGAGATGCATAAAAGGGCAAGGGCAGGACAGGGATCTCCTCAGCATATTTTAGCCACCGACCACCCCTTTCTGTCCGAAGTGAGGGTGGGATGCTATATTGGAGAAACGAACATTTAACGTAATTCTGACAAAGTTGATATTATCACCAGATAACATCTGATCTTAGCAACTGGCCTGTGCAATGAGAATACAAAAGACTGACAAAAGCAGCATTTTGTTTACTATTACTTTCATCAGTGATGTGAGAGCCACTTAATTTAAAACCCTGATTGTGTGTGGTGGGATTAGATATTGGTCAGTCTGTTGTCATTAGTTGGAGTGTTAGCTACTTCCATTTTCTGTTTGTTTGCTATACCAATGAATGCTTTAGTTGTGGTTGGCAAGAAGATGAACACGGTATAGTGACAGGATGGAACTTCTGCATAAAAGCCAAAATAGTTAGAAGGGAGGGCAGCAAACACCCATCAGTTACAACTTCTCCTCTCTTTCGCTCCACTAATCTCTTCATGTTCCATAGATGATAAATTACCTATTACTTGCTTTCACTAGATGTCACTTCCCATGCTAACATCCTATCCCTAGTTCTCAGTTACCCAACTACCTTCTCTCTTCTGCTCTGATCAATATCTATAGTCAGACAAATTGCTTTTGACTTGCTTGCTCTGAAGAAGAGTGTGTGTGTAACTTCCAACTGTAGAAAAAGTTATCTCCACCCACAAATATTACCTGGCTCTTAGTTACAGTTTTGTCTCTATAAAAGAGGTGATGTCATCATGGCTTGATGATCATGGAACAAAATAACCATCAGACTAAAATGCTGTTTAGCAGGAGGCAGTTCCTGAAGCTCTTACACATATACAAATCCCTTTGGCAACGGAAGGACCTCCTGGGACACAGTAAAGAAATTTATTTGCCCACTATCCTACAAGTTGTGAAATTTGGGAGAATATAGAAAGAATCATTTTCTCTTCAGAATGCTTTTTCCAGTGCAAAGCCATTTCAGAACAGAGCAATTGTTTAATCTCTTTACCATTTTTGCTTTACAGTTCTTCAGATCAGCAAAAAATGCAAACAATTTGTTGGATGAGCCAGGGGGCTGGTGCCAAAATCAGGAGTCTGAGCCTGGGTTGTGAACTTCAGACTGTATCAAGCTGAAGGACACAGTACTCTCAAGCAAAATTAGAAGGTGTTTTAATTGCTCCTGACCACTGCCCAATGACTTTTCTGGGTTTACGTGTGGGGAGCAAAGCACGTTAGCACTGCTTAGGGACACCCTGTGTTTTCTGCAAAAGTGACAGCTGAGAGTTCTCACCAGTAGCTTGTATAATTTGGCATCAGATTTTAACATGGTCTGCAAATAGAACACTAAGGCTATCACTGAAAGATTTTTCTGAATCTCTTTATAATGAAGTTTTTCCAATTTTTTAAATCAATTTCTACTCCAAATTTATTTGCTGTTTATACCAATTCTGGAATCTTGAGATGAGAAGTAGGCGAAAAGTTTTCATTACTCTTAACAAACAAACCACAGGATGAAGAGTAATGTTACATTCCAAATTAAGAGACTTCACTCAGTATTTAAGAACTATTGTCCCAGCTCATCTTGTTAACTTACATCACAGACTGTACGTTCAAGGCGTTGATTAGCTTGGAGGGGTCTCCAGTTTATTAAAAATCTTCCTATCTCTTCAATGACTACGCTCTGCCATGTTTCCTCACCATGGGATAAAGAAACCACTTCTACAGTTGACCAGCACAACATCTGGCCTCAAATTAGGAAGTAGTGAGACCTGGCTGTTTCCCTTCTGGAGCAGGACCTTGAAATGAGATCTCATTGGAGCAACAGTAACCCCATGGAGAGTGGCAGGGGAGCCGCTCCTTCAATTGCTTCCTTCTAATTTCTTGATATGTAGCTTGCTGCAGGGTGGAATAGGTATTGTCTTGTGAAGAGCAGCCAGTGACTGAGGCTTGGTCTTACAAGCCTCCCTTGTGAGAGGGATGGCCATTGAGCTGAGTGCCCTAGATGGAGATTTTTTGGAAGCACCTCATTTGAACCTCCGAGACTCTGGACCTTGATGCCAGGGACTGGAATTCCTTGTGAGAAGATGATGGATCTGGGTGGAAGTTGGAAAAGCGTGTTTGGTTTGGTCAGAGTGAAAGAGAAATGTGAAAGATGAGAAGAATGAAGACCCTAAAAGTTTCATATAGGCAGTGAAGAGTCTGGTTTCTTGGGGACTATTGAAGGATAAACTTCTGAGACATTTAAGGCATGCCCCTCACTAACTACATTCACAAATAGATCTTCCTTCTTCCCTTTAAAGCCTAGCACTACAAACCTCTGACAACTTACATTACATTCAGCAGGAGTGTGTAGTATTACATCATGTCATTTTTAACTTTTTTCCAATGCCTGGTGCTAACAGGAGGTGACATTACATGAGTGAGCTAATGTAGCTAAAGTAGCTGTGGTGGTGTGGGCTGTCACCTGAACTGAAGTCAACAGGGTGAAAAGACTGAAGGAAAGAAAAATATCCTGTTCTTTGGAAAGTGCACTGATTTTGCAAGCAATGGGATTCAAAGTAGACATTGCTAAATTATTAGCGGACGTTTCAGCAATTTTTCATGGGGACGGGGCAACTCATTATGTTCTGTTTCTGGTTTTTCAGGGTTCATTGTCTTACAGTATCTGCTGACAGCTTGTAGAGTGTTCTTGAATATTCAGTTTACTTTCTATTTTGGCAAGTAGTCACTGAAGGCATATGTTATTATTTCTGTACCTTGGTCAGCTAAAAATGAAGAATAAATAAACAGGGGATTTGGGAGTATTTTTGCTAATTGCAGGCTTCCCGTTAAGGAAATGCTCATGACCTGTGGTGGTTGAATCTATCAGAAAAAGACCCTCAGGAAGAATTTGCTGATGCTGTTATCAAAATATCTTGAAATCTTGTGTTAATTCCAGCAGTTTTAGAGGGACAATAGCACTGCAGGCTCTTTAGAGCAGCGATCTACTAAGTTCTGCTTTAGGTGCAGTCTCTCCCTGTGCCATTATTCACACAAGTCTGGGTTCAGACAGCCCTGAGAAGAGGAGACTCTCTCAAAGGCCAGAGTCTCATCGACGACTTGCACCTTTTTGATGTGTACCCAATTTCACCCCAGAACAGCCAAGACTCCAGTTATGCTTATTTGACATTGGGTCCAAGCTGCAGGTCTGCTTGATTCAGAACAGAGAAACGAATTCAAATATCCCCTTAGCTGGGCAATGTGTTAGACTAGGTTACATCTCTCTGCTGGATCAAGGAATATTTATTTGTATCAAGTAAATAAATCCTGTTGGAGATGTATTTTTGGTGAGATATTGTAAATGTCATATCTCATTTGAGTAGAGTTCTGATCTGAAGCAGGTTTTATAAATGTGGAAAAGCAGCTTTTGGCTATTTGGGGGTGGCTGAATCTGTCTGATTTGGCCACAGACTTACTTCTTATTTAAGGGCTTGTCTAAATGGATCCACCTCCAAGAAATTTTGAATCAAAGTCTTTTAATAAAGAGCCCCTTGACCTTTTATACTAAAAATAAATTCCTTAGAACTTCATCTGTTCTGAGTTCTTATAGCTTTTTAAGTTTTTCTGCACTGTCCCAGTAAGGCACTGTTATGTGGAGAGCACTTCTAATTTCAGACATCTCCCTACTTTTTTTTTCTCCACCACCTCCTGCTGCAATAGGACTTGTTTGTCGGTATGGCTTGTGATGTATGAAGGCTTTTGCAGAGCTGCTGATGTGGTGGCATCATCCTGGTGTGGAGACCTGCAGTATCCGTTGCCCTGCCCTGCACTCTCTAACCCTCCCTGTCACCTGGGAAATGCTACAGAAGGCATTAAAACTCCTGCTGAAGAGTTTCATGGTTCCTGTCCCTGCCAGCCAACAGCAGGCTTCAGTAGCTGTGGTTCCTAGTGGGTGAGTCCTGCCCTCGGGTTTGTTAAAGTGGACCAGGATATGCTTTTCCCACCCAGCGCAGAGAGGAATTCATGTTGTCTCACTCGAAGGGAGCATCTCCACCTCCTTTCAACGCAGGCAAGGACTAAGAGAGGTTTGATGGAGCTCAGATTTAAAGTCAAGAGCTTGCTGGTCCCAGCCCGCTTCTACACCAATTAGAGAAGGCTGCCACTCTCATGGCTGATGCATAATTTCAGTCAAGGGCATTTGAATCAGCACAGCATTTCACTGAATGTAAATGTTCTGACTTAACCTTATTTTAACCTTCGCATGACTGTAGAAGTCTGTTAGTTTGAAGAGATCCCAGGGGGGTCTTAAAACTGTCCATGTGGGAAAGTTCATTTTATAAATATAAACTGAGCAGACAGTTTGCTTGGAAACTACACAAGTTATTTAGTAATAAAGGGTACTTGTGATTTCAGGAGTGCACTGCAAATTGACAAACTGACTTTGGAAAGGTTGGCAGCTGTGACTTAATTGGTCAAGGGCCTCCACTGATGGTCTCTCTGGTGCGCCCGGTGCTGCGGTACCCACACTCGCAGGGAGCAGCATCCCTGTGTGAGCAGGGCTGGTGGGCAGGAGCAGCATCTTTCAGAGACAAACTTGCCGGTGCTCTTAGAACAAGTGATGCCAGGTTCATTTTTCAAACTGGATCGCCCAACAGCCCTCAAGTTGTCATCTGAATCTAAAAAACCACTCAGACAGCTCTTGTAGAGATGCTGTGGAGCACAAGTCCAGTCTGTAAAGAAAATTCGTTTGGGAGCTCTATGCCTCTTCACCTTTTCTCCTGGCACTACGTGATTTAGTCCCAGACTAGTAATTTCATGCTTCCTCTTGTCTCGCGGGCCTTTCATTATGTTTTGACTAAAAATGTCAATTACGGACACAATATTTGCATCTCTGAAGCAATTTGCATGGCCCTGTAAATCTCCTGTGTGAATATTTCTTTTAATTATATTTGCATCTTAGTTGCGTGTTTCCCAGAACTCCAGCTGATGGTGCCAGTTTGAGAGCGATGGAACTCCATGTTTTCAGAATTGCAAAGGGGTATTTCTCTCTTTAAGTTATCAGTTTTATGAGATAAGCATTAGGAAGTCATGAGCTCTTCTGGAGGCTGTACGACTCAATAATTTTGGAAGTTGTGACTTGGCTGTTTCCGTATTGCTGACTCGCAAATTTGGGTTTTGCTGAGTGGTGAGTTTTGATTTTGCCAAGTTTGTGACCTACGAAATTAGAGACTTGTGCGATTATATCTTGCTGAGAGCTGGAGATATCTGAAGTGTTTGGGTTTCTGAGAGACAGTGACAAGGTTTTTCTGTTGAAGCTCTTAAACTTGCTTCTGAAACAGGCTACAGCTTAATTGCTATTTAACAATACTTGGAACCACATATTCTTTCTTCTGAATAGAAGAGTCCTAATCCTTCTAAGGAGAGTAGCAATCCCTTGAGATTTCTGTCCTCATCTGCTAATGGGAAAGGAAATTCCTGCATTGATTTCAAGGGATACTGGATTTGGCTTCATAGGTATCTTCTATATTTTATATACTTGTAGTCTGAACTGTTCTTCTGTAGGCAGCAACCTAAATATCAGATCACTTACCATTCACTGGTAATGCTCAGGCCTTCTGACAAGCCATAGATACTGCAAGCAGATCTTTAATGTTGCTCCAGAGTTTCCCTTGAAAATATCCAGGTGAATGGGGAGCATCGAGGGCTAAAGAGCACAGAAGTGCACAAATGGTCCTGATGTCAGCTAAATGAACTGGATCATTCAATTATTTTCAATTACAATTCCAATTCTTTCCTTGATGTTTTCCTATGCTGATATCTGTGCCGGTAATGTAGCCAACTCTGACTTTATGATCCCCCTTGTTGCAACGTGCTGTGCTTAATTACTTTGCCTTTGTAACAAACAGACATTCTGAACAATTAGACAATAATATGGAAGTAGGAAAGGAAAATAGCTCAAGATACTTTCATTTTAATTATGCTGATAGTGCACCCCACGGTTTTGAATCAATGCTGGAATAATGTTCTTTTGATAGTCTTCAATAACTTTAAACGAGACCTAATAAATTTGTATTTTTATGTGAAGTTTAGACGGAAAAATCCCTTGTTGTTGACTTTATTTTCAATTGAAAAATCACAAATCCCATGATTTATACACTTGTGTTCTAATTGGATGTCCACCCCCATTGAACAAATCACTTAAACACCTTAATTACTATACTGGAAGGGATTACAGTTTGAGTGCATGTTTAGTGCTTTCCTCAGTTGCTACCTTGTTCCAAAAACAGCCCTCTTGCGTTTTAGAAATTGGTGAAATATGTGATTTTTTTAGTGATTTTTTTTTTTTTTTTGCTATACACAGTCACAAAATTCTATGCCAAATTTTTTTAAAGCTGATAAGCTGACAGTAAGCAGAGTAGACTTTTTGCAAGTAGAACGGACAACTGGTGTCATAAAATGAATGCCCAGCTGCTTTGCTCTTTAAAATGAAATTAAGATAATTTTGAAAGGGCTGCTACTGAGCCACATTGACACAACACATAACTTTGCTGCATTGTGCTACACAGCCACAGGTGCATGTTTATTTCCTTAAATCTTCTTTACCAATGTCACAATAATAAGACGAGTAGCACTAAAACATCAAGTTTTCTGAAATGTTAAAAGAAGCAAACAGATTGATTCCCTTATTAATACTATTTATGTGGAATTACTGTAATTTCTAAGCTATGACTTTTGACAGCTCTCCTAATACAAACATCTAAGGTACATGGAAATCCCCTGTGAGATGCTCCTCTAGTCTTAAAATAAATAAACAGAGCAAGTGAAATATATATAAGGCATTTTAAAGCTTAGAGGAAGTGATGAGAGATCAGTTTCCATTGTTGCAAAATGTTTAGGTCATTTAAGGAGATACCTGATAGTGTTGTGCTTAGTTTCTAATAAACTCAGTTATTGTCATGCCAGGATGCTGCTCAACGGGGTTCAATTCACTCATCTTACACTCACAGTCTTTGCAGGGAGATGTCTGGAGGTCTCTGGGTTTTGACTGTCCAAATTCAGCTCTGCAAGATTCAGCACCTCTTGTCTCTGTGTATTTAACTGAGGGCAGAAACTGTCTTCAAAACCTTAGTTTGTGATGAGCGCTATGAGGAATATTTGGTTTGGCGTAAGGGTTTTGTATTGGTAAATCTGGTTTTGAAAGCTCCAATTTAAATTTGCAGAGCAGTATGGAAAAGCAAGGTCTGAAAAAGCTCCCAGTACCTATGGGATGGCAGTGTGGTTGGCCACGCTTGTGCTCAATTGCAGCATCCCTCCCAAGCCCTTTGGGTATATCTGCTGGCTGGTTATGCAGCTGTGGTTGTGGTCCATATAAGCAACATATCACTTTGCCTAAGAAGCCAGAAAAATGACTTTCAGTGTGATCAAATAATTACAAAATGGGTTTGACTTTAAAACAAAATAAAATTTGCTCAACGGGTGATGGGTACTTTGAAGTTCCTGTCTTTAGCTGCATTTCTTAGTAAAGTCAGGCCTGTGATATGTATTAAAGTGAGACAGGTTACTGTTCTAGGCTGCACACGTTTTTACAGTTTATTTGGAAAAAAGTGCTTCAGCAAAGATTTATAAATGGACAACTGGTTTTAGAATGCATGTATAAGCAAGCGCAGGATGCACGCTCAATTTGAGATTTTTAAAAAGCAAGTAAATGATACATACCAGCCTTTGAAAAGGGGTCTCATGCGAGCATGTGACACTGGCTATCAAATAAAGAAGCATCCAAAGTTATCCTTCACTACTGAAAACCTTGGTTATGCACACTCGCTGCGCTAGACCAGGCTAAACCAGCATGGTGATTATTATTGCTGCTCAGCATGGTGTTTTGGCCTGAATTCTCCAAAACTGAGTGGAACAACACTGCTGCTTAGATGGATATAGCTTGTCAAATGGTTTTACAAACATTAATGTATAAAGCTGACCTTTG
This sequence comes from Patagioenas fasciata, assembly GCF_037038585.1. NCBI lineage: Eukaryota > Metazoa > Chordata > Aves > Columbiformes > Columbidae > Patagioenas > Patagioenas fasciata. The sequence goes on along the minus strand of NC_092533.1, from coordinate 5,612,086 downwards.
TATCACTCGGTATACGGTTGAGCATAGATCGCAGATAATCAGGAGATAGTGTTCCTGCTGCAATTTCTTGACTGACTTCTCAATAATTCACTTTGTCCATAGGGTCCCTTGAGCAAAAGTTTTGGAAGAAAAAAGAGAGACCTTGATTTACAGTGATCAGGTAGACAAGTGCCTTTAGTTTCCAGACTGAAAGCTGTTTTCTGCTAAGCAGCAGATATAGCTGTCAGCGGGGAAAATTATTTTATATTGCCCAAGTTTCTCAACCACAGCATAAGCGAAGTGCTTCCTGTAATATGAAGCATTTATGGATAATATTTGTAGAGTAATTGCCATGCAATCACTGCTCCACTGCCAAAGATTTCAGTCAGTTGTTATGAATCTTGCAGTAAAAATCCTATTGGGGAAAGTGTGATGAAAACATCACAAGCGCTTGGGAAAATGATGTGAGGTCAGTTGGTTTGATTTGTCTTGATGTGGGTATTCAGCATGCTGCCCTGCTTGGAGGTGAGAGAATTTCATTTCAAATCTGAGGAGTGGAAAGCCTCTCAGATGAAAAATTAGTGAGAAGCTGGGATGCAATTACTGGAATTCATGGTACCTAGAAAGAAACAAGAGCCTGTTGTCCTTTGGGTGAGACTGTTATGTTCTTTTGGAAAAGGAACAGGAAATCCAAGTCCAAAATACTGGTAATTTATTTTTTGCTACATAGGATGTTTTTGATAAGCATTCTTATTTTCTGGAAAAATGCAGCCTTTTCATTGGTGTGGTTTAGATGGGTGACAATTCCAACTGAACTTTCCTTTGACTTTTTTGCCTAAGAGTAGAACGATCTTATATCTAATCTAAATCCAGTGTCTAATAAATTCGATTTTTCTTATCTAATATTGAACAGTCACCAATTGTATTTAATTTTGGCTCTGAGAGTTTATTGCTTTCTTCTGCCTAATGATCAATATTTACTCTTTGCTGTGGAAGATCAGTGATCTTTCCCTGCAGGATACCACTTCATCATGATATTTAGCATGTATAATCTCACCTTTTTGACGACTTTCACTTGAAAGCAGTGGGAAAGGAGGATCTATTGTCAGCTTCTTTTATGACTTTTAGCGAGTTGAGCAGGGGTGTGGTTTCCCCGCTGTTCTGCAAGCTGTGCACTTTCCTGAGTCTCTTGTGCTGAGTCACCAAAATCAGGATCTCATCGTGTAGCTTTCGCTGTCTACATTACCGAGCTACACGATAGTCAATGTTTTACTCCCTAAACTGAGCTGTCAGAGTAGCAAGCTGATTGTTTCTCATTAACGTTCTGCAAAATGTTCAGCTGTGTTCAGAGGAATTTGCGGTTAGGTGGCTGAAACTTTCCCTGACCTTTAATTTAATTTATTTGTTTTTCTTCCGCCAAGGTTCTCAAAGTCAGCAAAAGAAATATTCTTACTGTGCTGATTAACCCAAGGAAGTGTCTCACTTAAACAAGGGTGTAAGTTATAACACGGGAGGGATCTCTTTGGTAGGAGGCATTTAGGGGAGATGAAGTATCTGCGTGGTAAAGGCTGGCTGGTGTGAAAATAATTTTAATGGAAATGGGCATTTTTGCCCAGTTCCTATGGCAAGATGTCTCCTTTTCCACATTATCGCATTCAGTGCCTCCCTCTTAGTTCTGTGAAGAGCAGAAGTGGTCGAGGACTGGTCTTCTGCCCACAGGAGGGAACCTCCCAGAGGAGGGTTGCTGGGGCTCACTGCCTTGGCCTACAAGAGGTCTCCTCAATGGTGGTGGGAGTTTTTGCTCAGAGAGGAGCAAAACCTAACTGCCATCAATGTTGTCAATTTCCATTAACATTTCTTCTTGTGGAAATGAATTTTCTATTTGCTTCCTTAACTTCTGAGTCCCTTTGCAAAGATTTCAGTGCAACCAGAGAAGGTTATTGCCTTGGGGACCTTGTGGTTCTACATCTGACTGTGTGATGTGGAGGTTATTCCACGTGAAGCATTTTGGGCTTGTGACTTTCAGAGCTGCCAGTGTCTGCAAATCTTGAGGCTGGATTTTGAATACTCAGTTATCCAATTTCCAAGGCTGGCCATGCATGTGCACAGTGTGTTCACTGAGAGTTCATCTTTTATTCTGTTGAACCTTCTGCCCCTTCCTTCCCTCTATTATTCCCTTTTCTCTTGTTGTGCTTGACAAATTTCCAGGGGCTCCCTTCTCAGAGAGAGCCATTGGAAGGTCTTGTTCCCCAATGACCTAGAAATGTTCTTATTACTAATATCTTTCTTCATAAATGTTGTTCTGAAGCCTTAAAATCTAGTATCCAACCTAGCCCATGAATTAGAAAGATCAGTTCTTGTATTTGTGGTGATAGCCCTGTTGTAAGCTGGTGTTATTCCTGTAAACCTTGGTAGAATTCTAGTGGGGATTTGTGCATTGTATTTGGGGGGGCAGCTTGATTCCTCCCTTCACTGATCTGTTTTCCTTATCAATATTTGACATGCTTCAGCAATGTTATATTTGCTCTTTCTGCAGAACACCAACTTCTGTTCTGAAATTTCTGTATTTTATGCTCCACTGAGGTAAGGAATGGATTACCTCTTGTATAGCAGAGATCTATACAAATATCCTCTCCCTGGCACTGGGAGGAATCTGATAGCTTAAGCACTTCATTAGCAGAGTACCGCAGTCACTGGTGTTTTTTGTTGGCAGAAGGTGAGCTAGAATAAATATTAAGCATTTGTTTCACCCTTTGCTTTTGGTGCACCCCCAGAAACAAGCCCAAATTCAGCTTTTTTTTCCCCAACATTTTACTGGAAAGACTGGCATTTTTATTTAAAACAGGACTGTATTTTGGCATTCAGTGGTTGCGGAATTCAGTGAGATAAAGTGTGTAACATGAACTTGTAGAAATCAATTCTGTGGTTGAAGAAGAATCAATGACCCTAAACAGAACTAAAAACAAGTGTGGCACTCTTTGGAGTATTTGCACTGACACTGCAGAGTAGCCGTGAATGCAGGACAAGTTGGATACTCTTTGCTCAGACCACTACACAATCTTGAGAGTAGCTGCCTATCATATACATGCACGGATTCCTGTAATTAAAGGTTTTGTAGCTATGGTGGCAAAAATGATCTGGAAAAAAAAATACAGTATCCCATGGCTGATTAGCTCTGGAGTGCACAATGCTAGAGTCAAGATGTGAGATCTTTTGGAAACAAATTAGCCTAAATTTTGCTGAAAATTATTGATTTTTTTGTGTCCAGAGGTTAACGAGGTTTGTCTTTCATTTAACTTCCCAGATCTTGGGAGAATAATGAAATTGCCTGAAGATACAGACCATTTAATTAACATCAACAGATGAGTCAAACATATAGTAGAGTCGATTTTTGATATTCTTATCAATTTTTTTGTGCATTGTACTACGTTGGGCTTTTGAAGGAGGATAAGAGAAGGATGTCTTTTGAAACGCATGGCATATATCAGTTTGTTTTCTGTCTATATGATTCTCTGAGGTCTTACTGATAGGAATGCACCCTGAAGACAAAATTATGTGTACTAGACTGAGAGATAATTGTGCTGGGGAGAAGGAATGCATATAGAAGAGAACAGGGCAGAGAGAATGTATCAGAAGACAGCAGGATTTTTTTTTTTTCCTTAAAAATTTAATTAACAGTTTCTCTAGTCTAGTAGATACAGCTAAAACAGAGCTTCCACCACTTCGTGTTTAATTTCTGATATTGTGTGAATACACACAAAAAAGCCTTGAGCAACAGGGTGCCTGCAGGCTGCAGCGCCAACGTCTGTCTCTTCTCTCTGCATCTCACTCCAGGAGCAAGATGTCTTTTTCCACTAAATTCGAAGGCAGTTAATACCTGTGGGATTCCTGCACCTCTGCCAAATTTGGGGAAAGCTGCCCGAAAGGCTCCTTGTGAAACCAGAGAGTACAGTTCCCTGTAGGGGAGGACTGAAAAGTCCAGCTGGAGGCCAGTTGCTCACTATGGACCCCAGGGTGGACACTGGGACCGGTGCTGTGTAACATCACTGTTGCCACTCTGGACAATGGGACAGAGTTGCACCCTTAGCAAGTTTGTAGATGATACCAAATGGGAGAGGTTGATAGGTGTGTATGCTATATAAGGTATCACTTATGCTTTTTCTCTTTATTCTCTTGGTTGTTTCTTTCTGATGTGTTGGAAGTTCAGAAAGTAATTTTCTATCCCAACTGTGCCTGACTCCATTCTGCCAAACCAACGTGGCACAGAATTGTTATCCTCTTGTGTATGAACTGAGGGCTCTCAAAAAGATTTGAGAAAAAAGGAACTGGGTAAACTGAACTTCAGTAGATTATATTAGTTACTATATGGCAGTTATTCACAGGAGCAGAGCAGAGCTACTCGCCAAAAGATACTTAAAAGTGGGTGCCAATAACATCTCAGCGGTTGCTCAATGCCCTGCTAGCATTCTGACTGGCTGAAATGCAGAGTGACGTAGTCCTGGGTGAATTTATAAAGGCAAATATTTTGACAAAGAAATTCTATGACAGCCTATGTGGCTTAGTAAATGATGTTTGTGGTGGTTTTGAAGGGATCATTGAACACGCTGATCCCCAAGGAGTTCTGTCTCTTCCTCGTTTTGTTTATTTATTTGTTTTTTAAATGCCTCTTCCTTGCATAATGGGGCCAAACCTCTCTGCAAGTTTGGTTTAACAAGTCCCAGGGGTCTGTTGATCCAAAAGACAAAGCTGGGTGGTAGGCTTGTACCTGAGGTGGGACCTCCACTCTGTTGCATACTGCAAGCAAGCAGAAGCATCAGGCAGAGAAAGTGGACAGGTGGTGACTATATATCGTAACTGTTCCAGGCAATGGTCTGAGAGTTTGCATGGAGATCTGGACACTATGTTTGATATTGCTTGATCAGAAGTACTAATTCAACCCCGTGAAGTGGTTCTTACAGCCAGCTCAGACAGCTGATGTTTCTGCAGCGTTTTTGACCTTTTGCACAAAGGGGTAGTGAAGGTGCTAAGTGACTGCAACCTGGCATTCGTCCTTTCTGTGGGTAGAGGCAGCAAAGAGGATTTTTTCCCTCTGACAAGCTGATTTCTTCACAAAAGGCCACAGGAAAACCTTAAAAATGGCACAAGATCTTGAGGACTTAAAATTCCATCACTGTGGGATACCATAAGCTGTTAGATAACCAATGAAAAGACTCTTAGTCCAAATCATCCTGGAGTGGCTGTGTTTTGCCTTTTTCTTTTCAGGCTGATGACCTAAACCACATGGGCTATATTTGTGTTTGATGGAAGGTCTCTAAAGCTTATAATCATGAAGGAAGAATCTGGACCATGGGACAAACTAGGGTCGTGTCAGAGACATGCAGACATACACAGCCAGCTGGGATGACGGCTCTTTGCAGTGCCTGCTAATAACAGATTGTCAGGTGGAAGACCTTTATGAGAATCTGCATCTGTTGCACATGAGTTTTTAAAAGTTTTGTTTCTTTTAGTACATGTGATTTCTGTCAAGTTCTTCCTTTTGCAGAGTGGGAGCTTTTTTATGTAAATCAAAATACGCCATTTTCAGGCTGAAATCTTCCCAAGTTCAAGATAGGACATGGCCTTCATCCTTCAGAGGTACCCAGAATGAGCTGGAAACTCAGGCAGTAGGCAAAGACAGGGTGTTTGGCTACGTGTGTGCAGTCAATGTGAGACCAGGCAAAACCACCACCGTAAGTCATCACCAGAGTGTGTAGGACCTGGCTACAATCCCACTGCTACTGACAGTGTAGGTCTTCTGCCCTTCCACCCTGTTCCATGAGAGTGTTCATGAAACTCATGTTGTTGGGAGAGTTGATAATCTTCATATAAATGGAAAGATTTGATAACATTTTCCAATGAATTTATTATTGTGAGGGTTTTTCTTTTTTTCTTCTTGTTCAGCTTCAGCAGGTCTGGCATGGTCCAAAAGATGGATTTGCATAGATGGTCCTGTACAGATACCTCCTGACTAATCACAAGCTGCAGGGAAACTAAATTTAATCAGTCTCTGAGAAGCACCAAAAGCTGAGGTTCTTTTTTCAATCTGATTTCATTCCTAGGGTGTCCACAGCAGCAGAACGCTGTAGAAAAATCAGCATTCGTGCTCTAGCTTTCAACAGTTACACTGTGTGAATATCATGAATGCTATTTCATCATCATGAAGATTAACCAAATGAAACAGAAAGGTCAAATACTAAAAAACAATTAAATGAGCATTTCCATCCACTGAAAAAATCAACCAAGAATGAAATTTGGTTTTCCAGTTCCAGTAACCTCAAACTTATTTTAATGTATATCTCTGAAGAACTGAAAAGACAAACTGCTCCAGTTCCACCCACCCAACAAAACACACTTTGGGAGCAATGGAGAAGTGATGGTTTTATTTCAGAAGTTCCAAGCACAAGCACCTTCTGCTCAATTCAGAACAGGCTTGTTGGGTGGCTTTGAACTACAGACAGCTGACAGGTTTCTACGTTCCACATTTTGGTGGCACATTTTGAGGTTTTGCTCATGCCATGGCATTGGCCATACCTGAGAGGGAAGGGTCCTTGTGGCCCCAGGTTCTCTCTCCATTAGTGAAGAGAATAATCAGAATAGATGTTTAGGGAAGGAATATAGGTATCAGGGCATGTGCAGAGCAATCCTTCTCCTCCCATCTTCTGCTACCTACAACCCAAGCTTGATGCTTTTGGATCATTGTGTTTATTAGTCCTCCTAAACCTCTCCTTCATGATGGCTCATGCACCCCTTTGGAAACCATTTGTCCTCTTTTGCCTCACGCAGGTGCATTAATAACACCTTATATTTTTCAATTTAAACTTTTCCTAGCAAGTCCTTACATTTTTTTTCTAGCCATTTTGATTACTGTTGAGGACTGAACTGATTATCACTAGGAATTAACTAAAGGCTCCAGCACCCATACACTAAATATAGCTAATGCAGAGCCTACTGATTTGCATGTATAGTTATTTTTCCCAGCATGCAATGCTTTCCTTTATAAAAACTGGATTTCATCTACCATTTTATCATCCAGTTGCTGAGTACTGCAAGTTCCTTATGCAATGGTTCATGGTCCACTTTAGATTTGATTATCCTGAATGATTTTGTATCACCTGCAAACTTTGTCTTTTGACTATTCATCTCTTTTTCCGGATCATTTGTGAATAGAAGTGTACATTTTCTAGTCCTTAATGATCCACCTTCAGAAACATTGATTTCTGCCACTTAAATTTGCCTTTTGAAAAAGCATTACAGAATTCAATAAGAATTGCCATCTTTCACAGAATGCTTTTTGGACTGTTTCATGAAATATATGTTTTCAGTAGCAAAAGTCATCAAATACCACCACTTCTGAGCAACTGCACTATATTTCTTGATAGAGGAGGACCTGTATGTGTGGAGGAGGTTGATATTGAATGAGTTTAGTGGTGACTAAAAGTGACTACATAAAAGTGTAGAGGTATCTCTTTTAATTTTTAACTCCCACCTCCAGTGGTAGGAAAACAGCCAAAAATTTAGAACCACGAAACTTTCCACCTGTATTTTTGTTTTCTTTAGGTTTGAGGGATTATATTTTTACATCCACTTTGACATACTTTTTCGAAGCAGTGAAACTTCTGTCCCTAAACTTGGCAGAAACAAGCAATCTGGTTTTAGTGGGCTGTCCAGCTTTGCTAAAACATTCTGTCTAAAAGCATACTTTTTAGCACAAGGTACCAAATTCCTGGCCAGAATAGTTATTTGCTTAGAGATAAAATTGTTTGGAATTTCTTTTCCTGAATCTGAGCCTGTCACTTCTGGAGAAGATGCGGTCACTCTCTTTCTAGGTGAGCACCAAGGCTCCAGCCTCTTTACTGGTATCTGGGGACAAGAGACTACAGATTTCAGGGTCTCAAAGTCACCAAATCAGGGCTTAAGACCCAAATTCCTCATAACTTACATATGTTTCCTGCTAGATGTAGTCATACTGAATAGTAATTTGCCTTCGTCAGAGATAGCAAAGGGGAAACACCAGGGCTAAAGAGGCTTGCAGAGCAGTCCTGAAAATCAGCATGAAGTTATCCAAATACCTGCAAAATAACAAGTGTCCTGGGGATCCATTTCTTTTACTCCCTCCATTAACTACACTTCAATACCCTTGTTCCAACCAGGCTTTTTGTTTTGACAAAACACATGTTCTTTTTTGTGCCTGAGGATGTATATTTTTTAACTTTTGCCACATTCCATTGCTGATAAACTACAGGTGGCTTACGGCTTTGATAGTCCTGTAAAGAAAATCTGAGTTCTGGTGTCATTCAGCCAGCAATTGGCTGATGATCACAGTTAATGCCATCTGTCTTTCAAGTGTGTCAAGGTCACTTCTCTGGAGCGCACCATAATAAAACCTACTTCGACAGGATTAAACCATTTTAATCCCTGTTACAAAACAGCACAGTTTGATACAGACAGAGTCTATTCCGACAAGGCACTCAGGTCTGGAATTTATTTTTATAATTTACAGAATTAGTTCAAAGGACTGAAAATACAAAAATGAGAAGTCAGCATTCCCTGACTACTTAACAATTGTGGTTTAGAATAGCTTATTTAAGTCTTCATTTTGCTGTTACTCAAATAGATGAGCAATGTTCGCTATTATATAAGTGTTACTGCCTAAGTAACCCAAACAAAGCAGTGAGCAGGCACAAACAGTAACTTCACCTCTTCTCAAGATAATTATTTTGGTGCATGTCAGGTATTCAAAACCACCAGGATTTTAGAGTCGCAGATAGTTACATGGTGACTATGAAACATGAACATTTTTATAACATCAGTAATAGAAACAAACAAACAAAAAAAGAGTATAACAGCTAACGATAAAGTCAGCGCTGCCTCATGGAGGTCAGTTGCAGTTTCTGCACTGGCAGCTGTGAAGCTGGAATTTGACCCTGCAAGTTTAACAGTGTGGCTGTGTTCTGTTATTAACGCGTTGGCTCAGTCAGCTGAGAATGAATCAATTCTGCATTAGCGCTTTCCAAACCTCAGAGGTGTTTCTGCTGGAGTCATAGTCCTGGAGAAGCATCTTCAGCCTGAATCGGATTATGTTATGCATGCGAGTCCATCCACCAGAACAGTAATTCCACCGTGGTGGTTCTGCCGTGCCTCTAATCCTGTTTTCCATGCTGTAACTCAGCTAAATTTTTTTTTTTTTTTTTCCAGTTATTTCTGATTTAATTTGCTATGCTTGTTGCATCTTATTCCTCTGTCCTTGTGTGGGCAGAGCTATTGTTTTTTATGGGAGCCGGAGAAGTAGGATTTCTTGTTTTCTATCTAGAAACTCAAAAAATACCCCCCGTGGTGCTTTACTGGTTCAGCTGCAGAGCTCTCTGATAACACTCAGCTCCAGTGCAAGACTGAAGAAGTCCAAGCACTTCTTGAAAGAAGCGTCAGGGATGGTGACACTGCCATCGGACTTTGATAAGACCCACTCGAAAAAGGCTTAGAGCTCATGTTGCTACAGCAAATGACATCTGTACATGCGTGCCAACCCGATGTGACATGTCTTTGGATTTAAGGCAAGGATATCAGCGCCATCTAGTCAGCTAGGGAGTTTGGTGCAAAATCGTTTTAAGCAAAGGTGACACTTCTGGCATTAGTTGTGACAGCTGACCTTTCTTTAGATCATTGCACTCCTAATGTATCTCTTAACATAAGTGGCACTGACACATGACAGAAGTCCTTAGGCATTGAGACGCTCTGCACAAACCCATTAGATGTTACAGTCTACTGTCAACTACAGTCAAATCCTGCAGCTGCTGCTGGGGAAACAGGGCATTTCTGCAGGTGATGGCAAGAATATGTCACCAAACTAGTAGTCTGCGCGGTCGGCGTGGCTTGGCAACTCTGTCAAGTGCTCTCAGCCGAAGAAATCTGCTGTCTTGGATTGGAAGGGACAGCCGTGTGAGAGAGCAGCTGAGGCCGAGACAGAGTTATTCTTTCCTGTGTGTCTCAGAGACATGGTTTTTGGTCATGCTGTGATGTTTTTCATACAGCCCCAGTAAGTCACTGATCTGAAAGGTCATGGTATAGGGCTTGGCTTCCTATAGCTCAGTAAGCATGTGGCAGGTGTGTGGCTGAATGAATGCTAATGCATAAGGAGTCTACTTAAAGGATTGGTTTGGGGCAGGACATTGCTTCATGCTCCCTCCAGAGCCCACCTCTAGCGTTAGTTATGTGAATGAAAGTTAAATGTGTTCTGCTAGTGGAGTTTTGCCATATTTCAGTACTTTCACCTCGATGCACTGGTATAAATCTTGGCAGTGAATTTCTCCCTTCTTGCAAAAGGGACCTCCTGAGTTTTATTTCTCTAGCTTCTCTGTGAAGTTAATTTAGAAGGCCTCTCCTCTTGCCTTTAGAGGTCCTCCTTTAGCATGTCCTGCTGATCTTATGCCCAGCAGGATGCACTGATTAGAGAAAAGCTCATTAGTCATGGGGACTCTCTCTTTCAGTGTTGCTTGAAATTGCTTCTAAGATGTAAAGTTATATCGCATCATATCAATCAGCACAATTAATCCACTCATTCTGGATTACATTGTAATGGTTTTAGGAACAGGAGAGTGACAGGGTGTTTAATCTGACACTTCAAGAGCTTTCCAATGACTGGCCACCTTCATAAATGTTGCTGTTAGCAGGGCTAGGGTGGTTGTTGAACCAAATCCTTTTGATATCTAGCTGGATGTCATCTACTTCTGTGAAACTGTGAAGATTAAAGATCCAGAGATTGCCTGGACCATGTGTAACTGGGCTAGTTAATCAATCAGCTGTCATGAAATTAATCTTGCTGGATTAGTTGGGAAGCCCTATTGTGGGCTGTATAAATTAAGGAGTGTTGGTTACACTGTGGCTTTCTTCAGACTATGGTCAAAGCTCAGTGGGTATTCTAAGAATCCTATTTTCCTGTTTGTGAGTCTTAAATATTATTTGTGGCAAGAGTAAAAGAATATTATTTCAATACCTGTCAACTTTTTGCTTAACAGCGCCCATGAGAGATGAGTCCAGTTACTGAATCACAGACACTGGAAAAGGCTGCAATAGTGATCGACTGAAATTGAAGCTATCATTCACAAATGCACTTTTAAAAGTTGAATACGATACACACAATGCATGTATTTTCCCTTGGTAATACCTGGGGATAAAACGTGTAATTTGATATTTTACATTAATATTCATGTAGCTTTCTAACGTTCCAGGAGGGAAGAAGAGTTAAAAACTTTACATACTCTTCAGGAGAGTTTATTTTTCGATTCTTCTAAACAGAAATTGTTTGACTTTACATTTACCTGGCATAGTCAAGGGCTTTTTGCATTTGGTGGGGTGGGCATGAGCACACTGCACCTCTAGAGCGCATAAGATGAATGTGGTGATGATTTTCAGAATAGTTTGAGAGAAATATAGGTAGTTTGCTCTCTGTTTCCACCTGTTCTAATAAATCTAGATCAGGTGCTAAGAAATAATGCAACTACCTGTCTATTCCTCAAGAGTCTAAAGTCATTAGTGCATTTCTCTGAATGAAATATGTTAACTTCATATCATGTTACAATACATCATGTTGTAAAACAACATGACAGCATGTCAAGATGTGACAAACAACTGGTGCAGTGCATTAAGAAATTTAAATGAAAATTAGTTTAGACCATTTTTCTTCCCATCAGTTGGAAGAAAAAGGGCTTGATCTGACATTTGTAGATCAGTTAAGTAACAGAGAGGATCTGCATGTTTTTCCCCCTCCTGGCAGGTGGTCTGTGGTGTTGGGCAGCTTTGGACATGCTTAATTGACTGTGATGATGGGATTCTTTAAGAACATAGTATGAGATTTTGGGGAAAGGAAAACGGTTAACTATTACTAGCCTCAACTGCTTTTTGAGATGGATTTCAGCAGTTTCAAGTAAAATATTCACATATATGTACACATTATTCTGCAGTCACCCCAAGCACTCTGTCATACTGAAATAACATATGGTTTCACAAGAGCTTCCAACTTTCAACTTGTCGTGCTTGGTTTTCTAGTGGACTCTTTGGGTTCCATTTTATTATTGATTATTTGGGGAGTAAACAGACTTAGTTCCTTAAAAGTGATTTCCCTTTATTATAGTAAATAAATAGCAGAAGCTGATCTGTAAAATCATGTATTCTAGAAATTAGATCCAGCCAAGCTTATTATAGCAGACTAAGATAACTCCTGTTAGTACTACGCTACAATGAAAAATGACCATTTCTTAAATCTTCTGTGTTAGTTAAGGAACTAGAACCTCAGTTAGGATTCAGAACTCATGTCTGTTTCTGAGTCCATGACTGCTTAGTTTCATTAATGAAGTCTTATGAAAAGCTTCAGGAAAATCTTTAAAAAGGTAAAAGTTTTTGGTGAAGTTGGTTTCCAAGACTTTGCTGGCCCTTTGGAAGAATTTCAGGCTTGATTTTCCTTTATAGACTTAGTGCTGATATCCATTATGTGATTCTCATCTAGATACTTTATAATTTCATTTTTAATTGACTTTGAATTAAGTATCCATTCTTTCATTCAAAATCACTCTCTTATCAAAAACTCCTTAGCCAGTCTAGATGGTACTTAATTTACCATTTCAGCAGTTTCTTGCAAGAGCGATATTATGCAAGATATTTCAAATGTTAATATTTTACAAGCTTGGGGGGAAAGGAAGTTTAAAATGTAATTCTTTAAGAAACAACTTATTTCAGAAGTTAGTGGAAGGAGACAAACATCATGTTTGCACAAGCCTTGTTTCTTAAGGAAACCAAGCTGAAGACAGGAGGTCTCAAAACAGCTGGACATCTGGTAAACTTCTCTTTTGGTATGGAACGGTGTGGGAGCTAGAGAATTTAGTTTTACATCAAACATTTCAGAAGAATTTAAAGCAGCATCGTTTCTTTTTATACATAGAACTGGGATATTTAACATTTAATGTGCTGTATTCAAAATGAAAAACATGCTTATTTATTTATAGTTTCTTGGTACTTGGACCTCTGAGATAGCTATAACTTTATCCAATGTTTTCCATCTCCCTCAGACAAAGAAACATCATGCCCTCTTCCCTATCATTAATTTAAATTGGATTAAGATCTGACAGAAGGTCCTGAACTTTTCCTGAGTTTAGTGAGTGACTGGGACAATAACCTCAATTCTGGTGAAGCCCTTGAAGGAAAAAGTTCTCCAGGGGAGCTTTGTCCAACTCTTTGCAATAGGAATTGGGAACTTCATTTGAGCTGGTGAAGGACGGAGTGATCACAGAAGTTTGAATAGCTTGTCCTTCCCCCACGACTATGAAAAACTGTACTGCAAATGGCATTGCTGCTCCAAGATTTCGGAGAATTGAGATTTACAGCATTTCAGTGTGGTTTTCAGTAGGCAGCCTTTTCTTTTTGTGGATAAACATTTCACCTGCACCCATAAGTGCAAATCTAGAATTGTTTGTTGAAGTAGCAAATTTTTGGCTTGTTGCTTTGCGGGTATAGAATTGTAAGGGTAATGGAAGGGCTGAAGTTATTGTTCAGTCCTTTGGAAAATGCATGTTTTTGTGCACTCAGAAATGGCCATTTTCTAGTGCTTTGACAGCTACCTTTAATGTATTAGCCATAAAATAAAAGTTCATTCAGGTAATATATTGCATTGGATTCTTTCTGGATATTACAAAAAGAGATAACTCTAGGCACTGTGTGTTTTTTCTCTCAGTTGGTGTATTGAAGGCAGTGCAGCAGAATGGGACATGGGAGAGAAGGGCCAGGGAGTCCAGAGCGTGTTGTTTCTTTCCAGAAGACACCATGGAAATGGCTCTTCCAGATCTGCAAGGGTGCAAACAGGGAGAGCAGAGGCAAAGGGGCGCAGCTATCACCTGCTTGCCTTGGATGTTGTGTTCCTAGGCTTGGCAAAAATTTAGGCAGTCACAGCTTCATGGGTTGTACATGATGAAATTCACCAAACTGATTTTACATCCCACCTCTCCTAGCAGGACAGTCAAGTTTCTGAAGCACATTTCCCTCTCGCTGGGTTCTCTCCTAGGACTCCTACTGAACCAAGGAAGTCATCTTTGCAAGGACAAATTTGCCTGCAATTAAAGGGCAGAAAGATCGCACCTTCTGGTCCCTCTGACACATTTTTGGAAGAAAATGCAGTGAAAAACACCCTTGCAAGTGTTTGGGTAATATTTGGAATAGATGGAGTGATTTGCCTGCAAATTTGTAAAGGTTCTCCCTTTTTCTCTTTGCCATTACAAGTGCTGCCATGCAGAGTAGTTCAGTCCCTGTTGAAGACAGTCCCTAAATGTCAAACCTGAAAAGATACAGTTCTTCAATTAGCAGGGCCATTTTATTCCACGGATGCTCCTTTAAAGCTTCCCTAGACCCCATAATTTCTGCTCTGATAGATTGAGATTTTTTTAATGTTCACTTTTAAATGTCTTTGTTTCTTTTGTAATGGATTAAATGAAGTTTTAACAAGGCTTATGGTGAGATTCCTCATCATTAAAATAACAAATGGTTGAAAAGCTGCCTTCTGTCTTACAGAAATCTAACAGCATTGCTGGACCATAATCCAGCTGGTAACTGATTGCTGAACAACTGCAAAACCTTTCATACTTTGAGATGCTATCAGTACATAAAATACATTTTCATGAAGTTTATTGAGCAGCTTATTAGAGGAGGTTAAGGCAATAGAGCTTCACAAATTCCATTTAGCATTCAAAAATATTTTACCTGAGAGTTTCAGATTTTTCAAGTTTAATGGGTTTCTTTTCTCTATTCTTGATATATCAAGGTAATGTTTTCTGAAAGATGTGCAACGTTTTCTGGTTCTAGTTTGGTGCTTTTTTGGTTCTAAACAGATTTGAGAAACTACAGGTGTTTGTAACCTCCAAAGATGAATTATTTTGTTTTGGTCATGTTTTAAGGGATTTTTGTTTATTTTTGTTTTCGTCAGAAGGATTCTCTGGTCTCTTCCTGGAGCAAAGCACTAAAATGTTGCTGACATTGCCCCGGTTATTCTGTCCTCATTTTACCACTTCCCTTAAAATCCTTCCCAGTGAATGTGGTCCATCCAGCTGACTTGCCCAGGGTCACATCCTTCCTAGCTGGAGGCCCCATTCTCCATTGCGTGTCTTTGATGCCATTCCTATAACACGAACCTGACACATTGCTAGGATTTCCTTGGGCCAAGGGGAGGGATTAGCTGATGCGGGGCTGCACGTTCTCCCTAGTTCCCAGAGAGAGAAGAAATGAAGGACACAGCTGTAGGAAAAGCACACATGCATCTTCAAGCAATTTCTGTCTGCCCTTACGGTTTCTTGGGCTTATGGGCACCCAAGCACAAGCTGAAGTTGTCCTGAGGCTATACTTGTTCGAATCACAGATTAGCAAGGAAAAGTGCTTCGACCCAGTGCATCTATTTGAGGGACAAGGCTGGAACAGAGTGCTGGGAAATGTGAACTTTACTATCTCTCTTTTTGACAGCCAGAGCCCCTCCATCAGCCTGGAAGCAATCAGTTGCAGCTCCTTCTCAGTCCATCTGTCTGTCTGGATCCCTTGATTGTGAGAACCACAAGCTGTGGACGCCCTTTTTAATCCATCCTATTTTACACAAATCAAAGCCTTTCTTCTTGCTACCGCTATGGTCTCATCCAAATTTCTTTCCAGAGAGTGCCAGCCTGTTCTCTAGTTTAATCTTGTGATCAAACCTTTTGTAGTGTGTTAGCAGCAGCATAAAGCATTTCTTGACACATCTTATGCCTTCTGGACACTGAGTGCTTGACAGTGAGTTTTATGGATTGTTGGCAATGAAAGTTCTGAGTGCTCAGTTCACAGCTGAAGAATGACACCACACAATTTCCTTCTGGAATTTCAATTTTCCTTTTTAGTTTCTTTTTATTTTTAATACTATTAAGTAAGTTTGTAGTGTCCTGCTTACGTGCTTTGCACACCAACAGAAAACCAGTGAAGGGGAACTTTGTTATTGTTTTTAATGTTGCCAGGGTATCAGGCCTACCATTCAGCTAACTGGATCCAATACAGTCTTGCCTATACAGGAATTCCAAAGATTCATATTAATCTTTCGTCCCGCTTACTTGTGCATCGTGGATGCACGCGGAAGAGCACCTGGTTACCCTGTGGCTTTTACATTAAGTGTGTGTGCGTGACTTTCTTCTCTTTGTTTTCCCCAGAACTGTAAAATCCCTTTTCAGGTGGACTTGTCAGCTTACAGGGACTATGTAGGCATTTCCCAAATCTCTTTTGAGCTGCCTTGTCTGCAGACTATAACGTTTGGTGTCAATGCTTGACCCTTGCTACAGAAAGGAGATCTGGTGTCAGAACTCAAAAGAATTTGGAAATCTAGTGGAACTAAACACAGTTTATTCTTTTGCTTAAACATGAAGAAACTGTCACAGCTCTGTAAATTTCTGTTACAAATGCCCTTGAATTTTTAAAATTATTCTTTATTTCTTAGACATGCAGTGACCTGTACAGATGATTAAAAATATTTTTCACTGCATTCTGACTAGCAGATCTAGAGAAACAAATGTTCAGGAATTTTCACCATCCAGGATTTACATTTAAAGCCATTTCATTAATTTGATGTTAGAGACCATAAGCATCCTATTAAATTTTAATTGAAAGACTGCCTGCAACCATCAAGTATTACTCTAGGCTTGCCTTTCTGATACAGCAAAATGACAAAACTACAAAACAATGAGGTTTTGGATTTCTCAAGAGACGCTTTGAGAGTGCTCCGTGTAAGCAAACTCCAAGGTCAGTGCAGTGCTGTTTTGGGATGCCTTTAAATACACAACTGGCAAGAGATCCTCAAAAATTAAAAGTCTCTGCACACATAAAATATGACATCCCTGTCTACTGTGATTACTTCAGTTCTGCAGGGTCATCATTCATTTCCAGTTATTCTCTTTGATTTTTCAGAGTTGTGCTCTCCGTGTTTCCTCCCCGCTGCCTGCCCACCCTCAGGCAGTCCTGGGAGAAGGGGCTCATTCAGCTCTTTGGTCTTGCCTCTCCTCCCTTTTATTTCTGTCTGCCTTCCTGTCTTCATTAGGTAACAGTTTTGACTTTTGCCTGTCTTCACCCACGATGTCTTGAAATGCAAAGGTGCTCAGCCAAAAGGGATAAGGTATTGGAGAGAAGAAGGATTTTCATTTCTGCCCTTCAGCTTGTGAAAGGATATGTAAGCTGTACCAGGCTGGGAGAGGAAATCCATTGTAGGTACATATATATATATACTTACTTATATAAATATATGTTATAGCAAATCACAGGCCTGTGCTGTGCTTTGTAGCTTTCTTGTCATCTCTGGCATGTCCCCATGATGGCCTTCAAATGTCAAACATCACTAGTTTTATCTCCTTAAAGAAACTTGGTGTGTTTTGTTCAAAGCCTGGGTGCCCTCTGATATCTGCTGGGCTGTGGGTCTCTGGACAGTGGGTGAGTCCTGAGCAACACGAGGTGGTTGTTTGTGTCCAGAGAAGAAAACAGAAGTATTTTTATGTCTTTCCTAAAGTAATTGTGAACTGATGATTATTTGTGTGTTAAAAAGTAGGTTGCAGACCTTTAAAAATCAGCATTGCAAGTAAATATCTACTCACTGCATCTTTACAAAGGGGGAAATAGAGAATGGTCAAGGGATGGCAACTAAGAAGTGAAGGATTTGTGTTTAGCGAGCAATGGAGATACTGGAGGGCCTGAAATGAATCCAGTTCTGGAAAAGTACAATTAAGTCTTTGCCAGAAAGGCTGTCTGACCTGCTTTTGGGAGTAAGGGCAGGGAGAAGAAAAGGGGACAATCTTGACAGCATCACCCCATGCTATTGCTAATCTCTTGAAAGCAAAGATAGCTGGAGACCTGGCTGAAATGCGACAGCTGCCCTGTCTGCAGTAGCTGGCCTAGGGCTAGGCTTGTGGCGAGAGGAGGGAAAAATCACTGCTGGCCTATTAAATGGAAGTGTGTTTGTAAATCAAATTTAGAAATTGTACATGGTGTAGAAATTACACCTGAGAAAAGACCTGTTAGAGTGCAACATCTGAGTGTCCTCCATCTCTTACCTTGGTGCACACAGATAATATCCCTATTCACAGCATTGTGATATTTTCCTCTTAAAATCCCTGAAGCTTCTTGGCAGAAGCGTCTCAGAGAGCCAAGCAATTACCAGCAACAGAGGAATTTGCATCTTTCAAGAAATGCCCTCTGAGGTGTGTGCTATCAATACAACAGCTGAGCTCTGCTGTTGTCCCATTCCCTGTTCCTGTCTCCTCCTCAAAATGGCTGAGTAACCGTAAAGTACTTTTTGACAAATTACTAGCCCGATTGCAGCTGGATTTGGAGACAGCTGATGTTGTTGTGGATTGCTGGCTGTGTGTCCCATTCCTCTCCAGTGTCAGTCTGCTTTTGGTGAGCTGGAAGTCAGCCACTAGCTTGAGTGGAGAAAGGATCAGTCATCAAACTCAGTAGTGTGAGGTCAACTTCTAAACATTTTGGTAGATACCAGAGCATATGAAAATGGACTGGTGGTGCATTCATCTCTGTTGAGGAGTCATCTCTAACTGTGCAGCTTTGCAGTGAGGAAAGGTGAATCTGGTAGAAATCAGAAAGAGATTGTGAGCTGAGAGTTACGCATTGATCCTGCCCTATACATCAAGGCTTCGTGGTTTCTGTACATGGCATCCTGTCATCCCATGGGTCCAGAGAGACTGCAAAGAGAAAATGATGTGAATCTCATCTCAGTACATCCCTGCCTGTCTCAGGCAGTTTGCCAAAACCACTTGTCTCTTTCTGAGAAAGATGTTGGGAAAGGAGTGTGTTTCAGGTGCCTGTTACTCAGGACAGTTGTAACAAGCTGTGCATCTCTCACTCTTATTGATCATTCAAAATGTGTTAAGTTAGCCAGACACCCCCCAGATCATTATAATGCTCTAGCAGGTATAAGAAAATTGATAAAGGCATTGTTCTTCCTTTGCTACTTCCTATGGCACTGAATTCACCTCGTGTTTAACATCATTGCTGGGAACCAGTGAAGGATTATTGTAGTAATGAGGATAATTCCTGAAAAGGCTTTGTGCTGTTGAGAGCTATTAGTGCCTGAACTACGGCGGGGACTGTCCCAAAGTGGGTGGAATACACTTCCATGTGAACTTCTGAGCATGTATATCTAGGGCTTAGTGTATAGAAATTCTTAATAGCATTAGTGACTCAGGAACATCATTTCAAGCCCATTTCTAGATGCTGCTGCTGTAATTGAGCATGCTCATTATTTATAGGCTTCCAAATTAAGCATTCATTTATGCTGTGTTTGGAATAAATGAAATCAACAACATGCCTTTTGGTGAAAGAGCTGCAGATGCAAACAGAAGCATTCACGGCTTTCAAGTGTTGTGTTTGTTTACGTCAGTGAATGTGGACTGTTAGAACAACTTCCACCGCTGATTATTTTCAATTAAAGCTCCAGGGATTTTAGGAGGAAACTGTCACAATACTGTGATCAGGGATATTATAGCCTTTGGAGGCAAATTAGCTACAAAACTTTAAAACAACAGATTTACAGGATCTGTTTCAAATTAACTGCCAACTGGCCGTAAGCACCTCCAGCTCTTGAAGTCTGTCTCCACGGCTGGTGGAGAAGGTGCTGTGAGTTTGCCCAAGCTGTCAGGCTGGAGGCAATAATTTGCCTGGGAGGAGAAATGGATGAGAATGAGTTTCTGAAGTGTCCTTCCTGAAGTGTCCTTCAAGAATCTTTTTTTTTCACCAGAATCTTCTCACTGCAAATGCTGAATGCAAACCCAGCTTGGGTCCAGCTTGTAGGCTGTCTCTCTCTCTCCAACAATCACCCCTCAGCACCAGGCAGCCCCCAGACTTTGCAGTCAGACAGGAAAGCAGGTTTGGATTGCGTCAGTTTATTCCAAGCAGGTGCGTTCTTAAGAAAGCCTGGTGGTACAGGATTGAAATAGGAAGGACTGATGGTGTTCAGGGCTGAAGTTCTACAACTTAGTATGATGCAAAGAAAATTTACATCTTGTCTTTTTGCACTGAACAATGCTTACTTTCTCTTTCCGTGAGCATTTAAGTACTCTGTGAATATATGATTAAAAGAAAATATGATAGTTGACACTCCTTGAAGATATAAGCACCGTTTGTTAGATTTGTGTCTAGTGTGTAACCAGCAGAGAGAAATAATTTTTCATTCTTTACTATTAGATCTCACGCCACAGAAACTCCAGATGTTTAACAGCTTGTGTATTTATTTTTAAAGCAATAAACCAGCCACTTATTCCCACAAAAAAAAGTCCTAGTAAATTTTGACAGTTAGTGTTTTTATTCCTAATACACTATTAACTACAATTTCTTAGTCATTTGGCCACTTAATGTTATCTTTAGTAAATCTAAATAAAAGAAACATGGGCAAGATCTCCTGTGACTATGGTAGATTTGTGCTTTCTTGTGTCACGGTCTTGGAATACAGGCATGAAGGTGGTAAGGAATATTTTAGTTCTCTTTTGTTCCAAAAGTAAAGTGTATGATGTACATAATGCTTATTGACACAGACGGCTGCTTAAATTGGAGATGGTTTTAAACACCATCAGGAGTAGCCCTTGGTTAATATATAGTGTTCATACATCGTCTCAGGTACAAATATGGAGAAAGGATGAGTTACTTACACTTTGGTGCCAGAGCCCAGTATAGTAATTGCCAGTAATTTGAAGGAGTAAATACCATTAGTGCAGTGATCATGTAAAAAAAATGCAGTAGAGATGCAAATCAGTAATATATTGCCAACAAAAGAATCAAGTACTATGTGGGCATATGAATATTTAGGTGTTTTCCTGAAATAAGGGAGATTTTAAGTAGAAGCAAGCAGCATATTGGATATGGCCCATCGTTTTGCAAATTCTGGATTGCATCAGACTGAAACATACTGTATGAGCTGCCTCTGCATTGGGATTTCATTTCTTAAATGGGAGCCTGCAGGAAAAGGGAGACTTTTAATAAATAACACTTGTTGCAATGATAAATCATAAACCTTAGCATAAGCAGCTTCATAAGAAGTTTACTCATCTTTGCACTGGGCTTTTTAACACTGTGGCAGGATGCAATGACTGTATGTCTTCCAGCTTCTGATAGTTTGTGTTTTGTTTGATGCTTAAATAGTATAATAGTAAGGACAAAATAGAAACTGCAAGGGAACAGCAAACAACTAAAAGAAGCTGTTTGCTACCTTCAAAGTGGTGCCACCTAGTAGGACATCTCAGATTTTCTGTGCGTTTTCCACGCCATGAAGGGAAACGTTTAGGTGGAAGCAAAAACAAAACACAAAATATTGGCTTTTTAGTCTTTTTACATTGTCTGCCAAGAAGTTTCTTTGTGACCCTGCTATAGTTCTTAGTTTTGCTTCATCATAAACTGGAATAGGTTAATTTCTCCAGCTGTGTAGACTGTAAAGCAATATCAGTGGTTTTATGTTCAAGTTTAATGCAATAATCAGTCTTTTAGGGGATGATCGGCAATAAACAGCATGCAATATTTGAAGACAGATGCCCTACTATGACCTACAGTAGGGTGGTTGTGACAGAATAGCCAAAATGTTGTTAAACTGCTTAATATTTAATTTGAAAGTTATGAGAAGCATCACGCTATCTAGTGATTAATATGGTCCCCACTGAGACAAACTATTTTTACCAGACACAAGTAATTTCTTCAGGCCTCTTGTCTTTTAAAAAACATGAGGAAAGGAAGCGTTTTGCAAAGATTATGCATGAATATAAATCGTACTAGCACACAGACTCCCAGTTTGACCCTGTGTTAAGCTGTGTGACACAACTGTGAAGAGCCACAACTCCACAGCAGAGCAGCATAAGCTCTAGGATTAGAAAACATCGTTTCACGTTTGTTTGAAATTAGTGGTCAATTTTGATTCAGCTGCCACTGTCATTCTTTCGTGTTTATTTTCTGTAAATGTTTCTGTGTTCAAGCTTTATTAACAAAGTTACATCCAGGAAACATCCAATGGGTGTTGAGCAAAATTACGACCCAGAAGTCGTCTTGCTCTCACATGTCTGTATGGGTGCATCCCCCTGGCTATGTGCACAGCTGGATTAATGCCTGTGTGCACAGTCCCTGTGCTGCTGCAATATTTGTATGTGTACTGGGGCACACAGGTGTTTTCTGTGTCTCACTACATGAAAAGCATCTCAGAAAACTCTTTTTCCACAGGCAGAATTATCCTTGTTCATGAGCTTTTCTTGCTTTGTCTTCCCAGTGAGAAAAGATGCTGAGGTCAGATAGTCACTTGAAATTTAGCAAGAAGCAATGCAAAATGTTTTCAAGGAATAGGCTGCAGAAAGTGATAAAAACCACAGGTGTGGAGTAACTAGAGGCTTCTTGTTAAAGCGTGCAAAAAATTGGTACAAATGCCATTAGGTTGTCAACTGCTGCGGCTGCAGTTAATTCGTACTGCAAAAGCATTTCACATCTCTAAGCATGGAATAGCTGCTCAAGGTCTTATGCACCAGGTATAATGAGGCATTTCCTCTCCTAAGAAACTTCGGGTACATTTAACCCAGCAGATTTAGATGTGACTGTATCTGCCTGCCTGAGGTCTGACCTGTGCAGGTATAAGCCAGCTCTAACCTTGAGCAAGGCTAGACTCACCTGGGCAGGACAGTATCCAAGTTTGCACCTGAATTTGGGACCCATTGCTACACTGTAGTAGTTATTCAGTTTTTATCCCAGAGCTCACATCTCACCAGATAGAAACACCAGCTGTGGGGCTTAGGTCCTCCAGCACCTACCTCAGAATTGTACCTTTGGGCAGATTTCAAATATAGCTTCATTTTCAGGGGTGACGGACAGAAAAATAATCATGTTAAAAGTGTTGCTTAATTAGCTGCATCTGAGTAAATCATTCACAGTGAATAATTAACTAGTGAATAACCCTGTCTCTTCTTATGTGTGTGTGTGTGTGTGTGTGCACAAAATGTCCTTGAGCAGATTGCAGGTTTCTTAACTTGCTACAGGAACGTGTTTGATATTTTATCTGCCATTTTTATTGGGTTGTTTGGAACAAGTCTGTTCCCTGCTTGCTTTAGTGAAACTTTTAAAGGCAGGAATTGAAGAATAGAGATAGTGCTCTCTGCAGGGCAATTTAAGGACCCATGCTAGGGGGAAAGGCATTAAGGAATTTATAAGATTTTAACAATTTTATTTTATAGGTAAAGCTCGCTTCAAGGTGTTGATTTTATATCCATACATAACAGACAATGGTATTTCCTTTGGTGAGGTCCTTTGTTTTGCACTTGTCTTACAAGAAACAGGCTGCAGTGTTGTACCAGGGAGTTGGGCATTTTGTAATAAGCAAAATGTGTGTATTCCAAACCTGAAATCTATTTCTTTGATCTTCATGGCTCTTTTTGTATCTGAAATCTCCTAGCAGAATTAAGCCCATTGCTAAACAAAGAGCCCCACCCTGTGCAGAGACGATGTCATTAGTCCGCCTATAATTGCCCTCCAGGACAGTGTTATCACAGCAACTGTCGTGTTGTGAGGACATCCAGCTGAATCTCGACAGGTTGTTCTACTGAGAGGGTGGGCATTTGCTTTTTTTTTTGGGAAATCATCATTTTTTGGGATTAGATATTTGCTGCCGGCTCAACCCATCTGTCTTTGTGGTGTTGCTTTTGCAGCAGCATCATCCAAATGTAGCAACTCCTCTTTCTTGCTTGCAGACAGACAGATGCAGCATATATACCTCCTGCCTGAATTAGCATAACATTTTGCATAAATCTCCTTGGTGTATATCACTGTGTATGGGCCCTGGAGCATAACCCAGTTGACTGGCAGTTTTGTATGGCTTAGTTGACACTGTAATTTCACCTCTTGCTATGGGAGGCAGAGAGGAAGAAGAGACAACGAGGTTGCAGGTCTAGTGGTATCTCTGGGTTGATGTAAAAATGGGGAGGGGGGGTGGCGGAAAAAGTGGGAGACCAAAGTTTCCACATTCAGGGTGGCAGCAGATCTTTCACCCCATCCCTTTGGGCTGGGAAAAGATGTTTCTGAATTCCTGGTGAGAAAAATGTTCCCAGCTTGGAACGGGGCTGCCGGCACTACTCTGGTGGAGATGTGATCCCGGCTTCAACCCTCTGAGCTCTGACTTGGAACAATATGGGCAAAAAATGCCCCAAAGCTGAAGCGCTCCTTGTAGAATTAACATAATGTGAGGATAAAATAAAGTAGGGCATTTGCAGTTGCTTTGTACGCTGTAACTGGGGCAGGGTATTTTAGCGTCCTGCTGGAGATATTAGCCCTGTCTCAACCTGTAGCTGCTAAGAGGAAAGGCTCAGTGATATCGGTTAATGAGTGTTGTTTCTTACACAGGAAAACCCACAGAGAACAGCATATGGACTCTATGACGAGAGTGACTGTAGGGTGCTGGGCTCCCCTGACTTGATAGTTTTCTTTACATCCTACTTAGCCGTAAAATTCTAATAAAGAAGAAAGAGGCCATTATTTTAACGGCATTATGAGGATTGCAGCATGATCTCTAGGACCCATGGGGATTTCTCTGATGTCCAAAATAAACGCTCTTCTATTCTAATGACCATAAATGACCTCTCTCCAAACCTGGTATTGATGAATAATGTTTCAACATCAATGCTCTAAGCTTTGCTGAACAGTGACATTAATCTAATATTGCATAGCACATGGGGAAGAACAGCCAAAAAATATGCTGGAGTTTATAAAGTTATGCAGCTTTCTAGCCTGACAGCAGCTTTCATGCTATTTTCCCACAAAGTGGAAACAAGTTGTGAGATACAAATGATGGAGATATTTTCCCTTAAAACCTGATGGAAGGAAATCACAGGCAGTTGGAAACTGCTCATAATTCCAAAGGGTACAGCGTAAACAGAGGAAATTTTTTGAGAAGTTGGTGTACCATGAGCCTGTATTTGCTTCTGTCAGGTTACAATCTATTTTCTTTTTCCTAGCAAACATTTTTGATTACTTAGCATATCTTAATTAATATGCAAACACAGACATGGATTCTTGCAGCATAAAAACAGAGGCATTGGCTGATTTATTATTTTAATCAGGTCAGCCTTAGCTGATATGCAGTAAGAAATAATTAGCTAGCTGTTTGTACACAGAATTGCGTTGTATCCAACCCATAGGAGACAGCTTTTCCTGACACTTCAATCCCCTGCTGACTTTGATTTCATGGCTTTCCTTCTTGTCTCAAAATAAGATTGTGTAATAGTTTTTGACCTCAGAGATCATTGCCCTCTGTTCTTAACTAAGGGTAGGCAGGCCATTTGCAGGCCTTAGAAAGCAATCTGGTATACAACTGGCTGAAATATTGAAATAAGAGTTTGACTAGTAGTCACAGTGGCCAAAAGATGTTGTCTAGGAAAATCCCCTTCTGGGTCTTGGACCTGTTGGAGTGAGTCCAGAGGAGGCCATGAAGATGATCAGAGGGCTGGAGCACCTCTCCTGTTAAGATGCACTAAGAGAGTTGGGATTGTTCAACCTGGAGAAAGCATCCTTTCAGTACCTAAAGGGGGCCTACGAGAAAGCTGGAGAGGGACTTTTTACAAGGGCATGTAGTGACAGGACAAGCGGTGATGGCTTTAAACGGAAAGAGAGTAGCTTTACATTAGTTATAAGAAAGAAATTCTTTACTGTGAGAGCGGTGAGGCACTGGAACAGGCTTCCCAGAGAAATTGCCCCATCTCTGGTAGTGGTCAAGTCCAGGCTGGACAAGGCTTAGAGCAACCTGGTCTAGTGGAAGGTGCAGGGGCCATGGAACTAAATGGTCTTTAAGGGCTTTTCCAACCCAAACCATTCTATGATTTTATGAAGTTTGCAGAGTACCAAAACTTGTCTTGAATCTTGAATTTCATCAACCCCTTGTGAAAACCCATAAGCCTCTCCTGGCATTGGAGACCAGACAGACAATATGTGTTCTAATGTTGCTTCTCTAATTGATGTATATGGCACCAGTCAACAGACATCAAAACATTTGTACAGATGTGAGGGTCTGTCTAGACTAGATAATTGCTTCCCCTTTTGGGTTGATATCATCGGTTCCCAAGTCAGGTAACATTTAACCTTGAATTCCAGAGGCTCAGTCAGTGCCCAAGCCCTCCTAACGAGGACCCATCTAGCAAGCTGACATGACAAGACCGTGTTAATTTGAGTCTTCTACCCGTGAGTCTGGTCACATTGTGGTCAACACTGATCTATTTGCATTAATCCTGCTTCTGTCCATACATCTTAATTCACCCTGAGAGCACTGCTAATTTCTTTTGTTAATTGTTTTCTCCCAGTCTCCCCCCATGAAGCGAAGTTCATTCTATGAACAACTCTGATGCAGCCAGGTTAATAACTATGGATGTCACCATGTTAATAGCTGTCCTGCTGCCCATGAATCTGAGCCTCCCCATGACGAGGTGCTGGACATGACCCACTTAATCATTACGTCTCCCTGTCCATGGACCTCAGTTCACTCTGTGAAATTTTAATCATTCTGACTAGCTAATCACGATAATTTCTCACTGTCTGAGGGCGTGAGTTCACCCTATGAACAGCTCCAATGTCCTTGTTAATCATTTTAAACTCTTACTGCTCACGAACTGCAAAATGCAGAGTTGTCTTTGCCGATCACTTCAATATCTTGCTGTCTGAGGCCTGGAAGAACCCTGCATGCTTTGCAAGGGATGCCCAGGGCATTTTATTCTCCCTCTGCCTCTAATTCTGGTGCCACTGCAAATCCTTCTCTTCAACAGTGATGTTTTCCTAGCAGCTGCTGACATGCAACCAGCTGCGTGCAACCTCTCTAAAGTGACATGTTGAATAACAGAACGTGTTTGCATGCAGAGCCACCGGGCTGTGTTGGTTGAATGATGCTTTCTTGAAAGGTGGGCTCAGAGCATGAATATAAGCATTAACTCAATGAGACACTTCAGTTTATTCTGCTGAGATGCACTGTTGTACTGGGTAGGACTGTAAAACTAAATAGGTGTAGATGCGGTACTACATGCTGTTCCCTTATGTTGGTTCCAGCATGGGGCCCAGTGCTCTTAATGAGCATTTACAGCTGTTAATGCCTCAGCCTGTAACATCCTGAATCATTGCGGGAACCTAACGGACTATGAGAGGGAAGATCAATCACGACTTTAGGGCGTTGTATATTCCCACCATGTTTTCCACCTTGCACCTGGAGAATGTGGTCCTGGTTGAAGCCTGGAAAGGAGATAAGGCAGTTTGTTGAAGCCACACAAATTGCAGACATCTTACAAACTCAAGTGCACACCTTCAGCACAGGCACATGAATTGCAGTGGAGACTCTGGAACTGCACATAGTATTCGAACAAGAAACTTGGCTCATTTTCAGCGTGTTTCTCCTGTGTGTTCTGTGCTGACCCTCCCAGGGCTTCTTGAAGTGCTGGTTTTGCCTCTCTGAAAACCCAGCTACCTTCAGCTGCAAGTAGAATGAAGAAACCACTTTAAAAGATGCCAAAAGCAGCTTTGTGAGCTAAAGAGGTAGAAGTAACAGCATGAAGCAAAGTCTAAAAGAAGCCACCTCCATCTTCAGAGAGCCACAGACCCAGTGTCACAAGTCATCTTTTGGAGACAGTAGACAGAAGTCATCTTCCCTGCTGAATCCTGCGTGATTGCTTTTTTTTCCAGAGACTTTCGATTGGGCAGCTTACTGCAGTTTTTTTTAGATGAGAGAGTTGACTCGTCAAGTTTTTTTTGTTGTTGTCATTGTTACTTTATTTTTTCCCCTCTCATCCTTAGATTGGTTTGGGACTTTAGAGTAATAAACAGAGGAGCAGTTAGTTTGATTAAAAGTGACATATGTCCTGCTGTGGTGGAGGCAGACTCGGGGTGTTTCATGTCTGCATCTTGAGACTAAGAGACCACTGTCACTCTTGGGTACAATGCTAAATAACTTCTTTGTGGTGAAATACTAGAAGTACTTTCATGCAGATGATTTTGTGTTTTAGAAAAATCCAAAGGAAGGGAAACCTGATGTCTTGGAAAACAAACAGACAAAAAAGTTGGGGAGAGGGAGATTTATGCTACAGCGAAGCTAATTAGCATTAAAAAAAGTACACTGTGAAAAGGTGAAACTAAATGCTGCATAAATGCTACACTAAAGCAACAGCAGTTAACAAAGACTGAGCTTGAAAAGATTTATGAAGGTATTTCCCATAGGTGTAATTTGAGGAGCATGGGAAACAGGTGCTGCACAGTGCCAGGAATGAAGGAAGCAGATATATCCTTTTATTTCCTCGTATCGGACCATCCACAGCCTGGTCGAGGTGGTCAAAGCAGGGGCAGAGGAGCTGGAAGTTCTGCAGAGCATTCCTGGGTAATCAGAAATGACAGCCCAGCCGCTTCTGAGCCTCCTCCTCTGCAAAGGGAGGCGAGTAAACATCACAGATTTTCATTATTGTTTGTAAACGTCTCATTTGCAAACACAAAGTGTTTTTAGGACTTGACTGCTGGGATGCCCTGAGCACAGAGCTCCCAGCTTCTTCCTTCCCTGATTAGCCCCAAGGGTGATCCAGCCCAGCCTCAGCTCCCCAGCTTCGTTCCTTCGCACAGATTTAAAATGTCTCCATCGCTGTGGCAGATACGCTGTGCACAGGCAAGGAAGCAACATTTGTTTTTTAAAGGAGCTCAGGAACCAAAATCTCACTTCCAAAGATAATTTCAGCCATGTTTGCACAGCAATAAAGCTCAAGAGTAGGAGCCAGCCTGCTGTTTGTATTCACCTTAAATCTTCAAGAGCAAACTTCTAAAAGTTGTTTTTTTGGGGTTTTTGGTTGGTTGGTTGGTTTGTTTGTTTTAACCAGTTCAAGAAGCTTTCTCCAAGCCAAGATCAGAGCACATGACTGCGTTTACCACATCTAATTCATCCGAAGTAGAATGACAAAAAACACGTCAAGAAACATGAAAACTGACGAAAAGGCACCAGGGAACAGAAATACGAACTATCAGAGCTTTTCTCTTCAATGTAGCTGTATGAGAATTACAAAAAATTAAGTTTCTAGTCCGAGCATGTTATTCTGGATAACACCCTTGGTTTCAGATGGAGATCTACTGCTGACAGCCTGGTGTAGACATCAGGGGAAGACACAAAGTGATCTTATTAGTGCCATTAGGATATGTTTTGTGGAATGACCAATAATCATTCACTGTCATATATGCTGCAGTTTTTATCTTGTGCAATTGTATTTATATCACACAATCCTAACTGTAAAGGCAGACAGAGCAGGGTGTAAGCTTAAGTTTATTGATTTTTTTAAAAAAACGACAACAGGTTTGTGTGTATATGTACGTGATGCTCATGGCACACATGTTGCCAGTCTTGGCACTTACCAGTGCGCCTTCTGACCGGGCATCACAGATTTGTTCCTACTTTGTAACCTTGTCCTGATGTTTGCGGTTCTCTGTGACTCAACTGCATTTTGCATGTTCTGTCTTCAGATCTTCTTTGTGACAAATGCCGGCAATGGTGGCAGCCGGCATGAAAGATTTCAATCCTTCCATGTTCAGCACTCGGGACACACATGACAGGATGGTGACTGCAAGATTTTCTCTTCTGTGACATTAATTACAGGTTGGTCTTCTCCTGTTCTGTATACGATGCACAGGGGTAGGTGTTTGCGGTCCCTGCTACTGAACATACATTAACTGTCCTTTTGGTTGGTGAGTTTTTTCTAGTAGAGATTACAGCAGGATCTCCTAGTGTGATAATTCAGATATAACTTCTCTTTCCCTGGTGGGGTTGACTTGTGAAATTTATTAAGCCATATAGTTCTGGCTCTGTTCCTGGACTCCTCAAGACAAAGGCTTTTTAGTTTTTTGTTCAAAGTAAATGTTTATTTGTTATCAACAGTTCAGACTCAGTAATTACCAGCATTTTGAACCTCCAGATAGCTCTGACTAGAAAACATTCATATGTTGACTATCTAACGCCCGTGGTTCAAGAGGAAAAGCCAAGCACAGTACTTAATCCAGTCCCCACAATTTCCTCCATCCTAAACTTTGAACTAGCTCAACATCAAGGGGTAAAATGAAACAGAGGATCTTCTGACTTAAGAGATTGGAAGGATTTTCTCCGAGTGTAACAGCTTCAGGATTTGATTCCACAATACCCTGCTCCTATCCCTGCTTAATACAAAGACTTTCTAAGTTATTAAATTCTGTCCTTCCCCCTCATCGTCCTCCCTGAGAATTCTGCAGATTTGCTGTCACTGGGCACTGGCACCAGGTAACGCCTTCCAACCGGTCTGCCTGTGTTGGCACCATCCCCAACCCATCCCAGCTGCACACTTGGTCAAGGGTCCCCACCGTGACACGGGTCCTGAATTCTCCTTCTAAGCTGGACAGGACAAAATAACGAGAAAATTGTTGTTTGTGCAGGCCTGTCTCTATCCTTCTTCCAGGCTTAAAGTTTTTTGACAGGGGAAGGGGGGAACCCTGCAAAAGAAAATAATGAGAAAGTAACCATCAAGTAGGTTACATGTAAGAAATATCTTCAGGGGTTTGATGCAAATGAAAATGAGATGCCTCTTAGGAAAACCGCTGATTTTATTTTTAATTTATATTATAATTCCTAGTCAGTGGAAATCTGCTTGGATTTCTACAGGCCTCTGCTAAATTGCTTTAACAGAAAATATAGCTTCCAAGCCAAGTTATCTGTTAGGATGAATAATTTTCCTGATTTTGAATGGATTTTTTCCAGGAGAAAATCTGGCCAGTCTTGTTTAACCAAATCACAACTTGGACTGTAGGCCTGGAAGCAGGATTCATCTGGATGTTTCAACCTCCACTGAATAGCCAATAGAGAATGCTGATGTCATGCAGTGCAAAACAAAATAAAACAATATGTATGATGAGATGATTGAAAATGTAGCTTTAAAAAAAATCACTTTCCTTTTTCTCACGATCCTTCAGGGCATCAATAGGTCTTTCATAGCTTCAACACATTGTTATTAATAGTGCAGAGAAATGCAGATTGTAGGCTTGGGGGATCCATAAGTTTCCTATGGATACTCAAGGAAAAGTAAAATGAAAGTTAGTATTCAAAAGGGAAGAGAGGCCAAGGCGGGCAGCATGGGTAGCAGTGTGACCTGGTGATGAGCCCTTGGCTAAATAGCAATGCTCAGGCTTTGTCCAAAATAGTTACACCTGTGAATGAACTAGGTCCCGTAAAGTCCCGTGTGGGTTTTCCAGTTCATGATTGTGAGTGGTTTTGAATAAATTGTGTGTAATTCACCTCTAAAGAGAAGGTGATTAATTATAGTATGGCCATTCCTAATCAGAACATAAACTAGTCGCTATTCTGGTTAATACATTAAAGGAGCAATTGCAAAAGTTAATTTGGATTTGCTTTCCTGAGGGCTCCTGTGTGTGCAAATGCTGATGCCTGTCAGTACGTCCACACAACCTTTAAAAAGCCATAACTTCCAGTGGTTTCCTGTCTGTCCATATTTCCTACTGCTGTTTGGTAAATCTCATAGCTACCTATCCATCCTCCACACCAGCGCAAACCTCCTCACAGTGAGCTTGGTGTGTTTTGCTTCTGACTGTTGAATGCCATTCTAAATTTATTACAAAAAAAAACAAAGGAAAGATTGTTCTTTTGTTCCTGATGTCAGATCTTATTTTCTTTTGAACCATAGCAACTACAAACCCAATAGATATAGTGCATTTTGACTTTGAGGTCTCTGCTGATTACTAACCTATTTATAAGGAGTACTGTAGATGGCAGGAGTATTTTATAGCCTTTAAGAAGATGTTTCTCTGAATGGGTCAATTTAAGACCTCTATTAAAGAAAGTTCAGGGTCTGCTTCAGATTCTGGTTGTTTTTGTCAGCCAATAAAGCATAAAAACATAACTGCATTTTACAATATTAATGATCAGCTGTAAAAACCTGACATAACAGTTTTATAGCTCTATAACTAATCTTTTTATTATAAAGTTACAACGGTTTGCATCAAATATGTATAATCTGTAGTTAACTTTAAAAAATTTACAAGTTGATGGTATGGAATGCTGTTGTAGAGTAATTAAGTTTATAAACATATGGGTTTGTTTGAAATCTTTAGTATTTTATTTGAAGGATGTAAAAACTTTGAAGTCAGTCCTGAGTGTCGAACTTTTCCTGCTGGAACAACTATGACAGTGGAAGCAGAGCCTAGGAGTTGAATTATGGCTTTGCCTGTGATGTTAGCTTAGGGCACAAACCTGTCTGCTGGGATGGTAAACTGAGCTTATCAGTCACTTGACCCATCAATAGAGCTTAAAATTCAGCAGTGCTGGATTTGAAGGGATACAGTGTTGCCTTGAACGCCTGGGAGTGCAGCTTATAGAGGTCCAGTATAGTCACAGTCCTCTGGGAATTTTTATTCTGGAGGAAATAAGAAGGAACAGGGAGAGGGGATGGAGAGGGAAGGCTGGAAGAAGAGCTCTCTGGACTCATGAGTAGTAGACTGTGGGAAAGCAACATGGGCAGAATCACAGTGCCTTGGCTAAATTGCACAATGGAAGTGCTTGAGGGGTAACTAAAGGCTATTTTAAACTGCTTCACTATGTTTATTCTCAGTTACTTGCAATAAAAAGGGGCAAGAGAAAGAACTGGTAAAGGCTCATCAGCAACTGCTTTTCTTCCTTTATCAGAGCAATGTCTATCTGGCTGATGTTTAGGCAGTGATATAAGCTTTACCTTCACATAGCACCCCCTGTTTAAAGGTCTCACAGGTTTTGCACAGTAATGTCTTGGCCCCTCTGGGGTTGCTTTTGAAGGGGAATCACAGTAAAAGTGGAGGGACCTTCTCTGCGTCCTCAGCACCACTGGTTGGGGCGCAGCAGTACCACACTGATAAACCGGGCTGGTCACACTGTCTGTACAGACGCAAAATAGCTCCTGCAGAGCTGGAGTGGATGGGGATGATTGAAATATTTGCTCGGAACCGTTCTAATTGTCCCAGCAATGGCCCTGAAATAAAAGCATTCTTTGGTGCATGAACTTAAACCACTTAGAAGTATTGCGAAGATTTGATGCTGTGCTAGATGTATTGGTGCTGGTATATGGAGGGGAAACCACAGTATGCCAAATATTCCTGAGAGGTTTTTTTCTGTCTCTTGCTGACTAGTATGAGTGATGCAAAGCTATGAGTGATGTCTTACTGACCAGCTGTACAGTGCTGGCTATATCCTTTTAACAGACATATAAGTGAAAAACTAAGCTGACTTGAGAGATGTCACAAATTGGAGCTTAATTACAATGCATTGAAAAAAAAAAAAAGCAGGAAAATCTTCTGGGCTTTCAAACAAAAAATGGGACTCACTGAAGTAATTTCAGTTCATTACAGATATTCTGAACCTGCCTTGCCTAAGTGAGTTTAATTTTTTTCACCCGTCACTTATCTGCTTTTGAGAAGCATAATTGCAACATTTGTTCAGAGCTCTAGGCCTCTGAAATGGGAAAGTTTTTTTTTTTCTGTGCAAACATTAAAAAACGAAGGGGGAAAGACAATTTTTGAGACAGGCTTTGCCACACACATATGCCTGTGCAGAGAGACATGGCCTCTTTTAGGTTTCCTTTCTTTATTTTAATATCTTTAAAATACATACATCTCTGGGGGAAGCTTAATAAGAAACAGCCAGCTGAAGCAAAGATTTTAGGAGGAAAATGAAGTCAGGGGACTTGTGCTGTGGAGACGGCAGTTCAAACAGTGAAAAAGAGGACACAGCTGTGCACATCAGAAATCCACAGCTGGGGAAGTGGAAAGAATATTCCCACATCTGCCCTTATAAATCATCCCTCACCTTTCAGATCCCTTAGTTTTCTGTTGTGTTGAATAATTTTATATAGAGGGAGAGGTATTTGCATTTTTCTGCTCCTACTGTTTGTGATATCTAGGTCAGTTCTACCTACCGAAGCACCAAAAAAGCACTGCAGATTTCTTCAGTGTCCTTTGTAGCAGGGTGTTTTTCTTACCCTTCAAAGTCAAGGATTTCCAGCAAAAGAACAAGGGAGGCCTTAGCAGCAGGTGCGTAAACCAATAGACAGAGAAAGCTAAGAGGAAAAGGCAGCACACACTGTCTTCAAAAGACTCGTGCTAGTGAGGTCTAAGGAGAAGGTGGAAGTAGCATTGTTTTAAAAGCACTTCCCTGGACCACAGCTGAGCAATAAAACAAGCCAGGCTTGGACACTAACTCCTTTGGGGAGGGGGTGTAAAGCAGCAAAGCACTGAACCTGCTCCAGCTCCAGGAATTATGGATTTCCTCCTCATTCCTGACCACAGCTCAAGAGAGAGCAGCACAGATGCTGGTAACACTGATCCTTAAGGTTGGAGTTCGAGCACAATGGCCAAAGCAATTTTGGTAGAGTTGCTGATCTGGCTGCATGAGGACTCGTCATGCTTTAGGACCAGTCAAGAACACTGCACTTTCAGCCCTAGTTCTGCATCACCCAGCAAATACAATCCCTGCTCCGGCATGAGCTGTGACCAGAACCACAAGTACAAAATAGCAAGATCAAAAGGTTATGGTTAAATTTGCTATGGAACTCTGCAAACTTGGTACTGAACCAGCAAGTGAATGAATGTTCAAATGTTGAATATTCAGATTCCTTTTTAAACTGGACTTGGTAGCTTTCAGTCTTCATGCCTCCCCGGGTTTTGATTCAGAATAACAACTCATAAAATCTGGGAGGGGCTGGTTCACATCTGCAAAATAGCAGGTACCAAATCTCATAACACTCATAATTATGCTCCACTGTTGAACCTTAGTAGTGGCTTATATAATAATGGAAACTAGAAAATTTTGTTTCTTTTGGCTAGAATAAGGTATTTCTATATGAAGTAGAATACTGAAGTGCTTTTTGCTTAATAGTACATTCCATCTCAAACCATTTAAAAGACCGTTTCCAGCACCGGTTTTGGTGTGCAGTATTCCTGCACTTCAGTGCTGTAGCGTATCATTAGAAAATTAAACAGAAGAGAGTGAGAAAACCCCATTTACCTTAGAACAGTGATGGAATTGTAGTTAGACAGAAAAGAGAGAATGGCATCCTGGCCACATCTAGGTTGAAAGTTCTGCCCCACCTTCAGCTATAGTCAGCTGAAGAAATACCCTTTAATCTTAATGACCACAGAGTTGCAGTACTTCAGGAAAACACCTCTCCAAATTACCAGTAGAACAAGGGAACAAGTGGTTGGATTATAGTTTGGGGAAGGAAAGAAGTTTGGGTAGAGGTCAGTATAAAAAGAATATATCTATCAGTGTAATAAGAGTATCTCTCTCTCATACTGAGTCTAAGGGAGTTAATGTGCATGTTGGTATTGCACACTTGGGCCGAATACAGTTCCTGATATAATGCCAGTAAAGTTATGCCAAGGTTAAATTATGTTATTAGTTAATTAGTTCAAGAAGTCTGTGTATAATGCGGGAGGCTAAAGAATGGACAAGCAGAACTCACCTTCCTCCTCCTGTCCACGCTTTACATTGAACACGATGGTTTGCTTCCCCAGAGGTGGTTGAAAGTTCTATTTTCCACCAGAACTAAGAAGAGAAGATAAAACTTTTGCAGTTCATTTCAGAGTTTTTTTTTTTTAATATTAATGAGGAAAATAACACAAATGAAAATGTTTCATTTTTCTGACAGCTCCCTGGAAAAACAAAACAAAACAAGAGTGAAAACTGGTAACTATTCTCAAGTTTCTAGCTAATTCTTTTTAATGTTTAACTTGAAAAAAATACTTGTAAAAAGACAGATTAGGTCTAGGCTTTGTAGTTATAA
This sequence comes from Patagioenas fasciata, assembly GCF_037038585.1. Lineage (NCBI taxonomy): Eukaryota > Metazoa > Chordata > Aves > Columbiformes > Columbidae > Patagioenas > Patagioenas fasciata. The sequence continues at coordinate 5,576,219 of NC_092533.1, read as the reverse complement.
ACACCCTGAAGACATAAGATACCAATTTATAACAATGAACCATGTCAGTTTCTGAAAGTAGCCTCTCTTGCGAAAATATTTTTAGCTGTTCAAATCAGTGTTTTTCAACAAGCAAGTTCACTGTAGGAAAACATTTGAAAATGACCAGAAAGCAGTAATCAAAATAATCTGAACTCACTTTTGCCAAGAATCTGTGAGCTTCCATTAAGTGCAAGGTAGGCTAAAGCAGAGGGAAACATAATTATTAGTGCACAAAATAAGAGTATTGACACTCTGTCATTGAATCAATTGGATCTGTTCTGTAGGCTCAGTTAATATATTGCTGTGTTAAAATACGATTTCTTCCTATAAAACACATTTATTTTCTTTCTCAGCATTTATTTTAATAACTTCTCATACCAAGAACTTGTGCACACCCGCTTTTTTTCCGCACTGCGCGTACAACGTGTTGCATGAGGCCGTTTTAAAGGGGATGTGAATCTTGGCACTTGTGTCTGCGCAATTTTCAGTGGGGAGGGACAAGTGGCAGAACAGCCTAAAACATGCAGCAGGGTGCCTTACAGCAGCCTAATTATCTCGTGTCTGGGTGCATATCTATAGTAATTTAGACAAGTTTCTAAATTGCTTTTCAGTACTAAAGCATGAGTCAACTTTCTTCGAATTAAACATTGTCCATCGCGTAGTCTGGTGTAATCACTGATTGTTGCCAGGCTGCTTTTCTTACCCCATATAGGTCCAATATGGTTGCAAATGTGCAGTAATATTTGGGGCAGATATTATTTTGTGAATCTTGGGAAAGCGCTTGTGTGCAGAGGACTGTCAGTGAGTGTGGATAGCTGTGGACATGTCGTGGGTCCTGTTTCTTGTGTCTAAGATATATGGGTCAAAATCCTGCTCTTATTTATACCAGGAGTCAGACTTGTAAATTTACATTTTCTAATCTATGCAACAGTCACTCTGAAGTCCCCAGCTGAAGCTCGCTCAAGTTACACCCAAGCTTATCACAGTCCAGGAACCACACACCAGCAATGAAGCATTGCCTGGATTTCTCATTTCAGTGGTGCAAGTAGCTAATGGAGTTAATATCGCAATATTTTCTGCTCCATCACAAGCTCAGTGATAAGGCAGCTCAATTTATGGTCCCCTCATGTAAGGGATCAAGTGACTAACTGAATTTTGGGGGGGGCACCAGGGATGCCTGTTGGTTTATGAATGTGCCTCATTTCCAGAAGTCACGGCTGGTCTCTTTCTCCTCCCCCTTGGTGGACATGGCCATGCCATCACAGACATTCCTGGACAATGAACATCACTAAGATCTCTCCAGATCCTTTTTTTCACTCACCAGCCTCCATGCTGCTTCTTCTTTTCCTTTGCATGTTATATTCCCCACTGTCCTGGTTTCAGCTGCGACAGAGTTGTTTTTCTTCCTAGTAGGTGAGATAGTGCTGTGTTTATACTTGTGCTGGAAACAGCCTTGATAACACAGAGAAGTTGCATTATTGCTGAGCAGTGTTTACACAGCATCAGGGCCTTTTCTGCCAGCAAGTGGGCTGGAGGTGCACAAAAAGTTGGGAGGAAGATGTAGCTGGGACAGCTGACTCCAGCTGACCAAAGGATATCCCACACCATATGATGTCATGCTCAGTATCTATTTTTGGGGAAAAAGAAGGAAGCAGGGGATGTTCAGAGTGATGGCAATTGCCTTCCCAAGCAACTGTTACATGTGATGGAGCCCAGCTTTCCTGGGGATGGCTGAACCCCTGCCTGGCCATGGGAAGTGGTGAATGAATGCCTTGTTTTGCTTTGCTTCTGTGTGTCGCTTTTGCTTTACTGTCCTTATCTCAACCCATGAGTTTTTTCACTTTTACTGTTCCGATTCAATCCCCCATCCCAGCAGGGAGGGGAGTGAGTGAGCCGCTGCGTGGTGCTTAGTTGCCAACTGGGGTTAAACCACAACACCCCCTTGCTCTCTTGCCAGCACTTTCCCCAGTATATCAGTCTTGTGTTCCCATATGACTCCCAGTAATTACAGAGCTATCTTACTGCTTAATGCTACCACCTCTTGTCTAGGTTGTTTTTTAAAAAGGCCGTTAGCAAGAAATACATCATCCTTCAGTTTTGGACCTGAAGTCCACTCAGTAAGCATTTTATACAGTCTTAATAAATGAGGAGAGAAAAAGAAAACAGCAGAGGAATACAAAAAAGGTCCCCTAGGAGTAAGGTTGCCAGAAAGTCATGGCTACTTCATGACTCTGGGCATTAGTCATTTTTCTTACCATGGGTGGTCCCACTATGGGCTGAATTTTGAAAGGGTTTTTCTTACTGTTCAGCAAAGATGTGACATTGCAGAGCGCTGGAGGAGAGGTGAGACCTGCAGACGCTAGCACTGCCGTGCTGTGCAAAGGACGATGCTTTCTCACAAACTTCAAAGCCTGCTGGCTCTTGTGGTTGCTTTGGTGCTTTGTGGGAAGCCCTGACCCTGCCGAGAGGAGAGTGTCACAGCTGGACTCTGAGCAGGGGTAAATGAGAAGACTGACCCTTTGTGTAGCTGCTACGCATCAGCTCCAGCGTAACCCCACCAGCAAAGCTCTAAGAGATGACCAGAGAACAGGTTTGAGGATTTGCTTGTGTGTGGATACACTACATGGGGGGTGATTCCCAGCTGGACCGGCTGTCTGCATCTCTCCTGGGGTGGGGACAGGTGTCAATCCTTCACAGGTGTGTGTGTTCAGCATGCACATGTGCTCAGCGTGTCGCAGACCCTGCTGCTCCCAGACCCTGCAGTGTTACGGCACTGAACCACCATGATCTTGACGTGGGTGCCAGAAGGTGCTTGCAGGAAACTGGGAGGATTTGGGAACAGGACCGGCCCTGGGAGCAGTTCCTGCTGCTGAGAAGCTCCTCCAGCAAAACACAGGTTTCCCAGTGGGATACATGAGGTTCCTCCTGGGCTGTGCTGCTGCAGCCTGCCTGTGAGGATGCTGGCTCAGATCCCTCTTCACCCATCCATGGTCTGGAGGTAGATGTAGCCTTAAGCCTGGAGCAGAAAAGATCCTGTAATACAATTTATTCCTCTTTTTTCCTGTAATTATTTTCTTAGCAGTAGGTTTGTGCTGTGTCATTTTCTCATCTGTATTGCCAAAAGACAACACAAATGTTTAAAATTTCCATGAGGGACCAGAGAAACTTGTTGGATACTGATTTTTCACTTGTGCCGAAGTCCAATTTCTTGCCTGTTTCCAGCCTCACTGACCCAAGAAGATGATTGAGTAATAAGGTAAACCTCAAGGCAGATGATGTGGGACTGATTATTTGCTGCAGTAATTCAGATGATTGAAGTATGAGCAGTGTTTGAGATGCAGGTGATGTTTGGATGATGGAGCAGTGACTGCTCCAGAATGTGGCAGAAGAATCTGTTGATTTTTAGAAGACTATTAAAAACTTATTAGACTGAGTGCTTACAGTGAAATTTGGATGCGTGGTTCCTTCCTACTCCATGTCATCTGAGCAGTTTGTGAGAGAGCACTATCCCATTTTACACCGCTCCTCATGCGGGATGGATCACCATGTGCAAACTCTTGTCCTGGAAAGCCCTAAAAGCTGAAGGCTGCTGTGGAACATGCAGCTCTGCTGTCTTTGGCCAGGCCTCCTATGCTGTGTTTCTGATGGCTGTGGAGCCCATGGCAAAGCAGCCTGGCTGACGAGAACATCTGTCCCTCTTGGTTTTATGTGCCCAGATATGACACTGGTCCCAAGTGGCTGAATTTAGCTGTGTCCCTCCTGAATTCAAATCATACCCACAAGCGGTACTGTGCATTTACTGAAGCTCATTAGAATGAAATGGGAAATACATGTATTTCAAAAGTATTTTATTTGGAATACTAATCTTCTTTTAGAATTCACGTTAAGCCACTGAATCCTTGGCAACTAACATGAAAACACACTGAATCATAATGAAATACAGTGCTACTGTATTCCATTATACACCATACCAGCATGACAGCAGCTTTTCCTCTTGCTGAAAATAGGATTGCTAAGATTTTATTTTTATTTATTTTAGGGGAACAAGTAAGAAAGCATTTAATAATAAAATCCAGCTGTTAGCTGCAGGTACAAGTAGCTGTGGGGCGGGGAGAGGGGAACCAATGCCTGCACAGAAGTCTAGCAAGTATTTCAGTGCCCAGTACTTCCATTCTGGGCACTCTGGACCTCAGTCCAGGCTGCAGGGAGTCCAATTGCACAGGGCAGTGTTGCAAGCACCAGACTGGAGGCTGCAATATGCAGCATATCAGGCAGGGAAATGCTGCATATACGATCATAGCACTGTAGGTAAAGGATACCGTGGTGATGTAGGGAGGTAATACATGGCAGATGCCACATCATGGCAAACAGTTGCTGTGCAGTCATGGATAACACGGTAGGAGTCAACACACCACAAACTTCATCCTGTGCCCTCTTGTGGAAACAAGAAGCTGTGAAATAAAGATTACTGAGTAGACAAATCAGCATGAAGCTTTTCTTATCCCTTTCCCTGGCAGATGTAAGATTGTGGCTGAAGACTGAGGCTTGGTTGCTTTGGGAAATACAATTCAGGGGTACTGATGGAGCAGAGAAGTAGTATATAGCAACCTTAGTGGGCTGAATCAATCCAGTTCTTTCACTCCCTTTTATGCTGAAGCACTGTATTTTTAACATACAGCCTGAGAAACAGAGATTTAAGGCCCAATAATAGCATGACGCAAATGAATTATTCTAGTAATACCAGAGACTGCATTGAAAATGCACTGTACTTGCCACAGTAATTACTAATTTTAAGAAGGTAGATTATAGCAACTGCCTTATATTTTTTCTTTCTGTTTTTTATGAGGAGTGACGTTTGCGTGTAATACAGCAAAGAAAATATCAGGCTTTAAGAATCAGGGGAAAAAACTGTAAAGAGCAGAAGGATAAAAATCCCCTTAAACATAGGAGTGTTTTATTTGTATCGTGGTTCAAACCTGCTCTGAGTTGCCTGTAGTCTATGGACTGCTTTCTCAAAGATGGGCCAAGACTGATCCAGCTTAGGGGAAACGTTAAGGACAGTCAGGACAGGGTGCAATGTCTATTCTCTCTTCTCCTGCCAGAGATCTCAGTCATAGGTTAATTTTCCTCTGGACTTCAGTCTTCAGTTCTCTTTGCTTGCTGCATCCTTCATCCTGCTGGCTAAGCATCTGAAATACTCCCTTGCACTGTCTCCTTCCTCTGCTTCATTAAGGAAGTGAAAAAGCCAGAGATGCTATATAGATGAAATAGGAATTGTAAGAGTGGAAGGGACCCTGGGAGATCATCTAATCCATCTCTCTGCCTCAAAGGAGGTGAACATGTAATTAACTGCTCCTAGTGCCTGTCTGTCTGATCTTTTCTTCAAAACCTACTGCAGGGGATTTTCATCACCTAAGAGTTTAGACCAGCATTTCACTAGTTTCATGCTTGAGAGTTTGCCTTAATCTCTAACTAAAATCTCCTTTGCTTTTACTTAAGTCCCTTGCGACTTATTCTCATGCTTTTCGAGAACCTTGGTTATTCTTGTGGTTGTCTGTTGGACTTTTTCTCATTGGCCTGTAAGCTTTCATCATATGCTTAGGCTAAATCTGTCAGTGTCGCCCCCAGTGCTGCGAAGAGGAGAATTATTTAATGTATCATTTCCAGTTGATGGCTGAATCTATAACTTACAAACATTCAGTACTTCTGCAGGTTAGTCACTAAGCTTTTAATTTTGGATAATTCCACTAAATAGTACTCTTAATTTTTCAAATTCCCCTTTTGGAAAAACATTACTTACAGACTTTTTATTTAAATTTGCTTTTAACTGGAAGAAAATAAATTAATGTTGAATCACTTATGGCAAAGTGTTATAAGTAGGGTACCTATCTGAATTTATTGTTCCCCTAAAGCCAAGTATTAAACAATTTGTTTACTCAGAGTCTGTGTAGTAAAGAAATGCATTGGTAACCGCAATCAAGTATCTGAGGCCCACTCTAATAACTAGCGTTTTTTCTCCAGTTTCCATCTGGAACATTAAAGCCTTCCTATTACAATTCCTGTAACCGCAATTCTGCTATAATTCATATCACTAGTAACATCGTACAGATTTCTGTTAATCTTATATCAGATATAACAGTGACTCATCTTATTTTTTATCTCTGCCTTCAAAGAAGACAATCATTGTTCTGAAGATGTAACGATCAGCTTATCTGAAGTGTCCTGAAGAGATACTGGCTCTTTTAACACCATTTTTATCAGCTCTTTAATTACTTCAAATTTTGTCATGCAATATGTGAAGCCATGGACACACCATGGAGAAGATTTTGACTATCCCTGCTGAATTTAGCTGTAAAACAAAAAGGTATTTTGCACAGAAAGCTGCTTCAGGTGACCTGCTGTGTTCCCAGGCACAACCCTAAGGGAGAGTTTTGCACACAAAGAATTTGGGCTGTCATAAGATAGCATGTGGATCTCAGGAGCAGTGGAAATACCTAGCTGTAGATCCATTTGACCTTGCTTAAGCAGCTCTCTGCAGTTTGCAAGCGAAGGATGCCAGACTTTTGCACGCTCAGAACATTTTGTTCAGCCTGAACCTGTGCATGAGTGCACATCAGCATCTTCGCTTGCCTTCCTCACCTTCATCCTTACCACTTTCTGTGGGATCCTTTCCCCCTACCCACTGTTCACATATCTCCTGATGAAGACTAGTCCTTTTTAAATCAAACAGTGCCAACTAGAGATTGTCCCTTGCTGGCACAGAAGTGCCAATTTATCAGCCTTATCTAACTACTGACAGTCTAATATTAATGTAGCTGGAGAGCCATTTTGTTGTTTATAGGAGTCAAAACTCTCATCTGAAGTCCATGGATGGGTTTTGCCTAAATAAATTTTGTATGGTAGCTGCAGATAAAAGTAATCATCTGTCTAATGAAAGTAAAAGACAGAAGCAGGGATTTTGTAGTTTCTTTGAGCTCACTCTTGCTAAAAAAGCAAAGTTTAACTCATGTTACTCATGTGCAATGAGTATCTGGGCGAGGGAAGTTAAGCTGGTATCAAAGCAGTACACAAAATCCAGCAGAGCACACACCCAGCCCATTGTTGTGACAAGTCCCTCTAGACTGGAACATGGCCAAAGATCCCAATCCAATTTATTCATATAATTTCATAATGACACAAAGACATCCTCCTGAAGTCCTTGGCTCCCATCTCAGCCATAGCAGTAACAGGTAAAGAAAGAAAAAATAAGTCCATTATAAAATATCTCACACTGTGAGTATGGGCTCAGAGTTCCCAAGGTTTTTAAGTATCTAAACTTCCACTGATTTCTCTGAGATTGTAAACCTTCAAGTAAGGGGAGGCATCAGCATACCGTCACAAATCTGATCACTAGAGCCCAGTCACATGTAGCACCCAGTGAGAAGCAAATAGGTACATATGACACCCTAGAAGAACAACGGTAGCAAAAAATAGGGTGCTGAGCAACCCTCGTTTATTATGGAGAAATTCTACCTTTCCAAGAGTCCCATCCTCCCCGCAGTGTGTACAAGAAGGTAAGGTTTTATCATGATAGTCCAGCCACCGCTATTCCCCAGGTTTCCTGGAGTTTTTCTAGCCCTTTTTTCCCATGGCACAGTCAGGCTGGAGTGACATGAGAAGGGACAGGAAAATCTCTGATGAGAATGAGAACGGTTGCGCTGTCAGGTGTGATTAACACCAACACAGCTAAACACCTTACTGACGAAGACCTGCAGGATGTGCATGAAATTTTAAAAAGCCGTTCTCTTTCCAGTCATGCCCTCTTGGTAAATTATAATTTCAGTAAATTAAGCAGAATGCTGATGAAAAATTTAATGTGGTGGAATGTGGCAATTCTGACAGCCCAGCAAAGTCTACAACAACCCTTGAAAAACTCTTCCTTTTGATATCATGATGCAGCTGTGCAACAGGGCTCTTTCCATCTTACTGTATGCCGCACACCAGAAGTTGATGATAACAATTAAAATGAAATGGTTCTTAAATAATCGCAACAAAGGGAGATTTACCCAGCATTATCTTTCTCGCATGGAAAACCCCCTGCAAGAAAGTTCATCAATCACGATGAAATGACAGGCTGCTTTCTGGTCCTGTGTTAGCTGCAGAGCTTGTGACAAGATGAGCTGTGAGCAAGGCAGCCTACACCAGGCACCGTGAGCAGCACGATACAGAACCACATCACTGACAGCGGAGTCAGGGCTCTCGAGCTGTCATGTACAAATCTTGTTATAATGAGAAGAGCATTAGTAATAGAGGCTGAAATTTTCAAGCTGCCTAAGGGATTTAGATGCTCAGTTCCCATTAAATTTAATGGGATGCATGCCTCAAAGTCCCACCCACAGTACATTTTTACCAGCCATTCTTCATGCAAGGGAAGGAGACAGGGGAGGAGAAGAGAGAGGGATAGAGAGAATCAGGTACAAGAGTGTTTCTTACTGGGACAGAAGGCCATCTATGTGTTGTATTATAAAATAGCGTCCAAAAGGGCACTAGATTGAAATACTGCATAGGGGTCTCTTCTAATACAAAGGTAATTTGGGTCTGGACTCCACTCCAGCCTGCCCTGCGAGGGAGGTGGGAATATAATGCCCTCCAGGCTTTGAGACTTCTATTTCTGGACTGCAGACCTAGTTGCAGTCATTAAAGCACAGTTTTAAATGAAAATTAGGTAGGGAGACATAGATGGGATAGCAGTGGTCTTTGGAGATATGTCGGAAGAGGATGAAAGGAGGCTGTGAACTGAGAAAGCCTCATGTTACAGCAGTTCGTTTCTCTAATTAGGTAGGGTTGCATTTACTTCTTCAACCAGACATATCTGTATTTAAATCAGGTGCATTTTTAAAGTGTCAAAAATACTAAAGATCAACACGTTTCCTTGGTAACTGTGGATCCCATTACTTTGCTTCCAGCAAGCCACCAGCTCCTAGGCTCAGCTCCAGCCTAGCTAAGTTGAGGCCCCAAACTGAGCAAGAGTGACTCTAGGTTCCCTCTGTAGATTAGAGAGACGTGGAGAGTGACGTACCAATGGTTCAGCTCTTGCCCCAGAGGAGGGAGAGGGGTTTGCCTCGTTTAACTTCACCCACCTGCACGTTAGGCTCCAGCTCTTAGACCTCTGTCTAAGCTTCTTCCATAGTCTAGTAGGAATTTCCATTAGGAAATTCTTTCACCTGTATTCAAGATAGATGCCCTGATAAGAGCCTGTGGTTACATGCTCCTGGCTAGAATGAATGCTGGCAATTAGCTAGGATGCCCAGATAGTTGAGTGAATCCCATTGGGTTTCAGTTGCACATGCTTTTGATCATTGTATTTACATTGGTTCTTAATGAAGGTGTCCCTTATACCCGCACTGATCTTCTCTTTTGACTGTAAGTCACCTGAAGAACCTTAGGTTAACAGCAAAAAACACAGCTCAGGTGTTAATGCTTCCAAATTTCAACCAAAGACTGGTATTTCCCTTTTTTCCCAAATAAGAGTCTGTTTTCAAGATGCTTAAGGTTTCTTTCTTTTATTTTGTTTTCTTTGTTGGGTATTTCCAAGGCTTGATTTTCTATCTGGAAATAAATAAGGATAAAATACTCTCTCCACCCTGTGTTTGTCCTGCCTCTTCAGCGTGAGTGATGTGGGGGCAGGCAGGAGGGATTCCAGGCAGCAAACTGCAATATGGCATCTGGAGATGCAAACTTGGAGGAGTTCCCAGGAAAGGAATATAACATTTGGCTAGGAAAGAAGGAGCTTAGATGAGAGAGGGCTGTAAGGTTTCCCTCTCTTCTATCCCTGTCCTGTTGCTTATTTCTGGATATTTGTTTTATTCCCTAGCCATATTAGAAGCGTAAGTTACACAGATGAGCTAATGAGATCATCTGTGCCTATGCCATTTGAGGAAGAGGGAAATATGGAGATGCTTTCTTCTTTTTATCCTTTCTAACCATTTACCTTTATTTTGAGACTAAAGATGCTCAGATTCTGCACACTTAGTTTTGCAAGCCTGAGACAGACCCATGGAATTTCTTCTGTGACTTGATACGTAATTTCTCCTTTGCATTTATGTGGCTTGCCATTCACCCCAAACATCTCTGTTTCATGCCATATGTTAGAGGTGAAGCTCTGGTCCATGGCAGTTTTGTTTTTTACAGAAATAGGACCTGGATTTTGCCCATGTGGAGCTCTAGGTTTAACAAATATAATAAACCACTACAGGGAAGAAGGGGTTGATAGTAAACTCCTTGTTCTTTTTGTCCCTAAATTCTGTTGAGCAATGACTGTAGGCAGCACTGGGTAAACATTCAGCTGGTGTAAATGTAGGCACCTTCACTGCAGCTTTGCTGATTTATTGGGATGTGACCCTATGTTTGCAATTAAGATTATGTCCATAGAACAGATGGGTTAGAGTGATGCATTTGTCTTTATGAGGCACTGAATCAGATTCACCGCAATAGATCACTCATATCACGAATTGGTGCCATGCTGTTTTACATAGCAATGGCGCAAGGAGGAATTTCTTGCAGCAGTTGACAACTTTCGGACTTCAGTACGTGAAACTGCTTCTCTTGCTAAATGTTTATTTGTGTTGAAGGGAACCAAGACTGTAAGACATTTTTAGTTTCTAGGCTGAAATTACAATTCTGTTTTTAAATGGAGTTTGAAAGATGCTCAGTTAGTAAAAAACATTTTAGTGGGAGGGTAAAGACAGTTCCTTATTCAGAAACAGTTTTTACAATTTGGTTGTGAATCCCTCCATTGAGACACTACTGTTGCTTTTATCCTGCGTGTAGGTAGTTGCCTCAAATGCAAAATCTCAGAAATACATGAACTCCAATTGGGAAACATTCACTGAATTTCTTAGCTGAGACAGGGACATTATTAAATGCTCTGATGATAGAGAGGTGGATTGAGACGTAATATATGGGATGTTTCCATGGGACCCTTGGGATACCACCATGTCCCTACTACATCTTGCTTTTTAAAGAAAATTCCTGGTCACTGGAAAATGCTGTTTCTACTTAGACCAGAATTGACAATGCCAGCACCTGTCTCTTGCTTTTCTGTGCCTTGGATTTTGTTATCTTCCTTCCTTTATGAGTAGAATAATGTTGGTTCATTCAATTCATTTGTCGGTAGACATGAGGAGACACAAGAAAAAAGTACTTATAAAGAGAGATCTGTAAGATCAAGAGAAAATTATAAGATAAAATGTTTTTGCAGTACAGATCTTCCTTCTTGGCTTTGCTACCCAACAAACCACCCTACCTTCCTCCCTTTCTTAACATAAGCTTAAAAATAAAGTGAGATTTTGTTACTCTGCGTTGTAAAGGGTCTGTTCCCTCCCTCCTGGGAGGGGAGGAAGGGAGTATGCCATCCCAAACTGGAATGCCCAGTCCTGCTCAATCTCTTCTTCCAAGCTTTACTTTCTCCTTTCTTGCACTGGGACATCACACAGGAGAGACGGAAGAGGCAGAAGGAGGGGTTATATGTTTTCATTTTTCTCCTTAAGATCCTTTGACAAACATTTCTATGGTACACCCTAATATCTGGCTTCAGGCTGCTTTTCTGTTTGGATGCCTTCTGCATGATAACACAGGCAGCAAAACTAAAAATATTTCAGAAGTTAAGCTGCATTAAGCCAAGCTGAACAACCGTGTTTGGGGTCCTCTCACATGCTGGGACCAAGCTACTGATAATTTGGACAGAGTCAACATAATCTTTTTTAAAATTTTGAGTAGGAGAGCAGCAGATCCCCCCATCCCTTCGAAGTAGAAGGGTCACATCCTGTCACTGTGACTTCTGAGCCCTGGGCAAGGAAACGTTAAGGCAGAAGTAACGTCAGGAAGGGATGTTTGTGCTCCATGATTGAGCCCTGAGTGGAAAAGCTCTGCTCCTTTTGTTGGCTGAGTGGTCTCTCCTACCAACCAGACCAAGCTCTCACTGGTTCCTATTTCTTACTCTGAGGAAGTTCAGGCATGGCATAGAGGATACTAAGAGCTCAAAATAAGGGTTCCCCTCCTTAATCCAAAGCATGGTGAGACTACTTCTTTTTGCAAATGAGCCACCTGAAGTCAGAATGCTTAACCTGTAGCAGAATTAATTCAGATTTGAGCACATTAGTTGTACCAGGTCAAGGTAACAGTTGGTTTTTTTTGCATGGATCATTTCAGAATATTTTCCGTGGGTGTTTGTAGCAAGCAAACCATAAGATGCAGTTGTTGCTATAGCAATAAGCCTCCCTTAGTGAATGAGGCAGAGTAGCCCCCCTCAGACAGACCAGCATATTCCCACCAATTATCACTGCAATGTAGATACCTGATACGGTTTACTTACCGGGGACGTGATAGGTATCAATAAACCCTGGATTCTAGGAGCAAATGGATCCCATGGGATTTATGTAATTCTGAAAATCCTTCTTCGAGGTTTGAGTCACCAGTGAATCTGAAATTTTCCGACTATAATTGCATTAATTATAGTAATAAATGATTTTTTTTTTCCCCACTCTGTATGATCTGAGTATGGGATATGTAATCTAAGTGTGTATGATATACTGTATCTTAATTTGGAAGCTGAAAGAAACACAGTGGCTTGGACAGCCTCTGTAATAGCTCTGTGAACAGGCTGGACCAACCAGGACAGTCAAAATAACACAGCTAAATTTGGCCTAAATTCCCATGGAAAAGATTCCGTAAAATATCCGTGAAATATTTCATCTAGAAGAGAAAAATTTAAGAATAAGAAAGGCCATAATAATAACAACTTTTTCCTGGTGTCAGCTTTGTTTATTGGTTCATATAGCAGTTGTGGTGTGCAGTCTTTAGGGAATGAACACTTTGTTTTTAAATAGTCTGTGGGCTGATCTCAGCCAGGCAGGATGGTGTAAGGTATCTCATCCTCATTCTTCATGCTTTGTGAGAAAATGGGTCTGGTCCAAACCCTGTTGAAGCCCAAGGTGGCCTGGGATCCTTTGGAAGGATCTCTTGGATTGAGTCCTGTGAGTGGGGTTTATGGCTTGGGTGCTCAGCTCTGAATTGAGACTCACTCCCTGAGTCACTGGAGGGATTCTGAATTTACGCTGATGTAAACAGAAGGATAATTAGTCCCTCCTTCTCAATATTAGCACATAATGAGGAATTACCAGCTCTGTTCACTTTACTGGTGTTACTGTTTTCTCTCATCTCTTCTCATGTTCTTCACATACTCACAATAGATATAAAAAATAGATCCCTTCAGATAGTTCCTATAGGTAGCATCTAATTTATGGTGATGATGGTCTAGTGGCTGTTGGAGAAACACAATGAAAGAGAAAAGCAGTTGTAAAATTGCTGCTTTTTGTGGGCTGCTTTCACTTGTCTGTAAGTATTTATTATCCTAGATGGCAATCTAACTGATTCTCCTTGATGTACTCCAGCACTAATAAAGGAATTTTGCAGTATTATTACAGCAATTTTAAATCAATTCACTCAGCAAACGCTGTTGCGCTCCAGAAGTCAATTATAGATATCACTTAAAAAAACAGATAACGCAAATCTGGACCTGTGTTTTCATCGCTATGAAGATAGCAAAATAAAATTATAGAAAGGGAAAGGCACATTAGAAAACTGGAGGCGTTGGGAGGAGACTAACATGAAAGGTGATGTTTCTGCTGCAAGGTTTTCTTCAGGCTTCAGAGCGTTACTGACACTGCCACCTGCTTTGCTTTCCCATCCAGCTCCCAAGTGGCCTTCAGGCAGAAACATCGCATTTTACCATGGCTTTGCTTTTCTAGAACAGGTCTTGCGAAGGCTCATCATGAAAGCGTCCAGGGGCCACGCTGGGACCTCGGGCGAATTAAAAGATACCGCCTGAGGTTAATGATGGGTTCATCCTTCAAGACCAACAAAAGACAAAAACTGATAAATATAAAGTACATTCCACCATGTGAGGTGGAAGCCTCCTTCTTTAATATTATGTTTCATTCTCTAGACGCTGAAGGTCCACACAGTTTTCAGTTCCTTCTGTCACCATGTCCTTCACAAAAGTGTTTTTTCTTCTTCTTGTTAAGTCCCATGGGAGCCTGAAAAGGATTTCTATTATTGTGGCTGGAAACAGTGGCTGGGTTTTAGTTCTTAAATTCCTCTTTTCCCTCTTTTACAGAGAAAAGCTTTGAAGATTTCTGGGAGTCAACTTGGGTTTAACGCAGGCGGGTCCCTAGAAATAGGAAATTGAGATAATTTGTAATTGTTTATTATTCTCAGAATTTAGTCTTGATTGTTTGATAAAATCATTACCTAAGACAGGGGATACAGCAAGTGCTGACAAAGATTCGTGCAAAAGAAGCATAACAGTGCTGAGGGGTTGGTTTTTTTGGTTTGGTTGGTTTTGGGGTTGTTTCAGGGTTTGTGTGTGTATGTGTGTTTGGAGAGGAGGGGAGAATTATTTTATATAAACATTGCAATATACATGATTCCCATTTAGAATTGATTTTGGTTTGTTTGCTTTGTTTTGTTCTATTTTCCCCCTGCTTAGAAAGGCTCTTCTTTTCATCAAAAATCCTACTTTGCGTAATAAAACATGTTTCTGATGCCTGTTAATTGTCATACTTCTGGACATGGGGAGTTTGAAGTTTCAAGGCAGATAATACCATGCCAACACTATGATAAACAGCCAAGGAACCATACTTAATCTTTGATGAAAGATAAGCTGAAATAAGGAGTGTGATTAACAGTTGTGTTTAAGATTTATCTAATCGATTTGGAGAACAGGTCCATGTGTCGTCTTGATACCATTGTTAAGGTAAAGTTGCAAGTTCAAGCAGGTTTGACCTCAGCATACTTGATGTGCAGCCAGTGAACCTGTTCTTATTATCCCTTGTGGAGGTTTATAGGATAATGAAATGAATACAGAGGGGAAGATAGAACATAAAATATAATTGCTTTTTCCTCCAGCCACCCCCTACCAGAAGCTGTGCTATCACACAGGGTATGTCCTGGTCCCTGTCAGTCTCTGTGCACTGAACCAGAGTAGATGAGCTATCGCATGAACAGTTTTGCAGAAGGAGAAGATGAAAGTGTGTTCCCGGATGCTTTGGTCCCAGTCAAATAAGATCTGTTTGTTTCTGAATCCAGAACATGTGTGCTCATGGCATGTGGCTTTTAAATATCTGCTCTAATTTTTTTTCATTCAAAAAACGTACGTGTGTGAGCATGGAAGGGCGAGGAAGTGAAGCTGAAGAGGCACATCCTTAGTGGTTACTGATCAGCTCAGATCCATCAGGCTCAGCACAGAGGCTCTGACACAGCCAGAGTCGCTCAGATGGCAGCGCCAGCTCTCAGCAAGGGGGGTGAGGAGGCACACCACAGGGAAAAGAAGTAACATAGCGTGAAAAGCCATGGCATCAATCATAATTGCAGTAGTAAAACATTTTAGACCACTTCCAGGGAACTTCGTTCTGCTCTCCTTCCACTTCTAAGCCCCCTGTAACTACTGGATTGATAAAAACCTCCCAGCAGCCTTTCGTTGCCTGTGACGAGGTAAAATGTTCAGCGAGCCTTGGGGCAGAATAAGCAGAGCTGCTGTCACATTGCACCCACTGCAAATTGGCTCCATTATTTATCACTGATGGAAGATGCATACGATGGAGAGGAGGGGAGAATTATTTTATATAAACGTTGCAATATACATGATTCCCATTTAGAATTGATTTTTCCTTTGTGAGATATGCTGTCTCATTGAAAGAGGGAGAAATGTATCATTTTAAACCTGACTCGTGCAAGATGAATTAAACAGAAAAAAAAGAAAAAAGAGACGAAAAAGTGGAAGCATTATCTTAGGGGTGCTGTTAATAATTTTCTTAGGAAAATTTAGTGTTGCTCTGCACCTCACTGACCTGGTGAAACAAACCTTCTTGTTTCTTTCCACTGTAATATTTAATAGTGGGTTCCTCCATCTCTTTTCCTCTGCATTCAACACCAGTTTGGCTTGTTTGCTGCAAGTGGCAGATTGGAAAAAAGTGGAGGTTACCTCTGACAGAACTGTCAAATTGAATTTATCCTGATCCCTGTACCTTCTCCAGGAGACCCCGTATTTATAGTAAAGTACACACAGCTCATATGCATTGGTTTTCAAAAACACTTTGACAGCAAATAATAAATATAAAATAATACACAATACAATATGCAATTGACTTATATGCCTCCCAGTCAATGCAAGCATTATCCAGCATACATAATTACATTGCGGGCAGCACATCCTTTACCAGGGAATGACAGACTCTGATAAAAAAATAAATAATAATAATAACCCCCCCTAAGTATGCAGCACCGGGTGCCTTGTCTAAATCTGGCTATGAAGAATGAATGTGAAATTAGCATTCGATTAGGAGTGAAGGAAATGCAGGATGTGAATGTAAAGCAAAGAACTATATCAATGTCTAAATATGAATGTGACATTTGTATGGCTGCATAAATAGTCTCCTTGTGCAGCATCGCTCAGAGAGAAGATGTGCCAAGGGAACAGCACAGTGTGGTTTTCCACAGGGTAGAAGTCTGGATTTAAGGTGGTTTTCTCAGGTGGAAGACCTGTCCTTCACTTCTGTTCCCATCCTCTTTTCCCCCTGGGATCAGCAGGGACCTGGGAACACTGCTGGTTTTTTTCCCTGTCCTGTTTATCTACTGCACTGTACAAGATTCATACATAACAAGTGGTTTTGTCTGAATTTTTCGCCTTCCATTTTTCCTCTCAGGTTTTCCATAGAGTTCAGGCTGGCGCTTACTATATCTTCTGAACGGTTTTGAAATATTTGTCTTTATATCTTGCTCTTCCTCCCCAGAACACACAGTGATCAAGGTGGAGTGTCAGTCACCCCTCACCCACAGGCAGAAGAGTATTTGGCAGACCATGCAGTCGGTTCCTGCCATTTGGGATCTGAAGACACCTCTCAACCCGTGTCAGCATTAGATGTATTTATTGCAGTTCCGACTCTATCCCCAGCCAATTTCTCACCTCTCCCAGCAGCTGGCAGTGTGATAGGAGCACCCTGCACCCCCACAGCCCCTTTCCCATGTACTGGGCTACGAGGGCTATTGATAGCTTGCTTTTTTAACTTCATACTCCGAGTATTCCTGTGAAAACAAGAAGTTGAGTCTGCTTTTCCTGTTGGTTTTGACTGTGAGAATTAATGTAGGTGGGACTGATATTTTTCTTCCTCTGACCTGTCTCCATTCAAGACTGAGTGTATATTTTTGAGCTGGTGTGCTTATTGCCAATTACATTTCAACAAGATGGCAAGGTATGCAGCTTGTCAGGGTAGATGGCATTAGAGCTAAATTCTTAGGCTTTTCTTCAGGTGTTCCTGATGCTACCCTCAAATTTGATCAATTTGGGATCTAAGAAAAACGTTCATTTTAGAAAAATGAAACTGTCCTTTACATTCTTCCGAAGCTGTCAAGAAACGTTTACCTTTGCTACAGCCAACTTCACCATCTACTTGACCTTAAATCCAAGCATTTATGTGCTGCTTCCCAAAATAAGCATCAGTTAGGTTTGGGAGAATGCCTTAAGGGTGTGCAAGCCAAATTGCACCAGTCAGAAAGATGCTGTTTTTAAAATAGGCTTTACGGGTGAGTCTTCCCATTGCTGTTAACGTTTAGCATCTCCCCCCTAAGCCTGGATGCTCTTTGGAGCCAGTTACCAGCTTAATTGGGACTCTTTAATAAAATTTAATGCTATTTTTTTAATGAAGAAAGATGAAAAGTTGCCTAGAGGGGAATCTTGAGCACAAGGTATTTAAAGAAATTATTCTTCGAGAATGTCGATCTCTTATCTCATTTTCCACAAATCATTCAATGAAATCACATTAGCATTTCACTCTTAGTTATATTCTCTTCTCCCCACCACACACATCTCTTTATTTTTGCTTTGGTTTTTCGTTTTTCGTTTTTTTCAAGTTAAAAGTAAGGCACAACAAGGCTCTTGAACAACAATCTCATGCTATTGAATGACAATTAATATTGTCTCATTCTTGCAAATGGGGAGCACAGGTTTTATCCAATTAGGTAGATAGCTTTCTCTTGCATTTATTAATGCTGATGTAAGGTTTAACAGGCTTGGCTTTGACAATTACATAATTACTGCAAACCTGGGCATCTGCAGTCAAGCTCCAGATCCAGAGCAGCTGTATTGCTGCTCCCTGTAGGTCATAACCCAAAACAGGAGATGGCTTTCTGCTCCAGATGTAGATATGGCCTCAAGTTGCATCAGGGGAGGTTTAGATTGGATATTAGGAAAAATTCTTCCTGGAAAGGGCTGTCGGGCATTGGAACAGGATGTCCAGGGAAGTGGTGGAGTCACCATCCCCAGAGGGGTTTAAAAGGCGTTTAGACAAGATTCTTATGGACATGGTTTAGTGCTAGAGTTAGGTTAGGTTATGGTTGGACTCGATGATCCTGAGAGTCTCTTCCAACTAAAATGATTCTATGGTTCTATGATTCTGCACTGAATGCTCTCCATTTAGATTAAATAATTCTCTGGTTCCTGCTGTCAGCACCTATGTTTGTCTTTGAAAGACTCGGCATCAACACCTGATTCTGTGAATGGGAAAAAGAGGGAGTAATTTTTCACAGCAATTTCCTTAAAAGCCCTAGCTCTCCATAACAACCTGTTGGGGAGTGACTGTTGTATTTTGAACTAGAGAACGAGAACATTTTTGGAGTCCTTTCCTTGATGAATCATTGTCTCATTTACCTCTTTGCCACTTCATCTGTTGCTATCTTGCGTCCAGTTTCCTCTTCCAGTTTTTGAGGCACAGGTGTTGGATGGTAATGAGTGGTGTCAGTAAATCAGTATGTTTCACTGCAGGTAGGATCAGGAGGAAGACGACAGATGCGCTATAGGAGCAATGAGGTGAAAAAGAAATCCAGCCAACCAACTTTACCATCCAAGGCAAAAATTTCTCTATTCTGGACCTCTATATAAATAATTATCTTATTATTTTAACCAATTCATAGTGCTTATTCAGTTTTTAGTGCTCTAAGACTCTTCACATATATTTTAGTGCTTTATCTCTGTTCAGTTTCCCCCTTTTTCAGGGGAAAAAAAAAAACCAAACAATGGTGTGTAGTTTCCATAGAATCTGTCTCAGTTACATTTTTCTCTACAACTGTTGCCCCTAATTTCAAGGTTCTATTATTTTCTGTAGCACTGTAATATGCTCTTCATGGTTCTTGTAATATTTAGGAGGGAGTGGATTATATGAGAATTTCCTGAGCAATCTCCAGAGATTTGTCTTGCATTCAAATCACCTCATACAACCATAGGAAACATGGTGTTCCTTACCCCAGCGTACTGGTTTAACTCCTCCAAAATCAATGTGAATAGCTATCTGTCAGCACAGAGGAAAATTAATACACATCTTGGGATCCGAGTGGTGATGCCGAGACTCCTCATCTGTCTACAGTCCCATTAAGTTTAAGGTCAGGTTGCAGAACCCTTACATTAATATAGCATTTGTCGACCTTTCCAAAAAAAAAAAAAAAAAAGGAAACTCATTTTTAAAATATAGGGCTTTTACACAGACAAAAATTTATACACAAAAATATATTTTGTTTCTTAAATCTATTTTTTATGCCCAAAAGAAAACATACATCACTGCCCCCCATGAAGCAAAGCAACAGGCTCAAGCAGAGAGGAAAATTTATGTCTTGATTCAGATTTAAAGTATCTTTCTGTCATTTATGGGCGATCAGCAACTTTCATGCATTCAACGTGTGACTCCATAACCATGCATTATCAAGCCCCACACATCCATCCCAGCCCTGCCTGGACACCTGCTCTAGAAAGGACTCCCCAGCTCAGTAAGAAGCCAGTCAATTAACTTAGAGGCAAAACAAGCTCTGCTCATGAAAAACCACTCTCTTGCTTCCTAATGAGGACTCATAATAACTATGCTGGATTTTTTGCTTTTATATTTATAAGGGTATGATTTAATTGTCATGAACATCCAGAAGACAAAACAAGTCCTCTAAACTCAAACTGACAGAAAATTCAGGGGTTTTTACGTACTCTGTAGTAATGATTCATGCATTTGCAGCTGGGATAATAATAGTCTAATACCTTGATCATATTGCATTTTACATAATTTTACATAATTGTTCGTAAGGGCTACAATTATTGTGACTGTGAAGTGTAAAACTACAGGAAGAGAATGAAAAAGCCAACTCAAACTAATAAGTTTAGCCTGATTTTCTTCTACTAATTACCACTGGGAAAACACATATTTTAACCTACCGATGTTTGAATGCTTCTGTACTGCAGTGTTGCCACAAATGAAACAGTATAAACTAGAGTGATTGTCATCCCAAGTGCTAAATTACTGAGCGCTGTTAAGCGTGTTCACAGGGCCATGGATGTATTTTGGCTTTCTGAAATATTTCTAGCAAAGAGAGAATGATTGCTAGTGGCTTAAAGTACAGATCATGCTCACCTGTTTGGTTATTAAATGTGTTAATGTTTCTGCTCTCTGACGTACTAACCAGCATTCTAGTTGTCATTGTCATGAGGAATATGCTGCGTTTGTGTTATTTTTACCATCTTCTCATTGCTCTAATTGTTCCCCAGTGTTCCTGAGGAAAAGCAATGTTCAGCTGCAGGAAAACAGGCAAAATCCACTCATTTGAAACACAAAAACGGGCCTGAGGAAGGAGAAGCTAGGACTGTTGTTCACTTTGATAAATGTATGTTTCCATGCAAAAAATCATCCTTGTGGCTGGGATTTCCCGTGTGATGGTTCGCACACGCACGGGCTCCTGCTGGCCACATTCTCCTGTGTGTCCCAGCTCCTTTTCCACAGGCGGGAGGTTGCGGTTGCTGGTTGGGAAGCACCTGGAGCCCCTGGAGTCAGGACAGTGCCCAGCTCACTATTGCTGCTGCACCACCGCCAAACCCCTCTCTCAAAACAGCCTGGCCAAGAAACCCTGCAAAAGTAACACCAGGAATACAAATTGTCTGTGTGCTGAGGAGGTGGCAGGAGGCTGAGGGCATGTGGAGAAGGGGCGAGTGATGGGGCGAGCAAAGATCTGACCCTCAGCTACTGCCCAGGAGCCAGAGCCAGGCAGCCACTTCAGCACCAAGTCCGGTGCTTCGGCTGAAGCTGTGGCTGACGATGGGCTCACATTAATATGCCAATCTCTGCACTGAAGCCATTGAGATGCAAGCACATATTTGCTTCTAATTGTTCCGGGGAGAGCGGGCTGCTGGGAGCATGAACTTTTTAAATTGTGTCTGCTAGATTCCTCAGGGCTTGACCGCCAGATCTGTCATCACCATTTAGAGTTGTGAAAAGCCCAGCCCTCTAGACTGAGGTGGAAACATGTCTTGGACATGGCCTTCATCCCACACAAGGGGTGAATTTTGCCCAGAAAGCTGCAATACTGTTAACTGCATTAAGGGCACACAAACTGAGCTTCAAAACAGTTTCTTTTTAGAAGGAACTGTGTAATGCAGGGGAAGAAAGGCAGGGTTCTGGTGCACAGAAAACCAGTCGTTTGCCTTATTGAAACAGGCTTTAGGTGTGATCAGTCTCCTCTGATTCACATAGTCCCTCTGGCTTGTTGTTGGGTGGAACAAGACACAGGTTTCTGTGCCACTCCTAGATTTGTTCCCAAAGTGTCAGGAACACATTGTCCTCTCTGCATCACTTTCTCTGAGTTCACAAGTGAGAGAAGATCAGATGCTGTGGGCACCAACTTGCTGTCTTCATATGGAAAGATTTTTACAAAGATTTGCTCAGGCCTGTCATTGCACCATTGGCTCCCACAGTAACAGAAGGGGAGAATATTAATAAACAGACACTGCCAGCACAGAAAGACCATCATGGCAGTCATGTCTGCATGGAGGTTTGGGAAAGGAGCTCATTTCCAGAATGATATCTTGACTAAAAATCCTTGAGGATGGATTAAAACAAAATTTGCGTAGTCCAATATCTTCAAGAATCTGAATGACCATCAAAGAAAAGTCTTCATGGCAGCACTTCTCCAAATCATCTGTGTTATCTTGAAGTTAGCCCATTTCTTCTTTTCTGATTTTCCCATCCTTCAAAGGCAAACAGAAATATCCTGCCAGCACAGCACTTGGACGTCTCAGGACCTGCTTTTCTGGCAGATCAGAAATAAATCTATTTGCCACTCTTATGTCAGTCTTCGATCTCTGGAGACTGACCCGCACAAGTTTAAATTAGCTTGTTCAGACAGTGTGTAAAAATCAAAATAGCCTGTGTGTAATGGTCAGAGTGCTTGGTGGTCCCACAGCCTGGCTGGATCTGCAAACTGCTCTTGCTAGTGGGGACTCAGGTCCACAGGTCCCCCGGTGGCGGGCTGGGATGGGCACAGCATCCTGAGGCTCAGAGAAGATCTGGAGCTCCCCACAGAACACGTTTGCAGGGGATCCACATTTTTCTCTGAGAGTTGTTCTTCACCCCTCCCATCCACACGATGATTGCTGACACACGGTGTTTTCCATTCAACTGAGAGCAGCATTTGTCTGTAGCACAGTCCTTCATGCTCTGTCAGACGGTAGTTAAGGAAGGAGTGACACTGTCATCCCTGTCTAATGTGGGACACTTTGCGTGTCCCCTGTGCATATGCTGACTGTGAGTAGGGTCACGAAACACAAGATACTCCAGAGCACGCTGGCACAAAGGGCTAGCAAACAGCGATACTAGGTCAGGTCTTGAAGACAACGTGACTGCACTCGCCGCACATCACCAAAGCACTAAATTGATCCCTCTGTGGGATCAGCACTTGTTTCATTCAGTGTGACGGTTGCTTTGAGCTATCAGAATGACACAAAGCAGCCAGAGTGAGGAAAGCATCTGTCGCCCAATTTGTAAAAAATGCTACATTTATTTTAATTTATTAATTTTATTGTGTGGTCTGAAGCACTTGTTGGCTGGTCCAGTGTCCTGAGATTTCACCCTGCACATGAGAACGTCCTGCCCAGGACTGAGCACTCGCCTTTCCCCACCTTGTGTGCTCACCCTGCCCTGCAGGACTATATTTAGGGCAGATTAGCACAAACTACTTGATGGGGCTGCAAATTTCCATATTAGCAGCGTGTGTAGCTGGCGCTACTGTGTTGTACTCCTTAGTCACATGTAAAGTTCTTCTGAAGCAAAAAGACAAAGGCAATAATCTTTGTCGTCATTCTCAGTTATTTTAAAATTGCTACCCACAGCAGAGCATCATCAGTCATTAGAGTCACATATAGGAGCATTATATTCACTTTGCGGTCTCCCAGCTCCATCGCCAAGGACATCACAGTCACAATGAGGCATAATCAGTGTGCTGTTGCCAATTTCGAGGCATTGTAATTTAGCAAAAATTTCCTGTGTTCAGAGTCCTCTGAAGTTGGAGGAGCTGCTCTGAATTTCTCTGGGCTCCTTTTATCAAGTTTGGTGTGAATGGCATGGAGGGAGAAATAAGGCATGCGGACCCCCTTTAGCATGCCAGCGCTACGCCTGTGACTTGCAGGGCACGTGTGCTGCATAATATCAGGCAGGAATGATACAACAGGGGACAGCAGGAGAGAGCGCAGGAAAAGCCTCAACCTTGAGTGACCTTGCTGTTGTGGATTTTTAACTTATTCTTTTCTCTATTAAAGCTATGATTAAAAGATATGACACATAAACATGCTTTTGCATAGAAGTTTCGGGAAGAAGCTTCAGATGACAAATTGTGAGACAGCTGATCTGGTCCCTCAGGTTTTTCCAGATGGCATTTAGTTAGTCTGATCTTTATTCCTGACTGGTGACAGCTTGATGGGTGACATCAGGCAAATCACACCCCTCTATGCCTCACTTTTCCTGCGCACAGTTGTATTTACCCGATGTTTGGTGAGCTCTGTTAAGAGCTGGGTAGCATTTGACCACTAACTGCTTGCTGGAATTTCATTTATATTGCATCTTATGACAGCATTTTGTAATGTGCAACCATTTAAAAGCTATTTTTTACTCTGAAAAAAAATCTGCTGATACTGAGGCTCAAGAAATTCTCTCTCCTGTCTAAAAGAAAATAAAAAATGTGAATTTTCATAATCTGGAAACGGGGCTGTTCCCAGAACCTTCCCTTTCTACTTAGGAGAGAGAAGATTGCCCACTTCAACACAAACATTGCTTCCAATAGTCCCCTTCCAGCCTGGCTGGGTTGGGTCATTATTGTTTTTGATTACCAGTACTTGGGCTTTATTTACCTTCTGTTAAATGCTTACGAGAATTTGGCCATACACTAAATAGTGTATGCAACTTGCTTTGGGGTCCTTTGCATACTTAAACACGAAGGGATAAAAACAAAAATCCAGACAGATTTATTGCTGTCTAATTTAATAAAAATGTCAACAAATAAATGCAGGTTTGACAGGGGAATAAATATCAAATAGGAGTGAAGCAGACAGTGGAGTAGGTTGTAAGAAATTAACATGAAACGTTTTGGTTTGACAGTGACTATAAACCACAATCGTACTTTGGAGACTCGGGGAGTGATTTAGCAGAGGTTGCGCCGCCAGGGCACGCAGAGCCAGCCTGCACGAGATGGGTTCAGGATGAGACCGCACCGCTACAGAGGGGAATGGTTTGTGATCTGTCGCTTCCATTTGTAAACTGACATTTAATGTAAGGGGAAAGAGATGCTGCCTTGATTGGTTTTCCAACGCAGGGCTGCGGGTTGTGCCTGCACGTTGCTTAGCAGCAGCATGCCAGCCCCGGTCCAGGGCCAGCCGCCTTGCTCCTTCTGCCTGCTGCTTGGACTTGTTTGGCTTCCTGATTCCAGCTACATGTGTTTATGCTTCAAGGGAGAGGCTGGGAAAAGATGTAACCTGTGTTTTGCACCTAGTCCAGCTGGCTGTTAGCTTACGGAGTGATTTGCTCAAGGTGAAATAGGAAGAAGAAGCTGAATCGATTCTCTTGGTACCCCACAGGGTCACATCGCTTGTATTTTAAATGCTCCATCTTCCACCACCCCTTCCTTGTGTCTGCTTGTGCTCCCCTGAATACCAGCTGCCCCTGGGGACCCTCGCTGGGACACACAGGGGACATCCCACTCCTCTCGGGCCCCACAGCCAAGAGATTTCACCAGCCACAGAGCTTTGAGTTGAGCCTTGTCTGGAGAGACCCTCAGGTGTTTCAGCTCTGGGGCCCATTTCAGTGTCAGACAGACTTAAAGAGGGCTATGCTAGGAGAAACTGAGAATATCAGAGAGCAGATCCATAGCATCCATAACTGATTGTGATGCTAATGGGCTCTTCTAGTGCTCTCCATTGATTTCATTGAAAGCGAGAGTGTTAGGATGCTATTCCTGAAGAAAGCACACAGCATTCTTTTTCTGTGGCAGTGAAACAGCTGGTCGTGTGCCTTGCAGTATTTGTTTGCGCTTTTTTTTTGTTGTTTTTGTAGTATTCCCTCCTTCCTTCATCTTTTGGGCTTCAGTTTCTCACAAGGTGCCCAGGCAGTTACTGAGGCTGTGGTTACCACAAGCACTGTTCTCTCTTCTTTATTACAGAAATGCACTCAAATTTTAGGAGAGATTTTGTTTTAATGGCCCAGTCAATATATGGTGCTTATTCCACCTCAAGCATTACACAGAGGTTTTTAAAACATACTTGTTCATCTTAATACCCCTGCTGAGTTTCTGAAGTACTCAATATATCCTATGTGTTTCTTAACATTTCAGCACAAATCCAATATCATACCTTCACTATAGGCACAGAATCATCACTCACTGTATTGAGGACCGTATCTCAATGTGCGTACACAGAAATTCAAGGCAGATGGTTTGCACAGGGATAGAAGTGCAGTGGCTAATGGGAAAGGGCATGTGGGAACAGAGTTTGCCTCACCATAAGTGGAATAAAAGCATAAAGATTTCCATACCACAAGCTGGGGGATGTGAGGGGTGTGGAGTGGAAACTTTTGGTCCTAAAATTCTGGAAGAACTGATGTGTGAAATTGCAAATCTGGTAGTAAGAGTTTTTAATAAATCTATCAACTCAAGGGTGGCACTGTGTGACTGAAGAATAGCAAACACAGTATCTGTATTTAAGAAAGAGAGAAATAGGGAGACCAGCATGTGCAGGCCTTTTAGTCTGACATGAGCTCTACAGAATAAAAACTTTTGGAAAAAAAAATTGCCAAAATTTTTACGCCCGCTGTTGAAATAAGTTGTGAAGAGGATATAGGCTATGTCAGGAAAAGTATCAGCTGTATAGATACGGCACTGTTAACTTCCTTGCCTGACGCAGCCATTTGTGGAACATACATGCTCAAAAACGTGAATTAAAACAGGGGCACATACAGAGGGGGTATTAGGGAGATCAGAATGGAGAGCCTGATTTACAAGAGAAGGCTAAAGGAGAGGGGCTTGTTGATCATAGCAAAATGAAGGCTTAGCAGGGTTATGATTACTGACTGCAAAAACATCAGGGAGGAAAAAGGACTATTTGCACCGGAGAACAGTGTTATAGTGAGAATGAAGGGACATGAATAAACTCACACTGGAAATCAAAAGAATTTTTCCAGCCATTAGAAAGGGAGGCTGGAACAGCTTTTTGATATGAATGGCAGCGAACAAAACCCCAACTACTTTTAAGCAACAGCTCAGTAAGTTGATGGAGAGATAATATGGTGTAGTGCATATGATAGAAGGAACTGCACTTAGCGACCCCAGGGATGACTTCCAGTCTGTGTAAAGATGCAAGAACTCCATTTCAAAGTCCTCATTAAACTTTCTGTGTATTTCTTTTTTGTTATCTTCCTTTAAAGAGGGATTATCCTGTAATAAACAGGGTGGTGCCATCTGCCACTGTCTCTGGCACAGAAGGGAAGAATTGCTGTTTTATCTTACTTAGCTATATTGAGGAGGGTGGGGGAAGGATTTGGGGCTACTTCCATCTGGCACTGGGGATCACTGAAGGTGAGATCTGATCTCTTGAAATTCAGTGAAAAATTACGGATAAGGCACATATAAGTCTTGAAGTGTCTTGAAAATACAAACCAAGCAGCTTAGGTTTGATGTGGCTGCTGGGTGGAGGTGAGGGGAGGGCTATGTAGAAGGGAAGGGCATAGTACGAGGTGAAGCTGAAAACATGGTCTTTACAGTGGCATTCTCAGAGGACACAAGCAGGGTAAAATGGCAAGTTTATTGTGTTAGAGAAAAGAAAATTGGGGCTGATCTGTGGTATAAGACAATGTGAGCCTGGGTGAGACATTTAGCTGTGCAAGCAGAAGGATGACCTTGTTTCAGCAGAAGGAACTGGTGTGATGATGCACTGAGAGCATATAGGGCGGATCAAAAATGATGCCTAGGTTCCAAAGCTGGGAGAAACTGAAATATTTCTCCAAGGCATTGGTCGACTTCCAGCACTGACCATGCTGCTTCTGTTCAAATAGAGAAGATTAGCAGAAAAACACATCTTTAAAGTATTTGAAGTGCAGCTGCTGTAGGCTCGGTCCCCTCCTTCTGGGACATGTGCTACCAGACCCCATCCTCTGGCACCAGGGAGGAGGAACTGGGCCCTTAATAGCCATGCTGAGACTTGTCTGAAATTCATAGAAAACTGAGAAAAGGTCAACAGAAAAGGGTGAAATATGAGTTTGTCTTTTAATTTTGTTCCCCACTAGGGAGTTATGTTTTCAGGTGCTTCTTTCAAACCATGAGGGTCAGAGATGCCTTTCAGTGAAAGCTGTGAGGATTTTGAATAATTGTTCAAAAAGCAGTTCTCAAACAGATGTTTGGAAGTGCAATCTCCCCAAATTAACGGCAGTCCCAGATCTGATGCTGGGAAATACACATATCTTCACACTGCATCACGGTTTTAAGAACCATGAGAACCACTTGCACCATGAGAGTGGTGACAAATCTGGTAGGTGACTTTATTGGAAGTCTAATTTTCTCTCTGCTGTGCATGTCCCCACATCTACATCTCCTTTCCCCTCAGCACCCCGTCCAGCTGCAGGTCTGCTGTGCCGATGTAGTGGTGTTGTGGTTTAACTCCGCTGCTGGAACAGCTGAATAAGTCTCTGATACAGATTCCTCTTGTCTTCCCTGGTCAGGTCTATAAGATTTGGCTTTTGTCGAGCAGTTGCTTTGAAAATGCTTCTTGACAGTTACTTGTTGTCCTTCTGGTGCTTCTCCTTTATTTCAAGAGGGTTTGTCTATAATGCTGTTGATCGAAAATTAAGGATGCGATAAAGTGAATGATTCAAATGGCACTGAAAGCTTTGTGCAGATAGGCTCAGTCAGTCCTTCATTAGCTTAGCTTAAACCACTTGAGGCTACTTTGATTCTGAGCAAGTTCACAGAGGATTTTTGGATTAATTTTTCCACATATCTCCATCCAGGCAAGCCCTAAAGAAATCATCAGCATACATAGTATGCCTTTAGGAAATTAACTCTTCTAGGAATGAAGGATACTTCTGGAAAGCTGAAAGACCAAGAGCATGAACTAGCAAATGGAGGTGACGTGAGGGTAGCAATAGGCAACCACAATCTTCCCCCTTCATTCAGAGAAGCTTCCCCTTGAGCTGGCAGACACTTAGATTAAAATAAAAAAGAGAGAAGGTGATGGTAAATTAAAAACCCTAGAAAATGACCTGAGACAAATATCAATTTTACTTTCTGAACTTCAAATATCTGCTTGTGTTACTATGTGACAATCCAGATATTGCTCCTTTTCTCAGTTTCCCCAGGTGTTAAACGGGGTAAAAGATACTGATCTCCTTTAGAGTGTATTTTGATAGCAGGCACTAGAGAAGTTGTAAGAGTTCATTATCACCATCCTGTTAATGCTACCGCCGTTATCATTCTCTGTTTTGCTTTATTGAAGTAATGACCCATTAATATTATTTTGTTGACTGTACAGATGATCTTTCAAGGCAGCAGTCAAATGTGCCATTAAGAGCTCCAGACAACTTACTGTCCTAATTTATAAGCAGATGCAACTAGTAATAAACAGCAGATTAAAATGAAGTAACGGTCGAGCAAGTTTTTACATAAAGAGCTATAATCTCAGCTTGCTGTCTCCCCAACCATCAGTACTCCTGCATGCACCAAGACATCAGCTTGCGGATAAGATAGCAGCTTCTGTTTCCATTGCTTTGCATCCACCACTTTTGCAAACATTAAATCTATGTTTAAAAAAAAAAATCCTCTGAGCAATGCCACAGTTCGCTCATCCTAGAGATATTGCTGAGAAGTTGGCCAATTGATATATGTAGGTCTTCTATGTGGTGCAGCTTTGCTGGAGATTCTTTAGCTCCTGAGACCGCTTCTGAAGGACCCAAGGAATTAGCACAGCTCTTGTCTTCCAGGCTGTTGTTACATGCAAGATCAGGTATGTTTTAAGAGTGATGTCAAAGCAGACAACACAGATTCTGTGTTTCTGAATTAAGAAACACTGTGATATACTTTAACTCCCATCGGGGAGAGTTTGACAGTAACAGTCCCTGCCCAGACACTGCTGAATGTTTCATTAGCTGAGAAATGCAAAGTCGGCTTTTCCAGTAGAGACTGCAGAGGTGATGGGGGGTCTGTGATGTGGGACAACATTTATTCTGTCTCAGCACAAAAACTCAGCCAAAAAGCTTAGCCCAAACAAGTCCAGCCAAAAATCCCAAACCAAGTGGCAATTACTGAAATATCAAAGAAGTAAAAGAACATACTATCAGTTTATGGAACATGTTGTTGTTTTAGATTTAGCAGACTAAATATACGCTACTAAAAAGAACAGCAGAATTCGAGGTGTCATAAATCCTTGGATTTTATTTACTTTCTTAAGTGATGAGGCCACAGCAATTAGTGATATCTCTTGCCACATCTGAAAAAGAATGGGATGCTAATGAAAGATCATCCTGTTATGAGCTCCTCTGAAAAGGAGTGATTTAGAAAGATAAATTCCCAGTAGAAATTTCTCTCTGATTTTTTTTTTTATGCTAAATATAATGGCCACTCAGTTTCCAGTCCCAGGAACCTGAGACCCCCCCTGTCCTGCATGATGCTGGGAGCCCCTGGTGCTCTGCAAAAAAGGATGGATTTAGTTTCAAGTTGCACGTCATCATTATTTTCTTTCTCTGGTGTTTTTCTTTGTTTGTAAACTTCAGAAGTCCAAGAGGAAATGTGCTGCTTTGCCTTCCGTGTTCCCTGCTGACTTCATTCCCCTGATCAAAGCAAAAATAAGTAGGCCTGGTTTGTTTAATAGAGAGGGTCTTACACAGTCACGCCTCTTTGTTTGCCGACATAATCGAGGAGAAGACAGCTCTGGGAATAGTGTTTCTTAATTGCTCTCACAAACGCTGCAAGGCACTCGGTGTAGGGTCTGGCTAAATTGGTCCTGTTGTGGGTTTTTGAAAAGCCTTGGTAACAGAGGAGACAAAAAAAAAAGAGAATCCCAGCCCTTATGTAACCAACAAAGTAACCTTCATCTCAGCATCAGCTTTTCTCTGCATAAAACTTCATCACAATGAACTGGGGAAACGGCGCAGCAGAGATGCTGCTGCCTCATTGCCCGGATCCCTGCGGATCTCTGGTGGGCACAGAGAAAGGAGGGGTGGAATTGAATATCTGGGTGTAACTTCTCATCTGTTAAAAAGTTCAGCCTTTTAATAAAGCTTATGTATGGCAGTAAAACTTCCTAATGAGTACCGGAGTGCAGAAATCACTGTTTCTCAAAGGAAGGCCAGGCTGTAACCCTCTTGATTTTAAATCAAAGGTTGGCTGTGACTCCTCAATCCCTCACAGTCCAGGAGAAGTCGACAGAGCTGCTAATTAGAGCGCTGGTTGCCGGTTTTTTTTTGTTTAAAACTTTGAAATGAGGGGCAGGTCTGCTTTGTACACTGTGACAATGAAGAGACCTCAGGTTCCTGGCTGAGGCTTTTAGATGAAAGAAGTGGAGAAGGGGACAGAGTCCCCTGGCCGTGGAGAGGACTCAAAATGAGACTGGGGGCTGTGCTGTCCTCGCCCCATGAGATTGCAGGCTAAAGCCTGAGAACTGGACTCTGGTTTTAATGATGCTATTAGTGAGTTCTCGGATTGAACCTCTCCCTCTTTTAGAAACATGTTTTAGTTCTGCAAAATGATTGTATTTTCTGCTGTTTAATAGGTAGGACTCAAACACAGTATTGATAAGTATTCCTGGGGAGAGGGAGATATTTCATGTGACAATGGGGACAAAAGCCTCATTCTTTTCCTCTTGCATTCATTGCAATTTATTTTGTTTACAAGAGTGTCTTACTCCATGAGAGGGATGGCAAATTGGCTCCTAAAGGTAGCAATGAATTCACTGAAGATACACCTAAACCTTGACAATTATTGCCTTTTGCTATGTGGAGTTTTTTTAAGCTTTGAATAGCATTATTCACACAGCTGAGGAAAAGCATGACCTTCCCTGTATCAATCTTAGAAAGATCTTGTGTATTAAGAAGCTGTCTTCCAACAAGAGAATTGAGAATGGCTGAGCAACTCAACAAGTCCTGTGGTAAAAATGGGACTTAGAGAGTCGGGAAATGGGCATCTCTGACCAGTTATTGGAGCCCTGATTTAGCTGGGTACAAGTACACACCTAAAGTTAAATATGTGGTTTACCTGATACTTCTTACAGCTTGGTTGTCTGTCCTTGGTTTTGGGCCCTGCAAAGATAAAATTATTCCAAGCAAATGCATGAACACATCCTTCTCTAAGCCTTATCTTCTTCTGAAGCTGCTTCAAAGCTTATCTTTCCTAGAAGTACATCGCAAATATCCTGGCCAGGTGGCAGAAGACGTTCATAGTGCAAAACTGGTTAAGAATTGCAGGTCGCTTGCTATTTTTGTCACTAACTCACTGCCCCAAACCCATTTTTTGGTTGCTACTTGGTGGAAGCTCTATGGGTTGGGGACTACTGTTGTGTATTAATTAATTTTACTCAAAAGAAATAAATACATAAATAAATAATACAGCACTGACAATACTACAATGCATGGTGCTAAAATTTAACATTTGGCACATCCTTGAATGCCTTTCTTCAGTAGATTGAAAAGTCTGGCCAGTATTCAAATTATAATAGGAAACTATTATAGTTCAAACTTAAAAGAGACAGTTGGCTTTTTAAAACTTCATGTTGCTAGAACTTATTAAATATACAGCTTCAAAAAGAGAATAAAATCGAAGGTTGGGAGGGAATTTTTTTTCCCCAGACTTTCTCCTTTATTTTACTAGAAATAAAAACTGAGGATAAATGGTGGCTCTCCTCAAATCTGGAAGGATGAGAGACATTTTAACAAGGAGAATCTTCTCTCAGACTTTCGCATGTATTCCAGCAATAGGAAAGAGTTAACAAACATATGTCCTTATCCTTCAGTACTTAAAACCACTGACATAGTTAAAAAGTATTTTCTCTCTCATGAAAACAAACAAACAAACACAACAACAAAACCAGCAGCAACAAAATGAATCAAAAAAATCCAACCACACACCAGATTCAAGCTTTGTTTCTTTGTGATTTTTTTTTTGGGCAATGATACAGAAGTATCCCTTTTTCTACCTTGGAGGCTTTCCAGAAGTTTATAAATGGGCCTTCAAAATGGCCTTCACTTTTACAGATATTTTAGCTACATTACAGTAATTGGGAGCAGGGAACCAACATTCAGTTTGACTGCTTCTCTTTGGTTGCCCAGCAATCTATTTTTGGTTCAATGTTGTAGAGCATCTTTATCGATAATCTAGAAGAAAATATCCAAACACTAATGACAAAAATTATAGATGACAGGAAAATGAGCGCATTAGTAAATAATAAATCAGTTCTTCAGAGTGAACTGGATCCAATGAGCAACTTGACTCCTTCGAATGACACAGAAAATATGAGGTCCAGGATCCAAGAAAACAGGTCATGATTACTGGCTGAAGGGACTGTATTTTTGAAAAGATAAACTTCTCAATGTGAGCTGGCTGCAGTGGCTGAGAAATGAAACATGAACCTTGAACACGTGAATTGGGGAAGAATGAGTTCATGCAGATATTACCACTAAGTAGAGAAATAAAGACAGACCATTTTTGCGATGCTATGTGACAAATTTAGAAATGCTTTTGAAAAAAAATATTACAAGGGTGGTTTGAGTTCTAGAAGGTCCTGGCTTATAGATTAAAAGTGACTCCATCTCATTAGCTTCTCCAAAAGGACTTGGAAGGGATCTTCCCAGTGCTGACACTGAGAAAGCCTTCTGGCAGCAGAGGAATCTTGAATGTCATGGAGGACATCACAGCATGATCCAAGCCTAGCGACGGGAGTGAGAACCACTCAGAAAACAAAAAGGCAAATGGTTTTACAAATCAACACTGACTTACCACAGACCATGGTGAATTTCCTAACATTAAATGCATTTTTAAATGGGTTTGGGCATCTTTCTAAAAATCATAGCAGTGTTCAGATGAGTTGTGGGGTCTTCAGTACAGTCACCGCCTGGGAGTTCCTCTGTCCCGCTCTGAACATCTGGAGCTCTTGGTTCATGCTGTAGATGCCCATCTGTAGTGTCTCTCTCAGGCTACTCCTTACCCACGAGCCAAGAGAAAGAAGCACATCTGTGGGTTTGTTCAGCCTGGAGAAGAGAAGGCAAATCTGGGGGAGATGTAAGTGCTGCCTTCAGCAGGGGGAGCCTCCAGTGCCAGGCTGTACCCACCAGCTCCGCAGCACCTGCAGCAAGTGGGGAGCAGACACCAGGCGTTGCCTGACCATGGCCATCCTGCTGCCACCTGCAACCACTTGACTGCATTCTTCTGGGCTGATCTAAAGCACTTTACATTAGACAATCAGCGATGGCAAACAGATACGTCCTTCCCTTTTGTGGTGGAGGGAGACTATTAGAAATACCGCTCTTGAAAAACATGTTCTTTCAGAAATACGTGTTGGATTTAGAGACTCGGCACAGTCCTTCATCTGTCAGCTTCCTTCTGCACTCCTCACACGTGATGGTTCACTGCTTTTAGATTTGTTTCTGCCTGGCTATCTGTTCTCATTCTCCTGTGACTAATATTTAGTTGTACGGTACTACTGAGAGCGTCTGCAAGGTGGCAGCACGGCATACATGGGACCCAGAGGAATTCTGAAATGACCCTTTAAAAAAAAACACAGCATAAAACAAATTAGAAAAAGGCAGTAGCTTTGGGGAAGGCTTGATGCTCAGAGCAGCAGCCACAATGAGGAAAAGTTAACTGTTTCAGAATTTTGCCCCACCTGAAGTCGATGGGGAAATTCCTCTTGAGGCACTAGAGTTGCTCCAGTACCAGCTTCCCACCCTCCTCCTGATCTTCAGTCCTTGTTTCATCTTCAGAACTAGAGCATTATGGCTGCATGTTTTAAAATGACTGGTAATGTGTTGCTAGCTGTCCAGGCACATGGTCAGAAGTTGCAGCTGCCTGAGGTTTGCAGCTTCTCTGGAGCTGATGGAGCAAACGGCAGAAGCACTTCATATCCAGGGGAGAGTGGCCAAACCCAGTGTCCTTCTGGGGTCAGCTAAGGGATGAGAATAATGAATGATTCACTGTTGAACAGAATTAAAGCTCTAATTCTGTGATTTTAATACATGGTCAGAAACCTGGCAGATAGATCCAGCCAAGCGCCGTCAGTCTCT
The DNA here is from genome assembly GCF_037038585.1 of Patagioenas fasciata. Classification (NCBI taxonomy): domain Eukaryota; kingdom Metazoa; phylum Chordata; class Aves; order Columbiformes; family Columbidae; genus Patagioenas; species Patagioenas fasciata. The sequence goes on along the minus strand of NC_092533.1, from coordinate 5,541,558 downwards.
CTCTTTTTCCTCTCTTTCCCTGATGTGCCCCAGAGAAGCACAAACCCTTTGAGGTGGAGTGGTTACTACGTGAGTAATCCAATCATTAATATTGCTTTTACAAGTAAGCCTCCTGTCTAGTTGTAGCATGTACCAGAGGTGGCATGAGTGGGGTAGAAGGCTCTGCCGCTTAGAATAAATTATTTGGGATAGAAATTTAGTGTTTAATATGTTTGTAAAGAGTCTAGTGAGTGTCTGGGTACTCCCTGGGCAGAGTAATAATTGCACTTTTGCTTTTCTGTTTTATATTTATAATCCAGAACAGCTAGCCCTTGAGTAAGCATAAACTGCACTTCCATCATATTTCCATTTGGTTTATGAATATTTCACACACCTGCAGTCTCAAAAGCATATAATTGCAAAACCCCACTCAGACAGGGACTGAATAAACACTGTTGCTGATTCTTAATGAGCCATTAATCAGATGTTTAACTACAGGTAATTCCCTTGAGTCCCGGTGTCCCAAGAAAAATCTGTATTCCCTCTAAGTCATAGGGAAGCAGATGACTTATGAACAGGAAATTGTGAGCTCCAGACTGAGTGAACAACATTGGCTTCCCATGGCAACTCCTAATGGGGAAAGGTAATATTTTTTAGTTTTGTTCGGGAGTCTAAGCCTCACTGTCATAAGCCATGGGCTCAAAAGTCATATGAGGACTTTGGAGGAGCTAAAGATTTTTGTTTCAGTTGTTGAAGGGCACGTTTTGGCAAGAGCTGGGAAGATGCTCTGATTGTCTGCAGTCAGTCAGCATTACCTGCTCTTCATGGATGGGAGTAAGACTGAGATCCTTCATGCAGTGTGAAGTCCTCCTCTAGAATTCACTGTAAAATGAGGGTGTATGTTCCAGCTGCATTTTAACAACGGTTGGATAATTTTATGGCCATTTGTTTGTAGCTTTGCATGGTAAATTAAGGATAATGAAATAATATATTTCAGAGTGTACAACACACTCTGTAGGGGTTAGGAAGGAAATTTCTTCCACCAGCAATATTGTATTGTTGCCTGGGTCAAGCTGGAGTGAAATGGACATTTCTTTCATGGGAATCCCAGTGCTATATTTTGAGCATGAGATGATGTACTGGAAGTTCTTTGCTCAGAGACACTTCAGTCTGCCACTAGAACAGATCAATGTGTTTGAGTTTGGGAAAAAAAGGGGAAAAAAAAGATAAAAGAAAATTAGAAGAAAAAAAAGAAGCTTTTCCTAATTTCTAAACTCATGCCAAAATGTGGCTGGTTTCATTTGCAATTTCACTGGCACTAAAATGTCATATTGTGCTGAGACGGCTAGGTGAGTTACTGATGTTCACAATATATCTGCTGTAAACAACATTTCATAAAGGACACAACTGTTTTAAGAGCTTATCCTGGTCTCGTTATAACAAAAACAGTCGCACATTTTCATATTAGCCAACCGGTGAGTGTAGTTGGTTTTCCTCTGAAGAGCATGCACAGGGAGATGAAGCCAGCCTACACATGTTAGATACTAGAAGAACTCCAGGTTATTAACTATGGAGAACAAAAGGTTTTAGACAATCTCTCCATCTGTTTCTCCCTCCTGTGCCAGAGACTCAGGGCAGCAAACCGTATCTTCACTGAGATTTTCCAGGTGGAAAATGTGCATACAAGAAGCGTGGGCATCAGCTCCTATATCTCTTTCCCAAAGCGTAATCTTCTTCCATCACAACTGAAGGAGCCACATCCCAACAGCAAATATCCATAAAGCTGACAGCTGGAGTCTCATTCTTGTTTTTACTCCCTAGATGTAATTTCCTTATAAGATGCTCAGTTTAGCAGAGTAGTTTATAGTAACTTATTAATTAAATACTTATTGACACTCCATGCCTGCCTTTTGCGGGGGTGTACAAGGGACAGCTTGAAGGAAGAATGGAAGTCCTTGTGCTTGCCTTCTTGCAGAGGGACCCTATATAGCTGCACTCCCACCTGTATTGCCCTCTTCCTCAGAGACCTATGTAGAGATTGGACTGGAGGAGGCAATAGGATGATTTTGGGCAGCCAGGCACTGCGTTACTGTACAGCTATGTCCCAAAGTTCTCACAAACCTGGAAAAGAATAGATGGAGAGGATGCACGGGACTTCCTACAAGTAAAGTACTCAGCAGCCACCAGCAGAGCTGCTCTAGCAAGCACATCCCACCAGTGTGTGTGCTAAAGAATGTCCATGTGATACAAATAAGAAAAGAAAAAAATTTTGCATTGAGGGTGGTGAAACCCTGGCCCAGGTTGCCCAGAGAGGTGGTGGATGAACTATCTCTGGAGACATCCCAGGCCTGGCTGGATGGGGCTCTGAGCAACGTGAGCTGGTGAAGATGTCCCTGCTCATGGAAGGGGTTGGACTGGATGAGCATTGAACGTCCCTTCCAACCCGAACTATTCTGTGATTCACTGATTCTGTGAAATATAAATTTGAAACTGCTTTGTTCCCAGTGGCAGCTGGTTCTGGAAGAAAAGAAACCACAGTGGGCACTGCAGTTGAGAGGGAAACCCACTCCCACAGCTGAGCATGGTGTTGCTTTCTGCCACATGGCAGTTCAGCCAGGAAGGATGCTCCTCAGCCCACAGTCCTGCTGCCTCCCTCACCATGGCCCTACCCAACACCCCTTGGTCTTCACTGCCTCCTTCACTGGGGACACGGAGACACAGCACACGCAACCGGGCGTTAGGGACTGAAATGATGCTTCTAAAAAAAGGTGTGAGATCGTAGCAGAAATAAAAAAGAGCAGTCAAAAATAACATCGCACACAACATGTCTTGAGCTTCAAATTATTGGTCCCTGCTGCATCCTGGGTGCTGCCAGTAATTTTTTCAGACCTGTTTGGAGGACATAACTGAGTGTCTTTCACCTGTAGCTCTGCAGTCCCATAAAAAGAGCTGCTTCTTGGAGACTTTGATTGCATGTAATTATTTTTTTCACTCCTAAATTGCAGGTTCGGGAATCCCTCAGCTACTGTGCCTGAGACTTGAGGAGAGTTATCTAAATTCTAATATCAAGTTATAGACACGTGATAAGATCTAAAGCCACCTTAATGTACAATGAGTATAATGTTTAACACATAACCAAGAAATATACCTAGCACTGTTAGATCAAACGTAAAAAAAATAAGTTACAGACTACTGAAATCATAGCAATTCAACACCTTGTAATTGCAATACAGAGCAAGAGAAACTGATATTTTAGCCCTGATTTTCAAAGCATCTCCAAAGCTCCGTATATCATTACTGAGGCTTTTTGCCTGCATGCTTATTTTGGACATCTATTTATTTTTTCCCCCAAAACACAGATGTTTACCCTCTATTGTATTCGTATGAACAGAGCAGCCAGAGAAGTATTCAGCTGCTTTGTGCATGCAAGTGCAACCATTTTGTATATAAGGAAAGGAAAAACCAGCCCCATAACGGAGGAAAATGTCAGTTGAAGTATAAGGGGAAAAAAAAAGAAGAATGTGTGTGAACACGCATTCAGTGAAAAACACCCGGTCTCTGAGATTTTGGCCCTTTAGCATAAGATTGATGCGGAAGTTTTCAGTTTTGACATTCTGTTGGACTCATCAGAGATGTTCGCGTCTTTGCAAGGAAGGAGAGAAGGTGTCTGGCTCCGCAGGCAGCAAAGCAAAGCAGCAGAGACTTGCGCAAGGCTGATGGGTCTTCCTTACAGTACAACCGTTTGGGATTTCAATGCATAAGACTTTTTGTTGGTCATATGTTCCCTTTTCCCTCAAATGCCTCTGTGCTACATTTGATCACTTTTTGATCCAGCTCCAAATGATGCTCATTTGCCTTTAATTTCAACTGTGTTCTGAGATGAGCAGGGATCTCTCAAATACTTGAGGAATACTCATGAAGGTGAATAGATGAGAGTGTAGGCTGCTGTGCACATACAACCGGGTGAAGAAGGGCAAATGTTTGCACTACATATAGCACAGGGATTTAAGTAGCAGTGTTTGATTTTGAACTCATTTTAAAATAACAGAATTGGAGAATTTGGAGTGTCACCAAGGGCTGAGCCTGCCTACAGAAATCAGGTCCAGCAAACCTCAGGTTCCCACGAAGGCAAACTCTGGGCATTGCTTACACAGACGCAGAAGTGAACAGAATCAAGGCCTTTGTGTTCGGTAATTTTGACACACTAATGTATTCAGCTCTCAATCACCTAAGCATCAAAGCAATTAAGCATAGGTTTTCTGTAGTGCATCTTAATTGTGCAGTCTTTGCTGCAGATGACAGATGATCAAGCTCACGTGGCAACGCAGAGCACATGACAGGGTGTCCATCCCCAACCTGGCTATGGCCTCTTGGCTCAGAGCTCTTCTGTTTTACAGAGACAGTGGTTGATACTCAGGGACATGCACCCTTGATCTGTTTCTCATTCAGTGTCTTTGATACCATTATTGGTACTGTTTGACCTTGAAACACTCTTTATTTTTTATTTTTACGTAGATTAGGAAGAAAGCTTCTTGGAGGACTTAAAAGGCTGTATACTAAAGATGATTTCTGCAACCTGATATGGATTACCATAGTTAGTCGGTGTGAGCGTGGCAGCTTTCCAACTGCTCTGCCAGGAATGATCTAAAAGCTTTTCTTTTATTGTGTCTTGAGGTGACAGCCTGGCTTTTAAAAGCTTTCAGAATTCTAATTCTTTTCTCCGGTTTGTTGGCAGGGGGAGTCCAGCACCGCTACATGTGATGTCCAATATCGCTGATAACCTACAAACGATGCGTTTGGGATCTCTGATTGTGCATGTCCAATCACTTAGTTAATTGAGAACACAGAGAGCTGCAGCTCATGGCATCCCGATTATCTCTCTTATCTCTTATTCCTCTGGCATCTTTCCAGGCATATTGTTTAGGGCTCATGGCACTTTCCCTTCTTCATGGAATGTATGCATTTGCTGGGCCAGATCTGTAGTTAGCAAGAGCAGCAGAATGTAAAGGGCAGTCTCTTGAGTCTTGTTATCTTCTTATGCACAGTAATAGCACAGTCTGCATGCCATTCATGATTTTTATTTAATAGAGTTTCCTGGTGTGTATTTTAGGATTCATTTAAAAATACATCAGTGATGAGCAGGGTAGGAAGATGAAACTGAGCCAAAAATTCTCTCTAAAAACAGACCAATAACTATCTTCTCCTGCCTGCAGCTGACATTTAGGAGTATTCTTCTTAAATCACTTAGAGTGATTTTTAAAAATCACTTCCAAAATAAGGAGTCTGAGGGAGGGACTATTGAGTGGATCACCTGATGCCAACATGAATTGGGTGAAGAAAAAGAGTCCTAAGTTAATGTTGAAGTAATATTGATTAGTGATTAGAGTGAAACTGAAATTGCAGATTCTGTGTGGAGTATCTCAGTATCGCTTACGGCACTGTTTTAATGATGAAAAATCCAGGTTACTTTATATAACGCACATTTCTTCCTTAGGATTTTAACTGGGTCTTTACAGTAGAGCTTGTCACTGTGGCACTTGGCCAGCGCTCGGGCCACATCTGGGGCAGGTGGCCCCAGATTTTCCACCTTATGTCCTTGTTTGGCAGGTCCAAGTTCTTCCAGGACACCTGCAGCAAAGGTCGGGACAGACCTGTTTCTCCCAGTCTCAAATAAATTCTTTATCCAAGAGACTATTCTTTATCCTTCTGTACTGTCTGGAAATGATAAATTATTGCTCTAGATAACAAATACTTTCCTCTTAACTCTCCCCACCGCTTACCCCTTGTTCATAGTACTGTCCTGCCGAGCTTCAGTAGTTGGGTTAAAGCCTGTGCAAAAAGCCAGGACATAGTGAAATGTCAGCGTTCAAAACCAGTCCAAAATGTCTGGATTGCTGATAGAGACATGCTGCACACTCATCCATCTCCCTCCTGAAATCAATAAGTGCTCTCAGCTCACTGTACAAGGGGTCCCAGCAGAGCCTTCACTATAAGTTTTCTGCTCTCATCTTTGGTGAGGTGACCACCGAGCCCAGCACGGAAGACATTGAAAACGCCGTGAAAATTTAAAACAAAGAAAGATCAAGCCCTGAAGCCTCTTGCTTTTCCAAATCATGAGAGCTGTGACCAAATGCAGACAGAGGTAGTTTACTTAATTAAAATTAAGCCTTCTTTCCCATTTCCCTTCTTTTCCTTTTCCAGCAGCACCCCATTTAATGCCTGTGGCAAGATTCATCAGCTCGAGGCTGGTTTTTTATGAGATTTGACAAAGATCATTCAGGAGTCAATATTTTGCCAAAAGCAAAGTCTAGTGACTTGCATACAATTTACTCCTTTTCTTTTATTTCTTCCCCCACCGTCCCTTTTCATTGGGGTTTCGAATTACTGACAGCAGAGCAAATGAAGTATGCCCATGAAGCATGAAGGCTTCAGTTTTGTGCCTGCCTTTACTCCCTGCTCAGCTTCATTTTGCATGAGTTCTGAATAACAGCAGGAGCGCTGAGAAGCCATTGTGTCTTTATGTGCAAAACATACAGCTCTCCACTTAATTCCTTGAGGTTTCGTTATTATTTGATGAGGTAGGCAACAGCGGTTCTGGCAGGACAAAACGAATTTGTTTAAAGGAGTAGGGTGGGGAATGAGCAAAGGAAATGAGGTTCGCAGATACCTTTAGCTTCCTTCAAATAACCTAGTCTGAACAAAAAGAGGTGGATTTTGATACAAATAAGTTTTTACCTTTGTGGATGGACCTTATGTAGAAACTAGGCATAAAAATCCACTCAGCAGCTAGATCCCTTCCTAAACATGTCTGTCCTTCCGCCCGTAAAACTATGGCTCTAGCTTTGTACTAATGTAGCCAAAGAGCGGATATATTTCGGGTCCTAAATCGCAAGATCATGTGCAGCAATGGCTGTGTGCTGGCAGGTGCGTGCAGAAATGCCACAAGTCATATTTTTTTATAAAGTTCTTTCTGACCTTTTGCAAGGAAAATTATACTGAAGATTTTTGGGTTGGTTTGTCTGTTTAGCTCACGAGTACTAGTGAGGCATTGTAAGCAGGGCAGGTGCAAAGGGTGCTGAGAGGAGCAGGGTGCTGGAGCCATGCAATATCACAGTTTACCTGTGAACCCTTCCAGAAGGGAATAAATCCAGTCCAGTCTCCCTGAAAGTAAAGAGCTGCCTTATGAATGAGCTAATGCTCTCCTGGTCATATGAAACATGCCTCTATCAATGTTAGAGAAAAGGTTGTTATGAGGAAGTATTTCCTAGGACTCAAGCAGGCTAGTTAGTTCATAATCATTTTGAGTTAAATAATTCAAAAGCTGATGCAAAAGTAAATGAGTAAGTAGTCTAAATGACATGGTTTTATGGCAAGCTTTATCAAAGAAACCTAATTTTCACTCTCTGATTATATTACATGTCTGGTTGACAAAAACGATTGTATAAATTTAGTGCATTTAGACTTCCGTAAGGTGTTGACTTGGCACTGAATAGCATGCTGATTAAACATTAGCACTATTCAGCGATGTTAGAATATACGTTAAATGGATTACAAAGTGCCTGACAGAGCTCAACAAGTAGCTGTGGATGGAGAATCAGGACTGAATGGACCTGTGGTTTCTGGGGTACTGTAAGGTTAAGGATAAATACCAAAGCTCTCCTTTGTTTGCATCAGTGCTCTGTAGTAAAACACATGATGAAAAATTTTTGCAAAGCACAAAGATCAAGAGCATGGTATGCAGTGAAAAATTAAGGAGACTGGCACCGGGGAAGCTGAATCTTTTGTTAAAGAGGAGAAGGAATCCATCAAAATGCATGTTAGCGTGTGCAAGGGCACAGCCCTGCGCGCTGGAGTGCAGGTAGAGCTCATGGGATGAAGGGCGCAGTGCTCCTAAAAGCCTCCGCACATCGATCCCACTGCGATGGCCTGACAAAAGGAATTTATGTGGCCTTTAAATATATAAACAAGGGAGCAGTGAATAACAGGAAAAAGAGGTAATTTTATTTTTATGGGCAGCATCACTAAAACCAGGTCTCAAATAGCAAAATGTTGTGTTGAAACTTTGAAAGGGTATGGAAAAGTTGGAGAATGGGTGGGAAGGAACGGCTAAAATTATTTGAGGGTCTAAGAAAATGTTTTACAGTAAGAGACCTGGAAGGCTTGGTGTGTTTCATTGACCAAAAAAAGGTCTGAGGTGATTTTTTTGTGCCTTAATCTGTTTCTGGGAAGAAAATACTCTGTTCTAAAAGGAGAGAAAAGTGAGAGTAGAGCCTGTATCTGCAAGTTGAACCACATGTCATCAAATGATGTGTGGAGTTTGGGTGGGGTTCTTTTTTTTTCTTTTATCTGGGAGGTGACTTTAATCATTCGAGCAAATTATCAAGAGAACAAAAGAGGATTTTCTGCTTTCTGATGGCACCAGAGTAAGACTTTCTGCTCTTCTCCACTATTGACTTCTCTGGGCTTATAGCTCTGTTCGATTACAAATAGCTGGCTAAACTACAATGAGTTGTTATAAGGTCAAATGAAGATCTAATGAGCCCTCCTGGCCTTCAACTTGATGAAACTAGAACTGCACGCGAGCACACTGATATTAAAAATATCTGTTTTCGAAAAGAAAAACTCTACCAGTGTTATTAGCTCCCTTGTGTGTGACAGTTGTCGCTCATACATTTTTAATGTTTTAATCTGGAAAGCTCATTGACATTTTGTTTTGAAACACACGGCGCTGCTCAGCAATGGAGTACATTTGTTCCTGGGGGTGCACCATCTGGGGCAGGGAGAGCGACAGGGCTGCCCAGGCACGGAGTCTTGCAGGTTGTCTTCGGGTGCCTGAACTGCTCCGCTGCCATCAACACAGTTTATGCTGGAGTAATGTTGAGGACATCTCGGGCTGCTCCGGAACAGCTGGGGCTCAGCTCTCTGCTCGGCAGTAGCAGCAGTGACAGGTAAAGCTGTGATCGAAGGAAGAGATTTATGACGCAACCCCGGCTTCAGCATCAAACTTTAAAGAGTTAGAGGCAAAAGGAATAACTACAGTTATGAAAAATGTCAAGAAGTGTTTGCCTTTAAGGAGCAGTGGATGAATTCACCACGGCTTGGCCCAGCTGTGTTTACTGTCTTACCCAGGCTGTAGGGCTCCATGTCTGATGCTAAAGCAGTCACCTTGTGCTGAGTCTGCACAGGAGCGAACATCTCCCTGCTCTTCAGCTGTTAACCGCCCTGAACATCACCGCTCTTTGTCAAAAATCACCCATTTGGATACTCATTCTGCAGTGTTCTTGCTTCCAAAGCCTTGCATCTGAGGTCCCCCTCAGGCGCAGACCTAGCAAAGTTTAGGCTTAGATTGTCTCAACTACGGCCTCAGTGTAGGATATTCTTTATAGATTTCTCCTCATAGTGTTACCGTAATGACTTACCCATTTCTAGCAACTAAACCTCAAATGCATCCGCATGTCACGTAGCTGGCAGTGATCTCAGGGACCTTGGTTACTACGATTACGGGCAGCAGTTGCAACGTGCTCCAAAGCCAGTGTCTCTGAGTGGGAAGGAGGGAGTGTTGCATGGGAGCCTTTAAATTCCAAAGTGAAACCATAATTAGCTGTAATCGTACCCAGAGTAACTTCACTGCTATAATTCTCAGCAGGAAAACAATTACACTATAGCAGTATAACCAGACAGACATGCAGTAAATACAAAACATCCTTTGGAAATATATGCTCCATGTTCTAAATACATTTAGAATTAAGGCAAACAATTCTTTTCTAATTGGGATTCAAGACAGACATGCCGAGCAGTTTGTTGTTTGCTATTTTTTCCCCCTCCTGCTTCTACTTTTTTTGGTGTAGCACTCATATAAGGGTGCTGTGTTAGTTCAAATGTTAACGGCACGTTCAGGCTATCGTGGGAGGAATGGCAGGGAAGACCTGACCCTTGCGCTCGGTTTGTAACTCTCCCCATTGCAGCTGGTTGCTTCTGTCCTTCTGAGATGAAGGTGGGTGTGAAGAAGGGGTTCGGGTGGGATTGTGGCACCGGAGAGGACCCCAGGATTCCTGAACCACAAAGCCAGCGCTGCTGCTGCTCGTGTTTAAGGGATGCAGCAGCTCTGCTGAGCTGACTGAATCCCCTCCGTGTGCGCTGGGCGCTAGGGGGGAACAGAGGACTGCAGAGCGTGTGGGTCCGACACTCCTTGTGAAAACTGCAGATCTTCGGGGTCTGTCTGCCTGAAATCCTGCTGCTTCTGCTGCAGCAGAACCTGGGGGAGCAGCCACATACAGCAAGAGCAGGACCCACGGCTTTTTTTCCTCGTACCTTTGTTTGGCAGAGAAGACCCAGGGCTGACACTTGGGCCATGTTGCAATCCTTTCCTCCATTCTGTGTTTGGCAGATGGTCCTTTTGAGTGACAAGATGTTGATTTGCCAGGGGTTATTTTGAATTACTGGGCTTGAAATGTGGTTCTGAGCTCTGTTCAGAGAGCCTAGAACATATGTAAGTGCAATTTTTTAGGAGCTTGACGCATCTTTTGGGGAGTTTTATGCAGACATGTCCCTAAGCTGCTCCAGGAAGGAAAATTCAGTTATTTGCTGCTGCCTTGACCAGCCCCTATTGGAGAAGGGGAACAAGACAGGCTGGGAGAGCTTAGATTCTATGATACCATCTCTCTGGTAGTTCAACAGGAGGAGATAGAGAGGAAAAGGAAAAATAAAGAGCAAGGCTCTGAAGAAATGTATTTGAAAATCTACAGAGTATCTTGTTTACAGATATTTTTAAATCGTTCTCTTGTAATACATTCAATGTGATGATTTTATAAACCCACAGAAAAATTTGCATTATCCACTGAATACTTGAGATGTGTTTCTATGAACATACGGGCTTACCTGGTTTTATCAGTCAGGGTGTTGCATTGCCTGATTCTGCTCATGACAGTTAAGGTTATTGGTAGATGCTCTGGTATCTCCTGTAAGTGTTCATCCTATTAATATTTCCATTGGTGTTAGTGGACATTTTAGCATTGTCTCTAATAAGAGTGTCTAAGTTATAGAATTTAAGGACTATAGGGTGAGATAGGGTTAAGAAGGGTGAGTACCAGTATCCGTCACAAATGGAAGTATTGCCCAAGGCAGAAAATCAGGACAATGCCTTTCTTCAAAGACAGAAATAACCAAAATTTCACATTTTGGAAAAGAAAGAAAAAAAAAAATAGATGGAAGGAATAAAAGAGAGATCTTGCAGAGATCACAAAGCCAAACCTTGCAGCTCTTTACTGCAGCTCTCAGAAGTTTGGAAGTGCAGCCCATAACAATGAAATGTATGGCTTGGGGGGAAGAGCTAAATCAGGCTCCCAGCACAGACCAAAGCTTGTTCTACGTATGTGTTTGTCACTGCAAGTAATGGCTGCGAAGCAAACAAAGGGGATACAGCTGCACAATCACTAAGCTACTTTGGCCTTGGATCTGGAAACTTATGTGGCAAACACATGGTTAAGTTTCTCTTCTCTGTGCTAGCAAGTTATAAACCTGAGTTTCTCATAGATATGCCCTTTTTCTGTGCTCGTGTCTTCATGTGTGTGAGTAGGAGAGATGGGTTGAGGACGGAGCTTTAAATTTATATTAATCAAATTTCCCTTCATGTTTTCAGTGAAAACACTAGTTTGTATGTACCATAACAAGAGCTTGCAATAATACAATCACTTTGTGTATGTGTAAAGTACAGATATATGTATACACACAGGTATGCATGCCATAAATATAAACATACTTCTGCTACACCTCTCTAGAGCTTTTCGTCTGAAGAGAGCATGAATTTTCTTGTGTGTTTGTCTTCTTTGCACTGATTTGATTTGCCTAGAGTAACAGCAAGACACAACACATGTGCTATGGAGGAAAACAAGCAATTGTCTTTATGTTTTGCCTCTATATATACCACTAGCTTCACACAAAGCATGACTCACTAGCAGCAGGTGTCCTGCTGTTATGTTAGGCAGATTAGTAATGATAGGGAGGGGGCTGCTCTCCCTATATGGCATCCCCGAGGGAGGCTAAAAATAGTTGAGATACTTCCAGCAAAGTAAAAGTGTTTGTGGGCTTTGAACGAAGTCTGCTTCTGAAGGTAAGAATCAGAGCTGATCTGTTTAATCTGCCATTCCTTCTTTTTTAGCTCCTTTCTTTTTTCTGTCAGAAGCTTGTCTTGGCAGTTGATCGGCAAATGTTATCTGGCACAAAGCTGGGAGTTTGGAATTATAAATAGTTGCTTTCAGTGTTTGTGGAAACAGGGTGGGGATTGACCAGTTAAAGGAAATCAGCGTAACAGAGAGTGTGTGCAGCAGAGACAACAGAGGAATGTGTCTCAGCTAGAAATAGCTGCCTTTTTTTTTTCTCTTGCAGTTGTTAGAGGATCTGAAGGGCATATGAGCAATCACAGCATGTGACTGTGCTCTGAGTAGCAGGGAAGCTATTGCTGGTAGTTACACCCACCATGATACAAGTCCAGTAAGCAAAGTTGCCTGCAAAGTTATTGTAGCAGCAGCACATGAAAACAGAGGAACTGTTGGTGTTTCCAAGACTTGCAAATCAAGGTGCTGTGTTTACTCCATGGAAGCGTAGCTGAGACTTTCCAGCCTTGCTGGTAAACGCCTGTATATCTATATACTCAGACACATTGAAATGTGGACTGCTGCCTAAAAGAAAAAATACTGTTTCAGAGGAAAATTGTGGAGGATAATTTTATATATATATATATATATATGTCTGTATGTGTCTGCATCCACATCTGCATGTATGCAGGGAGACTGTGAGTTGCTGGATTGCAGAAAAGCCCTACAAGCCTTGTATTGAGCCACCACCTACCTGGCTTCACGCAGCACAAAGATGGAGATGTAAGGGCTGAGTCTCACTTCTGAAAAATGAGATACAAGGGCTGCTCGTTACACCAGAATAACCTCATGGGCTATGATGGATTTCCTTTGATTTTTCGAGTGACATCACTGATATTGATAACAAGTGACTTGTGTATTGTGGAAACAGGATAAAAATCCAACAGCCCAGCACGGGGCGTCTCTGAGCATGGTGATGTGTGTTGTACACCCAGGTGAGCATGAGTGGACACCCTCCAGGATGCAGATGTCCCCAGTTCTGAGCCCCGGTAGATAAGGATTTACAGCACGTCTCCTTCTCTGTCCTTATTTAAGGCTGGTTTTGGCAAATGAGTTCCCAAGGGGTGAGTGCATCCAGGGTCCCAACTACGGTGCTGTGGGGATGGAGATGGTGCAACTGTGACCATGGTGGGGCTCCCACTGCCTGAGCTCCTGTGGTGGGTGTTGAGCACCCAGCATTGATGTACCTTGGGACACCTGGGCTGGTGCTGGAACTGGTACCAAGTCCCAGCTGGGTCAGTAACTCCCTGGACTGGTACAAGGGAAGGGAGGAGACCAGCAAACAGGAGAAGCAATTTAATTTTAGCTCCCTGATGTTGGGCCAGCTTCTGCTAACATCAGCATCAATGGCAAAGACGGCGTTAATTTGAGTGGGAAAAGGACTGAACCCAAATTAATATATGCTGGCCTGTGTAATTATCTTTATTGGCTGATAGGGAAGGAAGACCTTATTCACTCAATGCATTTCTATGGCTGCCTGGCTGCGCTCCAGTGGTGCACCAGCCTGCAAGCAGACCGGCTGGGAGAGGGGGACGGGAGTGCTGCATCCGTTCACGAGGGGCTGTAATTTGCTGCCATCCCCAAATGATTAAATCCTGCTCGTTTCAAACTGACAGGTAATGGAGTAACACCCACAAATATGGTGGGTAGGATTTAGCTCCAGGTGCTTGTGGGAAAACTCTTCTTATCAAGCCCAAAGCTCAAAATCCTGATCCCTGTGAATGGCCACAGAGGAGAGCATGCAGATTTTAGTCAGTGTTAAACATTGCATTTCTAGACTAGCAAAAAGAGCAAAAAGTTGAGAAAATGGCTATATGCTTGTAAGCACAAGAAGACAAGGCAGCTAAGTGCTAGGGATGGACATAAACTGAAGAGGAATCCTATTTGGCAGCACAGAGAATCTGCTGGGGTTGGCAGTCTGAAAGCTGCTCCAAGATAATTGTTTTCTTCTCCAATAAACCAATGTATTGATTAGGGTAAGCAGGAAGGATCAGTCCCGATGGAGCTCTGCAGGGCATTTTACCACACTGCTTAGTTCAAATGGTTGCAGTTGATATTAATGTGTTTTCCTCTGCAGAGCAAACTGGATATGACAGAAGACAATGTAATTTAGGGTTTCTTCCTCTTTCTGAAAATGAATTGCTACATGTGATTTCATATGCTCACACTTGCATATTTATGGGAGACCCAAAATCTAATTTTCATTGTGCCGGCTCCTGTTTAGCACAGACCTAATTTTGCAAATTTAAAATAAATTCTCTTGACAAAATAATATTATGGCATGTTGAAACAAAGCAGACATTTTAATAGAAGCACTCTGAGTAATCACTTCTTCCTGAAAGCACACGTCAAAGTTACCTTTGTGATAATTAAATGACCAATTAAAGTAAGCAACGTAGGCCCAAGATGGCATAGAAATGTAGAGTTGTTCTTGACCCTTGTGTTGGCTCTCCGGTGCTCTTGGATCTCCCTATTTGCTATGAGAGGGTGCACAAATTATTTGCAGTTGAGCAGACACTCCAGATTGTTTTCTTCTGTTAATAGTAGTTAGTGACAAGGACACCAAGGTGCAAACCACGCCAGGCAAGCTCATAGGAAGGAGGCCACCACGCTGGATGCTGTCGGTAATCTCGCTGCAAAGATTACAGCGATTCTTTGGGCTAGTCTGCTTTAGCTGGCCATCTGCTTTACATTCCCTGGTGGTACTTCGGCTTGGATCTCCGGTTTGTTTGTCATTTCAGTCTCCCACTTTATTATTTCCAGAGCCAAGTGAATCGCTGCCAATGCAATGAGATTGCATTGTGAGCTTTGCGACATGGTATACTTTTTTTTTTTATCTTGGAGCCTCAGCTCCTGGAATTAATTGATTATGTTGGAATCCCAGCATTCACTTGAAAAAAAGAAAAATGAAAAAAAGAGTGGATCTCCGCTCCTCACAAACTAAGGAAAAATCTTGGGGTGATGAAATAATAATCCCTGCAGATTTAGTAATCGCAAGCCAAATAAAAAGAGGCTTCTTTTTTTCCCCAACATTCGACTGTTTTACAGAGAATCATCCTATTTCTGAGTCTCTCACTCACAGTTTTTGAGTGCTGGGTGCTGGCAAACCTGAGCAGCAGCTGTTCATTTCTAAAGGCAGCGAAAACAAGAAACGTCATCTCTAACAGGAAAAGTTACTCTCTTTTTGCCTGTGCCACCTTTCCCTCTGCCCCTGCATCACACTCCTGCCTGTGCTCGCACAGCACTGGGAACCCGTTGCTTGAAGAACAGCTCATGTCCCAGTAAGTCCCAGTGAGAAACGGGAGGACAAGAGTTTGTGTGAACCAGAACCCTGACTCCCTATAGGTCAGGAGCAGCAGCTGCTGCTGTCACTGACCCCATAGCTCTGAACAATCTCAGCTATTGCAGTATGGCATTTGTGTGTTTGTGGCACATCTGAAATGTCATTAGGGCTTGTGCAGTTCTGGGGTGGAGACTGTCACTCTTTCCCCAGCTTGGGGATATATTTGGGATGCAATTACTAGAGCTGGGAAAGGTCCATCATTTATATTTCAGCTTGCCTACGATATTATTTTCTTACTTTTATTTTTCTGTGGGAAAAGAGGTGATACTTAGGACTGACTTTTAAAAAATATGTTTGTTGGTCTGGATTTTTCATCACTCTGATCTGGGGCCTTAGGGAAACATATTTGCTTTTATTGCCTTTTTTTTTCCGGTAACTAAATGGAATGAGCACTCCCCAGCATCGCTGGCCAACTGGATCCAGTGCAGAGTGCAAATCAGTGCAAACGAAGGACAACAACTGTCATGAATTAGGAGCAGGAAAGTTTTAAAAATAAAAAGAATAACAAAAGAGAAAATGAAGAGCCATATGTCAAATTTGTTTCTGGCCTGGTTGATGAAATTTATGGTGCTTGATACTTCCCAGTTTTGCTGATATGCTTTTATTTTCTTTTGTTCTGTCAAGTTTCCCTGGTACTTTTACTTTTTTATAGCTGGATATGAGATGAAATTTCTGAAATACAGAAATATCCATATAACCTACAGCATGAAGGAGGAGTGCGTGTATAGAGACACCTGGATAAGGCAGGACCTTCGCGCACTTTCCATGTGCTGTTCAAAAGCACTTGTCTTTTGCAGGCTTTTTAGATGGGCAGGAACAAAAACTTCACCAGGCCTTAAAACTGTGTGATATTGACATGGAAGAAAGAAACTTCTTGTTAGTTGATCAGATTTCTACTTCATTTAATTTTAACTGGTGCTGTTTTAGTGATGCTGAGGTTCAGTGGCACAGTAGCAACTCAAGTGAATCACAAAGTGAAAGACCTCAACCTTGATAAACTTTCTGTAAAAATCCATTTTCTATTCTGTCAATGATTAACTTCATAGTGTAGTAGTAAGAACTCGAATTGACAGAAGCAATCGCTCTGATTTGTGTATCCATACTTCTGTATTAGTTGTTTCAGGGTTCATCAGTGATCATTCCTCTTCCTCAGAAAAATCCCAAGTCCTTAATTTGGAGAGAGGGAAGGAGATATAAAAGAGGATAACATCTTCAGCTTAGGTTTTGGGTTTTTTGACTGTATGCCCTGCTTACTGATTTTACAGACCTCTGGTAAACCAAAACCTGGCACTTAATTGGAATCTTAAGGAAAGTGAGGGGCCTGAGTACAGGGAGAAGAGGGAAGAGCAGCAAGTGAGTATGTGATGGACAAGACCTGTCCTGGCAAACAGCAATCACTAGCTACTGAATTTATGGCAAATTCTTTCAGTTTTCTACCTTGAGCCTTAGCTCCAGAATAAAACATGGAAGGAAAGTATTCATTGCCATCTGGTAAAAACAAAACATTTGCATATGGTAGCAAAACAACCAATTTATTAAGGTAGAAAAAAAAACATTTCCACTGATGCCATCTCCAACACATGAAACTCAAAGGTAAAATGAACCATGTTGCTTCTGAAGCCTTTGTACCACACCCTGAGTAGCTGAGTGCCAGCTGCCTTGGTGATGCTTTGCAGATTCAGGGACCAGCTAGACTTAGGGGCTGGGATGCTGAGGGTATTTCAGTGCAGGCAGAAGCAGGATTAGATGAACAGTAAACCTTGCTTCCCTGATTTTTTTTTAATGGATCCTTTGGGAAAACTGCACTGGCTTAGCTTAACCCTCCCAAGAGCAGCAGGGAAGGGTGGCCTTGGAAGTGTCCTTCTCTGCCAGCCATGCCCCGGTCGGGTCAGGTCCTGGGGGGTGTAACGTGGAGTGTGTGTGCTCTACATGGTGGCTGCTGCAGCCTGTTTGCTCCCAGGCCATCCGCTTCTCCCAGCCCCTGGCCATCTCCTTGGAGAGAGAGGCCACTTGGCTGCTGGCCCCAGCTTCTTACGGTAGGGAGAGGGATGGGGTGGAAAAGGAAGAGAAAATAAAAAAAGAGGAAGAGAGGAGAAATGTGCGGGGAGAATGGGGGAGGCGGTGGGAAGAGGGGGCCAGGAAGAAAGGGAGGGAATGGCGAGAAGAGAATTGCGGAAACGGGAGAAAAGTGGGGCGAAAAGGGCGGAAAATGGTAAAAGTGGGGTGGAAAAACAAAAAGAAATGAAAGTGGGGAAAGAGGGAGGAGGAGAAGAGGGGAAAAAAAAGCCGTTTGAGGAGCGCAGGGGCGCTCCTGCCGCGTGCAGCCGCTGCCGGTGGCTGCGCGGCCGGTGCCGGCGGAGAAGCGGGCGGGGCGGGGCGGGAGCAGCCGGGTCCGGGCCCGCCCCCGCCCCGCTGCTCCCCCCGCCGGGGCCGGGGTGCCGCGGCCGCGTGTCGGGGGCGGCGCGGCTCTGCGCCGCGGCGTGAGGCAGCGCCGCGCCCCCGCTGCCGGAGGAGCCGCTCCGCCGCCGGCCCCGCGCTCCCGCCCCCGGCCGCGGCGGCCCCGGCGGCATGATCTCCTGAGGAGGGGCCGAGCCTGCCCGCGCCCCTCGCCCGCCCCGCCGCCCAGGTGAGTGCCACGCCGAGCCGATGCACCGTGGAGATGCCCGGGCGGCTCTGCCCTGCCCAGTCCCGCTCTCGGACTTGGCGGAGTTTCGGGGTCTGCCCCGGAGCTGCCCTTCGTGGGAAACCGCCGCCTTTCGGGTACCCCCTCTCGCCGCCCCGGGTACGGGTCGTCATGCCCCCGGGCATCCCTTTCTCGCAGCGCGGTGACTCCGTATTTGCATTCCCGGTGGGAAAAGTGGCTCTTTGCAGCGGGAGGATGCAGCCGGGCCCTCTGGAAGGCTCGGCCGAGCTTTGCCCGGGGGCGTGTGCTGTGTCGGGGGGTGGATAGCGAGGCTCCCGTGGGCGTGCGGTCGCGGCCGTGGGGAAGGGACTTTGGGAAGTGACCCGCCGGGGCTCGGGCTCCGCGCGGCCGCCGCGCAGGTGCTGCCACTGCCGAGGATGCGCGGCAGGAGGGAGCTGGTGGGCTGAATGTTAAAAACGTGCGGGTGCTGCGGGGAGTGGAATTCAGCAGCACCTCGGGAGCGGCAGGTGAAAACAGGTAGAAATCTGGCTGAATCGGGGATCAGCTGTGGGAGAGTCCGGCTGGGTTATCCGGGAGGGTACCAGAGGCTGCGGCCGGTGAGGACGACCAACAGGTGTGGCGGTCACAGCTGCTCCCGGTGCCTGGGGAGGCGGCCCCGACCCCGGTCGCTCTCGCTGAGCCGGTGTCGTGGGCAGGTCCTGGGCAGCAGCGCTGGATTCCCCGACCTGAACCCCGCTCCGGAGCGCGGCTTGCGCGTCGCGGCGGGAGCGCTTCGGGCTGCAAACTTCTGGCTATGAGGTACTGCTTATATGAGAGCCTAGAGCTCAAGTGTTTCCTGCATTGATTATTATGTTTTTCCTGGTGGGAAAATGTATCCACTAACAAAAACTTTCTAAGGAAACTAATGGATTTTCAATGAGAATCTCCTTTCCCTAAGTGTTACAGAATTTCACAGGCTTGTTGGTTGTATTGACAATGCACTTAATTTTCTGGTGGTCTTCCTAGGGAGCAGCTAAAACTGGAGAAGATGCATTTTGGTCTGTAGCATTAAGAGTGCTCGTTGAAGTGTCTTTGCTTTAGCGCTTGTGAATTTCAGGTACAATATGTAAAAGAAAAAAAAAAGAAAGGCAGAAATGTATATCAGACTCTGAAAGGGTATAAAGCCCATGGATCCAAATACTTTCTGTTAAGTCAACTTTTAAAACAGCTTTTCCCTAGACAGTAATTCACATTCTTCAAGGGGAGAAAGGATGGGTGAAATTGAATTGTCCAAATTAAGTCAAAATGAATTGCTTAATATTCAGAGAGGTTGATAAATGAACCATTAAATCAACACTTGCATAGTGTCTCATTGAAAAGAAAAATGAACAACTCTCAGTTGTGGCTGAGCAGAATAGGTCAGACAGTGACGTTACCACATTAGTGTGTTGAACTGAGTCCTCCTCCCGCTAACAGATACATTTGCTCTGTGACATTACACAGGCATGGGAATGAGCTCTTGTGCCCTGTGCTATGAGGAGCAGCATCTGCTATAAATGACCATAATTGTCCCAGCTTCATTTTAAAGGAGAGAAATCTTGTTTATGTTTTATTTGGCATACATTAACATAATTCCATTGGCTTAGGTTGATGTGTGTATGCTGAGAATCCACTCCTGCATTTCCAACTACTTTTTTTTCTCCTGAGGAAGAGCTGAATTTTGAATGCCGGTTTGAAGAAAAAAAACCATAGTGATAAATAAAAAAGAGTCATCATTTTGAAATAAGCTAGACAAGATTCTCTATAGTAAAAGCTCTTTTTGAGAGCGTCACCCCTCAGTAACACAGTTCATGAACTTTCCTTTTAAACCCTTTGATTAGCATACGCACAGCTGTTACAATATTCTGTTTGCCACTGAAAAACTACCGTTTTCTTTCTCCCTTGAAGTCCTTGTAATTCTTGTGTTGAAGTGCACTGAGGATGTTGATTCTGTCCTTCTTGTGCCTCTGGAAACTTCTAAGGCTTTGTTTGAAGAATCATGGATCGTATACCCCTGAGGCTTTTCATTTGCACCTCTTTGCTTTTGCAGGTAACGTAGAGGAGCTGATTTTGCTTAAGGCTTTTAAAACTTAAGAAGTGGCAGATCTTTTGTGGATTCAAACTGTGTATTGCAAAGAGGAAATTATGGAGAGACTTTATTTTTTTTTAAATGCCCAGAGAAGCAAATTATCCAGACTCCAGCTGAAGGTGGGGTTGTAAATTGCCTCATGATTGAGAAAGCTCCTTGCCTACATTTCATTTGGCCGGGAGATAGTCTGTATGCAAACCTTCAGACAGGCAGGGCCATTTATTCAGGTGTTCATAATTATATAGAAGTGTGTTATATAATGTGGTCTGTTGCTTTTTATGTAAGGTGACGTGTATGGACACAATATGTGCACACATGGATCCTTGAGGCAATGGGTTATTTGGTGGGTGCAATAGAAGTTGCCTGAACGCAACTTTATATCATCTGTGGTGAAGTAGGTGGACAAGTAGATGTGTTCCCCTCATGGGAGTGGAGGTTTTGCATCTGGAAATGCCTTTAGATATGTGTCTGATGATGATGTGTGTTTTTCAAATGTTTTGCTGTTCTGAAGGGCCAGGGCAGCTGCAGCTATTTTTGTGCACCAGCAATGTCTGGTTAGACCAGTCTTCATTTGCTTCTAATCATCCTCAAGAATAAAAGTAAAAAGTTATTTCTGAGAGCCTACTGTGCCTCGTAAGGTTATCCCGCTGCTTCTGTTTCCTTGCTAGCTATTTCTCTTTGAAATCGTAATGCATTTCTTTAGTTCTTTTGATAAAGACTTGAACTCCAGCTTGCTGGGAAATGGTCACTCTATGCTGAGAAAGTGCTGGCATCTTATTGACTTATTTTGGGAATACTGGGGAAAAATATGAAAGATTCACTTGCATTGATTAAAACCTCCAGGGCAAGCTTCTAACACTGCAGTTCTCTAGGTGAAAAATTAACTTCCTCTGTTGTCTACTTCTGCTTTTATTTCATTTGTGAGAATCCCAGGCTCTGTTATCGGTTTACATCAAGTCCCTTGGGTGGGCTTGAAGTGGAAAGTATCTCAGGCTAAAAGCTCACATGTACTATCACCCTCAGCGTCCGTTTGTCTCTGGCCACCAGCAGATACACTTTGATACCATCGGTCCCTAAAACCCTAACAGAGGCAGGGTCTAACCTGCTCTAACCCATGGTTCCTCACCAGGAAATGTTTCCTGAGTGACTGTCAGAAAAATAATTAACAGCTACCTCAGTGCTTTTCCAGAGGTAGCACTTTAGGTGTAGCTTAATGACAAACTTTGATTTACGAGGTAACCAAAAACGTTTGAATTTTGTGTCTGGAGTGGAAGCAGAGGAACTTTGTGCGTTTCATCCGCAGCTCTCCAGCACGACAAGCAGCTAACAGCTTGTCTCTCATTGATTTTAATAAGAGACTTTTACTGAATGTGCCTGGAGTAGTTTGAAAACATATTGTTAATGTTTTTTGAGGGGCAGTAGGTTACTAAACACAGTGAAGAACTTTGCAATGTCTTTTTAAATAGTCTTATAAAATCTTAGGGAGTGTAAAAAGTAGTTAATACCTGCTTCCTCCCTTTCCCCTCTC
This sequence comes from Patagioenas fasciata, assembly GCF_037038585.1. NCBI lineage: Eukaryota > Metazoa > Chordata > Aves > Columbiformes > Columbidae > Patagioenas > Patagioenas fasciata. The sequence continues at coordinate 5,519,805 of NC_092533.1, read as the reverse complement.
AGGTTTAAGATGGATCCTATGGGAGAGCTAGCGGTCATTTATTTTGGGACTAAATATTGAAAAGAAATAAAGGAATGCTTTTCCTAGGCCACTGATCAAAGGCTGGTATGACTCTGGGCATTTTCCCTGTGAATTCTGTGCTTTCTTCCCGTCTACCTCAAACAGATACGCTCAGTAACAGCTCACCTGGACATGGCTTGTGTCTGACTCATTTTTAAGTGGTTCAAAAGGATCCCATTGACATTACCAGGACTGGGTCATGCTTGAAATCTTGCTGTTCTGGTGTCAAGCCCCTTCTTTTTTCCTTTACTTCCCCTCCCTCCCTGCCCCTTAATTTCTGGCATCCTTTTAGTTGCTGTTCTGTTGAACATGAGTACAGCTAGGAAAAATGGATGTGTGTGGTTGGTTGGTTGGTTTGGTTGTTCCCCCCTCCACTCCCTTTTGAAAAACAGGGAATCTTGCTTTCCACTACAAACGGAGCACTAGGGTGATGACCTGCTCCACTAGTTAGCAAGGGAGGATGCTGGTTCCTCAAGGAGGTGAAAACTTCTTAAAATCTCAGCATTGACATTCAGTTGAGCCATAGAATCTGATATGGACACTGGGTTTTTATTAGTTTTATTTTCTAAGTTAATGATAGTTTTAAGAATCTTGTGCTGCACAGTAAGCTCACCAAATCTAGTGTATTGCAAAATGTAAGTTGGGTTGCTTTTTAGAATACTTGATCAGAGGATGAGAAGCCTGAACTTCTGTACTGCGGCACTTACCTGTGCTGTTTCAGTCGTGCCTTCTTCAGGCCATGTGGTGGCATTTCAAGAGGACTTTGAGATGGGAGGTGTCTACCTGTGTTTTGTGTGCCTTAGGGCTTCCTTGCTTTTCTTTGATGTGGACCTGCCAGGACCATCAGCCAGGCTCTGACACTGTGTAATGTGAGTTCTTCTAAGGGAATGAAAACACAGGAACATTAATCTTTGATGCAGAATATTCCCATATTGCCACTCTTTGTCCGAAGGGAATGGTAGAATTTGTCAGGGTGGGTGCTGGAGAACGACCGTGAATGCAGAAGAGCGGTGCTGGGACCGTGTCCAGGGAGGTGTTGTCCACTGGAGCCAAGATCTGGTAGGATCACCTTGGCAACTGAAATGTTGGTATAGTGTGTTTATTTGTTCTTCATATGGAAGACATGTGAGCAATAAGACAGGCTCGTTTCTTTGGAAATGTGGCAGCCAGGGCTAACCGTTTAGTGAAAATCTTTCCTGCTGTCTCAGGAGGTTTGCCTGGTCTGTAGCTGTCGTTGGCCACCAGCTGATGTATTGGTTTTGACATGTGAGCTGGTACTTGCACAGTGGGAGCTTGTGGCAGCCCAGTTACTGCTCTGCAAACCTGTGCTCAGTCCAGTTAAGCTGTGGTGGGGTGGCAGCTCCAGCCTGGCTTGGTGAGCATTTCTGCGGTGAAGTGGGAGCGTGGGGCTGATCAGGTCTTTACAGCTGCTTTTCCTTTTTTCTGGTGTTAGCCAGAGAGTTAAAGTTTGCTCCCTTGCAATACTGGCAGGACTCAAGGACCTCTGGCTGCAAGGTGGCTTCGTTATTCTCTGTAGTGCTTGGATTGCTCAGCAGAGGGAGAACAGACCGTATCACACAAGGACCCAAAAATGCCAGCAGCCAGAGCCACATCCCTCTGACTGACGGTGGGGAAAGCAGTCCCAAAGCCTCCCTCCCTGCTTGAATATTGGTTTTTTCTTGTTTGAAAGCTCAGAGCTAAGCTGTTATAAAAAGTAGCTGCTTCAGTCTGTAGGTTAATGGACTATATCAGATGGTAGAGTAGATTGCTGTGATATAGAAGATGTGTCTAAATCCAAGAAGTGCTTTCTAAATATTCAGGAGCTTTCCTAAATATTTAGGAAGAAATGCCAGAGTTGGCTTTTAAGTGACTGGAGCTTTACAGCACATCAGAGAGAAACAAAACAAAGAAAACAAAACCAAAACGAAACCCTTTGCATTACTTGAAATTCAAGCAGTAAGTAATCCACATGACTCATCTCCAGACTGGTTCTTTAACTGTTGTAAATCAGCGTAGCTCCATTGACTTCCCCAGTTATTTGTGCCAATAGCTGGGGAGCTGGTTTGCTGTTTTTCTGGGGGGGTAAGTTTGAGCAAAAGGTTATCACTGAGGTTTTTTTTTCAATTGGTAATTTTTGAGGATGGGAAAGTTCCCTGGTTAAAGAGTAAAATCTGTGTTCAGGCAAATAGACAGCACGGTTCAGTAGAGATTTGCTCCCCTGTAGCATGCTGTGTGGAAAATATCAGCTTAATGTGATAAGAAAACAGATATTAAAACATTGCCAGTTAAAAGCAAGATGATAAGCACAAAGGGGGAAAAGATGATGGGCAGCTCCTGTGATTGGGTTGAACAAGGCAGCGTTTTGGAGACCCAGCTCATTCCCCACCTGCCACCGGCCCAGAGCATGATGTGGTTGGCTTCAGGGCTGTGCTCTTCAGAGCAGGGAGTATTCGTGCTCTTACACTTAAATCAATTAGGTACCATTTATTGAGGCTTTTAGTAGGTGGAGCAGATTAATCTACTTGCCCAGGCAGGGCGAGGAGTTTAAGTGAAGTTGGGCTCCAAACACTCACCCCTGCTTGGTCAAAGGGCTTGACCCGACTGTGCACTCGGCATTTTCTAAATAAATGGAAGTGTTCTTTTAAAGCATGAACTGAGAGTCTGCAGAGGATGACAATAAGGGTCTTAACCCTCTTTTAGACAGGGAAACATGCCCAACTGACAAATGTGGAATGTGCTGCTCAGAAAGCAAAAAGAGCATCATTTGAAGGTGCCTGTGAGCCAGGAATGAACATCAGCCTGCCAGGGAAGGCTCTCCCACCTTCTGTGTGGGTTTGTAAAAAGCAAATTCAAACCAGAGCCAGCCCTGAGTTTGCTTTCAAATTCTTACCTGCCCTGCAAACTGGTTATAAAGGGTCTGCATTTCCATCAGTGTTAGAGATGGATCCTTGCTTCCAGCCCGGCTCTGCCAGGTCCTTCCCGGTGCACAAACCACCTGTATCGCCCTCACGTATCAGCTGTGCTCTGCTGGGAGCAGGCGGTGGGGGCGATCATATCGAGCTGATGCTATTAACAGCAAGAGAAACACCTCTCTCCTGAGGAGAGTTCATCTCTGCTGGATAATGAGCTCTGTTTCACTCAGGACTGACTTGCTGCAGTGTGGATCACAGCAAAGCACAAATGAGGATGCAGCACTGGCCACTTCCTACAGCCTCTCCTATACATGGCAAATAGCTAATTAAATGAGAGCTCGTTTGAGCTATTGGACTGCTGCTAGCCTGACTTCTTATAGGCGAATCTCGTGCAGTTTGTCTTGCTCCAGTAACTTTTTGAAGTCTTTCAAAACTGTGCTTTGCAGCAATCCTCGGCTTTTATTTTGACTTTTAGACTGTTGCAAGTGTGAGGTCTAAAAAGCGGAGTTTGGGAGTGAAGCTGGAGCCATACTGGGAGGTGTCCATGCGTATGTTCAAGATGTATAGCCATGGTGTGGGGTGTGAGAGCCTTTCCATGACTTAAAAGACAACCTGTAAATTTCTCTGTTTTTATATATATTTGAATTGTGAAATTGTTTATGCAGAAAGCCTAAATGTTTTTTTTTTTAGTGTCAGCATGGGCAGCCTTGCTCCTTTTGCAACTTATTTTATGGATATAAATGGATTTTCTACCTTATGCTATCTGTCTGAAGGAGGATAAAATTCACTGTTGTTACTGTCACGCTCAGGTAAAACATTAACCGTGAATTTTAGCAGTTTTACGTTATCAACTTTACAGATAATTCTAACTTTCAAATTTAATCTTCTAGTGTATGTGACTTCTTAAAGAAGTGAATACAAAATAAGCTTCAGAGCAAGAATTATACCTTATTTAGCCTGGCTACTTCTGATTTTGTTTCAGTAAGACCTAAGAAGAATCATAGCCCTTACAGAGTGTTGTTCAGCTCTCTGCTTATATGTTTGTCCTGAATAGCTGAATTATTTTGCAGACTTGTTCATGGAGCTTGCATTAGCGTTTTGTAGAAAACCAGTAGCTGTATTACTGTTTTAGTATACGCACTGGGAAATCCACTTTTTCCTGTCCCTGCCTAACAGCGTGTGTGCTACAAAAGGCTTGCCTTGCGTCTACTGAAGCATGATTAATTTTTTTTTTGGGGGGGGGGAGGGTAATGATGAAACTGTAGTGCTTTGATAGGTTGATGATTTTCCGCTTTGCCAGAAATGGATACTTAAACGAAGATATTAGATCTGAATGAGAGATTCAAGAGCACGTTACAGGTTTGAGTTAGCTAATGGGGAAGAGGCCAATCCTACCGCAACTGGTGTCAATGGAAATACTGCGAACGGAGCCAGGCATGCAGTAATTAATTACGAACAGATGATGAGTTTTGAAGGTGTGAATATAAGACTCGATGTATTGGTTGAATTGTCTGAAAAACAAATCTGTTAGATATTATTTTATCCTGTTCTCTTTGTTCCCCTTCTTTCTGTCAGACTTGAGCAGCGGAGCTCTGGCTGCTGAGCAACAGGCACTTGTGAATTCCTCTGGCCAAACTGGTATCTCTTGGAGAGTTGTGGCATGGACCCTTATGCAGGCTGATGTTTTACACTGTTACATGCTTTAATTTCACGCTCTGTAAATAATTTTGAAGGTGGATATTTTATTTACCGGTTTAGACAAAAAGCACCAATACACTATTTCCTTAGTGTTACAGTAATGATGTTTTCTGGTGACAGTTGTTTCCTGAAAGAGCTTTGTAAAGTCAGAGGTGAATAATTTTAGTATCATATTTAACAACCTTAGTACTGACATGGAGGATATTATAGTTGAGTCGGAAATCGAAAAATGTTGTGATTAGGTGTTTGGAGGAGGGAGGCAAGGTGTATGTGTTGCACAGCCAGTGTGTCCGAGCAGAGGTGGGGTCTCCTTGTGTTGTTGTCCTGGGCTGAGAGTCCTCTCCAGTGTGTCACCTCTTATAGACTTGGACATAACCCTGGCGTGGTCATCTGCTGTGGCTTCTCCCTCTTTCTTTCAGGGCCGATCTTGTTGCTCACAGTAGACTAGTTAGGTAGCTTCTAATGATGTCTTGTACTTCGATAGTTTTGGTGCTCTGAAGAGCCAAAGGCCTCTGTCTGTGCAGGCTCAGGAGCTCATAGCTTGTTCTTGGTCTCCCCCCAAACTCTTCAGCCAGCTCAGACCTGTGTTTTTGGGCTACAACAGCATCAATGATCTAATGGGCTCAGGGTGTTCTAACCCAACGTGTATATAGCATGTGGTACTTTAGATGTCTGCTCAGTTCTGTATTTAGTACTTCCTATGTACACTCTTCATATACAGAAGTTGCTTTTTCTCACAGCCTATAGATGGAAAAAAAATACAAGGTGTAGCTTTTCAGATGGAAGTAGAAAACACAGTGTCAGGCTTAACTTTTGCCCTGTCCTTTTGGGATGAGAGATGGTGTAGGAGAATCTGGTGGGTTTTTTCTTTCTAACTTGTAAGAAAACTCGACTCTACTCCATAATCTCAAGCTTCATGTGATACTTCCCATTTGTTACCCTAATAAGACCAAAGGTAAGATTTTATGGTACATTGTGAGCCAAATGTTTAACTACTTACTAAATTTAATATCTTTGATTCTAGGGCAGATGGAAATGAGAAGTGTCTCTTACAAATCTCAACCCAATTAATAAAAATTATCTAAACATGCTCTGGCTTATTTTACTAACACTTCTTAAAAAAGTCCTTGCTGTGTCCTCTACCTCACAAGAAAGTAAGAACAACTTGAGTTGTTGGACGAAAGGCTCACGTAGCCCAGATCCTGTCTGTGATATGTATCAGTCCCGGGTGATGTGACTCTTCTTCAAGCTGTAGAGTCCCAGTGTTTTCCTACTTCTGATGCATTCTTAACATACAAGGCATTTCACTGCTAACAAATAATTTTGCTCTTCTGATCCATCACATTTGCATGTCTTTGTACGTTTTCGTTTAAAAAGGGGATAACCAGAAATATATGCATTTTTAACACATAGATACGTATTTAGTTTATTTTGTTCTGTAATGGTATTTTGTATTTTGGTATTGATATCTTTCTCGAAAATTTCTGAAATTATTTGCATTTTTTTTGGGTGTTGCAGAGCTGATGTTTCCAGAAAACTGCCTGTAATGACATCTTTTTTCTGCCTTACAACAGTTAATTCAGAGCCTGTCAGTCTATGTGGACAGTCATACTTCTTTTTTTTTGGTGCAATATTTTGCCGTTATTAACATTTAATTTACTCTGTCATTTTACTGTCCCATCACAGTGTCTTGAGACTCTTCTGCAGCTTTTGTGTCACTTATAATTTTGCCTACTCTTAATCATTCTGTTTTGCCAATGAAGTTTGGCACTTCATTACCTCCCTCTTCCCTTTTCAGACCATTAATGAGTATATGGACTAGTACAGGTCTCAGCACAGATGCTGAGGTGATGTGTTAACAGCCTCTCATCACCTCCCATCATTGTAACAAATGATTCTTTATTCTTTCTTTGTTTCGCTTGTGACTGGGGGGATGGGGGAGTGTTTGTTTGTCTTTTGTTTTTTTGTCAGTTATCAATCCTTCAGATCTTTCTATCCCACCATAGCAAAGGCTCTTTTAAAGATTCTTTGAGACTCTTTTGCTGAAGGGTTTGGGAAGAGCATCAGCTGTGTGCACACCCCTGCATACCATGTCACCTTTGCCTGTGCTTGTTAACTCCTTCAGGAAAGTCGCACAGATGTCTTGTGCAAAATATCTGGCTCTTCCCAGGTATATAATAAACCCAGTGATTCTATTCTTTATTACATTTTCTATCCTTCTTTTCTTGTATTTCAGTTAAACTCAGTGGTTTGTGTCTTTGAACATTTATCTTCTTTATGAAATGTTCAGCTGTGGAAAGCCTGTGAAAGAAGTAAGATACGTTTTATATAATATTTTGTGGATATTGCAGGAGTTTTTTATCTCGCTCTGAACTGCAACGTTACAGCTTTGTTCAGAGTTGTGGGGTCAGAATCAGAAATCATAAAAATGATGCATGTGCACCACGGATACATCACCATGGTGTTGCCGTATCACAGTGCATGACACTGCTGAATTTCACCATGATAATTTTTGAAGTAGTGCCCTGAGGTTTATGAGAGAGGCTTTATCAATGGTAATAAGCTTTAATGTATTTATTGTGAGGAATAAATCGAACACTAGAACTAATGCTGGCTGAAACCAAATGTTGTATCACAGTTCTAAGCCATTCCTGCACATTCAAGTATCAAGACATAGGACTATCTGCATGCCCAGCAAAGGAACTGTGATGAATGGTGCACATTTCAAAGGTTCCAGAAATAAACTGGAGAATTTTGGGGAAGACTTGGATTTTACTCTCTACATCTTTCTTCATTTCTCTACAAAACCCTAAGAGAAGTACTGCAGGCTTCTGATGCCAGCATTTGTCACTAGCCTTGTGTTGTAACTCTGTTTTATGGAAAATTTAGTGTTAGAAGCTTATCTGTGTTTTCAGCAGCACAATCCGAAATATATATATGAAGACTTGTAATGGAAAGCAGTGGGAGAAAACTACAGATCTCATAAATAGCCACTGCAGAAGGGCGGCTGGTGTTCTCAAATCCTTCCTTTTGTTTTGTGCCTTTGGTCTCTCCTGAAGCGCCAGGTCACCATGGGTACCTGTTCCTTGTGACCTTATGTGCCAAGGCTAATTGGGCTATCAAACCTCTCTGCTGTAGCAGCAGAAAGCATTTACTTGCTAAATCATCATCTTGTTCACCGAAAGGTGGGGAAAGTCTTGTCCAGAGGTTACAGGACCATCAGGTGTAAATCAGCATGGTCTCCAACTTTGGCCTTATCAAGAATTTTTGCTCTGGTCCACAATGGTGACCTTGCATTAAAAAGGGGCATTTGTTGTAGAAGTACATTCTGTCCTCTTAATGATGAGACCTCTGCTACCTGTTTTGGCAGTAAGCAGATTTTTAAGAGACTCATGTAACAGCTTCAAAATCTTGTGATGAATTTGAAACATCCAGATAGTGGATGACTTCCACATAAAATCAGATGATAATTCCACTTAATGTTGTTGTTCTTCCATCCCGTATTTCTGGGATTTGCTGTGCCTCAATTACACACCTGCAGTTAGAAGTGAAGCAGCGTTTTGTCTTTCATGGAGCGGCTGTGATGGGAGCTGTGACCCACCTTGGGGTGGCAGCAGCTGAAAGAAATAACACTTCCACAATTCCAGTTATTTGGTCCCAAGAAGGCAGAACCCTGAATGTGACAGTAACTTTACATGTTCTTTAACACTGTTGTTAGTGGCAGGACTAGGGTTTCCAAATGCAAACCTGCCTGCGTTGCCATCCTTGTGCTGTCAACCTGAAGCCATGAGAGATGTCTCTGGTCACTTGCTGTGCCAGGTCACTGCTGGTGCAGCCTGGTGGCATTGCTAATCATGTCTTACAGCAACTGAAATTCAAACCTAGGCTTTCTCCAAATGGGTGGCTGCTCCATGGAGCATCTTTCCAATTGCAAATGCGTTAATCTGGTGGAAAAAAAAAAAAAAGGTAATTTTGTTTTTCCTCCACGCATCTCTCTTACTAAGTCGCTTGAGCTTTCTCGTGTTTGCACGCCTGCTGTTCCTCAGCACCTGAGAGGGAGTAATGGGTTTGTTTTAAATGAATTCCAAAGGCTGCTGGATGTAACATAGTTAACAAGTAGCCATCATAAAAGACAAGCAGCTCAACATGCAGCTGAACCTGCAATTGTCAGCATGCTTTTTTACCTCCAGCCAGCCAATGTTTGTCTGCTCCATTTAATCCCAGTGCTAATTACTTGTCCTTACAGCATACTTCATGATCACCCATACAGATGACCACTAGTTTTATTGGTCCTTTGTAGTGAGGGGTAGAAATAGTATGTGCAGGTGGAAATAAAGCCTGAAGTGTGGCGTGCTGTTGAGCGAGGTCTGTTAGAAACATGTTCCAGAGAAGCAACAGTAGGCACGTCACCTCCTTCTGAGGTCTAGAGCTGCATGGAAGCTCAGAGGAAAGAGAACTGACCTGTTGCTCTGTTCGTGGAGACTAAGAGAGTCCGCTTAGGGTTTGGAGGGTTGCTTGTCGAGTCGATTCGTGGTCCCTGACCCTTGATGGTGCTGTAGTGACTCAAGATAGGGATAGGTCCCAGGACCATTGGCATCTTTGTATGAAGAAACCATCCAGCTTTGCTGCATCAGTCTTGTGATGACAGATGGAGAACTGTAAACATGAAATCACTGAACCCTTATTCCCATCATTGAAATGGCCTGATTTCCCACTTCAAACAGGTGTGCAGGACTGAATGGTGTGTTTGCTGTTGGCAGGGCTGGCGCAGTGCCCTGGAGCCACCTCGGTGCAGGGTCTGTGGGATCTGAGCTGCTTCTCAAAGGTGCTGAGTGAACGTGCACCGTGTGCCAGCTGCCAGAAGGTGCCTTCGATCGCGTCTGATCTCACCGGGCTTCACTGCACTTGTATAAATAACAAAAATCATTACATCGGGTTTTTACACAGCAGGGCTGATATTGGCGGTGGTGCCTTGTTAAAATGAAGGGCTGTCTGTCTTATTACAGACAATGGGAGACCAACCTGTACTTTTTTTCTTTCTGACAATATACTGTGCCAGATAAAGTCCAGTGAGTTATGTGCAAGTTCAATCAATTTAATACTGTTTTTCAGGAACCACTATGTTTAAGAGACTTTTTGTTAGTGGACTGGGGAGAGTTTAGTGTTTGCTTGCTTTTTAAGTTGCACAACAATGAAAGCTGTTTGAAAGGATAAATGCGTCAAGGGCAGAAACAAGGAATTATAAAATCCGCCTGCAAAAAGAGTCATCAGTGTGATTTGCATTGATGGGATCTTTAAAACAACTTCTGTGGTTTTGTTTGCACACATCCTGTTGGCATGAAGTTTGCTTTATGTTTCTGGCAAAGACGTGTCACTTTCTGTATCAATATTAACTTTAGAGGCTGAAATATCAAGTATACAAATACACCATGCTGCAGATAGTAAATTTTTACTATAAGCTTGTAAATGTTCAGGATATCATGTACTTCAGTTATGGCATCACCTTCTCCAAAAATGAGAGAGAACTCTTCAGACTGTTGACACTAGAGTTAAACAAAAAATCAAAACCAATATTAGGTGTCCAAATCCTCATAGTGTTAACTGCAAACTAGATGGCCGACAGCTGTAGCCACATCCAAGTTTGGGTATCTAATATGGGAGGATCAAGGCCACATGCAGTCACTAGAGCCTCCACAGGGTGATTCAAAGCTCTGAATTTAGAGCCTGATTCTCTCCTGTGAGTATGTGAAGAGTTGAGGTTCGTGACTTGGATGCATAAATTAGTTGCCTAGATTGAGTTGATTTTCCACCTCTTCTCTCTGCTTGCCTTTTGCATCTTTGAAAACAGTTTCCCTCCTCCTTCCTCTTCTCCAGTTTTTTTCTCTTTGAAAATTATCCAGGATTCGTTAGTGATAATGGATGTGGATAATGGATTCAGGTGATGGAAGATCTGCCTGAGGAAACTGAAGCCAGAAGCACTTTCCTCTCTATTGAAAAATTGCATCTTCTTTCCATTTTGAGCCTTGGTGCATCTGGCTTTGATTTCTAGACATGAGAACTCAGCTAGATGAGGGAGCCCTGTAGGAGATGCGCTTTCCATGTGCAGGAATTAAGTAGCTGTAATTAGGCTTCTTCTTCACCTTTTCATTAATATATTAAATATGCTTAATTCCTTTACTTTTTATCAGGCGTTTTATTAATATTTTGATTAATAACCAAATATGGTTCCAGCTTTATTGTATCTTTGAAAAGGGAAAACGGAGCACGTGTCCCAGGGTAAGCAAGTAGAGGGGAGGTTAGCCTATTACTTTCTATCTTCTGTCCTGACAGTGATGTTGAGGCACTTCAGAAGAAAGAAGTGGAGAAAGATATTAGTTGTTTTTTTTGAAATAGGAAATAAGGTTTTTTTTCTTCTTCAAGTTTGTGTGTTGTTTTTTTTTTTTTTTTTAATGTGTAATGGCAGCAGTTTTATACAGTTGCTTGTGCTTTGAAAAAGTGACCTTTTGTTGGTAATACAAGACAGAGTGTAGGGTCATGCACTAGAGGACTCGTAAGGATTTGTCCTGTAAGCTGGGAGCTCTGCAGTTAAAAGGAACAGAGGAGTAAGACACTTATCAGCTGGTCGATGGATGCTGCCTAAATGAAGCTGTGGAAGGTCAGAGGTAGATAACGGGTCAGGTGGGGCTTTTCTGATGATGATGATGGAAATATCCCTGCTGATGTCTCCACTGGAATAGTGCTGGTATTTGTAGAGACTGTTTCTTGAGAAAGATGAACCTAAACTGGCCCAGAAAAGTTGGTGGCGTGATGAAAACCATGGAAAGGAGCCCTGCAGGAGATGACTAAAGGAAAATAAAAGCTGAAAAGAATCCTGGTTGCTAATTAAAAACTTACTGGAGGGGAGTACAAATGAGAATAAAAAGTAAATAAGTTAAAGCAAAGTACTGGAGCAAGAATAAAAGATAAACTTTGGCTATGAATCAGTTTGGACTAGAAATGAGAGGAAAGACTGTAATTAGCAGAGCAACATGCTTCAAAGAATAGGTAATGGGGTGTAGTTCATGGCGGGGTTAAGGGAGATGATGGCCCTTAGGAAGGTGGTGCCCCTGTAATGCTGTGCCCGTTCTAAATAACATGTTTGTTAATGTATCTTCTAACCAGCAAATTGGTGCCTTTTCCACTTTCCATTCCCAAGTTGCATATTTTTTTCTTAAAAAAAAAAAAAAATGGTTCACATCCTATAGTACTGTATGGTTGACTTTTAACCTTTTCTTGCCCAGCCACAAGGGCCAGAATTGTTTTTACTGTGTACAATGGTGAGATTTAGTAATGACTCTGTTTTCAACTTGCCAGCTGGAGAGAACAAAACGGGAGAAGCTTCTCTGCCCCGTTTTACCTCTGCAGCCTGGGCTCTCGTCCCAAGGCAGGGATACATTTCTGACTATCTGAGCTGCTCTTCTGTTTGCAGAGACAAGGGCTCCTTTTCTGTCGTATTCACTTGTTTTGAGTGGAGACAGTAAAATCCCAATCTGCTTTTGTGTTTTGATATGACTGGATGGCAGAGCCATCGTGTTCAGGGGAAGAAGGTTCAGATACAGCAGCTGCTGCTTTTTCTGGCTTCCTGTGCCAGGATTTTCCCCTGCAAAGTTCTCTCTCCTCTGTGGGGGAGACATGGGGTATAAGGAGGCAAAATCAGAATTCTTGAGCGGGCTGCAAATCAAATAAGCCATTTGTCAGTTTCCTGCCTTTTTTTTTCATCCTCCCCAAAGGATACAAAGGCATGGGCCAAACCATGCAAAACCTGATTTGCGTTTCCATTAAAATCAGATAAGAACAGAAGTGAAAGTTAATATGCAGCTCTTTAATGGAGCTGAGGGAATGACAGCATCGCCACTAAGATAGCAGAAAATAAAGGTCAACACACAGAAAATATGTGGATGTCAAATCATCAGAAGGCTGATTGCAGAAGATGATCAGCCATCCTCAGGTTTGCTTTCTGGGTGCATCCCAATTAATGCAATTTCCCAGCATTTATTTTAGCTATGCACATGGTTTTTAATATTTTTATAACTGAGTTAGGCTCGAAATACTGTGCATTCCTTTCAATAAGTTTTTGCAAAGAATGCCCTGTGTTCAGTGAATAATGATGATCAATAATAGGAAATGAAATCCAGGAGTTGTCTCTGTTTCTTTGTCTAATTAACCTTGAGAATTAGCTCCTTGTGTTACAGCTTTCTCAAAGAGGATAAGTGAGGAGCAGAGGTAGTATGGACACAGTACAAGCAGCTTAGAACATGTTTTGATGGCTCCTTAGTATTTTGGATCAGTAATACTTTCTTTGGCAGCATCAGATGTGGGGAATGCATAATCTTTCTGAGCAGCCAATTAAAATAATGACTTGGATGGCAAGTTCCTCTCCCTTTTCCTCCTGTGTATGGCTGTACCCTTCCTATCAAAGAAGTTGTATCTTAATTGGCAATCCCCCCTGCATCTGCTCACTCCGTCACCCCCTACAGAGAGGCACAGTGCTTAATTAAAAGGAAGTTTGTGTTTGTTTATCTCTGGAATTTCACTTGTGCTTTTGTAGATGTTTCAAAGGCAGATGAGTTTATAGGGACGTTGCTAAGTAATTAATCCTGTAATACTATTACTTTAGAAAAAGAAGGAAAAAAAGCTGAATTTGTTTGAGATGAGAAAAAGCCCTAAAATTGTCCAATTTGGTATATAAGTTGGAAAGCCAGGTGTGGTGAGACTTGTCAGAGCTGCCAGTCTTTCTAGGAGGGTGATATGACCACCATGAAAAGTGGAACTCTTGTGCCATTCCTCTGATGTGCTTCTCCCTGTGAAGGAGCAGCTCCTCCTGGAACTGGTAAGGTTGATCTGCCTCCAGAGAAAATTACCTCTGTGGCCACAGGTATGAGCCTTTACATGGGAATGTTTTATAGTCATGAAACAAACTGAAGCCAGCAACTCATTACTCCTAAGCCTATAGTTTTATAACTCAGTGGGTCTCAGGCACTTTGGAGTTATGCATCATCTTTAACTCTCTAAATTACTTGCAGAGGACTAGTGCTTTTTGTCGTCAAAGTTTTAATTAAAATCACTGCTGAAGTGTGATGGGATCCCCTGAGACAGATATGAACTTCTTCACGTGACTTCAGAGACCAGTGGACTGGAAAATATTGCTCTTCATTCTAAGAGAAAATGAGTGAATGAGGTTCTTGGGACAGTGTTTTCTCAATACCATAGATTTTTTTACTGCCTCATCTCCTTCCTCCTGTCCTGCCCAAAGGAAGGCACATTGCCAGGGATCCACGGGCCTGGGGAACTGCTTAGAACAGAGTCATCCTACCAGGGTCTTGCTGGGATTACATGGACCTTGAGCTGGAGAAGCTGCTGCTGTACCCATTTGCTGGGCCACCGCACTCCTCTTGGGCCAGGCTCTTCTGGGGGGTTCAACTTCTGCCATGCAAGGCATTTCATTGCTTCACCTTTCTGTGAAGCACAGGATTGGTTAGTATTTCACACCACTGGGCTTTAGAAGATGCTTAAAATCAGATGATAAAATGCCTAATAATTCTGTGTTGGGTTTTTTTTTCCCCTTTTTTAATTCCATGTCCCCACCAGGCTATAGCCAGAAGATTGCTTAAGACAGTTGCTTATTTGCGAAGGCTGAAATAAGGATAGTGCAAGCACAGTTGTGGCTGGTAATGCACACATTTCATATACCTGTAAGGGACAGTGTTATAGTTTATCTTACATGCAACAACACTAATGTCTCATGAACAGAACTATGCTATATGAATGTGTAAGGAGTAGTAGTGCATGGCTGTGACTGTTCTGACATGGTTTGAAGTATGTACAAAGTTAGACCTTTAATTTTAATAGAAAGCTGCTGAGTATCTGGAATTGACTCAGTGATGTTCTTTCGTGTCTACTTGCTCGGTGCTTAGCACAAAATAGTGTATTTTAGTCCCATCTAAAAAAAGCTGCTGGATAGATTACTGCGAGTTGTGGTACTTATCCTACCTCCACTGGGTCATTAAATATGATGAATTTAAGCAAAGAAGGCTGCACTCTCGCTTTCTCTAAAGTTCAGTGTGATCTGGCTAATGTGGTCCTGTGATGATCCGTCTGATGTGTGGTTGGAGCAGGGATTGGAGCACGAAGTCTTGGATATGTTGTACTCTAAGCTGCATTTCTGCTCCCCTGAGCCAGAGACTTTAACGGCATGTCTAGTGTAGTTAGTGCAGAGGCAAATCAGTCCCTTAATGTGCTCACTCGGGTAGGGGAGGAGGAATTCAGAAACCAAAAGATTAATTGCCTGAAATTTTGGTGGTATTTTTAATTTATTTTTCTGTCTGTTTGATTTTTGGGATCTGGGGGGAGAGGGTGTAAAGAGAAGCTCTTCTGGAGCGGCAGTACTACAAAAGGAATAGGAAAGCATCAAACAAAACAGATTTTCTGTGTGCTCTGCTTTTCAGTTTCATTAGGACACATTAGGCTCATGAAGATGACCAGTGAAATTGTCTTGACAAAGATTTCTGCATGGAGATCAAAATAAATAAGTAGGGAAGACTGACTGGAAAGACCCTACTAATTACCAGCTTCCTTAACCTCCTTTCTTGATTGTCTCACAAGCAAAGGGGAGGGAGAGGAGGAGGAGGAACACACCTTCATCAGAATGCTGCACAGGAGAACAGGGCTGCTATTAAAAGCCCAATAACGACTTGTGTCAGTTTATGCAGATTTGCACTGCTGGGTTACTCTGTGCCTGGCACTTGGCAAAGCACAGATAACATTTAAATCAGGCAGTAAGTGTAATTAAGTACTACCCTTCAGCGCATCTCTGCTTTTAAGACATTTTTATACACCGTGATTTAGAACATGACAATTGGGTGAGATTAAAGCAGCAAATTGTGCCTATAAAACAAGCCCTGAGAATAGCAAGGGACTGTAAAATTTTATAAAGGGGAATACAGCACATGCCTCCAATCCGATAAAACTTTTGTGAGCTGGGAGATTAACTGTGAAATACAAATAAGATGATACAGTATGCGTCACATTCAGATAGTAAATTGCTTGTTATTGTAACAACTTACTTTCTCTACTCAGAAGATTTCTTACTTTTCCACAAAATCTCCCAGTGTGAATGATTCATTAACCACTGGAGGTGTAGAGAGAAGGCAGGAAGTCAGACAGCAGTGATGGCCCTGTAAAAAAAGCCATAGTGTAAATGTAGGGCAAAAGATCATCTGTGCTGGAACACATGCAGTCAAGCTTGTGATTGGTTTCTTCCCCAGCTTCAGGTGAGTTGTTTTTGTAAAGGGAAAAAATGCTTACCTTATTTCAAATCCTTATTAAGAGCCATTGGAAGGTTTTCTTGGGGAACAAAAGCGTTGATTTATGTGAAAAGTCTAAAATGCTGTTTTCTGTGGTACTTGGCAGTGTTTGGCTCTTTGGTTTCTGCTGCGCTTTGAATGCATCTGAGCATCTTCATCAGCTGCAGTTGACACATCTTAAAGAAAAGGCTCTCAGCCTTTTAGAAGCTTCTTACTTTGCAGTTCACATACCTGGTGGGCCACAAGTCACCCTGACAAATCGCTCTGAAGTTGTCATTGATAGCAGCTGAAAGGCAGAGAAACTCCTTCAGTATCATTGGTCTTGGTGGATTCTGCTGCTCAGGAACTGTTGCCCATGTATTATGGCATTGCCTTTCACAGTCTTAATGATTTCATGCATCCTCCCTTCCTTTCATTCACACTAATCCTACCCTGTTCGGTCTTGCACTGCTTTTTTAATTTATTAACATAATTGTGCTTTATTAAGAGTCATCGAGTCTAAATATATTCAACTTAAATGTCTGGTGAAGGGATACAGAACCCAAAAGCCTGCCCGTTTCTTCCCAGGTGCATAGTAGAGAGAAGTTATGTGGCTTATTAGACTATTGCATGTCAGCCACACTGAAAGAACATCATGCATGTGGAGTGGGGAGGAGGATCATGGCTGACTTCCTTACTGTCTCTAATTTGACCACCTTTGCTCCTCATTAAAAACAAACAAACAAACAAACCCCAAACAAACCAAAACACACACAAAGAGAGAAAACACGGCAACCCCCCCTTCCCCCCCGCCCCGTCCCGCAAGAAAACCAAAACAAAAAAACCCACACCAAAAAACAAAGCCAAAACACCAGAAGCCAAATAACCAACTTTGTAACATTTAAGTTTAATGAACAAGGAAATAGCAAAACTAGAAGTTTAAATTATTCTGGAGATGTAATAAGACAGTTGGGTTTTAAACTCTGAGCAGGCACTGCATTATAAACAAAATCTAATGCCAAGCCATGGACAAAGAGAAGAGCAAGAAAGGAGATGGAGAAGAAGCAAGTGGGAGCCTCTGAAAATGCAGCCACGCTGTCAGGTAACAGTTTTGTGGGCACAGGTCGTGCTCAGCCCTGGTTTTGACAAGGGATGTTTACTCATTGTGTGTTGCTTTTATGCTTGACTTCCTTTTGACTTTTGGATTTATCATTTGGTGCCGTATTTATGTACGAGATTGTTTTGATATTCTTAGGGAGATGTCAATACTTCTGAATCAACATGAAAAAAGTTCTGGTGTATAGAAATGTTGACCTTTTCTTCTTGGTTGGTTTGAAAAGTCAGTTCAAAATGGCAAGGTTTTGTACAGAATGGAAATTCCCTTTTCAGTGAGATGCAGGTACTCACAGCCAGGACAGGCGCTCCTGTCCCACCACTGCGCTGTTCCCATCTTTGATCGCACCTCACTCTCCCAGGGAGGATGGCAATTTGCTTCTCCATCTCCTGGACATCCCAGAAGGTCCTGGGTGTGCTCACCTCAGATCACAGTGTCATTTCCTCACTGAATCAAACCAGAACAGTGAAAATAATACAAAACGTCTGTAGGAAGTGATTAGCATAGAAGAGATTTTTTGCAAATGGAAGTCCCAAATATTTGAGACAATGTTATGACAAGCTGTCAGCAAACAGCATATTACTCACTATGGTGGTAGGAAGGCAGCTCCTCTCACACCCATTGCACTGTTTGCTGCAGGTGGAGCCCCACGGACTTCAGACGGGCTCTCGATGCACACTGGATCTGGCCTGTCTTGGACCCTTAATTTTCCCTGTAACTGAGTTTACACCTTGTTGTGTTGATGCCCAGGGTAACTTTTTGCCCATGTGATGACATTGATACCAGTTTTGCCCATCCCAAAGAATTTTGCACAATTCTTTGCTTTTTATTCAAGTGAAATGGGTCCTTAGCCTTTTGTTAGACGTGTTCTGTCTCTGGTTGTGTTGAGGATGAACTGGGCTTTGGCATTTTGCCTCTGCTGTTCATGTATAGGTTAGTGCCCATAGTCTGTGCCAGAGAATTAGGCACCCAGCCCATAGTGAACCTCAGAGTGAACTGCACCATGACTGAAACTGCAGCATTAGAGTTGCCTACACTGATGTGTTTGACTGGGACCAGAATCCTTTAGTACTTCATATTTTTTACTCTATTTTTTCCTCAGTTTTTAATGTTATCTCTTTTTGTATAATCTACCTTTTAGAAGCATTAGCCTAATTTTTTGCATTAGAGGTGGTAGGCAGTATCACAGAAACCAGTGGAATATTTGTTCTATTTGGGATGGAAAGGCTTCATCTCAGAAATTTGACCTGTAAGCTGTATTTGACTTATCTATATACTTTGGTATTAACATTTGTTTTCTTATTTGAATTGGTTTATAATTGGTCTATTGGGATGGCTGTGCTTGTTGATTAAAAACCAAAAAAAGGAAAACAATGTATATTTTTTTTTCTGAACATAATGCTTATAATTTTTTAAATTTCCACTTAAAGCTCCTGAGAGTAAGCAGAATGGGCAGAGGTTAAAATAAAGTGAATTGCTGTGCTTTAACTCCAACAAAAGGTGCAGCAGTAGGAGCGTCAGTATTGCACCTCGCGCAGGGATTTGTAAACCCAACTCAACATTAATGGGAGTTAAGCAAGCAAATCCTCTGCCCATAGGTGGGGAAAATAGACCTATTAATTGAAACAGCTGCTTAGCAATTCAAATGGTTATTTTCAGCTTTTCCTAGCAAGTGTGTGAGTTCTTCTGTATTCATGAATGCGTTTTAATACTTCTGGGATACGCTGGTGCTCTGGCTGTGACTGCTTGGGCTGAAGAGCGAAATGCAGCAGGGGTTGTCCTTGGTCATCTAGGCTTTATGAGGAGGTACCGTATTGCTTATCCTACGTTGCTGATTCAAAAGAGCTTCTGACTTGTTGCGAATGATGGATTTACTGAAAATTCACAATGCTAATGTGTGGGTCTTCACTCCAAATAACTCTTTTTCCCTGTGCCACAAGGCCCCCCTCAAATTATTTCATGACTGGTGAGGACTTGTTGCTTGAAGAAAGGCTTAGAAAATTATGGGGAAGTTACAGGTCTGAACAACGGCTGTGTCAAATTGTCTGGTGTGCTGATCATTCCTTTACATATAGCAGTGGTTTGTCAGGGATTGTTGCTTAATTAAAGACTTAATTAACTTAGATCAAGCATAACTCTTAAATGATTTAAAAAATTTAAGAGGATTAAGACTAGGAATGCTGATGGCTCAGGTGTTTTTTGGCTGCAAAGTCAACAGCTAGTGTGATTTTGGTTGTGAGCTGGGCTTGTCTCATACAAATCATTTTTGGTCTCCTTTTGCTCTGCAATACTGTATGTTCTGGCAAGTTTTTGTCCTTTGAGATCTTTCTACATTAAAAAATATCTACTATTAAAACTTGAATAGTTTGTATAGCTTGGTTAATAGTTGATTCATGGGTTAGGTAAATATGTACAGGAAGTATATGCAAGGCATGGTATAAAGTAAGAATATGAACTTAAGGAAAAATGTTCTTCCATTTTGAAGTCTGTGTTTGAAAGCTTCTGCATTAAACTTTCCTGCCCTTCCCCAATCCAGATAAAAGCATCTGGTATTTGCTTATTTATTTTTTTAACGTATTATGTGATGTGGGAGGGGAAGGTTTTTTCTGAGTAATTCCCCTTACTGTCTGCATTTCGGTAATAAAACCTCTATTCAGTGCTAGGTTGTGAGTCCCTAGGAGTCACCAATAAATCATTTCATTTATCGATGTGCTTTACTACTTAAGGGTCTCACTAAGACTGAATTCTGTAACCATAAAAAACCACATTATCTGTTTCTGGGAAGAACAATGGCAACAAAATGTCTTGCTAGGTCTTCTCTGCTGCTGTGAGGAACTAGATACACAGGAAGGCAATGAGGTGCAAATGCCTAGGGTATTTTTATGCTTAATATGCTTTCTTTTTCTTATTTAATAAGAGAAGTAAAATATGTTAGTTGAAGTATTATGATATTATCATGTATTACCTACCTACTGCTGCAAATCAAAGTGATGTTGCTGTCCTGTATGAAGAAGCTGTATTTGGAAATATGGGCCATTAAAAGCCCAGAAAGCAATCCAACAACTCAGACAAATGTTTCAGCGCACTTGGGTTCCTTGGATTTTATTAGCGTTAGGTATTACGTATCCTTTCAGGACAAAATTATTTTTGCATTGGAATCTGTGATGAACAAATCACAAACTTCATGGTTCTCAGATAATGATGCTTATGCCTATCTGTTTCAAATGAAACCCCCTTTAAATGGCTTTCATGTAAGATGGAAGCCAAACAGCAGTAGGTTTGGAGAAGTGTCTGGCCCAGTATCTCAGATGATCTCTTTTCTGCAAAAAATCCTAAACGTTAGCATTTTGTACCTCTTTCTGTTTGAACATATTTATGCAGTTATGTTTGAGACTTTGGGAGTGAGGAGATGAGAAGAACTGAGCGTATGTCTCATCTGAAAGAAACCTTGAAACTTGAGGACCAAAGAGGCACTAGGTGTATCGGGAGAAAGGGAATGCGACGGGAAGTTATTTTGGAATTTACACTGATATAATAAAACGTGAAAAAAGAAATCCCTTTGGTTGCTGTGTGTTTGCTCCTTCGGTTGTATCTCTTTGAAGAGGCATCTGTCTGAATGGGGATCATCTGGATGTGCAGCGCAGCATCGTGTGTGTGCTCGAGAGTGAGCCGCTGGCATAGGGCCGCTATTAAAAGCCTCAGTGATATGGATGGCGCAAGTGGAATTCCTGCCTGGAGAAGTCTGAGAGAAGAGTGCAGCAGGTGTTATCCATTTTGTCTTCAAACCGTACTTATTTTCTATAAAGAAACATATTTTATAATCTTCAGCTGAAAAACAAAGTAAAACTGCACCTACAGTTGGTTCAAAATAAATGGCTATTATTATTATAATCATTAAACTTGGGCTGAGCGGTCAACACTTCTGGGAAGTAAAGCTTTGAATGTCTTGACTAAGAGTCGGGCTAGCAAAACCCTTAGTGTGTCTGTACTTAACACCAAATCAAGTTGACCAGACCATGCCTTATTTTCAGTATCAGTGAACTTGTATCTCCATTACTCTAAATTAAATTAGTTATTCTCATCTTATTCTTGGTTCATATAGGGACCAAGCATTCTGCCTCCTAATTTTAATCACTTTACCCATTTGATGATGGCTCTTGCACGCTTTCCTGGTTTTCTCTTTTCTACACTGCTTGTTTGGTTATTTGTTTCATTTAACATGAATGTTTCATTTCACATGTTGGTCCATTTGGAGTGCTTTCTACTGTGCTGCCCCTCATTTGACTATATTTGTTTAATGGCCAGTATATGAATGCTGTCTGCTACCCGAAGTTGCCTCAGTGCTTGGGAGATGAAGATGCTTTGATGTGAAACCTGCTTTAGATGACTACTACACAGTGTTTGTGGTGGTTGTGCTTCAAAAATGTAATCCTAAGTACTCTTAAGAATTTGACCTGTAGTAGCCCAAAGGCACAATATTGTACACCCTCTGGGTAGGACAGGGTATACAGAAACCTAAATATCAGGTTAGAAGTATGTCTTTTAAATTGAAGTGCCCCTGTTTTCTGAGCAATATAGACCAAGTAATTCTACTGTTGGGTTAGTAATCGCTGGTTGAGCCAGGACATGGCTTCCAAAACGCATCTACTCTCTGATTAAACCCATGCAATGAAGAAACATCTCCAAAAAAGAGCATTTAAAAAAGGGGAGGGGGAAGCACCCTAGTTGTGGCAATTATTCTGTGCCTGTCTGTACCCTTTGGGGTCACTGAGGACAACCGGCAGCGTGTTAGCAACCAGACTGATCATCAGCTGAAGAGAAATGGACATTTTTGAGCCAAGACAGCAGAACTACAAGTATGTTTATTTTTGGAAGGATTGTAATGCCAACTGGCAGCTCAAACTTGGCTAGGTTAAGGGTCTGGTGCGGCGGCAATAAAACATAAGGATACTGAATTTAGCAAAGGAGCAACAGGAATTATCATTGGTATTGTTGCTGGGGAATGCAGATGCAGTCTGGCGTTTTATCAGCATAATCTTAGTTTGAACTTCATGAGTAAAATTTAATATAGGGAGCTGGGAATAACTGGTGCTGGATTTATACCCAGAGAGCAGGTACATTTAATTTCAGTAAGTACATTGCACTCCTCCTCATCGTTTGTGTAATTTGAACGTTAACTGTTTAGTATCCATCAGTTTTTGATCTTTCAGAATATTTCTCTGGTACAAATTATGTGTTCTGATGTATTTTTCCTGTGTATCATTCTCCACAAATGAAAACATGGATTAGTTTTTGAATTACTGGTTAAACGTTTCAAGTGGAAACATTCCTCGTCACAATTCTTCAAATTAAGGAAAATGCTTTTGCTGTGCCATTCCTGAGTCTAGAAAATTATTAGCTGCAAACTGAGAGAAATAACCCGTGCCCTAATGTTACTGCATCCAAAACCAGCATGAAAAGATGGGAGAAATCAAAATGGCAAAGGGAAATATAGTAGAAATAAGGGATAATGTTGAGAGGTCAAACAGTTTTCACCATTTCAGACTTAAGTTCTTGCTAGTTCTTTTGATTATTTTTTTTCCTTAAAGCTCCATTTGCATAAATATTTTAATTCATGTATAAGCTGTATTTGGCAATAGAGTCTTCAGCCATTAAAGCAACTCCCCTTCCAACCTTATTTTCTTCTTAACTATAATTTCCTTTTATTTTTTCTCTGATGTTTTACTGCTTCCAAGAGCCTATTCATCTGGATTGATATAATCTGAATAATAAAAAGTTTTTCCTTATATATAATGCAATTTTTGGGAGTCGGTGCTGATCTAAGTCCTCCCCAGCTGAGAAAATTTGCCATTTATTTTAGAGAATTTTCTTCAATCTGTTAAACTCCAGCACAAATTCTGATGTGTTTGATTGTGTTCCTTTGGTTTATTTTTTTTTGCAGGATTAGTGTTTTTCAGTAATGATCCTTTTTTGTTGTTGGATGAACTAAGGAAGCCCAGACAGTGGGGGGCAGGACTGAGGTGCGATGCCTGCACAGCCCTTTGTGCCAAAATCTTGCAGCTATAGATGTGTTTGCTTGGGTGTTGGCTCAGTGGGAAATTCTGTGAGGCTGGACTTATTACTTCAAATTTCAGTGTTGCCTACCAGGTCATATTTCCCCTGATTTTGCAATAGGCTTCAAACAACTTGGTTTAACTAGCATGGCAGTAAGAGAAAAGAATAATCGCTGTCTGATCAATCACGTCCACTTCTTGGAGTAATGAAGCCGAGTACTCTCGTGATGAAAGCAGGAGACGATAAAGAGGATCAACAGCACAGTAGACAGCAGGTAGAGCCGTGGTGCTTGGTTTGGGCCTCATTCAGTGCTTCAAACGATCATTTTAATGATTGACCTCCTGGCTGAACTGAATTATGATGTCCATGCTCAAAATCCTCCTGTAGCTTGCTGGTCTGGTTTCTGAGGCAAGGAGTAGAAAACTGTGATTGATTAATTCATTTATCTAAAGAAAAATGTCTGGATGTGTCAAATTGACTGGCAACATTTGTATCTTTGTTTATCAGGGAATGGAGTCGTGCTGTCAGATTTGTATGTTTTCTTAATAATCTCCACTTGATCATGGTTAACATGAGTCTGCACAGTGAGAAGGAAATAGGAGATGGTGACCTGTTTTGTGTGCTGTGTCATCCAGCTGAATACCCTTGAGCATGCCAAGACCCACTGTCAGTGGGGATCTTGACATGTAGAGCATTGGTGGGTGTTTCTGTGCAGAGCACCCATGAGCTGGCTGAGGGATGTGGGTCCACGATTGACTGGAAGACACTCCAGTCATGACACATGTCAGAAGCTGAAAGCTTGGCTTGGAGCTGCTGCTTAAATCCATTTCCAAATTCACAATGATTCTGTGAAGCTCTAAATCCCACCAATTTCCCCAGGTGTACTCTTCTGCAAAGTTTTGAGGGAGCTTGCTCCATGAGTCAGTGGAGCTGAGCAGATTGCATCAGTATGAGACACCTGTCTGGATCTCCTCCAGAGCAGAAAGGACTAATCCTGGCAAAGCTTCCCTCAACTTCACTGGGAAGAGAGTTGAATGCTCAGTGAGATTGGTGAAGTTCTGGCCAATCATTTAAAAGGATGGTCAGAAATAGGAGGAATCTGCTTGTGGACTGGAATCCCAAACAGAAGAATTGCAGAGTCCTAAAGAAAGGAGAATTACACACCCTAAAGGCAACGTGATGATCTTTTGGAAAGATAATCAGCTTTTTTTTTGTTAGCCATCATCAGCCCAGAGGGGAAGAGTTTTTGCACTTCACCTCCACTTCAGCCAGTAGGTATTGAGGTGTGGATTTAATTGTAGCTCAGTTGATGAGGACATTAGATAACTAAAGAGCCTGTAGGCACAGCCGATGCATTTCAGGTTAAAAGAGGTTCTGTAAAATCCACACCTAGCTCTTCCTACCAGAACAAGTTCTATAAAATATTTTTGAACTATTAAAGGCTTCACAGCCCTCTTCATATATTTCTTTAAGCAGACTGTTTTCCTAATGATGGCTGCTCTACAGCACTCTGCTTTCAGTTCCAAAATGCACAGGGCTCAAAAAAAAAAAAAAAAAATTTAATTGTTTTTCATATGTTTTAAATTGGTACCTTTGAGCATTTAGGAAAAAGACTTTGTAGTGCAGGATGGGGAAGAGAAGAAAGGTGGCTTTTTGCAACCCTTCTAACCCACATCCATGTGCTTTTTCTCTTAGATTCTGCCCTTCAGTAAAGGTCATCACAGGAGGAGCTTTGGAGGAAATCTCTTGTACTGAGGATCACCAAGCGAGGGGCTGGAAGTGGTGTGGGATGTGTGCCATGTTGGAGTATCAGCTCTGGTTTTGTAACCACTTTGCAACCCTTTTTAACCTGTGAGTTACTTGGTTTCAGAAGTCAGTGCATGTGGATGTCATCCTTGTGTTCAATGGCTCAGCCTATTGGAGGTTAGAAATTTTGCACTGGAAGACCATTGCTGGTTATACTTACCTATGGTCCATGGTGGAATTGCAGTTACTGCTCTTTCTGCTATGCTGGCATCTGTGACCAAGATTTCTGTTCCCTTGTGCCAAGTCTTGTCCTAGTGCACATGGAGAGATGCTCTTCTGCTTTTTTAAAGTCCATGGGAGTAGTTGTGGAGAAAATCTCTCGCCCAAAGCTCATTGTTGGCAAAGCCAAGCTCACTTCATTTATTCACTCATGCTGGCAACTGTGGGAACACAATAAAAAATACCATGACCAAAGAGCAAAGTGCCTTTAATAAGTGAGGTCATTTATTTCCTGTGAGATGTGTTATATACGCAGCTGCCTTTCAGCAGGACAGCTCCACTGGCCATATATTGTGGTTTCCGCTTGGAGAGAGAAATTGTCACATCTCCCAGTGTCCCAGCCTCTGGCCAGGGAGGACCATGTTTAGCAGTGCCCTGCAGGGGTCAGTCCCAGCAGGGAGGGTGATCCAGTGCAGATGGAGGTTCCCCATGTAGATCCCAGCCTGAGGGGATCCCTCCCATGCCCCACATTCCACCAGTGTCTTTTCTTTCTTGCTGTGCTTTCATTCCCTGGCTTTTGGCACGCTTAAATCAAATTAAAGGTAAGAGCAGAGTTCCAGCAGATTTCTGGTTTAGGTCTGGTCCTTCATCATTTAAAGTCTAAACTGCCCTGTAGGAAACTAATGCTTTATGTAGACCAACTGCAGTCCTATTTGCTACACAGATAATAATAAACCCTTCCCAAGATTAGTGAAGGTTCCTTTCTGAATTAAAATACCACTCTGGGGAAAAGCTGTCTGTCTTCGCTTGCCATTGTGTATAGTCAGTGTCTCTTCCAGCTTGGATTTCTGCCAGAGCTCTGGCTCAGGGCTTTCTCCTGACCCTTACAGGTTCTTATTAATGTTGCTTGTGTTGTGCATGGAGGAACTGTGAAGCACCCTTGGGGGAGGTGAGAGGGGGGCACAGAGATTAATAAGCTGTGGTAAGAGAGAGTCCTGCAAAGGTTCAGTTTATCAGGTCAGTATTGAGAAATGGAATAATGCTGCATCTGCTCGAACTGTGCTTATTATAGATATTGAGCATAATTTTCAGACTTGGACCAGTTCGCTCTAACATCTCCTTAAATAAGCATCCAGCCTCTAAAATGAACAAAAAAACCGTCTTGCGCTGTTTGACTTGTAAACTTGCCTCACACCTCAACCTCTTCCCTGAATCTTTTCCCTGGGGTCATTCTGCAGTTTTGAAGCTATGTGGATGTTGAATGGTTTTTTCCTTTCTCGAAGAGGTGTACCAGTCCCCAGCTGCACAGCTCATGAATAATACATGAGGAGTTTATTTGCTTGTGTGGGGGAGAAATCTTTGCTTCCCATTCAGTACTGGTCTTGTTCTTTCTCTTGTGTGTGAAGCTTTTTCCTCTCCTCTGTCCTTTTTATTTTTTGGGCATCTGAGCAGGACATGAGTTCACTTGCCTTTGCCAGTCAGGGGGATTTTTCAAACTTGGCGTTTCACTCACTTCTGAGTTTTGCTTGATAAACTGTTGTTGAGAGCGTTGAAACACTGCGATGGTTTTGAGCAAGACTCAAGGGAGCAGATGTCCCCTGGTGACAGTCCCCACTGTGGAACGGGGGTCATTGAATATTGTCTAAGCAGTGAAAGCAGATCAGAGTGCCATGGCAAGGGGCTGTGGCTACAGAAATGTCTACCACAAGGATCATACATCTATTTCCAGTTTCTTTTTGGCTTCGTGACCAATGCATGTTGCAGAAAGATTGGTTGACTTGCTGGGAGATTCGCCTGCATTCCAGCATGTCAAACTGGCCCATTTTCATTCAGGTGGTAGTCTGACTTTGGTGCAAATGGAGAGAGACACTGATTTTTGGAGCTGAATGAATTGGAGAAGCTCATTTTCAGTATGTGCAGAATTAATTTGCTTGATCATATTTTACACCAGTCAGGGAAGAGAGAGGTATTCAGGCTGAGAGAGCAAGAACACATTCTAGACTTTTTTTCTCATCTATATCCTCTGAATATGATGAATTTTTTTCCGTCAGCTGTCATAGTCCTCTAATGAATGCTTTTCCTCCATTACATTTTAAAAAATGAGATTCTCTCTGCAACACAATCCACAGTTTAAAAATAACTTCCGTGACGTACTTTAATGGTGGCAATTTCAAAGCCTATGGAGATGGTGCTAGGAGCAGCTTCTAATCTAATAATGAAATGTGTACGGCACACATGGAAAAGAGAGGACTAGCTGGAATCAGCTTATTTTTCTTTCTTGTCTCTGCTTCTTCAGCTATTTCTGGTATCTTCCCCTTTTAATTGCAGGGCAGAGCTGAGAAATGTAGAATTGTAGTTGTCATAAAAACTAGAAGAAAAGGTCTGTTTCCATAATCTTGTAGCTTCTTCTGTTGCAGAAGCCCACTGAAATCACTGCATCCTCATTTCAAAAATGAAAAGTATAGTCTGCTTCATCTCTAACTGCTGTCAAATGTTTAAGCTTTCCTTTTCCCAGCACTTATTCAGAACACATTTTCAGTTCAGCTAGGAATGTTATTACTAACTGATGAACAAGCTTGAATACTGAACATGGCGAACGATTGACATTTTTAAAGTTAATCATAGAAACTTTTCATCCAGAAGATGCTGAGGCTGCTCTGGATGCTGATATACCATCTGACACCAGCAGTGAAGAGCACTGTACAATGTCAGTTCAAGATGAGTGGCTATAAAACAGCAAAAAAGAAATACGATTCACATGACACTAAGTCAGCATTGGAGTCGGGCAGAGTTTCCTGACTGGGAGACTACTAATGAAACACATGCTTGCTAATACGTACGTGCCGAAAGTGCTGTAGTTTTAAGAACTCCTCTTGCACAAAGTTTAAAATACCATATCAGTAAGAAGCTGTCCAACTAATCAAACAAATTGCATTTGAAATTGCATTTTTATTTTTATTGTGATAGTATAGTTCTGGAGAAAGAACTAAGATTGATAACAGCTTTAGCAAATAGGGTGGGGATTTGGGTACAATTTATGATATATGAGATGGAGAGAAAAGATTTGCAAAAAAGCCGTTGCTGTGTTTAGAAATACAATTAATCCAAGGGGAATCTGGCTCCTAAACCTGTTAGTTTATCTTGAAATGCTTTGCTTTGATTTCTGAAGCCTTGCTTAATGCCTACACTGCAGGCCCTGCTGTGGCTATAGCCATTCTGTGCTCTGCAAACCACCACACTGAGACTTGGCTCCTGGTCCTGTTCTCTTGATTCCAGTCTAGCACTTTACTCCTTGAATAATTGAACAGCTTTCTACGTGTCTGCTAGAGATGTTGAATTTTCCCAAGCCCCCATCAGCAGGAATGGCAGAATTCAAGTTGAGAAGTCCAGATGACTTTTGCTTATCCTCACTGTTTGTGGTGGGACAGCCCAGGAATAGGAAATCACAAGCAAGAGCGTTTTTTACTGAAAGCAGAATTTACTTTGGCTTTCTGCTGTGTATGATTTCCTTCAGCTGGGTTACTGTCACTTTGCAGGCTACCCCAGTTCTCTGAATATTTTGTTCCTTTTGACTTTGAAATTATCTTTTGTCCTTGAAGATCTTCCTTCAAATATATAACAGGATGTTTTCTGCTGGGTGAGATCATTTAGCAGAGAGCCTTGTCAGCTCTCACCATCCTTGTAGCAGACACTACCTCGGGGGGTTCTGGGTTTAAGTGTTGTTTACATACACTTCAGATCTACTGATCCTGCAGCACCGAAATGAGCTGCTTCTCTGATACGAGCAACGTCGGGAGACAAACTCTTGCGGATACCAGTACTTCTTAGGCTAGCTATTTTCCCCTTAATTCCCATTTTGGTGAAAACTGCCCTATTATGAAAAACAGCTTTATTAGCAACCCTCTTCCAGTATTGTGTAATCGCTTCCTCTGTATTTAACCTTAAACTGCTGAGATGCTTGAAGAATATTTCCCTATAGTGACTGGGGTGGTGATAAGACTGGAGGCTTTTTGGTGATGTTCCAAATGGCTTTTCACATTTCACACAGCCCTGCTTGATGCGAGGGCTCAGGGTCCTTGCAGAAGCTAATATGTTATTCACTACCCCATTTTTCATACCTAGCTAGTGGCCCCCTGGGATTAGCAAAGGTTCCTCTCTGAATTATGCCATCTCCATGGGAATTTCTGCCTCCCTTTCCTTGCTCTTCTTCAATGGAAAGAGTTGTCTTTAGGTGGCTCTTGCTTGTGTATGTAGGATGCTCTCCAGCTGAACATAGAAGCATGGCAAGAATATCTCTGTTCTTGTGGGTAGAAAGTATTTCTCGTGATGAAACAGCAGGCTTTAAATCTATTAATAAACAACATCCTCATATTGAAACAAGTGCTCAGTTACAGTTCAGTTAGAAAGGATAGTATGGCCTTTTTGGGGTTTGGCTCCTTCTCCTATGAACTCTGTTTGAGACAGTCTAATTTAATTCGTAACAGTATTGTGAAGACTTTCGATGGTTAATTACATCACTTCTGGGGGCCAGCAACTTTAGAGCTTGTTAACATTTTCAAGAGTATTCAGGAACTCAAATTCTTAGAAGGCACTTGGATACAGATCCCATAAACCCCTTAATGAAAACAAAACAAAAAACCCCAAACAAAAACCAAAATAAAACCCTACAAAACCAAACCAAACCAAGCAAAACCCTACAAGCCCTTGCCTTTGTCTTACAGAAAATGTTTACTTTTTTATTTTTTTTTGACTTCTAGAGATATCCTAACATCTTTTTTTTTTGTATTTAAAATTCATCAGCTTAGGAAAGCTCCCACATTGTGACTCAGACCAAAAAAAAAAGTCAATCCTAGACATCAGGGTAACAAATCTAAAGGATTAATAGATATTTCTGGATTTCATGCATTGTAATTCAACATTTGTTTGTTGTTTGCTACTTTTATCTGGCCATACTGAGCTTCTTTATTCAACATCTTCCATCATATTCTCCTGGGCCGTGTGGGATTTGCTGAATGTTTTCAGTAATAGCAATACTACTTTATTTCTGCCCTGGTACTCTGGGAGATTTGTTCGAGGGCACATCTTCCAGGAATTTTATACAAGAGGCAACAAAAAGAACATTTATCTTAACAGAGCCACAACTTCACTGTCAACTATAAAAGAAGAGCCAACAGATTCCAACTTAGATTAAAAGTCAGCTGCGAATAGAGGCAAATATTCCCGTAGGCACAAGGCATCTCTCTGAAGAGAAATTGTTGAAAATGCAAATGGCTGAGAGAGCGTTCAGTGCGATTACTTTGTATTTCACAAGCCCTGTGGTTTCATATGCCCCAGGTCAGCTCTTACGAGATTTACAAGAAAGATTTCTGGAAGACCTGTGGCAGCCTTCCACATGCCATCTTCAAAATCCTTCCGTTTTCTTTGCAGGCAGATTCAGTCTTGTGAAGGACTCCTTTGGGGGAATGGATAACAGATGCCAGTGTGGCCCCTCACGCAGCATGACAGCACAGGGCAAATGTTGGAGAAGAAGAAAAGCAACTTTTTTGTCTTTTTCCACAGCTCAGAGCTGTCACATTAGCTCTTCCAGCTGTAAAGGCATCCTTGACAGGACTTCACATCTTAATAATGCCAAACATCATCTTGACCATTGCTTACATAAGTAGGCAGGGGGTAATAATCAGCTCAGACTCCATTGGGAGGCCATCAGCTAGATGAGGAACAATTGACCTTTCAGGAAAAGCCATATGATTAGAGGCAAACTAACTAAAAGGTAGAGTGGAATTGGAAAGCAGCGTATTTGCATCAGATAAGACCAAGAGGATGCTGGGACCAAGGTTCTCTCAATTTTCAGGCAAAGAAAATGCATCCAAAGTCTACTTTTCAGGAGGTGGGTTCACCACATCTGTCTTCTGAGAAGAGTGTGATAGGATCAATGACTGTTCCCCTTCAGTTTTACCGATAAATCTGTGTACCAATGGGTGATACCGTTAAACTCCATATACTAATGGGCTTATTTGACCAAATAGTTTCTTATGTCTCTGCTTCACATTCAGGGTAGTCTAAAAGTTCACTGAAAGTTGTTATTTATTTTTGTGCCTTCTATTTGTCTGTCATTTCTTGCTCGAGGCATAGAAAATGAGAATAGATTTGCAGAGGTTGAGCATAAAAAAGTAAAGTGAGGGAAGCTGTACGTTGGAATGACCAGTTTAATGACTCAAGGATTTGGCATAATATAGAAGGCCAAAAGGCTCTGACCTGAGCAAGTGATGTTGATTTCTTTCAAAGAGACTGTTTGTCCTGGGTTGGAAAGAGGGAAGGCAGGAGAAGCAAACAGCCAGCAGAGTCCTACTGATGGGCAAGAGCGATTCCACCTGTAGGACTTAATGAGCAGAAAAATCATTGTTTAATCTAATAGTGAGCAGCACTGGAGAAGAAAAGCTCCTGAAATAAGGCTTTGATCAAACTCTTTGTGAAGATGCTGTTAAAGTCTGTTTGGTCTTCAACCTGAATTTGAGGAAAGAAGAGGCAGGGGATACTTTGAAGAAGTGGTTTGATGCCTTTAAGGGTTTAAATTCAAAAGGTGGGGGGGCAAAGAGAGAGGTTCACAAATTCTACTCATGACATTTTATCTCAAAATGTCAAGTGCTAAAGCTCTGGAAATACTGCTTACACGGTGGATGCAGTACTGCATAATTGAAGCCACTGGAGAGTTAAGGAAATCTGTACTTTCTGGCCTTTATTTATTTAAAAATAAAAACTTTGGCAACATTGTATGTGCTACTGAGTACATAT
Source organism: Patagioenas fasciata (assembly GCF_037038585.1). Lineage (NCBI taxonomy): Eukaryota > Metazoa > Chordata > Aves > Columbiformes > Columbidae > Patagioenas > Patagioenas fasciata. The sequence continues at coordinate 5,487,889 of NC_092533.1, read as the reverse complement.
GGCACTAAATCTCAGTGCAAAGTGCTGAGATTTCAGGGGCTGAGCAGAGATGCTCCCTGTGGCACCATTCCTTCTGATCCTGGAGATTAACCTTTGGCCTTTGCTCTTTACGTTTCATCCGTTCTGTCTTTTCCTGAATTCCTGGGGATAAAGACCGATGCAATTTTTTTTTTTTTCTGAAACCAGGGAGTATGTGTTCAATTGGTACACGTAAAAATGGTGAAGCAGCTTATCTCTATTTCTACCCCTGAAGAAATGTGCATCAGTAAGTGTTGAAATGTTTAAATGTTTAAACCAAGAAGCCTGGAAGGGTCCTAGCTCAGCAAACTTTAGATCTTGAGTTCATTCTTGGGTTGTTTTGGGGCAGGACAATTGGTCAAGCTGTTTTTTTTCCTCATGCTGTACAAGCCCATGCAAGAGCAGCAGTGTCAGGATGGCCACTGCTGACATTTGTGTTGCCTTCCCTGTGCTGTGAAAGATGTAGCAGGTGCTAACATGTTCGTACATGACAGTCACAGTGGTGACGGTAGCACAGATGAACATCTTGAGAATCGTGTGAAGGAGTTTCCTATGGGAACCAGAGTTTCCATACTCACTGTTTTCTCACCTTTATGGCTGTGGTGTCACAACACAGTGCCATCATCAATATAATTTTTGTAGATGAAGATGCCTAAAGGTTCCTTCGTTAAGGTAATACCATTTTTATGAGTGGTCCCTTTGTCCATGGTTATGGCCAGAACGTGTCTCTTCTTATTTTAAACTCTGACCCAGAGACAAACAAGTCTTTCTCAGCTCTTTGGGACCTCGTAGAAATGCACCCACATTTCTATGTGGTTGCATCTGAGAGATTCTGGTCTGGAGGCTCCACACCCACTCGTCTTTCCCCAAGACTTAGCTGATCCCTGAACCACTATTAGAAGGAAACTCCTACAGAAATGTTGCTGTGTTGTCCACAGGAATATTATTCAAAAGAAACAAACACGTGAGGCATGCTTTCTTTGTATTGGAGCAAAGCCTGTTTGTGTCTATTACATTAGAAGGTTCATCCATGTGAGAAGTTGCCCCCATAACTCTGCCAAGGCCGAGGAGCTCAGGGAGATCTGCTGGCGATGCTGCCAGGGGCTCTTTCACCCACCCAATTTTTCAGAGATGCTGGAGGTCGGAGGGAAGTAGATGTGTAATATGTTTGTCTGAACCAGTTCTTCTGCCTTGTTTTGTACAACTAGCCAGGTTTCACACTGCAGACCAAACTTTCAGAGACAAAATATCGATACCGCATAATTTAAATGGGAGGACTGAGCCTCCTTGCTCTGCAATTTGCATTATGCAAAAGTCCGAGATAAAGAGGGTGGGAGCACATGTTGCAGGCTCGCTCCTCTGGAAACTCGGCAGCATGACAAATCACCCAGTGTACGGTACAATTTACAATGAGCCTGCCTAGTTGTTTACCTTTATATCATTACACAGCATGGCTGCTTTTTTGCAGGAAAGTCCTATACGAGTCAGTTTTGTTTATTTGAATTGTAACTTTACCAGTGTGTTTTCTGGTGCGTATGTCAGAGAAAAAAAAACGCCTATTTTTTTTTCTTGGTCAAGGTAAAATAGTTGTGTTCATTGTAGCAACTCAGAGGATTATGTACAATTCAATTTAAGTTTTTATCAAGGTAAATATTTAATTGCTTTAATTTTGTTTTGTTCACATCGCAGGGAAAAAGTGATGATAGCAAAAGCAAGCTCCTTTAGCCATGCTTTTCCATATAATGTATGTTTCTATGCATCTTGTACAACTTGCCTTATGCAAGCCTTGTCCTTACAGGCCAGCGCTCTCCTTTGAGATTTAACTTCCTCAAGTTTTAAGGGGAATGTGCATGTGTATCTTTGTAGATATATTTGTGTATGTATGTAAATGTATAAATCTTGGCTTTCACGTTGATGAAAACAGTTTGCTTTCAGCTCCAGCAAACTGCATTGACTTATAACTATATTGAATGCACTTCTATAGCACCTTCCCTCCGGGATCTAAAACAATTTTCTCACCGCGGAAAAATGCTGCACCTTCCCTATGCAGTTGTAATGTGGGATGCTGCCATCTCTGCTGTAGGGTAGAAAATCACAGTATCACTGTGAGGTTCCACAGGAAGGTGTCCAGGCGGGCTTTGAATGTCTCCAGGGAAGGAGACTCCACAACCTCCCTGGGCAGCCTGTTCCAGTGCTCTGTTACCCTCACTGAGAAGGAGTTCTTTCTCAAATATAAGTGGAACCTCTTGTGTTCCAGCTTGATCCCATTACTCCTTGTCCTATCATTGTTTGCCACTGAGAAGAGCCTGGCTCCATCCTCGTGGCACTCACCCTTTATATATTTATAAACATTAATAAGGTCACCCCTCAGTCTCCTCTTCTCCAAACTAAAGAGCCCCAGCTCCCTCAGCCTTTCTTCATAAGGGAGATGCTCCCTTCTTCTCTTGGCTGTTTAATTAACATTAGGAAACAGAGCAGGTCATTGGACTCATAAGCAAAACAGTTGGAGTCAGAAATACTCCTTGGAAGTCTCCTGTTGATATTGTTTGCTCTGTACTGTTTGAAAGTGAAAAGGGCAAGAGTTTTAGCTTTTCATTGTGAATATTGTTGTGTATTCACACAATCATGCTTTTCTTGGAGAGAGGAATCTTTTCTAGTTCTAGTAACTTTAACGTGCCAAAGTAAAGGGCAGTATTTATACGTGTAGCGGTGTAACTGCATTTTTGGTCAGTATCGAGCATGGCTTTTTCATACTGCAGGAACAAATGGATAAAATAAGGAAGGAATAGTAATAGTTATTTTTGAGCAAATATGGACTGTGTTCCTTACCTGTTGTAGCTTAACCAGTCACAGCGTGGACTCCAGCTTCTGAAAAAACGTGTTTAAAAGTCAATTCAGCAAGGAAAGGGGGAGGAAATTGCTTCACTTGGCAAATGCTTGTCTGCTGTTTGGTGGTGTAACCTCTGACCAAGGCAAACAGAGGTGCTGCTGTGCAGAAAATGGGTGAACCCTGCTGATCTGTCATGTCCAGTGCAAGGGTTTGCATATGTGATGGCAAGGACAGAAAATTTGCTTCCCAGAATTTGTTGTTGTTGTTGTTCAATTTCTTGTAGGAACTCTCTGTGTGTTTAACAAACAAAGTGAGAATGCAGTGACATTAATGGTTGTTTGGTGGTTCTGTAGTGGTTGTGTTCCTAATAAACTGTAAACACAAAGCTGACTACAGGAAGGGTGATGGAGAGGTTAATATACACTGTAGTGGAGTCATTTTAAAATAATCCAAGCAAAGAAAGGAGATTTATATAAAAGTACATTTCCATTACTTGTGCCTCTGGCACACTAACGTCTCATCCAACGTAGCAAAAACCCAGCAACATTATTCTTGTTTCTTTTTTATAACATCCATAGCCTTTAGTGTTGTTTTCCTTTGTTAATTTTCAAAAGATTAGTTGTTAATAAAGAGTCATCATTGACTCAAACACAAGTCTTGACTGAAAAGAGCTTGAAAAATATGTCAGGAGTCTTATGATTATTATTATTTTTTTTAAATAACATCTAATTTTTGTGCATGTCAATATTCAGGTAAAGTTTTGACAGTCAAGTAGAGTGGGATGCAAACTCCTATAGATGTCTACACGGCAACTGCATTTTCTCTGTTTTTCTTAGCTGGACACAGTGGAACACTAGGGCGAGTCTAATTTTGAGGTCAGTGAAAGAAAAACACTTTGAAGCAGGGAAACCAGACCACAAGTTCAGTTAGGTGGGTTTTTTGTTTGTTTTTTCTTTCCCCCAAAGGCTCAAGATCAGTCTTTAAACACCACAGGTATGGAAACACATTTTAAACCTACTTTTTGTTACACTTTTCATAAGAGCTTAGCACCTGGTGAGCCTGTAAGTGGAGTTACTACTTAGAAAGTCTGGCTACTTGCTTTGGTACTGAAATAGAAGCAGCTTTCTTTGAAAAATATGTTCCAAAGGGCCGAGACTTAAGTATTTTGTATTCCCATTACTTCGAATGGGATTTTTTCCTTACTAAGAAGTTTGGTATTTGGCTTGCTTATAGAGCTGGGCACTTCTATGTAGGTCCATTAGTTTTGATCCTGTTAAATGTGTATTCCTAATTGCACTAAGTCAGTGTATGCAGAGATCAGAGGAGGGAACTGATCCAGTGGGGGAGATACTCGGCATTGTGTGCTTTGAAGTTGAATGACCGTATCATCTTGGATGTGACCTTCAGGTTGGTCGTATATATATGGGCGTATAACAGTGGTTTTTTATTTATTTTCTTCTGCAGCTTATTTTTGCTGACTGCATCCGTTTGTTTGCTCCCTGATGTCTGTAGGCTCTAATAAATTGAGGAGTTTAGGCAGCCAGCTCCTTAGGCAAGAGCAATCCCTCGGCTGGTAATGCTGTTGAGATCTGCCTAGACTATAAAAGACTTGGAAAAGGGGACAAGCTTTTGGCTGAGAGGCATAAGAGAAGTGTAACAACTTTGATGTCCCCCCCTTCTTCTCTTGGCTGTTTAATTAGCATTAGGAAACAGAGCAGGTCATTGGACTCATAAGCAAAACAGTTGGAGTCAGAAATACTCCTTGGAAGTCTCCTGTTGATATTGTTTGCTCTGATGTTATGAATTTCAATGTATTTAACAGTTTTCATAAATATCTTAGATGTCAGAGTGATGTGAGAAAGCAAAGATCTGAGTTCTCATCATAGATAAGATGTTTGCCACTTATTTGGGGAGAACAGCTTGATGATGTGACAGCTTTGGATTTGAATGCACAAAAAACCTCACCAAATAAATAAAAACACCCCAACAGCTTTCATTCCCATGGCGTTGCTGTCTTGTATAAATATCCAGAGAGAACTGGTTTATAATTCTATCTTTATTCAGACAATATATCTTTCACCAGCTCCTGCTTACTTGCTCTCAAAAGCCTGCTTGACCCATTTCTAATGGCATAACATTACAGGTCAAAGAAGAGATCCTATGTAATCCAATCCATACTGATTTGCCTTGCAGCATCTGCATCAGACTAACATCTTTCAGTTGACTGGAGTGTTTGTTTTTCATCCTGTCATTACCTAGACTCTTGCCACTTTATCTTCCCACATTAAAATATTGTCTGCTGGCAAAAGCCTGTAGCTTGAAAGGGCAAGGCACAGAAAGATCATAGAATTTTATAGAAAGATCATAGAATTTTATAGAATAGTTTGGGTTGGAAGGGACCTTCAAAGGTCATCTAGTCCAGACGAGAATTGCTGGACACAACAGCCCTGATATCCTCACACAATTACTAGCACTATGGTCATAAGGGGAAGGAATGTGTTTCTCTGTTCATCTTTGGGGAGAAGAGATCTTCAAGGATAACCATTTGTAGACAGGAAAGATCAGTTAAAATTCACCCTGTTACCATGGTGCTACCTTCAGTATACCTTCCAAAAAATGGCATTACAAACTAAATAGAGTAATGGGAACAAGAATTAAAACACTACCAAGGCTGGGTCACTCAGGACATTTCTTCATTTTTCTCCTGCTGTGCAGGGCATGGGGACACCCTTCTACTTGTCCATGGAGGATGAGACAAGAAATAATGGCCTTCAGTTGCAGCAAGTGAGATTTACTTCAGTGACAAAAACTTTCTAGGATGAAATACTGCATTATATTGCTTATGGGGGTTGTGGCACCTCTGTCATCATGGGTCTTTAAGACTAGGTTAGAAAAACATCTGTCAGGAGTGATATCTGTGGAGCTGCTCCTGCCTTGGGGCATGGAGGTGGGCTCGATGGCCTCGTGAGGTCCCTGCCAGCCCTGTTTTCTATGATCTCTAATCCAGGACTTTTCATTACTTATCTCTTGAAGCCCCAAAGGTGACAGGACTATTACACTTGATTTTTACCCTTACACAGTCTTTTTTGCTGGATGCTTTTTACTCATTCTGAGAGGCTGGCTTCAATTACATTTGTCATATGTTTCTCCTTCCTTATAACTCCTATTTTTTTTTTCAGTCTGTCTCCTCTAGGCATTTTCTCTCATTTTTTTAAATGGATCCTACTCACTACCAAACTTTCTGAAAGAAAAACTTGCTCAAAACTTAGGTCTCTTTTGTGGATTTGAAATTTCAGATTAGACAAAGTGAGTTAGAGGAGCTGTTAAGTACCAATGTCATACTCAGTGCTGCAATAGATGCTGGAACAGGAGCTGCTGTTGTCTTGTTGAAGTAAGATAAATGTGGACAGGAGTAGATGATGAGATGTGGAACTGCTCAGGACAGAGACTATTTTGCTTGTTTGTACAGGACTTGGTACAGTCTGGCCCTGAACCTTGAGCTATGGCTGTTCTAACAACCTCACTTCTGATGGGAAGCACACGAGATGCATGTGTACAGTCTGCACATGCCTGTAAGGTGCAAAAGAACTAATGTTTGTGTTCTAAAGTGAAAACATGATGATTAAAGGGTGATGAAAACACATGATAAATTAAAAGATAGCCCATACAATGCGATTCTGTGAGTGATGGGTTTTTATTCAGGTATCATAGTGGCTGTAAGTACCCTACGCAGCTGCACAGTCCTCTCTCCAACACAGTGGGATGTTTCACAAACTGGTATGAAACAGTAGTTTCCAATTTATATTTGCTCCTTTTTGTCTCTTCCTCAAATGGAATTAAATTCGTTCTGTTAGTGGTGCGTGGTGGTTTTTGTCTCCTTGTGGCTTAGCTTTAGGGCTTCCCCAACACTGGGTTTGGGTTAGTGAAGTGGAAGGCGGCACAATAAAAGCGAGGCGTCAGGCTCGAAGTAAATGAACATCCTGCTTTATTACGTAGCAGTTTTCTAGTTCAGCTCCAGGATGCTTTGGTCTGTGAAAGAGCGGTGTCAATTCTCCACGTGTCTGAACATAATTGTTACAATCAAAGTAGTAGAGAGGAAAGTGTTTGGAGCAATCCCTGCTGTGGTGATGGTCCCACTCCTGTGTGCTGTGTGTGTCCCCATCATGCTGGGGACATCGTGCTCATTTCAACAACTGTCCCAGACTTGGGCCTCCTTCCTCTTCTTCCATGGTTAAAACTGGCAGTCAGAAGAGGCACTTTGCACAGGGCTGCATGATGTAGTGATCCACCAAAATGTTTTATGTGCCCCTGGATGTTTTATGGCCTCTAAGTAAACGCACATTTGCAGAGGTGGAGTGCTGTGCGTGGGGGTCCGATGGACATAGTGTTGTGATGAGAACCTGGCTTTGGTCATTGCCTGTCTCTGCTATATGGGGCAATATATTTGCCAGGTTTTCAGGTTTAACTTGGGTAATAATATTTAAATCATGAAATTATCAACACTCCCTGCTCCTGACTTTTTAAAAAATTGACTAACCCCCTTGTGTTATTTTTCTGAGGAGCTGACTTTCTATAACTAATTATTCTATGCTCAGCTATATGTTCTGAGTGCTCTTTGTTCCACAACTGAATCTGATGCATTCTATTTAATTATGCAGTTTAAAAATTAAAAAATAATAAAAAAAAGAAGGAAACTCACTTTGGTAGCTCCAGGCTGCGGGAGTTGCCACATCTGCTTAAATTTATCTGCTCCCTCTAAAGAGTCTGGTTGCTGGAACCCACGGACCCCTTCAGCAAAGTTATGAAGGCAGAATTGGAAATGCATGTCTTTATGGAAACTTCGATTAATTTTTCAAGGGGTGATCAGAGCTGCTGTGTTACAAGGCTGTCAAATACCCTATGTCCAGAAGCCCTGTCATCTGACTTTCAAAGTCAGAGCCATATTTTAAGAGACTTGCCCTTTTCATCCTCTCTGGTCTGTGGGGGGGTGTTGCCGGGACTCAACCCTGTTTGGATGTGTCGAAGAAGCGTGCCAGGCTTCCTTTGCCAGGGACTCTGAGTTTAAATCTATTTCAGGCCTTTAGAAAGGTCAGGCAAGGCTGCCAGCCAGAACCTGTGTCTAATTCAACGCTATTAGAATCACAGAAAAATAAAATCCCTAATCTCGGGCTGGAGGGCAGGGAGCGAAGGAGGTATTAGGTGCTTTATAAACTGCAGAGTGTGCTCTCTGCAGTTTGAAGGAAGCAGATGTGCCCCTGTGCACTAGGGAGGTCACTTGGGCTCTACTGGAGCCTCTGGGCTCCAGCAGTGGAGATCTGGTTGCTGATCTGGGACCTCAAGAAGCTGCTTGCTTTGCTTTGTTTGCCAAGAGAGGTCAGGATGATGTTCCTTAATTTATCGTAGCTTTTAGGTGGTGCTTCTTTTCAAGGTGAGCTGTATCTGCCTGCTTAGGCTTCCCGTATCTGTAATATTTGGGGTTTTGCTCTGCAGTGGGAAAAAGGGGAAGCAGAAACTGTGTGCTGGTATTTGGGTCTGGATTAGGGTTGGCTGTGGGTGGTGAGCAGGGGGAGAAGCTGAACTTGATGCCTCAGTGGCCCCTTCCCACCTGCTGCTGATGACCCTGAAGAAAGGTTCCCAACTTAGTCTTGGTCTGTATCTTCTAAGATGCTTAATCGCCCCAGTGAAAATATTTGTGTAGATTCCTACTAGAGTAAAAGGAGCTTTATTTCTCCTTTACTTTATCCTACTTTACTGTAATCCTTCATCTTGTGCTCTTATTTGTAATCTAGCATGCATTCTTTTAAAACTGGGAGGAGCTGACATCAGTGGTTTGAAGAGCCAAAGGAAAGATTTCTTATAACGGTAATCAGGCTGGCTAATTTCCCAGAAGCATCTAGACCTGCCGAGATACAGAGGAGCCAATGTACAGGACAGAATCTCTTGTTCCATAACTGGGTCTAATTTAGTAATACCTTGTTGATTTGCAGTGCAAGTTAGATTCTGGGTTTTGACTGGTATCTTGGAATGCAGTTTTTTGTGATCTGGAAAATATTTGTTTCATATTATCGTATGAGAAGAGATTTAACTTTGTTGGCTTCTTTACTGAATAATCTTACGAATGTGAAAAGCAGCTTTAACGTGGTTTCTCATTGATTATTTTCATATTAAAGCTCTGTGATCTGAAGAGTAATAAGTTTGCATTCATTTGCCATCTTATAAGCAGGTCTTAATTTTAATCTTGTATGTTTTTAAAATTGAATCAGCAGAAATTGCATAAATTATGTTTATATTCACTTGCCATCTTACTAATGAATCTCAGCTTTAATCTTTCTGATTCCAAATCGATTCAGCGAAAATTATGTCACTAGGATTTAAACATGCATTTTCAGCTTAATTCTTTCCTGATGCGTTGAATTTTCATATGCCAACGTGAAAAATTTTAGTGGTATTAGCCTCTTATCTAATAGAGCCTTATTTCTCAAAGTATTTTGAGAGTTTGGTGTTAAGTTTATATTTCATTAAAATCCTGACTGCTACTAAAACGTACTTGTCAATTTTTGTAGTTAACTGCTGTATTAATTTTGAAGTTGTAAATAGAATTGGAAAGTAAATTTGGTATCTTGTTATTATATAGCAAGAAAAATTAGTTATAGCGGTAGGGGGATCCTGCCTGCTCATACACTTATCTCCTGTTAGCTAATCACTGCGTTTAGTCATCTCATGCATTTTTGGCTGGATGAAATCCAGCTTGCTGTGATAATGGCTGGAAACAAGTAGGGATGGGGGATGCTGGTGAATCTCTGAAATGCGGTGGTGGAAGGAGGTTTGCACAGCAGACAGGGCAACAGCCCCTGGTGTTGGCTTGCAAGGATGGGACAGCGTGGGCTGTCCTTGCGTGGTGACAGGGATGGCCTGAAGGTGCTGCACCCTTGCTGCGTACACGCTGTAAATCAGTGCTTAAAGAGATCGAATTGAGGAGATCAGCTTGCCAGCACTGGTTCTGGCTCCGGCGCTTCTCCAAGCCTTCTACAGATACAAGCGGAGCATCAACGCCTTTCCATCACCTCGCACCTCCTCCTTTTCCATAGCACTGAGTAGCTTCTAGAAATAGATTACGCAGTGTAGCTGGCACAAGTGATTGTCGTCTCCATTTTTTTTTCTTCCTTCTTAAAATAGCTTTGAGAGTGTTTTTTTTCTTTTTGTAATTTAGTTTATCCCTTTTGTTGTATGTTCTCACTGCTAGGGGCAGATTAATAATAAAAAAGGACCGAAAATGAGGGTTTTTTTAAGCAATTCTGAGGTGTGCCCAGCTGGCAGGGGGAACCAGGTGAGCCCCTGCAGTGTTTTACTCCTCAGCTCTGTTTATCACTGTCTACATTCTTGTTGCAAAGGGGTAATTTTGAGCTCTATGTGCATTGTCAAGGAGCACGAGAAGTTCTTCATTCTCACTCTGAGCCATGTTTCACGGGTCTGCAGGAGCAGAAACCCCTCTGGAGGGGCAAGGAGGGTGAGGGCCATGCAGATGTGCACAGTGGTTGGCACTGACCTCTGCAGGTTGACAGAAATTGACGATCCTTTCCAGGCTAGTGTGTAAAACAAACAAACAAACAAACCAAACAACCCCCAAACCAAGCGAACAAAGAACAAAACCAAACCTCAAACAAACAAAAAAACTCCCCAACCAACCAGACAAAAAAAAAAACAACAACCAAAAAAACCCCAATCAAACGAAACCCCCATAGAACAAAACAAAAACCCTACATCATCTGCAAGCCGTTCCCTGGTGAGCTGGTGCTGCGGAGAGGCCACGCACAGGCCTGCACATCCCACCCAGCCCTTGCCTGTCCAGCCCAGCTCTTGTTCTGTACCTTTGAAACTGGGGTACATGATGACAATGAGTCCTTTTCCCCCTTCTGAAGGCTAGTTTCTGCAGAAGGGGTATTTCTCCTATACGAGAGGCAGATGAGTAAATAAACCTTTAGGAAAAGCAGATAGGACTAAGAATTTTGTTCCCTTCTTTGTTAATCTCTTTAATGACACAAGGAGCATTAGTAAGAAAAACTGGCCTGGCATGTGAAGTTTTTTTGATACTATTATACAAATGTAAATTTAAAGCACGATCTCAGATGAAGTAGTGGGTCTGTATCAGTACATCTGACCGCTATTTTGACTGAACACATGGGGAAAAGTATAGTTACATCTCAGGCCAGAGTGAACTACCACACCAGGGCAGCTGCGAGCCCCCTCTCCTGCTGTACATGTACAGAGCTCCCAAAACCGCTTCCTTAAGTCGTTCTTCCTGAAATCACAACTTTGTGGGTGGCTCCTGTGCAGTCCGTGGGCTCTGAGCACCGCTGCCAGGGTCCTCCCACTCGGAGGAAATCATAGGATGAAGGTTGGGTGATGCTGTGGTATAACATGATGTGGCATTGTGTGCTATTGTAGGAACATCTCAATTTTTCAGAGGTAAAACCAGCAGTTTTGTGTGCAACCAAGGCTAAAAAAGATCTCTGAGAATGTTTGGAAGAAATACAAGTTGCCTTGCATGCAGGCAGCAGTACTGTCCCTAATGTTATAAAGTTTTTAAGTCCAGCGCTTCCCACTGCCCAGTTGTGCCTTCAGTTTGCTTTGCTGTTATCAAAGTAGAAACTAATAAAACTGTGCCAAATCCCACAAGAGGCTTGAGGAGATTTCTAGGAGCACATGGCACATTTCACGTCCCCTGCACAGTCACTTTGGCTGAATGGCACAGGCCAATGCACGCTGACTTGAGCGTTCACTTCAGCAGCCTCTGTGTTGCCCTAGAACTATGTTTTTTGCTTTCATTGTCACTTTGAGTTGCTTCACCATTAGCAAGTTGAATAAAGGTGATAACAATACAATTGGACAAAACGTTTCTAAATTAGCATTGCAGTTCTCGTAATAGGCTTGTAAGGGAAGAGTGGGCACCAACACCTGTGGTAGTGGAACACAGTATGGGAGTAAGGTCAGGTCAGATTGAACTAAAATTATTTAAGGGCATGCAGTCAAAAGCAAATGATCATTTTAGAGGTAAAACCTACCACTTAGGCTAAAAGTTAATGTCAGTTCTTGCAAGCTGTAACAGTATCCTGCCCATTACGCAGGCTGCCACCGCTTACCGAAGCGAGATGCTCAAACTATCCCGTAAGTGCAGGTGGTGAAGTCAGTGTAGAAAACATCAGCAAGGTCAGGCTGCTGACCTTTGAAAAGAGTTTTCCCTTCTGGAGGAGTAACTCCTGAAATGGCAGACTGTTAACTTGATTTTAGGGGTTTTATAGCTTGGAAATGTCCATAGTTTTAAAAACGGTCTCTCCCTGATGTGAGCACAACATCAACTGTTCTACCTGGTGTATGTGTGGGAAGGTTGGACCAGAATGTTTTAAAACATATTCATTTGGAAATTAAATATCAATGATATAAATATTCTATGAAAAGATTAAAGAATAATTATGTGGGGAAGGGAAAGATGATAACTTTGTGTACAAAAAGAGTATGTGACCTGCTAGTACTGTAAACAGAGAGTGAGGCTGTACGAGTAATCAGTTTTGTGAAGGTTTTATAAAATGACACTACTCACTATAGGGCTGAACTTAATTTAGTAATAGATCAGTGTCTTTTCTTTTAGGGAGCGATGCTATTTAAGGAGAACATTCATTATATCATGAAAACAGAGATCTCCAAAAGCTAAATAATTGAAGCCAGGCGCTGGAAAAACAGTGAATACACATTACAGTTTCAAAGGCTGCTATTGCTGAAAACCACCTAATTGTATTCTGCTGCAATTAATAATCATCTTAATGGCTTTGCATATTTATGAATATATAAAAATAAATAAGACAATACACAGGCGAGGATAAAATGTTGGTTCATAAACTTTTATTGCTGAACACTAATTAAGTATGCCTCTAATCACACTATCATTTTTCATTGTGGGTAGGTTTGGGTGGGGTGGGGAAGTTTGAGAAAGAAAATGTGGTTATTCAGGAAATTACCTTGCATGAAGGCTTTCAAATCACAGATATGTAAAATGAGGCATGTTTCCTTCTCATTTTCCTGCCCGTAACCTATAGTGTGGCTTTTTGACTTGATATACTCAAGTATGTAGAAGGGCACCGATTCTCATCCCTCTCCCCTGTGAGATGGCTGGTGAAGGTTTTGGCTGCCTCTTTTCTTAGTCTATGTTGAAGAGGAGGTCATACTGAAAGATTAGAGAAGCCCTTCCTGGTCTTTAAACAAATTCTAATAATCTTGGAGTTTTTGAGATTAAAATTTGTCTCAGGGGTATGCAAATATAAATGGAGGATAAGGCCACAGAGAGTATTGCTTGAAGTTTTTCCTCAAGTGGAATTACTTTCCGCTTTCATCCATGCAACTGAGAGATGAACTTGACTGGCTGAGGTTTCTTTTCAATCTGCACAGTAACTGCTTACTCTTATTAGGATCTTTTTTTTTCCCTTTATAGCCCCGTGCATTACAAAATGTTCCTGCTTTGTTTTGACTTGACCTTTCATAGTCACTAAAAATCAATAGACTTTAATGCATTTATTAAATAAGGAGGATTCTAGGGATTAGCATGCAAGGTTTGCTGCTGTAGCAAGAGGAAAAGGTAAAGAGTGGAATATTACTGCACAGCGAGACAGGCTGCTGTGGTTACAAGAGACTCTGCTGCTTTTCTTTTTATGGTTCTTATTTATGTATGTTAATAAGGGAAATGTTGTCCTTGCCTGTTTAAAGCCAACAATTCTTTTCTGTAGCTGACACTTAATAATGTATCTTTGAAAAGATTACAGGTTGACATCACACCCCCGACCAAATAAAAAGAAACACCCGAACCTATAATCTGTGAATGACAAGCTACTTACGACATGATCTGCTACAACAAATTAAAACCAGAGAACACACATGAACAGTTTTCTTTCTGTACGTGACAACTCTCACACTACGGTATCTTATGTGTCAACATGCATTCAGATCTCAGCATATTAAGGATGATGTAGAAGGAAGCAATGTCAAACCATATTGATCAAGTTTTGGTGTTTTGGGATTTAATTATTATTATTTTTTTTTCCCCTCAGCTGTTTTGTAGGGAGCAATGCTTTGGGTACTTTTTGTTTTGTTTGTTTGTTAGATAAATAAATAACATCTATCACCGTAAGTAATAATCTCAATAAATTCTTATTGTAAACCTGAAGTGGTTTTTGCTTTCTTGGGACATAATGCCTAATGTGCAATAACAGAAGTGCGATAGATATGCACAGAGAGGTGGTTAGATGATCAGTAATTGATTGTTTTCTTCTTAAAGAGCAAGCTGCTTGTATTTCAAGATGTGAGAATGCTTTCCTTTTATGGGGTCAGCCTTGATTGTACATAAGACGTGATAGAAGGTGTCTGGAAATGGTAATTAAAATTGTAGAGTTTCAGAAGTGACATTGATTATATTTCAGGGCCGTACGTCTCAGTTAAAAGTTAAAGAGTAAACAATAGTCATTCAGCTAGAATGCTCTGAGGCGTTTGCATCAGGACAAGGAGGGGCCGTGAAATGACAATTCACTTCCTACTTTTGTAATTGTTTTAGTGAAGAGTAGAACATTACAGCTTGGTTACGTTTAAGAGAGGAATCTACCTGGTTTCCTACTTTTCAACTTCCACTAGCATTTTTTTTTTTAGGGATTAAGGTTCTTAATGAAGTACTTACTGAGTCCTGTGAAATATGGCTTAGGTGCTCCATGGGAACCCTCTAGTGCTGGACTTGTCTGGTTGGCAGGGAAAGGAACGGTGAGGGGGGTCATGCTGCTGAAATGACAAGAGTTGAACTCAGATGTTATGCGAGTGGAGTATATCAACACACTGAAGATCAGACAGAAGGTGCATCTTCTAGACTGTTTCCTTAAGGAAGAAAGAAATTTTAGTAGTTTTATTTTTTTCAGTTTCACTAAGCCACTAAAAGCTAAGGCGTATAAGTCCTCCTTGCAGCACAGCTCCACTATCTCCATTGCAAGGTGGTTGGCTTCCTGTAGTTTTGTCCAGATTGGGATGTCATCCTCCCACCTCCCACCTGACACAGGCGATGCAGAGTTGATACGGGCACGTCAGCTCAAAGTATGGTGCAGGCGGAGAGATGCGTCTAGGCTGCACCTTTGGCTCATCTCAACATGCCATTATTTTGGCTGCTTGCAGTGTTAATGTCAATTAGTGGAACAAGGCAATTCAAAGGCAGCCTGTGTTGAAAATAACTCTTAGTTATGATGGTGCCCTTATCTTTTAAAGGCAAAAGAGCGGTTCCTAGTGATTTGCTGTTGGACTTCTCTTTCTGCATGCAGACATTGTTCCTGAAGCACTTTTGTATGTTCTATGCTGAATGCAGAAACATGTCAAAACTTTCCCTGGAGCTGCTAGGATACTGCTAGAAGTTTTCACAACAGTTGGCATAAAACTAAATGGATCCAAAGCCCTTCCAAGTGTGATGTGAAGTGTGTGGAAGCAGGTTTCTTCTATAAGCCCTCATTCTTCAAGACATGAACCAGGCAGTAACTAACAGAGGTTAGAAAGAACTTTCTCCAAACAGTAGCTTGTTCCATGGTTTTCCAGCATGGATTTATTTATTTTTTAAATTGATTTCTTAAGAAGCATTTTTTAATTAGCTCTTAAAAGCAGAGGAAAAGGGTATTTGATAGCTCACTGCTATTGAAGCCACAAATTCTTGGTTCGAGCTATGGTGCATTCTCCTGCCTCGCTCCCAGCTTTGGATGAAATGCTCTAGTGAGCTGAATAAAACAGAATTTGGTTCACAGCAGAACTACAGACCATGGTTTTTTGTCTTAGACTTTTTAATGGGAGTTTACATGGCCTACCTGAGGCAGGAAAGCATAGAGACCAAGATGCCCCCAAAACCCTGTTGCTTGGCAAAGGCAAGAAATCAATTGAGTGAAACACGTCCAAAAGATTAAGGATTGCGCACCCTGCCAGCTGTTAGTGTGTGTGCGCTTACTCTGCAGTAAATAGGAGACCGTGCAAGTAACTTAGCACTCAATAAATTAAGTCAGATGATCTTTCTTCTACTCCAGGCGGGTAGAAGGTTAATGCAGTTCAACAAACTGTGAGCTGTGACCTGGCCTTGGGGTTGTCTGTCTGTCTGCACCATAGGACATGCTGCAGAGCTGAGGTCAAACAGCTGTTAAGATGCTGTCCAGTCTGGTTTTAAAGACACCAAATAAGGGAAGGTTTATCATGTTCTCTAGTAACGCAACCAAGCCTCTAATAATTCACCGAATGAGGTAGTTTGCTTCCTATTTGAAGGTTGAATTAATGTAACTTAACTTTCCAAACACTAGAACTTATTTTGTCAGCATGGATGAAAAACTCTGTACTTTCTGAACTTCCATTTGTGAGTAGCTCTGGACAGTGATTAAATGATATTGTAGCCTTCAAACTACTAACCCAAGCAACTCTGGGAACCTAAGACCTCTGGATTTGGTCTTTAGGTACCCTAGTATTTGATATCCACCTTGCAGAACTGTAGATGCAAAAATGGGTGTACAGTGTTATAGTAACTGTTATATTAGTGCTATGTAGAAAGCTCAAATCATGGCCTGTTTTCACTGAATGTTCCCCTTTTTTGTATGTTCAGGGTTGCAGTATTTTTTGTCATCTCATTGCATAGAGAGCTCATGTTGTGGGCATTAGCTGCAGGAAAGAAGGAAATATCTTCCTATTTCTGTACATAGTGTTCAATGCAGGTGAAGTGCTTTTTCTTGTCTCATTTTGAAAGCTTGAAATTAAATGGATTAGCCAGCCACAAAACCCATTGGTGTAAATCAACAGGATTTCAGCAGAATTATGCCAGTTTGCACCATGTCAGAAAGTAGCATGAGACGATGCAGTAAGTCTTATTACTACAACTACACGCTACTAGAAGCCACACAAATTGTTTTAAAGAGGTCTTATGTTTTGTTACTAGTAGATTATGTTTAATTAAATAAAAATACATGCTCGCTTTGGCTTATTACGCTCTTCTATAGAAGGTAAAAAATAATTTGTCGTCATGGGATGAGCCAGAACATCCATTGTGAGACTTAAAGGCAAGTGACAAGACTGTAAGTAGGTGAAAATTGAGAGTTCAAGTGTTTTCTAGGAAACTGCATGCTTCCATGATTTAACTGGTGGAGTGCTGTTGATTTCAGGGCACGGTGCTTTTGCTGACTAAATCACACATGCTGGCAAAAAGCCCCAGAGTGGTTTTTGGCTTTTGGTAGCATATAAGCAGAAATAATGTCTGACTGTTGATCTTGAATCACTGGATATCTGCCCTGCAAAGGTCGCATCAGTAATTTAGAAGCAGAAATGGGGTTGTGTCTAATTCCTAGCCTACTACAGACAAGCTTGTTCTATTTTTGCAGAAAAGTGTACAAAGAAACTAAATTTTCACCACAAATGAAAACACTGACTGCCTTGGGAAATAAAGTTATTAATGGTCCTTATGTTTTTGTATCAGCTGCTGGTGGTCCCTGCCTTGCCTAGCAAGACTTGGACATTAGACTATCTTATATCCATAATAAATGATCAGATTAGCATTATGATCATCATTAAATGATCAGATAGGAGTAACAGGCTCCCTGAGGCTTAATTCCCCTCCATGCCTTTCTGCTTCTCTAGCGGTGGCACTTGCATTAGTTAGAATGACCTTGGCTGTGAGGTATTTTCAAGTGCTGAGAGTTTTCTGCAGAAAAGCTAAATAAGCCCAGTTTAATATTCCTATAGCAATGAGGATGAGCAGGGGGAACTTCCAGTACTCGAGGTATTTGACCTGATTGCTCCCAAACTCTTTGTTAGATCACTGGACTAGAAGAGAGAGAGTGTCATCCCTGGAAAGGGAATGTGATGCCCTTAATGAAGTTATGCCCCCTTCCTGTAATGTCAGCTGTGTGATGAAAGTGTTTTTATGACCTCCAAATTTGCATCAAGAGGGCAAAATCCTGTTCTGAAGGACTCGATGACTGTGAGCAAGCTTGTCAAAACCTGTCTTGCCGAAGTTATGGTTTTATTACTAGAGCAACTCTAACTTCTCAAATACCGCGGCTGTGTTTCATTATTAAACAGCAGAGTTTTCAGCTTGGGGTTTAAACTCGGTGTTTTAAAGTCTCCAACCTCTCATCTGAAGGACATGGTGAGAAGGGCTTCCTGCTTCCTGAATTAGTATTTAATGTGTGGAAAGTGTACATCCCAATTGAAGTTTGCCTTCAGAAGCTTCTAATTAGGACAGAGTGATTTGATTTTTCAGAAGGTACCTTTGGGTTTCCTGAGATAACAAGACAACCACAAGGGTGGTGCAGAGCAGGTATCATGGGTTACTGTCATCTTTGCAACTGTCAGAAGTGTTTTGGTGGTAAGTGAACACATGCGTTTGAATAAATACATATTTTTAACTTAATTTATGGTTTTCATGCTGAAGAAAGCTGTCAAGTTCAAGGTATAATGACTGACTTTTTCTTTCTTATTTGCAGTGGCATGAGAATTTTCAGAAAAACTGATTGATATTTTAAGCAACTTCCCGGCAGGATGCGGAGCCACTTAAGTATTATTTTCTGTATAACTTTATATAACAAAGCAGAAGCAAGGAAGCAGGAGAGCAAAGTGTAAAGTGGTCTCTTGGGGGGTAATGAGATGGTATGCATTGCGCAGAAAAGCGGGCAAGTGTTTGAAATCACTGCAGTCAGAGTAGGATGTGTGAATAAAGACAAGAATTGCCCTGTATCTGGTTTTCTGCCACAGCTGAAAAGCCATTCATCTTAGCTCACATTTATTTGGTAGCTAAGCTTTTGTGATCCTGAATTCTGGATGCAGAGGCAAGAGCTTACAATTGATGGTTAAATTTGGGAGGGAGCTCCTGAACGGTGCTGTGGAGGATGATGGGCTCTCAACGGTAGAGGCTGGTGCTTGGTTCTGTGAAGCAATGATCGTGACTGCAACAAGGTTATGGCAGAAATTTGTGCACAGATTTACACAAGCAACACTTTTGTCTTTTAATGTCCTTTCCAATAAGAAAAGCAGCATGTTTGTGGATTGTGGAAGGATTTGTCTTCCTATTTTCCTGATTAACATTTGAAGGCACCTTGAATCCTCTTACCGCAGCAGGTATGTACCAACGAGAGGGATTTCTGGAGACTCAATTCGTAAATCAGTGATGTATAATGTACTGGATGCAGCACTTCAAAACCTAAAGGTGTTGAGCGATGCAAGTCTCCAGGCTTGTGTGATGGGACCATAGCGTGGTGAGTGGGGTCCTATACATGGCACTGGGCTCTGGCCTCTTTTGAAGACAGTCTGTCAAAGTGAGAACGGATTTCAAAGCAAAACAGCAGATGTGAGTCCTCATGAATTCATTGTTGTTCCCTGGTGCCGAGATCCTCTGTATCAGAAAAGGGGAATTATTAGTGCACGATGTAGTAGGTAATGCGTAGACTTTTTGTTTCTATCTGAAGTCACCTCATTGAGCTTTCGGGCTGGTATGTTTGCAGCTTGAGCAAAAGGCTGTTTATTCTACGTGACTCTCGGAAGAGTTTGGAATAGCTTCCAATACAAATCAGTGGCTTGTTCCCCAAAAAGCTAGTCAGAAACTTTTAACGTATTCGTCAGTCATTGCTCTTGTTTTTATGGGTCAGCTCTGAAAAGCCAGTGCAATTAGATCATTGTGTGTAGTCTCCAGGCGAGCTTTATGGCTCTGCCAGTGGAATGCAGATTTTGCTTAGAAAGTTTTAGATTGTTATCTGTATACTTGTGAAGACCTTGTTTATTTAGCAAAGCCATTCGCCTGCTCTCAAAACTGGCAGAAGAAAATCCTCCTTCCTTCCCTTCTTGCTTTCCCCATGTCCTCCAAAATGACATAAATCACATCGTTTTTCCTTGCTCTTCCAAAAATACAGGTTTCATTTCCATGAGAACAGTAAAATTGCAGGTAACCTCTCTTTCTCATCTGTCCTTTTGCAAAACAATTTCGTGTAATTACAGTCTGTTTGTGGGATTTGTTTGTCCTTGCAGGATGATGTGTGTGCAATTCCTTCTGCTTCTCCTCCCCTGGAAGCCCCTTTGCACGCAGTCTTTGTGCGTAGCGTATCTGCTGTAGCAGATATTCTCTCCCTGTTGGAGAAGGATGAGGAATTACAAACTGCTTTAACATATCTTGCAGAATGAAATCATACGTGTTAGGTGTGTTGTGGGGAATGCGCTCTGGAGGGTGTAATGTGTCACTGCTCCTGTTTTAGTAGAGCTGCAGGCAATCTGATGCAGAAATGAAGGATTTCCTTCTTAATGCCAGCCCCTTCAGATATCATGCTCCCCAAGATCCATGTTTTCCAAAGTCTCCATTGCCTTTACAGAGGTATTCCCCACCTTTGCGGGGATGAAGGGGATGACTGATTGTAAGGTGAAAGTGCCCAGATTTTGGATCTTACCCCAAACTTTGTCTCTTTGGCTTTTCAGTCCCTTGTTTATGGAAACGGATTTTCTTTATAGTTTCCTTTTTCCCCCAGAAGATAAAACTATGGATTAAGTAACATTACCCATGGGAGCTCTCATGATGGTTATTGGCTTCCTTTTGAAATGCTCAATTGTTCTGTTTCACAAACTGTAACTGGCAAATAGGGATGTTGGGATATAAATTTTTGCAATAGTTCCTATTCAACCACTGTTTGAGAGAGGCTTTTTTTAATTCCTTGCTCTCAGGGCTTATGAAAAATGGTAAAATCTTTTCAGTTTGAAAGGGACCAAGAGCAAATAGATGGTATTTCGAGAGCTGCAAAATGTGAAGTGATTCTTCTGCTGCAGTTCTTCCTGTGCAGTCTTCCCAGCGGCTTTGTAACACAGGCCGGATCTGCTATTTCTTTTCAGCCATGAGTACCTATCTGGGAGCAAAAGCAACATGTAAGCTTTGCATATTTACCTTTAAGTCAGAATGCTAATTTATATTTAAAATAACCTTTAGTGTTTAATTTAGGAATGTCTTTATTAGCTCAGTAAATGGAACTGGTAAGAGCAAAGAAGATTGCTGCTCGGGTGGTATTGTTAAAGAACTTGTTTTGTCTACCTTAGTTGAAAGGAATTTATGTGAAAACAACATGCAAGAAAAGTAAATTGCGTGCATGATTCAGTAATTCCAAGTGACTGTAATCTTGTGTACTAACACAGGTTACTTCTTGCGGGAAAAGAAAATTGCAGCTAATTTGTGACAGAAATATCAATGTAGAGGCGAAGGAATTAATAAAATGACCTAGAAGGAATTCTTCGTTCCAGGAATTTGTATTGCACTTTTCAAATACATTTTTTGTTCAGTTGTGTTCTGCTGCTTCACCCTCTTCAAAATCTCTGTGTGAGCATTTGTGCTTTAGCTCCTGGAAGAGGTAACTCTTCTGCATAGAAACTGCATCTGATTGGGGGTTTCTCATGGTAGTGGTTACTTCTACCAAATGGGTTCTTGACGTGTTTTTCTCCCATGGGATAAATAATTCATAGAGGTTAAATAGGACTGTTTGGACCATGGTTTTTATCCTAATTCAGAAGTTGACATAAGGTTGAAAATTCTTGCATCGTTCTGGTCCATTTGTTTTTGTCTCAGTTATGGTCTTTCTGTTCTGCAGCTGTAAATTAGCACATTGCATCATGTTTGCAGATAAAATTTTAATGAAAACTCTTATGTCAGTGTGGTTGTTCAACAGAAAAAAATTGATCGCTCTGAGATAGCTCAAGGGAGAAAAAAGCACTTTGTGGAACCTGGGATCACAAGCTACTTTTTACATATCTTGAATCAGGTACTTTAAAAAAACAGTTAGGAGAAAAAAATTGCTGAATTATCTGTTTCAGAGGAATCTTTATTTTAAATTATAGATCACCTGCTCTAAGCTTCCGTTGTCTAAATGTGTGTAACATACATGTGATATTTCATCTTCCCCCAAAATTATGGGTGAGGGGGAGAAACAAAGAAGAAAATCTGTTTTAGTTGACACTGGGTAACAGAATGCGTCTATGACTCCCCACCTGGCCTTTCAAAGGCTTAAAGTGGGTTTGAAGAAGAGAGAAACCAATGACTTAACCTTGTAGTAAAAACACTTGCCCTGAAAGAAAACTCGGTAGAAGCTGCTGGCTATATTCCACTTATAATCTCTCCAGATGTTTGTGCAAATTTAAGTGGATTTAAGTATCCTTAAGAAACGTGTGGTTGATAAAATCAGATAGATTCAAGGATGGGCATGCATCTTTCTACAGCCTGTTTTAAAATTTGATTAATGCATAGCTTTCTTGCCTCCTGCTTTTGCTCTCATTAAAACTTCTGAAACTGTTGGGAAGAAAGTGGCAAGTTTTGCTTGAACTTTATTCCTTCAAAAAGTTTTGAATTTAGTACATTTCAGCAGTGCAATATAATGTACAGCTTTGTCAACAAGGTTTCTGAACTTGTTAGAAACAAATGTGAATTAAATCTATTTATTTTCCTTGAATCTTACAGTTTTGTTTCTGCTGATGTGGGCTCTGTCATAGCAATTGCTGTGTAGTAAATTATGGCTAAATGTTAGGTGGTAGTGGTGATAATTTCAAAGATAGGGTGATCTAGAAGAGACAGCTTGAACAGGAAAAGCAGTCAGTCATATTAACAGAACTGGCAATAAACGCCACAAAACATCATCATCATTTTATACCCCTTTTGGTCATGCTGTTGAGTTAGATGAACTATGTCCTTGTTTGTGTTTCAGAGAAGAAATCTGAAATATAGTCACTTCAGGGAAAATGCAAGTGCCTTGATTTATTGATGTTGTTTTATCAATTTTGCACAGGTTCTGCAGGGAGGAGGAAAGGAAGGAAGATTAGCAATTTCAGATGAAGACAGGCAGAAATGTTCACAAATGCCTGTCACACCCCAAAAGCAGTAATCAAATTACTGCTGCGAAGCAAAATGATATAATTGATTATGAAACTTGAAATCAGTGCCTAGAGCGTTAGGAAAGCTGACAGTGCGAGGCAGTGTATTTAAAAAGAAGAGTAGGTGCAAAGCTATTAAATATGTTTTTAAGGAGAAGGAATCTTCTGCAGGAAGATAAGGGTATCAGTAATTTATGGGCACAAATAAAATGCTACATCAGTGATTTATAGTGTCAGGTGGGGCTATTAACATGACTCGAGTTCAGAGTTTAATTCGCTTCCATCTTTAAAAGCAGAGAATTATCTCCTGTGGAGGCTCATCCGAGTTGTTTCAAATGGTGTGTGAGGACTCTTCTGGATTAAGCTGGAGGAGGAACCATTTTAAAGTAGTCAGAGAGGCACTGGGCATTGCATGTTCCGCTTTCAGATGACTTCTGTTTCCAGCACTATCAATCTATTGCCTGTTCTGCTTTTACTTGCACCTCAGTAGCAAAAATGGAATTTGTGTGGGACAACAGCACTTTTATTTGACTCCCTAGCAGGTGGGAGAAACTGTAATGCTGTCATCAGAGTGGGGTTTCTAGTGTCATTTCTATGTTAGAGAACATCCCTCTCATTTCAGATGTTGTAGAGGAAACTGGTTTTAAGTTGAATATCACTAGTTAAGGCACCAGTTTCTGACAAAACCAATTCCATCATCAGTAGGCATTTACTTTAGGCCTTTTCCCCTAAATCTCCAAGTTCATGCAGTCTCTGAAAGTAATTGATATTGTCACAGTATTTTATCAACATCTATCAATACAAGAAACTGAACTCAGCAAAACCTAGATGGGAACAATTCATAAAGTTAATGGAAGACAAGTAAGGTTGGGGTTAGTGGTCATGAAGACAATTCGGGTGCAAGCCGTGATTCTGCTGCTGCAGTCCGTCACAGGAGCAGGAGGACAAGGCTGCTGGTGGGCTTGCGGTTCCCACAGATCACATCTCTCTGTGCCGAGCAAGCAGGACAGGTTTGGTTCTGGCTGAGCTGGAACCAGTACATGCCTGTGGTGAGTGAGAGGAGGCAGAAACTGGGCAGGAGGTGCAGGAGTTTGGCTAAATAACCTCCCTGGGAGCTTCTGGTCACTGCACAGGAGAGTCCCTGCAGGGCTGCGCTTGGCTTTGCTGTGACCCAGCAGTGTCATCCATCTCCTGGTACATGACTTGACACTAGTGACCTGTGCTGGAAAACACGGTACTTGAGAGTTAGGATGAAAATTCTGTCATTTAATGGTGTTTAAATATTCCTAGCCTATTGGAGCCATTCTGTTGGCATAGATTTGAAGCTGTTTGACTTTTTTTTACACTGAGTGTGGTAAAACACTGGCCCAGGTTGCCCAGAGAAGTGGTGGATGAGACATCCCTGGAGACATCCCAGGCCAGGCTGGACAGGGCTCTGAGCAACCTGAGCTGGGTGAACATGTCCTTCCTCATGGCAGAGGGGTTGGACTAGATGACCTTTAAAGGTCCCTTTCAACCCAAACTATTCTTCGATGTAGGTGAAAAATGAGAGTCTCTTTGCTTCCTTCATTAGGAAATCTGTTTGCAGTCCCAAGCTCCAGTGACTTCATACGTTTGCCAACCAGTTCTCTAAATCTGCATTTTGAACACAGTTCCTCTTCCCTGTTTGCTCTGCAGAGCTGCTGCTTGCTATCTTGGGCATCGTTTTCTTTCTCATTTTTAAATATATCTCTCCCCACTCATCTCGGTCTGTTCCTCTCTGGCTGGTGCGGAGCTCTCCTGACAAATCTCATCTGTGGGAGGGAAGTGTGATTTAATGGGGAGGAAGGAGGATCCGAGTGCTTGTAGCTGTGAGTGATATTTGAGCTGTAGGTTTATTGGTGTATACACCTCACCTTGCTTAAAATCTGCTCTGGTATCTCAGATCTTTTCCATCTCTTGCAGCTTGCTTTATACTTTTTCTGGACTAACTTCTTGGCTTCATCTTCAACTGCTGTGGGCAAAACTTTAGGCAGATGCAGTGCTCTTGCTGTGACCTTCAGTATCGCTTCCACAGCTAATATGAAATGCCATACAAACCGTGATGCAATTTTCCATGGCTGCTGTAGGCACTGTAGGCAAAGTGTCTGATTAATAGAGGAACCACAGGGGATTCTGATTGCGCTGTTGCTTCTGATTGTCACACTGGCTTTAAGAGAAGTTATGCTCGGGGTAGTCTGGCCGTGTCTCCCCATGCGTTTCACTTGGGTATAAAATAATCCACACCTAGCTGCTTTTCTATTATCAAAGCATTTTAGGTGTGTTTGGAATTAAAAGCTCTCTGTGTAAGATTGGTCTCCTAGAGGAGTGATTTGTGAGGCAGTAACCTTACTGGGAGCTGGAGGGGGAACTGAGGCTATAGAGGGGAGGGTGTTTCAGAAGGAGACGGGGAACTGGGTGTCAAACAGGGAATTCTTGCTGGGAGTCAGGGACGGAGGGTATTTCAAGAACAAAGTTCAGATGGAAGTATTGGTGTGGGTAAAAACTGTGTATACGAGGTGGGCTGGACATCTGCTGGCAAATGGAGAGGTGGAACCCTTGTATTTGTAGCAAGCAAATAGTTGGGCTTTGTGTGAAGGGGGAAAAAAAAGAAACTAAAATAATTCTTCTGGTCTAAATGCTTGATTTCAATGCAGCTGGAGTGATTGCAACTTTCAAAGAGCATTTTCCCCAAGATGGAGTTTCAGCTGGCATAAAAGCTAGCATTTGACATCTTTTTCATGTTATGACTGTATTAACAAAAGAATGCCTAGCTGTTGGCTGCCTTTGTAAAACAATTGTAGTGAGTGCAGTTCTTCGTTCTCTTAACTCGTGTATGCGACTTAGAGTCGGCTCAAAACTCCCGCTGGAATGCAAGCAGGTCAGCTTGTGTGCACATGCAGTTGGAATATTAGAAAGTATTCCACATGGCTTGACAAAGGCTCTTTGCAATTGTTCGTTTCTGTTGCACTGGGCAATTTTAATACACTGATGTTTGCTGCACTGCAGCATTTAATGTTCCTTTCCCACAATCAGTGAGGGAAGAATCACGTTCAGCTCCAACTGCTCGGGCGTCCAACCTGAGGTGCTGCAGTATGGTCTATAAGGCCTGCAGTTATTAGAAGTTCCTTCATAATTAATGATAAGTTTTAATAGTTGTTGCAAAACCTTTCAGCTACTTGCTGAAGGCTAAATATTTTACAGCGCTGAAAATTAACCTCACTGGCTGGAAGGTACTGGCCAGAGTCTGTGTGTTGAATTGTTCTAATGTTTCTGGTTTTCCTGGATCTGAGGATGGGTTTCCTTAGATTGCTGTTCGATTTCAAAGTTGTAGTGTGGTTCTAATTTTTTTTTTTCTAAAGTAGCAAAACACAGACTTATCTGTTGTGTCCCTTTTCTCCATGGGATGCACCCACAGTTAGTTAAACCTCGCACCTTTACGGGAAGTCTGTATCACCTTAAAGGCTAAAGTTCACAGGTTTTTTCCCCGATACTCGGAGCATCTGATGGGAAGGCTGATTTAAAAACAAAAAGGTCTAAGAAGTGGTTTATGTGCTATGTAGTTTAAATAGCCATCCTGATTTCATAGAATGGTTTGGGTTGGAAAGGACCATCTGGTTGATGCAGCCCAGGACAGGGTTGGCTTTCTCGACTGCAAGCGCATGTTGCCAGGTCATGTTGAGCTTCTCATCAACCAATACCCTCAAGTTCTTCTTGTCAGTGCTGCTCTCAATCCATTCTCCACCCAGCCTGTATTTGTGCTTGGGATTGCTCTGACCCGTGAGCAGGAGCTTGAACGCGGCCTTGTTGAGCTTCATGAGGTTCGCAAGGTCCCACCTCTCAAGCCTGTCAAGTTCCCTTGTGTCTTTAAAAAAAATACAAGGGATAGGGCAGGACTGTATAGAGAAAGAGCTAATCTGTATTTTAACCCATCCCACCAACACAGCCTGTGGGGATGTGCATGTGGGAGATGATTTCTAAATAGGAAACTATGATGTGAGGGGATCTAGGAGCCACAAGGATTATGTAGATGTTTTCTCTTTAGAGCAGAAATAGTCTGCTTTTACTACTGAGAAAACTCAGTTTGCTTAAGAGAGAGCACAGTTTACAAACTGTGATGACTGGAGATGAAGCAAAGGGATGGGACTGCTATTTTGTAGAATAAAAAAAAAAGAACATTACAGAAATGTTTTGATTTATTTTATAATCATTTTATCTTCATCTTGTTGCCATCATTCAGATACGGCTGACTACCGGTGTAGGAAGGTGCAGAAATTTTGAACGGAGCATAAATAGGAGAATTAACATTTGTTTCATTAGTGTGAATGTTGTTTGGATAGCTGAGAAAAAGGAATGTGAGATAAGTGCTAGACATTGGCTTCATTATAATTTACATTTTATTAATAAATATTCCTGAAGTGACATTTTCCTTAGCACCTTATTGTAAACTGCTGCTGAGGCTACGGAAGTCATGTTTCCTACTGGTATAAATCAGCGTAGCTGTATTAAAAGCATGATGATTTTCTACCAGCCTTGGAAGCTGCTCCAGTTGGATGAGGAGAAGTTATCTCTCTTTGTCAGACCGAATTACAGAACTGGGTTTTGCTCTTAGCTCTGCATATCGCTGTGACAGATAACGAGCCTTTAATTTAGTGGAGAAAGGCGTATGAGTAACCAACAGCTCAAAATTAAGGCTAGACAAATTAAAATTAAACGTCAGACACTTTTCTGGGTAGTGGAAGATGATGATCGAACTACCAGGTCGATGGTACGTTTCCCTTCTTTTGATGTTTTCAGATTGTGACAGAATGCTCTTCTGAGAGACTTTTAATTGGACTGAAACTATGGGCTTATACAGAGATGACTGTGAGAAACTGGATCGTGTGACATTATCAGATTAAATACCTAATGGTTTGTTCTGGTCTAAAAAAATCTCTGATATCCAGTGCCAGTTACCTTGCTGGTGATGGTGTAAAGTCCCTGTCCTCTGAAAACCAATGAAGTGAATGTCTTTCTGAGATGGTTTATGCAGTCCTTGAAAAACATAATTCCACATTATAAGATGATCTTGGTTTTGTGAAAATGATGCTGTGTTTGTATTAAAGCTAAATTGGGGTTTATTCATTAAAGCCATTTTTTTTGTGTGATGGATGGAAAGTACTAAAGCAAAGCATCTGCTGACTGCAGATTGTGGAATTTTCTGAGTGATTGCTCAGCAGATTTCAAAAAACGAGATTTTGTATACTCATCACAACACAGTATACAGGAGAAGTATGGCTGAGGAGCTATTTAGGTTAAAAAAGCAAAAGAGAGCTGGGGTAATATGAATGTGATGTTGAGTTGTGTCCCAGTGTCCTAATCTGTCTGTGGATGAAGACTGTCAAAGTCCTGGGAAAGTCACGTTGACATCTACCTTTTCTGATGTGGGTGGGTGAATGTTCTTTGCTGTAGTTGGTAGTTGTTTGAGGTGGCCAGAAGTGCCTATGATGAATGGTTCTGCAGGCGACTGGAGGCATTGCATATGGTTTTCTTGAAGACATCATTTTGGGTAATTACTCTTAGTTAGTTTCTGCAGAATTCTAAATTTTCCTCCAGAGAAGCTCAGCAACAGTGTGTTCCCGATGGGCTGCTGAGTACCAGGCTACAGGAGGGTTAATAGGAGCAACTGTGTCTGTTGAAGACTACTGCTGAAAACTACTGTCTCTCTCCCTTCAATAGGAAACCATATTTTGAAAGGAGCTGTGTTTCCTGGCTGTGAAGTCATTAACTCTTTTTTTTTGGTGGGGGGTACTTGTGTGCTTTTCAGCTGCACTGTATCGATCATCTTCATGTGGTGCAGAAAAGAGAAAAGAGTATCTTGGTAGTTTTTCGTCGCTTTTTTAAATAGAACTGTAGCATCCCTGCTTGTGCACATGGACTGAAAATCTGGCTCTCTTGGAGTCCTGGGCAAAACTCACCAGAATTTCACACAGGGTCTACTATTACCTGTTCTTCCTACTCATTGTGCAGGCAGACCCCTCACCAGGAGAATACATGTCTGGGAGGGGACCTCCTGGGTCATTGGGTCCATTTTCCTGTCATCATAAGCAATCACGTCATATGAGCCCTTTCATTAACTGATCAAACTCTATTTTAGAAGTATGAACACTTTTTGCCCCCACTACTCTCACAGGAAAACTGGTGAAGAACCTCATCGTCTTATTTCTAGCATGTGTTTATTCCCAGCAGGGTTGCACCCCCTTGTTTTTAAAGCCAACACTGCCCTTCGGTGTAAATAGGCTTTTGCCTCCTGAGCGTTTACTAATCTGGTGTATCCATAGGCAAGGAGTTAAACCCCTTCCCAGCCTTCTTTTGCTTCCTTTGGTCAGGCCAGCAATGATAATACTCTTAGTCCTTTCCACCCACGCCAGAGATAAAACTGAAATTACCCACATGAGAAATTCTTCTCAGTGGTTGCTAATGCTCTGAAGAGAAGAATCCAGAGGAAACTTAAAAGGACAGCTAAACTGAGAATCTTTTTTAAAATTTAACTGCTGTTTCATGGCCTCTCTAAAAAATGTCATCAGCTTTTTGTTTTGTTGAATCTGTGGCTGCTGGTAACTTTGAAACTCAGCAACATGAAGGCTGTTGGGTTTTTTTGTTGTAGAGGCTCCAGGAGGAAAAAGTCAAAGGAGAGAATTGGGAATGTATTTCTCATGTAGTAGAAGTAATTGTGGGGGTGTATTGTGGGAAATAGTAGAGGATATGCTGGTCTGAGATGTCATTGTAGTTGTTGTGGCAGAGTTGCTCCTTGTGAATTGGGTTTTTGACATTTTGGTGTGATCTGGAAGAAGCCGTGCTGTCCTTTTACCATCTCTGTTCAAGAATTTTTCACTTTAAAGAAGAAAGCTGCCCCGCAGATATGCTGTATTCGCATATTTCTTTCTTCTGCTCAATGAGAAGTCAAATTTCAGACCACTGTTTGGCAGGCAGGTGATAATAGCTTTGAGTTTAAAGAAAAGGATGAAATGACTGAACAATCTAGGACATGGGGAAACAGCTGGAAAAAGATGGCAGAGTGAGGGGATAGTAGTGAAGGTCTCTTAATCACGAGATGGAAAAAAACTAAGAGGGGATATTGTTTATTGTCTTTTATAACAGAAGATTCAGGAAGCATCACATAAAAACTTCAGGCAACTTCAAAAATATATAGAAAGAGGTTATTCTTCACACGGAACCTGGTCATGGAAGTCTCTGTGAAGGATAATTTGATTGCTGATAGTTTCTGTGGGTTCAAGGTATAGATATGGGAAAAAGCACTGTTGGTTCTCGTGCAAAACCAACATCTGCTGGCTCAGGAAGCCCTTGGGCCACAAGTATCGTAGTATTTGTGTCCTGCTGTATTTATCTCAGGTCAAACAGTATTTGTGACTGACCAGAGTGTTTAGTTCTATGAACCTTTTGCTTGTCAGATCCTGCTGTTCTTAACGTGGTTTTGTGCATATTGTATATTCTTGTATGTCTTGTAAAGTTTTCATCTTTATAACAAGTGGTAAATATTAGGGTGATTACATTGATGATTAATATGACCGTTTAAATGCTGTTATGTGATATGTTGTCTAGCATGCAAGTTGGCACTCAACTTTCCAATTGAAATCTTTAATACAGAAGAAATCCAGACCTCTCTTGCTGAGAAGTCATAATAGGTTTTATGGGAAAAACTGCTGGAAGAATTAGAGCCCTGAAAACATGGAGAGAGGAAGAAGTATTAATTTTATATTTAAGCTCAAGCTTCTGTGATTGCAAGAAGATGTTTGAAAATAGCTATACTGGAGCTCAAGGATTCTTCAACCTACTGATACAAGCTCTGGGAACTGGGCTGTAAACTCCTTGTAACCTGAAGACATGTTTTTGGTATATTGCATCAGAGCTTTGAAAGACTGTTTTCCCCACGTGCCTTCCTATGTGAGGAGACTTTTAAGAGCTGCTGAATAAATTCTGTTATCTTTTCTACAAAAGCGCTATCGATGTGGAAGAGGCAGGTTTCTAACAGTCTTGTGTTCAGAAGTGAAACAATAACAACATAATGCAGGCCCAACTGAACAAAAATTGAATAGAAACGAGGGAGACGCATGTCGGCCTGCTTAGGACCCACAGGGATAAGAGTTTTGAGATGCTTCAACAGCTTCTTCATGAAGATAATAAACACAAGGGAGCTATATTGACTCCAGCTCTGCTACATGAGATACAAGAATTTTTAATATAGAATATAGATGAATAACAATCCAGATGTAAGTCATGTGGTTTTATGTGCATTTAGAAATGCATCTGACAGTGACGTGAGTTGAGAACCTACAGAGTTTATTGAATGGGGAAAAAAATAGCAGGGAAAAGGAGTAAACTTAATTTCTCCTTTATCCTTCTACCTTTTTCCCACACACATTCTGGGTGTATATTGGTACTGTGGGCTCTGCTGTGCTGGTCCTATATGGAGGCTCAGGAAACTGTAATCCCTGCTGTAGGAAGTTATCAGGCTTTAAAAACAGAAGACATAGGTAGGAAACATCTAGAAGTGAGGGACTGAGACATAAGAAACGAGATCTAATTCAGTTGAATTACCATATTTTCAACCTGGAAGGGTAGGGTGCTTTCTTTTAGAGACCTGTTGCCTTCTGTTACTTGGACAGGCATAGGTTTATTTACAATTATGATTTGTTTTGTAGTTTCTGAAAACAAACAACAACACAACACCCCTCCCTCACCCCCCCCCCCCCCCAACAAGAAAACAAACAAACAAACCAGCTCAGTGAAAGGGTGATTGTTTTATTCAAAGTGCGTTTGTATTTTCCTGCAACCAGGAGTGGTCCAAATCATTTTAGGAGGGCTCCATGCACAAGTCTTTTTACCCTTTCCTTGTTGCAGTTTTTCTCCTCTATTTAGGCTTTTGTTTGCCTTGTGTCATTTCAGTGAGCTAAAAGCAGAAAAAAACATAAATATTTTTATCTTAAAGATTTTTCAGTTTGAGGAGCTGAACTGGTTGTGGAATTGCTTTGATATTTATATTCTTTTCCCAAAGGGGAATGGGCTTTTCAATCACATGACGGCCAGAAACTCTGGCCCATTTTTAAACTATCAAAGGCAGGATGGAGTTTGTTTGTAAGGTCAAAATCTACTTAAAAGTAATAGCAC
Organism: Patagioenas fasciata; assembly: GCF_037038585.1. NCBI lineage: Eukaryota > Metazoa > Chordata > Aves > Columbiformes > Columbidae > Patagioenas > Patagioenas fasciata. The sequence continues at coordinate 5,455,932 of NC_092533.1, read as the reverse complement.
TTCCCGTGGGGAAAAACACTAACGCAATTTGTGAAAGTTATTTTACTTGTTGGCCAAATAAACTCGATAACACATCAAGAATAGAGTACCTGGCTGTGATGTGACACATGCAGCAGCATTTAAGGCAGAGGCTTTGTTTTTCTTATGGATTTATTGATGGGTTTTCATGTGGATGTTTGATTCTGAAATTATAACTTCAGTATTCTAGAAGATAAAGAAATAAAACTGCAGGGTAAAAGAACAAACCCAAACCAGCTGCAAAAACATAGGAAACGTGGCAGCAGAAGTGTCTGGTCAGGGAAGATTATAACCCTTCAAATTGCCGGAGCCTGTTTAGCAGCTACTCCGCATTGTGGGTTTATCTGGCAGAAGGAAGATGACAGGGTTGCCAGCCTGCCTAATGATCTTCATCTAACATTTACCTTATTGAGAGGGGAATAATTCTGTTAAATTAACATCCGAGCATATTTGCTGTCTAGCTAGTTGATGAATTAAATAGCCTGAAGAAAATGTTTTATGACTCGTTTATCCATAAAAATTGCTGAATTTTTCACACAAAAGGGAATGACTTTTCAGGAGTTGTGGGCTACGGTGTCTTATACCCCTTGTCTGTAAAAATATTGATCTTTTATATAAAAATATTTATATAGAAATATTAACTTTAATAAAAGGTGTGTGTCTTTGGGAAGCAGGACAGTGCACGGACAGGTACCTCTGTTGGAGCGCCCTGTTTCGTGCCGGCACCGGTGCTTTGCCGCATGGTGTGTGCCTCCTGCACAACCCGTTAATGACAACCTGCGAGTCTGTGGCACTTGGATCACTCGATCAATCAAATGTGGCACCTTGTGCCAGCCCAGCCAGCTGTCCTCTTCCATCAGTGTCCAAAAGTGCCTCACTGAAGGCTGCAGGTGCCAGCTGTCATCCTCAAATAACCACTGGACCTGCCTCAGGATAAGTGTATTTAGGGAATCTGTTTAGATTGAATTTTCTGCCTTGACAGTTGCTTTTGAGTTTCACTTTAGAAGAGGAGAATAAACAAATTATAGGCTGATAAACAAAGCAGCACATCTGTAACAAGGAATCCAAGCCTGGGGCTTTACACTTATCTGTTGTAGACCCTTGTGAGGCATCACCGTAAGTGCTTGTGACAGCAAGAGATGTTGCTGAGGATGCTGTTGGCTCATAGTGCTTGGTTTGACCGAAACTTCTAATGTCACAGTGAAATCTGTGGTTCATACAGCCACCAGCACACTGAAATTTTATGTTGCTTCTTCCACTGTATGTTGGGTGTGCCAAAGAAGTCAAGAAAAGGACGACTCAATTTTATGAGAAAATACATTATGAACATGCTTATTAGAACATTCCTTAAGCAAATTTGCTTTCTTTTGGTCATTCCAATGTGAAAGAGAAATGCATACTATGAAGGTAGGGAAAGCTTGTCTGTGAATCATAGCTGAGGTTCGGATGCTGCCGCATGCTCTGAAAACCTCCATGTACAAGAGGTGCAGTGGTTTTCAGATCTGTGGTCAAGGATGCTTCTGCATCCTTAAGTCTTGAGGACTCCAAATCTTCAGAGCTTGAGCATGTCAGGCTGAGGAGTTTGCAGGTACAAGAGGCCTGGGCAGGAGGAAGACATGGGCAGTCAGGCTTTTGCTGTGGAAACCTGTATTTCTAGGCAAAAAATGTTTCTTCTGCTGCTGTAGCCCACAGACCGATATGCCTTTACACAAAGGGGGTCTGCTCCTGTTCTGAATTGCAGTGGTTTTGAGTGCACCAAGTTGCTCTCATATGTCTAGCTCAAGTTTTTTACTGTTATTATAATCACTAGATCCTTGTCCTCACATAGTTCTTTCTAAGCTGCTCATTCTTACCCTCCAGCATGTATGAGTGTTCGGTTATTTGCTTGCTGAATGCAATCGCTTGTCATTTTCAAGGTTGAAAAAAATGAATCTCCTTTGAAAAAAATGCAATGGGACATCCGCAGATTGAAACGGGCCCTGAACACAGCTGATGACATAGGCCCTTTAATTTACTAAACCTCAGTGGTTTGATGGCAATTCAACATGACTGGTGGTTGCCTGCATGGTGTTACTACTGTGACTGAGAAGGCTGTTTGCCTCTGGAAGACAGAAAGCTCAGCTGACAACACACACAACAATCTCCTGTGACCTGCTAATAATTTTTTTCCAAAACACTCCTCAATTGCAGAGGAGCATAAACCCCTTGGAAAAAAACCTTGTGTTTGAGCATATGCTTGCTTGTTATGGATACAAGTAGGTCAAACCTGAAAAAGGGTGTTTGGGGCTAAATTTGCAGAAGAACACTTTATATCAGGAGTTTTATTTGCTGCAAAGTGATTCTTAATTTGACCAGTGGAAGACATCTGTTTTTCAAGAGATTTCTCTCGCGTTTATTGTCCCATCTTGACCCAGCACTGAAATCTTTCTGTATATCTCTAATGTTTGTTGTGGGACTATTTAGAAGTGTGAGTGGCCCTGTATGAGTTGGAGAGCAATGGTTCAAAAAGAAAAAAGCCATCTGGTTCTCATTAATTTGCCGAAATGATCAGAACATTTTTTAAGAGAATCCATGCTGCCTATAGAGGAAGTAGAGGCAGGGGCTCTTCCATTCATGCAAGCAGCGAGGTGCAGGTGGATGCAAACTAAGTTGCCAAAGAATGTTCATGTGTTTAAAAACTTGGGGTCCAAGGTCCTCAGAGAACATCAGACTTGACGGTCTTTTATCCACAGGCTGCGTTGTCGGCAGCGTCGGTATTAGCTATATCTCACTGCCATGCCTGTGCTTACAGAGGGAGTAATTTTTTTGTGTGCTAAAAAGAGAGCTAGGATCCTGTATAGTCTTTGAAGAAAGAAGTTAATAATTTAAAAAAGCAAACAAAACCATTATTAGAGGTGCATATCTATAAGCAGTATGGCTTAAACTGAGACACACATACAGTAAGTTCTGGTCGCTGCTGGAGCAGCAGTCCCTAAACGACAGGTGGTGTAGCTTATCATGAACGGCTGATATGCTGCCTTCCTTTTAACATTTGGCTTTTAAGCCTTGTCTTCTGGGCTTTGGTGGGTACAGAACAAAATTTGTTGAAACATTGGTGTGTGTGCTCTCATTCGCAGCCTGAGTGGTTTCCAGGCTCCCGCAGTCCTGCACGGCCCATCTGTTGCTGGTGGAAGCGTTAATGGACATGACTTGTGTTGCACTCGCTGCTGCTGGTGAATCTATCAAAGAGATTACTGGCTTGCTAAAGATGATTTTATAGACTCTGCAGCTGGTTTGTTTAAAACGAGATTACTGTCACATTTAGAAACATTTAGCACCGCTGCACCAATGAGGAATAATAATTTAAAGAGGCTGACCAGATTTAATCATTTTTTAGGAGATGAGACTTAATCAAACATAAGAGGTTGAGAAGGCTGATAGAGCTAATGAATTTGAATATGTAATACCAGGGCCTGCCTGAACTGTAGCGCATTTTCTCTGGCCATGGTTGGTTCATAATAATGAAGTGTTTGCGAAAGTTACCGGGTCATTATGTATGAAATCCTTTGTGCAAGGAACCTTGGCAGTGGGGGGAGGAAGTTATCTGAACTGAAACTAAAAATAGACGTGGCATGAGATTTCTTTCAATGTGAGAATTCAAAGAGTTAATTTTCGAACCGTTTTCAAAATCTGTAAGAGAATTGGAAGACTGCTTGAAGAGGAAAGATACCCGGGTGAGTTGTGCACTCAAGCAGATCTCTGGATGGCTGCTCTTGGTGTAGATCTTCAGCATCCACTTATCAGATAACCCTCCGTAGGTCTTTTAACTTCCCTGGCCTTCAGTTCCCCATCCATAAAATGATGGTGTTAAACCTTTCCTATTCTTGTTTGTCTGTTTTGCATGTAAAAGACAAATATGCCATAGGAGTGTGATGAGGGGGGTTGGGTAGGGGTTTTTAATCAGCATCAGGCCCGACAGTGAACTAACATGCTAAATGATTGAGAGTCCTGAAAAGTTGAAATATTCAGTATATATTTTGTTTAATGTTGTATCAGTTGCTGAAGCTGCGGCTTTGCGCCTTTTTCTCAACCAAAATCAGAAATGCCTTGTTCTATTCTGGCTTTTTGATATGCTTTTGTCATAGTGCTTAGTAATGACAGGCTGCATGGTGACTTTCTCTAAATCATTGTGCTTACATGACAGACAGGGTTGCCAAAAACAAAATCAGGAGTTCCAGAGCATTGTTTTTGTTGTTGCATTGATATTGTGAAGCTCTACTTGAAATTAAATCTTTGTTATGCCATACACTGTTGAAGGCTATCCCTTTTGCATCTTTCAATACAAACTCACCCTGGTCATTGTGAAGAGAATCACAGAATGGTTGGGGTTGGAAAGGACCTCTGGAGATCAATCTAGTCCAACCCACCTGCTAAAGCAGGTTCAACAGAGCGGGTTACACAGGATTGCATCCCAGTTTGAATGTCTCCAGAGAAGGAGACTCTACAACCTTTCTGGGCAGCCAGTTCCAGGGCTCTGGCACCATCAAAGGAAAGAAGTTTCTCCTCATATTCAGATGGAACTTCCTGTGCTTCAGTTTGTGCCTGTTGCCTCTTTTACTGTTGTTGGACACCTCTGAAAAGAGTCTGGTCCCATCCTCTTGACACTCATCCTTAAAATATTTATAAGCATTAATAAGATACGCTCTCAACCTTGTCTAGGCTGAACAGACTCAGCTTTTTCAGCCTTTCTTTGTAAGAAAGATGCTCCGGTCCCCTAATCATCTTGGTAGCTCTCCACTGGACTGTCACTAGGAGTTCCTTGTCGTTCGTGAACTCAAGAGCGTGGAAGTGGACACAGACTCCAGATGCAGCCTCACCAGGGCGGAGCAGAGGGGGAGAACAACCTCCCTCAACCTGCTGGCCACACTCTCCCTTATGCACCCCAGGATACCATTGGTCTTCTCGGCCACAAGGCACGTTGCTGGCTCATGGTTAACTTACTGTCCACCAGGACTCCCAGGTCCTTCTCTGTAGAGCAGCCTTCCAGCAGATCAACCCCCAGCTTGAACTGGTGTGTGGGGTTATTCCTCCCCAGCTGCAGGACCCTACATTTGCGTTGGTTGAAGTTCATTAACTTCCCTTCCACCCAACTCTCTGGCCTGTCCAGGTCTCACTGAATGGCAGCACAGCCTTCTGGTGTATCAGCCATTCCTTCCCATTTTGTATCATCAGCAAACTTGCTGAGGGTACGCTCAGTCCCTTCATCCATTCATTGATGAACAGGTTGAACAAGACTTTACCCACTGGTGACTCCCAGGGAACACTGCTTGCTGCAGACCTCCCTTTAGGCACCTCTGCCTTCTGTCTACTTAAAGCCCACTTCTCTCCTGAGAGCCTGGCTTGCTTAAAGAAGAAATGCCACACTCTGAGAGAAGTTTCCTATATCATAACAGTGTTATAGAAACATGTTGTGAAACCAACTGCCATGAAATTGAATTACAGGTGTTGTATTCTTCACTGCTTAAATTGCTCTATTATATCACAGGCCCCATCGTTTTGTTCTGAACAAATGACTGCAATTTAGTGGGAGCCTAAGAGATGACGGTATAAGCAGTCAGGGGTTGTTTAAGGTTTCCCTAATGATGGAAAATTGTTCCTATCCATCTAGAGTGTATCGTCTTTGTCAAAATGCATGTGCAGTGAATGGAAAAGGAAAACTGTTCCCTCATGGCATCTTTTTCCTAAATTTGTTTATATATTTTTCAATGTGTGAAACAATCCCCTCTAGGTTTTTAGACTAGTAAAAGCAGTAGGGTCATTCCTATTTAACTTTGACACAGCTCTGATACATCAAATAATGGCACTGGATGTGGTCAGATATTTCACTTCCTTCACTTTCTGTTTGCGGGAGTTAAGTAGGTGGTTGCTCAACCTAAAACTTCCCAGGTTTTCATGGCATAAAGTTTTAAAAGATCCTTCAGGAAATATTTTAAAATAACTCTTCATGCAGAAAATAATTATAGTTTTAGGCCGGAATTTAAACTATTTTGTCTGGGTTTACATCCCTAATTGCCGCTGTGCGTGTGCACACTCCTTGCTCCATTCTCCCCGTCCCAATGCTGCCCACCTTGCAGCGTAGCCTTTTCTCTGTTGTACTTGCCACTTTAGCCTGGAGTTGAATGTATGTGAATTGCCACAGTTTGTGGCTCGGAAACAGCGTAATTCCCACAGAAAGAAAGGATGCTCACAAGAATCTTGAACTTGAAAATTAACCTTGCTTTCCCTACTACTTATCCAGGTCCATATTATGCTATGAAAGACACTATATGCTGAAATTCAGAAAGAGAACCTGCTGTATCATAAGGCTCAGAACAATTATCCTATACTCAAATCTATTACTAGTCCGCAGATTTGATAAGGTGTTACTTGTGTGTATTCCTCTGATTGTCACAGATTTCACAGAAAAAATGTCACTAGGAAGGACAGCAGGAGGTCAGTTTGTCCATCCTCTTGCCTGCAGGCAGGACCTGTTCTCCCAGCTCCTGCTTTATTCTTGACAGATGGCTGTCTACCCTCTTCTTAAAATTCCTCAGTGATTGAGAGTTGCCTGCTTGCTTCGAAGTGTCATTTGTGGAAAGGCAATTAAATCTGCTCGAATGATCTTACTTTGCCCATGTTCCATTAGCAATTAGGATCAGTTTTCTTGCTTGTTTCAGGCTTTTTGTGTGCAGACTTTTTGCTTGTGACTTTTTGGATTAGCCATAGTTGCTTGATTCATCCCTCCCCGCTTCTGGTTTTATATGTCATTTTTCATCATCTGCGTTTAGTCACCGTATGTGCCAGGTTTCTGATGCGCTCCCCACTTGACTGGAGGTAGTATGTACATCTTCTTATATTTTAGAAATTTCAATTTCATAGCAATCTTTAAAAAGAAACAAAAAAAAAAAAAAGGAAGGGGTGAGTTTTGGAGTGAATTCTTTTGAATGCATATTTTTGCTGATAAACCTTATGTCAGTACTTCAAATAAATCCATTCCCCTTGTCACTTGAAGTGAGGTGTGAGAATGTAAAACTGCTTACAGAGTTCTGTGAAAAATTAATGTGTACTGTAATTTAGAAGATGTATTGCTGAAGGACATTTAAATGTTTTCTGCAAATTCTATTTTAAGAGAAACCAAATATCTAGTAAGGACTATTTCAGAAATTCAGTGAAGTGCTGCTGGTATTAAAAAATAGTAGAAACGAGAGGCATAGACTGCACAGCCTAATTAGAGTACTTAGAGTACATAAGCCTAACGATGCAAAATTGCAAATTGCCCAAAGTGTTGTCCCTTGCATTCAGACCTGATTTTAGCACTCTCGGGCCAGCTCCAGAGCTGCAGTTGTCCGACCAGGATTCAGATGTGCAGACCGTGTTGTGTTGCTGTTGCCAGTCACAGCGTCTGCAAAGCCTCCGCCTGACCCCAGCCAGTGCTGGCATCCAATGAGTTGGTACCATGTGCTGATACATTAACCTTTTCAGTCTCTGAACTGTGCTGCTGGATTAAGTTGCTGTGGGGAAAGCTGGGGAATAAACTAGTGGGATATCGGGGAAAGAACTGATGTTACATTTAATAGCCAGGCACCCTGGCTTGTCTTCTGTTGGGAACAAACTGGTGTTTAAGTGACACACCTGGTACGCTGGGGAGATGCTGCCTGGGCTTCTGTTTGCAGCCAGGGAAGCGTTTGGAGCAGCTGCTGCTGCTGTGCTGCAGCATGAGTGACCTACCTGGGTAAAGTGCTGTTTGATGAGTTAGAAAAATCAGAGCCTGGGGTTGGAGGAATGGTTGCTTTCTCACCGCCTCCTCTTCCTGACCCACAGAAGCTGCCACCTGTGGCGTCAAGTCTTACCAAGTGTTAACACAGTTCTAGCTAGAGCAATGAACTATAACCAAAGTGGGAGGAATTTTTGGTTTGGGTTTTTGTTTGTTTTGGTTTCCTTTTTTTTTTCCTTGGCTTTTGCCAAGAGTTCAACCAAAAGTCAAAAACTGTATTTTCTCACTGATGTCACTTTCTGCTCCTAAAATCCATCCATATGAGTATGTCTGTCTTACCTTTGGGATGCTGGTTGTTCCACCTCCTTTAGCTTGTACCGGTCAAGGATGAGATGGTAGTGTAGCCTTGGCTTTGGGTCTGTGTTTTGCTAATAGTCAGATACCTGGTAATCTGGTACGGCTTGTGTACCTTGGAGGTGTGATAACCAGATATTCCTTCTGTTGGTGGCTGACTATTCATTTTAGTAAACTGGGATAATTCAGGGAAAGTGTTAGGTTTCTTATTCCTTTAGAAAAGAACAAAGCATTTTACATTGAATGCAAAATCATTTGAGATAAGTGATGAGATTACTCAGTCAAAGCCAAATAAAAACTGTGAGATGTAATTCATTGTTTTATTTTTTTCAAGCTGCTGACTTGACGTAAGAGTTGCTAATGCAGTATGAAGTACAAATGATATGCAAAATTCCCTGATAACTACCTGGGAATTCTCATTCCATCAGCAACTTTTGTGTTATCATAAATGAGACAGCTTGAAAGGCACTTGTTGCTTTTTGTATTGCATGCATAAGTCATTTGCACTTCAAATGAACTGGCGTACATTATTTTTGATGTTTTTTTCTGCATGGCTTTCATAAGCAATGGAACAATGCTGAATTACTACTCTCACATTTAACAATTCAAGACTCACAGAGTGATGAGACAGATAACAAATGAGCACCTTGGTGCAAGCTGCCTGGCAATTTGGATTGTAAAAACTGGGCTTCAGAGAGTCAGACTGGGACGTCTGATCACCTTTGAAAATTGTTGAATGTCAAGATTTTAGTTGTAATATGTTTTTATGTTCCAATTACAGCTGGTGCTTCAGAGCTCAGAGGGTGAATGTCTGTGAAATGTGTTTCTGTGTCTCTCGGGAGCCCCAGTGGCCAGTTTCTGTGGGATGTGAGGGAGGATCAAGGGAGGCAGGAGGAGAAGAGGTTTTGTTCATGGGCCCCAGAGAGCACTGTAGGCACTCGCACACACGGGAGATACAGATGCAATCACATCCAGTGTCCCTCGTTCAAGAGTGGTGGAGGGTTGTTGGATGCCCATGTTCCCTGCCCATTCCCTGGCAGCAGGTCTACTTCACTCAGGTCTACTTTGAACACCACGCAATGATCCTCAGGTTATATTACTTCATATTTTCAGTTCAGTTTGCCTGGAGCAATGAGGGGGCTGTGGTACAGTCCATCATGGCTGTACTTTCTGTAGCAGGAACCAAAGGGCAAGTGTTGGATGGCATGAGACGTGCAGGCCCTTCCCCAGGAGCAGTGGTCTTTAACATAGTCTTCCTCCATTGTCTGGTGTGGGCAATGTTTCAGACAAAATAGTATCATGGCACCCTCCAGCCAAGGTTTTCTGGAAATAGGTTGTTCCTCCCAGAACATACTGGGAGGAGGCTACTGTGCATCCAGCGTGAACAGTCGGAGGCCATGAGCTCAGGAGCTAAGCAGAGCATGAATCATATTGATGAGCGCAGAGTTTGATCTTCATCCAGGAGGTGAAATAAAGCTAGTGGAGTCTCTCTAAAGCTTCAGGTCTTGATTTTCAGCTGTTGTAAATCAGCACAGTTCAGTATAACTAAGGTTGAAGATCTGACCACATGACGTTATCTTTGCAGTGTACAGAACATGATTAAGTACAAATGCATGTTGAGGTGATGTGGGCAGTATGTAAGGATGAAGCAGGAATGTGCCTAAAAGCCTCCTAATCTATAGTTTGTTCAATCTGTGTCATTTATCTCTCCATCGCCATTCCAGTATCTCTGTATTAATCTGGAACACTCTCCTTGCTGAACATGATGAATGTATAGAAGTCCAGAAAGGCTGAGAATGCTCACGGTTGTTGTGTTAAAAGTAATTATCTGGTGTTTCTAGCCCAGATGCAATCCTGGAAAGCATGAAAATGGCCTGGGATGTATGCTTATGGTGTCAGGAGAGGTCAGCGGGAGGTAGATGCTCATGAACTAATTGGACTTCTGGGATTATGTTTTAAGGATTGCCTTCCTCTAAAAAAAACGTACATACCCAGAATGCGGTTGCTGCTCAGTCAGTTGTTTCCTAAACCGACAGTTGTTTTAAGATAAGAGATGTTTTTATTTCACTTGAAGCCCTTTTACTCCAAATCCAAAGGAGCCTGAAAAATATTATCTCATGGAAAAATACCTTTGAGTATGCGTGTGAAAAAGGTGAGAGGGTTCTGCAGCGCTAGCAGGGTTGCTATGCATGCCTGAGTCTCCTTTCTGAACGCTGTTTAGGAAGGAGAAAACCTGGGTTGATATGCAAAGGATGCAAATGGCTGCACGGTTTTATCTAACAGGGTACAAAGTGGCCCCTAGTGAATTGAGTGAGCTGTTGCTACCTGGAGGGAGGTACTTTGTCCTCCCTGTGTGGCTGGAATCATATAAATGTTGACTTTTAATGCATCTTCATCAGTTGTGTGTATGTGGAGAGCTTTATATCCTGTCATTACAGCCTTATCTTATGCATTAGGGAGAGGAGGCGACTCCTGCATTTGGTGTCTGATATTAGGCAGGACAAAATATCTCAGCCTGCAAGCCTGGAAGGGCTAAGACTTGCTGGGTACTGAAAGACAGCTCTGCACTGCTCAGAGAATACCAAACAGGGAGTGTCCAAGGTCAAGTAAACATAGGAAAATAAAAAAGCAGGCAGTAAATATTGTAGTTAGGAGGCTTCTCTTCTCATCCTATAGATTTATGGCCTCGGTACCTGCACTTTCTATCTTGTGTCACTGTTGTTCTGGACCTGCCCAGGTGGTTTTGTCCTGACTTTTTTCATTGTTTGTAATATTTGCATGCTAGCATAGTACAAATATAATTGTGTGGCGCCTTTTAAAGCCACCTCAAAGTTGCATCTTTTTCTCTTCTGGTGGTGTTACACATTCCTGGTACTCTGATGGCCTTTGCTGGCCTCTAAAGAGCCTTCATGCTTCCCAGTGCTCTTCCACGAATACCTGGAGCTCCTGTCCTTGAGACGTCCAGAGGTATTTGGGTCCTGCCATCTTAGGTGGTGCTCTTCTTTTAGACAACCAAGTGGTCCTGCTGCTGGCTCTTTCATTGGAATTCATCCTCTCTGGACTCAGCTGTGTATGACTTAGAGTCCAGCACAAACTGCTTGTCTAGGTGTCCCTTCCCATGAGCGGGTAGAGCTGGTTATGGATGCTGTGTGTGTCGAACAGCATCTCTCTTCTCACTTTTTTTGGGGTAGACACTTATGTACCAGTTGCAGTACTGCAATTGTTTAAAGTTTGTAAAGTATCAGAGTCATTTTATCCACCTGACTTAATGGAAGTAATTCGTTTTACTGCATTAAAACCCTGAATTTGCCTCGCCTATGGATGATGAAGACCTTTACACTGTGGCAAATTTACAGGGTAGAGTGCTTGTTGTGAAAACTGAATATTGCTCTGTACTGGATACTGGGCTCAGATCTTCAGAGTCTTTTGTCCTGGGAGCCCAGCAGTGCTGCTTTGGGAAGGAAAGGTTGGTTCCTTGGGGTTGCAAAGCTTGAGACCAGTGCCCTGGTGCCAGATGACTGCGGTGAGCTCTGGGCATGCAGGAGTGGAACCTTCTTCCCCGCGGCTGGGCTGAGCCCACGGGGAAACGGCTCCAGCACCAAGGGGTCCCTGCCCTCCCCTTCCAGGTGAAGCAACATTTAATTGGCTTTATCTCCTCTAAAGAGTCCCATAGCCTTGCTCGATGCAGTGTTACAGGATTCTTGTTATCGTGAGGGGAGGTGCTGTGGCAAAGAATAGAAGAATATAAAGCCAATTGCCTCCATAAAGCACTTACTGAGGTGGATGAACCAGATTTGTCTTGGTGTGCATGGCTTGTTTATGGCAATATGTTTTGCCTGTGACATTGTTTGCAGAGTAACTTTACATCCCAGCTGATTACTCCTTTTCTTTTCCCAATACCTTGCGTTTGGATAAAAAAGTTATTTTTTTTTTTTCCTTCTTGGGATTAACAACAAATCACTGTTTTTTTTGTTGGGTGATAAAGAAGGTTTAAATTTTCTGTGCTGAAAATCACTCAGCAGCTGTTTAAATGAAAAAATCTGTTTTGTAAGAATAACGAAAAAAACCCAAACCAAAACAAAAATTACTGGTAGCTATAAAGCACTCACAGCATCTGTTGTTTAACTGTATCCATGTTGCAATTAACAACAAACCATAAATACATAACAGCATTTGACTCCATTAATTGTAGTTATTTTTTTCATGGTATTACTTTATTATTCTTTCAGTTGAGTTTTGCAGAAGTACAAAGTGACACTAATAATAATAAATGAGTTGCCAACTATGTAAGCTTATTATAATCCTCTGCAAAGTCTATTGGAGTTGTATAATTTTTCTTAAAGTAAACCAAGAAATTGATACAAAATTACAGCACTTCCAGGAAAAAATGTATATGAACACTGATTAGACTCATACCTGTTTGGCTGTGTAAAGTTTAATTGCTCATGGTTTTGTATTTGAGTGCCTTGTAACTCCCTCCTGTCATGCTGGTCAATTTGGGGTCTGTGCATTATTAGTATTATTTCATATTTCTTGCTTACCTATTGCTAGAGATCCAGAGGTACTGAGTAATATGCAGGCATATGCTCTTTGAGTTATGGTACAATAACATATCAGGCCCAGAGTTTAGTCTTAAATCTATTTCAGGTTTTGGTGTAATCTGGCCTAAGGCTGTTTTACTGGATGAGTGAGGCAGTTCTTCGAGTGCGTTCCCAGCCCATTTGCCTGGCTGTGTAAGGGCTCGGTGGCAAGCACACCAGTCTAAGAAGTCTCTTAAGTGCCTGCACAGCCTCTAGCAGTAATTTAGCTAATTAGCTTAAATATAACACCTGAACTCAGATGAACTCCTGAGGGCAGGTAAAGTCTGGGGCTCCCGGTTTTCTACACTGCCCAACAACATCAGTGTGTGCAAGATCTGACTGATAGCAATTTTTCTGATTTGTAGAGCAGAGTAGGAGGGGACTCATTCTATATCTTCTGCTTGCAAATAGTTGATTGAAGTGTATCATGTTAATACATGTGTGCAGAGATATCATCCACACATCGATGATGTATCCAGTGGAGGCACTTAAACTGGTAGTCCAGTTTATTCATGCTGGTCATTGCTGCTGTTGAGGTGTTTTAATTTCTTTGTTTCTTACTTCACCCCCCTGTTTTTTTTTTTCTTTCCTTTTTTTTTTCTTTTGTGGTGAGAAGATGGCATGCAATGTATACATGTCTCTGGGTTCCACAGTATTAAGTGTAAGGTCTGTATATAAATGCAGCTAATGAAATTGGGGACTGTGTGGCCTCAAACCATTTAAAATAATGGCATGAGCAATCTCTCTCCATTACATTTGAGTGGAAGCAGTTCATGCTAAAGTGCTGGTTCCCTGAGGAGCCAGGGAGCCCTGATTGAATCTTACTCGCAAAATGGACAGTGTAGATAAGTTTGTTGCAGGGCAGATGACAGCTCTGACTCAACAGAAACTGCAGTGCTCAGGGGGACGGTTGCCTTGAGCCTGTAAATACATTTTCCTTTCTTTTTCTTTCATTGTTCTCCCACAAGCTTTGCAGCAAAGGCGTTTGCCCGGTGTTCCTTGTTCCCGAAAGCACTGAGGTGCAGCACCGATCTGTGGTGCCAGTTGGTTGGTGCTGGGTGATACTGCTTTGCTCTGCTCTTTGGCCCAAAGTCTTTGTTTTTTTGTCCTTCCAGCTCTGTATTGTTCTTCTTGACTACCATGAAGCACCAAAAGGTCCTTCTAGTAAAAGAATGGCCGGGCCCTGGCCTGGGTGCTTTTAGCGAGTGAACCTCCTTTTTATCCTGTTGTGTTTCAAAATACAGAAGTTGTTGGGAGCCGCTTGGCAGATTAGTTCTGACATAGGTTGATGAGCTGATGTGTTTTTTGCTGCAATCTCTCCAACTGGAGCGGTGCCCATCACTGGCGGGTGCGTTGTTTGCTCGAGGAGGCCATCCCCTCATGATGACTTGGCAAGCAACGCTTATTTTCTCACTGCCACTGGTCAGTTAATATCTGGATGAGAAGCCTGAAAATTTGCAATGCTTCTGCGTGTGGTTCAAGATTCACTGAGGACTTTAAGCCTGCTTTCTGTTCCTGTAGAAGCAGCATTCAGGGAGTATTTCTGCACTCTCAGGGTGCCCCAACCAATAATGTAATAAATCCCAGCTCTTGCAGAGGAAAAAAAAATTGTTCCCAACAAAGACCTGTAGTATTTGAATATAAATACATCTGACAAAAGTGTAACTGCATGCATATCAGGACAGTATTTGACTATAATCACGAAGAGTGACTAGAAGAAACAAGACTCACAATTAAGTAGAATGCTACAGAAATCGGCTTGCAGGCTACTGGTCTGTATCTAGAGGAAACAGGACTTCTGCAAGACAAACAGCAGTTCCCAAGTGCTTATCTAGCAAAAACACATTGAACAGAATAAACTTGACTCTTTCCGGTGAACATTTCATGCTGAAGAGAAAACTCAGTGACGTCTTTGGTGATGGAAAATAACAGAAGTAATTTGGGAGGGAGAGAGGGAGTAGAGATGCAAATCTGCAAGAGACACAAAACATCGCACAGCAACGAGACTGCAGCTTCACCGTGAATTCTTTCACCCCTCATCTGTCCCAGCATTGACGTGGGATTGTGGACAGGAACGTGTGTGACATTGGAAGCAGCCGAGTGGAGCAGCAAGGTGCATCCTGCTGGACCTGCATCCCCCCGGACACAGTGGATCATCCTGCTCTGTCTCATCATTGTTGTGGCTAACTTTGTATTTTCTGTTGCGACATAGGCAAAAGCAGGCTCAGACTTCAGAGAAGCTGTGACTGTTACTGTATATAGACGCCAGAAAAAACCCTGTGCTCATACAAGCTCAGTCTGAAGGTGCCTTTTATATGCAGCTTTTCCCAGCCTTCCCATAGCTTCACAGAAATATAATAATTTTACCAGAAGAAACATTGCAAATCCAAGGAATTGAGATTTAAGTGCAATGTAAACTTAATGAAAAGATTATTTTGCTGCATGGTTCTATCGCATTCTATCACAGGCAGGTGCTTCTTTCCCCCATGTGGCTTAGAGACGTATGGCTGATTTCACATTAATGTGATGGCACTTCTGAATTTTCTGGAACTGGAATGTGATGTGATTTTTGGGGAATACTGAAGGCCTCCCACTTCTGTGTGTTTTATTGGAAGTGGCATGTGAACTGTGGTGTCCTACAAACATGGGTTGTAGGACCTTGTTTTCCATTGCCAAGCTTGGAGTTTTCAACCTTGAGATTCACTTTGCAAGTTTAGGGAGGGAGAAGGAAGGAGGAAAAATTTTTTACATTCTGAATGTAGGTGATGTAGTTTATAGGTTTGGTTAGCTTGCAGTGCTCATTGGGGTAAAACCAAACATCCTTAGGTGGCACATCTTATATGTTGGTGTATAGACACTGTTAAATTTGTATGCCATTTGAAAAATTGGATGTTTTTAGTGCATAATTGCAAATTATCTCATGCTTTCATAATCAGTTTTGCCGAAGCAAAGCGCAGTAAAATCCACTGAAGTACAATATTTGTCCTAGTGTTAGACAGTTGCTTCATTTAATCACAGCTGCAATGAAGAGCTCATTTTTCTTCTCAGTTTGTTTCCAGTTTAGTTTCTTTTGCCTTTGAAGATGTGATGGCTGCTGGTACGCCAGATCACTTAGTATTCCTGTCTTGAGAGGCACGGCAAAGAACTGGGTAATAGAAAGACTCTTGAAGCTGTGATTCACCCTCCCAGATCATATAGGATTTGGATTTCAGTTGTGTTAAGGACAAGAATGATGCGTCAAATACATTTCTGAACTGTTTGTAAGTTGGTGTGGCTTGGATCTGAGCTCTTGGTTCAAAACTACTCAAACCGCAGGCTAATAACTCTTAAAGGGATGGAAATATAATCCAGTAGCCATATAAACTGCTACTGTTGGTTTGAACATTTGTAATATTTAGCACACCATGATACTGAATGCACTTTAGCGTTGTTAAGACCAAAATTTTTAGTCTTTCTCTGTTTGAGGATAACTCCTTCTCTTGGCTGGGCAGGAATTTAAATCACAGAATTTAAATCACAGAATCATAGAATGTTTGAGGTTGGAAGGGACCTCTGGAGATCATCCAGTCCAACCCACCTGCTAAAGCAGGTTTACCAGAGCAGATTTCACAGGAATGTGTCCAGGTGGGTTTGAATGTCTGCAGAGGAGGAGATGAGATCCTGAGGCTTTCACCTTTTCCATTTGTGTTTTAGGGTTTGGTTTTGACCTGATGGGTTGAGCGTAAATCAGAGCAGCAGTTTCCTGTCACGTTCGCTGTCTTTCAGGTGGACTCGCTTTTCAGGCTGTCCACTGTGTTGGGTGGTTTCCTCCCACTTTCCTCCTGTTTCACACTCCTTGCTTTCCAATCTTCTCTCCGTCCTTCCATTGCAAGCATCTACTTTATTTTAATCTTCTTGACAGGACCCTCTTATCTGTTCTTAGCAAGCTCCATTTAACCTGATCTGCCTTGAGCAGATTTGTATTTCTGCCTTCTGATTTTTCCCCAGGGCATGCTGTGAGCAGGCCCCTCTCTCCCATCAAAATGTAATATTTTGATAATTTAGGTTCTTGCATTTAGGGTTTCTTTTTTCCTGGAAATATGAAACCTGGAGCTTACAATGGGGGGGAAACTCTGTCTTTTTCTAAACCCTCGACTCTTCCGCCAAATCCAGTCCTGGTCTCCACCAGTCTGAGACCACCTTCTTTGCTTTTCTTCTAGAAGAAAAACAAACAAGAAACCAACCATTTTTTAAATTTGTTTGTTTGTTTTTAAGTCACAGGAAGAGGAACTGAATGACATGTTGTTACTGAAAGTTTCTGGGTAGTAAATTTCCCTGCATAACAAGAGCATCTTCCCCAGAGACTAAGGACTGTCCCTCTGATTGGCACTTTAATCTCCGAGGGATTAGACTTCTTGCTATATACAGCGGAGAACAAGGAACAAGATGTATTACGCTGAACATGGGTGTCATCTCACAGAGATTACGGTGCAGGTGAAGGTGGATGAGGGCAGGTGGTTTCTGCAGGAGAAGGCATTTTCCAACGTGCCGTGGAGGTGTTCAGGACATGACCTGGGATCCCAGGGGCAGCAGCAGCTCCTGGAGCAGAGCAGGGCTCGCCCTGCAAATTCTCTCCCCAGTTTTAGAGGGATTGTTTTTAAAATCGTTTGATGACGGCAATATTTCCACTTAGTTGGAAGAGCCTTTTAACCCACCTCAGGCATTTTATTTTCAAAAGCTGCTTTGGTCAAAGCATGACTTGGCTCTTACGTTGGTGAGTCTTTTTGCCCCTCTTATTTCAAAGACCAGACTGGCCACCGGCTCTGCGCAAGTGGTAGTAAAAAAGGTTTTCTAGAAGTGAATTATTGATGGGCTGGTGGCCAGCAGCCTCTGAAGCCTCCCTTTTGGAGCATGTGAAGATTTATGGGTGGCTCTAGGAGGTGCTGAAACATGATGCTGGGTGGCGCTCCCGCTGACTTAACTGCACATGTAAGCATCTGAGTTTAAGATCTGTTTTTAGCAACTGAAACGTATTCCTGGGGGAGCTTGAAGTGGTCAAAATGTTGGCTTTTTTTTTTTTTAAGCTTCCTAAAGTCCTATATACTGAAGAGCGTATATGAAATGAGAGCATTCATGTTTTTTTTCTTTCTTTCATTATTTTTTCAACACATATTAGAAATAAGAGACTCTGTAATTTTCTTCTGCTTTTCTCCCTTGTGGCTGAATCCTTCACAGCAAAGAATCACTCTTTCTTTTCTAATTTTCCCTGTTTGACATAGCCCTTTGAATGATAATTTCTATCCTTTCCTGGCAAATACAGAATTTTCTTTTCGGGAAGCATTTGAGTGCTATTTTAAAATAAAAATTGTATTTCTATCTTGATGTAATTAAATTGTGCAAAGTCAGAAGGAAATAGGATAGAAATAATGAACCTGGCATGTAATTTCCTCTTTTCCTTCGGTGTTTAAAAACAAAACAAAGCCCCAAACAAAATATTTCTTGAAAGGAAGCTGTAGTGTCTGGTGCTGCAAGGGATAAAGACTTTAATCTCTAATATAGAGGAAAAAGACTTATTTTTTTTCCTCTATCAACACAGAGGTCACTGTGAGACCCTTGCATGGTATAGATTTTGAAACTGCAGTGTGATTCCTCACTTTTTAATAAGCAGAAGATTGCGTGAGAACTTAGACAAATTAGCGTCACTATCCAGTGACCTACCCAGGGGCGCAAAAGGAGGAAAAACCCATGAGAGTAGAATGATTAATTGGATAAAATGTTGTATTGTTTAAAGCATGTCTCAACTGGTAGCATCCACACTTGTTTTTTTAAATTGCATTTAATACCACTGTAATGCATCAAAACATATATAATAGTTTGCTCTTCAATTCTAGGTGTATCTTAGCTATTTTCTTTATTTATTAACAGAAATATTAGCTTAAGTTTTTCATTCCCAAATGAATATCTGACAAAACTTTGTCAAATAACACAGTAGTTCTTTTATTGGGGTACTGGAGATAAGTGAAACATGCTGCTCATAACGTCATACCTTGAGCCAATTGAGCGTGGAAGGGGAATTAAAGATCATCCCTTCCCTGTGTACCCATCCTGAGCAGGGCAGGGAGCAAACGTGCTTCTTGGAAAATCTTGCTCTGGGCTCATCCCTGGCTGGTCTTGGCTGAAGAGCTGCTGTTTAATTCTGCTTTACTGGCTGGTTGTCGGTCTAAGACCAACAGCAACCCTGACTTCGGTCTGCAGAGTTGAGTACAGGCTCTTCTCCATCTCTTTTCTGAAGTTCACTGCAGTTAAACTCCCAAATGTTTAATGAGATCTAAGTTGATAATATTGTCTGGTATTTAATTTAGATAAGATGCTAAAAAGCTACAGGAGGAATTAAGGGAAAGGACACGTTATTCTTGTTGAGGACAGAGTGGTTGGAGAGGGGATGCTCTGTGTCCCAGTGGGGTGGGTACCAGTCCTTGATTCTACCCCTGACCCTGCCCATTGCTCATGTGTGACTTGGGCCAAATGCCTGGGAAAATGGGGCAATAAAAACTGTCTGCAAAAATAATGTAACTCTGATTCTCTGCCTCCCAGGGGTTTGTAAGAATAAATCTGTTAAAAATGGTGAGGTGTTTATGTATACTACAGTAATGGGGCCAAATAAGGCTCTTTGGATAGCGAGGTGGTGATGTCCCAGGAGCAGAGGATGGAAGGAGACTTTATTAGGTAGGTGAAATTTGCATGTAGGAGGTTTGTACCCACACAGCGAAGTCGAAATCACTGCCCATCTCACTTGCCGAAATTGCTCCTGCGTAAGGCAAGCAAAACAGAAGAAAACAGCTTCTTCAGCTCTACCCGTTTCACTATCTCAGGGTAAAATCAAGCACTGAAGTGTGCCGGCTGCCTCGTGCGGCTGCTCTTTCCTCCACCCGCCATCTCGGCAGTGCAGAGGAGCCAGTCTTTCTCCCTGAGAAATCTGAGTGTTAATAATTTCTGGCAAGTGTTGTGCTGAAGCAGACAATTTTGTAACGGCAACCAGGCGTGCTGAGGAGTTACACTGGACACTGCAAGGAAAACACTTCATTCATGTTTGAATTCCTCGCCTCTTCGCAGCCTCCCGGGACCGTGGGGCGAACCAGGGCAGATCCATTTCACACGGCTGCTTTGCCCTGGAAATGCCTCGAGTGATGGGCTGGTGGACTTGTACATGGCAGAAGCTGCTTTTTTATGTTGTTGGTGGTGGTGTTTTGTGTGTTTGTTTTAAGGTGAATCAAAGTGGTAAAGATAAGCAGCTGTAATCGTGCCTCACGATGGAGTATCTCATCCCCTAGTGCCACTAGGTGGATGTGAAATACAGACTAGGTGTATTTCAGCTGAGCATACTGAACATGTTTGTTTGCTAAAGGTAAACCTAGTTAGTTACTTTTTATTAGTTAGATTTGAAATGACACCTTCCCCCCACCCCCAGTATTTCTGACTACCGCTTTTCTCCACACGTTTTCAAGCTGTTGTGCAGATGGATGTTAGAAATTGCGCTGACTAGGGGAAAAAAGCGCATTATGATAAAGGAAAAATGTTGTCTGTGTTTTCAGTACTGTTTTATTTAAGAGCCTGGGGAAAGGAAAAGCAAGGTGGGCTAAAAATTCCAGCATCTCCTTGTGATATTTTCCAGTTTAGAAAAAAACGTGTTTTATAACTAAGTCTCAGTTGAAATTACTGGTGCTTGCCTGATCCCCAGGGGATTTCTCAAGTGTGGTTGCCCACGCCACATAAGGATTTTTCCTTCCTGGCAGACATGAGATGTGTGAGAAATTAGTATCTGTTCCATGAGAACATTATTAACTATATTGCTTATATCTAGGAAGACCTTTTCTTGTCTCTAGACAAGACATCTTGGAGATCTACCCTATTGATTCACCTCTTAAGTCTAAGCTACTCTGGGGTAAACATGTTTGTGTGGGCTCTAGGATAAGAGGCTCCTGTATCCCATTTAATCTGTACTATCTGCTCATGGGTAAATACAAGGTAATTCAAGGCTGCTTAGCTTGGGGTTATGAAAATACTTGTAATCATAAATATATTTTTAATGTCAATATAGGGTTTTTTTTAGGCCAACTATCTCTAAGGGTTTATGGAACTGTTTTACATCTCCATTGTGTTGCAAAATAAGATATAAACACTCAGTGAACTGTCTTTTGGTCTTTATGTTCCAAATGCAAGGGATATTTTTGTAACAGATATTCTTGAAAATTGTTAGAAGTAGTAGAATAGTTCAGTTTTTAATATATTCCATGCAAGAAGAGATCAACATATTGCTCTTCAATGCTGTGTAAATATTTGTATATAAATAGAATAGGCCTTTTAAACAAATAACTCTGAGGAGAGTAGATTTTCTTTGTGAGAAGATTGTGCATGTAATAGTTTTCACCTACCAGGTATAGCAATGCATTCACATTGTAATTTTCTTTGCTCGGTGCTGTATGGTACAGGACGACAATGGCAGAGGAAGCATTCAGCATTTCTCACTACATGAAAACAACAATTTAGACACTCAAAGGTATTTTGCTATTGACACTTTCCCTGTCTTCCCCTTCTCTTTTTAATGGATCGGTGATTGATACCATTGTCCATTCTGCAGAAGGAGAGTCTGTGGCAATTCAGGCTTCATTAAGAGGTTTCTAATCAAGTTAGAAAAGCTGTAAAGTGAGATCACATTTCAGTGAGAAAATGAATATTCTCTTACAGCTAAATTCATTTTTTTTAAATAATGAGATGTCTAGATGCACTGTAATATGGATGCCCTTCAGAAGTCTAGAATGAAATGGCATGTATTTAATATCGTATTAATTCTTCTTTCCCTCTTTTTATTTAGAACAAAAGTGAAAGTGACACATTGCTGTAATATTTCCAGATTACTGCATTATTCTTAGGAGGTGGTAGAATGCTTTGCATTTCCACTGGCAGCTCTGAATAACCATTGTCAGTGACTTAAATTAAAAATAACTTTTCCTTAAAGGCTCTAGAAGTAAATCTGTGCATCAGAGACACTTTTGGAGAGCAGTATCCCACTTTCTGCACAAAGTCTCCCCGTGCCCAAGCAGGATAATACAAATGATTGATGCCTGGGCTGATTCATTTGGCTTTTTTAATTCTCCTACTCCCTATAATTTCCTTTTACTCTCACCTTATGTCATATAAGGTGGTAGCAAAACAGCTGTCCTAGGATCTAATACGAGATATTTTGTCAGCATATGGTGATAGTCTTGGCTGGGGTGTGCTCTGAATACCGATTGCTGTTCCTCCTGCTGCTGCCGAGTGCAGGTGGTGGGGATGCTGGCCAGGCCAACACCAAGCACATTGAACATGCAAAATCCCATTGCCAGGATGTTTCTCCTGCTCTAAACCAAGTTGATTTTTTTGTTTCTTTTTTTTAGTTTTTTGTTGGTACTAAAGAAAAGCTTAATACTGAAAATCATGTCTGTAGCATAAGCTTAGAAAAGATTCACATCCTGAAAATAAAGTGTGAGCCTAAGCAAAGCCCAGGAGTGTCTGAGCGTGAGCTGCTGGCTTTAGTGAGCAGCTTTGAAGGCGCTGGGACACACATGTGGGCAAGCAGCTCTCGTTGGCTAGTTGAGAATGAAGTGGGTTCTTGTTTTGTTAGCAAGTCCCAGGATACCGCTGTGGTATTTCTTCTCACATCCTGGTGCCCGGCATAATAATGCAACTGTATGAGGTATGGAAACAGTTCACAATAATACCCAAACAAATGAACTGTTTGGAGAACATTTGAATGTGCAGAAGAAAGACAAGTGTCTGAATTGAGACAAGTGAAAGTTGATAGGAAAGGGACAAAAGGTCATTGAAGATCTTAAGCATGGGACACATGAAGATTTCAATAAATTCCTTTTTTTTTTTTTTTTTTTTTGCTATTATTCAAAGGCCCCACTTTTTGACCAGTAATGAGCTTGGTTCTGGTTAACTGGAGCCAGCTCTCGTTTGGCACGCTCAGCAATTCACTTGTCTCTCCAGTTGATTCTTCTCACGCAGCTTGAGCGGAACAAACAGCTCCAGTACTGCTCTTCTGGGACTTTAACGTGAAAGTTGCTTCGTTTCCTTACAAGATTTAAATGTTGCTTTCAGATACACATGCGTGGCTTCTCGCTGAAGTTCCCGCTCCTGCCGTTTCTAGTTAGTAGAAATCCAGATGGTTTTGTTACCTTCAGTGTGGTGACGTGATTAACATGAGCTCAGAACTAGCCCTTAAGGGATTCTTAAATTTTTAGGCTCATTTGAGTATAACTTTTGAGCTGATGACAGGTAAAATTAAAACCTCGCTTTAGGAAGTAAAGGGTGGCTGTTTGTTTTGTTCCCATATTCCTGTAATCTGTACGTGAGTAAGCGTGTGAGAATGAATCCCACAATACTGATTGTTTCTGGAAAGGGATGCTGCAAGTTGGCTAAGGGAAAATACTGAATTATTAAGTCCCTTTCTAAAGACATTGCATCTCAGAATGCAGTTAATAGAATAGCCAACACAACTGTTACACTAAGGCTAAGACTTGAGGTTTGTAGATGGAATAGAAATTATCTAGGAGAGCAGCGTGAGTCTGTGAAATGGTTCTGCTCAATAAAACCCTCAGGGAAGTCACTAGAATTGGTTTTCCTTTGTACGGGAATGCTTTGTTATCTTGCACTGATTCTTTTCACCAGAACGAACCTAAACTTTATCTCAAGCATGATGTTCATAAAAGCTTTCTAAATTATGAAGGCAAGCTCGTGAAAGACACTTATATTTTTGTATGTTATTTTGAAGATGGGGCTAAATAATTTTCTGTAAAAGACATGGAATAGGATGATATTGGGGATGGAGAGTTTTGACCTGTCTGTGTAATAAGATACCTGGCTCTAATTAACTAAATCAGGCTCGTAGCTGGCCGTTAAGATGCTGGATGTCTTTTAGGTCCTACTGGAATTACCATTTTGTTGGTCATACATTCTGTGGTGCTTCAGGACTGTTGCTGGTTTGCTTGCATTAATGCACAATTTGGATTCTGTCTGTCCTTTCACCTGTATAGAAACATCACGTTTTAGATGTGAATGCCTGACAAGATGGTGTGTGATGGTGAGAACTGCTCCTGGTTCTACTGCAGCCTCAGCTGCCTGGCAAAGGGGCTGCTGTAAAACACAGCCAAGAGATGAACCAGAGTTATTTTACTTGCAAGGTTTGAGGTGAAGATGAAATTTTTCTCCGGATCAGAGTCAAGAACTGTTTTCTGGTTTCCTTTTGTTTTCCTTTTCTGCATAGGACTTGCTGAGGTTCTGCACTCATCTGGGCGTTTTCATCCAATTCTCCCTTCTTTCTGCTGGTGTCTGTTGTTGTCTCCATGGAACCCTTTCTGCTTCAGGGCCAGGTTTTTGGTACTAATTTGCAGTTTGTCACTGGGAGTGTCTTGTGGCTGGGAAACAGGGAGATGTAGTGGATGTCCCATGATGACTGAACATGGTTGTTGCTTTGCAGGGACTCGACTCAACTGCTGCAGTTTTGTGTCTCTGCGATTGTCCTTGAACGTGGCATTCACAGCTGACACCTCCGTTATTTTAAAAACATGATTTGCTCCTATCCTCTTACCATGAAATGTAGCTATTCGGGGTCCTTTATGTGCTGGTGTAATTATATCGAAGAGTAGAAATTCAGTGGTAGAAATAGCATCTCTAAATTTTTGTTTGTTTGATGACAGGAATGCTGGGAAGGCTTGACAGTGCCATGGTAATCATCATATATGTTTAATAAAAGCAGTTGTGCCAACTGAATATTAGAACCATATTATTAAATATGGATCTGCACATGGCTGCTTACTCTGCTTTTGGTAAATCTATATAAGCATGATGCATCACTCAATTGTATTACATGTAAGTTAATTTAAAAATTAATCTTCGCTTAATTAGGACTGCAATTTTGTCAAGCTCCCATTTAGTGATTGCTGTAGATTCCTTGAAGCAGTCACGTCAAATGTTTGTGATTTTATTTATTTATCTTATTTTATTTTTTACTGATTTTTGAGAGGACATGTTTAAGGGAAGCACCTTTTAAGGTAAAAGCTGGAGAAATTATTTAAACCATGTAGCTAAAATATTGCCCTGAACAGCTGATCTGGCTTTGAAAGCGTTGTGCTGCGTTACAAGACCATAAATACCTTCAGTTTCACTCTTTGAAACTTCCTGTTTGTGGAGGCTGTATAGCAAACAAGCCCATTGATACTGCTGCACAGGTGAAGAAAGCTTTATTAATCCCACCTCTGGTCCTTCAGCCTAATTGAGTTTTGACATGGCTGCTGGAAAACCACCGGCTTTTTCTCAATTGAATCTTCCTTTTTCTGAAGCCCTACAGAGAGCACTGAAAGCACAAGCTACCTTTTTTTATTATTATTTCTTTTTTTTGGTGAGAACTAAGGCTCAAACTCTACAGGAGGAATTTAGTGAACATTAAAGAAACCATCATTTAAATTATGGAGAAAAGGCAATAAGTCACTGTGCTTGGTACTCATTCTGAACTTCATCTCATTTAAAGGCTTTTTTCCATGTTGACAGAATTAAAATATTAATTTGGTTTTCAATGAATCTCTTTCAGCTGCACTTTATGTTTCTGCCTGAGGTTTTTATAGATTTTGTCACTTAAAAAAAATTATTACTAGGGGCAGAGTTTTAATTATCTGATTTCCTTTTCCATTTAAACTTCCAGACTGAATTTCATCTAAAGATCATATCTACCATGTATTTGATTATTGGATGTAGATCAGTCATCTGTAGATATCTGTATCATCTGTCACATGTGCTGGAGAATGAAGTTCAGGAATTAGAATCTGCTGCTACTCGTTCTGAGTTATCCTGTTCGGATGCTGTACAGCACAGGCAAGCAAATCCACCCTGGGTGCAGTACTGCACCTGCAAGGTGGTCACAGAGCTGGGCTGGGAAATGACAGCAGGTAAAATATTTCCAGATCTTAAATCTCCAAAAATAAAAGCATGTGCCAAAGTCATTCTGCATTGTGATAATCTATGGATGGTCTTTGGAAATGAAGCAGGATTGTCCTGCTCAAAGGCCATACCCAAGCAGTCCCTCAGGCAATACACTAGGTGTAGATTTCCTTGTACACTGTACAATCACTACATTTCCAGCGCAGTCAAAAAAGTAACAAAGGAACCTCTTTGGTACAGTTCTGTTGTGTAGAGCATGAGCAACCCTTTGGTCTTGTACAGCTGTGAGTTGTCTCTTGCCCTGTAGAAACTGGACATCTCTTCAGCTGGTGCAACTTTTCCTGGTCTTCCCAATAATTAAATTATTCCTTAAACATTTACTCTGACATAAATCACTAAAGAAGCCAGGTTCATCTCCATGGCAGACAAATGCAATATTCCCACAAAGGAAATGCACCTGCAGTATGCTACAGAAATGATTGCAAAGTGGTGGTTGATTAATCGTCTTCAAGCTCTGGGGTTGTTCGTGCTATTTTAATGGCCTGCACAGCTTTTGATTCCAGCATATGCGGAAAATGAAATATTGCCAGTTGCATGGGATCATGCAGGGTCCGTAGAAATGCAGAGGAAAGAGATGTGATGTAGAACAATGAAACCATTTTTAGCTTAATAAGATAGACACTAGTTGTAAAGATTACAGTCACCACCAGGCTGCTCTGCTTTTGAGGATCCTGTGTGGCCTGGGTGCACACCCAAGGTCTGAAATGCAGGCTCAACTGCAGTGTCCCTGACGCTAATTCCACACATAATGACAGCTTCTTAATTAGGCCTGTTCTGCTGAAGCACTTACTCTCCACTTATGTAATGAATTTTCTGTTAAGTGAAAGTGTAGTACAGTAATTGTGATGCATGATGGCTGTGTTTAGATAACCCTCCTATTATTTTAGGAAGTGCAGTACTTCAAAGAAAACTTCTCCCAAGGTGTCCCTTAAACTTTTTTTTTGTATTACCCTCTAGATTACTCTCCTATCTCCTTCCTTTGATATGTTAATGCAATCATTTTCCCTATCAGGACTCATTGCTCCTACCTTTTTTTCTTTTTAATGTAATTTAATTTTGTGGAGCGTTAATGCTTTATCAGTCTTGTTCTACTATTTGAGAATTTCTGTGACCATTTTTCTTCTTTGAAATGAAAGTCTACATACTTTCCTGACTGACTTCTTTTGTGTTTACTACTACACCATGTTACTGTTTTTTAACAGTTCTTCCTTATTGTTCTTTATTCTTCTAAATCACAGCAGCACTGGTTTTTACTTGGTTTCAGTTAGAGCTGCTTGGGTCCTATAACGTTTTAGCATAATTAACAAATATGCATATTAGATCTTCTGACTGGAAGGTTTTGTCAAGCTCTCTTCTAGGCACATACTTGTTAACTTTGAAACTTTAACCAAGATTAGTCAAATTTACTCTTGTGGGAAATAAACGCTTGTTGGAAGGTCACAAATTAAGTCTCTGGCATAAGGTTCTTCTTTCTCTTGGCCAAAGAATCACCTCTCAGATTTCACCAAAACTTGTGCAGCATATGAGATCTGACATGTTTTTCATCAGCTGTACAACAAATGATAATGAGTTAATTTACTGCTCATTATTTAAGCCCTTTGAGCAATAGCTTTAAATATCTATCAACCATTGTCTCAAAAATTAGGTGTCCAGCTGGGCCACCCACGCACAGCCCAGATGATGCTGATTCTGCAGGGCTGGGGTTGCCTCACACTGAGTTGTAAAAATCGAATTCTTTATCCCACTCTTACTCAACACAAAGTTGATAAAACAGTTTTATCGTTTGTACTTCAAATTTAGCAGAAGTTGTATGGTTTAGCAGGAGCTTAATTATATTTACTGTAGAATTCAGCCAGCTCTTTTTGTTTTTCCCCACCTCACAGTGCTGCAGAAACATGCTGGCAGTACAGCTGAAAATATCTCTGCTCGATTCCTTCCCAGCAGACTGTGTTGCTCGTATAATTCCGATGGTGCTGATACACTGATACGGCAGAGCTTGAGCGGCCGAAGAACAGGGGAGAAGGGAAAGCCCAGATTTAGAAGTTCGTGGACATGTGGCCCTTCATGTCACTGCAATGATCTCAGTGGGACGCTGCTATTAGGAGCCTCAGAGGGTTCGTGTAGTCACAGTGGTGACCGAAATGTAGCATAAAGGTAGCAGGTTTTACATCAGCCTTGGTGGAGACCTGTACCAGTCTCTGTCAGCACGGAGCCACCTCCCTTGCTTCTCTGCGGTCCTGCTTTCATGGTATGGGAGGGTTTGCCTTTCTCTCTATAATACTGATGTATTTAGCAATATTTTTCAGCTTGTTAAAAGTGTGCTACATCTTTGCCTCTCAGCACTTGAATAGCAATTAACAATATCAGTGTGTAATGAGGTAGTGTATATAGGTTGAAAGAGAAAGTCCTCTTTTTCTTATGTGTCTAGCGAACATAAAATGAAATTCAGACCTCCTGGGTTACTGTTTTTGCATCTTTGTGGTTTGTGTTAGTGTGAGTGAATCTTGATTTTCAGGGATTATCACTCAGGCTGATGGAATTGGGAGTCTCTGGTCTGTTGGCACTGAAATTCCCTGCTGAATATCTCTTTGTATGGCTAGCTCCCCATCAGAAGTCAAAGCTGGACAAACCCTGAACTTTGGGGATGTCTTGACTTTGCTGATCCACACCTTTTAGGTCTGGAGCTAGATCTAAGAGCCAGCTGAACCCAAAGGCATGGGAAGTTTCCATCTGGAGATGGATTTCAAGTCTTATCTCGGCCTGATTTTTCGCAGCTCCTCCGTGATCTACCCTGTGCTACTGTGCGGCTGCTCTGACAGGCAAGACAGAGATTTTGTAATTAGGAGCTTTCCATCATATGGTGTCCCTGCTGCGTTTCATCGCCAGCTGTCTTCCTGGGGCTGAGGCAGCTTTGCTTTTGCCATGCTTCACACAGCATTAAACTGTGTAGAAAAGGCTAAATATTGTAGGCCAGATGCTGCTTTCCCTTTGCCTTCTATCAGCCTAGAGAGTAATTTCACTCCTGGAATGGCACTTTGCTCATGTTAACTGGTGCATGACTGCAGGAGGCTCCTGTTCCTCCTCAATCCTGATCCTCTGGCACGGAGAGGACTGTTTGCAAAGGATTACTTCCAGAGTGGGCTGATTGTGTGCGACCACCTTTACTTTTTCATTTTGGGGGGGTTTTGGTGGTTTTCCTTCCAGCTGCAGCCACAAAGGCAAGCAGAACATGTAGTGGGTTTTGTTTTCCTTTTTAGGAATCCTTGAAACAGGAATGCCAATGACATCTTTTATCACAACATGTACTTTAACTGGAGCTCACCTCTCTAGATAATTATCTAATAAAGCTGAAGTTTTCTGCAGTATCCACAACACCAAAAGGCATTCTTTGAAGATGAACTCCTCCTACTCACTGCTCCATTTTTATTTGGAGATGCTCTTTACCCCGCTTTTATCCTGTGAGGGAGGAATTTTCTGAGCCTGAAATGAAGAAGCAGCCCCTGAGGGGACTTCAATACAGAGAGGTTACAACTCAGGCAATAATTTGGGTCAATTTAAATGACATGTGGGTGTGGGTTTAAATAAATAGCTTTAACCTTTAGCTTACTGATGGAACTGAAAATAGATACAGGGTTGGGCATGTTGCAAGAAAAGTGCACCATTGCTGCCAGCATTACTTTGAATAAATAGATCACTCTTCATGGCTGTCAAACCAGCACCTTTGCCGGTAAGAAGCAGTAAGATTTTTTTCTTTCTCTAACCAGCAGACAAATGTGAAAGAAGCTCTTATCTATTTTTTTTTTGACGGCTTCACATTCACAAGCCTGTACTTTGCTTCTTTTAACTGGAATTTAATAATATTTATAGATCTTCGTGGTTATGTAATTGCACAGTTACACCTCTATGTAGACTCTCCAGTTATATCCTAAAGGCAAGAATTAGAGAATGTTTTGATCATTATATGTAGACTCTCCCTAACCAGTTATATCCTAAAGGCAAGAGTTAGAGCATATATTGATCATTACTGAATGTTATTGCCTGTTTCAGCTAGGAACTCTAGGAACTCTGTGAACTCTCTTTTTCCTTTCTTTCTGTTTTTTGTAGCTCAAGAACTAGAGGAGAGCTCATGAAACTGGTTGTTTAATTTACAGGCCAAAAAGTGGTAGATGTGCTCTAGCTTAGTAATAGTTCTCTCCAGTCTGAGTCCTATCACTGCTCTTTTCCAGGCAGGAGATGTGGAGTAGGTATGAGCTCCTGTAGCTTGCATCTACAGGAGGAGAGTAAAGTTACCAGCGGAACTCTTATGCTAGAGTACAGACATGCGTCGGGAGAAGAAATGCGAACTTAATTGTTATATATTAAAATCTCATTCAAAGTATTGTAATGAGAGGTGACTATTTGGCAGCTACTCAAAATCCTCCAGAAAGAGTTGATTTGAGGTCAGAATTTCCAGTTAGTTGGTGGGAGGGGAAGAAAAAGTTGTTCTTTTCCTGAGAGGAGTGAAAAATGTTTTAAAAAAAATCAAAGAAAAGAAGCACAAAACAGGTGTAATGGGAACATTTTGTTAAGATTTCAAAGTATAGCTGAAGCCAAGCTTGGAGATTGCTGGTTCAGCTGTTTGTCCCTGTCCAGCAGCTCTAGCAGGGATCCGAAACCCTGAGAGCCCACATCATATCAGAGGCAGCCTGGAAATCACAGCTCTTTGGTTGCTACCAGGGCTGCTGAGCTGCTGGGCTCTGTCTCCATGGCACTGAGCAGGAGAAGCTCTACTTTGGAAGATGGGAAGTTGTGACTTGCATTCCCCAAAAAGCCCCTGGTTTCTGAGGCTTCTTGTCTTCATTGCCAGGCTGCTTGGTGAGAGCACTCAGAGCTCAGGACAGAGAACAGCGTGATGAGTGATGGTGACAGTGAGCTTCTTGAGGAAAGAAAAAGCCGGTGTTGTGTGTCAAAGGCTTGAGAAAACATGGTTTCTGGGTTATCTTCTCCATGTGCCAGGGGCTGCTCAGAGGCTGCCTGCGAGGAAGGAAGCTGCAGCCTTGCCTGGTTTATGCTGATGGGTCAATATTTTGGCACTAAATAGCAGCATCATAAATGTTCATTATGTCGTACGGCACTAAACCAGTCAAGCAGCTGAGTGTCCTCACTCTTCAAAGCTGGAGCTGTATTTTCTTTGCAAAGACCAGTAGTATTAAAGAGAAGCGTATGTTGCCCACCCTCAGTAATGCTGAAGCTCGGCAGTGTGGGAATTGCCTAGATAAATAAGGTGCTGATAAAAAACCTACCAACTTAATATCTTGTAAAGGCAGTGAGATTTCTTGGAGGACTGCAAAGCTATTTTCAGCCACTGATTTGCTCTTGTAGCATGAATGTAGGCATGGTAGAATATGCAGATAATGCTTCATAATAATGATCTTCTGATAGAAAATAATGACAAAAATGAAGTCTAAGTTTGGTGTGGGCTACAGTTTTTTTAGTACCATTTCTTACTGCAGGTTATTACTACTGGCTATACCTGCCGAGTAGCAGATATGAAGTTAAAAAGCATGCCAAGGACAAATAAATGCATTTTCACCTTTCATAATTGCATAGATCATGACCTCATTATGAACAGGTTGCAGCCTTGTGTTATGTGAAATGTACCACAGACTCGACCCTACGTAGCTGCGTCACACCGTGACAATGTGAAGCTCTGTGGGAAGATGTTTTGGCATACATTTCCATAATGAAATACCTTAAATTTGCTTATGCAAAACAGATTGGAAATGATTCACTAATGTGTGAGCAACTTTTGCAAAGAACCTCTTAGAAGAGGAGTCGATTGGTCATGAGATTGTGATTTCATATTTTGTGGGTGTGGGAGGAGATGTTGAGTTCCTGAGGCTGGGGGACAAATTGCCACAAGGTGCCACCAAGGACAAAACCTCAAGAGCTGAAGTCCAAAGGGTTGGACCTCGTTTCACAGCACTGAGACCATTCACCATACAACGGTAAGGACTGAAAGGGAGATGCTTGAGGGACATAGAGAAATTCATCCTTTTCAGGTTATCTGCCAACTCTTGGGATAATCAAGATGAGCAAGAAAATAGCACAGGTGGTTTAGTTGTTCTATAACTATTTGAAAGGATTTCTTAAACCCTTCCCTGAAGCATCTACCTTTGCTATTGCCTGATTCCAGTTTCTGGTCTAAACAGAGTCCTCGTCTGATCTGCTATGGCAGATTCCAAATTCTAAATATCATATAGCATAATCCGTAAGGACACAGCGATATCCTCTGCAAGGTGTTTATCTTCTGTCCCCTGGGCATTTTTGTGAGTTTGTGTTCATCCCTTGGAGGCTTCTACAGTGCTTATCAGTGGAGGATTCAAGGATCTGTCCAACCAAGGAATGCTGGCCAAAGCAACTGCTGAAGGCCAGTGGGTGTGTTATTAACATTTTCATCTGCAATTCTGTATTAAACATGGTTGTGGTCAGTGTTCTCTTTCCTTGGTAATAGCATTGTTAAACATGTCCCTACCTCCGTGTGCATGTATACCTGTGTGTGCACACAAGAAGCAGTCTGCCATCTATGTGGGTATATATGAATGTGTGCCTGTGTATAGACAGATGGAGGGCAGTTTGATATATAACATGGGCAGGTGTGGATTTTCAGTGATCTGTGGAGAATATAAATGCGTGCGTCTGTATGTGTAGCTGTAATGAGTTCGCACAAGGAACAGAAAGATGAATATTGCAGTGTGCGCCTGGGAGAAGCGATGCACCCTGAAGCTTCAAAGGCTGTCCTGGCTAAAGCGCTTGATCTGCAGAAATCAGCAGCTGACTTGCCCTCAACACTGAGCGCTGGGGCTCGAATGGGAAAGGTGCGTCTGGAGGGGGAGATGTTGGTTATTCATGTAACAATTTGTATTAAGTAGGCACTTTCTTGTTCGTTCAGTTTGATCTTTTTAGGCACCCTAATTATGGATACAGTTTTAACAAGGATTATAGAGCGCCTCAGGGGTTATAAACTAGGAGGAGAGGTTACAAAAATTATGTTTATATTCATTAGAATAGGAGAGATTAAGAGGGGTCGTGACCAAGGTGTACAAAATCCAAAAGGTATTGAAGAAGATATGATACCACCAGAATATTCAAGAGAGAAACTGTGAAGATGGGGGAGGTGTAGGGCAGGTGACATTTTGATTGGAATTGGTTATGGGACATTTTTACAAGGGTATTGCTCTCAGTGAGGAAAATAACTTATGCTGATCAGTGGGCTATAGGAAGACAGTTTAGGACACAGATATATTGATGGCCAGAAGTATTGGGTATGTCATGTAGCTTCTTTAGTGGTGTCTGAGCAGGCTGGGCTTGGGCAGAGAGGAATTAATTAAATTTAAAAAGTAATTGAACTTTTGAACTTGTTTGGAATATAAGCTGGGATGCAAAATGTTGGGAGGGGGAAAAGCCCACACCTTCATATTGAAGGTATCTTTGACCAAACTTCTTAATTAAAGCAGTGCTGTAAGCTGAGGTATTTGCTCGTATGCACAAAGACAAGGTCCTACCCAACTCATACTGGTTCTTGAGATTCAGCCTAGAGTTTGCTAAAGCTGCTGGGGCTGAAGAGTTCAGTGCTCAGCAATGTGTGAGGGTAGGTTGTTGGCTGTGTGTAGAGCACATGGGGGCTGTGAGTCCAGGAGACCTCCACCCTATCTTCTGATTATTTGCACAGTGAGTAATTACCTGGAAACGTGGATATTTAATATGTCCTTCCTAATCACTGCATATGGAGAGGAAGGGGTAAGGAGTGAAAACTTTGAGAGTTTTTTTGTTCATCCCTTCCTCTTGTGCTGTTCAGTCCAGCTGTGCATCGCTTGGTGGGAAGGCAGACGTTGGCATAGTCGGGTACATCTTTGGAGCAGTGCACGTGGGAGGTGTATTGTGGCTTCCAGAACTCCTCTGCAGTTACAGTTTGTAGCCAAGCCCCTTCTGAAATGGTACAAACCTGGCAAGGACAAGATGGATGGCTAAGAACACCAGTTGTGCAGCCACATAGGCTAAAGTCAGAAGGATCAAGATGCAAAGTCAGTTACAACTATAAACGGTTATGAAACAACTTACAAAAGCACTGTCAGTAAGAGGAAGGCCAAAGTCCATCACTAAGAAAGGGAAGCAAATAAATGGAGTAGACAGAGAAGATAGAAATACCAAATGCCATTATTTTGCCCTGCTCTTCACAGAAAGGTTAATAATTGTGTCAGATCTATAACAGTGTTCACTGTAACATGGGGCTATGAGCAAAGGCAAGAACAAGATAAGGATTATTTAGATAAATGTGATATATTTGGGTCAGCATGGCCTTCTGAAATGTAGCCACCAAATTATTTACAATGACTTTCAGAAGCTTGTGGAGGATAGGGCAATTGTCAGAAGTGGAGAGGAAGGCAACATATTAATAGTACCTGTCATCACAGAGGACGGTACAAGGGAAATGGAGGTTTGTAAATACTCAAAAAGATACAGAGCAAATTATTGAACTTCCACATACCTCTGAGCAGCAAATAATATCTAATATGCTTTATTAAGCCCAAACTGATCTAATTTCCTTCTCTGGGTGACTGATCCAAAAGAGAGGAAAGCAGAAGCGCATGGGTCTTTAGCCAGGAATGGGATGCTCACTAAAGCACCGCGTTCTCACATCTGAGAGAAAGCTGAGCTCAGACTTGCAGCTTTCAAACTTTTTGATTGTGGATCAGTAGGAGGTTTTAGCAGAGGTGCACGTTCCCAGGTAACGAGGAATTCACTGGCCAATAACTACTAATGGCTGCAGACCTGACTTGAACAAAATCTCTAACAGCAGTTTATTAATATTTAATTCAAATGTCCTTCAACATTTTGGCTATGGCTTGTGAGAAGAATCTACCTTAATAATTTTAATTAGTTGCTTGGATGATGGACCAGAAAGTACATTTTCCAAGTGTGGATGAGCACTGATCATTAAAAAGTAAAACAAATTGCACACATACAAAATAAGGACTTGATGTATAGGGACCGTTGCTTCAGGAGAGCTCAGCATGTCATTGTGGACCCTCAAACAGATGAGTGGCCAACAGAAGCCGCTGTGACAAGGTGTTCACAATGGATGTAGGCAACCCAAGAGGGATGCAATAAAACCAGCACTAATGCTTCTAGTATTAGGCTGTGATCTGCTATACTCAGACAGTGTTGCAACTACTGAGGAAGGGAAGTAACCTAAGGAAGCTGGAGGGAAGAGCATTGAAACATTTGAGACTATTTCGGAGCAGCCAATTAAAACAGGTTTATGACCTCTTATTACCAGACTCCAAGGTGTTCAAACAGGTAGCGATTTGCCTTGATAATGGAGCCAAAATTTCAAAATCTGTATGCATGAATGCATGACATGAGGGGATTTATGCACTCATAAATCCAGTTACAGTTCTGATTTAGGAAAACACTGAAACGTTTCCTTAAGTTTTTCTCTGACAGATTTTAAGCAGGAACTAAAAGCTCTCCCCTGAATTAGTTGCTTTTCTGAATCGAGACCCTATCAAACATATGCTTGTGTTAGACAAAGATGTGTGCAGTAGCATAAATTCTTTGAAGGGGAGGGGAATATGCATTAAGATATTTTTAAATGTCTATTTTTATAAATGCTTTCCCTTAATGGAGATTGCTGTGTACAGCAGTATGTTCTTTGCTCTCTCTCTACCATCCCTTTCCCCAGTGTATATACTGAGAGAGTTTTGCCTTGGGCAATAAC
The DNA here is from genome assembly GCF_037038585.1 of Patagioenas fasciata. Lineage (NCBI taxonomy): Eukaryota > Metazoa > Chordata > Aves > Columbiformes > Columbidae > Patagioenas > Patagioenas fasciata. The sequence goes on along the minus strand of NC_092533.1, from coordinate 5,420,474 downwards.
CTGTACTGCAGTGGAGTATCACTTACAGAGAACTTATCTAACATCATACGAAAATGTAATAGGTGGGTGGAGGATGAGAATCTAGAAGTAAGCCTTTAAAAAGTTGTCTTAAAGATAATTCTTTTTGCATAAAGATTGCAGAGTAGGCATTCCAGCATCTTCTATGAGCACTGGATTTATGCTCTGTAATAAATGTATCCGTAGGGTGCTGCGTTGTTGTAATGATAGTGAATGATAGCAAAATTAGGAGAATTAATAATGACCCAGCTGGAATAATTTAGCGCTGTGATAACTAAACTCTAACCTAATACTCACAGAACTATTTACAAAGCACATTGAATGCGAGAGTCTGAGGGGAATCTTCTGTAGAAAACAAAGTGAAACCCTAATCATAAATAAAAGCCATAGCATGTCATTAAGAGGATTAAGTGGCTTGAAACTGATGTCTAAGGCATTTTGGTTGATTGTTGCTAAAAATACCACATGCTTGACAATTATCTTCTGTTTTCCACCCTGTCTTCTGCTGGTTATCTGTCATGCAGAATTATCCTTGTTTACCAGCACTGCCTCCTACCAGGTCTTTATCTGTGAGGTTTGCTGCTTCATGCCAGACCTGATCGGGGTTTTGCAGTCTGATGTCTTGGCACCGGTCAGTGCCAAACCATTAATACCTGAATAATAGTGAGGGAGAGGCCAGGTTCAGCAAACACTGGGCTGAAACCAAAACAGAACAGCACAAGACTTGTGGAGTTTATTAAAAATAGTTTCTTCTATAGTTTTTTAAACAAAAGGCTTGGGGTTTAGTTAGAAATACATTCTTTTTCTAGGAAATATATCTTACATGATAGTTAACAAAGTTTTCAAGAAACTTTGAAATGTCAATGAAACATTGCACAAATAAATGAGTTTTAAATGGACTTAAACCCATAATAGCTTTCTGAATAATTAATACTTCTGAGACTTTGACTTTTGGTCTGGTTGTATATATAGATTTTTTTAAAGTAACAAGTTTTGAAAGATAGGAAAGTTTCCTCCTCTGATCTGCTTAGTGATTCCTTGCTATTCTCTCATTGGGTTGTGCTTCGTTGGGGAGAAGCAGCTGCAGATGCAATTTAGACCAGTCAAAGGTTTCTGAGACAAAGGTTTACAAGAAGTGTCGTTGTATCTCAGTGAATATTGCCACATAGATGCTTTCCAATCTATTCAGGCCATCAATGAAAGCCCATCGAAAAGTGTGTTGCACCAAATTCCTAGATATGTGATAGGCACATTAAATAGTCATGGAGCAACCAGATCTCTTGCTTTGCACTAAGTTTGTTGTAGCCCTGAGCACAACAGGTGGTTGGACAAACTCTGCAATTCTGATATTTAAATTCCCAAATTAATGGGGAGTCTTACCGTGATGACAGCAGCCTTTTGTTCAGGTCTTACTAGAAAGGAAAGTCTGTGCTCTTGCAAAGGGATGAAGAGAAACTCGGGGCAAGTGGCCCTGTGAAAATCTGCACGTGGAGACTGAGGGTCCAGGGCTTTCTGCAGCGACCTGCCACGCAGACCTGCTGGTTTGGATGTGTATATGGAACAGCTCTAGTTTTAACCTGATTTAGCAGACTCACCTGAAATATCACCCCTTGTTGTATTTGAGAGCATTGAATTAAACCATCAAGAAATGTGTGTCTTCAACAATCACGGGTTGGATTTGGGTGTTAAGAAATTCTTCTGGCCCTTGCTGGTTCTGTGTCTTGAGATCCTATGCTGCTGTGTTATACTGGGCTTTGTTTCTTTTGTAATTAGAGAAAATTGGCACTGAGAGATACTAGCATGTCTGCTCTGTTGGCATAAGGATCAACATCCCACGTAATTTTAGAAAAGGCAAATGTTGGATGGATTTGTGATTCTGGCTCAGGTCTGTTTTACTGTGATGGAAGCTAAAACGTGGACAAAGAAACCCCAGAATTTCAGTTACAAGTTGGAAGGTTTTGGTGTGGGGGTTTTTGTTTGGGGTTTTTTTGTTTTGTTTGTATTTTTTGTTTGTTTGTTTGTTTTAAACTGTATGTCTTGAATCCAACCTCTCAGTGTGGAATATTGATTGTAGAAGCCAGGTGAATTTTCCCCAAGACAGAGGTTCACACGTTCCATGTCGCTGGCTCCACCGCAGAGGAGTTGCAGGAAAAAGTTAAGGGCAGCAAAGCTTTAAACTGCAGTTCGACCCATTCCTTCTCACGTAAGATGAGGTGCCGAATCCTGTTGCCTCTTTCTCTTGGACACGTCTGTCTTTCCCCTGCAATACAGTTACACCATGGTTGGAAGCTTAGTCCATCGTTATATTATTCAAACAATTATTCAAACATACTGGTTACTGTCTCAGCGCTGTCTCAGGGTTTATTCAGTTTATTTCGTGCACTCACAAAGCAGTTGGCCTCAGTCAAAGAGGACTTTCATGAGCAAAAACAAAGATGTCAGTGGTTCTGCCTGACGCTGATGACCATGTTGCTGCTGCTCTGTAGTAATCCAGTCACTCTCTGGGAAAGTCACATATTTAAGGAACATAAGCAGGAGGAGAAGGTATCTGTGTTGTGCTGGAGTTGAAAGATGTTGCCACATAGAGTTAGAATTTCTGTCTCGACAGCAATCAAAACGAGCCTTTCATCATGCATTAAGGTAACACTCAAATTGTTCTGTAAGCATTAGGAACTTAATTGTATTACTTTGAGGATGCATGCATAAATAAATATTGAATATATTTGTTATCTTGCATGTGGAAATGAAGCTAAAATATTAGTGAGAATGGAGACTCCTCAGTACTGCGTATTGTCTTGTAACAGCTCTGCTATTCTGGTTGTGAGCTGGATTTTAAGCTACTGTGTTTCCCTTTTTGGTTGATTTAACTCAATGGAGTCCTACATTCGGTGAGTATTTAAGTGACCAGGCAAGATGCAATCTTCAGAAATTATTACAGGCCAGTAAAAACCCATCGCACTTCATAAAGGATTTTGGGTACGGAACAGTGAAGGAGCTTGGTCCGAGTCACAACTGGCATCTTTTATCGAGGAAGAAATAATTAAATCTTATGAAAATACCATATGTAACAGACTATAAATGAAAGAAATGTACTTGTATATCAGAGCAATTCATTATACACACACAACCTGTTAAGAGATGCAGTAGTATCATTCCTGTGTAAATCAGTTAATAAACTATTTTTTAATTTTTTGGCAGACTCATGAAGCCAATTAGCTTTGTAATAAATACTCGGCTTTAATGGGCAAATAAATAATTAATGTTATTTCCTTTGTAAATTTAGCTTTTCAGTTATAAATTAACATAATTTTAAGAGTAATGTTTCAGTACGCGTTCTACCAGCCAAATCTAAATCAAGCAATTAAACTGTAGGTTTTCCACATCAAATGAGTTGAGTTTATAATGATACAAACTGTAGGCAGAAATTTGTTTTTCATTGTCAGTTTCATTACAAAAACATGAAGGAAAATATTCTGCAGCAGATGTAATCAAGTATATTATTTAAAGAACCATTAATATATGCTTTAACTACTTTTCGTTGTCCCTCCACAGCGAAACAGAAAGGGGAAGGAATATTTCCCATCAGTCTCTGGCACTGGGATAATTGCCTGGGTGTAATTGTAATGGCCACTGTAAAATGTTTATTGCTGGACAGTGGTTGTCACATCTCTTTGTGTTGCTTGCAAAAACACAATGTGCAGCACGAGTCTGAAAACATAAAAATTGCTCTGTAGTCATTAACTTAAAAAACTCCAGGCTGACTTACACCAGCTGATAATTTGATCATATTTTCCCCCCCACACTCTGTTTATTGCTTCATATTTTTTGTGATGTGCATGTGCCATCTTCCCATGCTATTCTTCAAGCTTAGTGAGCGATCAGAGCAGTGATGCTTTTCTTGAGAACAACAGGTAAGTTAGTAGGAATATGTAACTATTTCTACTCCGAATGCAAATCAGAGCTGGCAAAATTCAGCCCTTTGAGTCGCTGTTCCAGAAGGACAGAATACATGGCTGTAACTTCAGGCTGGCTCAAGAGTCCAGGAGGTTGCACTGAGATTTCTGAGGTTGCTTGTGAGACACAGCTAAGGAGTGTCTGAAACCACCTATACGCCTTCTGAAACTTAGGAGCTTCAGGGATATCAGACTGTAGGAACTTGAACCGTTTTGTGTGGGGTTTTTTTGTTTTGTTTTTGTTTGTTTTTAATTCTGAATTTCAATTTTTTTAAAGTGGTGTCAGCTTGTGACTTCTAAAATACCACTTTTCATTAGAAACAGGAAGAACCCAGAAGAAGTGACTGACATGCACACACTCACAGGCTTGTGAAAACTTGAAGTCTCAAAATCTGTCTTGAGTCAACTCCTGAAAACCCCCACTGAAAACCCAGAGCTTCAGACATTTCTAGTCATGCAGCCTTCACAGATTATAATTTATCATGGGCTTAGCAGTCTATTTATAGCTCTTCAAAATGTTTCTAAGAGCAGCGTTTTGCAAACTGCCAAAGGTTTGCAGATTTGTAGTGAGAAGGGTTTCTTGATGCAGAGGCTTGCCCGTATCCAGACCTGCTCAATGACATTTCTACAAGCTGTGATTTCACAGCCATTTCATGTCCCAGAACCCAGTGGGCAAATTTATCACCGGCAAAAGCCCGCTGAAGTCAGTGAAGTTACCCCAGAGATAAATTCAGGTCAATGAACTTTGTTTTAGTGGTGTTCAGACATTTGCAGTGCTATGCAGATAGATAGCCATAGGCTTTTTTTGCAGTATTCAATTCTTTAAGGGTGACCCGACTGAAAAAAAATCACCCTGGAGATGAATTTGTCTTAATTGACTTAAATACATGCAGAACTGCAGTATGGTTTTAATTATATTATTATTTGGTGTTTTCGAAGGACTTTAAAAAGAGGCAAAGCACACTATGAGATTGTATTTTCAAAGATATTTTAATTGACACAATTACTTGCTGGCATGATGAACTGTGGGTAGAATAGAATTTGGGCATGCAACCACCTGATGGCACAGACAGTTATCTTGTAAGCACCGCTAATTCTATATGTCAATGTGTGTCTGTAGAAGACAAAAAATTTTTATCAGTGATAAGGCCAATTTCTGTCTCAAATGCCGCCCTGTTATGAATAGTTTTCATCTGTATTTTGTTATTATACTTTGACCATGTCTAGATTTCGATGGGGTTCAGGTGCATTGTATGGTTTCATTGCCGGCGGTGGCTAAATGTGCTCTAGCTGGACTTCGTGACATGTTTCTGGCTGGGGTCTGCTAATCACAGACTTCAAAAGATGTCAGCAGTCTTGAACTCTGTCTGAAGAGAATTCAGCGTGTTTCCTAACAATGTTATTCTAAGCTCCCTTATATTTGATAGTCTACTTTTAGCTGCTTTGGTTTTCAGCACAAATCAAAAGATTGCTCTGAGACTACTGAGCACCTAATGAGATTGAAGGCAGTTCAGACACTTGCGGTTCAGGCTCTGCCGAGTGCTGTATTTCTGCTCCATTCAACAGGATTTACAGCATCCCAAGGAAGCCAGCCTTTACCGACTGAAGCAGTGTGACACTGCCTTATTTTACGGGTGGATGAGAGTATTTCAGTCAGTTTGGTGGCTTGTTGGAAAAGCCCATCTAACCTCCTTTCTGTGAGAGCAGACAGCAGGAGGTGTTTACATGGGTGAAATCAAGGTCTTTGTCACGTGGAGTCTGTGGCAGGGATGCCTTCTGCATCACTACTGGATTGCTCATTGCTTTGCACTTGTTACTGATGGTTTTCTGCAGTTCAGCATGTAAGATCAGATGGCCTCTGTGGTCCAGAAAGCATAGGCTGGAGCAGTGTGTGCGCTTGGAAAGGGGAGAAGACATAAAGGGAGCCTGGATTTGCAACTGCAAATGTGTTGGTGGCTGTGTATCAAAAGGCCAATTTCTGGGGCTTGCGAGCGCTCCCATTTTCTTATGGACCTTTTTGACTTGCATCAACTGTCTCCAAACTCCTTGCACTTCTCGAAAGCTCTGGCATCCTCCTGCATCCCCAGACCTGCTCTGGCTTCTTCTTTCTTCTCCAGGGCACTCATCCAGCCCTTAAGGCTCTCCTGAGCTGCTGCAGGGATCCCTTCACCCTCATGTCCTCCCCGATGCTCTGCCCGACCTCTACGTGCGCTCTCCTGTGTCCTTTCAGCTCCGTCCTTTTTGTACTACTGGCTGAAATTAAAACACTTAAAGGCTCTAGAGATTTAGCAGGCTTTTATGCCTGTTTCCAGCTTGAGTTTTTTTTCTTCAAATATATGACCCCCATAGAAGCAGCTAACATTGGTGTTTCTCAAGTGTCAGGGAATTCGATATACTTTTCAGACTAATGTAGCACATCTGTGCACTGAGGCTGCCTTTGTGTGTCATTTATGGACTTGGTTGAGTTTTACCATTCCCTTGGGCTGTAACTGTGTAAAACTACAGCAATGGGTGGGACTTCAGAGTGACAGCGCATTGTATACTACTAATTTATCTAACAAAACTTTTCAAAGTTTGGCAAGTGATTAGGAACAATTGTTTTTACTAATGAAGCTAAACTTGGCTTAAAGCATGAGAGTCACATTTTAGATTCCCAGGAAATGCACCAGAGTTTGACGCTATGTGTGACTTTTAAAATCAAAACATCGAGAATAATAATCTGAATTTATAATGGAAAACCCTGCTTAGATTCTGGATTGACAACTGACTGACAGCTGTGTGTCCTCTGTGCCACAGAATCCAATATACTTGTATTTTTCTCGAACATTTGGTGTACCAGCTTATCCCAATATGTTCCACAGAGATAAACAATAAAGTTACAGAGTTAAATAAATAACTTTAGAGATAAGCAACTTTAGCAAAGGACGAAAGGCTTGCTTAGCAATGACATTTAACAGTAGATGGAGATATGCATTTACTCGTTCATTTTCCAGCAGGAAACAGGTTAGAAATGGCAGTAACACAAAGCAGAGTATCTCTGAAGAGTGACAGATTAGGGCAGCACAGACAGTTGTTTCTTATGACCAATCTTAGTGCAAGCTAGTAATAAATCCCAGCTATACTAGTGAGAGCAGAGTAGGGCCGCTGCCAGAACTGTTGGGAAATTTCATCTGAAGTATCGAAAAAAGAGAGTCTATGAACCAAAATAAAATAAATAAATTTAAAAAAAAAAAGGCAAAAGGAAAGTTAAAGCATGTCTGAAGGAGATAGAAGCCAGTTTTGGGTGGCAAAATACAAATGCACTGAGTTCCAATGAGATTAAAGTTAATAGTGGTCAAGCTAACACCTTTGATATAGAGAAAGAGAAGTACCGTATGTTTATAAAAAGCTTATGCTTTCATGTCCTGATCCCGTAATACAATCCACTTATGTGCTATCAGCTGTGGTAAAGAGATTCAAAGGTATTTGAACCTTCTAGTAATAAACAGTGTTCTTCATCCTGGAATGTGCCTGAATTCCAGAATACAGAAAATAAATCCCAAAAGAATCCCATTGCACTAACTCTGAGTGTTTGGAAGTTTATCTTGGAGTAGATAAAAAAAATAATGCTTTTCCTCAGTTAACATAATTTATTCTGCATTGTTGCATATATTGACAAATTTGAAGGCTCACAGTTTAACTGTGATACTAAGATGAGTGACATGATTACATTCCCATGCTATGTTAGAGTGAGAGGAAACCCATTTAGATACTGTCATATCAGCAAAGGCTGTATGGCACAGTTGCCTGCGATACAAACCTGTCAGCTCTTGTTGGAAAGACTTGGTTTATTTCAGTACTTAATTATTTTGAAGATCTGACCAGTTAAGTGCAAGCTGCTTGATACTTATTCACTCCTAAATCTGGGAATTCAGTTAAGCGTTGCTTTTTTCCCCAACAATGTGCTTCCAGCCCTGTGAAAGCATTACTTGACAAGGACGTGTGCGTTGCTGTAACTTTATCGTTGCTTTCAATTGAACTGACAGAAGAAACAATAATCTCATGAAAGAGCATCTAGTACAAGGGCAGATGTAAATGTCTGAATCTAAGGAGCTCAAGAGATCTTATTTTATAGTGTAACCAGACTGCAGCAGGAGTAGTAATAATAATAAAAAAACCTTAATAGTAGTATAATGCAGTGTTAGCAGCTAGGCAGTCAGACAGTAGCCCACAACTTAATGCTTTTGAACTCGAGAAGGAGCCTTCATTAATATAAGCTCCATTCTTCAGCAGGCATGTTTTATTTTAGATTGGAAGTATTTCCACTGCATTTCTTGGATTTCATTTTCAGAAATTATTTACTCATGTGCAACAGCAGCAAGCCTTTTGCACTGTCTTAGCATTTTCTAACCCAGCAAGATATTAATCATACTTTTTGGACCTCTTAATATAATATTAATACTGTTATGATGGGAATAGTGCATACAACAAACATGGTTAACCGCTGCTTTTATTTCCTTTTTCCTGGATACCTTTAGTTTGCACTTGGATGACAAAACTCAGTGCTGATCTTCAGCAACATCGCAGTATTCCATTATATGCACCTCAGTCAATGTATTCTTCATTTTATTATTGCTTCATTCTTCAACTGAGTTAATTTCCTAAGGAACCCCATCACACCACCAGCCTGCACCAAATTTCCTAATCATGGATGTTATCACTTGGATTGCAGTTCTGCTATTTCAGTATTTGTTTTGTTGGCAGGGAAGGAAAAAAAACCAAACCTCAGAACAGCTGAGTGCCAGTAGTGCTGGCGACTTCTGTTTTATTTATGTTTTGCACTGAGCCGTGGGGAATGATAAACTATGTCTGGTTCAGGGCTGTGGGCAATGCTCTAAGTGTTATAGTTGGAAAAGTGCCAAAGTTGCATTGCTACCAATTTTTTACCATTAGCCTTCTGGAAGGAGGGATTCAAAGTCTCATTTTATTCCCTTCCTCAGCAGTGTCACCTTTACACTAAATTAATGTGAGAATCTTTACCAGCGATGGAGTTGACAGGATGAGTTGTTGATCCTTACAGCTTCCTTGACGTGGCAGGAGCGGAGGAACAAATCCTATAAAAGGTAGAAATGAGCTTCTCTCAGGACTCGAGCTGTGAGGAGGCAGGAGCCTCCTTTGAGGTAACTGAATCCCCTTGCTTTAGGCTGAAGCTGATGTGGGATTGCAGTGAGCCCCGCTGTCCTGAAGCTCCATAGAAAACACTGAGCTCGATTCTGAGGATGTAGCAAAACGCAGCAGCTGTTGCCTGCTCAGCTGTATGGGGACTAATGTCCAAGGCTGTAATTAGAAGATATACCTGCTAATGAATTGGTATAATCCCCTGCTGCGTTCAGAGTCTGCTGTGGGATCTTTTTTCCTGCACTTACAGAGGAGGTTGACCTTGTTAAATACTTAGCAATAAAAATGTGTTTTCCCTTGCCTGTTTCACAGCATTTCTTCTGGCTCTACCAGTAGAGCTCCTCTGTATTCGTTGAACATGTTTACCCAAATTTGGCTATAGGTAAAGATGAAAGTTATGAGACTATATGTGAACATGTTGTAGATACCTGAGTGTGGTGGATATATCTGCATGGGTGCATACACACTGAATTTTGATCTCTTAATTGTCACACTAGCGGTAAAAATGAAAGAAATTTAATACCAAAGCAAGGAGATATGGTTTCAATTATTTTAAAGTCACCAGACTCTTTAAATATTTAATCATTGCCATGCCCAACTAATTTCTTCAATTGCAGTTAGGTAGGTTGTAATTAATTTTCGATGAGACAAGCTGATACTAATTTGAATATCTACTATACTGTAATATTTGCTTGCAAGTATGTTATTCAGCTTCTAGATACCTTTTTGCCCTATTTAACATTGCAAATGCACACCAATATTGTCATGTCTAGCCACAAGGCTCAGGTTGCACCTCAAGCTGTGTGACACCCAGATGCAAGGATGACTGTGCTGGGTCGGATAAGGGTCCAGTCAGCCCCGTCCTCATCTTGACAGTGATTAATAGCTGATGCCTAAAGAAAAGTATAAGAACAGGGCAAAGGTGTATAGCAAGGCTTTCTGTGAGAGTCTCCCAGCCTTCATTGATTTGTGACATCTCAAGATGGAAGTGGTGTCCTCAAATCTAATATTTGATTTGTTACATCTAAAGTGTATAGTTCTTTTGTATAATTAATGCTTTCTATCAGTAAAGGGCTGAGACTCCTCCAAGGAAGATACACTCTTTTTACTGGAAAAATGTCTTGTCTGCCTTTTCTGATTAATGAGAACATCTATATGGCTGCTTTTGCAATTCGAAGACAGCTCTAATACTATTTAACTATGTTAATTTAGGCATGCACCTGAATATTCAATCCAGGGCTCCAGAAACTGAACATAAAAATGGTGCACAGTCATTGAATTTTGGCACGACCAAAGTTGTTTTGCTTTCCATGTCCCGTCCTCCCACATTACTGCATGTTCATAGAACTCTGCACTTTCAGTCTGGATCAGGCTTGGCAAGCAACATCTTCCAGCTTGCTGCTGTTGTGCTCTGATTCCCATAATGGTAGTGGTTGGGAGTGAGGGAAGTTCACAGTGCATGCTCTGCCTGTGCTGTAACTTATGATCCACCCAGCAGTGCAGGAATTCAGACGGTACACAAACTCTGTGCACATGCATAGCAGCGTATTAAGGCAGTGTGCCAGCTCCTTACCGAAGAGATTTGCTTCTGATGAGCGTTGGCAAGCTGTACTAAATAGAAGCTTTCAAAAAACACGTCTTTTCCAACCTGAAGCCAGGCTCCTGCACTTGGACTCGATCATCATTGCAAGCTATTGTTGTTACTTCTCAACTCAGCTGATGCTGTAGTTAATGCACAAAAATGTAGCACTGATTTTCTTCGTGACTATTTCTGAGCAAAAACGAAGAAGTTATTTTAACTGTGGTCTCCAGAGATAGAAATCCCTTAAAAGCAGTAGAATTAGGTCTTGCTGTTACCTGCAGATCAAACTACTGCAGCATCAGCCATTTCTATACCCATAAGTCATTCAGCAACCGTTTCAGTTGGCAGTCTGATTTTTCATGGTTAGCCTGGAAGGGGACAGGAGCGGTGCAGGTCCACTTCTGTCCTTCATGTCTGAGTTTAAGAGAAGAAAAAGGTCTGAAAATGTGAACCAAGAAATGCAGGGCTGGGCTTTGCCATCCTGGCTCCTGTTGTAGGTATCTCACAAGCTGTTCCACTTGTTAGAGCCTTTAGGTGTGGCATGTAACATAAACCACTTATAGAAGGCCCAGTGAAGTAATTAGTTCTAAATGAAGTGAATATATTTGCTTGTTCTGATCTGTGTGACCATGCTTGCTATGTTGACTTTTGGCAAAAATAATATATATATTAAAACAAACAAAGAAACCAAAACAAAAGCAGTATGATGCTCGGTTTCAGTGTGTACAGTTTCACATGCTGATAGCTGAAATCTTCCTTCTCGTAAGCCCAAATGCTAATTGGTTTTCCAAATAGCTGTGACCTATTCATGGGTACAGGATTTTTTTGTGAAGATATAATGGGATTTAGTGGTCTGTTGAGCTGCCACAGTCTTTCTCCAGTGTAGGAGTCCTCTAAGTTCTAAATAAGTCCGTATATATAGATATTTTTTTTCCCTTTTTTTTTTGTTTTTTTTTTTTTTCATTTCTAGGCAAAGTTTGAGTATGTTCATGGCTGCTGTGTTGAGCTAGTTAGAAAAGTGTCTCTGAGCCCAGTGTAGGGACACAAGCTGCCTAGTCTGTACATGTCCGAGCTGGGGAGGTTGGATCCTGCTCCTTGCTTGGTCCTCACCTGCTCTGTGCTGCTCTGCCTGGTTGAGCTTTGCACGCTCTGTTGTTTGGGTAGGGGCAGGATGGTCATTTGAGTGTCTTCCCATATGCCAGGGATTAGGGATGATTAATACTATGACAGTGATGAATGTCTGGACCTCCCAGTGCTTGTCTGAGGTTTTTGGTTGCTGCCAGGCGGTTGTCTCCGTGAGTCTCTTCTCACCTGGGTGTCCCATGTGCCAGGCTCTGACCTCTCAGAAACATGAGCATGTCCAGCAGTGACAGTGGGCTACAAAATGCGGTGACGCTGAGCCCTCGCCCTCCCAGAAAACCTGGAGCCATTTTTTTGTCTGACAATTGCTTTGGAGGCTGAACTTCATGAACCCTGGGCTGACAGTCACTGCCTCCCATCAGCTGTAAGGTCCTAGTGTGATTCCCTGTTTAGGAGCTTTGAATTCCTTGAATTAGAGCAATTTTAACAGTGCTAAGTATTAAGAATATGTCTCTGCTTTTAATATGAAAGTCCTGTAATTCTGCAGAAACATCATAATAAATTAAAATATTCCCTATGGAGAAGTGTATTACTTATTACAATATCAGACTGGAATAAAAAGCAGCTGGGCTGGCATTTGTTTCCTGGTTTGGGGATACTATTAAAGTGCTGTAAAGCAAGAATAGCTTTGCACCACAGTTCTTGAATTCAGAGATTGCCCTCTGAAGGTGCCACGCATGATGGATTGTCAGAGACTCTTGGTCCTGCCTTGACATTTCATTCCTACCCGATGTTGTCTTACATTCTGTTCTGAATCTGCCAAACAACTGACCCTAGAATTTAATGCCATACCTTTTTGTCTTTCCTTTTTCCAAACAGCATCTTTTGCAGCTGAGGCTCTGAAATACCGGAGGACACTGTATCTTCCTCAGGGACACGGACGAGGGGGAGCTGGAGCCTCTGGGGAGCTCGGAAAGGAATTGTGGTTGATGGTCGCCTGAGGAACTTACCTTCACACCAATGTTGCTCTGAAACAAGTTGTGTCCAGCATTCAGGTTTGGTAAGGTATGTATTTTTTTTTCCCCTTCTCTTTTTGCTCTTTTCTGAATATCTACATACGGGGAAATAGAAAAATTAACAACTTTAATGTTTATTGCTGTATATGTGCCATGCTCGTTCTGCCTCCGCAAAGACCTTTGCTCTTACTGAATTTGAAGAGCATTCATCAAGAGTGAAGTGATTTTAATGTCTTGGGCTTGACTGGGTGTGTGTTTATGTCAAGTGTTTGATTGAAAAAAATCCTCGCTGGTGGTTGTGTTTTGCTGTTGGTGATGTATGCTTGGTGACAGGCATCCATGATTTTAAAGTCCCATTTCTTGTGTTTCATTAATGTTTGCAGTTCAGAGGGCAAAGATGAAAAAATAAAAAATGACATGGAAGTAACCCATTTGCAATACATCTCTGTACTTTGTATATTCTCATTGTTTGCCAAGGATGGAAGTAATACCAATTTCTTGCGTAATTGTGTGTAGCACTTGATGTTTTTATGTGTGCGGAGGCTCTCATATCCACACAAATATTGACCTGGTTATGCTGTGATTGTTGCAAAGCGATATGATATATCTTTTAACAAAAAGTTGAGTGCCCAGACTTGAGGAATGTATTGTGAGCAAAGCTTGCACTGTAGAAGCATTTAGGGTGATATAGCCTCCGACTATAAAATTGCTTTTATCTTTACCAAGTTATTAATATTTCTGTAGAGACAAAGTCAGCTAATAAAATCCCCAAAATTTAAAGTGTTGGTTCTGAGATATCAGTAGAATCGTATCATATGATGCTATATCCTTTTCATTTAACACATGGGCATTGACTTCTCCTTCATGACTGAATCAGCAGTGTAGCCTTGTTGAGAAAAGTACAGCAGCATTGTGACACCTGTACTTGGTATTAGTGGAAGAAAAAAAGGAAAAAGAAGTCAAGGCTTTCTTAAAAATCTATAAGAAAATATGAAGCATCCAGGTGAGCGTACATTCGTTCTTCTGCTTTTGATGTGGCTGCATTGGTAGTGTCACCTCTGGAAACTGTAGGCTCAAACTGTCACATCTCAGCAGAGCTTTGCTGGTCTGGAGGCTGCCTATCTCCAGCAACTGCAGAAAAGGTTGGTGAGAATAGCTTAAATTAGGTCCTTAACTTTTAATTGTTGAGGGTCAAGAAAGGTGTGTTCCAGCTGCAGCCTATGCTGCTAATTTGTACAGGCATTTCAAGAAAACAACACCGATGTCAGGGAGGGAGAGGTTCCCATCATTAAAACTGCTGCAGCGCTTGCTCCGGTTCTCTGTCTGCTCTGGTGGCTCCTGGTTTCGAGAAGAGGAGGTGGTTAAACTTTGCTCATGCTTTTGTTGTCATCTTCACTTTTGTTTATTTTCAAGCTGCTGCTCTTGTGATTATAATACCTAAAGGGGAAAGCTGTAGGAGAGGTATTTCAGTATCAAGAGGGCTTCTTGGCTGTTGCAGAGAAATATTTTGCATTCTTATAATGTAGAAAGCCCAGCTATTTGTTTATCCCGTTTCTGTGTGAGATTTGTAGGTGAAAGCATGTAAATCATGTTGCAGTGAGTGTGTGTGTTTTGCTGGGTGTGCAGGGTGCCCCAGAACGTGTGAGGATCCGCACCAAAGCAGTTGGTTGGTGGTGGCACCGTGGTGCTGACCCTGCCAGGACAATGGTGACACAAGCTCCCCATGTCCTTCCCACCTGAGTCAGTCCAGCTCTCGGTCTCAGGTTCACATCTCCAGCTGCAGCATGAGCAGTAACTCCAGTGCAGGGGTTGTGCAAGACTTTGTAGAACCTCATGGTTTCTGAGGCCAAAGAACATTTTCCCTGCAATTGATTTATGCACAACTATTATTTAGGCATTGAACTCCAGGTTGGATTTTGGATATATTTTTGCATTTTACTTTGTGACCATCAGATCTAAAAATTTTGTTCTTATTTAAGGAAAGCTCACATTTATGGAAACTTGATCTTTTAAAAGAACATTACAGATTGAGGAGATGGTGCTAAAGAGTTGGCAGCACTGCTGTTGTTCATTCAAGTAGCTGAGACCCTTTTATATCCTTTCTCTTTGTTTTGGGGGCTCATGCAATGTTCCCAGAATCACTGACTGCTGTCACCCTTATCTGTTCCCATGATACCCTTGTAAGACAGAAATGCTACTTATCCCCATTTTGCAGATGATGAATAAAGAACAGAGTCACTTCTAGGTCACTTTTAAGCAATAAGTGTCTGTCTCTGATTTGAATGCGATCACAAGTGCAAAAGGTGCATCTCCTACCTGCAGCTGGATGCACGAAGAGCGCCTCGGCTGAGCAGCTGGGTCTGCGGGGCAAAGCATGAGATTTGAATGTGGATCCATCTGAGGTCACTGCTCCCATCTAAGCCAATTTCTTCCATGCGTCTTGCTCTCCCAAGCAGAGAGGTTTTTAATTAAGTGACTACAGTAGCACCAAATGACATCAGGACCAACTTTTGCTCCATATCTCTGCTGGAAATGGCAACACGTGTCCAAATAAGGTTGGCTGGACTCATTCGTCTCTGCAGCAGAATGTTGTTTGCTCATGTGAGACAAGCAGATTCCCTTTTAGCAGCATTTGCGCAGTTGTGCTGATGGTAATCTTATTGTGAAAGAAATTATTTTAAACAGAACTGTAGATAACATATAGAGTAATGTATTTTTCTTAAATTGCTCATTCTTTAGATTAGTAGAATCCGGTTAGTAAAATGCTCTGTTCTGCTGAAAAAGCACATTTAATAAATATGTAAGAGAAAAATTTTAAGTAGCTGTTAAACATAGTTAATAAATTTTATCTTGCAAGTAGAATTGTAAAAAACCTTGTTCATTTAATGTGTTTTATGGATCTCGTAGCAATTAATAGTCTTCATTACATGGACATAAAACCTCAATGTAATTCACCTTTTCAGATTAATTGCTTTGGAACTTTTCCCTTTGCTTTGTTTGGGCTGTGATATTATTTCTCTCTTTTTTTGAAGGCGAATCTCAACATCACATTTTTTGCCATTCCCAAATGTTCTGTAAATCTAGTTCAAGTTAACAAAATCTCTGTGTGTTACAGGACAGTGCAGAGGTAGAGTTGCAGCCATGATGGTTTGATACAGGTGAAGCTGAGTATATTCAAGTCCTTCTTGACCTATTGTGGAGGAGTGGGCAGGTGTCTTGTTCTCATTCCCTATATCATGCAGTCTAATAACAATTTATTATTTCTCTCTTCAAATCTGTCTTCCTTATGTGACTTCATTTATAAAATCAGAAACAAACACTGATTCTACATGGCTCTAGGTCTGGAAGTCAAAATAAGACTTTAATGCAGCTTTCCAATGGCTTGATGAGGGGTGCAGGACTGCTGGCTATGGGTGAAAATGTGTCGGTAAAATTGTCCTCCTACATTACTGAAGGAAACGTTCAGTTGGAGTGTGACAAGATGTCTGCTTCAATTCCTAAAGTTAAATTCAAAGCTTTATTTTGAAAAAAACTCTTTATTCTTCTTGACTGAATTTTGCACACCAAATAGGAAAACAGGACAGCATGTGGGATCGCATTTTACGGATACTTTTTATCAGAGAGCATGCTGAGCTTGTTTGTATGAATAATACTAATGCAAATATTTTCTAGTGTTTCTCTGAACTATTTTGTAAGGCTGAGGAAATAAAATGGCTATTATGTTTGCATGTTTTATTGCAAGATCAGCAGACTAGCTGTTAATGTATCAATTTCCTTGATGACACCACTTCCACAACCCTATTCACTCAGCGACTCCTGACAGGGCTTTTATTGAATCTATCAGCCTGACACATATCAAAGCGCAATTTCCGATAGCAAATATCTTGGTGTAAAATGAATTAAAAAGCTGATAGCAGCAGCAGCAGAACCGAGTTGAATTTCTGAAAGAAAATAGGAAACTCCAAAACTAACATGAGATTCTTAAGATATCAGTCACAGAACAGCAAAATAATAGTTCTTTACCTGTATTCTTGAAGTACTGACAAGTCAACGGGTCTGCTCAAAGTCATACAAATGGGTTTGTTCCTGGACTGTCAGCCTGTGGCTCTGCTTTCTGCACTCTGGAGGTTGTAGTATTGCTTCAGAGAGCACGATGAAGTAGTGATTTATTTTCCTCTGGAGACCTTTCTCCTGTGAGGACCAACGACCTCCTTGTAATTACTTTGCCCTCTGATCTTGGAGAAATTTGGAGACGAAGGAGTGTAAAGTGGTAAGCAAGGTCTGCATGGAGTACGGCTTCTTTCTCTCAGAAGACGAAGCAGTTTGGAGCCCCTTGTCCTCTGGAGAGCTCCTGCTTGGCAGCCCATGGGCCATGTCTTGGGCAGAGTCCAACTGGGCTGGAAAAGGGCATGTTTTTGGGTTGCAGATGTTTTGAAATTACCTGGTTCAAAACCTTCTCCTGAGAACACATCTCCATATCTGCTTGCACCCTTCTCCTATCTGTCTTGCTCTCCCTCTCCTGCTTTTCTATCCCCTTCATTTTTGCATCTTTGAGATGATAAGCAGCTTCAGGCAGGGCTGACTTTGCACTGGTGCCCAGACTCACTTAACTCTTATTTTTGGCTAGCACACTCTATAAAGTATTAGCTAATATTAACATGCTTTTTGCTCTATGGCACGTCTGCTCTTTGGATAGCTATCCACTGGCAGTTTGCAGCCTAGCAGAGAGGAAGAGGAGGGCAGCCAACAGTTGATGTGGAAAATTAATTATGAGCTACCATCCTTCTGCCATGTGGTTAAGGCAGTTCTGCTTTCCAAGCTTTACATCCAGCCTTGCAGAAAAAAAGGAGGAGAATACTGCATTTCCTTCCTTGAATAGTGGGAATATTGCCAGAACAAAGCTTAGTGGAGAATGTCATGTGGGACTGATCACTTGGGATGATCTGGAGCCTTCACTACTTTGCCTGCAGCTGTGACACCATGGCTATTTTTTTTACCTTTTGTTAGACAAATGTTAACTTAATTGTGCATCCGAGTTGATAGAGGCCTGTGTGTGTGATTGGAGGTCACCCATGTTCCATACGCAGTCAGGAAGCAAGATTTTGTGTTTCTTTGTAGTCATGACTTGGTAACATTCAGGTTCAGATAAGCTACAGCTTGTTATATTTTCATCCTTCAGGATGACATATTTATTTCATAATGATCCACAGAAACTGTCCGGTGATATGGAGGGGGGAAAATTTGACAGGCACTGTGGAGCCCTGGGAATGTAATTACCTAAAGGAGTGGTTCTATCTCTGAACAACCTCAGTCTTAAGGATCACAGAAATAATTGCTGGGAGCTCTGGCACTGTGTGTACTTCGGGGGCTGTTCTGGTCTCATAATTGCATGCAGGGTCCTGCTAGCTCAAGTTGAGCACTGCAGAACCAGCACTAACTAACCAGAGTTAGGATTTTGGAAAGCCCTGATGACTTTTGTGACTATTTGGGGCTTAGCTAAAGAAATGAGCATTTGTTGTAACATTTCTCAATGAAGCCTTCACTTAGTCTAAAGGATATTGAAGTGTGCAATGGAAACAGCCTTGGAAAGTCACAACAGTAGCTGGTATGAAGTGTTACTGAGATACTTTGCTGTATTAAGTGTCTCTTTAGACTGGAAAAATCATCGAGGCTGTTGAAGTTTTCAGTCAAGGTACCAGAAGTCTCCATGTTGCACAGTTTTATAATGAAAAGTGCTCACAGCTCTTGACTACTTTGGTGGTTAACTGCAGGGTGATTCTTTAAGAAATATCTAGGATTTTGTAAAGGGCCAAACTGCTACCTGGTGGCAATCACTGACTTGAGTCATGATGGTGTGGCTTCCAGTTTCCTCTTTCTGAGCTCTACCTCCTGATCGACACAAACCTCTTTCTAGTGCTGTCATGCTGAGTTTTTGTAGCCAGCAGCCTGTATTTGGAAGCAGAAACCTGTTGTACAAGTTCTTTAGGTGTGGTGCAAATAATTATGACTATGTTTAATGAAGGGAACCTGAAACCTGGTGAAAACATTTGGAAAAAAGAGAGAATGTGTGCAGCCAATTGTTAGCTGTGAATGGAGAGTTCTTGTTGGCATCATTTAATGGGAGCTTTCCAGCTTATAATTTCTAGAGTCAATACATAGAAAACAGCAAAAATTTAGAAAGGCATGGTCACTGGAGGTGACTGGGAGGAGAAATGGCTGCCTTTTGCCTCTGGGAGAAAAGGCACAGTGGAAGTGAGCAGCGTTTCTGTTGATGGGCTAATGCCCCTGGTTGTTGCTGCCTCCCAGGTAACTGGGAAGGGCTCAGCAGAGACTCTGCTGGCACTGGCACCTCTGAGCAAGGCAGCATCTTATTTCTTCAGCACAGCAAACACCGTCTGTTGTTTTCTCCTGACTAGTCAGTTAATAACAAGGAGATTTTATTTTCCTTTTCTCATTCTCTACTAGGTGGGCTAAGTAGCTCTGTTTATATCTCCCCAGACAAGCTTGATGCTTTTCAAGATTAGTGGCCATATGCCTTTTCCCTTACCTCGGGAACTGGCCTCTGCCATTTTTTGAGACTTCCCTGTTCTTTTCTTCCTAATGCTGTTGTGCTTTCCAGTCTTAATGTTGTGTGAGAAGGAAACCTTTAGTTTTGCATCAGATGGTGTGTAAAGACTTGGGCTCGGGGGACCAACAAGTTGATGTGCGCTCAAGCTGTGTTGTGATGATGCCATAACTGGCACAGATGGAGAAGCTGAGAACTAAAGCATTCTGAGTAAAGACTGTAAAAGGCAATGTGAGGCTTAGGACCATTCCATTACCCTGGCAGACCTTATGTCAGGTACTGGAGGCTCTCAGATTCTCTCCTTCTGCCCAGTGATGTTCTGGAGGGTCTGTGCCAGGATGCTGGGGTAGAGAAAATATAAATAAAGACAATTCAGGAAGTTTTTTACAGACCCCTTTGCATGTTATTTATGAGATTGGATGGGAGAAGTGGTGCTGACTGTCACTGCAGCTGAGGGCACCATCCAAAGCTTTACTGAGTTTGTGACTCAAGTAGGGAGGTTTTAAGTCCTTCTCTGAACTGTTGTGGTACCCCAGGGGTGCCATCAAAACATGGAGGACTGCCATGCTAGGCCTGTACTTGGATCTCCATCTTTGCTGACTTCTCTCCTGGGATTTTGGTCTCCGTACCAATATGGCCCACTGCCCTGTGACTGATGACAACCACTGCAGAGGAAGCTCTCTGGGCTGTTCTCCGGCTGGACATGTCCCAGTGGCCGTGTTGGGATGTATCCTGAATTAACTGGTGGGACAGCCCAAGTGGTGGGTGCTCAGTTGTGTAGTCTGGTACCATTTGGGATGAGTCCATATGAAAAACTGGCAGCAAGATGGGGCTGGGGGTGCCGAGTTGCAATCTGTGTCTTGGGCTAGCACCAGGTATCTTCTGGGTTGGAAAACAAGCATACTGCGTATAGTGCTGACCTTTCTTGAGAGGGGGAAATAAGGAAGACCCTTTGTGTTGGGATTTGTGTTCATGTATTGACTCCACATGGTCACACAGCACCACCCTCCCCTCTTCCATGAATGCCATCTGCTCCTGGTGGCTGTGCTGGAACTGGTCAGGGAGGGCTGCCAGGCAGGTAGGAGGACTGAATGTCCTGCCATACCTGCACTGTGTCTTGCTTAGACTGATGTCTCTCTACTACTTCTAGAACCACTGAAAGCTTCCCTTGCTGTGCTCTCAAAAGAAAAGGTGGTGAAACAACACAACAGGTCTTTCTCATTACGAAGGCTGGTAGGCAGCTCTCCTTGGCTCGGGAGCAAGGGAAAGGGGGTGGGAAGCCCTGTGCTCTGTTCGCTTTCTCTCTGGGAGGAATTTCTAGTTGTTAATGATTAATTCAAACGTTTCTTGTCATGAGTACAGTGTGCACAGAGTGATAAATCTGTGCTGGGTTAGAGGTTGAGGTTGCTCAGTACTGACAATTATTTTGAGCCACAGGCTTTGCTTTCATTGGCATTTTCACAGCATTAACCCAGACCTTGTCAATTAAAATCCAGACACATTTTGATGAGGGACATCTTCTTCTAATGATAATTGTAATAATATCACTTTTATTCATTTAAAACCTGTCAAGCAGGCCATGTTTCTTGGAAAATAACTGTCCAAGTTTCACATTGCCTAAATAACTAGGAAGTATCTTTCAGTTTTTTGAGCTGACATTTCATCAAAAATAACTAAAAGCAAATGAGGCCATAGCGGTTCATCTTTGAACACTTACCAACTTCAATTAAGGTAATTTGACCTTATCTGCTAAAATAAGCAGGTTTATTAGCCTTCACTTTGGAGGCTAATAAACAGTTGATAATTGCCCAGAGTTGATGATGGGGTTTTATATTATTTATTATTGGTTTTTCAAACTATTTGACAGCATAGCTCCAGAGCTTGTTTTAGTCAGTGATCCATTTATGCTGCTCATCTGTTCATTAGGTGGAGGAGGAAGCCTGGGTGTAAGGTTTGATTAAGAAACTTGTCTGAGTTGCACAAGAAATCTGCAGTAGAATAAACCCCAGAAATCCTGTGTCTGTTCTAGAACATTAACTGCACTAGTTTTTTATGCATTTATGTGTCTGTAAATATTATCTTTGAAATCTCTGTCAGGCCATAAAAATAAGTATTTAATAGTTAGAATGGGAGTGATATATCAGACATCGATTGGAATTCCATTGTGCTTTTTATTTTAGCATGGTTTGAAAAATAACAAAGTGAAAATCATGTTCAGTTTTGCATGGAAAAATACTTTTCACTTTTCTGAGATGTGGTTCATAAGTGAAAACCTTTATAAAATGCTAGAATAGGAAAGCAAAAATCTCTATCAAGACAGACTGTATCTAGATCTTGCATTGTGTTCGGTCTGTGCTTGTCCATACAGGCGGAAAGTACTGTACTCACTTTTATTTTGGTGTTCTCTTGTTACTCTGCTAAAAAGTGGACCACTTGCCTTTAGCCAGATCACAGATATTTATTTCCTTTGTCATCTCATTCCTTTAAAATCTAAGTCCTTCAAATAGTCAGCACTCGTGTATTTAAAAACATCATCAGTATTGTAATTATAAACGTGCTTCTTCTCCAAGAGGTGTAGAAGTAACTCTGATTAATTAAAGGCACCTTTAGGTGATGCCATAATATAAATAAGTCTGCCTTATTTCTGTAGCAACTGGAATAATGCCATCAGTTGTTAGTAGTTCAAAATTCAGGGCATGGAAAGGACTCTGAGTAGGAAATCCAGGCACAAAACATTGCATTGAAAAAAAGGTTGAGGAATAATAACTGAGAGGTAAATGGACCACCTGTACTCTGGTAGGGTTCTTTTTCTCCCTTTCCAGTATGAACTGGCAAGCCTCTAATCTGCATTCTGGTGTGTATAGAAATGGCACAGCCAACAGCATAGCTTGAAGGCTGTAAATATTATCCCATATTTTTCTAGTGAGCCTTTAGCAATGGAGCTATGTGTTTATGTCCCTCATTACTCTCATTTTTTTAAGAGTGCATTCATAAGTATTAGAGGTGATCAATAAAACCTGACCTACCTATGCAAGTTAAATAGGCCTGATTTGAAACTACCATGCTTAGAGATTCAAATTTGCTAACAGCGATTTAAGAGCAAGCGAGGTCCATTTACATGCTATTTATTTTCCATTTTTGAGGTTTGAATTGCATTGGAAAATTTCTCACATTGGCCATTTGAACATGGAAGTAGCAGCTAACACTTTATTGAGTGTGCCATTATGCAGGAGCTGCCTTCTTACCTTGCAATTTACTATATCTTACTGAAAAAGTAAAGTGATTAATGCATAAGGAAAATGCCTGTGTGGAGTGAAGTCTGCACAAACTTTGACTTTAAGTGGTATTTTCTGTTGGTTGCTTTTGGTTTTTGGGAGATGTCCAAGGCGAAATAAAGAATGTACAATAAAAACCAAACCAAAACACACAAAAAACCAACCAAACAAAAACAAATACAAAGACATTGTGAAGATCTGAATCCTGTCTATAAAGATGTATGTTCATGGTGTTCCTGGTGCACAAATATGAAGTACTCAATGACAGATTTGTTTGTTTGATTTGGTTTGTTTTTTTTTGTTACGCAGGTGGAGTTGTTGTGAAGATTTATTCCATAGAGACCTCACTGACAATATTAGTATCTCAAAAAGTGTTCAGTATAAGCTTTTGAAAGGGAGACAGCTCTTCACAGCCCCCAGCGGTTTGGCTGGTTGGGTGCCTTCTGCTCACTGCACCACAATGGATTGATGCTGTACAGCAGTCTCTTATTTTCCCATCTCTTTCAAACATTTAAGAACCTGAAAGCCATGTGGAATGGTCGTGTGTCATGAAAAATAGGTTTGGTGATACAAATTAAATACTTCATTGGCTTAAAATCGGTCTGAAAGGTGCAGCAATAAGGAGGTCATTGAGGCAAACGTGCTGAAATGAAACCTTCCGGCAGGAGTGTCGTATACTACAGGTGTTGTCTCTGTCACAGAAAACTGGTTTAGGATGCTTTAAATATTTTTATGGGGCTTGTTTGTCATAAACATCCAGCTGTCTCTTGGACTGGTTTTTGTTACTCTCATATGTAATGTGCTGCCTCTGGAGGCTGTGGTTGAGTTTAGGCATAATATCTGTATTTACTGTGAGTGTGACTCAGTTTCACCAGATCACTGTGTGCCAGCCACTCTTCCTCTCCTCTGCATGGTTCAGATTTAGAGCGAGAGGCACATGGACTAAGTAAAAGTGATCAGAAGGCACTGTTACTCAAATATTGATGGATGCCTCTTGTTTTAAGTGGGTTTTGTGATGTTAGACTTGTGTGCATGCATGTTCATACTCTGTTGGATTAGTTATTACTAAACATTATTATTGATGAGCCATTTTGTTCATAAATGGTTTTATATCTCTATGACCAGTTCGAGCCCTACTATGCACACTGCTGAGGTCGAGGTCGTATGTGACAGCCTTTGGCCCAAAGAGTTTTCGTGCTAAAAACCAAAGTGTAGTGACTGAATGAGACGTGATTGCCAGCAAATGTGGAGGCGACAGATGGAGCACGGAGGCGAAGATGAAGGATGTGAGAGCTCCACGTGTTGCGGGGCATCGATGATCAAAACTCCTCTTTGTTTTGGTGCCTGTACGAGGCTCACGGCAATCAGGGATTTGAGCTGCTGGGACTAACTCCTGCCTTGTTAACTGCTGCTTCTTGATTATTTCTGTCTATATCCGTCTGCTGCCTCTTTTCTGTTAGAGCTGCAAATTCCTTAAGGTTCAGACAGCTTTTTATTTTTGTGTTTGTGCCGTACTGAATTCAGTGGAGTCCTGGCCCAGGGTTAATGCTAGTAGCTGTTAGCAATGGCATTTACACATGAAAATAAAATGTTTGGAAAACAATTATTTTCATGTTCTGATTATCTTTATTTGCATTCCATCATCCTCACAATCTTTGAAACTAAAAAAATATTTAAATAAATGATACATTATTATTATTATTATAGTGTTCTCTACTACAAATAGTTCCATGCAGGAAATGCAATTTTTTTTTTTTTATGTGGAGATATATATATATATATATATGTATATCTATATACACATCTGTATTTGCCTGGCAAATAGATATTTTTTTATCTTACCGCCTGCTGGCTGTTGCTTTCCTAGGTGCTCACTCATATTTAATATAGCTCTCCCATGTATTTGCATACATAAATACACACTTGTTTATAACACCTGTTAGCATCTTTTAATTATATATTGACCCTGAGGCTGTTGGCTTTGAGGTCTGTGCAGCCGCAGATAGCTGGATGTTATGTATTGTTCTTCTTTCCCGCGACGTGAGCCCGCCTTGCACTGACCTGCCAGCTGAAGTTTCCCCTTCTGGCTTGATGCCACAGCTAAGTGCCTTTCAGCGACTTCTCGGCTATAATCCTGAGCTGATTTCTGGGATGCAATTCACTGCTATGGTTATCATATCAAAAGGGGAGTGATTTACATTTCCTGCACGTCTCGGTGTTGCCAGCCACGGAGAATGCTGCAGAGAGAAAGTTAACATCATTTGATAAAATAACAAAAATGAGCCTATTTACAGTGTTACCTCTTACGCAGTAGAGGAATTTGATGCAGACGCAAAGTTGGTACTAAGTACAAATTTAGGTTCTGCACAGAGATTAATCTGGGGGCTTTTTTTAGCTCCTGGGAAAAAATAGGAAGATTGTCCATACAGGCTGAATGTGTGGAGAGCTGTATGCTCGTCTTCGTGTGCCTTTCCTCTTGATCTTGATTTCTTACTGTGTTGCCTCTTAAATTCTTTCTCTTCTCTAGATATTTATCCAGACTAAGGTCTGCATAACACATTATCTGTGGTTTTTATCTGCCCCCCTCAGCCTTCTGCACTTCCATCTCTGAAAAGGCATTGAGCAATCACGCCAACATCATTTGTACAAAGTGAAACACTTTATGTTGAGATATTTTAAGCACGTCCGTACTGCAAATACCGTAGGCATGGCAGGGCTGCAGCATTTGCTGCTGATTCGCATTCAGCTGCCCATATCTGTATGCACAGGCAGACTCGGCAATGGCCTCGCATTTGTTTCCTGTGTATCAATTACTGATCAGTAACACACAAACCCAATTAAGGAACTGGAGGGAGGTTGTAGTGCTGGGGGTGGCTGTACCAATATCATAAACCTGCCAGGACTGGCGGGAGCTCCTCTGCAAGGTTTGTAGACCCAGGTCAGGGTGTTTTTAAGAATCAGTGAGTAGAAGTCACCAAAATTCACCTTCAGGTTGTTCTGGACAGGGTGTCCTTTCCCTCCCATTCCACTTGCTTTTCTTCCTGCATCTCAGCAAAGGAATATCTTTGTCTGTGTCTACATTTTATTTGACTTTAAAAGATTTGAAGCTTGGCTTAGTTCTCCCTTAACTTTAGCAAAACCTTTAAAAGCAGATCATAGAGGTTGACCACATCAGGAAAGTATCACTGTGCCACCTTGATAAGTTTGTATGCCTGACCTACTCTTCATCCTAAGTTCTTGTCATCTTTGGTTTCACTCCCACCTTCCCCCCTGTACTGTCTATGAAGATTTGTGCTGCCTGATGCTATCATCTCACTGCACTGTTTGAATCGTAATGCGAGTGCTCGGGGAAGAGTTTACACTCACCCTTCAAACTGATACGTCTGTTTTCATGTATCATGTCCCAAGAGAAGTCTATTTTTAATCCTTGATCCTAGAAATTAAAACCAAGGTGTGTACATGTTGCTTTATCCATACACCATGTAAAATTCAGTGGCAATAAAATCGCAGCGTGGGTACTTGGCTGGCATGCTGCTAGCCAGGGCACTTCTCTGTCTAACTCATCTCTTATAAAAAGGGATGCTGTGCATCTTTCTGTCCCTCACTTTTTTTTTTTTTCCCTCCCCATTCTATTTTTTTAAGAACTGATTTCCTTAGAGAGTTGTTAATGTTCAGGGCTTTTTACCCTGACATTTTGGACAATGATGTGACAATACAAGTGCATCTATTACTCTTCCACTGCAAGCTGACTAAAGCAAAGGATTTGATGGATAATGGCCACATTTTCCAGCAGTCCCTGATGTGCATGTGAGAAGAATGACTAAGTGACCTGCATATAAAACCAAACTATGTCGGGCATGAAGTCTGAGCACAGAGCTACAAGAGAAAGCAGAGAACAGGTAGCCTTTCATCATGAGTTCCTTGTTTCCTCCCCTTCTCTCTTTTGCTGGAAAACTGATGCTTTCTGTGTTGCAGCAGCAGTGTGGGAATCTATAATCTCTTTCACGGGAAGGGAAGGCAAAGAGCAGCAGGCTCATATGGCATGGGGAGCTTTGAGAAAAGGAGGTTGTACAACTGGAAACAGAGCATCACTTCACCTTTGGCTGCTAGAGAAAGCTGATTCTCCTTTGCTTTGAGCAGTCAGTTCACACCTGTGCAAATCAAATGTGAAACAGCACTGGCTGGAGCTTGGTTTGGTGCTGCTGTGGGTGCCTGCAGCCTTCAGGGAGAAAGCAGGGAGAGCTGGAAGCCGTTGGGGGTGGCTGGGGCTCTGGACCTGGCAGTGGGGCGGCCATTTGAGTGTCACATCCCAGCAGGGCTCTGTGCCCTGGCAGGTGAGGTGTGCTGGCTGGGTGCCGTGTGTTTGGGGAGCTGCTGGGTGCCACGGACTTTTTGCTGAAGCTAACTGTGCTCTGCTTTATATTCCACAGCACAGACATGCTAATGGTGATTTTGAACTTGTGTATTTGGGAGAGCATGGGGAGAAAGGGGGTTACAGTGGGGAAGGGATGGGATGCTCGTCCCTCCCTGTCTCCCCAGCACATTGCTTAATTATGATCCCCTGACTGCCAGCTCGCATCTCCTTCCATTTTATCTCTCTGCCAGACCAGTATGAGAAGTGATCCAGGGTTCAAATAGCTTTCATGGAACTGGACAAGGGAAAGTGTAAAAGCGCTTTTACCAAAAGTGGAAGAAGGAGGGTTAGACCAGCTGCATAATGTCTACCTCAAGTGAAATAGGGTGTTGTGGCTGTGGTTGGCATCTGCAAATAATTCCTTGCATGGCTTCAAATAAAAAGAAGTCATGAAAATGTTCTGCAAAGAAATGACTATACCTCACGTGCCGTATTATAGAACAGTTTGCAGAGAAACTTGTGGCTGTAATGGGGAGGCTGATGTACTTCCCCACTGTCACAGCATTAAAACCTAATTGCCCCCAGGTTTCTTGATTACCTCCAACAGAGCTGTCGCGTTGCCCCTTTGAAAAATGAATTGTCATCACATGCACAAACTTCAAAAGGACTTTTTTCTGGAAACAGGCAAAATTATTATCAAGCAGTCTCCGGTGTGTTTACCAAACTCGTTGGAATATTGTGCTGAAGTGGGGCCCTGTTGCTTCTGTATCACAAGATAAGTGATTATTCAGATTTCTTGTTACGCATGCGTGTTACCGCACTGGGGCTTCTGCCAACATTTTGTACTTGCTGCCTAGATATGTCAGAGTATTATTTAATAGTTGTGGCTGGCATAGGGGCTGTGCGTTCCCAGGATGTAATCCTCTCTCTGGCTGTAGGAAAGGTGTCCTTGGAGCCCTTGCTACTACCTCTTGTGCTCCCCGTAAAATGGGAGCGGTAATGCTGTCCTTTTCATAGTGCCTGTGTTTAGTGCTTTAT
This sequence comes from Patagioenas fasciata, assembly GCF_037038585.1. Classification (NCBI taxonomy): domain Eukaryota; kingdom Metazoa; phylum Chordata; class Aves; order Columbiformes; family Columbidae; genus Patagioenas; species Patagioenas fasciata. The sequence goes on along the minus strand of NC_092533.1, from coordinate 5,392,436 downwards.
CCTGGAACAGTGCACTGCAGCTGTTCAAAATGGGCCCATTTTCCAAGAAAAAGAAAAAAGTGATATAAGAACAGTGAAAATAGCTCATTTTCGGAGCTTCTAACAAGTACAAACTCTCTTCCTAAATAACTGAATATACTTTTCTATTTAATTGGAGATATTTCCAACCTATCTTGTTCTGTAGAATAGCCCTTGATTGATAAGGAGGATTTTCAAAACTCTAATCACCCAGCTCCCTGTGGCTTTTGGTAGGAGTTTAGCAGCTGATTTCCCTTTGTGGCTTTACTGTTAATCTCCCAAGGACCTAATCTCCCAAGCAGATACATGTGCTACGCATGCAGTCTCCCCCCTGGTTGCAGCACGGTGGCCACGTGAGCTTGTGTGTAGCCCTAACCATGGCACCAACAGGGTTTTATGACTCGATGAACCATGCTGGGCTGAGCAGGGGCATTATACTTGAGGTTTTTTTAGTGGCTAGGGGGGAAAATGGCTCAATTTTAGGTTCCAGCTGTCATTCGATGCTCCTGCAATGGTTAAATGAGTTTACAATTGTCAAAATGCACGTAAAAGAGAAAGAACGCTTCAGATCTTTGGAAAAGATTCAAAAAGCGGAGTATTCAGCCAAATGCTTTCTGGATTGTCTTGATCCTTAGTGTACAGGAGGTATGGCTGTCCAGAATGAGTTCGGAACAGGGTTAGCGTTAGTGTTGTTGTAGGATTTTGGCCAGGGTGGGTGGAGATGAGAGGATGGACAGTGAGACCAAGGATGTTTTCTCTCCAGGACCTGCACTTGCGCAGTCTCTGGCACCTGTTCGACATGGCCCAAGCACAGCTCTCTGACCTGCCTTCAATGGGTAGACTGCAGATGGCAAAGATTTGGAGAGATTGGTTTAGTCTGAAAACAAGTCCTTCCCTCCCCCGCAAATACTTTCTGTTTGGTTTTAAAGGGGCAAGAGCTATCAGCCAGCTAAAACCAGCATAGCCAAAGCAAGTGATGCCCAACCTGTTCCAGAAGGCTTTCTTGTGCATAGCATTAAGTGGTTTTGTTTGTGCAAATTAATTACTAAAAAAGAAGAAAGCACATAGCCTTTCAGAAGCCATGCTGAGACTGAAACAACCAAAGAGGGAAAGAGGAAAATGCCCCAAAATGGCTGAAACAGCACATGGAATCAAGAGATGAGCACAGTGCCACGAGCCCAGCGCAGGAGGAGAAGGTTTTGCGTGGGGATCAGAGCTGGGATGAGAGGGCACACGGTCTTCAACAAACTAACCAACCCACCTGCACTGCAGCTGGAAAGTGGATGGAGGTTTTTTAATCTTTTCTGAAGGTGTAGAGGGAATTAGTCACTGCTGGCATGAACTAACAACCCTCTGCATGTGTCATGCAGGTGCATGTGCCCAGGGAGCAGGAGGTACCGCTGCCAGCATGAAATGCAGCAGGGCGACAGCTGGCAGCCGTGCATTAGCGCGGTTATAATCCTGTAAATGGAAACGCTTGCAAGTGAGAAAAGATGAAAGTGTGTATGTGCTTGTAGGATCCTTGTTATCATGTTACCTTGGATCTTTAGGGACAAAATAGCCACTCATGCATGGAGAGTAAACAGACGCACAGTATGTATAAGTAATGTGTGGAAGAGGAGCTTCTGAATGCAATTTCCATCTTTATTTAAAAACCTGCTACTTAGGCAAATGATTATAATTCCAGTGACACTAACTAATCTGTCAGTAATTAGGATGGGAAATGGGAATATATTCCACGGAAATGATCTTGATGTTTCACCAGTCCAATTGTACACCAGTCTTCTCAAAAAATAAGCTGTCATTTGCCCGTAGATTTTTGGAAAGCTATAATTTAGCTGATTAAAAATATAATCAAGAAAATTCCCCTGGAGAACTCCATGTTGGGTTGAGAACACTAGGTTTAGAATAATATAATTAAAAGCAGCAAAACCACTATTACTCTGTCTTGTCGTAGCATTGCTGATTATGTAAATAGTCATAATAATTCCATCTTCTCTCAGCATCAGTGGTGTCCTGTGAGCTCAGCCCTTCTCCAAGCTCAATGGGGCCACGTGGCCACTGGTTTTCCATAGATGCTTTTGCCGCTCCCTTTGTAGAGCTCTTCTCTAGCAATGCGCAGGCACAATCTTCCTGCATTTAAGAGAGAGACCACTTATCAGATGGTTTTCAAGAGTCTAAAGTGCAGATGAACTTCTGTGTGCTTGTGGTTATAGCTTTGGTAGATGAAACATGTTGGAGAAATGTGCTGTTTTGAGAGAAGAAAAAATGTTTGAATACATTTCTACGTTGTCTAACAAGTGCTGACAACACACTTACTGTTGCTTAGGTAGTTAAAAATAACCCCACTTATTTCTCATAAAAATGGCCCTTTTGGCCTTATGCTCTTGAGCACGTTAGAACAACTTTAGGGAAATGCTTTAAACAACACTTGTGAAAACAAAGGAGCTGTAGCTCTGGGGTCAGGTCTCTTCTGGCATCCAGCACTGGGTGTGCTCTGTGTCGCCCAGAATACCTGCCTTTAAGTATACAAAATTTCCCAAAATAACAATGGAGGAGTGTTAGGAGAAACAGTTCAGAAAGCGATGACACAACCGTGAGAGATGAGGAGTTCCTGATGCTGGGAGCATTAAACTTTGTCCCTTCTGATCTGCCAACCCTGTAGCTGTGACTGCTAATTTTTTATCTACTCTTAAACGTGCTGTTGGAATCGGCTCCTCTGTCCAGGAAAATGTGCTTTGTAATGCCAGGTTCAGTATTTTGCACAGAACACGGTAATCAAGTGAGTTTGTTCCTTGGCTTTGCTCTCTATGGGGAGTAGATTAAGATCACCAGACATATTTCACTTGCAGCCCAAAACAGGTATAAATAACTGTTTTGGAGGAGTAAGGCAATACAATTCCTACCTTACATGGTATGCCCCTCTTCAAGCATGTCAATGAAAAAAATCTCTCACTAACCTTTAAAAATGAGTTTTCTTGTAATTCTAGTTCTGCTGAAGGGTAAAACTGTATACGGTAATTGAATCAGTGGTGCATGCAGACTGAAATTTTGCAGGATGAAATTATGGGGCTGTAATGGATTGTCTCTGTTTTCCTTTCTCTGTTCCTTCTCTTGTATCTTCTTTCTCTTCGCTTTTCCTTTGTCTCTTATTTCTTGGTGTTCGAATTGGTATCTGAAAAGGCTGAGTGGTTTAGTGAGGAAATCTGAAACTGCAATTAAGAAAAACCTGGATTTTTAATCTGTTTTGAACTCTACACCTTCCAGTGCCCTTAAATCCTTAGTAGAGTAGGACACCTCATACAGGTGCTGCCAGGGAGCCTCTCTTATACATAAACATGATCCTCTGATCTCACTGTCATGGGGGGGGGGAGTGATCACAGGGGTGCTGGGAACCATTCAGATCTGTGGGACGATGATGCTGAGCCGAAAGGGCTTCTTTTTCAGCAGGCTGGAGGTATGGAACATTCAAACAGCAGCACAGCTTTGCTGGGGTGTAAGGAGAAATCGTAGGTCTGCACGTAAATCAGACGCAAGCGCTGGCCATGCACGCCGCAGTCGGCAGAGCCTCACCTGGGCAGGGAGGTGTGTGTGGTGGTATCTGCAGCAAGGACAGGTTCACCTGTTGGAAAACCAGGAGTGAGAACGTGCACAGCTGTTTCTTCCTCTTCGGATGTCAAAACCATGTTTTTGTTTGCTTTTGTTTGTTTGTTTGGGGTGTTTTTGTTTGGTTTGTTTGTTTGTTTTCTTTCCTGCTGTAATGTAGAGGCTGTTCAGTCTCTCATTTTAGGATGCGTTCTTTCTTTGTAAGGTGCCTGGTTACAGCACGTCTCTCAGCAGACAAAATTGCCTGACAGCTTTAATTCAGGGAAGTTTGTTGGAGCATCTAAGTTGAGCCAGTAGCAGATGTTGTCTCAGTCAGGTGTCCCTTACCCCAGACTATGGGAATGTTTCGTGCATCTTTTCATCTTTCACATGAATTATTTCAAATGAGCTATTCCCCTTGCAAGGGTATCTGGGAAATGTACCATTGTTTCAAGCTGTTCTTTCCTTTTTATTTCGGTTGTTCTTTTCCTTTTATTTTGACTATTCTCTCATATCTTTCTGAAGTCACAAGCCAAAAGCTCATTTTAACAGTGCCATACTAGACCTAGGCTGACTAGTTTTAAGGCAGCCCAGAATTAAATCCCTGCTTGTTCAGCAACTGCTAAAACAACAGAGACTGCTTTCCAAATGCCAGATCAATTGTGGATGTTGGAACAAGAAATTGAGTTTCATCAGGGTTTGTCTGGGTGAAATAGGAACCGCGTCTCGACAATGTGGTGCCTCAAACAGAGCAGAGCCCTGTAAAATGGGCCCCAAGAGACTATTTTTGGCAGAGCTGTGGTCAGAGAGTTTGTCTTAGGATTGCGAGCAAAGCAACAAGTTTCTGATAAATGTTTTCTTCTATTTTTACAGAAAAATGCGTGCTGTGCTTTGTATTGGTGGGTTGGAGGGAGGAGGGAAACTATATAAAAATATAATGCTGCGATCAAATTCTCTTAGTACAGCAAATAACCAAGAAAAGCCCTGAATACTAACTAGTCATGTGAAAGAAGACAGAAAACAATCACAATTGTTGGTCCCCAAATGATCCTCACTGAACACCATCTCTCCTGGTGCTTTGGCTTCTCAAAACCTTCAGCTTGCACCTCTCCAAAATCTTCCATCTCCAGGCTCTGAGGGAGGTCCTACATCAATCCTTTTGGCTGTCGGCCTGTTTGCCATTGCACTACATTGGACCAGCCTTTCCAGGGGTGTCCTTTGCTGCCACTGGTAATAAATCTCAGCGTATTGACCAGAAAGGCTTACACAGGGCCTAAATTCAATTCTGTTATGAGAGGCGAATTCAACCATGAGATTTTTTTTATTTTCCCAGTATGTGCTGGGAGGCTGCATTAGGATTTAGAAGTAGGGCTGAAAGTTTTAGATCCAGACGAGTGGCTCTCCTTTCATTAGCGAATGCCTTTTATTTTAAAATAAATAAATAAATAAGTATCAAATCCTTCCTTTTTGGTGTTTCTGCCTCATATGCCTGTGTCACAGCCTTTTTTCCTTATAATTAATCAACTCATATCTCTCATGCAGCTCTGCTTGTCAGTAGGGATTAAAGCCTGACAGTATTTAATCATCTTGTACTTCACAGAAGACTAACAATCTCCCTTTGCTTTCTCTTCCCTCCTTTCCCTTTCATTTCCTTGTCTTTTCTGGGTGTGTAGCAGAGTGTCTGCTCTGTCTGTCTGAAGTTTTTATACAAGGAGTGGAAGTTATGAAATTCTTTTCTTGACTCCTTTCTTCTGTGACCCATGTAATTCTCTCATGAGATCATTTACTGTGACATTTTGGGCGTACCATGACCTACCCTGTTAGCACAGAGGTCCACTAGGTGCTGAGGCTGTAGGAGTATGTATTGAATCATATTTTACCATCATTTTTTTCTCCCAGCAAATATACTAAAGCTGGGAGCCGTGTGTGTTGAATAACTAGACCAATTATTATTTCGTGTTCTGGGGCAATTTAGCAGTTTAAGTTGTTTTGAATCTATGTGACCAACTTGGATACTGACTTGGGTTCATCTTATTAATATAGGTATCTCATGAAGTTATGGATCTCGACATTTGACCTGCTCACAGAGAACCCCTTCATAATCAAAGAGTGGAAACAGATCCTTCCTTTAGGCACAATACTTCTATTTTAAGGAATACATCTTGGTGGATCAAATGACTCATAGCCTAGAAGGGCTTCTTTGTATCCATTGACTGTAAAGGATATTTAAATAAACTTGTCCACATAGAGATGTTTTCTTTATAGATGTAGAGTGAGATGAACTGCATGATGGGTCTTCAGTCATTACCACATCTGTGGGATGGCCATCCATTTCTGCCCCACCATGGTGTGCTGTGGGACACCAATGACTGAGCTGTCCATGGTCCCACCCCCCTGGATTTGGAGGAGCCCCAGGGGACCCCCCAGCTGAGCGGTGTGAACCGGAGGGGTTGGCTCTCTGCTAGGGGAAACAGTCTTCTCCTTTTGTTGCCGTTTTCCCAGGGTAATGATTGCTAATTCTTCAGACTTCAGTCAAAACAATCACTATCTTAATTAAATTAGACACCCTTTTTAGCATGGGTGATGTCAGATATTATAAGGTCTGGAGATTGAATGGATTGAGTGTTTTCCTTTTCATTTGAATTTATAAGTTAAGTAGGGTTGACCTCAGCTAGCTTTTATATGGGAGGTTGCCAAGAAATCCTGGTACCATCGATGCAAACGGTGTTTTGCTCGCCCCATACCAAATATCGTGTCATTGAAATGCATTTCCTTTCTCCTACTTTGCTGCCACTGCTGTATTGATGGATGAAAATTGGAGGGAGGGAAGGAAAGGGAGAGGGGAAGAAAGTTCAAACAATAAAAAAAGAAATTATTGTCATGCTCTAGGTAAATGTTTTCGTCCTGCGGAAGAAAACCCTATTTATAGCATGGTTGCAGCGCTGAGAGAAGTTGTAGGAGGCAACAGTGTAAAAACTTCGGTGGATGCTGTTGAACCCTGTGTTATTGTTTTTCTACACTTTGTTAAGATGACTTAGCGTTCACTAATTCTTGTTGTAGGAGATAACTTATTGTCTTTGGCCTCTTGTGAAATTAGATGGTGGATGAAGTGTTTGGTTACAGTTTTGGTAACAAAAGGAAAAAAATACTAATCATTGCTGAAAATCAGGTGTTTTTCTCGTTGCCTCTAAAGTAGTTAAGTAGTGCAGTGATAACAAAAAGAACAAACAGATCAAAGGACAGTGAAGAATGTAATTTTGCTGATTTCTTTTTGTTCTAACATGGGTGACGTCAGGTACAGCAGGCTGAAAACCCATGCCTAAAAGCAAACAAGTAGCTCTTAAATGGAATTAACGTGTGCAGGAAACCTAGGGACAAATGTTTGGTTTGTGTTCTATTGGCTGCCAAACTGATGATCAGAATAGCACTTTTTGGCCTCAAACCTTTTTGATCAATAAAGTATGCTTTGTTTTCCTTTCAGAGCTGAACTGAATGTATGTTTATATTTTATGGGAAATAGGAAAACCAGCAGGTTAAGGTAAAAGGTAACCACTACCAGAATTTGGGGCTTTTTTTAGGAGGAGAGGAGAATTTATGATGTTTAAATCTTAGTTCATAAAAGAAAGAGCATGAGCAGTGGTTTTTAAGCATATTTGCTGAGAAAAAAAAAAAGAGCTAGGAAGATGTAAAATAAAAATTAGGGAATGATAATTGTAGACATCTCTTAATTAAAAATTTGAATTTTACAAGCACAGTGATGCAGAAAGGAAACATCCATTACCACAGAAGTGGCATTGTGGCAAAGGATATTTGTCATCTCAAGTGGCAATTACATGAGTTTCTAAACAGAGCAGGGCAAAGAAGGTGAAAATACGTGAGAGAAGAAAATGAGGGAAGAAGAAGGAATACAGAGCAGGCTTTTGTAGGTCTGTTAGCCTGATTTATGCTTTCGTGCCCTTCTTGGTAAACAAACATCCCAGAAATGAAGACCCTGTTTTGCTCTCGTTATGGTCCAGTCCTGCGAGCACCATGTCAGGCAAACCTGCTCAGCAGCAGAACCTGAAACCAGCTGTGGGACTGGGCAGACGGCGGTTCAGTGGCCACAAGGTGAGCCACGCTGGACACGCTTGTCCCTTGCCAGATTTGCAAAGGGCTGCTCAGGAGGTGGCAGCAGCCAAGCGAGCGGTTTGCTCTGAGCTCAGGGTCATGCTCAAATCCACGGTTTGCAGAGCAAAACTGTTTGCAAAGGCTCAAGAAAGCAGCGGTCTCTCTCGTAGCTCCCTCTGATCCATTTGTCATGACTTGCCCTAAAAAATCAGCTTCTGTTTCCTTATGTAGAGACCTGAATGCAGATGAGAAATTATTGTTTCTGTTAGGGGCAATTCCTCTTCCCAGGTTTTTCTCTATGCTAAAGTAATGTGGTTGAGCACTGAGACCTGTCCCACACCCCATGGGTGTTGTTTCCATGGGTCTTGCTGGCTTCTGTCATCAAAGGACTCTTAACAAAAGTGTCTCCTGTGTTAACAGCCAGGTCACTTCCATTTCCAGAGGCCTCTTGGACCCGTATTTCTCTATGGCAAAGAGTAGCACACAACAGAAATTTGCAGCAGTCCCTTTGCACAAAGCTCCCATCATGAGGATCTTCTCAGTTTTGCTCAGGATAGAGGAATTCAAACCTGAGCTTGGCAGGACAGGAGGTGTCGCCGTGTTTGTGTTCCAGCTCAGCTGGTTGGTCTCTCCTTTCTTGGAAGATCATCTGACTGGTGATCAAACCTGAGCCAAGTACTGGGACATCGTGGTTAAGGTGTGGCTGTCACAAATGAGGATGAGGGCTGTTAGTGCTCCCCAGTTGCACATTCATGACTTGGGTTGCCCCCATTTTTCAAATAGATACCAGTACTTGAAAATAAGTCTTTAGACACTCTACATAAAATCAGGCAGAGGCATCACGTCATCAGGCTGTTTCGGTTTCTAGAAATTTAGTCTGTTTAGAAGATTTTATTGAGACTTAACAAGCAGAAGCAAATTCATTCAGGATTAATGCCAGCTGTTTGAGCATATTTGTTAGAGCTTGCTTCTTGTTCTTGGTGATTTGGTTTGGTTTTTTTTTTTTTAAGTGTTGTATGAGTAAATTGCTAATGGTGCATTTGTTTGTAACACCCTTTCAACTGGCAAAGTTTGGCAGAACTTGAATGCTCTGCGGGACAAGTGGCTGTTCAGCCACAGGTCAAGTAGGGTGTTAAGCTCTAAAAGCAGAGTAATCTTCTATCAAATACTGTGGCTGTGGTTTTGATGCAGCTTCTAGCAGCTCTGCACCCATGATTAGTGTTATGAAAGAGACAGGGAAGTAAAAACTTCTGTAGTTTTACAGAAAGTAAAATGTGGTCCAACTCAACGCAGTTCAGTTACAGCCCTTGGGGATCAACTCTTACAAACCATATAAACTTTTCAGGACTGCAACCCATGGACTTCCCCCTTATATATATATACTTATGATTTTTGGTTGTGAAATGGTAGAAAACTCACGTTATTGAATATTTAGTTCTTTGTCCTTTTCCTTTGTTCTTTCCATCTTATTAAAAATAACAAAAAACCCACTACAAACAAAACAAACAAACCACAAACAAAAAAAACCAAACCAGCCTACAAAGCTCCCACCAACAACAGTGGCTTTAGGCTCATAGAATAGTAGAGTACGTCCTGTCTTGAAGCCAGCGATGGCATGCTATGGTTGCCTTGTATACAGGAGGCTTTACAGGTGGGCAGGACAACTTCAGTTTTTCTGGGAAGCGACAACTTCAGTGTCTCTAACAACCCAAAAATCCAAACCACCACAATTTTTTGAGCTATTAGACTGGAGTTGATCTCCTCTCTGTAGTGCACACCATAGGTAAAGGTCTTATGGTTTGTGGTTCTGCTCTTTCAAGCATGTTTATACATCATTTATTTCAAGTTAGTGAGACTTAGCAGGAGTCCAGAAATTTGCATCTGCTCCAGCATCAAGGCAAACATAGGTGAAATAGAGCAAAAGCACAAGGATTGCTGAGAATCCAAATAGCGTTGCCTTCTTACCGTGTTAGATGCCAATCCTGCATTCAGGGAATACCTTTAACTCACGCTTTCTGTTAACCATACCTGCTATATGGCAAGACATACAGAAAGAGCGTGTTAACATGGAAGCTGCTTTAATTTGGTGCCGTAGGAAGAGTATTTTCAGGTGCTGTGCCTGGATCTGCCCTAGGTTACACGTCCTGGTAATCTGCTTTCCAGAGTTCTGTGTCATGCCAGGAGCCACCTGAACAATACTTTAATTGTGCATTTCCGATTCAGATTAATAAAAGAGCTTAATCTTGCAGTTTGGTTATGAAATTTGCTAGTTGAAATATCCTTTGCATTCTTGCTGTTAATGAAAACCCAGACATAATCCCTGTATCCTAAGTACCTGTCCTGATCACCTACTGCGTTCATAACCGCTACTTGCAGAACTATTTTGCCTAGTTGAAGTTTTATTTTGTATTTGTTCTAATTGCCAGTGTTGCTGGTCTCAAAGTTGCTAACACATTGGTGGTTATTCTGTTTTAATCCTTTTTACCATTCCCTTGCAAGTGCCAGGTTGCCTGTTTTACAAACCCATTATGAGTTTCTGTAGACACAACTGTTCGCTGGGGCTGGCCTGTGCTTCCATATGGTGCACATTAATCACAATTTAGCTATGTAAACAAGAACTTGTATTTTGTGCTGCATACAGTTGCCTAGCTTAGACTGAATGAAAGATTTCATTTTAGTAAGTCATATAAACACACCTGAGACTCTGAAAACTATGTAATGTGATTCTCCATTCGATAGAATACATCAGTTTCCTAATTAAGAGTCTTCTCTCATGGTTGGTGATCATTACTTTTTATAAAGCCCTGGAATGCTATTAAGCAGGTCTGGAATGGTGGTGTGTGGTTTATTGTTGGTGGGTTTTGTTTTGTTTTAAATTGTTTCCTTCCTATTTTCTCTGTGATTTCATTGTGTTGAAGAGTCATTCTTTGCTTTTCAGTTATGCTTTTCATAGAGTAAATCTTCAAGTGTTGTTTATAGTTGAAATGTTCTCAATTGTATATTTTTTGAACAGCTTGGATTTAATAGCTGTTTTATGTTTGGAATAAACAAGTTAAAAAAAAATGGTAAAGGGCTGTGAATCAACAAGAGGAAAATAAAAACTAAGTCCTTAGAGAAATAAGTAACAAAACTGTGTACCTTCTAACTCAAAAAATGCATCACTCCTTTTGTCCATGTGTATGCTCCAGTTACTATTTTGGTTTGATTCACGTGTCCTTTAGGGACTCTGTCATGCTTGCTCTAGGTAGGAGCTACCATTACAGCTATTACAACAAGAGAGAAGAAACACAGCCTGTCTCAAGTATTCAGCTGTCTTTTTTTTCTACAAAATTGCAAATAGATAAGTTGTAGCATCTTACCTGGGCATAAAGTTACCCTTAAGAAAAACTGGGTATTAATGTAGATTAAAAGAACATCTAGTGTTACGAAAGCATAAACTTAATGCTTGTATAGCAACTAAGATACTTGAAAAGGATAGAAATAATCCATTTCTATAGAATGACATAGGCTTTAACACTAGAAGTTAGGAAGAGGCTGTTCCGGGGAATTGATTTCCTTGGACCTTCAGCATTTCTTCCACCATCTTGTGTACCATGTGGCTTATGTTGTTAGCTGAGATGGTGATGCCCTTGGTTGGTCAAGTACAACTGCAGCTTTCAGTGTACAGCTTGGTTTTATCAAAACATGTGTTTGGCCAAGCTCTAAAGTCAGAGCAAAAAAATAAATTAAACTGTGCTGTCCTGGATTAATAATGTTATGAGAGTGCAAGGTGCTCTCAATTATTACAGTTGGTGCAGTGGTAGCACCCAGAAGTCCATCCCACGACATAAGGCAGCAGGGAGAGTCCACACATGCTATGGGTAACAGGAATGTGCGTTTGTGAGGAAGAGAGAACATCATAGTAGAAAAGACATAATTTGTTAATAGATAGTTAGGAATGAAGAACATCTTAAGAATTCTATCTGTACGAATACACGATAGCTGACGTGTATTTCTATACCGGTATATACAATTTGCTGTGGCCAAGGGAGACTCCTTTCTACTATATTCTCAACCTTCCTCCCTCACCTCCACCCCAATCACTTTTAGTAATTCTTAAGTGCAAGCACACAAAAAAACATTGTTTTGATCAACAGTTTTTATGGCAAAATCCATAAAACAAAACAGCCCCTTATACAACTCAGAACAAATAATTTAGACTGCAAGCCCTGACACAACTTCTGTTTAAGCTTGGCTGGAGGATGATGCTCCAACATGCAAAGTGGAGTTGTCTCGCATTGACATTTAAATATAATCATAGGAGTAGATGGTTGAGAGCCCAAAATGAAATGAGAACCACAAGCCTCTGAGTAAGTTGCTGGCTGAAGAGCTGATGGGGAGGACTGCACTGATTGCAAATGAGGCCTGTCCGGAAGGTAATGTGATTAGTGTTTTCTAAGAGCAAAGTATGTTGCAGAAATCAAATGAAGTCTGGAATGAGATGGAGGTGCATGGGGAATCCCATAATTCTTCCCGTTTTGTCTAATAAAGGCTTTATCATTTTCAGTTGTGGGGCTTTTTTTTTCCAGCTTTGTGCTGGGGGTGTTTGAGAGTTATTATGAGATTTGAAGGAATGCTGAGTTTTTTGATCTTGTCACGACTGAAAGTACTTTATAAATGTCAGAGTTGGTGTGTGAAAATCTGGGACGCGGCTCGGTTGCTTCGTTTGCGAGAGCTCGGCTAATGAGGCCACAAGAGAGCAAGCTGCTGGGCAGCCCGGTGCCTCCACAAGCCCTGCGCCTTCCAGAAAGGGAGGAGGCACCAAATGTGTAACGGCAAACAAATTGCCAAGATTAAATAGTATTTTTTTTTGCAGTGTCATACGTGGGAATGTTTACACAAGTGGAGGTTTTGTGTGGTATAGCATTGTGGTTACCGCTTTCTGTCCTGATTCTCAGGACGTGGGGCAGACAGGTTGAGAGCTTGCTGGACCAAGGCCCATATTGATGATGTGACCTGTCTGCTGCTCCTTCGTCGGAGCAGGGCAGGATGACAAGAGCAAGGCATCTGGAAGGGTTGTGGCTGTGACAAAAGGTTTGTTTGCTTTGTGGTGGTTTTTAATCCAAAATAAGGCAAATAAGCAATATTGTGTGGGGAGCGACTCCCATCAGCAGACACTGAAAAGGTCAAGTGTCTGAAGTTAAATGAGATGAGGTAGGTTTTTCTGGACAGCTTTTTTAAGTTTCATGAGTGTGCAACTTTTTAAATGCTCACCAAGGAGTGTCCTTTTTAAAGAGCAACGATTAAAAGTGCTCACAGTGTATTCAAGAGGAACAGGAGTGTTATTCCAGGAGATCCCACCAGCTACCACTCATGTGCCTGAATAACTGATTTGTATTGGAGTCTGACAAAACTGTTTTGTGAAGGTACTGAGCAAGAATAGAAACTTTTTCCTGGTATACCATAGTCATATCTTGGTGCCTGGTTTCTTCCTTCCAACCTACAACTTTGAAAGGGACAAGCAGTGTCCTGGTTCAGCACCATACAGAACTCCAAGTCTTAACTTGGCAGACAAGTAATTTCCCTGAGCTCAATAAAATTTCATGTGTGCTTTAATTTATCTGCATAAAAGGTTTTGGACTGAGTTGTGATCAAAGATGACACCAGTGTAGTGCAGACAGGATGCCACCCGAACAACATCTGTCTCTATTAATCTTGAGAAGCTCAGAATAAAAAACCCATGAGAATGAAGGGACCTACAATAATGCAATTCAGATGTACAGATTAGGATATGATTTTTCTAATGCACCCAGAGTGCCACTTTTTCCTGCCTAGAAATTGGGTACTCAGGTTCCTTAGGGGTCTTTGGACATGGCAAATGTAAAACAGAAACTGTGCTGATGGTGTATTTCCCCCAAGAGAAAATAGGACTTTCCAAAGTGCTTTCTGTGCAAGGGATAGGTGTGTTTGGGACAGGAGGTTTGCTCTAAGAAATGGTAACACAAATGGGTTTGTGTCTCACAGGTGATTTTGAGCATGATAGTGGCCATATACATTTTTGGTACATCCATTAAAATGTTTTGCAGATCATATTTCAAGACAATAGAATGTAAATAGTAGTGAACTGCATATAAAATTGCAAGCATATTTGTAATAACAAATAGGCATTCCCCCTCACTCTTCCCTGGACTCCTCAGTCCATACTTTCTTACTTCAGGAAAGTTTGCTTTATCTGCTTAATTGAATGGTGGTATGTGGCTTTGTTGAGGTTATAGTTTCATGAGAATTGCTTTGGAGCACTTCAGCACATCTCTTTTTGGTGTAATTTAGCATAGTATCTGCTGAGGGAGAACTTAGGTGTCACCTGGGATCATTTCTGCTGGTCTGTGTTGGGCAAATTTGGTGGGTTTGGGTTTTGATGCCCTATTAAACCATTGGAATCTGACATTGGTGTGCTGGATTCCCTAGAGGACCAGGAATTTGGGGAGATAACTGGGATTCAGTCATTCTGGTCCTCTCTGTCTCTTGTGGCAGAGGAGCATGCACACGATGATCTGGAATTTATTTTCACTACAAAACAGATCTTTGATCCCGAGGCAATAAACAGTAAAAGAGCAAGCAGCAAAGAATTCACATAGTAGAGGAGCTGATGTTAAAACAAAACCTGAGATTTCTACTGGGAATTTTGTATGGCTTTTCAGAAGCAGAATCTCAGATGCATCAAACATGGTGTGATGTTTTTAACAATTACAAGTCCAAATATGTGCAATTACCGACAGTAGGACTTCTGTCAGAAATGACTGCACCAAGTTTAATTTAATGTGCTCTGCCTTGTAATTGTTTCTTGGTTTTGTTTTTGTTTTAATCTCGCTGTGCCAATGACAGCACAGGTTTTCTGCATAGGTTTTCTCTTTTATATCCTCCACAAATCATACATTTAAGACAGTTTTGTTTTGCAACATCTCTGAATCGCTGGTTTATTAGCAAGCCAGTCCATACCAGATTATTTTGATATTGATAGACTGTATCAACAGTTGAGATAAAGATGCATTCCTCGTGCTGTTGTGTTGTGGGACTAAATCACAAAACATTGCTTTGCTTGGAAATTGAATTGAAAAGACCCACCTATGGTAAGATTACTTGTTTAGAGAAAGCTCTTCTTGCATTCTGAAGATTTTGGTGCTTTTCACTCAGAGTCTGAGTATCTGAATGATACCAGGCAAAACTGAAGTGCCTCAGTGCATCAGTACTCTGCTGAACTGGGATCTTACTTTTAAAGGAAATTTTCATCTTTGCTTCCCAAAGCTCTGTTTTTATCATAAGTAGGAGATAGGAAAGTTTAGAGTTATATAGAACATCAATTTTCTGTGCAATGTAACCAAGAGCTACTAGACCTGCTGGTGACAAATGATGCTGGTGCCTACTTGTTCTTACTCTTTCTTTCCAGGCTGCACATAAGGGCTACTCCTGCAGACAGGGTTTTGGTTTTGGTTTGTTGTTTATTTTTACTTGCTTTGCACTGCAACACTTGCATGTGTGTTCAGGATATGACTTCTCTAATTCTGGCACTTGCAATGTGAAACTTATCAGATTTTTGTCCTCTGCTCGACAGAAGGTTACCTGTGGGATGTGAACAGACAGTGACCATATTTTTGTGTTTGGTGTTTAAAAGTGCCTTTTAGCCTCTTGTGCTTGGGCCTCCAGCAGCTGATGCTCACTTACGGGGGATTACAGAAAGTAAGTAGTGAAAACAAGGCGTTTGTCAGGAATTTTAAATACAATTCTGTGGTATTCCACTTTCTCTGGCAATTGTGTAGGGTTCTGTCAGGAAAACCAGTTTGATCACTACTGACTATAGCTTCTTTTGTAGAACAGATTACTGGTTATTTCAGTGTGTAGCATGTTATAGTGCTTCAAATTAGCTGTCTAATGATCTACATAACCTTACATATGTGTCTTTAGCAGAGATACAGCTATACACCTTTACCTTGAATTACTCAATATATGGCTTTCTTTGTATTCTGAGCCTCATTTAAAAAAAAAAAAAAAGTTAAATTCACTGTGAAAAAAATTTAATAACTCCTTCTGGAATCGGGAATAAAATGAAATACTGTTGGACATACCTTATAGGCTGTGTTTCAGAATTTAGGAAAAGTCTGGCTCATTGTCTTTCATGCAGCATGTCAGGCCTCTGACATTATTCCTTTATGACTCCTGGCAAGTTATTTCACATTCAAGAAGGCTTATGTGCCTAGGGGAGAAACAAAAAAGAGAGAAGTAAAAAAGACAATTGCAGTGACACGGGTTAAACTAACGGAGGCTGTGGTTTAGAGAAGGTGTGCAAGTGTATTTACACTTCCCATATGCTAGTGATTCTTCCCTGGACTGTGGCTTTTTGGATCAATTTTCCCATTTTTTAGGACGTTTCCTGGGTGCCACCCCCTGGATGTGTCCCTGCACGTCCCGGCACTGGGTTCCTGTGCACGTCACTTGTGACTGGGACAGCTCAGGAACTGTGCGCTTCTGGATGAAAACAGAAAACCCAGTGTGCCTGCTTCTGCTCTGCTTCATCCCCACCCAGCAGCTGGCTGTTCATACCCTTAGAAATTGTGGAAACTTCGTTGTTGTAAACTCGTAGCCCAGGGACAAGAAGTTCCACTGAGGGACTGTCTGCTTCCTGCAGCCTTGGGTAGAGATGCAGCTGGGCTGGGCAAAAACGTGCCGCTCCTTGTCTGTGAGGAACCTGAGCTTTGCCTCTCTCATCTTTTTGGAGGTTCCCTTTTGCACACTTCAGGTTTTTTTACACTATAACCACTGGAGTAATTTTCTGTGCTCCCTATTTTTCCTTTTCCTTTAAAGCAGACAGGGAAATGTGCTTCCTTGGAGCACAGGCGCTGAAGTTAACTGTTCTTCTTGGTCTGGTAACTGCTTACTATGGGTCTTCACTTCTGCACAGAGAAATACAAAGAAATGTGTCTGATCCATGGCTGGAAAGGTACTCACAAGACTAATCTTGAACACTAGAACCTGTTACATCTAGGTATGTTGACATGACAGTGGGAGAAGCTTTGCTGAATATTTAGAACATTTGCCCAGCTGGGCTTTTAAAATTTGTTTTGTTGTATTTTTGGCAGAAGAAAAATGTCGAAGAAGAATGAGTCTCATGGTCTCAGTTTGAGTCCTAAAACACAAGTATTGATTTCATAAATATAGGCAGTGTCCACCTTAAGTAGTGTCTTCAATGTATGTTGGCTCTTTTCCTCATTGTTAATGACCAGATTTTTTTTTTAAAGCAAAATGGGATTGTGTGTTTTGACTGATTATATCCAGTAGTAGTATTTGCTCTTGGGAGGCATGAAGAAATTCCCAAACCATTTGGTTTTCTGGTACTGGTTAGTATTTAGCTGTTACCAGTTAGTTACTGAGTGTCAATGGCAGAAGAGTGCATGACCCTCAGTCTTTGATACCTGGATATAAAAGTCTCCAAGAAACACATACTGCACTTTTCCTAAGCTGTAGGTCCATCCTCCCAGTGTGTATTTCTGTGTGAATTATAAGTGAAGTCTAGGAACTAGCCAGTGCTTTGCTACCTTCTGTTGACAGCTTTCAGCTTCTTTGGAAGTATTTTAGCTTCACACATACTGTAGCTGTCGGCGTGATTCAGAGCATTTGGAAGGAGAATTTCCTCTTGTATTTGTTATTTGCTTAGCAGAGCTTTGACTTTATGGCTATGTATTTCAAAACCTTTTATGCCAGAGAATCATTTATATTTCAGAGATACGGGAAGGCACCTTGGAGCTTGCTATTATACATGTCTTGATTGGTTTTTAACCTTAGCCCAGCATGATTTTCACTCTAAAGAATATCCTTACGTAATCCTGCGGGGAAGAATAAAGGTAACACAGTTGCCTGGCATTAATACTGTAAATCAGAAGTACATAATGGCATGTATGAGAAACATACTAAAAACAATAATGCTGAGACAGGCTGGTTTCTGAACAGTAAACATGATTAAGCTTTGCTTTGGATTCTGACATCCATTGAAAATCCCTTGACCCACAGTTGTGTGTCGGAGGGCTCTGTTCGTTTCTTTTGTACTTTGGAGGAGCTGACTTAACTGCATTTACTAGTCCAGATGCAGCTCTCCCTGGAGGAATTTATTGGCCAGGCTGTAAGAAGAACCCAAAGAGAAATGATATGAAAAACATGGCCAGCGCTGCCCTAGGGGAATTCCTTTCCCTGGGATAAAAACAAGGACGGAGGAGGGAAGGCAGCCGATTTCATACGGCTGCAAACAGGAGGGTGACATTTTCACAAGCAGGAAAGCTCGAAGCAGCCTGAGCTCCTTCTCAAGCCTGGTTTACACAGGACAAGTGTGGTTGTGAAGTCACTACTGTGATGGTTTCTGGAGGAAAGCTTAGCAGTGGGACTTTCTCAAGGATTTTGGAAGCCCTGTGTACAGTTCCTCCTGCTGGTTTCCTTCTGGAGAAGCTCTTTCTCAGACTATGTATCACCTTTGGCAGGTACAAAGGTATTTCAGAGATGCAGCATGGCCATCACCATCCATGTCAGGCTGCTCATCTGAGCCTACACAGAGCAATTTGGGTGGGAACTGGGTGTAGCCTCCACCCCTGGGCACTGGAGAGCGGGACAGGGAGGCTGCCCTGGGGGTGACAGGATGAGGGATGCCAGGTGCAGGGATTTGGATTGCATGAACCATTATACCTTAATGTAGTGCCATTCACCTAGTGGGAGGGGACATAAATGCCTAATTTATGACTGCATCAGTGGTGCTTGGCTCACAGTTCCATTCACAGAATCACACTCCTAGGCTCTGAGGAGAAAATGTTTGCACTTAAATATTTTTAAAAAAATTAGAATTAAGGGTGAATCATGCATTAAAATAGAGGTCCTTGCAGTTGCTGGAATCATGACTACATGTTCAGTTCAAGGCATTGTGGCTTTCTTCTCCTGATGCTGCTGTGCCATGTTAAACAAGTCCAAAGCATTGTATTCACTGGCAGCTCTGATGAAGGCTGCATGTGGTCCTGCTATATTGCAGTGGCCCCAGAAAATACGAAGCACAAACAGATTCAGAACTTGGTATGGGCAGTGGATGGTGATTTCTTTGGGGCTTCTGGCAGTTGGAAAAATGGAGAGATGGAGACAACATCTGCTTCAAATACTTGCAATAAATATGTCAACTTTGGATGATGCTGTGTGGGCAGACTGAACTTGAAGAGTAAGTTGAGTCTGCCCAGACATGGTTTGTGTCTTGAAAGCTGCCTGGAAGTGAGCACATGAAGCATCTTGATGTCAGATGGGAAATTACGCATATATGTGCATGTAGATATACGTATATATAAGTAGTCTTCCTTATTTCCTCTTTGACATGGGTGTTGAAGTGTTTTAAGTATATGAACATTCTGAGAAGATGAGAAAATGATCAAAGCAGATGCTGGAAATAATAACAGTATGGCCCTGACCGATCAATGCTAAATAAAGTGATAAGCTTCAGAATGACTGCTCTGGGAGGAGAGCTGCCCCAGCAAGCCTTAAAGGCAGGCTGGCTATTTTAACCATGAACCTAATCAACTGGCTCTTTCTAATTACCATGCAAGAAGTGATTGTTTAAATACAGCTTCTTAAGTATGTTTCTATCTATTTTGCCAACTGGTCTCTGGAGCCTGATGGACTAAAACCTGGAGGCAAGGTTGGCCCATTGGGACAGCCCAAGCAAAGCTCTGACCTATGTGTGCTTAGCTGCCACATGAGCATAATTAGAAGGTGGGTGCAAACAATTGGTTGCATGAATTTCTCTATGAAATTGGGTAGAAAATGCCAAATGTTGAGCAGCTTCCACCCGTGCTGCAGGAGAGGGGCTTGCTGACAGAGCAGCTCATGATGTGGAGGTTTTAATTGCCATCCAGAGCTGATGATTCATAGATTTCTCTCTTTCTATTCCCTCTTCCTCAGAGGATCCTGGATGTCCTGTTGACAACTGAAGCCCAACAGCTCAAACTCTGAGCTCTTTATCTGTCCTTCAAAATCCTCCAGCCTCCTCCTCTTGCCACTAATGTTGACAGCTCCACCGCTGCCCCGTGTCCCACAGACTCACAACACTGGTGTCACTTCTCACTCTTCCCCCATCTCCAAGGTTTTGTGAAATGCTTCTGCTTTTCTCTGTGCAGCATCTCTTGAATGTATCTTTGCTTCGTTTCTGCCACTAACACCAACTATAGCGTCCAACTCTATGGCTTTTGTGACTTTTTGCATTCTTACTCCATATGGCAACTTGGGTGGATCTACTACAATCTGCATTTCCCCCACTTTCCATGCTTCCCCACACAAGCATTCACCATGGTCTGGGTGACCAGTAAAGGCACAGGGAACTGATTTTAATTTCAGAGGATGACCATGCTCTTTTTGTTATGCCCAGAGGAACACAGGCTTACTTGTTAATCCAAAACCAAGATTTTTTGGGTTATTCATGCTTTTGCTTCACTTCAGCAGTAGGCACAGCTAAGGTGGGTTTTTTTTTTTAGCAGAATATAGGAGATGGCGAAATGTGAGTTGCTCTTAGTTTGTCTGAACTTCACAAATGGATGTTGCTGCTTGCTGAGAGTTCTTGAAAGGCTTTTGTAAATGAAGCAATTAATCTTTGAGATATTTAAGTGTGGTGGGTTGACCCTGACTGGATGCCAGGTGCCCACCAAAGCTGCTCTATCACTCTCACTCCTCCATCAGACAGGGAAGAGAAAACATAATGAGAGGTTCGTGGGTTGGGAATAAGGACATGGAGAGATCATTCACCAATTACAGTCACGGGCAAAACAGACTCAACTTGCGGAAATGAGTTTATTTTATTACCAATGAAATCAGAGTAGGATAATGAGAAATCAACCCAAACCTTAAAAATACCTTCCCTGCACCCCTTCTTTCTTCCTGGGCTTAAATTTACTCCCAGTTTTCTCTACTTCCTCCCATCCAGAGACATAGGGGGATGAGGAATGGGGGCTGAGGTCAGATGATCATGTGTCACTTCTGCTACTCCTTCTTCCTCAAGGAGAGGGCTCCTCACACTCTTCCCTTGGTCCTCCTGCAGGAGGATCTCTGCTCCACCGTGGACCTCCATGGGCTGCAGGAGGATCTCTGCTCCACCGTGGACCTCCATGGGCTGCAGGAGGATCTCTGCTCCACCGTGGACCTCCATGGGCTGCAGGAGGATCTCTGCTCCACCATGGATCTCCTTGGGTGCAGGGAGATCTCTGCTCCACCGTGGACCTCCATGGGCTGCAGGAGGATCTCTGCTCCACCATGGATCTCCTTGGGTGCAGGGAGATCTCTGCTCCACCGTGGACCTCCATGGGCTGCAGGAGGATCTCTGCTCCACCATGGATCTCCTTGGGTGCAGGGAGATCTCTGCTCCACCATGGACCTCCACGGGCTGCAGGAGGATCTCTGCTTCACTGTGGACCTCCATGGGCTGCAGGGGGATCTCTGCTCCACCATGGATCTCCATGGGCTGCAGGGGGGCAGCTGGCTCCACCGTGGTCTACACCACAGGCTGCAGGGGAATCTCTGCTCTGGCACCTGGAGCACCTCCTGCCCTCCTCCTTCACTGACCCTGGTGTCTGCAGAGCTGTTTCTCACATATTCTCACTCCTCTCTTCTGACTGCAGTTGCTATCACACAGAAACTTTTATCCCCCTCTTAAATATGTAATTCCAGTGGTGCCGTAGCCCCCTGTGCCCCCCTACTCCAAAAATCTTACCATGCCAACCCAGTACGCTAAGGGAAAAAAAAAAATCAACTGGGACTGTTTCTGCCCTCAGTTACACACACAAGGCATATCAAATAGCTGTAGCATATTCAAATACCACCTTATTCCTTCAGCCTTGGGCCACCATATTTATGTCAAGGATTTCCCAGAGAGAACTATGTGATCGTGCTCAGTGTAATGTATGCAGAGGAAACGCAGTGCTTCTGGGGTGCATTTATTTGCAACCCTTGGTCAACCATAATTTGCATAATGACAACCACATTACACTGTAGCACGGGTTTTCATTAGGTAGCAGGTGTTGTTTATTTAGAAGTATCTAAATACATTTTTTTTTCATATAAAAGAGAGGCACAGAAATAAGCTCTTTGTGTTTCATAGAGTTGCCAGGGTAGCAGTAGCAAAATATAGCCAATCAACAGTGAGATATGCAAGAATGAATACAGACTGTGCCCGCAGGCTATGGAAGGCACCAAGACATATTTCAGGCTTTATCAGGAATGAGGCAAACACTTGCACGACCCTGAAAGAGCCGCTGGATTTGCAATGAACTGCCATAAAATGGCATAATTAAAAGTTACATTGTTTGAGCCTTTTCTAACGCTCAGTAATCAAACACCATAATCAGAACAAATTATTGCGTTTGTATTGTGCTATGCACTGAAAAAGATACATTGCTTGGCTTATAGCCTTATCTTGATTTATTAGGTCTAATTTCAGAGACTGGCACAAAAAGTGAGTCAGATTCCTGAGGGACCTGTTGCATATAGACAGTGGTACCTTTAAGATGCATGCTGGGTGTTTTGGTATGCTTCCAGTTGTTTTACAGCAAACTTCCAGGTTGTTTTTTAAATCCGATTGGCGTGTGCAGGCAAGATGAAGGTTAAGCTGAGGAAGGGTTGATTGGGACATAGATATGTCCACTTCACTGAGCCTGGAGGCTTCACTGCTGATGTGATCTCCAGGTGCTATGAATGAAGCCACAGGATTAGTAACACGCTGAGCTGCCAAACCTCTTGTAACAAGACAGAGAAGTGGAAACAGCATTTCTGTTCAGGGTATCAAAAATCAGCCTTTGAAGTATAACATTGCTAGTAGTTGGTTGCAAATAATGGAGCTGCAAAATGATTTCTGCACAGGAACATACTGTTTGGCTGTGTCGCAAACTATGTTCTGTACCCATTTCAACATACAACTGGGATGTGATGAGCATGAATTATTTAGTTTGGTGTAGGTAGAAGTTTTCTACAAAACAGGAAAATAGAAATGCAAAGCAAACATTCTGATGTAAAAATTATAAGTAAATCACACCTGGTCCAGCAAACTTTCAGGGTATCTGGTAAAGCATCAGTCCAACTCTGTCCTTTTTGAAGGACACGCTATGCTGTGTCCATCTTTTGGTGATGCCAGCTGTTTAGTTGGTGCCAGTTTTGTTGTTTTGTCACCTTACCCTGCCTGGTTTGGCAAGTTGAATCCATGTGAGTCATTCTGGGGAGGCAGAGCATAAACTTGTTGGATGTTCTACTCCAGGGGCTGTAGTTTATTTGCCCCCAAGTGTTTATTAAATGGAAAATTGCCCAACTCTTCTCACTCTGTACAACGCCCATGTACTTAGTCTCCTGCCAACAGTTCAAATGCTTGGACTTGGCAAGCACACCCAGCTTCTTTCAATGTAGACCTTAGAGGCAAAAGTTTTTTGAAACTAACAGGTGCCTCTGAACTTTGATTTAAACTCATAACTGTCACCTGGGTTTTGACAGATGGGTAACAAAAGATCAAGACAAATGCTGGCAGGAGTCTTTTGAGATGCGCTGCTATTAGCATTTGCTCTGAGCACATTTTAAAGAGAACATAAGACTAACAATTTAATGTCTGTTAGTCATCTCACGCTGAAGAACTCCTGCCAGAGGAGGTGAAATGTTTAACTCAAAATTCATGAGACAGGGGATTGGTAATAAGGAAGAAGCAAGGGGAGGCACCAAAAGACAAACTATAGCCCTGGACTGGGAAAAGAATAAAAATGAAGAGACAGATCAAGTCAGAGTTCTCAGATACGGGCTGTGCCAGTTAGAGCTGCATCTCAGGTGTACGGGCTAGGATAAAACATCTGTAATGAAGTCTCTGCTGGATGTGGCATTAGCCACGGATACATGGGACACAGTGGAGGAAAGAAGGTGTTTCGTAGCGTGATTGTTAAGGTTGTCAGTGGAGAGTGGAACAGAATAATGCCGATAAGCTTCTTAAGTCACCCCTGGCTGGCAGCTTAGTTGCACCTCTGCTTACCCTGGATCTGGCTTTTACATATTCTTTAATATAATACTGTTACAATACTCAGAGTGTTGTATTTTAACATGCTTCAGTAGCCCCGTATTCCATAAGTAATGAAGTGCCAGTGAAGTCGGAGGGATTGTCTTTTGAGGAGGGAGTCACTCCACAAAACCGGCTCTTCTGTTGAATTTTATTGCATTTACTTTCCATAGCACTGAGGTGTCTCACAGGCTGCTAAACTCTGACCCTAAGCAGACCAAGTAATTTCTTTTTTGTGCCAATCTGTGTGTATCACTTGTAACATAAATCTGCATGTGCCACAGTGATCTGTGCCCAGCTGTGAGAGGGAACAAGCCAAGAGATTTATACCATTTCATACTTTTCTTTTTCCCCTTGAAAAACCTGCACTGCCTCATTTCCACAGAGAACGAGAAGGAGGAGGCTGTCTCGGACAGAGGGACCGCACTAAATCATGTGCTTCTCCTCTGCAAAACTTGCCAGAGATCTGTCGGAAAACCCTTAGGAGGAGAAGGCTGCTCAAAGCGACAGCAGCTTGTCCTGCCGTCTGCCTGGTTGTCTGTCCCACTGCCACCGCCGGTGCCGGTCCTGCAGCCCCTGGTGGCACTGGTGCTGCTTGTGGGGGCAGCAGCTTGGAGAGTCTGGGGTTGGGACATATAGAAATCATGGGGGTTTGTTAGTTCCTCTGATCCTGGCAGATCAACTGGGTCCTCAGTCCCCAGGAGAGCACAATGTGCTCTTCCACTGAGTCCCTTTTTTCCCTTTGATGAGCTCTTGTGCCTTTAAGAGAATCCAAAGCGAGAAGAAGTTTAACTACAGTAATTTTGCAAAAGACATAGGCTTTTCGGTTCACTTCTCCCTCAGTCTTTCATGACAGTTACCAGTGTACTTTGTAACAGCGCGTCTGTCATAAAATAATAGATGAGCATGTGAAAACCTTGAGAACCTGGGAGAAGTGTTGGTGGTCACAGGGCCACCTCTTTGGGGCTATCAGCATAATTCAGATCCACAGATTAATTATTGACTTTTATAATTAAGGAGCGTACCACTTGCTTGCATGATTGGTTTTACCATCTTCAAATTATTAAAACAAAATCTTAGAACTGAAGTCCTTTGCCATGTATAGACCCTTCCTTGGAAAATGTTCTGGTGCTTTAACAACTACCTACAGTTTAAATTTCCCCACACAGTTTAGATTAATTGTTATGATTATTTTGGTATAAAACACAGTGAGGACTGAGAAGTTGCAGCACTGGGGCTGCAGAGGCAGTGAGGGGCCCTGTCTGTGTGTGATATTGCAATAGAGATGCTTCCCTCAGAGGAACAAAAATAACTGGCAACTTGGAGAAAAGCGTTCCCTTTTCACATGGCTTGTCAATATGTTAAGTGCTCTGGAGACAGTGCTTTTGTGCTTCTGCAGACATTAAATCCTGTATATTTCTTGGGCTGTGACAGTCCTGTTTTCAAATGTTTTAAGCATTGATTGTGCTTGGGATGACGTACCCAGCGGTGGAAATGCTGCTGGAAGGGATAATGCTGATGCTAGAAGGAGGGGGTGAAGCATTTTCCTGCAGTACCAGCCTTCAGTCCTTCCCTTGGGCTATTGTTCACATGGGTGCTTAGGCCATAGAGGGAACATAGAGATTTGGGAAGGGAGGGTAAAATCCATAGTCAAAAATTTTTAAATTCACACATAATTTCTCCCAGCTATTCCCACATTAAATTCAAGGTGATGGTAGTTTGGAATGATAATATAAGTGATTTTCCTCTGTTTTCCCACTTGACCAAATGCACAAGGAAAGAAATGATGTTGAAATTAATGCTGTTAGTCTTCAGGCTGTGAGGCTGACGGGGATTTTGTTCCCCCAGCACCTCCAGCTCATGTGGAATGACTTTCTTTTGCTCCCCTCCCATCTTCACCCTGCTGCTGTTGGGCAGCCACCTGCCTCTGTGTTGAGTCTTGCGTGTGCTCCAACTGCTCAGTACAAATAATTGGTATTGAAAAAGCACCATGCAGGACACAGCTGTCCAGGGTCCCCTTCCCATATATTGTAGTTGTTCTAGAGACTGTAACTGACCGGAGTAGCTTGTGGTTTTGCACTTGCCTTAAGGCGCTGCCTACACTGAATGTAGGACAGCATAGTACAAGTTGGATATACTAGTTAACTGGAAAGTTTTAGGAGAGCCATCACTGCAGGTGATGTGAAATTGGGTGGCTGTTTTGTTCTTCCCATCTATAGGAGTTAATATCAGAACAGTGAGTTACTCTCTGAGGGCAGATCAGGTGCAATCCCTGTTGCTTAATTTTAGAAGCAAAGCATGCTGTTCCCACCACTGACCCTGCTTTTAAAATAAAAAGTATCTTACAAATGTGTAATTCGTTTTTAAGAGTTAAATGTTGGAACTAAAGAAGTAATTGTAGTCTAAACAGTTTCAAAAATATATCCGTACATAATAGCTTTCTGATTGTGTCTGTATATATATTCCACAGTAAATACATATGCAATTTAAAATTAATTTGCGTAGTTATAATGAAGCTAATGTGATAAAAGGTGATTTGCTTGCAGAATGGTTTGAGTACTAGTAGAGTAAGATAACCATGAGTTTTATCTTTACGGGGTGCAAATCAGTGTAGCCCCATTGAACCCCAAACTGAGCCTCCAGCTAAGCTGGTTTCTGTTATTCCTTTCTGTCTTGTATTATGTAGTTGAATGCAATTGTCCAGCCTTCCCTACTTAAAAGCAGAACTACAAAGATGACAGTGAGCTCAGGTCAGCAGCTTAACCATAGCTTTCCAGTTTGCCTTTCTTTCCAGCTACCTCTAACAAATTTCTTTTTTATCAGTAGAAATCTGAAACGGGTGATCTTCTGTCTGTAAGCCCTAGTTATCAATGCTCGAGGTGCTGCACGGAGCTGCCTTTCAGACATCGTGTGCTGCCCTAGTGATGAAGCCATCTTCATGATGTGGTTCTGCTCTCAGTGCTGGGAGGTGCCCTTGGGTGGAGATGCCAGGACTGCAGCCACCCTAAACTCGATATTGCAGTATGAATGTGATGGTGAAACAGCATAAAGAGGGGGTATTGAGCCAGAGAGGGAACAGGTCAGGTCACCCTCCCTGGCTTTTGCCGCTCATTGGTTGTGTACAAGAAAGCTGGGGCTGGATGCCAGGGTTAACTGGCATTTAACAGCCTGAGGGGGAAGAGGGATACAGAAAAGTGCCCAGTGGCTACAGTCACCTTTAGTAACATCTCAAAATTGCAGTTGTGGTTCAAATAAGCCTTGTTTTACCTTTTGCTTTTTGAGACTCCTCTGTTCCCTGTTCAGAATTCTGCCATAGACTTGCCAAAAATCCTTGCTGAAATGTTTTGCTGTCTGAAGAGATCTCTGAGCAGACACAGTACAGTCCGCATGTGCTGCAAAAACACCTTGAGGTTATACTGCATTGGTGGCATGGTCCATCCCAGTGCAACATCTTCCAGAGGAAGCCCTGCAAGCCCAGTCTGTGTTTGAGACAGGTTTGTGCAGAGAAAATCATGGCAAAATGCAACTGGACCAAGAATCTTCAGAAGGGAAACATATCCCAGCTGAAGACAGGCAGTGGAGCTGGCTGTTAGAAGGACTGACTTCTCTATATTTATAGCTTTTCACGAACTTATCTATATCAAACACAGGTGGAGATCATTACTTCATTGGAGCTGTAAAGAAAGAAACTGTATGTACCGATCCGGTATAACACAATGAGAATGTGTCTTTTCCCTTCCCTGGTGGCTGAGCTATAAAAGATGGTAAGTCTTCTGCAGCTGCTAGCCAAAGACGATGCCTTTAGGTTAAACAAGAGAAACTCTCACTTTTAAGCTTCAGTTCCATAAATTATTGAGTTGTTTCGATAAATCCATGCAAATTGAGTACGGCACTTATGTACAACTTTGCCATTAGGCACATTAATGAGCCTTAAGCATGCATCTCATAAAGCAGACATGGATTTACAGGTCCAGGTTAAAGGGTCTTATCCCGTTAGGATGGCACAAAATGTCTCACGGGCAGATATCTCTTCTCAGGCAGTTGATGTAGATGTGCCGGGTTGGCCATGCAGCACTGTCCCCCATCCCAGCTGCTGTTTGGCGCTGTGCAGCACCCACTAACTTGTTCTGCTCATGGAAGGGTTATTCCTCGGGTTATGAAGTGCGTAAGAACCATTGTGCCAGTCTGGATAAAGTACAAAATGTTTCTTCTTCATCTGTCACTGGTAGTGGATGCTGACATACAAGCAGCAAACAGGGTGGCAGAAGTGATCCATCCCAGGCCATCTGCTCCTTGTTTCTGACAGTTTGTAGTTCACAAGGACTTTCTGAGCCAGCAATTGTATTTAGACCACCGTGGACCTGCCCTTTAAGAGTGTGTTTAACTCTCTTTGAAAACCGTTTGAACTACTCAATAGTTCATGAGCATGGAAAATATCCACTGGGATGATGGTTTTGCTAATTACAGTAGTTGCTGGTTGTGTATTTTAAACTGATGCAGTTTGCTTTTGTAGTCAGCCAGAGTTTTGAGGCTGAAAGCAGGTAGGAAAAAAGCGGGATTTTGCCATCTGCTCATACTGGAATCCATTGCTTTTGGTAAGTGGCAGCCCATTGCACTCATTGTCTCTTGTATGCACAATACCTAGTGGTACTGGCATACAATTTTTTGCCAATAAAAAATGTCATAGTGTAAGTACCGTGTTCTAATTACATTGACTGATTTCCATCACGAGCATTAATTTATCGGAACACTGTTTGGGAAATCTCAGTGACTTGCTGACGTGAGGTTTGCCAACCGCTGGAGGTGCTGCAGGTCGCCTGACCTCATGTGCTGCTGTTACTCTGTTGTTCGAGCAGGAGTGGCACAAGGGCTGGATCGAAGCAGCGTATATTAAAAAATAGCAAAGAGATTATTTTTATAAGTGGAGCCAGGGCAGCAAAAGCATTGCTAGTTTGCATTGGGAAAGAGAGTGCAAGAGGGTTTGTTGAACTTTCGTCCAAAGTGGCAACAGTTTCAGTGGAAGCAAACACCAGTTTTAGTGTAAGCCCTGCAAACGCCAGCAGGTCTGATTCATTCCACTCTAAAATCAAATGTGGCAGAGCTGCATGGAAGGAGAGGATGTGTTACATTCAAACAACAGCAATTAAACTAGGGGTGCAAATTGCTCTATAATGAGACCGAACCAAGGCCACATGTCAGTATGTTAGACTTCTAGTTTGCATATAATCATAAATCTTCAGTGTGAAGGTTATAAAATTCTTCTCACCAATATTTGTCTGCCTGAAAAATCTATGAGGCATTAGCAGCAGCTTGAAGCTATGAAGAGGAACCACTCAGCTTAATTTACATGTAAAATATATACAGTACAAGCCGCAAAAAGATCTCTTGATGTTTTCCCATGATATAAATATTTGATGCTGTTGAGATTTCTTCCCTGTTCTTTTATGGAGGGTTTTCTACTCAATTAGAGTTGGGTGGAAACACATTTCCTGCCCAGTTTTATACCAGAATCATGGAGACTGATCAAAATGAACACATTTAAAAATTAAATTTATTATTGAAAATGAGACTTATATATATTTTATCTTAGGGCAATATGTTGCTTTATTGATTTCTCCAAAATTAAAAAAAAAATCCTGATATGGACTATTAGAAGCTGTAAGGTGGTGAATGCAAGTCCTGACAATTTTATTACTCTGTCACTCTGAAAAGGCAAATTTTGTGGACTACAGAAGTTTTATATAACTAAAGCGAGTAAATTTGACCTGCTTCTTCCCATACCAAGTACTACAATTGAGCTGGAGTACTTGTAATTTGTATTTTTTTGATGAAGGTAGAATAACATAGTTATTGCCTGATGGAAGCCCCTGCTTTCCCTACTCATAGTTATAATTCAATAATTTATATACATATAAATAATATTTATGCAATGAACAGAAAAGAGAAATTCCTGGATGTGTGGTACTGCCAAAATTGGCTGTGCAACAGTTTAAGTTCATAAATTTCTTTGCATTCTTGTAATATTCCAGTAGACTCCAGAAAAAAAAAAAAACCCATTGCAAAGAAATGCAAATAAAAACAAAAAGACATGGAAATTGCTGATACCTACCACTTCCATCGAAATAATGATGATTCTAGTAACAAGCATGTAGCTAAATGTCTGGCACCAGCATTTTCACTACAGCAAAGCAAGATTTTAACAGCATTCCTAATCAGCATATGCAACAAAACAGAAACTTAGCTCAGTGCTAGTTAACGCTTTTTTTTTTCATACGGCGTTTCATAAATAACTTTAGGAAGTGAATCTGATGATGATAATAATTATACTACTGCTGTATGCAGCTAAAGACTGCTTCCAGAATAACAAATAACCTGCTAGAAAATCTCTAAGAGCTCCCCATGCCTGCCCACACTAATAATACAGTAGCACTGTGTGTGTACATAGCTTTTTTTAAAGGCACTTTCATGTTAATTATCTAATTAAGCCTTACAATTTTCTTTGAGAGTAAGTAAGCGTTATTATACCTATTTTATGGAGGTGGAAACTGAAAAATAAAGGCTTGGTGTCATTTCATCTAATGTTATACATCTCTCTGGAGGGTTTAGGTGGGAGCACAGGGGCCCAAAATTCCCCTTTAGGTGGCAAAGAGACTCTCTGAAGGTGATTTAACCTTCCTGAGCTCTGCCTGATTCTGCTGAGACCTGTCCTGGGATTGGTTGCTGGGAGCACTGGTAAATTAGGTCTGAGCTCACTGGTGCTTTCCTGCCGAAAATTTGAGGGGGGATAAAATAAACCCAAAGTCAAATCAATAAAGCTCCCAAGCTTGTATATAGCAGTGGTCCACTGTCCAAGTTGTCTTTAGAATCTTTCTCGGTTGGGAAAGGTCCCAACACTTGTAGGGTCCCCTCATGTTGCAGGTGGCCTGTGGGGTCTTTTGGTGTTAATGGCTTCATTCCTAAGGTTTTCCAAAAGCCTGTGGCAGAGTTTTCCATTTACCTGCTGCGTTGTGGGATTGCGTCTTGACTCCTTGTGTGTGGAGAGAATAAGTAGACGGGAAGAGAGGATTCTCTGGCTCTTTACTTTCAGGCGTGTCTAAATTTCCATGCCTGTCAGCAGGTTCCAGGCTGTGAGCAGCAGCAGGTCTTTGCAGTCCCCTGCCGAACTTCAGCCCGTGCAGAGCTAATTTTCAGCTAGATATCTCAGGCCACGCTATGGTATGTGTTTGGTGGCACAAAAATTTGGCAGGGAGAAGTATCTCTAACCTCCCTTCTCTTGCCTGGCAAGCAGCACCCGCCCTCGCTAGCTCGCTGCACCGCTCTCAGTGTTTTGAAACAACTTGTGTAAGCATCTGTGAAAGTGTTATATGTATAGTCACTGATGAAATTTCCAAATGAGTGGAAAAAAAAACAAAACAAAAACTAAGAACAGAGATGTTTAACATAAGGAAAAAAAATAAATTTTGTAGGTTATAGTGATGTCTTTTTAATGGAGTGGCCTGCAAGCTTTCATGGGCCACAGACATGATGGTGAAGGAGCAACACACCGTAGGCAGTGTCAGTCTTTGCTATTCTTACTGTTTTGGTGGAAACTTCTTGATTTCCCATGGCTGTGAGTAGCACTGGAAGATCTTACAGGTGAAGTACAGGTCGTGCGCTACTGCTTTAAGATCTATATTTCCTCTCACTTTCCTGTGCAAGTTCAATAAATAATTAAGTGATTGTGGCTGATAGAGCTTTCTTCTATGCTTACAATGATATAGATGTCACTTCTATCTTTTCTGTGTCCTAATGCGTAGTTAATGAGTGACTTCATCTGTTCATTGGAAGCCTTAGCACTGGAAATTTAAGGCTTGGATGCTTAAGAAAAAAATTGTAACCAACTTAATCAGGTTGTGGTTGACCTGAGAGTGCAGCGATGGAGGAGATGAGAGCGCTGTGTCCATGGGTGACCGGGCAGAACCACTGTAACTGGGAGCAATTCCCTTAGCCTGGAGGAGTCAGGCTGTGAACAGTGACATCCACTGAGATGTCCCCGTCTGTCCCCCCTGGCAGGTGAGTTTGAGGTAGTAGTGATTTCAGCTGCAACTGCTAAATCTACCTGTGATGATGAATCAGTGCCCTTCATTACGGACACCACTGTCGTTGCCGCCACAGCAGTGTCTCCAAGAGAAGGGAGAGGAAAGTCGCCTGTTAAAACTGTGCATTACATCAGGAAATGGGCCATTTAATGACACCACTTGAAACCACCAAGGATTTTTGAGTTTAGTCCACATTGAACTGCTTCCAATAAAGAAAAAGAGAATGTTATCATGCTCTTTTGTTTCAGAAAAGCAGGCGAGTCTTAGAGGAGGGGCCACTTGCAGGGTTGTTAGTATTTGCTCTTCCCCTGAAGACTTCATGGGAAGCATCTGCAAAGCTGAAAAGATAGCAGAGCTTTTCTGTTTCCTTTCAAGTGCTTGCTGCAGGGGAAACCACAAGGACTTTCTTCTTATGTTGACTGCTGTAATGATGTGCTGTACTATTGAGCTTCCAGGTCTGACTGACATGGATCAATTATTTGAGTTTGATGGGCCACCTGCTTGCGAAACTTCTGTAGTATTTATAAAAGACCTGGCAGTGTTCTCCTGGCAGGAGATACTCTTATATTGCCTCCTGTGGAAGTGCTGTCCAGGTTGAATTATTAAATGAATCATTGCCATGCTGGCAATGCAATGTTATTTGGGTTTTCAAGTACCACCATATGACTTCCTCAGTGTGTAGTGCTGGATAGATAATTAGCTTAAAGTATGTGCCAGAACTTGAGACCGAAATTATACTTTACACATAAAGGCTCCTTTGTGTTAGAGACACTCGTTTGTCAATAGAGGATAACACGTCTAGTTTATTGCAGGGTATCATCAGAGCTTATGGGTGGTAGTGTCAGTTGGGAGAGGTGTATTTTTGCAACAACTCAGCCAGCTTTTATCAGCACACTTCCCCTGTGAAATATCATCCCTGCTTCTCAGCAGCAAAGCTGTTCAGGTGCAGTGGGGGAAGAACCTTGTGCAGGTACCCGGCTGCACCTGCTGCTCCTTTGCAGGTGTTTCCTCACCAGTCACTGGGTGCAGAAAGGGAACATGCAGCACACTCCTTTCTTAGAAGACAAGATGGTTTTGTTTCTGTTTAGTTATATTTTCTGTCTGGTCAATGAGGTGAGCAAGAGTGTAAAGTGTGGAATGAGGAATATGGCTAATTGTTCTTACCCGAGTAAGGTTGTGCTTAATTGCTGGGGCAGAGCTTCTTACAGTTCCACACCATATTAGACATCTACAGGTTCTCCCAGTGCTGAAATTTCTCAGCAGTTTTCTTGCAATGGCAAGGGTTTGATTGCCATCCGTCTGCCAAAGAGTCGTACAGACAACAGCGTGCACATATTTTAAATATTTTATTTGGAAACATCCATCTGGCATTAGTTTCATTAATTTAGATAATAGCCCTTTTTTGTTTGGTTTGGTTTTTTGTTTGTGGTTTTGTTTGTTTGTTTTCCTGGCTAAGAAAATAGTCTTAAAGTGTACAATCATATTTTTGGAATGTGCCTGCTGTGCTTTCTGTCCTTTAAGCATTCAGTCATGTAAAAGATTGAGTAACCTTCTGTCTGGAAGACTTTGGTTGCGGGTTATCTTGCTGCACAAGGCGTAGTGGCAAGTGTGGAAAAATATCCCTGAATGATGCAGTTGTCTCACTAAATGTGATATTTGTACTCCTGAAGTTGCAGCATGTGGAGATCAGACTCCTTTAAAACACAGAAGTGGAAATATTTATGGGTTTAGGTGGGTTTTTTTTAGCTTGTTCAGCTTCACTTCAAAGAAAGTGAAAAAGTATGTATAATGTATATATTGCTGGTTACTTGTTGTTTTCCTGGGGAAAACAACAGTACGACCAGATCCCAGACCTGAAACCATGTTAGTATTCCTGACATTTCATCAAAGCACTGATTTGGCAGCTCTTGACATTTGGATCAGTGACTAAACTTGTTTTGCTGTTGATAGCAAGTCACCCACAGTTACAGCAAAACATGGCTCCTACACCTGACAGATCTTCCTTTGCATTGAAAATAAATCCTAACATTACGAGGTCATTTGAGAGCTGTCATTGGGAAAAAGATTTTGCTCTTAACCCTTATCTGGGTCAGTACTTCTTTACATTTCTATGGTGTCTGCTTTAAGATCTGAAAGTGCTTTATAAATATTGGATAGTATTAGATAATTTCTCTGCTGAGTTTGGTAAAACAGTATTTACTTCATTCGGAACTTTAGGTTCAGAGAATTTAAGTGACTTGCCAAAAGCTCTATGGTAGAGCTCTGGTTAAAATTTATGCCACCGCCAAACTGCCCTTTCTATACTGTGGTATTTTATTAAAAGGATGCGCTAGCTGGTTCTACTGATTCCAAGCTGAAGTTGGATATAAGTGTGCTTTATAAACAAGGTCAGAAACTGACAGGAGGGAGAGAAAATTGTTATTTAAGTTAGAGGACAGTATGTAATTTTTTCCAGGACAAAGCAGAAGGAGTTGGAGCTTCCAGCTGCTCCCCTTGGCACCCTGACACTGGGGACTGAGTGCAGGTGTGAACATGGTCCTATTTAATTATGGCTTTTAACGGGTGTTATAATCCCTTTTTTCAACACCAAGTGGCATAGTCCTAACCCAGACACATATCTGAGGTGGTTTTGGAGAGCCTGAGGGATGACATTTCTTGATTACACTACCAAACTCCTTTTTTTGTACAGAGGCAGAAAAAGATCCTGAGAAGTCTGCCTCTATTAATTGTGTGATTTCTAATCTCACATACAATTGTCTACATAATAGTTGTATTATATGTATTCTGTTCTTCTGGCTTCACCTTAATCAGCCTTCTTATTGATGCTTGATTGGCAATTTTGCGATGTGGGTTGGAATTCATCTCAGCACTGGATCGTGGACCCGGAGTGAATGGTTCCTCTCAGCATGAACATATTTTCTGTGTAATATATCACTTTCACATCAGCGATTCTCTACATGACCTCCTTGCTTTTGATTTCCTATTTGCAATATCAGCTTTTTCAGACAAAATCAATGATGAGCGGTATAATTAATTTTTACGTGTTCTAATTAAGTTTTCAGCTGCTCCAATACTTTTCATTATCTTAGTGTGTTCTCTTGCTGCAACCAAACATTACAATGAAAAAGCCGTTGATTAAATAAAATATTATTTTAAAAGTCCCCTGCAAGTTGTTAAACTAATTAAAGTTCAAGGATGCAGAGTGAAGATACCAGATAGTGCACAAAGAAATGCCAGGTAGAGCGAGGTATTTAGAAAGTCTCAGGAGCCTACAACAGCTCAGGGCAGATTCTGTCATTCCTGCAGTGGTTCGTGTGTCATCTCATCATCTTTCTGATATCTGATGCCATTTTTGAATAGCTGTAAGGCAGCGCAACGGGTGCCTTGGT
This sequence comes from Patagioenas fasciata, assembly GCF_037038585.1. Lineage (NCBI taxonomy): Eukaryota > Metazoa > Chordata > Aves > Columbiformes > Columbidae > Patagioenas > Patagioenas fasciata. Next base: position 5,357,193 of record NC_092533.1, on the reverse strand, counting down.
GGGCTCTGTGGTCCCCAAGATGCTTCTGCAGGTCTGTGTAAAGGTGCACCCTGGAGGGACAGGATGGCACCGAGAGAGGAAGAGGGAGCTGAAGTCGATTGAATCTTTCTGGGACATTTCCTTGGGGCAATTCTGGGTTTTGGCCCCAGGAGTTGGTGCTGGGTAATGGGTCAGGGCATTGCTCAGTGACCAGCACCGTGGGGTTCCCAGTGCAGGGAAACAGCAGACGCTATTTTTGTGGGACATCAAACTGGAGTCTGCCTGGTAGAAGATGATGTTATCTTGGTCATAGCACATTGTAAGGCATCATGAGCTGAATTTGCAGGTTGAATTGAGATCACCAGTATTAGTATGGGATATTATAGAAAGCTTTGAGTTCTTGGCAACTTTTGAAACTTTGTGTTACAGAGAAAAATACAATATTTAACCTGCTGCTAGATAGGAAAAAAATGGATGGTGCCTCGATTCTGACAGGACTTTTTTTAGAGGAACTCATCTTACTCTATTTCAACAATAAATTAATCTGTTCATTGGATTCTTGGGTAGAAGACAGACATTGCTAAGCTGTTGCCTGCTTAATTATACCCTGTAATTTTGATGGACAATGGAGCGTGGATTGAAAAGCAGCTGGTTTAGAAACTGGTGAGGAACCTCTTGTGTCCTGCAGCAGCTGCTCGCTGTGCTGAACACAGCCCAGGTGAGAGGTTGGTGGACGGACGGAGGGGGGAAGCAGGCAGCCCTCTCCCTGTTTTGAAAGTCAGAAAGGAAACGTCTACACTGTGCTGCCGCTACTTTCTGCAAACACTGGGATTCCGCTCCAAATCTGAGGGTTAAGCATGGACAGCTTGTCTTTCTGTGTAAGGCATTAATTGGGATTCTTGTCTGCCAGAGTGAGTGTGAAGATGCTTTTATTGTGTTAACTCAAGATTCTTGAGTTGGCTTTTATGTGCGGTTTTTATAACTGATGCTCAGTATTTCAGTAAGTTGTGTGAGACTCCAAATCATGAAGGTAAAGGCACTCTCAGTGACTTCTGCGGGGGGGAGAAGTAACAACACAGTAAGTTGAAAGCTGTGAGCCATGAAGAAAAGTATATTGAATGTTAATGACACTGTGCAAAGTTAGAAACCATTAAAAATGGCCGGAAGAGATTTTGTGCAGGGACAAGCTGGTGCTTTTCAAAGCCATCAGCAGCACTATGGTATTTGCCTTTCTTTTGTCCCCTGTCATCTTTGTCTGTGATGTTCTGCTGTTACGTTGCTGTTCTTGTTCTTTACGGGAAAGAGACTGTCGAAACTATAATCCTTTTGCCAGCAGTTGCTATTTGCTCGCTCTGGGTCTTTCATCCCAGGAGAGTTTTCCTGGTGGTGAGAGCAGGGCATTTTTGTAGTTTTCCGTGGACCAGTGGCTGGCGAGTGAATATCAAAGGCTGATGGAGGTGAAAACCTGGGGACATGGTTAGTGAACGTCACCAGCTCAGCAGATTTGTCCAGGTCAAGTTAATACAAGTAGTCATCCCTCCTTTGGACAGCATAACTCCAAGATTTGTTCCTGAAAGGGAACAGAAGATGTATGTGATGTATGTCCATCTGCTGGGACACTGCTGTCAGGTCTGGGGCAGGAGGGAAAGGGGAATGTGAGCTATGGGGACAACACAGAGGCCAGTGCTACGATGGGTTGTTTGCAGCCAAATCAGAGCTCTAGCTTTGACTGCAGGCCTCCTTTTCAAAACTTTTAAATGAGCATAAAGCTCCATACAAAATAAGTAGGATTGCCCATTCGAAACAAGGAGTGTAGCTTACAAAGTGATTTAAATATCAGTCCTTTCAGAAATGTCTGTGCAACTTGACTTGGGTGATTTACGTTATAATGGCTCAAAGCCAAGAGAATAATGAAATGGTGAGCAGAAAAAAAGTTCCCTGGTGCTTTTTCCCTTTTGCTATCTGCTGATTTATTAGAAATGTCTTTCCTTCAAATAATTGTCTCATTAACCCATGTGCTGCCAGCATCCTGGGAAAGAAAAGGTAGGCAGTGAATGTTGTTCTGTAAGAGAGAGAAGAGCCAACAGGCTCGAATTTGTTTGTGATTTTTGAGGCGGGGGAAAAAAAGTTTTCAATCTCTGGCATAACTGTTACTGTGGGGAGATGGAAGCTTAAAAGCTGAACAGATAGGAAATAGAAGTTTTGTGATGGCACGGCTCAGCTCTTCTGACATTTTAGCTCTAACCTTATATTGCAATGATAATAATGAGTTATTCCTCCCCTGTATTGATTCTCTGCTTGGTTTGGGACTGCCTTCTCTTTGCAGTGCAGGAACATGGGCTTGGATCCTCGTGACTATATTTCATGAGAGGCTACATCCTGCTAGTGCTGTACAGGCACTTCCGCTAATAAGAGATGAGGAAAAAATACAGAGAAGCCAGTATCCTATTAATGTGGTCCTCGCGGTGCCTTATGGTGATATTCTTGCAGATAGCAAAGGACAAAAAAAGAAGGGAAACCCAGACCTGGCAGGGAGGCTTTGCTGCAACACACTTCCAATCCTGATAGAAAAGCCTGACTGCCTGCAATCCTTCTTGTAAGAGAGAGAAAATAAATTGCCGCTGCTGAACATTTTGTTTGCACTTGCAGAATATTCATCCAAAGAGCAAAGGAAGCACCAGAGGAGTGTGATGAGGGCTCGATTTTTCTTAACAAGCCAATGGGAAATAATGCCAGAATCAGACACAGTGGAAGATTTTTGACAACATGGAAATTCTTCTTTGTGCGTTGCCAACTAACTCCAGCTCAGCGCGACTCCTCTCGCCTTGAATCAACAGCAGCTCATCACACTGCTGCAATTTCTTAATCAGTGGCTATTCAGGACAGCTTCATCATTTGAACCTTTCCATTGTAGGGACAGATGGAGTGCGATGGCTAAATAGCTCTACTTTCTGTCCCTCTGGAAGATCAGAAAGAGACAAATACTGGCAGAATTTCTGGATAGTGTCTTCGTTAGTTGGTTTGTGTAAATTCTTCATGAAGGCTTCCTTAAAGCATTTTTTAATTTTTTTTTTTTCTTTTTTGGAAAAAAAAATAGATGTCAGTGATCTGAATACATTTCTACAGAAAATTAGAATCTTTCTAATTGTCAGTGTTTCTGGAATACCTTCCTAAAGAGATATTAGAGACTAAAAGTCTAACACGTTCTGTTAGCTTAAGTAAGTTTATGTACTGAAAGAAATGCGGTTGTTTCTGAAATAACAGGCACATAAACAGATGATGTTCCTTTTGAAATGGAAGTGTTCTATGGTCTCTCAAATGGTTCAAGTCCACGTCGTGTTCTGCTGGTTTCATATCGCTTTGTCCGTGTCTCACTTTCTGTGTTTCCATGTGTCTGCATCAGCAGATGGAGACCATGGCCATGGCACAGCAGTGGCAGATTTTGTAGTTGCATCTCTCATTATCTTGAGGCTGAACAGGCACCTGCTATTTGTTGGGCATCCAAAAGGAAAGTCAAAGGGTACCGAAAACAATCTTGCTTCAGGATTTGAAAATACATAGGCAAAAGACAGGGTTATGGCTGCTGTTTCTTGTCTCAGTTACACAAGTTTTAGGGTCCTGGGCAGCTTATAGACTTCTGCTTTAAAATTATACCTACATTTTATTGTGTATTTTGGCCTTTGTTATGCCCAGGCTACAGCACAAGTAAGATTTAATGTGCGTGAAGTGCCACTGATTCCATATCTTCCTACTTCCGTGTGAAGGGGGCATGTTTGAGAATACAGAAAAATCTACACAAAGCATGTCCGAAAACATGAGCTGAAGCCTTTACAAGTAACCTTAAAATAGTTTTCCAGGAGGCTGTAAACTTTGCAAAAGGAAATGAATCCTGAGACAAGAGCTGGTGATTGCAGGAAAGAATTCAGACCATGTCTAGAATTTTCCTGGTAGGCGTTAAGGAACCGTCTGTAGGTAGACAGGAGATGAGGGTTGGATCACCAGTTGCAGAAGGTTTAGCCAAAGGGGAGTGGTCCAGCTGCAAGAGTCTTTATAATTGCAAGACTAAGGTGGAGTGTGACTCGCAACCTGTCTGCCTTGGGCTTGCTAACATGGGTGGGCTGCCAGGGAAAGAAGTCAGAGCATCACTGGCCATGCAAGTCAACTGTCTTGATGTGGCAGGGTTCAGTAAAAGTTTTCTATCCCATGTGCAATCTCTAAAAGACGAGAATGCACAGATGTTCTCTGTTCTGTAAAATAACACAGAAACACTCTTGAAAGTGATGCCGCCTTTGGGGCTCATTTATTTGACCACAAAAGACATGGTTGAGAAGGCAGGAGGGAGAAGGCGGCAGCTCACGGAGCTCATCTTCAGTGGCGGTGGAAATCTTTCTCCTGGAAAAGTGATTGCATTCTTAAGGTCTGGCACAAGCCCTTGAGATGTGTTTTGGAGCTGGCTATAAATCTGGGGCCACTTGAAACGACATGAGAAGTAGCAACCCCTGTGCAGTGATCAGGCGATCCTTGGAAACTGGTCTCCACGTACACACAAGGGCTGTGATTAAGTGGACAGTGTAGCCACGTGCGAAGCTCATTGAGCTTGGACTTGCTGATCAAAATAGGCAAGGCAGGTTGAAGGTGCCCTGAGGCAACATGGAATTTGACACAAAATAAATTTTCTTCCTTGTAAAAGAGGGTGGCACCTTGCAGGAAAAGAATAGCGATAGTTCAAAGTCTTGTAAATAAATGTTACGCCCCAAAGTTGTGTGGGAAGGGGAATTGAAAAGGTTTTTTCTGCAGCCTTGCCAATTAGAAGAAGTGATAAATATTTGCATTTACAGGTGCCCTAAAATCCTTGCTCTGAGTAAAAACCACAAAGTTTTGAATTTGGTACTTACTAAAAGAAGGCCTGAGGGTGTGCACAAATTCTTATTTAATCTTTGTTGTACTTGACTTTTTTTCTGCTACTTCCACTGATGTCTGATAGATGGCATTAGCGTATAAAAAATTTCTTAAGTCCTTTTCTTGTTGAAGGGGTTTTATTTTTCATCCATTTTACAGACAATAATGCTGTTTTATTCAGGCTAAGCAGTTTTAAAGCATTTTTTTCCCTCAGTGTTTCTGTTATGTTTTGACTAAATGCTCATATCACTCCACATGCTTTTTTTCCTTCTCCTTGTGCCATATAATTATTATTTCTTCTAGAGGGCATCAATCACTGAGAAGGAAAACAAACTTGATATCTTTGGCTGACTCTGAATTTAGAAGCTCTCTTGTGTTTTGTGTAGTTTATATGCAGTATCATATTTATTTCACATTCTTCAGGCTTAGAAGTAGGGACTGAACTCTGAAGGAAGAAGAAAAATTTCTCACACAGAGAGAAAAGATGATCAGATACTCAGAGTAGTAAATAGAGGTGCTTATTCATGGTGTAGAGGACATATTGGATTGGTCTGGAGACACAGCAGGAAGAAGCTCCATAAATATATTTTATCTTTTTTTAGTACACAGAAGCATTTTTAGCTAATTTTGTGCACTCCTGGGAAAATTAATAGGCCTTCCATAACATGAGGAACATTTTGCATAGGAAAAGAGGCATTCGTTTATCACCTCCTGGGGATTTTCTCTATCCAGACCAGGAGATGGAAGTTTCATCCAGAGGTGAACTAGAGCAATTGGATTTACAAGTCTACCAGTAGCTTTAGCTTCATCAGTGCTCCCCAGTAAGACACTTTCTGTGCTGTAATGTGCATATTCATCTTTGTTTTTAGCTTCAAGAAGCAGCTAATGTTTTGAGCAAGCGGTTCACTTGAACGCTGGTTGAAAGACATTTGGAGCAGTGGACCACAAGTTTACTACATTTTTCCCCCTCACAGTCTTCCCACCGTGGAAAAAAGACCAGGCTTCCATCAAAAATCACCAGTTCCATAATCAGCTTCTTCTCAGGACAAGCCAAAGCCCATAATTCTCCAAGCTTAGCATAACAGTAGCAGAAGTGCAAAATGAACTGCTTAGGTAGCTGTTTTGTGGACAAAGTCATGATTTTCAGTGTTCCCCACAAGTTATCTGTTTATGCAGACCATCCTTGCCAGATCAGATGTACTTGATAGCAAAGGACTAAAAGATGATAGAGATATCTTTGAGATCAATTTTGTATAAAGAGTATACAGATGCAAACCATGGTAAGCACGAGTTTTTATTCAATCTAATTATGAGCAAATGATCAGCATAATTTTCTTGCATTTTCAACCACATTTTCATGAGAGTGAAGTATTTAAGATAATTATAAAGGAATGCCAGCACATAATTGTGACAAATTTTATATTTAAGGAATCTTTGGGTTTTTCTTTATTTAGAAATGCAAATAATTAAAGATAGACAAGGCTAAGCTCTCTCTGGGCCCTGGTGTAAGAGGCATTTTAGTCGTGCAGACCTGCCAGCCCTTATTCTCCTGGCATGGTCCCAGCCTTCATGCCTGGAGCGATTGTTCACACAGAATCGCAGAATTGTTTGGGATCATCCGGTCCAACCCACCTGCTAAAGCAGGTTCACCAGAGCAGATCACGTAGGATCGTGTCCAGGTGGGTTTGAATGTCTCAGAGAAGGAGACTCCACAACCTCTCTGGGCAGCCTGGGCCAGGGCTCTGGCACCCTCAAAGTAAAGAAGCTTTTCCTCATATTCACATGGAACCTCCTGTGCTTCAGAGTTTAGCCCTTGTTCTCACAGCTTTATGGCTGGATGGAGATTAAATGGGCAACCTAGTGTAGATAAAAAGATGGAGAAAGCTTAAGGTGGTGGGGCCTCTGGTGCTCATTTTATGAAGTCACTGAAGCAGGTTTTTATTAAAATATCTTATTAATGGGTTACTGCAGTTGTATGTAGGTAGAATTGCACATACGTTCTGTCAAATAGTCATGTAAACGTCTATTACAGAAAGTACTAAAACCATGAGCTGTGTTGAAGTGCTTTGCTTGACGGGTGCACCCACCAGCCCAGGAACTCATTCCATCTCCAGCAGCGCAGCCGAGGATTCCAGCCAGGGCTGCGCTTCTTGCACAGGTCTATGTGGTCATCTGCTCCTTGGCAAGAGTCAAGTCTGATGTGGCACATGCCTTTACCCCCATGCCGAAGGAAGTTCAGAGTTCACTGCACAACCAAAGAACTGGTGGGGCTCAGTGACAACCTGTCATCATAAGTTGCTTAGAAGGTGCATTGCAGTGGATGGGGAAATGCACCACATGTATTCTGGTAGCCACCTTTTTTTTTTTTTTAATAGCTTCTAAAACACATTTGTTTAGAGAGCATGTGTTTGAGAGACGTCTTGGTGCCTGCAAGCACTCCTTGTTGCAAAACACATGGACAGCTTGAGTGTACAGCAGATGAGGAAAGCACATGGGTGTATTTCTGTCCTTTTGCCTGCAACGACCTGTAACACGCAGCATAAAGGTGTCATTTCTTTTAGGAAGACAGCAGTGGGGCTTTCTGAAGCCCGTCAAAGAAAGATTGACTAATTTCACATGGGGATCACCATCTGTCTGAAACGTGTGCCGACCTGCTGTAGCACAACAACATTTCCTCGGTTTCCAAGGGTAGCAGATGGAGGTGCCCTTGCTGGAGTTCCTCTGGATCTCCCCGGTTTATTATTTCTTTTCTCTCTCCCCTTCTGCCTTTATGGTGGTCTTCTATTATTATTTGCAAGCAGGTTGCCTTACTGCTGTTGTTACACCTTTCCTTGGCCTCTGTCATATCTTACACAGTTACTGAAATACTGCAGATTGTGGACTGCTGTCTGGTATAAAAACAGCACGCTTGCTGTAATGCAGAGCATTAAAATTCATAGACTGTAGTCGGGCTGTTTCTTGCACTTTCTGGACAGGCCTGTTAACCTTTGAGAGATTTGCCGTGGAGTTCCAGCTGTAGAATAATAACAACAGGTAAGTGAAAAGGAGCCCTACTGGGAGAAAGTTTATGTGTCAGTATGATAAACCTGTAAAACTCTGGGACTGTTCCAGACTACGCTCCCAGCAGCATCCCCTGCAAACACACACATTCCCCCATCAGCTCTCCTTTAAAGCCTGACTACTTGGGTGATTTAGGTTAAAAGAAATGTTGCGTTGCAGGGAGATTGGTTTAACCTCTGTGTGGCAGCAGGGATGGAGACTTCCGTAACACTGTGCTAAGTTGCTCCTGATTTTCTATGATGATGATAAATAGCTGCGGGGGTGAAAGGAGGCGGCTTTGCTCAGCAGCACTAATGCAGTGCTGCTTCAAATAAGGGGCAGATGCTCGCTTGTGAGAGCAGTGTGTTGAGAAACAACCTCTGGCTTTCACAGACAGGAGCTGTTGCTGCAGAATTCACATCCGATACCACTGTAACAATACATTACTTGTGCCTTAAGTATCTCTCTACTTAAATATACATATATGTTTTCACACATTTGGGAGTAAATGCTTTGCATTGGTTTCTCTCATGCTGATCTGCTGTAAGTCAGGGGGTTACAAAAAACATTAAGCTTTTTATTGGCTCATCTTTCCATTTGGAAACAGGTTTTGTGGGAAAGGGATTTAATTTTTCACTATGCATACTTCCTACCATAGTGGAGGCACAGTTTACTCCAGGTTGAGTGCGCCCTAACCCACAGAAACTGAGAAGGCAGGACATGTCTGAATGCTCAGAATAAGCCACATGGGCACTTGGAAAAAAGACAAAATCAAATAAGATTTTTTTAAGCTACCAGTTAGTGAGTTCACAGAGTTAAACTATAATTGTAAATGTATCTCTGCCTGAGGGCTGACATGAAAATTGTGCTACTCTTTGAGAGGCATCCATATAAACTTTTATTGTCATTTTTGGGAGAAAAGTGGGCTGGTAATGTCCCTCACAATTTAAAAGGGAACAGCTCTCTTACTCTTTCTTGACAGCTACTTTGCTCAAAAAGTCTGGATGCAAAACACAAAGCTTCTCTCTTTCTCCTTTTCTCTCCTTGCCCTCTCTCCCTTCATGATTCTTATTGGACAATATCAGGAAATCCAGGAGGGTATTTTTAGCCTGAGAGAATGAAGAATTTAGGGCAGAAATGATGTTAACATTAATCACAGCAGTGATGAAATTTCACTCCAAAATATACGAATGAGACAAGGTTTTCCTCATGTCCTACTAATGAAAAGAAGATCCCGTTGCTACCAAACTAGGGTACGTTCACTTGCTCCACGGAGTCACACAATGAGCCACTCATTTTTCTACCATGTACAAACGAATGTTGCAAGAGAAACATCATTCCATTCCTCCACTTCTGCAGTAAAGATTTCTCTGCAGTATAGTGCTGGTGGAGGCTGCTGGGGTCACTGCACTCACAAATAATCAAGGACTGTAATTATAAGGTTATAGGATAAAAAGCCAGTGCCAAGAACCAAATTGTATATTAACTCTCCACTCCGCAGAGGAAGGGACAGAACATTTGTTTCTCACTTTCCATACTCTTATGGGACCAAATATTTTTACAGTCATCCCTAGTGTGAGTCTTTGGCTCACACAGAGATTTGTAAGCAGCAGCATCCTTCTCTGACACTGCAGTGAGGGCTAAGCCTTACCAGCTGCTGAATTAGATAAATATTTGGAAGAGGACAGCAGACCAAGTGCAAATGGTCTTATCAACTTTTTTGGATATCACAGCCCTTATGGATGCTGTTGAATGCATAGGAAAATCTCCTAGCCCAGGCTCCAAGAAACTGGTTAGGTATGGGAAAGCAAAAGGAAACCTCTCAGAAACTGAGAGGTAATAAGCTACAGTGGCAAAGGGATTTCCCATTGAAATGGCTTTTTACCCTTTATGACATCCTGCCAATAACTGAAGTAGAGATGCTGAGATTGAGAGGCCATCAAGTAGATCTCTATAGATAAATCTAAGTCTGGAATTTTTGCACAATGGCCTTTTCATGGTCCTTGGAGTAAATATCCCCACAGATATGCCTCTAGCATATTGAGTTATCTGGCAAAGGTCGGGCATGATTACTGACATACAAACATGCATTTGTTTCTCAGGCCGTTACATCTTTTTTCCTTCCCTCTGGTTCACACATTCTACACAATCACAATGTAGCTTAATGTTCCTATCCATTTGCTTTTCAAACCTTCCCCCTCATTCTCTGTTGAAACTCAAAATACGTATGTGTGTATGTGTGCATTTATTTATATATAAGCATAATCATTCTTTACTATGCTATGTCTCCAAGTGTCTGTGTATGGTCATGAGCTGCTTTATGAACAATATGTATCTTATGTATCTTATCAGAAAGAAAGAATTTGCAGAATTTGGCCACAGATTGCTCTTCATTTTGATTACCAGAACGGCTGTCTCCTTGTTTCTTATTCTAGAGTCGATGTTGTACATTAGGCTTTGTAATTATAGAATGGTTTAGGTTGGAAGGGACCTTTAAAGCTCATCTAGTCCAAACCCCCCACTGCAGTGAGCAGGGACATCTTCAACTACATCAGGTTGCTCAGAGCCCTGTCCAGCCTGACACTGGATGTCTCCAGGGATGGGGCATCAGCAGCTTTTCTGCGCAACCTGTGCCAATGTTTCACCACCATTATTGTAAAAAATTTCTTCCCTATATGTAGTCTGATCTAGATATATCTAGTTTGATATCCAGTTTTAGCCTGATGGTGAGTGGCTAATGTCGTCATGGGAAAAGGAGGGCAAGAGTTCTCCTTTGGATCAGAGATTATGTATGAAGGTCACCGCTGCTCATCTCAGGAGGTTCATAGGATCATGCAAAAGTCTTAGTGTCCAGAATGACATCCCAGAGCTCATTAAAACAGATGGCACTGTCCAGGGCTGCTCATGGACTGACAGTCTGCCTTGTTAGTGTTCGGCAAGAGTCCTGCTAATTGCTTTGTAAAAATACAGATATGCCACCTATTAAAATTGTTCTGTAGAGCCAAATCTGGGTGCATCGGGTGGTGTTAAACTCTGTGCTATAATAGGGTATCTAAGTGTAAGAACAAGCAGAATTTCTTTCCTGACAGAATGAAAGTAGCCGGGAGTGCCAAGGGAAAGACTGCGATAAGCACGGACTGCTGAATGGTTCTGCTTGACCAGAAACTGTGCTCTGCATTAAATATAAGCACCGTGGCATATCCATACTCCAAAAATCCCCATCACAATAGACCTTAAACTTTTCCCCCGGAAAATTATGATTGCAGACTGAGGTGAAGATTTGTCTGGGTTGGGGCATGTATCTAACCAGAGCTTAGGGAGCAGCTGTGTGCCTCGAACCTGATTTCTGAAAGAACGAAGGCTGAGGCTGCTTAGATAAGAGTAATAAATTTGGATACTGTTAAGACGTTAATAGAAGAACAATTATTGGTCTGGCCAACTGAATATTTGGTCTTATATCTGTATGAAATTAATCTTCATGGTTATTTTTTGCTTTCTTGCATTTCTTATGCCAAAGGGGAGAATCCAGGGAAGCGGCACAGCTTTGCATGCTAACAGTCATCCTGCTTCCTTGTCATGCTGCAAGCGAAGAGGCTCTATTGTTTGTAAATTAAGACCATTCCAATTATTGGTAAATAACTTCTGGGTGAGGAGTATGACACATGCTGGCTGGAAGAACAGGGCTCTGTAATAGTAATATTGCCTTGAAATTACAGCCCACGTAGTTTGAGAATGATTCAGGATAATTACATTAATGTTGCCGGAGAAATGAAAAGGAACACTTTCCATTTTACCTATTAACAAGCTCTACTGGCCTTAAACTATTTTGGGGAAGAGCCTGCAAATGGCTGAAATCATCAGAATAATTAGAAAGCAGTGGTTGGGGCTGGCGGGGGGAAGCTGGATGAGGTTCTGGCATTGGCTTCTTTGGCCAGCAGGTAAAAATGCTGCTGCTGCTTTTGTGGAAAAAGGGGCACGGCACAGAGCTTTCTGATTAGGTGCACTGAGGTCTGCAAATGAGCTCAGGGCATCTGCAGGTCTTGGACCCTAAGGACAAAATAGCCATTAGGAGTAGGTCGCTCTCAGTGCAGGTGTTACACGTAACCTGCGCAATGCTAAGCATGAGCCTGCTGTTGTTCTGGCATGCTGGGTATTTGAATGTTCGTCCCCTGCCGTCCCTTTTCTCCAGCTCTCCTGAGCCTGTGCAGTGGAAGATCTCTGCCTTTCATGATGACATTTTGCTACGTGGATCCTTGTCTTCCGTTCCTCAGCTCACCTGCAAAATTACTGTGAAACTGGGACTTTTTGTTGTTTCTCCTGGTTCGTTTACCCTATTGTACTGTTTGCTAACTCCAGATGAATAAAAGGGGCAAAATTTAGTTTTCATATCTGAATAACTCAGTGTCCTATAAAGCAAGGTCTCCACTTCAGGGCCACATCTGCTGTTACTGGAGTTTCTCATCTGCGTGAAATTCAGAGCATCCTTGAATGCCTGGGAGAGCAGGGACGCAGCAGCGTTACCTCTACCTCTTCGTCTCTTAGTCTTTAATTTCCAAGAATTAGAAGATGTTTCATCTCATAAACAGTACTGTATTTACAGCTCCTTACTGAAACATAGCCGTATTTACCTTCTCTGAAGAAACTAGAGGATGTAGACGCTGCAAGTCTGGCTGTTTCCAGCACATGGTTGCATGCACAGTCGGTTGCTCTCCAGGCACAGCCACAACAGGCTCTTCACAGCCAAACACACACACGCACAGAGGACTGCTTTTTCATTTTCTCCCATTTCGCTTTCACTTGTCCAACAAGCCCATCTCAGCCCTGCGTGTGATTACCCAATGACCTCTGTGCCTTCATTCATTTGCAGCTGCAGCGCTTAGGATTTTGCTTCCAAGCATCAAATCAGACTCTCTGCACACACTGAGGGATGGATTTTCTCCCTCCAGTGAAGCATTCCTCTCCTACAACTACTACCATTAGCTAAACAAATCTGGGGAACCCACTCCTCCCCTCTCTTTCTCATTACATTGCCCTCCACCGTCTCTAGATGTTCAGGGCTGTGCGAATTCATCAGGAACGCTAATAGCTGCCTTCCTGCAGCTTTACTGTTCCTGAGCCAAAAGAGTTAACTTTCTAATACATCAACTACCTTAATTCTGCATTTAAGATGGAGCTCAAATAAGTCTTGGCTTCTCCATTTACACACGTGTACGCGAGAGATCTGGTACAAGACTGAGGGCAATTTAAAATAATAATAATTCGGCAGTTGTTTTCTTTGAATTGAGAGTTAAAAATATTTGAACGCTTCTATTTTTTCTGTTGCAATATTTCAAGAGATTTAATGGATTAAAAAAAAAAAGTCATTTGGAGGGAAAGCTTGAATGAGGGCTTGCTTAATTATCTCATTCAGATATTAAAATTTTCATTTTGACTTCTTCCTCTGTTCCAGGTGCACACACACCTGCATTTACAGAGTGATTCTTTCTGCATATTTGTTTTGCCCTGATTTTCCTAGGAATGTTTGGGGAATGTTTGACGAAGTCCCTGGAAATCTGCACGGCATGAAAATCCTGAGTTTCATTTTGTGTGCAAATACATATTAACAGTTAAACAGAATTAGCAATATTGCTAAGTCAATGGTAACTACTAAATCATTTACAGCTGCTTTTAGGAGACGCTGGATGCCAAAATACTGGACAGGTACAAATGGCAGAGAAGGGAATTTCCTGCCTACCCTTTGTAGCTCTCATGTACTTTCTGATGTAGAAATTCGCGGATGCGGGTGGAGTGGATCTCCCTCACAAAATGGAAAACCCTACATGTTGCAGCCTCCATCTGCAAAGATATTGGAGCTTTGAGGAGGGTTAATTTGTTTTTATCTTCCCAAAGAACTTTAGTAGGTTTTTTTAATCCTCATAACCCTGACAGTACTGAGAAATAATAGCAGTTACGCAGGTAGTTATGTCGACATCAACTTAAGTTTTATGCTTGCAAGGTTCATATATTTTTTGTAGCACTGGCACTAATACAAATGATAGCTCAGTAACAGAAAAGTAGAACAGTCCTCAAGCCACAGTTTTCTGATACTCGAAGCATCTTTAAACCCCGTACCCAAATGAGAAAGAGATCAAAACACCCTAGTCAAAGTGGCGTAGCTTGAAGGAGCATTTTATGTGCTACTTGATGACAAAAATAGTTAGGCATTACTGCAGTTTACAGTAAGACACCTTGAAGTTATCAGTGAGGTTGGTGTGATGCCTGACAGATTTAATGTAAATATTTATAGACTTGGCCTACTAATTATGCCAATTGAAAAAATGCACTATTAATGCTGTCACCTCCCCATGTCTCTACCTGCCAGCATGCTGCTAGCTCGCATAAATATTCTGAAGATAGAAAGTATGGCACATAAACAGAAGATATCATTTACATTTTTAATAAGGGATTAAGTTATCTCCAGCAGTAGTTTCCAGCCTGTTCCGTGTATGGGAGGTCTGTGGACTTTTCCCGAGGGAACTGTGAAAAATGATAGAAAAAAGAGAGTTTTGTGTATGGAATGTAAAAATCTCTCCCTGTGAAATTATTACAGGGGTATGCACTACCTTTGGCAAATATTTGGTGACCCACACACTGAGAAAAATTTGAAAACCACTGATTTACCACATTTATGTAAGGAACAGATTAATTTCAAAGTACCGTACTGCCATGTGGTAAATGATTTGACTGTTGGTCCTGCTGGGCTCAGGCTGCCATAGAAGTCCTGGACCACAAAGCATAAAAGCATGTGCTTAACTCAAAACACACATCAATCCACTGAAGTTACTGCCTGTCACCATACGTAACTGGTTTGCTGAACAAAAACCATGGGGAAATTTAAGGCAGACGGCAAGGACTGCTCTCATCTTGCAAACAGCTCTGCAGATGCCCAATTGTCTCATACAACTGAAAATCTAATTATGTGAATCTACAGTTCATATTTTTCTGTTTCAGTTTATTTATACTAAGAGACTCCAAAAGTTTTAGGCGCCATTGATTTCTGCTGTTACTGATTGACAACACAAAGACTATTATCATTGTCATCGTAGCCAGTTTAAGAAACTCTCTTTTATCTGTATCAGTAGCTCTCCTGATTTGCTATCCAAAAGTCTGTGGTTTCTGTTCTGGCACAAACCGACTCCTCACAAGCTGTGCAAATAAATCTGAAATGCTATCACCAGTGGTTGTATGTGTGTGGCTTGTATGCGTGCCTTTCACTTGGCTTGTAGGCTTGAAAACTGAGGCAGAATGGTTGGGTGGTTTCATATTGTCTTCTGCAAAGTAGCATCTTATTCCTCATACATCCCCACTGAGTCCATGCAGTTGGGGTGCTGGTCAAGGTTGCCCAAATCTGGCCTTGGTGCATTGCCTGGATGCGTGGGCAATACTGCTGACGGACGTGTGACTCTCTCCAGGACTTAAGCGCATTTTTGCTTGCAGGACGGGATGCAGGTAAAAGCCAAGTATGGTGTTATGACAGCAGCTCTGTTCGAGAAGCAATTGGACAATACCCTTAGACACACGGGGTGAATTTTGGGGTTGTCCTATGCAGGGATGGGAACTGGACTCGATATTCCTTATGGGTTCCTTCCAATTCAGGAGATCCTGTGTTTCTCTCAGAACAGGTTGGATGGATGAAGTACTGCCGGCAGCCCATGTGGGTTTTGTAAGATGTCATTGCCGGTGCGTGAAAGGCAGATCTCACCTTCCTGTGGATAAATGAGTCCTTGTTGTGGACCAAATCCACAGACCATGAAAGGCAACAGGTTTCCTACTTCCTACTTCAGTGAGCTCTGCATCAGACCATATATAAGGCTCTCAGTTATTTCCAGTCCCCAGCTGCATTTGTCTCTTGTAAACACTTCATCTGGCTGCCGCACCTCTGTAAATCACAGAACAGAACAACCCGATAGAAGTGGAGTGCGTGGTTTTGAAAAGGAACATTAAGAGGAAAAAATATAACTCTCTCTCTTTAAACTGTCTCTTTTCTATATTGTTACCTTGACAACTCTGCTGCTGTGTTTCATCTTTGGTGGGACTTAGCCATGGTGGAATAAGGGGGACATCCATGTGCGTTTCCACGTCTACTCCGGCTCCGCTTTGCGGGCATATGCCGGGCACAGGGCACCTCGAGCTGCGGAGCCCATGTTTGCTGCCTTGACCCGTGGTGCTGTCCGGAAATGATCACAGAGATTAAGAACTGGGACCCATTCTGATTAAAGGTATAGCGTTATATCTTCTATTTCTTTTCCTTAAGCCAACACCAGAGCAATGTTAATGCTCTTTAAAAGGAGATGCAAGGTGCTTAAAGTATTTTTAAGGGTTGGGAGAGCTGGAAAGCAGAGAGGGATGAAAGTACTCAGAAATAGTTATATTATTTTTAGTATAAGCAGATACATGAGTATGTCTCAAGATTAGGATATGGTGCTGATGTGCTGAACTCAGTCTGGAGATGCTAAAAATACGCATTATTTTCTTACAGTTTTTAGAAGGGACAGAGGCAAAGATAAAAGGAGAGTAGTGGTGAACTGAAATTTTGATTCTTGTGCTTCCTTGGTTGCTGGGGTTTGTCAAAGCTGTGTCTTAACCTGGGCACCTGTGACCTGCCGATTCTAGCAAAACATACCAGACAGGTGTTCTCTGTGGGAATGGGATCCCTCCCACCCCCTTTTTACTTGTCCCAAAGAAAATCCCCACCAACGTAATCCTTTTATTCTTTTAAACTGAAATGATGAGCTCTATAGCTGCAAAGGCAAGACATGCAGGCTCCAGGGTTGAGTGCAGATGGGGGTGTCTGTGTCTGAATGTGTGCGCAGAGAAGGGGGCTTTTAATGCAAAACACATGTGTTTTCAATTGCTATCTGGAGCCAGCCCAGTAGCTGTAACTTGGCCTGACAAAGCGTTATTGAAGTACAGACAGTGTGGTTTCAAAGCAGTTAGAAAAAGAACGGGAATGCTGTTCAGGAAATTCTTCAGGCATGGGCAGGGACTTGGCTGCAATTCTGCTGTTGGAAAATCTGACAGGGGCAGCTCATGAGCAGAGGCCAGGCCTTGTGCTGCTCCCAGAGCTGAGCTGCATCGTCACCCAGCCTCCAGCATCGTCCCCCAACCTTCAGCATCGTCCCCCATCCTCCATCACCCTCCGGCTCTGCATCCACCCGCCAAGGGGGAGGTAAGAGCCGCTTTGCTCCTTCCCGCTGCACCCCGGGTGATTTGCTGTTCTTTTGTGCTTGGGCGTAGAGGCTTCTTGCTTTCAGACGGTTGTTTAGAGGAAAAAAAAGAGGTTGAGAATGGGAAGTTGCAGCATATTTGCGAAGGGATGGGAGTAGTTTGAGGCTGGGTGGTGGTTTCTGGCTAACTTTGCTTCGGTAGGAATCCTGCAGGCAAAGCAACTCCTGCGCTGCGTTTCTGGCTGCATGAATGCCCTGACTGAATAATTCCCAACTTTTTCTTTTGGGGGAATAAGTACGCATACAGCCTGAAACTACCAAAAGGTTGTGTCACTTACAGGTTCTGATGAAAAATGTGATTCGGTCACAATAAATACATTTACATAAACCTTGTGTTATAGTTGTCTAATGAGTTGAAAGTGCGTTTAGGGGTTGTTTGGCAATTCCTGCTACAGCTAGCTTGTGAAGAGAGGCAGCAATTCAGTAATAATCATTGCCTTGTGATTTCTCTGTGTATTTTTTTTTCTGTATTTTATAAAACATGAGCAAACTGCAAGAGACAGCACAGTCAGAAACCATGTAGAGCAGATTAGAAGAAAAAACATTAATTTAAGGGCTGCAACTTCTCTTCTGATTTGCATTTCTTCCCCAAATAACTTCAGAAACATTTATGATAAAAAGCTCACTCTCTCTTTAGGAGCCTGCCAGATTCAGGCAATGCTCTCTCATCCTTTTAGTTGCAGCATTAAAGCTTCTCTTGCCTTTGCAACGATACCAGCACCTTATATGGCAGAGGCTCGTGTTTGGGAATTCGGGTACGGCGCTTTCGTCAGGGCGGATGGAGGTGTCAGGAGGAGTTCGCCTCGTGTAGCTTCAGAAGCTTCCTTGCCTCTGCCAGTGCCTCTTCCTCGGATTTTCACAGCAATGTTATTTGATGTGTTGAAAATGCTTTTTAGCCATGTTTTATGCTGATTTTTTTTTTTTCTTTAACAAGGAATGAATTAAGGGTATTAAATTATACAGTGGGACAGCTGGCTCATGGGAGTAGACCCACAGTTTGCTTTGCCTGCATCCTGCAGGACTGCATGTACAGGGCTCAAAGAGTCATTCATCCTGGCAATGCAAAAGATTCAGTAACAAGGTGAGGTGGGCCACCAAAGTGCATCAGATCCAGTAGGGGACAAGGCCAGAGCTTTCTCCCAGTAATGCTGGTGAAGCGTGTATGTAGGCAGCTCCAAGGGATGACTGCAGGTTCAGGCAGGCACCAAACCCTACCTGGACATGGTGGAATTCAGTGGATTTGGATCTTTAGTGGAAATATCTGGTCCAATGCAAACAGATTCTATGTGATGGAAGGGAACAAATAAAGGTGTTTGGGATCATCTCCTTTCCACAGTATCTGTTTTATCCTGTGAAAATCATGGTCAGCTGAAATGGGTTGGTTTGGGTCAAGTGAGGACTTTGCTGGTTTGGGGTGCAGGAAGGGCATCCTTCAAGAGACATGGATGTGCTGTAGCTTCCTGGAAGCTGATGGGGGTGAAAGGAATGGAAGGAAGGACAGAGATGAGCTGTGCTGGAGGGAGACGTATGATGAAAATGAAGAGGCTTGATAAGCTCAAGGTTTGTTTTGCGGAAAATGCACCTGTGGTGAACATGCTGTGTTAAATTAAGGTCTCGTATGATCTAGGCTGCTTGAGCCTTTCACAGGCTGCCATCTTACCCTGCAGACGTGGAACTCTATTGCTTGTCTTAGCAGCTGTTAATTTAGGCACCCAGTCAACCAATTATCTTCTTCACTGCTAGTTATAAGATAATTAAAAAACAAATAATCAAGTTCCTGCCTCTGATCGTGCATCATCCCACCTCCCAAATCTGATCATCAGCACTGAAGAGGCAGAGAGACAAAGAGACTGGAATAGGTCTGTCTTAGAAAGAGGTGGCCAGGGCTGGGCTGCCAGACCTGGCTTTAGGGGTGCTCCTGCACTGGGTGCTCTGGGTGGGATGAGCAACATGCAGATGTTTCATCAGATAAGGGCTCAGTCTGTGTCATGGGATGTCCAGAGTGCCCAGCTGAGCTGCTTGCTGTCCCCACATTGGTGTGTGGATGTGAGTCCAGGCAGGGCAGGGGAGGCTCTTTGTAATGCCCTGGGCTGGGTTTGATCCAGGAGATTGTGGTTTCCTCCCTGACTCTGGCAGCTGCTTCCAAACCTCCCCCTGCCAAAAGTGACCTTCCTGCAGCTCCACACAGCTCAAGTATTCGAGCTTTGCTCTGCACCCAGAAGGACTGAAAAATATGTGCATGTGTGGAGAGAATGTTACACATCTAAAGTGAAACTGGAGGCTGTCTTGATTTTGCAAGCATACAGGTGCAAGAGCCATAAGCACACCCTAGTATATATCTATTTCTTTCCTGGTCCTTCCCAGGGCAAACTAGAAAGCAAGTATATCTGTGCAAACAAACAACTAAGCACATCATGCAGAGGGAAGATGGTGGAGATAAGATGCAGCAGAACAAGTTTTAACTTGTGAGAGCAGGATCACTGGAGAGACTGTGCTCTGGATCCTGGCACATCCCCAAGCCCACAGTTCTCAATTTTTGCCATACCGATTGGATTCCAGCCATATAAATCCATATTATGATCCCGCTTTGCACATTCCTACAAGCCATATCTCTTTTCTTGATACTGTGAGGTGAGAGTGTGTTGGGGCAGAAGTCTGCACAGTATCACCTCCCGTAGCTTGCTTTCTGAGTCGAGCTCAGTTGATGATACCCTTCTTGCTGTTCCCACAGCCTCCTGTGGTCACACCTGCTTCTGGCTATTTTAGCATGGTTCTCATAGTTGTTCATCCTGCTTTGAGACGCTCCAGCGGGAAAAAGTGCTTGTAAACTTGGCACAGATGGACATAGGCTTATGATTGCTGCACATCATCTGAGCGGTGCAAAGGAACCAGTGTGTGAATGCAGCAAAGCCAGTGTGGTGTTTGCATGCGGCGTGAATGTATCTCTACAAATTGTGGGCCATTTTGGGGAAAACATTTTGTTGACTAGCTCAATACATACGAGAACTCACTACAGAACCTTTTTCTTCCTTGTTAACTTTGCTTTCCATTTTCTCCCTAATTCTGAAAGAGAAAAATAACAAGACAAGATAAAAATCAAGCAGAAAGTCTAAAAGCTAGAAAAAACACTCATAAATAAGAAAACAGACAAGTTTCTTTTCTGTTCGAAGAGAAGCGGTAGCAGCATCACATTGCTCACAGACTCTTGCAGCATCATAATAAAATACCACTTTGGGTTTAGGAGATGCTATTCAGAGATGGATCTGTCCGTTACTTTGTTTCGTTCTGGCAAACTCTAATATGTTTAGAACTTTGCTGTAAGTGCTCCTCGAATGCAGAGCAGTGATGAAGCAGAACTGAAGTCTCATGTTCAGCTTTTCATTCCATCCATCTGCTCAAAGATACCAGTTTATAAACTGAAGACTTTTGCAGGGCCATTATCCATTGTCGAAATGCTGTCAGCCCTAGCAACTGGGGAAATTACAGGAACTCTCAAGATGTTTGAGGTAGGGGAGAGCCTGGAGTATTGAGGGATCTGGATGAGAGATGCTTTACCAGGAGATGAATCCCCAAGGTCTCCCCAGCTGCTTTTGCCGAGTGAGTCCAAGATTTCATCAAGATACAAGAGGCAGGAATGGGAAAAGCGGTATTTCCTAGTGCACCTCGCAAAGCACGCACTGGTGGGCTGTACAGGCCAAGAAAAGCTTATTGATGAGCTTGTATTTGCCAGAATCAGGCTAGATAATTGAAGAACCCTATATGTGATGTACCCCACTGACAGAGACTGGTCAGAAAATAAGACATACCTTAGCATGTTTCTTTCTGCTTTTTGTCTCTCTGGCCTTGTATCAGCGATACCTGAACACTGGGCATTGGGTGATGATGGTCTTCCCAACTCATGGGAGAGCTGTTCCCCATGAGGAGGAATGGGAACTGTTGACAGAAGCAGAGGGACAAGCAGAGAAGGAAAACCTCAGTGTTGGGGACACCCATGGCAGTGGCAGAGGACACGCTGACGCAGCCATCAGGGTAGAAGAACCTGGGTTCGTGGCTTAGATGATGCTGGAGGAAAGTGCTGTGAGATTTAACTGCCCCAGCAAGTATTTCATCCTTTGGGCTGCTGCCCAGTGCTCAGCCCTTGCTGGCCAAGCTGCAAGTGAGAAGTCATTTTCCAGAGCCAGATCCTTTTATGGAGACCTGGGCAGTGATCTGACCCGTGTGCGGGGCCATAAATCACTTTTGGGTCGTGACGCTGGTGGATTAATGGGCCTGGGGGTGTCGAGCTTGAGAGAGAGTTTTATGGAGAGTGGAGAGGCAAATAGTCTTGTTGATAGATGGCTCAAGACACTCTTCTTCATGCCAAATTTTGTTCTAAGTCACGCTCCAGATATGTCTGTTCTTTTGAACTTGGTGGATATTGTGCACTTAAAAGATAGAGAAATTAAAGAGGATGAATCTGCAGAGCATTTACAGCTAGCAAATACAAGTACATTGCCTTCTAGTGATATGGCAGAGAGCACCTCTGAAGGATTTTTAGGTATTTTTCTTTTGTCATTTCAGCCCAAAATAAAAGGTTTCCATTTCAAAAAAACAGAGAGAAAGAGGATGTTAGTGATATGGACACAAAGAGATGGCAGAGGGGAGAGAGGCTCAAGGCCTGGGGGAATTTGCACCCTTCTCCCATCATCTAGAAGTGTGTTCCCATCACCATGCTACAGGTTAGCCTGACATTGGATGCTCTTCATTTTTCTGAGAAAGTTGTTACACCTCAGTTAAATGCAAGCAGGCAGGGAAGAGAAATGCTGTGTTGACTGTGTGGGTCTTTAGGGCTTTTGATCCATGCTGTAGTGAGGACTTCCATGAGCTCCAGGGCATTTTCAGCAGTAGATTTTCAGTGGGCTCATAAGAGAGAAGCTGCCTTCCCAGATTGCATCTCTTTCAGCTTAAAACTGTTCTATTATGAAACGTACATCACTTAAGCACTGATCAAAGAAACCCCGTGGCACAGAAATGTTGTTGACTCCTCTTGTTATGCCTCACCCTGTTCATCACCCTCGTTAAGCCTACAAAGCCAGCACAACCAGGGGATGTTACAGCTCCGGTGTTTGCAAGGGAAAGATGTTTATCCATCCTTGTGCATATAAAACACTTCTGATGAATTGTTAAGCTGGGTTGTGTGCCCCAGTGAGACGCTTTCTGCCAGAGCAGGAGGATAAGGTGGAAGGGAGAGAGGCATGCAATAGAGATTTGCCCTAACTGCTGGGGTCTGATGTGATTTTTTGGAAGCTCGGTGCCAGTTCTGATTTGTGATGCCTTTCAGCTGAGCCTGGTTTCAGCGTTACTGAAGGAAAGTACTGAAGCTTCTTTGCCAGAAGTACTTGGTGAGCAGCCTGTGCAGATCAGAGGACACAGTGACGTGACTTCCAGTGATCTGAAAAAAAATAGCCCAAACAAATAAATCTTTCTTGTCATGGACCATATCCCTAAGGTGTGCTAAAGCAAAAGGATGAATAGCTTTTCTAAACAGACTGGATTTTGTATCAGGATTTTGTGTTTGCAGTGTTCATGTATAAGGACTCACCATACAGCTCTTGTGCAAAACCTTATTGCCCATTTTTTTTTCACAGCAGCAAGAACTCGTTGGAGAATTACCAGGGTGCCAGGCTATACTTTTGTAGTCATGGTAATGTTGTCTGTGGCTAAACTGTGAAGATTTGCCATGCTGCATTTTCCAGATCGTAAATAGGATTGTACATGTGCTAATGGTCCAACGCTGTGCACGTCTGTCTTTAAGCCCTCTCATGGCAGTCAGACAGTTTCAGATTTTACTTTTGGAAGGAGTACTTCTCTTTGCAATTTCTACATTCGTTTCAGTATTACTTTTTCACCATTATTATGCTATTAGGTGGTGGTTCATAATATTTTCCCTTTCCCCTTGGCTCAGTAACTGAAAGGGGGATACTTTGCACATACAACCACTGGATGTCCTTTCATAGCAATACTTCTTTCTCTGGCGCCTTAGTTCTTTTTAATGTTTGAGTCAGGAGAAGTTGCCAAAATGTAAATTACGACTAGCATACTTTTCCCTCCCACACAGAGCAGATTATTGATAGCAGATATGGTTTGTTCCTTGTGTAGTTGCCTTGCAGGCCACCTTATTCGGCTTGTTTGTTTAGCACACCTCAGCACTCTCTGTCCATCATTCTGTCTTCTCTTCCTGGAGAACTACAGACACGAGCATTTTCTTTTGCTATTCACATATTGGGGGTATTGCTAGCTAAAAATCATATATAGCTCTAAATGTAGATCTGTGAGAGCTTGTATAGAAAGAACATGTCATCTATGATTCCTATGTTATTTTCTTGTTAGAAATTTATGCTGTATTCCTAAGTCATCCTCATCATGTGTGTTTTAGTACTTTAGTTGCTCTATCTCTGTTAGGGCAGCTGCGAGCTAAATATTTTATTGGAAGCAGGGAAATTGTCAAAAGCAGGCTGCTATGTGGACACAAGTTGCTCTTTGTGGTTATGTTCTGTTCCTATAAATTCTTTTGATGTCTGCGTAGTTTTGCCGCAGCTGCATATGCCTTTTTTGCATCCTAGAGATTGCAAGTGAAGAAAGAAGAAAAAATAAGAGAGAGAGCAGGAGAGATATGAAGAGAATAAGCAAGTTTTGCAGTAAAGAGCTATTTTGAGCTGAGTATTTCATATTGTTTCTTATTGGTCAAACCACATCCATTATTTCAGAGGGTTAGAGATGCAATTTATTAATTTTCTCCAAGAGAGAGGCTGCATTTAATATGTGCTCTCCAGGATCCTCTGTTAAAATATTAAGCAATAAAATCCTTGACTGTGCAGTAGTTGTGGTTATAATTTCCCCCAAGGTAGTGAAAACTCTGTAATTTATTGTTGTTTAAGTTTTCCCTTTGCACAGGTCGGAGTGGTTGTAGTGATGTAGAAAGACTTGTTTTTCTCCAAGTGCTTGTGTTTGTTGGTGACCCAGCTCCTCTCTTTGATGAGCTCCGTGCTGCAAAGTTCACCACAGTTGCTGATTTGGCATCTGTGAGCAAAAATGCTGGTGCAGACCGAGTTGGATCTGTTGTAACCAACTTGTTTTGTAAAAGATACAGGTCTGCAGAGATCCCTTCCAACCCTAATCATTCTGTGATTCTATGATTCTGTATAGAGCTAGATAGCCCGGCTGGTCTGAGCAGCAGAAGTGATTTGTGGTGAGCCCACTTACACTGTTGAAAACTGCTCTTTGATAGAGACACACCTTTCTTCAGTGATGTGCTTTTAGTGCACATTGGCTGAACTGCCTGAGCTGGCCTGTGTTAAGAACAGACTTATTTGCTGTGAGCTGTCGGCTTCTCCCAACGTGATGTGTCTGCACTAACTGACATTGCACATCTTCATGACATTAGATGGGGCTGGGGGAGTCTGAGGTTGTAAGTGAGGCATGGGGGAGTCTGAGGTTGTAAATGACGCATGGTTGGGGGGGGATGCAAGATCTTTTTTTTTTTAATTAAAACCAGCTGAGAAAACTGGAAAAAGCAGGCGTGCTTGGAGGCATGGATGGGCTGGCTGAGGCTCGCCTTGTGCTGGTTTTAGTCCAGCGAGCACCGGCAGCACCTTTGTTCGAAAGGAGGAAGCTCAGCCCAGCAGCTGCCCACCGATGGGCAGCACTGATGCCTGGGGTTCTCCTCCTCTGGGTGTCCTTTGCAGCACCCTGCTGATGCACAAGTCTGACCTGGTTTTTCTCCTTGCTGGACTGTAGCCCCTAAGCATTTACAGAAAAAAAATTCTTAAAAATGCAATGATTCAGAAACCTGAGAGGAAAATTCTAGGAGTACCTCATTTGTTACTGTTTTTGAAAATGTTCCTGTTTTCAGCCACTGTCCTGAATTTTGCATATGGGGGATTAACACAGTTCCTGACACTAGAGAAGGAGGCACATGAGCACCTCCAGCCTCTGGAGGAGCATTGCTGTCGGGATGAGAGCAGGGATGCGAGCACACCAGCCTTCCTGAACACGCCACAAAGTCAGCCTTGCTTTATACGTCCAGATCGAGAGACGTGTCAGTGCCTCTGATCTGAAAAGAGTTTAGTGGCTGAATGGATTTACTTAGCACCTGAGACCATGTTTCAGCCTGGATGGGGGTGAAGGCTTGTGGAAGAAGGGAGAGGTGGCAGATCCCCTGTGCTGCAGGTGACAACGCCAGGCAGCATTAGCAAACACAGGTCTTAGCAAATTTTGAAGTGGTGAAAGGTTAAAAAAAAAAGTAACTGATTCTTCAGGCAGCCCTTGACTCAAACGTGTGGGCTTCAGCATTGCAGCAGCAAAGATAAAGTGTTAACTTCATCCCTGGTGCAATGCTATTGGCATGAAAGTTATGCCGTGAAGAAACTCACCTTTCGTTGGCCTGCAATGGGCTCTGCTCCACCACCAACTGCGTGCTCTGTTTTATTTGTTGCTGGAGTATGAAGCTATTAGCAAAAGAAGTAAGGAAGAAAACAGGAAAACTAATTGTAAACAAACATAAGCTGCTATCAATGAGCATCTAATTTCTACTGTTGTCTCATTCTACCCTCACGGACCACACTTCCACAGAGAGGAACGTGCATTGTTTCCTCCTTTTATGTGAATTTTATAATTCACTGCATACAAACGTCTATGCCAGATACCCTGAGGAAGAAGCCCATGGTGTGTTGAATCAGTAGTGCAACAATGTGTTTGGTGGCTTCTTATCTCTCTAGGCTCTAAAATGCAAAGAATTCAGCAAACTATGTGTTATTAGAGATGAAATGATATCCTCAGTCTGTGAATCAAAAAAAGTCTGAAAAGCTAAGAAACTGATCACTGGGAGAAGCTGTTGAAAGTGACTTTCTGCACCCCAAATAGGAAGGGTGACAACGTGAATACTTTGATTTGTGTGGCACAACATAGCTCCACGATCGCAGCCCCGTGCACATAAAGCTGTGTTCTGCACCCCCATCCCAGCGGGCTGCAATGGCGTTTAAAAGCACACATCTGTTTCCATCAGTGGTGGGAACAGCCAGATCCCTGAGTGCCCAGAGCCAGCCGGGTACCGGGCTGCAGGAGGGGGGACGGTGGTGACCAATGGGGACCAAAAAGCGAATTCTCCATGACCGCGCTGCTTTCCTCAGTGCCATCTTCCCTTCCTTCCCTCTCTCCTTGGTTTTGGTCCCCGGTGTCCTAGCATCCCAGACTCCTTGTTCAACCAGCGTTGATATTTGGGGATAATTTATTAGGGATATGGAAAATGGTGAACCTTGTGCTTTAAGTTTACTTGGTTAAGAAAGATTGGGGTGTAGGAAGGGAGAAAGGCAAACATTTCCCCTTTGCCTTTTTTCTTTGGCTGGAACGAATGATTTTATTTGAGGTGATTTTTTTTTTTTTTTTTTTTAAATTAAAGCCTCTGAGAAGTAATATTGCATCTTCAAAACAAACTGCTGAACTCAACTGCTTTTACCAAACGCATGCAAAATTTTCCCCTCAGGATCCTTAGAGGCCCTGGAGTGCCTGCCTTGCAAAACCTGGGGCGGTGAAGAGAGTCACTGGAGAGTCATCTCCATAGGATACCTTTAGACAGCGTGCTCGCGTGTATTTATAAATAAATCTATACATTTAACAGATAAAATTCTCTTTTGGTATGTTCCTGCATACCATAAGCAAAAAGGGAAATAATGCAGACCCAGGACATCAAAAGAGATGCTGCCCAGCTGGTAAACTCTGACAAACTAAAAACAAAACCCTCTTAAGAGGCAGACACAAGCAATTTTTATGATTGGCTTTCTCTTGCTCCTTAATACACGTGGTTGTTTCTTTGTGATCGTTTCAGATGCCTCAGGAACAGTACGCGCACCGGAGCACCATGCAGACCTCGGAAGGACCCCAGGTATACAAAGTGGGGATTTATGGCTGGAGGAAGAGATGCCTCTATTTCTTTGTGCTGCTCCTAATGATTTTAATCCTGGTGAACCTTGCTATGACCATCTGGATTCTGAAGGTTATGAACTTCACAATTGTAAGTAGGGGTTACCCTGGAAGGTGTGGGGAGGATGAGGGAGGGTGATGGTCTTTCCTCTGAGCATGACTTTAGATACAGCTTGGATAACGGGGTGTTTCAGTTGCCATGGGTAGCCCTTATTACAAGGAGGCACAAATTTGCTCTATGATCCTCTTTTTCTGCTGGAGATGTCTGCAGTATTGCCAAGCTGAGGAACCATCTCAGCGTTGCAAATCATGTTCCTCCTGCCTGCTATATATATATATATATATATATATACACATGTATATATGTAAACAACATACAGCACCCTCCCCCAGTTCTCAGTTATAAAGTGTTTTAAAATTAATGAAATAGGTTATTTTGAACTGGAGTGTGGGAATAGATTTGAGCCTTTCTCTCAGACTTTTTCTGCTTTTCTCCATGACTGAAAAGTTGCAGAACTTGATTTGCCTTTTGCTTAGGGAAGGTTTGTGTTGTTTCGTAATGCTGTGGTTCCAGAAGCTGCATGAAGAAAAACAGCATTTCCTGGGTGGCTCTCTGGCTGTGGTATTTAGGTGGCACATATCTTTGTCCTCGTTGTGCTGTGGTTGGTGCACATCAGTCCTGCCAGCAGCTCTTTCTTGCTGCACAGACCCCCTAGAAGAATCCCTAGAAAAGCGTTGGGCAGCTGTACTGGGAGGCAGATTGCACTGGGGCAGATTGTACCTCCTGGGCCCAGAGCACTCTGTGCATCACTTTAGCTCCGTTCAAACTCTTTTGAGATATTAAGGAGTTACTTGAACTTAAATTACCTTTTTACAGGGTGAGCATCACCTCTTCTGCTCAGACACACTCAAAGTCAGGGCATGATGAACCAAGCACACCCCACTTCCAGGGCTAGTGAGACTTTATATATGGCAGGTCCTAGTCTTGCAGTAGATAACTTGGCTGAGCAGCATGAAAATGAAATGTCTGGTCCCCTCTTCTTCAAAGCAGTCATCACCACCTTGGTCAGATGGAGTTATTGTAAGATCGTTTGAGTCTTCAGGAGAAACTCAGTTTGAGGCTTCAATCCTGGATTTACTTCATGAGAGAGCTGTAAGGCTAAATTCCCTTAGACCGTTTTTCAAGGACTTTCCCAACCAGGCTCTGCTGTGAGCAGCGTGTTTGAAGTCTCCCAGCTTTTCTTTCCCTGCTTCGGTCTTGTAAAGCCCTGAACAGCTGTGTCCAACATTATGTCATTAATGGGCCATGAGAAGATGAGTAAACAATCTCTGACTTACTGTTTCCAGCAGACAAAATGCTGTGTCAGGGGAACATGTAACACTCATTTTCTCTAACCAGGGTGCTGTCAAGGTGTGCAGAAGATTGCAATGCGTGTGTGCTTAGGGAGCAAGCAATTACAAAGCAGTAATCCACAAAAAGCTCCTGTGAGTGGGTGAAGAGTGAGCCAAAATGGAGCAATTAATGCTTAACCAGACCACTTATTTATTCTTGTAAAATTGATGGCATTTTGGTACACATTTTGTGCTGAGCTGTGGTCTGTAGATTAATGTAGTTGAAAAACAGATATTTCTGAAGTGATGAAAGACTTGGTCATCAGACAGACAGTAGTATGGGTATCAGCCGAGCACAAAATAATAAGATTCCAGATTTTCACTTTCGAGGAGTGCAACTTGATTTCTTTAAAATAACATAACTTGGATATGTCGGTGTCATGCTTTCTGCTATTTGGTGGTGGTCAGTCAACTCTCTACAGGTTGCTTGGGAAGCCAAGTGTGCTTTTCTGCTCCTTTCTCTCTCACTGCCCTCTCCTCACATATTGCACTTTGCCTGCTGGTTTTTGCAGGCTATCTGCAGAAGGGTCATCTCCTAGGGATATGTACAGAAATCTCCCTGTTCCAGCTCTCTCCACCCCTCTAGGATATAAATTGTTTTTCGGGGGGGATGTGCTGAGCTTCAAGCTTTTGTCTGATTCTGTTTCCTTAAAATAGTCACTTGCCCTCTGATTGACTGGGGGGTTAGTCCAAGGTAAAGTATATTCATATACAGTTTTAGTTAATTCATATCATCTAGTGTTAGTAGGCGATGAACAGCACTTGGTGATAAAAACACAGATGGCAGCACCGAATCCTGCAGTGGGAACAGCTTTATGGTTATAGGCACGACCACACTAGTTGGGGTGTGTGTCTCTCACACAGCCAATTGGAAATAAATATAAGAACAGGGCATGTGAAATGTGATCCTTGGCCCAATGTGCACCCATTCATCTCCTGATCTCCTGCTGTTCCGGCAACCTCACCAGCTGCTCTGGATCCTGCTCTGCAATCCCTCCTGCACCATTCCCTGAGGCTGAGAAAACCACTTTGCTAAGTGATTTTTTAGAGGCAGACTTTTATCTCTAAATAACAAATGTAGGAAAATTCTCAAATGAGGAGATGCAAATATGGAAAAATCTTTAATTTGTTCCTGTTCTGATAAGAGGAGCTGAGAGTCCTTCTGGGGCAGGGGAATGATTCGAGTACTCAGTGAGCAATAGCTGCTGCTTAGCGGGTCTGAGTTACCCTTGTGCTTGCAAAGCAAAAACGGAGGGGAAAGTTTGTAGTTCTGTTCTTGTGGAAAATGTATTATTTCTGGTATCTTCCCATCCCTGAGCTCTCCTCCCAGAAGCTGAGTTTGTTCAGCTCCACAGGATGGTCCTGGCACTTAACGTGAATTTAATGAGCGCTCATTACAGCCAATAAGTGCTCACAGTATTTTAATGAGCACAGCAAACCTGCTCAGGAAGACACGGGGGTGTTTTAAATGCTGATAATGGGGAGCGGAGAAGGGAGTAGGAGATGAAGCAAGACAATGTCAGGGAAAAAACCCACCTTTTCGTGCACATTGTAGCAGGACCCATCCATTCTGGTTCCACATCAAGCCCTGGACTCTCTTTCTCTCCCCTCTGCACTCCCTGCTGGCTGGTGCTCCAGGAGACAACTCTCCTAAAATCAAACCATAAGCTTCCAATTCGTGACTTCTAATAAGCAAGGCATCACTAATGTGTTCTAGGTTTTGCTTTTATTTGAACATTCAAGGCTTAGACAAATTTATGTGTGGCTATTGCTTTTTGCATAGGGCTGTCAGAGCAGTGTCACATTCTCATGGAGCCGGTTGGTCACTGTCTATTCTATCCTCTGGAGCAGTCATTCACTTCTCATGTTGTATTTGATCCTCTATTTATTGTAAATGCCTATATCAGGCACAGGCTGTATGAAAAACAGACCCAGAGGCAACCTCAGATAACATCTGCCTGTTCCACAGCTGGTTCCCATAGCCAGGTCTGTTTATCCCATCCATTCACATCAGGGCTGCTCCGGCGCTGCAGGAAGCTCTGTGAAGGTTTCTACCTCTAAACGTTGTTTTTTAAGCCAAACCACAGAATGAATCTGGACTAAAGCCACCAATTTGGACTGAAACCCAAATGCACCCAGAAGGTGGCCTAACCTAATTGAGGTAGAAACCATCATCCAGCACTCAGCTTTCCAATGATATACAGGTAGAGGGAACTCCGCTTCGTTCAGATCTTGGATGTGCCTCATAGAAGTACATGGTTTGACAGTGCATTCATCTCTTTCCACAAGGTTAGCATACAATGCCTTGTATTTTAAACAGTGTTAGGAGTCTAAATCATTACCATTAGTACCTCTTTGTTGCATCTTAGGCAGCATGAAGACCTCTAAACAGGAGAGACAAAAACTGTGTCCCATTGTGGCTGCATTTAAACAGCAAACATCCACCTACTTGTCTGTCCATCAAACCACTGAGGACCCTTTGCTTATCCTTTGCACTTCCCTGGTGTTTCTATCCGTAGCTGCCTGTTCATGTGTTTTGGATTGTATGCTTCTTGGGACAGGAGCTGTTTGCATATGCCATTCTATAGTCCTATATATCGCACGTTCTGATAGACTGTAAACAACAATAAACTGAAAAATAGTATTTTTCTCTTAATCAGCTTGCAAGGCTTGAAATTCCTTGAGAAGCGTCTTCTAAGAATCATCTAAAGTTAAGGCTCCAGAATCGCCTTTGTAAGGAAAATATTCTGGAACTTTGGTATTAGGAGACCGTTCACAAGCCAAACTTAACATCGTCCTCCAAACTGGGAGAGCATGTGTTGCTTCCAGATCCATGCAAATCTCTGCAGGCTGCTCGTGCCATCTGTATGTGTACTTTCAAGGAAATGCAATGTAGAAATGAGCAGGTAATGACCTGACTCATTCCATCTTCCTTTGGGTGCAGAGAAGGGAGATCTTCCCTTCCTGGCCCGGTCAGGCTGAGCTTGAGCTCTTCCCTAACCACAGCACATGCGAACTCTGTTCTCCTTCCAGAACCACGCAATGTTTTCTGAAGGTTTGGGTCCCTTAGCATGAGGTTCAACCATATTTTATTATTTCAGTTGAATAGGAACAAATTACTGCGATTGTTCAAACTTCTCCTTTTTTTGCTGCGGGCTGCTTTCAGAGTTGATGAGGTATGTTTTAGCATCATTGAATGAAATGTTAGCAATTTAGAGAGACAAAATGCTGCTGTAGGTGGCATAAATGTTAAATATCATTATTATCTTGCTTTCTTTATTAAAAGTTGATATGAAAAATTAGCTTTCAAAACTTGGTTATGAACAGTTATTTCCAATACAATTACTCCCTCTTGTGTGTAAACTACCTGCCGCATTTTAATTACAGGAAAACAGTAGGGTAATAACACAGCAGTAAAGATGGATTAGAGTTAGGAAAACTCATTGCCCTAACAGGCAGGACTCTTTTATTAATGATTTAAAGGAACAGACTTTGTTCTAACTTTATTTAATTAAAAATGGCCTCAGAATAAAATGACTTTGCACTTTATAGTCCCTTTTCATGATTTCTCTGGGGTTTCTTTAGGTGCAATGGTTAAGGCCAACATGGGAGAGAAATCAGCACTGCCTTTCAGTTTCTGCTTTGTAACACAACTGTAATCAGTCAGCTAAAATTATTTAGAGTTAGAATTAATGTTACTATATCCTAAAGGAGGAAAGAGTGCAAGGGTTTTTTTCCCTCTCCCTCACACACAAACGCATACAAAACTGTGCGCTTTTCCATCCTAATTCATGTTGCTCTTTTTTATAAAACAAGTAATTGTTTTGAGACTGCATGACCCAAGAGCTTTGTGTATTTCCCTTCTTTCCTCATTCACACGGACTGCATCTTCTGATATAAAGATGTTAATCTTGTAGAGGTCTGACAACACCAGCAATGCTGTGAGTGACTGTACTGTTAAGTGAAGAAGTTTCTATGGGTAAAATCTTTACCCTCTGGAATTTTGTAGGAGTCTTGGCAGTGACATCAGTGGATCAAGCCTTCTCTGTAATGTTTTTTTTTATTGGCAGGTTTTTATGCTAAATTCTAATTTCCTTTTTCCTTTATTGAGGAATAAATGTGTTATGCTTTCTTTTACTCTTCTTAGAGACCTGAATTTCATTCCTAGAGAGTTATTGTTTCTCTATGAAAAGCAATTGGGATTACTTATCTTTTTTAAAGATACATATAGTACTTTTTTGCCTTCACTCCTTTGGAGCTCAGAATAATATAGTCAGTTTTAACAGGGTATTGTATAGTGTTCTTACAAGTTTAACCCCTTTATTGCTGCATTCTCCAGAATGTAAAGCATTTGGTACTGATGACTAGCTGAGTTATCTGAGTTACATATGCATCAGTTTCTTCTAGTGCTAGACCTTTGAAAACTCAATCTCTGATAATATTTCATCACACTAATACCACATTTTCTCAGCCAGCATAAGGATATAAGGCTTTCATCTTCCTTGTTGCCGAAAAGTGATGAAAAGCACCCATATTTTTGCCTCACTTTCTCTACTCTCCGCTGAAGCACTGAGTTTTTGGAGGCCTGCTGTGGCATTGGATATGCTTACAGATATGTCATGGGATCAAAAGAAATAGTGAAATAGTAAGTATTCCCCTAGTACCATTAAATGACTGGATACGTTGCACTGCAATCATTTCAGTAATTCTTTGCTTTGATTCTTTAGCTATTGCACAAGGCAGTCTGTGGTGTTTGGTGTTAGGATGGCAGATGGCCCTTTTCCCTCTAATATTTTGGGCTGGGTTTTGTGAAGGACTGAGGTTTGTGCGATTGTGCTTCCATCTCCATGTAAAGGCTTCCACCTCTCACTTCTCAGTTGTTTCTAAGTCACTGTTAATACTCAAGCCATCTGAACAGGAGCATGTGTCCAAGAGATGGAAATATCTGAGACATATTTTGTTTCTCTGTTTTTCAGCGGCAGAAGAAAGCAATCTTATTTATTAGCGTCCCTAGTGTGGAAGAAGCTGCTGCATAAGCTCTGTACTTACTACTCACCAGGAGTGTGAGATATTATAAATGCTCCCAAGCCAGAAAAAGCTTTTCATTGGTGCTGTTTTCTTACCAGACACCAGAGACTTTAGCGCTGAAATCCTGATACCCAGCATCTCTTGGTTAGTACCACTGCTGATACGAAGGCAGCTGTTGGAGACTCAGCAGCTTTCCCCATACCTGCCGTTCAACGCACACAACAGGCAAAACATCATCTGGCAGGTGTGCTGTATAGGCCATGCTGTCAAGCCTCAATAGCCAGTCTCCTGCGTATCTTCACAGCAGGAAAATACATTAAAAATACATTATGGCTTTGTTTGGCCCCTCCAAGAACAGAGGGGCTAAAATAGGTGAAGAAGAGAGGAGAGCAGCAGGGATTTGGGTGGTTTGCGATGTGACTGAGCATTTGGTCGCTGGCATAGCGCTTCATTTCCAGGCGTTACTGCCAGTGAACAGAGAGTGTCCCATCTGCTGGTGTCCCTGTCCCTGCTGTGCAGGGCGATGGGAACCTTGGTGCAATAGCAGCAGGACCCGGCGAACAGCCAGGAGGGGATGGGTGGGCTGCGCAGGAGGGGTGAGTCATAAACGCTTGATCCCAGATCCCACCTTCTGCCACCTCCCTCCAGAGGGGATTGTGCTCAGCTTCTCTTTCATCTGAGGAAATAAGATATTTCACATTAGCATTCGACTCAATGCCAACAAAAGATCTTCAGACTAGCAGTTCTAAAGCAGAGAGAGATTTGTCTCTCAGAGAACATGTAAAAGGTATTATTATAAATGTGCAAAAGAACAAAAACAAGCTCTCTCCTGAAATGCCAATAATCAGTTAGTCCTCTGAATAGCTTACAATCTGATCCCTCCCCATATTCTCACAGTACAGTGGGAGAAATGATTTAATTTGGGAATCCACACAGAAATGGCATGCCACGCTGAGCCACAGAGTGAGTTTTCACTGCTTCTTCTCTTCCTTGCACTTTTTTTTCCTCCTGTGCTTCCTGAACTCTCTGCATGGCAGAAAGCAATGACCTTCTCAGCTTTGAAAATTTAGCAGCCATTGCTATAACAAAAATGTTATTCTTCTTCTACGTGGTTGCCTGAAGGCTGAGGAGCTGCATGGAGTAGCCACTGTGCCTCCTTCAACTCATCCTGGAGCTGCAAAGCCATCAGCTTTTCAGAAAGCCACTTCTAAAAACATTTCTTGGCGTACAGTCCTGAACCCCTGCTGGTTTGCATCTTGGGTTGTAGCGTAATCTGTGGAAAGGGGACAGAGACAGCGTGACTGTGCAAAGCACAAAGTACTGAGCAGCAGAAACCTTCACCTTCTTCGGGTGCAGCCCCAGCTTGCAGGCACTGCTGCGCGTTAGCTGTGATAACCTGGTGTGTGACTGAAGGAAAGGAGTAAATGTGGCATGTTCTCTCTACAGCTGTATGCGTGTATTTACTTCTGTAATTGTCAGAACGAGATGTAAAGACTGGTGATTTTGAGGACAGAATTACAGACCTGTGGTTGTGTGGAGTCTGTCTTTTCCCTCCGCTCCTGCAGGTGCTATATTATCTTTTCTCTACTTAGACGCTACCATACCTGATTTGATAGATGTGTTTAAAATACTTGCTGCCATTTCACGTGCCTGTTCTTCCAGAGCTCTGCAATGGAGATGAGCTTGAATATACCATTTGAATTCATCATAGCTTGCATTTTAGTTCTGGTCATTTCCAGTTCAATTACATCTTACCCATTACACATCCTACCTTCACTGCCCTGGCCGACGGTAAGATGGACTGAAGTAATTATTTGTATTGAGGCCCAAGTTTCTATGGGACTACACTCCAATGCACTTGGCATGAAGGACAACCTGCTAATACTGAAATGATGTGGTTGCAGACAGATTTATAGAAGAGGAATAGATTTACGCAGGTAGTTCAGCCTTGACCTCTTGAGTTCTCATTATTTTGCGTCCGACCAGCACTACTGCCCACCTCTTTCCTTTTAAAATGAGATCCAGTAACTAATAGTGAAATTATGGCAATCTGCTATATGAAATTTGTGATTATTTGCATTTAATTAAAGGCTTCTCTGGAGAAAATGAAGGGCGACTTAACCTCAGAGAAGCCTCTACATCTCCAGTAATTGCTTCTAATTGAAGTTTCCACCCCACCACAGGAAAAAGAGAAGAAGAAAAAAACCCAACCAAAGAAAAAAAAAAAAAAAAAAAACAAAACCCTGAAAAGTTTACTGCCACACATGGGGTCCCTGGAAATTATTTTATCCTTATGCAATTAAGGTGACTGAGGTCTTAATAAGTGGTTCTTCCTTTGTGTTAACCAGCTAAAATTTAAGTTTAATTACTGAAAAGCCCAGTTCATGGTATGTTTATGACAAGTCCAAGGGCATAGTTCTCCCAAACTGGCCATGCTGCGTGATGATGTCCCTCTCAGATGGGCGCCTGTGTCCTGCCTAAGTCCTCCTGGTAGCTTCATTTCCATCGTGATTTTCTGGTTATGTACAGTTCTTGTTGACTTCCAATTGTATTTTGCTTATTCTGGAAAAAAAAAATTACAAGCCTTTTGACTTAGCATGTCCCGTGAAGCACGGGAGAGGGGCTCTGCCAGCTCGAGGTGTGTGGGGCTGAGCAGCAGTGCTGCTTCTGGCGTTGGGAACATCTGAGACATCTCCCTGCTCTCACACCTGTATGTGACTCCAAGTCCACAGGCTTAGCCTTTGTTTCTACAAGAAGCTGATCCTTCTCATGACAATTATAGTTTGGCAGCTGGTGTCAACGTGGAATATGGGCACTGGCAGCCTTTTCTAGGATACTTGCCAGCACCTTGTCCTGGTAATGCTGGGGCATGGAGTGTGCCCCTAAAGCAGGCAGGACATTTTATAAGCCACCATCTGTAGCATGGGTGTTAAAAAATGGTCCTGCTCCCTGCACCGAGGTACCACAGTGTCTGTTTGGCACAGAAGGGTGAGCTGTGGCCAGAGGGCTCCGATGGGAGCCCCGGGTGCCATGTCTATAGGGAGCACAGAACCTCGTGTTAAAGCCACCGCTCCAAACTCAAGCACGTGGCACTTCAATTACACGTCCTGCCTGATTATGACTATCAGCATTTCCATGCTGCTTTCGGCAGCACAGGCGCTCTGATTGCACCCTTCAGCTCGATTAAAATCCTTGCTCGTATTACGGATCTGAAAACAGGCGTGACGAAAATAAAAGTGTGGATGATGTAGCAGCAGACATGGCCATTTTCTGCTGTTTATCCTTTCTGCTGAAGATAGCGATGTTGAAAACCACAGCAGCATTCTGCTTTCCTGTGTTCTTGCATTGTTCATTAACGCCTTGTGTCACACAAGTCAGCAGGGATGTACATCCGATTTCTGCTTTTTGTTATTCTGAAGGTTCTCTTTAATGTATGCTGAAACACATAAAATCTCTAAATGGACTGAAATCTTTCAGAGTGACCTCTTAGAGGGCTACAGGTGAGTTGGAAATAGAAATGTCATTGTTTGTCAGTGGCACATCAGTCATATTTTTTGAAGCTGCTGCTACAGTTAAATACATGAAAACGTGTGACCTGCCTGTGTTATTTCTTAGCAAGCAAACACGAGTGGCAAAGTGCACCTCTTCATTTTAGAAAGTGCTTGAGTTATGCAGAGCAGTGAAATACTTGTATTTCGTGCAGGTGCAAGTCGTATAGACATGTAGGTGCTGATTTCGATTCCAATAATTTAGTAGGGCGGTATTGTTCCTGACAACAAATATTTAATCTTTCAAAACGAGACATTGAAGAATTTTCTTGTGGGAAACTAGCAGGTCAAATGCTTTTTACAGTCTTTGCTTCACCTGCATGCTAGAAAGGGAATTCCTGCTAATTATGTATTTGTGTACACAAACCACTTCTGAATCAAGCACTTATTTCTGGAGAGATGTCATCAACAGAGACTGATAGACAGTTTGCATAAAAGCCTCAGATCTTGTAAAGGGGAGGAACCTTAGCTTGAGCAGCTGATGGCTGAGTTATAGGAAGATTGGGTGGATCTCAGCAATTCTGCTGTGGTTTTATAGAAAACTGCGTTTTCTAGAAGGGGGCACAATTCAGTTGACCAGCAGGTATAGATTATAAGGCAAATATCATTTTTATTTGAAGCTACTTGTGTCAAGACCTATTGACCAGAGATATTTGTCTTTGCTAGTGTTATAAATGATTCAGTCTCGTATGTAGCCCAAGAAAAGCCCTGTGTGTTAGAAGGCAGATGTGTTTAATTCCTTTCTTCTTCCCAGGGGAGCTATGTTTATTGCTATGACACCTTTCTTCTAAAAGGAAGCGTTTCTGCACAACAGTTTGCCTTTTCAGTCCTTTTTTTCATTGAACGGAAAATAAGGGTCTTTTACATATTCAGGGCTGAAATAACAATCTCTGTATGGGGAGACTGAGGCCAGTAAAGACCCTGGAGCATTTTGTGCTCCCTTGCCAATAGGAGCAGCACCGTGGTCGTGTTTCCCATCCTCCCAGGTACCAGTTATGCAGCCAGAGCAACTCACTGAAACTTAAAATAAATTTGCACACATCAAAATGAAAGGCATTGAAATATTCCTGTACAGGAGCTGTCTGCATGAGGGAAGGGCGTCATGCTTTGGGGGACAATCTGTTCTGCAGGTGGGATCAGTGCCTGGGGCTAGGAAGGCAGTTAATTCCCTTTCACCTGTAGAATATGCGAAGTAAACATGGGGTAGCCAGTCTCTTGATGGATGGCTCGGTTCTTCTTGGGTGTAAATTCTTCTTGGGTGGTTCTTCTTGAGGTGTAAATCCATAGCATCACTTCTGGGTTGCATGGGTGTGAATGAGAGAACAGGTTGACAGCGTACAGCTCCGGAAGGCAGCCTGCTAAGGAAAAGGTTTTAAACTTTCAAATACAGAGAGTATCCCGTCAGTTAGAAATGGTAATTATCTACAGGGTGACACGTTGAATGGATTTCACTCACCTATTAAGTTTATCAGTTTAAAACAAATACATAGATGCTGTGGGAATTTATTCAGTACAAAAGACAGACAAGGACCCGAGAGAGCTCTGTGGGCAGAAATTGCTGGAAACAACTATGACTCTGTGCTCCCAAGTCTTGCAGAAGCAGGCTCCCAGCTTTGGAAACAGGGCACAGGAGCCTGGAAATGGTGGACAATTGGACATGAATCCCAGTAGACAAGAGCAAATTGGTCTCTTTTACTCGTTTCTTTTTTTCGTTTTCCTCATTTCCTGTTTTTCTGTTCTTAAACTTAATACGTTCAGTAAGAAATCTGAAGTTACATGGCTACACTCACTGCTTATGCACGATTACAACTGATGTTCATATTGGATGAGCTGGCTGAAATGCTCGCTGAAAACACGTGTAGAGAGATGATGAGATTCATGGTGGGGAAATGACCACCATTCATCCAAAATGTCTTCAGTAACAGCACCAGGAAGGGAATACACTGGTGCAATCTGTAGTTCTTGATTTTGTTTTAAAGGTCTCTAATGAGCCATGTGTGCAGTGCATTTCACCCTGGGAAATCCCACTGAAATCTGGCACTTGGATTTCATTTCTTGTGCTGCTATATTTAGAGCAGAAAGCAGATCTCCCAGTGTGACTCCTTCTGGCTTATAGAAGCCCTGTGAATTGTCTGAGTAATATACACTAATCGGTTACCAAAGCTGCCAACCCCCCATGAAAATCCTTTAAAACGATAAAAAGTGGAAGCAGAGCAGTTGCCCGTACTTTAAGGATGCAGTCACAGCAGCAGCCGATCGTCATCTCTGCCATGGGGGTGAGGGACAATGACCTCAATGAATGTGGTGTGATCTTTATTACTGTTGTCTGTAGCTCAATCACTGTTTTTCTGTGCCTCCTCTTTTTATCCTATGGATAAGGAGCCTGATCAGAGGTGTCTCCATTGAGTCTTAATGAGTAAATTAGAATTTTAAAAAATTCTGAGTCGGTGTTAGTCTCAGAGCGTGCCAGTTGCTTCCTCACTGTTCACCCGTGTTCACTATTAAAATTAACAGCCAATCTGATGTATTTATTATTAATAAGTTCCCATCTTTCTTGACCTTAGTCCCATTCAAAATCATTCACAGCTGTGCCAAGTCAGGCACTGAACATCACCTTGTTATAATCACAGGAATGAACCTTGCTTTTCAATAGCATATTTTTCCTGTGCTGACACCTGCCAGCCCAGCTGTACCCAGATTTCTGTAGTTGAAGCACCGAGATAGTCCATGTCTTGTCTTACAGAAATGTGGTGGCATGGATGATTTAAATAATGGGGAGGGGAGAGCGGTAGTACATGTCAGTTTTTGCAGTGTAACGTGAGAATACGAAATTTTTATATGCAGGTATTTTGAGATGTATTTTAGGTATTTCATACCCTTTCTGTGCTTGTCTGTATAGGGAAAAAACCCAACTTTAAAACTGAAGAGCAATGGAATCGCTATGGCTCGGTAGAAGCGACATTCAGAATCTACTAAAACAAGCAGAGAACCTGTCCATCCTAGCAGCTTTTTGTTATCTTTCACAGTTCTTTGATAAGGTTGTAACTTTCTGTAATCACTCAGAAAGATGGCTGGATATTTTTTCTATTAAATTCTGAAGGACTTAAACCTTTTCTGGCTTACCTTTGCTATTTTTCATGTTTATATACAACAGTATAATGCATCAGCATTTTTATATGTTTCCCGTATAAAAATGAGCCATGCTTATAAAGGCTGTCAGACTTTCTATTCCACAGAATAACTGGAGCATCACTGTGAGTTGACACCAGCCTAAAAATCACATATAGATGCTGAAATGTCTTATTTTATGGCCCTGTTGCTACTTAATAGCCAAGCTGTGCCCTTTCCTTAATTTACTGTCACTATCCAGAAGTACATTAGTGTTGGAGGATGCTACTGCAGAGGTCCCAGGGTAGCTCTGCCGCTTCTGTGGGTGCCCTGAAATCAGCAACGCTGCGTGTTGGCTCTGGAACCGGCCAAGCTGCGATAATTAATTGGTGAGTTAGAAATGGTAAGGAGACTACTGGTCTGTAGTGCCTTAACCGTCTTTCAGCAGGTTTCTCCTACCAGGGATTGGAATATAAAATGATTACTTTTTGCTCTCTCCTCTATATTTAGCCTCAGGAGGTTTCTGATAGGTTTCAGCTATTAAAAACAGCAGTAAATGCCTAGCTGGAAGCAATCTGGCATTCATAACCTTAAACTCTTAAGGAAATCAGAAAAGCTCAATGGATTTTTTTTCTTTTCTTTTTTTTTCTTAAGAGAAGAACCACAAGAGCAGAAGGCGCTGCCTTTCAGGTGAATTCCTCTCAGGATGATAAATTATGTCTGAACTGAACCAAAATGTTCCTAATGGCCCTAGTCAAAAGGCCTATTACAGGATGTCTAACTCACTTAAATTCCTTTCTGCTTTAAATTGTTAATGATTAAATATTTTAGAGCTAAAGCGATATGCACTTAAAGGGCACTTTGCTTTAAGATTAGCCAAACTTAAAAATGAGCACCTGAACAGAGTTATACAGACTTGCTCGAGTGACCTTCGTCTGGTGGTGGAATCACAATATTGTCTCTACAGGTGGGTAATTTTGGGGGGATATTTTCATGACACGAGGAAGGTTTATGGAAAAGGAAGCAGAGCAACATTTTGGAGCAGAAAGAAACAGCAACTCTGGCTTACCCTTGTGGTTTGTAAATCACACTTCTGATATTGCAGTGAGGAAGTTTATTTGTCTTTCATTATGACATTTGGAGAAGTAAACCACACAGTGACATAAAGGCATTTTCCCAAAGGAACAGCTGGTAAGTTGTAAGTCACTTGTGCAGTTACTTGCTTTTAAGCATGGGTTTGCAGCAATGGAGGTGCTAAATCTGTTTAGTTATTGCAAAGATTTGGACTCCTGCCCAGTTTGTGCTCTGCCTGCCTGGCTTCTGACCAGTGAGCAGTGCCACGCACTTATCTGTACACCTGTGTAAATATGTAGTAGATACCTGTTCAGCATTATTGGCTATAGGAACTTCTCAATTTCTTAGATTTTTAATGGCTCCTGACAATGAAGCACAGAAAATTCTGAGTCACTTCATGTGGTATTAGCACTTACAGAACCTGTGTACCCACAGCAGCTGCGCTCATGTGGATATTAATGCCTTCTAGGTCCAGTTTTGGTTTCGTTAGGCTATGAGTTGAGTTAATTGGACTTGAGGTTTGCCCTCTAATCCTTTTCCTTGAGTGTCATCGGTGTGCTGATTCAATGATCACACACACAGTCTTCTGCTAAAGCAAAATCAGGTGTGACCTTAAGATCCAGTATTTGTGATCAGACTCAAGCACATCTTCCTTCAGTCAGGGCATTGATTCAGGGCAGCCAGCGGTGCACACGAGCAGATCCTGAGCAGAAGCACCAGGACTGGCTTCGTAATAAAATGGACGTGCATGCCTGATGTATGCACATAGAAGTGCGTAGGCTTGCGGAGGAAGCTGAAAGAGCATGTTTTCCAAAATATCTGAATTGCTTCTTGTGGTGTGCAGACAGATTCCAGGCATTTAGGACTGTAACACTGCCATCTTCCATCATTTTTATTGCAGGAAAGAGAATATATTCTTTATAAATTGCAAAATACCCGTTTTTCTTTGGTTTTTTTGCCTCTTGATGATGCAACTTCGCACTGGGGATTTCAAGCAAATGTTGTTCCCAGCTTGTTCGGGATGCTGTTAATGTGAACTCCTGGCCTGGTACACTGCAAATGTCTGGCTCCTTCAGAATATATCTGTTCCCCACTGTGTCACTTCCCCTTTGATATCTGATGAGTCAGCAGGTCTTTAATTGCTGTTCCTCTTAGCTGGGAGCGCTCTTGTTCAATATGTTAAATATTTGATTGCCCTGGTTTCCCAGATAGAGCAGGGCACACGTTGGGATGAGCAGACTCACAATGCAAAACCTGCTGCCCCTCCAGACAGCAAGGCTTGGGAGTTCAGCCCGAAGCCATGTCTGGAGACTGTCACCTGGGGGCTGTGGAAGCTGTGGGAAGCTCTGCAGACCAGGTGGCTCAGGTGCTGGGAGGCAATTTTGGATGGCAGCAGTTGTGCTTGGGAGGTCTTGCTGCAGGGAGGTTCTGCAAGTCACCTGGGAGGCCCCTGTGTGGCCAGGAGGTGAGTGTGGCACTGTGCTGTGCTCTTGCCTGCTCCCAGGACTCCTTTTTGCTCTTTTTTTTAAAGAAGCGATGCAGACATACTTGCTGGGGTAGGTCTGTGCTTGGTGGATTGTGGAGTCTGCCTTCAGGGATTCAGTAAGATGGGATATAATAGCCAATAAAATTATCTCCTTGTAACTTTCCGGAATATTATGCATGTATTTCATACTTGGTGAGCTGAAATAAGGGCATTTTTTTATAGCACTTTCCAAATATTTTAAATGAATGCATTGTGCAGGGGTAGCCTCTTGTGTCTTGCATAAGCCTGGCTTCCAGGTAAGGCTGTTACTGGCACTTGGAAAAGCTGGGTCTTCAGACTTACAAGTGGCTCCTTGAGAGGAGAAATCTAGTTCAGCATTCACAGACATGCAGTACCTGCCCACAGAAAGCTGGGACTTGCTGACTGTAAATGCCTCCGTGTTCCGGGGAGGGATGTCTCC
Source organism: Patagioenas fasciata (assembly GCF_037038585.1). Lineage (NCBI taxonomy): Eukaryota > Metazoa > Chordata > Aves > Columbiformes > Columbidae > Patagioenas > Patagioenas fasciata. The sequence continues at coordinate 5,313,957 of NC_092533.1, read as the reverse complement.
ACACGATGCTGCGTAGGAGCACACAGACTCTCACATCATGGCAAAGCATGAACCTCCCAAGGATCAGCAGCAGCGTAGGTTAGAGGCAGTAGCTGCAATGCAGTCTGCGGAGGAGAATGTCCCAAATGTACCTCTCTGCATCTGCCTCTGGGCTTTGTATTCCACTGAAGTCTCACTGCCTCTGTGTTTCTAGTGGAGCTTGGAGTTGTGTTGAGTAATATATAAAGGAACACAGAGGGCAGTGCATGCTTCGCACACACATTCAGTCACTTCACTTGTGGGTGGCACTGGGGAGAAGAAAGAGCTTGATCAGAATAATGGGGAAAGGAAGAGCCCCACAGCCTCACTTTGTTAATCTAATTAGCCAGCTCCTAATGTAAGGGAAGCTGCTGCAATGCACACATTCAAGCAATGGCATGAAAAAAAAAATCACGAAAGTTTCCCTCCCACTGAGTCAAAGAGAAGCCATCTCACTCTTCCTGGAAGAATGAAATAAATGTAGCTGCTATTAGAGCAGAGCAGTGAAAACCAGAACTATCATTTAGTAGAACAGACCTCTTAAACGGACTCTTAGGTTAAGAAAAATAGGTGCAGAATAAAATGCTGTCCTGAAGCAAACGACAGCAGTGAGATGGAGGAACCCTATGAATAGATAAGTGGCATTTTCCCACATTATTCAAAGTGTCCACTTGCTGAACAAGTGGAGCAGAAAGTTCTTGGTGGATGAGGAATGGGGAGAGAACAAGTCCATCCGTGTGGAGCCTTGACTTCCGCCAGGCCATTAATATCAGGGATGTTTATGACCTTCCAGTCAAGCAAGGGAGAATAACTCATCAGCAGTCAGGTTCAATCCAGCTAATGTTTCCAAGATTAAATGCATACTCGCAGACCGGATCCGATTGCCAATTTTATGGTGAACCCTTCCTGTCATTTTAATTTTCAGTGTTTGGGCCACTGCAGGTTTTGAGCTCTCTCCTGTAAGTTATGGTGCTATATGCGAAGAGAAGGGTGACAAGAAATGTGGGACAGCTTGAAAGTCTTTCTTTGCTCTGAACAGTGCAGAAAATTCATGCTATGATGCCTCGTGAAAGCGATCCTTTGTTCTGGTATCTATCTGGATTCAGCAGATGCCCTTGACATGAGACAGTCACCCTTGTGTCCCTTCAGCCACCTACAGGTCTCCAGGACCTCAAAGCCTGTGGACTGGTCTGGACTATGTTATGCGACTGGTGGGGCAGCTGATTAGTGAAGAAGACTCCATGTGGCCTTCAAGGATGAGATCGGCCGTTGTTGCTCTGAGGCACTGCAAGGCTTTATTCTGTGAAGTGTGGTACTTACAGATTTGGCCAGTATCTCCATTAGTGGAAACCAGTTGATGGTCCAGTCCTGTCCAAGGGGACTGAGTACACAGGAAAGCTTAGTGACTGCCAGCTTTAAGCACAAGGCCAAAGATACAGGTTTTTACAGCTGTTCCCACAAATACTACATAGTGTGTTCTAGTTTGCTACTGTATACCATCATCTCAGCTCCCAAGAGTGGACTTGTAATGGATGTGGGCTTCCAGTGACCTACTTGGTGCCCATGTCAGGGAAGATTTCCACAGAGCCAGTTTACCTGTCTCCTGTTGATAAAAATAATTGGAATTATTGGACCTTCAAAGCCGTGGAGAAAGTAATGGATGACCAGCTGCACTTCAAATGAAAAACTAATCTATGGAATAATTACTGCCAGTCAAGCCGAGGCCAGCTGTGAAATATTAATGGGTTGCTTGATCTGTCTGTACGGACCTCTCAATCATCCTCCTATAGAGAGGAGCACAAACCCAGGAAATGGCTCAGTATTTATAGTCAGCCAAATTATTGACAGGCACAGAATGAGATCTTCTAATGTGGATTTGCTGTAAGTAGCAGTTATTGTGTCCAAATGGAAAACTTTTTGTTCATATTTAAAAGTTCATATATGATCTGTCTTACACCTCTCCAAGCACCCACCATTTCGTGGTGGACAGGCGGTGACAGCCTTGTGCTCTGCAGATCTGTGCACAGCACTGCTCTGAAACTCAGCAGTGTGTGACAGTCTAGGAGAAAAAAAATTGAACAGAGAGATTTCTATATTTAACACTAACCCGTGTGCCTCAGTAAATGTTTGAACAGAATGTATAGAGCTCGGGAAGACTGACAAGAAGTGAGCTGCCACCCTGATCCAGCAAAGGACTGCACTTCAGGCGTGTGAACAGTCCCGTTTGCTTCAGAGAGACTTTGCATAAGCTTAAACACTTTGCAAGATTGAAGTCTACTGAGTAGGAGTTCATAAATAAAAGGAGAAAGCTCTGCACCGGATTTCTCTTCCTGAGCCCTTGAATGTAAGGGAAGTTCAGCTTCAAAACAAGGAGCCAGCCAGGGAATGAACACAGGCTGCTTTGATTATAAATGCTGCAAAGTTTTGATCATGACATGAGATATGAGCCTCATGCTGCATTTGTTAATTAGAATGATCGTTTATTTGGTCTCTTCTCTCTCTACCTCCTCCTGGTCCTAGCAGATCTGTGCATCTCAGCCTCCATCCTCCCACATTGCCTAGATGGGGGAACAGGACAGTGCCAGACCTCGGAGGAAAGTCTGGTTTGTCTCAGAAGGGCATTTCAGCTTTGTGCTTGGGATCCATATGTTGCGGAAGAGGAGACAAACAAATCTGAGCACGAAACAGGATCTACACATAATCGAGTGGGTGTGAGAGAAAGCTCTTCCCGATTTTGTGTGAAGTGGCAGATGGAGGAAGTGGACCCAAGCCATGACATGTCCCAGCTTTGTTTCTGTCTGCCCTATGAAACATGGAGGACCTGTGACTGATTTACCTTCATGGGCTTTGTGGGCACAGACAGTTCTTTCTTTGGACAGTGACAGAGTAGGATGTACATCCATAATGTCGTAAATGAACAATGAACAGAGAGCAAGACACAGGAAGGTATCAAAACACCGCTGTGTCCCCCAGATGGGTGTGGAGAACTGTTTCTGTTATCAGTCTATTTGGGTGTCTAATTGCAATGAGGAGGGGAGTTCCTTAATGTCTTCTGAATAGCCAAGAGAGAGAATTAGGATCCTTCAGAAAATAATTCAGGGCATCTAAGTGATTCCTCTGCACTGAGTGGCATTCAGAGGAATGTCTCTAACCCACCTAATTTAAGAACATAAGTTAGATCGTAAATTCAGTTAGTGTGAGTATTCCAAATGCATCAACTTCAGAACATTTGTTTTAAAACTAGGTAGTTCTAAGGTGAGAGCTGACTCTCTTCACGGAAGGAGTTGACGGATTTGGATCTCTGTAGTCACTGTGTCCAGCTTTGCATGGGGATGAATTTTGGCTCCCTGAGAAACAAGTGGCCCAGCCATTGCGCTGGATAGTGCTGGGGTTCCACTGCTCCCTACGGTTCTGTAGCTACCCTTCTGTGTAACCTCATGTAATTTCTCTGGCCCTTTTTTCTCCTTCCTAATCCCTTGCAGTTTGCTGCAATGAGGTTGTTTTTTTTTTTTATATGAACGACATTTATATAATATGGTACATTATTATTATTAGGTTTGTAACTATTATGTTTATATTCATTGTAGTAAACCTAGGCTCAGATTTCAATATTAACCAGTAGAGTCCAGCCTCAGTAGTCCATTTGGTTGAATACAGAGCTAGGAATACAATAGAGACAACTTCGCTGTTCTGGGCAATGTGAGATAGAGAATCAGAGTCTTCCAGTATCTGCAGGGATGTCAGAAAGCCTGTTGAGCCACGTGTTTGAGATGACTGCTCTAGGTATTATTGCATTATAAATAGCAGCTAATAATAGTAGCGTAACAGCAAGGTTCTCAGCTGATGTAAATTGGAAACTGTAATTCCGTAGAAGTTAATGGAGCTCAACTGATTTACACTGGTTGGCTGTCTGGCCCCTAGCAAATGATTCTAAATCTGATAAAATTAAATGAGATTCAAAGCTCCCTTGTATAAGAGAATATTAAACCCTATCTCTACTGTCAGACTTTTGCACGACTGTCAGACTTTGTAGCTGGAGCTTTAAGATCCTGTTTTAAGTTCTTGATTTTATTATTTGATTTTTTTTTTGCTTCTCTCTCTTTTATGTTGTTTAGTTAGTTAAATCTTTACTTCTCAAAAAGAAGAATTAGAAAGATCACCCATTTTGACGGATCGTTAGGTGCCATTTGTTAGTATTCACAAATTGTTGGCAGAGATCTTAAAGCCACTGAGATTTGTGCCCTTTAATTTCAGTTCAAAATGCAAATAGACATTGAAAACAGCACCCGTGCTGGAGAGGTCTGCAGCCTCAGAGTTTTTCCCTTGTTCTCAGTAAAGTACTGTAAATTTTATTTAATAAGATGGATTCCAGCCTATAAATTACAAAACAAACAAACAAAACCCACACACAACTCAGGTCTTCAGACGTGATGAAGGTAAAAACTGGGCATTGAATTAATTTATAAGCTTTTTGCTGTTTCTTGGATGTATTGCAGACTGGATCAGCAAGGTGACTGGTCCCAGGGAGCGCTATGCAGTGGTCAGAAGTGATGAGCTGGTTTAGAATAGGTTCTTCCTTTGAAGATTTCTTGCTTGTCTCAGATCTACCAGCATAAATGCACAAATTGTAGTTCCTTCCCTCGGTTCTGTCAGAGTGATCCAAACTGGCTTAAACACTTTTAATCGCAGGTTTTAGAAATCCAGGCTGGTTTGACAGAACTGGGTCAGGGATGGTGGGGTGTGCTGTGCCCTGTGTGGGGGTGGACCGAGGAGCGACTGAGCATGGGGGTGAGGTGGCAACTTCGCAATCGCTCGACTTGGTGTAGAACAGCACATCTGACCACAGCGTCTGTTCGGAGGAATATATTTAGATTTGCTGGTTTTGAAACAGAAGCCTAATCTAGCGATTGCCCCGTGAGTCACTGTTGCACTCTCACCTGTCCGCCCGAATTAGAACAAGGTCACTTGAAATGAAAAGAGCTTCAATTCAAAACTTGCCTAAGAATTAGGATCACTGGAAACAGCCACAGGCAGGATCTCTAAATGTGTCCAAGAGAGTACTCAGAGTGGAAAGCACCTCTCACTTGAGGCCCTACTGCTGTGAAGAGTTTTGGAGAGCTGCCACAGATGTTGCTGTGAGATAAAATGCCAGAAGTTTGTTTGAGAACAAGTGTAAAGCTCAAATCATATATTTGTTTTCCTTACTGTGTCACTGCCTGCTGAAGTCTCCACTAAAGCAGAAGGTAAATGAAACCATCAAGATCATCTCTGCTCAATTTGATTAAAAATGTAATATGTGTTTAAATATTCATGGTCTAGACCTACAGTTGCTCATGCACACTTGCAGGGTGCGATCACACAACCTATGTTTGTTCAAGGAAAGCAGCATTATTAAAAGTTGCATCCATCCTTGGTTGAGTTAGAAGGTCTTGGTGCAATTCTTTTTTATCCGAAAACTTTCTCCCTGAATTAATCTCTCTGGTCAGTTTGTTGTACACACTGCTTCCCATGGTATCATTTCTGTTTGATTCATTCATAAAGCTGAAATCTCAGGGTAAAGTCAAAAGAATAAAATGTAGCCTGATTCTGGTGGTGAGCTTAGAAAATCTACATTCTTTGAAAATACAGAACGTTGGATTTTCCGAGGAATAAGAACATCCCTGGTGTCTCTTGCTGTAAATCAGAAGTGACATCCCTGTGCCAACGTGGCCCCTTCATGGGATGGAGGAGGCTTCAGGCTCTTGGGTCCAGACAGCAGTTGCAGGATGGACGGTGTTTCTCTTAAGACCCTCCAAACATTGTCATTTGTTGGTGAGCAAAGTTCATAATTATTACAAGTAAACTAAGAGTAAACAACAATAATATATATATAAATATATATATACGCAAAATAAATATATAAAATATTTAAGAAAATATATATTTAAAATGTCATGTGCAGATCTAATGGACAAGGAACCTTGCATGGGTCCCTAGAAGTTATATGTTACTGTTTTTTTAAGACTAAGCAAAAATGCAACAGCACTTTCTGCTAAGATCATTGAATTACTTTGTGTGAATAAGGGTAACAAGATTTGGACAACACTAGGAGAGAGAGAGGGAAATTAATTTTCTTGGTGTGCTGCCTGTAACTTTCAAACAATTCTGGGAGAGTCCTGATAAGGGCCGATGAGACTTGTTCTGGGAACAAAATGATGTTAACCAATCTGCGAGTAAACTCCAGCTCGGCACTCCACTTGTCATTATTCAATCTGTCCTGACAAATAACACAGATAAAAGGATCCTCCAGTCCCATGGTGCAGAGGACTGATACATACAGTGAATCATAATCAAGCCAAAGACTTTTTTTCCTTTTTATTTTGTTTTTCTTTCTTCTCTTTCAGGTAAGAGAAACAGTTACCAGCTTTTAAATGACTTCATAAATTATTTCTTCTCTTTTGGCAATAATTATAAGTTGCAGTTCATAAAGGAAATCATCTGGGCTTTTGAGAAATTATTTAAGATTCATTTTAGTGTGTGTTATTTTTTATTTAGCCAAAGTCTGGGCCAAGTGTCATTTACTTGATATTAATTAGTCCAGGGCTGTGAAATGAGCATATAGAGCCAAGCTGCTTTTGTGCTGTATTACCCAGTTTTTAAAAATGAATCTACAAATCCCCAAATCTTTCTTGTATCCTGTACTTCAGACCAATGGAATCACGAAGTTTTGCTTTGTAGGATCATTTCTTTATTGCTTGATATACTAAAAATATTCCTAAGTTAGCCACTGCATCTATTCCTTGCATACATTTTAAGAAATGGGTTTTTTTAGACTAAGGTGTAATAAAGGTGTTACAAAGAATGGTTTTAGGACTTTCAATGAATCTCCAAAAACAGAAGAAACACATTTCCTCTGATTCCAACTGCGTTACAAGGGCTTCTCTACTGTCTTCCTGATGCAAAGTAGCAAGAAGGAAAGTCAAAACACAGCCCATAGAAATCCGAGTAAATTGTCTTAGATGTATTTCTGAGTAAGTTTTCATGGAGCATCAGTTAACTGTGCAGTCTCCATGAAACATCAGCATTTGAAATCCTGATGCGCTGGGGCCATTCACCAAACTGGCTTCGGTCACCAGTGCTTGCTGCTCCCTTTCCTCCAGCCATTGCCTTGAACCCTGTTGTGCAGCCCTCAGCCCTCTGGACTCAACCCAGAGAAATAATATACTCCATTAAGATAAACATTAAGGAAGACATTGCCTTCTTTTTCCTGTGACAGAAATTGTGTATTAATTCGTCTAGACCAAAGACATAAATATTTTATTTACTTGGAGTCATTGTATGAACAAAAAGTATGCAGAGTTCACTTTTGTTTCATTAGTTGAAGTAAGTTAAGGCAATTCAGTTCATAAACATAGTTTTTGATTCTGCTGGAATAGCTTTAAAATATATTTAAGATCTTGTTACTTCAAGTCTGTAAACAAAGTATAATTCTTTTATCTAATATACATTGTCAAGAGCAAAGTAATTTACATAAGAGGTTTGATAGTATAGCTGTTCCTGATAACCTTTCAGAGAGAAAAGCCTATTAGATCTTAATCCATCTGATAAGCATATTCCTTCCACCAAAGCCAAACTGCTTTCGTATTCTGTGTAAATAATCCCAGTTAGTGTAATTGATTATTTTACAGCAGGAACCAAGATAGATATTGTTGGAGGAGAATCAGCCTATTAGTCATGTTTTGGAGGCTGTTCTGGAGAAGACAGTATTCGATAAGCTCAGGCTAGCCTGAGCGATTTGCAGAGCAGATCACTAGCCAAGTTGTCATTGTGCAGCTTCTGTTCCCTCTCAAATATCGGCTGAGCTATTGTAGTTCAGTACAAGATAATAGCGGTAGCCGCTTGCAGAAACCAACTTCAAAGTGATGTAGCGAGCTATCATCATGCCTTGGTCAGGAACTGTATTATACCTTTGGAAATTGTTAGGTGATCAATGCAAAAAGCTGTGAAAGGAAAGGTTCGTTTTGTTCCTGCAGAAGCACGATTCCTAGGTGCTGCGGATTCTAGAATGTATCAGGAATATTTGGTCCCTGGTCTATGGGTACTTGGTGGGTTCTCCAGCAGCCATCTGCTCACCTCTGATACGGCGGGATGCCTCAATGGTGTTTTGAGAAGACTTGTCTGGGGCAGATGTGAGTTGAAATGGCCTTGCTGCAGTGCAGTAAAACTTAATTTGTGTAATTTTTTTCTTAGCATAATTGAAAGGTTAGTATGAAAACTACTTAGTCTGCCTGTATTGTCTTGCTCTTTCCTTCTCGTCCCTGCTTTTTACTTTCTTTCCTAGCTGCATGATTACACATTTGCCTTTTATTTATTGCATTCTCTCAGCAAATGGAATCGCACGCCTCTTGATGAAATGTGTTACTGCCAAAGAGCACACAGCCCTGTTCGTGTGTGAGGACTTGTAAAGGTTCTGTTTAAAAGAGCAGGCTGTGTTTAAGCATGAGTATAATCCATGTGTGGTGACATTTCAAGGTTATGGAAATCCAGAATTGGTTTTCCACACTCAGTATTTAATCTCCAGCAATGGGAACGACTGTTGACTTCATCGTGGTGGGCTGTCACAGCAGGTTAATGCACCTTTAGCAGAAAATAATTGGAAAGAGTGGTTGAGTGAATGCTAAACGTGTTTTTAATTGTATTATAAATATGTCATTGCCTTTCTAATTCAAGTTGTATATACATGGGAGGTTACAGGGTGCCAAAAGCCCTGCCATCATGGTATGGTGCTCCTTGAAGCAGCCCAGAAATATAGATGCCAAAGTTCTAAAAGCTGTTTACTAACTCTGTTTAAGCAAATGAAGAATTAGAATTTCATGCATAGTATTTCTTTATAAAAGTAGGTTTTCTTATTTGCATAAACTCTAAAAGGCTTCCAGAGCAAGATAAAAATAAATGCAATAGTTTGTGATGAGATAGGGAAAGGGAAACAATATGATGTGTTTGAAGGGTTCGAAATAGGTTTTTTTCCATTTTTTCGAGGGTTGTGCTGTCCACAGGCCAAGCAATGCTTGAGGTGGAAGTTTATACTTCCCTCATCTACAGCCAAGCATGCAAGTATAACAGCTCCAATTATCGATGCAGCTGTGTACAGATATGCACATTTTTTTCATGAAATCCTTAAGACAAACTTCATGTAACAGTAAAGGGAGACCTGATATGGTGTAGGTCGGTGTAGTAACTGGCTGGTGGCATCCCATAGAGTGACAGTGACTTTTCCTTGACAGGCTTTTGTGCTCCATCCTGCAGGGGAGGGAAAACGTGATAAAGTGAATCTGATAAGCAATCATTGCTTTATATGAGAACATATGGATGAAGTTCAATTGTGTTGAACAGGGAATCAGAAATCAATTAATGACTGATTATTGTTTTTCTGCAAATTGATTTCAGATTTTGGCAGCCTTTGGGAAATGTTCTGCCAGCTTCAATGGGCTTACAATGTTAAAAATCAGGCAAGAATATGTATCTTTTAATTAGTCCTCATCTTTTGCTATCGTCTTAAACACCTGAAGTAGAAACAGGAGAACAAATCACAGCTTTGCCATCTTGTGCTTATTTTCACACTTTTTTTTTTTCTCCAATCTTAGTCATATTTTCTTTCTAATTGTTTGTTAAAATGTGTGGTATGGGTTCGGATGCGGATCTTTCTCCTTTTATACATGTGGTTGCTATGTTTAAGTGCTCATCTCTCTCTGCGAATTACAAAAAGGTTCATTATCAGATTCCAAAAACGTGCGTGATTTTATTATACAACCCATCATCATGTTGAGAAATTGTTGAGTTAGTCCCACAGATTGCTTCATCTCTCTGGCTATTGTGGGGAGGACAAAAGCAAGAAGCTTGAATTGCAGCCAGGAGGAGCAGGCGAGACCCGAGGAGAGGTCGGGTGTGCTGAGGCGCTGAATGCCTCCTGCGAACCTGGAGCCTTCCTGCAATTCAGGGTGAATGGAAAATACTCTGTACAGCAGAAGATGAGATCTTTTATACCCAGAGAGATGAATACACTAAATTCTAAAGGGATTAATGACTGCAGTGTGCCTATAAAGAAAGAAAGTAAAAATATTTACTTCTGAAAGTATGGGAATTTAGGAGTAGTGTTAGTGGGGAATGAGTGTTCACCGGAGGAGCTCAGTGAGAGCTGAGAACATGTAAATATTATCCAGCAGCTCTATAAACGAGTGAAGTTAAACACGCCTTTGGAGATGGGTAATCGGTAAATTCTCTAAACCGCTTTATGAAAACTAGGAAAGGCTTTTCTTTCAGCAAGTAAGGAGGGGAGACTTCTTCATAAAGCTGCTTAAAAGCATGAACTGAACTCTAATGTGCAGCACTGTGCCCTTTATGCGGCCTAGGAAATCTTCTCTCTTAGGACACGAGCCAAAATTTAACCCAGCAAAACCTTATTCTAAATCAATATGTTTATGGGAACCAACCCAGTCGATTCTGTGATTCTGTGGCTGAGGTGGGTCAGGTCTCAAAATTCTGAACTATAAAATCTGTTGAGCACATAAGCAGAAACACAGATTCATTTTTATAATATGTACAAATTTTGCAATATATTAACAAGTCAAAGCATTTGCTTGTGCTTACATATTTGGTAAGTTTCGAAATGAGTCTTTTGGCCATTTGGAGCCCATGTGTCCCCCTGCCCCATGCTCTGCTCATGGGGTCACTGTGTCCCTCCCCATGGCACTCAGAGCCCCAGAGGCTGCATTAAGAGTGTTCAGGCACATTCAGGACCGCCTAGTTGTCAATTGTGCTTGCTTCTGAAATTTCTACCAGGAGCAAAACTCGATCCTCAGTCTAAATATCTTTAAAAGTTTGGTGTTGCAATCCTTTTTGAGGATTTCGTGGCACCATGTGGGTTATCACTACTGCCATATGTGAAAGTCCTGCAGTAAAACATAACTATTACTGTTGCTCATCAAGACTAACTGTAAATGTGGAAACATTTATGTAGTGTACAGCATAGAAGCAAGTAAATTCGAAAGTGAAATATTTAGTTGTGAAAAAAGAGAAGAAAAGGGCACATAACTTCCTACTTCACTTGTCAGAGGTAGGATGTGGGTGAATGAGCCGGTTCCCAGCCTTGGTGATTTGTGCTGAACTAGTGATGAGCTGGAGGTGGTTCTTTCTTTATGCTGCTCAAACCCACCTGAGACAGTCTCCAGGCCTGGATGTACCTCATCAATGTATCGAAGAATTGCAATGTGCTAGCAAAGCCCAAAGTGTCGGCTGAGCAGCTGAATATCACTTATCTGACAGAAATTCACAATAATTCATGTTAGCTTAACACTTTTTAGCTTCAAAATACTCCTTATAGTTACCCAGCCACTACCACAAAGTAGAAGTATGAACAGACACGATGAAATGTCTCATTAGACCCTCACCACTGCGTTTGGTTGTGCTGACTTACTTGTGTGCCTGAGTTTTTATCGCAGATTTAAACATGGGTTTGTCTGGCTGCAAACACCCAACACTTAGGCATTCAGTCTGGTTTTCTGTCAAAAATTTTAGACTGCGACCTTTGAAAGGAGACAGTCAGAACTATCAGTTACTTGGTAAAGATAATAGCCTTTTTGGGATAGGGATAATAATGAAACTAATGACTAATGGAGTTTTGGAAGATTAAATGGACTCTGTAGCTGATGTGAGATACAGTTCTTCCCTGTGTCAGTATGGGAAGTGAAATATTTGGATGTGCTTTTCAGAGATACCTGTCAGGCTGTCCTTTTACTTTCCATGTAACCATTCAGCTCAAGCGGTCCATGAATAAGAAAGAAAAAACATTTAGTATCTAATTTCAGAGGCTGGACTATATTCCTGCAGTGTCCTCAGGGTTTTGATAGCACTTTTAAGGCCCAGCTCCTCTTACTTAATAAATTCTGGATGTAAAACTTCACTTACTAACATCATATTATAAAAGGCTTGGAACATTAACTTTAAGGGGAGTCACTTCTACAAGCTCATTTTTCACTAACTTTCCTTGCTGTAGTAACATACATAAGTATGGAATGGAAGTTTTTGCCCTCTGGCAATGGGATATTACTTTTACTACTCTAACTTTAGAAGTGAGGCTATAATGCAGGGAAAAATGAATATCATTGTCACAGAACAGCCAAAATAATATTGAAGTGCTTTTTTAGCACTACATTTCGGATACACACTTGGTTACAAGAAGGCTGGCACCTCAGCAGCACAAATGGGCTTGTGTCCTATTGATCTTATGTGTGACTGCCTCTCAGCCATAAGCATGTAGAATAAGGCTGCCTGTTAGTGGGGTGACACTACCAGAAATGGGGTGTGCCGGAGCACTCAACTCTATTAGCAATTTAAGGTATATATTCTGCAAAAGGCCATTGGAAAGAGAAGAACATGCCCAGAAGGAGCAGTGGTGCAAGGGAGGCTGTGTTAAATTCAATGGCTTTGCTATATTTACAGCAATGCGTGCATTTTTAAGCTATGAGTTTGCTTTTCATGTTAAATGTGTTCATGTGACCTTGTTTGCCTTCTGTTCTTTGTGAAAGTATTTGACTGAAGATAGCATTGAGTCCCAACAAGAACACGGAGAAATCCTGCACCTCTTGGAGTATCCGCAGCTGACCTGGGCTCCCGGAGCCCCTTGGTGTTGCTGCTCCTTTCTTTTCTCTGCTTTGCATTTTGCAGTAGTCACTTTTTGTCCAAGCTGGACTGGAGCAGTCGTGGCATCGGTCTGAACTGTGTTCAGTTGGCCATGGGCAGCTCCAAAGTGATTTTCAGGGACATGTTAGGTTAGGATTTGGCTGTGCTGGCACAGCCCTGTCCCTCCAATGCCTTAAATCCCTCTGGGCTGCCAGAGCAGGACTGCGAGGATGCAGCACCCAGTGAGTCCTGACCCACATTTTTAATGGTTCTTCTCTTCACTATACATTGCATTTCTCCTTGACTTATGCCCTATGGTATATATTATATTGATCTCTTTTCTTGACTTCTCTAACTGTATAGTGATTTGTCTTCCCATGCTTTCCTGACTACTTGCAGAGCCTGTCATTATTAGCTCCTTGCCTCCTCATTTTTTGTTGGTGTCCCCCCTGTTTTCTCTTCCTGTTGTCTCATTCAATAATCCTCTTTCTTCTTGATGGCCTGACTTGCCAAATACCACATGATAAAACAACTGTTTCGCAATATATAGTGATGTAATTATTTTTCTCTGTTTCACAGCTAACTTGAATAAGCTACTTTTTATACAAAATTGATTTTTCTCTTTAGAGTGACTGATGCTAGAGCCTCATCTTTTCCCAGATATACCATTTACATGTTCCTCAGGGAGTATTTAATAAAAAAGGTTTTTCCCCCTTTTCAATGAATATTTTAAGAGGTGCAGCATCTGTATTTCCTCTTCAGACATTTGCATAAAATCTCACTGAAGCTACCATATGCTTTCATCAAAATTTGATGGAGAACAATTCATTGCCCAGCAAAATATATGTGGTGTGTTATACAGTAGTTCCGGGATATTACCACTTGAAAATGCAGCCTATAACACATAAACTGTACCTCTGTAACACATGAACTGTATCTCCAGTCAGTTTTGGCCAGCTGCCTCCTGGTCTGTCTGCTCATCTGTCCAGAATATGTTCAGCCAAGTTCCCACCGAGATCAGCAACAAAGTTCTAGGCTACCTCAGATCACTTTGAATTAACAGCATAATTAATTTAATTAAAAACTATTAATGTCACCTTGGGCTTTTAGCCATGATTTTAAGAAATCATGAGGGAATCAAACTGCCAAAATTTCTCGAGTATGTCTTAGACAAGCTTGAAAATGTAATGAGAAGTAATTAGGAAGTACAAACAGAAAATGCAGTGGTGTTAACACTGCTGAGACAGACCGTTGGTTTGAGGAATCAAGAATATGACACATCTGATGTGAAATTCCTTTTGCCAGGTTTCAGGTATCCAAAGACAGAGTTGTTTTAATACATCCCACAGTAGGCATCTGACCTGGGCAGGATGAATCACCCTCTGATGAGGCTTTGTATTTTTGTTGCTACAGAGTTAACCTGAGCACCTCACTGAGATCATGAACCTAATCCTCAGGTGACTCACATTTTAGGAGGGTAATCTGGGCCTGGCTGAGCGAGAGCAAGAGCACAGGGAACAAAATATAGATTCCAAGCTAAGTGCAAAATGTCATCCAAGTTATTTGGACTGTGAGTATCTTATCCCTTACACAGGCAAAGAGAAAAGTATAGGAAAGTATTGAACAGCCAGATGCTGATTTTGAAGCTGATATTTCACTGTTAGTAAAATGCTCGTGTCCTCTCAGCTCTGTATATTCAGGTTGATTTATGGTGCTAAGGTTTTTGTTTCAAATGGTCCTACATTTTCAGATTGTTGTCTTCACCAGTTTTCTGTAAACTTCAGTGCTATTTGAGTGTTTGGTTTTACCTCATTATGGACGTGTAAAAAAGCTAAATCCCAATCCAGGCTGCTTTGCAGTTTCCAAGTGGTTTTGCCTATGACTTCACTCTGGTCACACAGATTTTATAATTTCAAAGATTAAGAGATTTAGATTTACAAGGTGCGAGTTGTCGGCTTGCATTTGATGGGCTCTTTAGAAAATCACACTGGTGGATACCGTTGGCCGTTTATGCCACTGAGAATATCCTGTATAATCTTCCTTGGATATTAATTCCAGACTAAATAGTTCACACCTGATACTGGAAGAAAACTACCAGCTTGTAACGAACCAGTCCTTTCACTGTAAACCATCAACGCACAGCACTGAGAAATGAGATATGGTATTGCCTGTTGTAATTTGAGAGCTCAAGAAAAGCAAACTGAGAGCATCTATATGAATATCATGATCCAGGAACTCTGTTATCTACTAGGTGCATCCATATTGATAAGTGGTTATTATTCTGTTCTAGCTGGCTGACATTTATGGTTTTCAGGATTTAGACTGGGGTTTTCAGTTCAGTTAAATCAGATGTCTGCAAATAAGCATCTGTTATGTTTAAGTTTCCCAGATCCTTTTTTTCAAACCTGTTATTTTCTCTGAATCAACTGCTTAGTTCAGCAGAGCCTGAAAATGAAAACAAACTCCAAATGGTCTCCACAGGATATTTTGGGGAAAAAAAAAAATCTCTTTGAAAAGATAAGAACAAACTGCGACTGGGATAAAATGCATGTAACAATATTTATTATTTATCCAGAGCTTTCTAAAAAATCATTAATCGAAGAAAGTACTCATAGTATGCTAAATTGTCGTACAGAGGTCTTGAATTTTAGCTGAGGTTCTTCGGTAGTCGGGAGGATATATGGTGGGAGGGAAGACCATGTTATTGTGCTTTCCCATCTCCAGATTTCTTGGTCATTGGGTACCCAACTGTCTGCCACGGGTGAGTGATGTCTGGGTGGGGGCGTCTGTTGAGCTGCCTCAGTGTCCCCTCCCTGGCTGTTGGTGCCAGGGGCTCTTGGCTGTGCCAAGGGGACTGTCCCTGCTCGCTGGAGGGACAAAAAATAATCCGTGATGATGCTGAAAAGAATCAAATGGACTTTTAATAAAAATCCTCAGAGGCTTTTTCTCACTCCATCCAGATGTTGGATTTCCTATAATGCCATACATAAAATAGCATTAAATTTCGTAATATTTTGGAGGGTTTCTAGAAGAAGATAGATATATTTTCATTTAAAAATATATTTAAAAATGCAAGACTTTAGAGTCTCTGATAGTGAAACAACAAAACAAGTGAAAGCAAAAAGTCAAAAGAGCTGGAGAGTTTGTGATAAATATTGTTCTATAGCAGCTTCACTGGCACAGGATTTTCAAAGTCTCACATCCCAAATTTACACTACAAACTTCAGTAATTAACACCACAAATTTAAGCTGTAGCTTATTCAGTAAAAATTTTATTTTGGTCACATTTTTACCCCCACATTACATAGAATCTGAATTGATGGTTGATGAGAGCAATCCTGGCAGGTTCACTGAGCTGTGGACACTCAGTCACTGGTTTAGATGGTTTGTAATATAATGTATTTAAAATTTATTTGATTTTCTTTTGGAGTTTGAATACTTTTAGTATTTTAGAGGTGGATGGAGTTCTTCGTATGAGAAGCCAGTCAAGAAAGAAGCAACATGATATCAACATGCAAATAATCGATAGTGGTCACGGTATTAGCAGGGTCTATTGAATTGTCTTCAAGGGCCTTCTCTAATTGTCTCTGCAAACTGAATTAGCAAGATGGTTTCACTAACTTTTTATTTCTTTTTTTAGTGACAGCTACCTACCCAATTATATATATTCATTAGCTCTGGTATGATTTCATTAACTGATGTACATTAAATGCCTATGAAGCAACTTGTGCCTATGTTCCTAAGCAAGCAATGATGGCGTCTTCTAGTGAGTGTACTTATTAACTCATTGGTCTGGATAAACTGTTTTTTTATTTATATTTTCAATTTGTCATTACTTGTGAACTGTACCAGCTGAGGGATGAATGTAAAAAGGTAATTAGGCTGGTTAGGTTTAATTATTTTTTTGTTTCAATCGTCTCTCAGAACCACAAACCTGGCCGACTGGGCAAATGAGCATTAATGAATGGAGCCACGTGATTAAAACATCTGTCACTGTCCTACCGCGTGGATTGAATGATTGGATTGGCTGCGCACTCCGAGTGCGACGATTGCTGTGGAAAGCCAAATAAGCCAGGGTTAATGTTCTCCTAGTCCTTTTCTTGTTGAGCTGACAGTGATGGGTAGAAAATATGCACCAATGAGCAGTAATGAAGTCACTTTTAGATTGGTTCAGCACAGGTTTTTCAGGCTAATTAGGTACACAAAAATGTTAATTTAATCAAAGGAACATGTATTCATTAAAGAAGGTGTGTAAGATAACTGAAGTAGAGAATTAGCTCAGTCAAGAGGTAGGCTATAGCTCCTAACTAAATTACTCAGATTATAAAAAGAATGATGTACAATTTTTTTTAAATTTTTTATTTTTTTTTAAGGTACCAGTCTATGTACCTTTCTATGCACAAAACTATGGAGTCAGTGGATTTACATCAGGAATCAAAACAGTCTCTCTGTAGTCGTGCATAGTAGCTGAGGGGTTTAGGACTCAAAGAAAAAGCAGAGAGTGAAGATGTTCATTCTGCATTCCAGATGGCATAAACCACGTTACCACATTATTGCTCGAATGAGCTCATTAGCTTCTTCCTTCGTGGGACTTTATTTAGCAGCGGCGTAGCATGGCTCTGTCTGATTTTGCTTGGTCTTCCTCAGGACATGACTAATGTGCAAGTCACAAATGGAACAATTTTGTTTGTACCATAACCCTGATGGAGATGTGTTGATTGTTCTTTGGGGGTAAATCAGGAAAAAGCAAGAAATAAGGATTTTCAGCTGTTAAGAAGTAAAATAGAGTTCAGTGTGTCTTACCTTATCTGATTGTGTCTCATCTAAACCAAATAAAAAGGAAGGATGACTCTCTAAATTGCTTAGTTTCTGCAGCACAGAAAATAATCAAAACATTTTATTAGAGTTTTGTAATAATTTTAACCTTCCCCCGTCCTACACACACTTTAGATTTGGGATTTACACAGGAAATGTGAATGGCAGTTTGTTAGGGGATTTGGACCTTTTCGGTGCATTCTGAATATGGCCCTTATCCTGAAACCCACTACTTGTCTTAAGCTCCTTCCATCCCACCACACAGAGAAGCTGATGCTGATTGATGCAGCATTTTTCAGGACATGATAGGGTCTGTAATTGTACAAAGACACATGGTGACCGTGAGAAAAACATCTGGGAATGACAGATAGATGCAGTCTTGGTGTTTCATGTAACACGTTATGAGGGGTTGACCAGAGCAAATATTATTTACATATTTAAAACATAAATATTTTAAATAATTATATCTAATTAACAGTAGTACTTTAGATGAAATAATAATTGTCACTTATTACTGTGGCAGAGTATGTTTGTGGTATTGCTTTTAATGGCTAGGAGTTTTTTTTGTCTTATTCCTTCTGGGAGGATGGAGAGTGTTCAGTGGGTGTTACAAGTCAGTTATATATTTTTATATAGAATGTCTTGAGAGGTTGTTTGGGAAGATGGATGGAGAGAAGGAATATTGTTGTGTGCTGGCATACATGGATTAGTTTGCTTTATAACATTATTTTCAGCATAATGGTTAATGGGACTACTTTAATTCTTTTAATGTTTGTTGTGTTGTGAAGCCAAGTTAACAATTATACTTTTTATTGTTTGTTTGTTTAGTCCATTTTTTATGGG
The DNA here is from genome assembly GCF_037038585.1 of Patagioenas fasciata. Taxonomy (NCBI): domain Eukaryota; kingdom Metazoa; phylum Chordata; class Aves; order Columbiformes; family Columbidae; genus Patagioenas; species Patagioenas fasciata. Next base: position 5,295,624 of record NC_092533.1, on the reverse strand, counting down.
GTGGGTCTTGTAGGGCAGCAGAAGGTAGAAAGGAAACTAAGGTAGAAATTAAGGTTTCTTGTTATAGCTAACAGTTTTTATGGTTTGTAATAGAGGTTTCATTTCTGTAGTTAAACAGTGTAAACAGCTTTCATTAGCATCTAAATTTAACATCATTTTCAGGAAGATGCGAGTCCTGTTAACAGCAGACGATGATAGATATTGATATAACAATGAAGGAAGAAACAATTAAAATACTGAATGTTAAATTTGGAAGAGAGGGATGAAGATGAAGCTTTTTAATTTGGGATAAATGAATCAGCAGCATGTGTGACTTTCTTTGGAAATGTAACATTTTTTTTTAAATGTTTATGAATAAAATATCATGCAGCTGCACTGTGCGGTGTTAACAGAGCCCATGTAATTGGGACACATGGGCAAAGCAGTCCTGGAGAGATGTCTGAAGGAATCCAGACCAGGTTCTTGTGTCCTATAGTGAAATACATAGTTGAACCGACCATGGTATGCCGTCCTTTTACTTTTACCTGATCAAGCTCAGCCATTTTATGAAGACCTGTTTTTCAGATGGTAGTTATTAGCATGTTCTAAAAAATCCAGACCCTCTTGTTTTTTTGTTTGCAGCCTCAGTGTTTGAAGTAACAAGTCCTACTCATCTTCAAAAATCATTTCAGACTAACCAGAAACATATCATTTTGAGGAAGGGAATATTGACTAGTTGCTTGACTTTTAGCTGAAGGCACCTAAATAATTTTGTTTGGCTCCAACTCCTGATGCTGTACCAGTTGTCTACATGCCGTATGTTGCATGTGGGAGCTGAATCTGAGGTATTGGGACAGCCCTCAGTGTCTCACTTGGGGGAAGTTAATGGAAATTTCTTCCCATAGGAACTGCACAGTGAGGTCTTCTACACTGGGGGAAAGATGCCTACTGCATGGCTTTGGGGCTCTGACAGAGGGGATTGGTTTTTTCTTTCTATTTTAGGGGATTGGAGACATCAAAAAGGTTTCAGAAGATAGGTGTCATTTAGCACCAGCTTCCAAAAGTGCTGTTGTGGCGTGGAGAGGGTGCTCGCTGGCCATGGAAATGTTTCCCTTCTGTGATACTGATATTAGAGACTGGCAAGAGCTGATCATGATGGGAGTCTTGTGTGAAAATCGCTGTGAGTTGCTGTCACCTCTTGGCTGCTTTAAGAGTGCTAACCATATGCTACGCAGCTTAGTGCAGCCCTGTTGCGGCCTCTCCTTGGCTTGGCTTTTCCACTTGGCATTGAAGGTGCTATAATTCATTACTGTGCCAGGGAGGAGGAAGAGCGGAAGAAAATACGTTGACTTAAAGGCAGTCCTAGGATCGATGGCATTGGGAAGTCATCAGGTGTAAGGATAAAACATGGGCTTGAGGACTGATGCTCATCCCGGCTCTCCGAGTCAGTGTGCTCGCTGACTGACGATGCTCTGCAAGGGAGGCAGAGAACTAGTAGGAGCTGGAGTCCATTCTGCAGCGTGCAGGATCGTATCTCGCACCTGAGTGTCTTTAGCCCCTTGTTGTCACCCTGCCTCATTTCGCTGTCCCTTTCTGCAATGTAGCCCAGGAAAGCGAAGGGCCAGGTATTGCTTGTCGTTTCTGTTGCTGCAGCATTTTTGTGGGGTTTAATGAGTGTTAACAGAGAAATCTGCCACTTCTGTTATATATGTTTTATTTTAGATATGTTCCTAGCAGAGCTGCCTATTCTAACACTTCCTTTCTCCTTCACTTTTTTCCTCTCTTCTGTCTCTCCCGCTCCCATTGCCCATCAGGCAGCCATTGCAATGCAGAGGTGCATTCAGAACTGCTGCCACCTCTGTTGATTTCCCAATAACACAAGAGTGACCAAAACCAGGATGGTTTTCTTTCTTGTATGGAAAAGTACCATAACTAGGAGCCCTTCAAGCTGCTCTGGCAGAGGTCAGGTCGGCTTCCACATATACACATCCAAAGCCCAGTTTCATTTTTTTAGAAGTTTAAAACTTCAGCAAGTTTGCAGAATTTGCAAAGCTCCCCTCTTGGCATGGACTAAAGAACATTAGGAGCAATGGGTGCTTACGATAGCTTTACTTTCTTGATGGTGCGATAAAATTCTTCTCTGGGGCAAAGAGCTTTTCATGATATGATCGCTTGATGAGCTGCTGGGATGGGATTCCCTCTTCACATACCCAGCCCACATCAGGAGAAGCTTCAGAGTACCCATGGGATGTAACAACTTCGAGAGTTCCTAGTTATTCTTTGTTGATCTGATAGAAGTACCGAGGACAATCTCCCTTAGGTTCAGGAGGACATATTGAGTAGAAATATATTCAAATGTCATCCATCCATTTTAAAAGCATTTATTGCTAGAACTTTGGCTTTGGTCTTAGCACTAATTTTTTTTTTTTTCCTCCTTACATTTAATATGGGGATTATGTTAAATTAAAAAAAAAAAAAATTACATTGGTTCTTTTTTTAAGAAGTTGCACGCTAAGGTCATTCATTGCCTTAACTTCTGTTTTCTTTTTAAATACTGTAAAGGTATTGATAACTTTAATTCTTTTAAATACATTTCAATGTTACAGGGGTATGCCAGCATACTACTCATTCTCTGGTGTACTTTACCATTAGAACGCTTCAGTTTCTTGCTGTGATGACTGGCTGAGATCTTTGTCAGTTTTTCCTAGCTATTGTTTATCAGAATTGCTGTAGTTTGTGAAAAGAAAGGCTTGGACCATGCTGTCTTTCTGTTAGTAGGAGCCAAAAAACAAAGTGTATGAAATGTTAAGGTATGTTTTTTGAAATTTCTACAAAAAGACTGTGGAAAAATCTTAGAAAACATTTGAAAACCAAGAGAAAGAATCCTAAAATTTGCAAAACATCTGCTGTCATATGAGTGTCAGTTTGAGATAATTAGGTCACATATGTGCTGTTCTTTCCATCAAAACAAATGGGTTATATATAAAAAAATAATGGCAGGAAACATCTTTGGACAAGTGCAGTAATAATAATATTAACACAAGTGTGCATTATTGTAAGGAAGAAATGTTATCACTCCAATTACCTATAAAGGAGATTTGAAAAAATCCTAATAGGAAACAATTTAAGTGTAAGTGTGAAGTTATTATTTCGAAAGTAGATGCAATCAGTTGCCAACAATACATGGTATGGCTTAATTAATGGTTGAAGTACATGGAATCTCTAGAGGGTCTGTCTGCACCAGTGTTTAGGGACATACTATAACTCAAGGTAATTGAATAGCAATTAACTTGAGTTAATGAACGTGTATTCTTGGGAAGGCACACAACGGTTAATGGATCAGCCTGGAATGAACACACCCATTTGTTTTGCTGAACAAGCATCTACTGAATGTTCATACTAGTATATATGAAGTCATTAATTAACTTGAATTAATAGACAGTCATCTCTACTCCCGTTCCAACTGAAAGACACTCTGTAGATAATTCTAGAACAGCTGTTTGTGTTTCGAGGCTAAGCTATGGCAGTTAAAGATATTACCTCTATTAACCATGGCACAAGCTTTTGTTAACTACGAGTCTTTAAAACAATGTGAGCAATAAACAGGAGTTTGAAGTCTATGAAGTGGAATTCATGTTACATTAGTGAAGTAATTGAACTAATGTGAAGAGTGGCTTTCATCAAAATTTCAGACAATACAAAGGAGAGGTGAATTCTTGAACCCATGTGGCCATTAACCAGTGACTCAGGGTCTGCCTTGATCAACTGAAAAAGAACCTGATTGTCAATTTTTCAGTCGTTCAGAAAATAAAAGGGAGTTTTATGCCAAAATTGCTTGAGTGATTGTAGGGACAGATAAGATCTTTCTTGGAACTGGAAGAACACAGATATTTGAACACGGTCCCAAATACAGTTAGGAGCCAAAACATGGAGAGCTTTACAGATTTCAGTGACTCCTTTTGAAAGATTTATAGCAAGCTAAACAAGACACTAATAATGTACAAAGTCAACAGCCAGAGGAGATTTAAAAAGCAAATGTATAAGTAAGTTGTTTATGTTATTCAAAAGTTAAGTAAACAAAATTGCATTTTTCGGTGATTGATTCTAACAAACAAGAAATTCTTTAGAAAAAAAACAGCGTAAGATTGAGCAGGAAAAGGAATCATTAAAAATTAGTCACTATGCAGGCAAAGCAATTATTTTTAATGATATAGCAAAGCAGAGTTCAGTTCATACCATGTAAATAAGAAACTGCTGCAAGATTCCTCTAAAAGTTTGATGCACCCACAGACCTGACTTGTTTGCTTGACTACAGCTGCATTTATTCTTCATAACCCTTTTTAAGTAAAATGTAGTTTCACTGGAAAAGGACAGCGTGTAATGAAACGATGGCAAGAGACCTGCAGGAAATAAAATAGCTGAAGGCTCCTATGGGTAAATTTGTGTGGCACGATGCAGTTTTGTGTAGGGAGCCACAAGGTCACTTGTTTAGAGCTCAGTGAAGTGTTGCACTAATGGAAATTTAGTGGTGCCTCTGCCAGCTCCTGCACCTTGGGTATCTCCATGTGATGCTGGGCAGTGCTGGGCAGATGTCGAATTTGGAGGATCACGTTCCCCTGGGGTTGGCAAGGCTGTCCATGTGGTCTACAGGTGACATCTGGAGAAAAATGGAGGGTTTGGAGATGCTGAGCACTGTTGAGCTCAGTGCATGTGTTAGAGCATCAGTGTCACCTTTCCAACCCATCACCTGGCCCCAGACCTTCTTCCAGTGCCCTTTGCCCAGGCCAATAGGATGTGTCCTCCAAATTCATCCTGGAGAACCTGAGAGACCTGTGTGGCCATGGGGCAGGTGTGCCTGTGGTCCATGAGAGGACCAGCTTGGGCACACACCATTCAACTCTTCTTCAGTGGCAAATTCCAGCAAAAAGAGGTTTGGACTTCGATCATCTCGAGCCATGAATTTTGGTGGAAAAAATAAAAATATTAACAGAAGGTCCTCTTTCACGTCACAGTAATCAAAGCAGTTCATAGGTGACAAAGAGTCTTGCTGAAGGTGACTTGCATCCTCTTTGTCACACCCTTGGTGCTTGAAACTGTTTAAAAGGAGCAAAGGTGAAGGCTCTGAACTAAATTCTGCAAATGCAATTAATGTGTTGTATTTCAGTTACCTGCATGTCATTCAGGGAGCTGTCTTGAAAGAGACAAATTAATGACTATTAAGAATTTTATACCCTGCTATTTTCTCTATTTACTGATGTTACTTTCCATCGCTTCTCCAGAAATACTTAGGCTGATGTTTAACAAGCAAAGCCATTATTATCTTAACTTACATAAGATTTTCTTCCCCCATGATAGTGATTGGGGGGTGGGAGGGTGGGAAACCTTTAGCAGAACTTTAACAAACTCATTGTGCAGCTCCATAGTAGATGTGTAAGTGATAGACCTGTGTTGTAGAAGCAGAGCAGAGCTACTGAGGAATAGAAAGAGGTGACCAAGCTGAGACAAAACAATAATATTGATATCACATAAATGCTGAACGAAGGATGGATTTGAGTCAGAGAGATTCTATTTTTGGTTTTCCGTAGCTTTACTGTAAATTTCAATATTCCTATTAAATATGGGCCTTAAACACATCAGTAAGCTTTGAAGATTCAGGTTGTTAATGAGTTTGCAGCTGAATCCCAATTTTCTTTCTGTTTATTTTTTTGAGTAGCAGAAATACTCCCTGTGTCTATATAATTAGTGTTTTAATGTTTGTTTTCCTTCAGTTGAGTCTGCCTTTTGAGATATTCCTGCAGTTCTTTCATCATTTCACAGAAATTAAAAGTCTGCCCAAAATAACTCAAACTATCCTTAAGTTACATAGAAAGGATTTTCACATCCCAAACAGACTTTTTCAAGCTTAGTCTTAAATAAGGTCTTTAAAGTTACAAAGACTTCTACCGCCACTTCTTAAGAACTGTGGGTGTTTTTTCTTCTTTATTTTGGAAAAGATATTGTTGGCCGCTAGCAAATACATAAGTAGTTTTCCATTTAATAGAAATATCCTGTACTTAGGCAAAGTTTTGTATTTTCACAAAATCTGGAACTTTTGACAAAGTCTTGCAACATTTCGATCTGCAGCATTTGCTGCTTGAATTTAGCAAGAAGTGTTGGAAACACACATTATGACGTAATGTTTAAACATTTGAAGAATAAACACGGCTTTCTAAGAAATAGCTCCTACAGGCTACAGAAGCTTAGAACGCTAATTAAAGTAAGAAACTTTCATCAGATATTTCGTAGTTTAGAAATTTTTTGATTAAGCATCAAACATCCCATAGGAGTGTATTCTTGTGAGCTGGTCCCATTCCCCGTGTTAGAACTTCTAGATATCTTTTGAGGATTTCCTAGAAATACACGGTGTATTGCACTGATTGCCCCGACTGCTGAAGTCTCTAAGGGCCCACCAATAACTGGAAGATGTTTATTTTTTTTTTTAAATAAACCTTAAGTGAGAAAATAGCCATGATATATAGCCATACTTACAGATACAAACTGTGTGTTTCTTAGAGTGTCAACAGACTTAAAATAACCAATTAGAATAATAAACTATAACTATTGTATTAGTTCCTCTTCCTCGATAAGAAGTCACTGACCACACTTACCACAGTTACTCTTATTAATGGTCACTTTCAAGAAAGGTATTTATCAGTGCAGTGTTTTACCCGAGTATATAAGGACTTCACAAGGTATCCGACAGATGGCATTGAGTAATACATTTGAAAGCGCATCGCCAGTAATCCATCTCAATTCCTTGTTTATTACCTTTGCAACTTTCTAGCACTTTTGTCAATAAGATATTGCTTCTAGCAGTGTGACTTTATTCTTACATTAATATCCCAAATTTATCATAAGGTTCTAAATTTCCTCCGGTCACGAAAATGTCCCGTTGAGCCATTTAAGCTCCCTGCAACTACATTCTTTATCTGTAGCCTGGGAAAAAAATTTTTGCCCTATATCCCTGAGTGTTTTGAGATTAAATTCACTAAAGTTGTCAAGTAGGTCACTGATGAAAGCCAAAACAAGAGAGAGAAATCTTGTTCAGGATTTAGGTGGATGGGAAGGGGAGGAGGGCACAGCGGTGCAGAGCTCCTATGCTGTTGTCACAGCTGTGTCCCAGGTGAAGATGCTGATGTGCCACCTCTGGGAGAAATGCCCTCCCTTGGCAAACAAGTCTTGTGGCTTCAGGCAGTCAGAAGACAAGCTCTGGATGCTCAACCGAAGGGAAATACAAATGTTAGCTTCAGCATTTTTTATTCTACGCTTTGTGTTCTTTTAAGGGATAGAAATTCCTTCTTGAGCATTTTTGGTCCCTAACCAAGTGCAGCAGCTAGTGATTGTGTCATTATCCCCCGGTGGTTCTTCTTTCGGAAAGAGAAGTCCTACCCAGGCAGTAACAAACACAAGCTTCCAAAATGGCCAAAAAGCTGTAAGAAAAGTCCCGATTGCCCTCAGAGCCTTGTGTGAACAGCAATGGAGAGCTGAGTCCTTCTTGCTGCCTCTGAACCAGCCCGACTCGTGAGGAGCTCACTGGTGCACTTCTAACCAGCAGCCCTTGCTGATAGAGAACATTTCACTGAGTTCTTTATTTTCACATTATTTTAACATAGACTGTTCCCAGTTACCATCTCCTAGCATGCTGCGATCTGCACACAAGCGTGCCAAGCGTGGTCAGGGCTGTCCCGTGGGACTGGGCAGCTGCTCCTGGCGCCGGCTCCATCCTCCTCCTGCGACTTGTTTATTTTCTTTGAGAAGTTCCTAGGGAGCATAACCAGGGCCTTCTGCCAAACCGTGCAGACACCCACTGGAAAACATAACGTGTTAAAATTGACAGCGTTGCGTGCTCTGCTTGTCCTTGCTTGTTCAGCCAGGCAGGAGGGAGTGGGTATCGCTTCTTACTCTCGCTGGCGTTGCTGCAAAACTGCGCCCAGGAGCAGCTCACCTCCGAAATGCACGTGGCCTGGAAGAAGGTTAAGCGTGGTTGACAATAAAGGAAAACCAGATCAGAGACACTTAGTATTTATTTTAAAAGATTTCATTATTTAGGTGATCTTGGTGCTGGTAGGAAAAAACAAAAAGGCTGAGGTGAGGTTACGTGCAGCAGATAATAAAATAAATAAGTATGCAGATTGTGAGTCACTTAATTTGTTCCTGCTGGTGTCATGTTTTAGAAAGGAGCAGAAGAAGAAAGAAGTGCCGATATCCTCAACTAAGGGTTCTTTCTGTAATGAAGTGACACACAGAGCTATGTTCTCTAAAGGCCAAAGCACGGTAGGAGCAATCGCTTTCCCGTGACTATAAGACTCGCTGTTTAAAAAAGTATTTTAAAAAAGGCACTGCGTCTTGCTCTGTTGTAGTTTGCCAATGCCAATAGTATATTTTTGCCTGTGATTCTTGGCTATTTCACATAACTGCCTGATTTTCACGCACATAATATTGTTCTCCTGACTTCCAAGAGAATCTCTTGGCATTTGGCAAAAGTCCCGTATGACTCAGTAGGCACTCACTCAATAAATAATTTGAAATTAAAAACACCCCACGCATGAGTTCTGGATATGAAAAAATGCCATTTTATGTTTATTTTTCTCAAAAAGTAAACAGGAGGAAAATTACATCGATGTTTTCCAGTTACTTCACAGCTCAAGAAATACAAACTACCATGATGATAATTTTGGAAGTTATATCAGGAAGAGCCATCTTGTGGGATGTTTCTGGACTTGGGTTGTTGGCTGGCAAAGCTCCTAGTGTAATGCTGTGTTAAGGATCATTATTTTTGTTCTAGTAGACACTTTTGAATGTGCACTAAAAAGTTGTGAAGAAGACAGGGCCTTGAGCATAATGCACCTTCTGGCAAGGAGGCAGAGGAATGCAAACCGCAGGGAGAAGAGAGAGTATCTGAAGTCTGTATTGTTGGCATTTGAAAGTTGCTAAAATTAACCTGTTGTTTTATAGGAGCAGGATATATATAGTTTCTTAGCTGCAGTGCTGTGACACAACAAGGTGCTGGAGGGAAACTTTGGGAGCTCTTCCTTTAATGCAGCTTTGTCGTGTGCCTGTAGGTGGGTGTCTGACTTTGTGCCTCAGTTTCCTCTAAGAAGTTGTCCCCATGTGTGAACATGCAGGCAGTATAGTGTGTGCCATGCATGGATGTGGCAGCATGTGTAAGGTGTGCTAGATGCCGATATGTTAGTACTGATGCTAAATACTTTGAGGCTGGGAATTTAGGGAGGAGTAAATGATGACAAGTGACTGTTACTTGTCCCGTGGTCCCCCGTCCTGAGCAGTCACAGCGGAGCATTAGGCCAAGACATGGGGGTGTGGTTGCTTTTGGTTCTGCATCCATGTCCCCCAACAAGGCTCCGGGGAGTGCGTGCTGGGTGTTTCCTGCCCATCGTGCCTGAACAACAACCATGGCAGCCTCACAGCCACAGGTGTTTTCCAAAAAACCCCCATTTCCCACCTCTTTGCTCTAGGGCCAGATAGCAGGTGGGTGTAAATCGGTGGAGCTGATTGAAATCAGTAGATGCACTTCACAGATCTGATCCCATTCTTTGCCCACCATTCACTGTGGCAAGGGACCCTAAACATTCCCATATATTTTCCTCTATGAATAATTATTTGCTGGCAATTGTTCAAACAGCAATAGAAGCAATATACTTATTTCAGCCTCTTCGGGAGCAGCGCTTTCAGTTCTCTCATTTCTTTGCTGTCCCCAGAGCCTCCCTTGCTAATAACAATGTCATATACACTCTGTAGATAAGTCTGGAAGACAGTTTAAATTATTTTTAAGTATATTCTGATAGTGGAAGAGCAAAATCATATATTTTTGTGACAAATACAGCTATAAAAATTCTGTGATGGTTCCTTAGCCATGAAGGCAGCTTCCTAACAAGGGGACTGTGGATTCCTCTGAACACAGATAATTTGATTTTAAAGCAAATTACATTTTACCTACCTGTGCAAATAAATTGAATGTGCCCAATCTCCTATCTCTTCTTGAAAGTATGAGTCTTGATTATAAAATAAAAAAGAAAAAAAAATAATTAAAATAATTCCTGAAGCCACTCTGCATCAGTGTAGTTGGAATCACATTTTGGAAGTATATTTTATTTCATGATATCTGTTTATTGTTTTGCCTGGCAAGCCATTTATTTTCTGTTTGGATCTCGTTGCGTACCGCTGAGGTCTGGGTTTATCTCAGTTATCTATAAGCATCCAGAAAAGACGCCTAAGTCACCTTGGAGAAGCTGCACAGCAGCCGTGAAGAAGCACTTTCAGGGAGTGATTTGGGTGCCGAGTGGACTCCGTTGCCATTTTCTCACACCTGACTGCAGAGATAGCACAGATGATCGTATTCCAAATGCAGGCTCATCAGTTATATTCCTACTATTAGCTGAATCCAGGCTCAGAAGTGACTAATTGAGGTGCTTTGAAAACATTCCTCCCCATCCACCCTGTTTTCTCTTGGCCTTTGGAAATAGCGGGGATAGTAAAGGAAAGTAAATGAAGCAACTGAAAATAAGGATCCGCATCGTGATTATCCTGACTTCGGAGGCTGATGTTGCCATAGCAGCGAGTATATAGTGCAGGTGCGGTGGGTTTTGAGAAGGTCAGCGCAACAGGCACCTCCTCTGAGTTCCCTCGTAGCCTGTAAATCAGTCTGCTGAGATGGGATTGTCAAATGTGCCTTGTAGACAGGGCTTGCAAGGGCGGCCACAGCCCTGCTGGGTCTTCTCTCCACCTCTGCTTGTGTTTCTGGCATCTTGAGTGTTGGTGTGGACCCTGAACAGGGGTTTGAAACCAGAGAGTGGTTGCATGAGCCTTATTTCTTTGAACAGACCTGGTATTACGCTCTAATTAGTGCCCCTGCATTGTTTTGGCACATACACATCAGATAAAAATGGCCCCATTTTCAAGAGCTCACCTTCAGAAATGCCACATGACACCTGGTACTTTCCTTTTCATGCCGTCAGGCCTTAATATGCCAGCTTCATTGCTAAATACTGGATCAGTCAGAAAAATCTTACTTCACAGTTGAAGTACAGAACACGAAAGGGATCCCCCTTCTCCCCTGGCAACTTTTTCCAATAATATAAAGATGAGTGAGTTCAGTTCAACCTAGTTGTGACTTGGAGGAGCAATGCCACAGACGATGTTGTGTCCGAGATCTTTGTAGCTTAAAATAGCGTTTATTCTTTCATTCGATGATTGACAGACTATCATAATTCAGGAGTATTAGACCATAATTTATAAAACTGGTTTCTGAAACCCCTTGAACTGTACAGTGAATTTATGTGCTGATTATATTATTACATTGCTGCATTAATAAGACTACTTGCTCCTATGAGTATAAGAATTCTTTTATCCACTTCTGAATGAGCACAAACTTCTGCAGGATGGGACTTCTCCCTTCTAGTTAGCATAATTATGGCAATGAGCTAGACTAAAAAAGATGGGTAATTCAAGGAATACATTTGGAATATATGTTGATGATAAGATGTGAAACCTTAGTATTTTTGTTGGAACTAAAAAGCAGTTGAACGCTCAAGAGAACACGGCTCATTTTATAATGCTTCGGTGCCAAAGTGCTCCGTAACTGGGAGTTGGGAGGTGTGAAAGGCAAATTTTTATCTCTTCTCTGCTGTACCAAAGGAAAGGGAAATTATTACACTAGAGAGGAATTCTGCATATGATGGTTGCGCTGTAGTAACAATGTTGGGATTCATAATTATTTCCCTAAAACGCCTGCTAATATTTTTCCTTGGAAAAATGTACTCTCAAATGGGATGACTGATTTCATAAAAGACGTGGTTTTGTTGTGCCACACGTATGGTCATACTTCAAGTAAACTCACTCGCAGTTTGCTTGGAAAAGAAATACCTCCTGCCTAAAGTAGTTCCAGCAATATGCAGTAAATCCTGAGCTGAGCTTTCTTCAAGCTCTGGCTGAACAATTGGTTTAGAAATTATTCCAGCACTAGTTTGGGGCTATTTCAATGAATGGGAATTAGTTGCTTGGGTCAGTTGTAACTTATTTGAAACAGTAATTGGAAAACTATGTTTGATCCTGTTCTTCCTGCTTTTTAAGACTGCTCCTAACTTCCACTAAAGTCAATGCATGAGTTTATTTTGCCTTCAATGACAGCTGCTTAGGGTTCTTCAAGTAATCTTCATAATAAATGGCATTGGCTCCAGTGAGCACTCAGTGAGTGTAGAAGGAGCTGCTAGAGCGGAAAAGCACTGCGTGAACGTACCTGTGGAAGATGTCCCTAATGCCATCATGGCATATGTGTCTGCTGGGAATAAAAATCAGGATTTTCTGCATTGCAGCTTGTTGCCATAACTGTGAGATGTCCTCTTGGTTCTTGTGCTCTCCTCGTTGTATCCTCTCTTCTCATCTTCTGCCTCTTTTTCTGCAGTCATGCAGAAGAACTGATAAAAACAGGAGTTCCCACTGGGAAAGAAGGGCTCTGAGCTTTGCACAGGCTTCATTTGGGCTGAATCTTACATTAACTGTAGTGGTCTGCAGGCAATTTCCTCCACTTGTATGAAATTCCTTGGTAAGTTAGCAGCCACCTGACTTTCCTGTAGTTATCACAAATGACTTCACACCCGTGGAAGTAAAAGTGTCTGCCTAGCTCATACGACTTTAGCAGCAGCTTCTGGAGGTTATTTTCCAGTGGCTGACTCCCACCACTTGTCTTTGCTCATTCCACTCCATGTCTCCCTGTGACTGATTACTGCAGAGCCAGGGATTATAGAGAGGTGTCTTCTCACAGGCTGTCATGAGCTTCTGGAGAGAGCCTTCTTGTGAGTTAGCTACTTGCTAGTCTTGCAATTTATAATGTTGGTTTAGTGCAGCAATTTGCTGCAAAGATTTTAGCTGTGCTTCCTCTGTGTCTCCCTCCTTCCCTGGAGAAGGAATATATAGTGTTTCAGTGATGCAAGGTGCTTGGAGTCAACCTTCCATCACCCACTGATGTCTCAGCACAGCTCTTCTATGCTGTGCCCGTCACCTTTAAATAAGACATCTGACAAGGACATCTGAGGTCAACAAGCAGACAGAAGAAGAGGGAGAAGGATACCAGTTGTGGACATGAGACCTCAAAGTGCAATTCAAAGCGCAATTCAAAGCATAAGCATGTGTCCATGCCTACAGGGGTATGATCACATCTGCTGGGTAACGCTACTCTGGCTTGGTTTTCTGTACTGTCCACACAAACCTGAGTCCACAGGTGAGGTCTCAAAACAATGTCTTATGGCCAGAGGTAGAAGGTGTCGCACCTTGGAGTGTGTGTCGCTCTGGGCTGTGCTGGTTCTACTGGTGTGTGTTCAGCGCTTGTGACTTCCATAGGAAAATATCGCTGCTGATCTACAGATGGTACTGGGATCTTTACTAAGATGACAAATTAACTGAAGAAAATGAGGAGGAGGAGGGAGGGCAGATCCTATATAAAGCAAGTAGGTGTTTGAGGCTGTGAAGAACTAACAACAATGTGTATTGTACAGACCTTCCTTAAATCTGTGGAATCTGGAAATACTTAGTGTTAAGTAAGAGGTGGAAGAACAGCAGAGAAATCTTCCCCAGTAGGGGAAGAAAAAACCGGGTCACTTGCATTTGATATTTTTTTCCTAACTTTGGATGTATTGAGCTGTGTAATAACTTGCACATATCTGGAAGCGATGCAGAGCACAGCAATCAATAATACAAGCAACGATAATCAGGTGTTTCAGCCATCTGACATGAGCAGCCTCCAAAGATAATTCTCTCCCACAGGACATTGCCAGACATAACTTCAGTTTATTCTTAGTTAGAAAATAAATGCTTACCTGCTGTGCAGAGACAAACCTTGCCAACAGTTTTTCTCCTGAAAACTGAAAAGGGATGGAGGTGCAGGAGGTAGCATGGGGAAAAAACATGGGGTGCTGGTGGTGGGCAGCAGACAGCTGGAGCTCTCTGTGTTGCCCATCACCAGTGTCCCTAAAACCCTTCTGTGTTCAGAAATGATAAGAGAACAGAGGAAGGTAAAAATCCTTTCTCGTTCAACATGCCCAAAATGACATTTATGTTATTCAGGATTTTACCATTACTATTTTGTTTCCACACACAGCAGCCAGCGATAACACATACATTTTTATGCCCGCCCAGTACAAGTCATTGAATAAAAAGAGGAGGCACAGGTAATAAAATTGATGTGAAAATTTTCACCATACTCTACCAAACAGCCAAACAATTCAAAGCGGGTAGTAGTGGAGAGTTCCTGACTCTCTGGCTCCTGTTTGGAGCTTGACTCCTGGAAGCTCCCACAAAGCTGCTTATTGCCTGCATGATAAAGTAATTAATTCACTCTCCAGTGAGGAGTCTGCAAATATAAAGGGGAAAAACAAAGACTGTCAGGTCTCAGTGCATCAAATATTCAATACTGCTTTTTTTTTTCTTCCTTATTCACAAGCAGTGGATTGGCAGATCAGGATATATACCAATCACAGGCACAATGTTTAATAAAAAGTTGCTGTCTCTGTCACTCCAGCCAGCTTTCTGCTGCATTTCGCAGGTCACGGTCCATGAAATTTCACAGGAACTTTCATATATATTCTCTGTAGCAAACTATGGCATTTATTTGTTATTAAACCATATAATTTAGGGAAGATGAAGATGCTTTATCCAAAACAACATGTGAGGTAATCTTTCATGCAATGATTTTTTGATGTATGTGTATTTTGGGTCTCTATATCATTCTGCAAGCTGCTTATTTTTTTCTAATGGGAAATAATAAATGAATATGATCTAATAATGATTGTGCTATAAGAGGCCAGGACACTCATTAACTTTAAACTCAGATTACAACCTTGGCTTGTTTTTTGACCTGCTGACCCAGACTGTCACTATAAAAAGCTGTCATTTTTAATCATGAGAAACGTGAGCAGCAGAGAGTTAGTCATGGTAAGAGTCGGTGCTGAGCATTACATCCCAATCCCAAACACCAGGAAAGTCAAGAGGTAATGTCCGGAGGGTGCAGCTTTTATTAAGTTTGGCAGCCACAGGAGGAGAAAGGTGAGTGGGAGTCAGATGCTGGGAAGGATCAAAGGTTGACAAGAATAACATGGGGAAGCATTGTTTTGTGGGTTTTTTTAACCAACCCAGTCATTTTGCAAGAGAATATGCCTGCTTATATGATATAAATCAAACGTGTTCTTGACGTTTTGGTTATAGTACGTTGTCCTGTAGGCTCTTTTGGGTGTATAGGACCTGCTAGCTGTGAGCTAAGTGTCCCATATGTGTGTTTTTCATGTATAACAATCCTCTGGGGGATACCTGGGAGACAGAGGGTGAAGGAGAGAAAGGAACATAAACACACAAGAGCAGAGTGGAACGTGGAATCTGGGTCACTGCTCGGGATAGGATATAGTTGTGAGCCATCAAAATTGCTGGTTTTCCATAGCATCAATGGTGACATCATGAGTCCCTTTATTCATTGGTCCACATCACCGATAAATTATTACCTCTTTTCAGCTCAGGAGTGAACCCTGGAAGTGGTCAGAATTGCATATCCACAGCTGTGGTCATTGCTCAGATATATGTGGCATAGACGAGGTCGCATGACCTGCAACTTCTCTTAATGAAGCCGGAGAAGAGCCTGCAGTGTGAAAGCCCTCAAGGCTTTTTAACCTTACTGAAATATCTAATTTGGGAAAAAAAAATAGAGTTTTTTTAGCAGCATAAAACATGTGAAGGTCTGCAGATAGCTGTAATAATTCCCCGTCACTCAAATTGCAAAGTATACCACTATCAAAATTTAATCTGGGCTTTTTGGTGCATAATCGTATTTCACTCATTTTCCTTCATCCTTTTCTTTGAGATAAATGAACCTCTTTTGTGCCATCACCAACCCAGGATTCATAAACCAATATTTTACACCTGGGACAAGGAATGTAGCAGCTGTCACCTGATGACCCATCTCTCATTCCCCACCCTTCAATAATCAATAGCGGTTTTGGCATACGTCTCCAAAGTTTGCTTACAGATTTCGTTTCAAAGAGAGATGACAATGGTTGTTTTATCACCCAGCACTCCTAAGCCTGCCTTCGTTCATAAGACACCATGTTTTGGCAAAGATGGTCTTTACTTGGCAGGATACACCCTGCAAATGATGCTTGTTGGAATGGGAGAGCCTCTGGCAAGTGACCACCATCACTGCTGTGCTGTGTCTTGGATTTTTGTCCCTCCAAAGTCATGCCTTTTGGCAGTAGTTCATGGAAATCTGTTTGGGTTAGCCCTTCACCTTTGGTGACAGTGATTCCTTTTGTGGTGCTGGAGATGCACTCTCATTGGGAGGAAGAGGAAGTAGACAGATGTAGGGGTTTTTTGCAGCTGGATTAGAAAACATACAAGATTTGTGTCCAAATAGTGATTTTCCTGGATTTTCCGAGTCTTCTCTTGATCTTCTTAGGCCTTCTACCCAAGTGCATACCCCTTTCCTCTAAAATCCCTGAAACAGCTGTAAGTGAGGCCCTGAGGTGGCTCTTTTGATTTGGACTTTAGTGTTGAAGGACGAGCCGAGCAGCGCTTGGGATGGAGGCAACCTGGTCCTTCTCAATGAGTCCCTGAATTACATTATGAGATCCTCTGGAGTCAATATGACATATCCATATTTATAGATCAGTAATTCCTCCAAATTACTACTCCTGCTATCCTTTAGCCTGAATAACCCTTGGCTTCAACATCTCTCTCTGTAACATGAATCCTGCTGCTGTAAATGCTGATGGGTTTGTCCCTCATTGGGATGTCGTCCCCATGCTGAGCGCCAGCTATTATAAGTTTTGTGATTATTGTATTCTACCTTATCTTGAAAGCCTGAGGCATCATATAGCATCATCTTCCTGCTTCTGTAATGTGGAGAAATGGGGGGGAAAAAAGGAAGTTGAAAGTTTCCTAAAGGATATGTTTGAGGATTGTCATGCCTGACTACCCAGCTCGTGGTCATTTCCCAATATTAATTTATACATGTGGAGACATATCTTTTGCTCGTGTCAGTCTCAAATTCTAGTCATGTCAGTCAAATTTATGCTAAAAAGTATTATTCAGATCATCTTTTCTCAGGAAAAAAAAAAGAAACCAACAGTTTACCTCAGTCCTTTCAGACTTTGACAATCACCCTGAATCTTAGAAATAATACCTTGCATTTGTTGTGTTTTCTATTATACATTTACCTCTGCAGTTCCCTTCCCACACGATATTTCTTACACACACTTACCTTTCTAAGCAATTACGACCTAAATGACCCTAAATCCCTCATCTTAGTAAAAGTTACAACTTTCAGAAGCTAAAGGTGAAATATAGTTTGGTCCAATTCTGCTGTGTGCCAATGTATCCGTATACCTGTCTTATTGCATTGAAGCCATAAGAAAAACTCATATAAAATTTTGACATATATTTTCTTTGTTATTATGGTTTGTCAGATGTTTCATTACATCTTGGACACACGTAACTAAACAATTTCTAGAGAAAATGGGCTATTTGCAGTTGTCTGCTGGAGGCCTGCAGCCAACACTTCATGCTATTTGTCAAGAAGCATTTTGCAATGGAAGCACAGGGAGTGGTGGGGACTGGGGAGACGCGGTGCGGGGCTGGGGACATGGTGAGGACTGGGAACTGAAACGATTAAATCCAAGTGAGGAGGGGACAGAAACGCATGTTACATCAGTTGCTTAATGCCTTGTCAATACACTTTGCAAAGGTTGTTTGAAAGGCAGGAGAATGACCCAGGAGACCCCAACATTTGGATGTAGAGGTTCAGATTGCTGGGATGTTCTTGGGCTGCACAATGAGCAGAGCAAGGGCTCCGATCCTGAGTTGGTCATTAGGGGAGAGATAAGTCAGGACTTAGCCCAAGACAGGAGGGCAGTCTTTTGGAAACGTATTCCTGTTGTATAGTTGCCTCTCCCAGAGTAATTTTTTGCATAAGTATACATTCCAATAAAGCTATGTAGCATCTTAACAGTATTGAAAGCTCAGGGAAGACTGTGAGACTTGAAACTAAACAAGTTTTCACATCTTTTTGCAATAAGGGCAGAAAGCACTACAGAAAACTCACCAGAGAGTCTGTATTTTGCAGAGATTTCCCCAAATAATGGGTGAAGAGTTCCTTACCACATTTTATTGTAATACTCCTACATAGCCAAACCTGAGGCTGTCAGTTCAGTGGAATTAGTCATATATTCTGTATATTAAGTTCAGTAGAATTAATCACATAATCTTTGTGTGGATTTGCTATGAATTAGAACATATATTAATATGCAAGCATACGATTAATATTACAGTGAATATTTTCATGTTAACACAGATCATTGCAGCGTCTGAGTGGGGATTACTAACTCGAAAGAACATCTTTCATCTGTGTAAATGGTTTACTGGGGGGCATTGTGGAGTGTTCTGAACAGAATATGTTTTCACAGGAACAGAGCTAAAAGGATAACACGAGTATTGCATTCTCTAGTGCCTCCCAGTGCTTTACATGTTCTCCTTTACAAAAAAAAAAAAAACATCAGCTATTTGCAGCTTGGTAAATTTAGTAACTATAACTAATGGGGTTGTTTCCTTTTATGTGTGTTTTAGGATGGAATGGGGAACCTGAGAATCACAGAAAAGGGTCTAAAGCTTGAAGGAGATTCAGAATTCTTGAAACCTCTCTACGCCAAAGAAATCCGGTCAAGACCAGTAAGTTGTCGGGAAAGGACTGAGCATGTTTCTGTAGCCCGAACAGTAAGAAACCATGAAGTGGCAGGGTGGTGGGGATATTTGATCAATTACTTTGGCTACTCTATATAGATGTAATTTGGTGAATGAGACGGTGTTGTTTGGGTACCTCATCCACATATTACATCCTCTGGGCAGTTGCAAGGTTGATATAGTTCGTAGCTAAAATGCTTCCTCTGAAATTTCACGTTGTCTTTTCATCTCCTTTTGAGATAAATCATAAACAACCCTTGACCAAGAGACCTGATATTTCCGAGGCAAAGGGGTGGCAGGCAGTTGTGAAATCCAGGTCACACTTGACTGGTCACTCCTTTTCTGCAGAGAGCAGAGCGGTGATGCCTTGGCACAAGGGCCTGATCTGTTGTTAGCTGCCACAATAAACCCGTTTTACGTGCTCAGCCCTGTTTCATGTTGTGTTTTAAAATTATGTGCGGTTAAAATTCAGTGCTGCTGGGAGAGATTGTTTGACAAAAGTGGCAAGGGTGTTAACAACTGAAAATGAGAAAGAACCCAAGTGTGATTGAAATAGCGTTTTCATAGCACTTCATTGACTGTCAGTGACTTTTGCTCTTTCTAATACAATCCTGTTTGTCCTGAGCGGCTTTAAAATAACTGAAACGATTATAGAGAGTTTCCAGGATACTTCTCAGAAGATGTCATCTATCTTGTTTCCTGATCCAAAGTGTTAATTTGAGTCAGATACCGACCTTTCATTTTGATAACAATGGCAGATAGCTAATTAAATAAAGTTAACATCCCTTTATCTCAGCATTTCTGTGGTCTTGTAGAAATTGGAACATGTAGCATAATCAACACAACATCCAATACAATATCCATTTAATTATTGAAGGTTGTAACCTCTGTAAGATGGCTAGGAATTGATTTGAACAAGCATAATCATTTAGGAAGAAAAGTTAATGAGAAAACATTCATATCTATAAATGTTTTCATCCCTGAATTAAAACAGAACTGCAGAACCTTACAAGTCATACCCTTTGTAACATAAAATGTGTGAAAAAGGTGCAGCACTTGATTTGATAAATAGACTGACAAATTGCTACTTACATTTCTTTTTCTCTAGTTAGATTGGAAATAATATTTGATTACTAAGAGAAGAACCACTTCTTGCTAGTGGAGAGTTTACTGTTTGCATATGATCATATTCATCTACATTTTAATACAGCAGAAGGGACAAAAGGTGTCCCCTTCTTGAGGTTATGAAACTAGTTTCCACACTATTGACAGTGTAATGAATGCATTACCACACCTCCAGGGTTATTTTCGCTGTTAGCCAGAGAAGGATCTTGTTGCAAGCCAGAAGGTCTGATCTCCAGCCTAGTGACTTGAAGGATCCCTGCTGGCTTCAGTAGATGAGTCCTGGAAATTGTATTCACTAGGTAGTTGTGTAAACCATGTGCATAGTTTCTCTGACTTCTCAGTGGAGTTAAACTGGAATTTATTTGGCAGGAAAGGAAGACCTAAGTTTAGAGAGGAAGAAAAGCCTTTAAGTGTAATCCCGAGAGACTGGCTGTGTGGGGAGTTTCTGTAATCTGTGCCTTGAAGAGCTCCAGTAGGTACTGCCCCCTTCATCGCCTTCTGGACAGAGTATTTACATTTACCTGTGCCCTTTTTGAAAGGTAACTCATTGCAACTGGAATTACAACCAAGAAGAGCTGAATCTGTTGTACTGCGGCATGCAACTAATGACAGCCCAACAAAGGCATCTTTCTGGGAGTCCTTTCAAAAATGTTAGTGGAAGGATTGAACCAGTCCTGTCTCAGGAATGACACCCTCCAGGTTTACTTTCCTTTTCCCTCACCCGTTCAAGAATGATCCCCAAATGCTTCTCTTCATATAGTGAGGGTATCTGTTCCTGTTGTTTCTCCATCCTAGTCCTGGCTCAGTAATACTCAGCTTGTAGTGTCTCCTGGATTAGGAGCCTGTTTCTAAGCATCAAAGCTTGCAAGTGAACATAACCTTGTTACTTCATGAGCCTAAAGATAATCTGGATTTTAATGAATAGTAACTGGTGGTAGCAGTGCTTGCACCCTTGTAGTCTTGTTGTAAAGAAATGAGATAGATGCATTCCCTTTTCCAGGAGTGATCAGAGCATCTTAAAGTCCCAGCTGAACATATTGCACACTAAACAGTATTTTCCATGCCAGTTGCATGGAACACGAACATCTTGTTGCCTTTAATTAGGAAGTTAACTGGACCATGAAGTATTGCCTGTGTAAATAAAAGTGATTTGTACTGAGTCAAGAAGGTGCATTAGGAATCCTCACATTTCTTTACTTGCACATAAATTATGGAGATTATTAAAAATTGGAAGGGTCATCTATAAACCCATCTGTAGCTCAGCTGCACTGTCACTCTCAAAATGTAGCTGTCTTTCTAACTGTTGTAATTTATTGTGGACTATCGTGTGAACCATCTGCTTGCTTATAAATCAGACAAACTTTGACTGAAAGTTGCACGCAGCTGCACAAATTGTTAATTTTATGTGCTGGAAAGTAATGGCAACAGTTCTGTGGTCTTCAGTCTTCATTGCCTTAATTTGAATAGAAATTCAAAACTGGAAATTTTCCTGCCTATTGAGAGGAGCTGCTAAAAAGCAGGTTGCTCAAAACGTAAAGTAAGCACAGATTTAGCTTTCTTAGTGCAGTCTGGGTGTTTTGAAACTTGCCACATTCAGGTCTGTAAGTAACTTAAAACAGACAAGACAGAGAACAGGCTATGTGTACTTTCCATTCCAATAACTATAGAAATAAAATCCCATGCTGTGATTATACAGGCAAATCATGTGAATTACTTCTTTCAGGAGCTCTGTGACAACCCATGAGATAATAATGTCAGCTTTAGGAAGCAGAGAAGGACATTGCCTTGGTAGGAATAGGAAGTTTTTGCCCTTACAATGCTCATTTTAAGTGCATAGATAGAAAAAAATAAACCTCAGTTTGTAGATGTTTACATCTGGGCTTAAATTTTTTTACCCCAAATCCTTTTGAAGACAAGAGTATGGATTTGCCTGACAAAGATTTTTTGCAGTGTAAAGCTCTTGATTGGTGTCCTGCCCATTCAGTTCTCTTGCAGGGTCTTATACTGACGAGTGGGTCTGGGAACACAGACCTTAATATGGGCACCGGCATTTTGTATCCTTCCCTGCTACTGGGAAGAGCTCCAAGGTGTTCTGTTGCTGTGCAGGTAAAAGTGATGGCAAAATTCACTGTACAGATTTTGAGGAGATTTTTTTATGTCTTTTAAAAGAGATCTCTTAGTGTATTTAGCTGGTTTTATGTTGAAGGTCTGCTTCCCATTGTTTTTAATCAACTGAAAAAAGAACTTAAAAGAAAAATCCTATACATCAAAGAAAAAAGCCTGAGGCAAAGTGCAGTGTTTTCTTTCTTTGGGTGGTGTTAGAGATCCCTGTGGCAGTGGGTGTCTCACTGGGAGCAGCGTGCTCACCCAGAGCATTGGGGCAAACCTGGTCTTATTTGAAGCCATATGAAATAACTAGTGACTACAACGGAAGAAGGATGGGGCCTGTCATTGACACTTGGCTGCAATTCTGTAAGGGCATCTGTTTGGCTAAAGAAAGTTCACAGATGTGAATTGGGGCTGATAACTGCTATTCCCTTTACTGGTGTTTAGTAAGTTCTCATCAGCATAAAAGCTAGACTAGCAAGTACAAAAAATATGCTTGTCTGTACTTTACATTTTCCCGAGCCAGTATTTGAATGATAGAAATTTTGAAGGAAGCTTTTAAGAGTGATAAATAATTATTTTGCCAAGGTACTTGTCTCACTATGTTCAGATCTTTAAGAGTGACATAATTTTAAAGCACAGACGCAGTTCTGTAATGGATGTATTCTTTTGTATGATTTGCTCTGCAAGTCTACCTGCCTCAAAGCTAAAAATACACACCGCAAAACAATAAACCATGTATTTGGATTAAATAATGACAAGTGCCCACAATGGGGCATACCTGCCTCATAGCCATAAATACATTTTAATAAACAATATAACATAGTAATTTGGATTAAAAGGCACCATTCACCCATGAGGAAAAGCAGTGCAGATGGCAAGATAATTGCAACTTTGTATGATGCTCAAACTGTGTAGTAGAAATCTAGCTTTCAGTACAGGCTCAGGTCGACAGCATAAAAGAAGGCTGTTATTTCTTGAGGAAGGAGACAGAATAATTCCTTTTCTCCCTTTGTCAGAGTTTACAGAGCAATAAAAGGATATTGAATTAGTTCCTGATGATTTGGTCTTGCAAAGTGTTTAAGGGTTTCAGCGTGCTCACTGAAACCATCACAGGGTGGAAATGAAGTTTGTCTCACCTGCTGCTGTCACTGAGCAGTGCCTGTGTACCCACCGCCTCTTTGGCCATTACTCCTCCCAGTGTTTAACTGTTCCCTTAGTGACCGGTTCTTCAAACAAGAGAAGAATCTCCTTTTTGCACATTATAATACGAACGAGCCTGTAGGAGCTCCTGGCAGCTCATGGAGATGTTGACATTTGCCTCTGGGGCAGTTGGGTTGGTGCCATGGCTGCAAGGAGGAAAACCTCACACTATCCGAGGTAGAATTCTGAAGCACGATGCTTCCTCTAACTGCTTCTTGCTTGATTTTTGGCAGCAGATGTTAAAATAGTTTTTAGAAGCCCCAATAATTTAAAAAAAAAAAAGAACGTGTTTGCTTGAGATGGCTCAGCCAACAAAAGGAAGCTTCTTGCAGCCATGCCTGGACACCTCATATTCTCCCTACAGGGTTTGTTAAGCGTTCGCTGTGGCAGCACTCCAGATACCTCGCCGTTAGATTCCATGCCAGTGTGCATTTGCTATAAATGTCTCGCAGTTTGGTCAATCTGAGTCTTGCTTGCCCAACAGCTATGAACAGAGAGGGGGGCCGGCAGACGGCAGGACAACCAGTACAAATAAACAGAAGTGACCAAGCTGGTTGCAAAAGGCACCGTTTCGGCAGAGGCGTCCTCACCTGATGCACAGATTTTGTTGCCGTTGCCATCGCCATCCAAAGCAGATTTGAGCCTGTGTATGGCAGTAGGCTGTGAGTGTCCAGTGGGATTTATAAAATTGATATTCCTCCCCTTTAATAAATCTCATTCTTAAGCAATAAAATCCAGAGAGCCTACTTCAGAATGAGCCTTGATTGCCCCAGTGCTTTGGGGGCACTTTGAGGCCCTGTGATATTTCCAGTGTGCTGAAAAACTGGACATTTAAGTAAATTTTACAGCAACTATGAAAACTATTCCCTTTAGCTTCATAGTAAAGTTGGCCAGAAGTCTCTCTGCACTTTGAGTTTTGAAGGAAGCTTTGTAGGCTGGCTGTTATGTGCTGCACACCGAGAGCACAACAGGGAACTGAAGTATCCCGCCAGCTGCAAAATCCAAGTATCCCAAAGAAGAGCAAGAGAGGAAACTCTGAAGTGAGCAAACTTTTTTGAAATAAGTCCACAAGTTGCATTTCAAAGCAAAATCTCGTGGAGGCTGCCTATGGCATTTTTAAAAGAAATTCATTAAACGTTGCTAACTTGTCATAAGCTCTCTTAAATGGAAGGGTAATGGCTCATAACATTTGTAAGCTTTTTAATTTCATGCAATATGAGCAGTGTAATCAGCACCTATTAGAGTCAATCAGCTGTGCCAAGTGGGCTCCCTACATGGGCATTTGTCTATATTTTCGTCATGGGCACACCTCTGAACTAAGTCTGGGAACAACGTGTTTGTACATTCTTACCCTAACGTCGGCAAAGCTTTTGGATCCAGAAAACCCGATATGGTCATTGAAGAACTATCTGAACCCATAACCTGAATAAGCACTTTATAGTCAGTGGTTTTTACCTTCTAAGGAGGGAGTTTGGGCCGTGGGGCTGATGCAGACTGGTAAACAGCTCCAGACCCAAATATGAAGGAGTCTGAAAATTTCTTGAACAGTTTTCCAATTTTGTTGACTTTTCTCCTCTGACAGGTGAAATTTCTCTGCTTGAGCTGTTCGTGTAAGGAGAGCTGTTCAGATCATGTGTTTGTTTTGCTGTTCTGATCTGATTCCTCTTCATTTTAAACATGTGTAGCTGGACTCTGCGGTCATAAAAACAAGTGATGTGCATCGCAGCTCCAAGGATAAGGCTGGATGCTCTGTGGTCTCTAAGCTTTTGCATTGCAGTTTTGCCATGATCCCAGAAATTGCTTGCGTTTCAGCTGTGAAGAGGAGGGTAATGGGGCTGAGGTTTGTGGTGGGGC
This sequence comes from Patagioenas fasciata, assembly GCF_037038585.1. Lineage (NCBI taxonomy): Eukaryota > Metazoa > Chordata > Aves > Columbiformes > Columbidae > Patagioenas > Patagioenas fasciata. The sequence goes on along the minus strand of NC_092533.1, from coordinate 5,270,586 downwards.
TGTATTTCCATGGAGACGTTGCGAATCAGTTAACATCGTCTTTTCAGGTGGGTTGCGAGCCTTGAGACAAAAGTTCAGGCACTAGAACCTGAAAGAATATAATAAACATTTGATTTAGTTTATTCCCCCCAAAGGAAGAAGACATTAAATTATTGATTTTTAAATTGAAAGAAAAAGTGACTGAGCTGAACAAATTTGGCATGTGGTTTCTTGCTTTCTTGGATGTGCACCACACTTCTAACATCTATGCTATTTCAGCTTCACTTTGGCATCTTGAATTTGCAAGCTGCCTCTATGAATTGACTGTGAAGCTGCTGAGAAGCTTTTTTTTTCCGAATTAACCATTTATTGTGGCCTGTCAGAATTCCTACAGGCTTGTAAACCTTCGGAAGCTCTACATCATCTTTATTTTTCTATGTTTAATCTTATAGCAGAAAGAAAAAGAAAATAGCACAGGGGTTTTACTGGGGGATTCATGAGTACGGGACACACCAGTCGCACCTACTGATGATGGAATTTCTGTTGCTTACTTGTACTGCTGAACAGGTATTGCTGTTAAAAAAGGATCTGTGCTGGTGGTTGACTAAGCTGACCTGAACCAGACCATGGGATTAAGCGCATTTGTAGAGTAGCCTTGAATTCTCAGTCCGAAACTTGATCCAAATTTCATCTTAACAAGTTGTAGCCTCAGAAAAAAGTGAGCCTTCCAAAGCACCTGGAGCTGCTCAGGAAAAAAACCATGCAATCCTGTACTGCTGCATTTCTCTCTCTCAAGGGCGAAGGCATTGAGTTTAAGGATTTACTATGTCTAGACATCAGTGCTGACAATCAGGATTCTGGGTGCTTTGGAAAGGCTGAAATATAAAAACAACTTCTTAATACTAAAAATAAAAAAGTAATAAAACTTTACACAGTATAGACAGAGAGAAGATAGAGACAAATAGACAAAGGAAACACTAAAAGACAAATAGCAAGATCCAATTATAAAGAAAAAGGATGTTTTTCTGATATTTCCAAGAAGCTCTAAGAGCAGAGCTTCATATCTTCTTACCATGGGACAGCAAGCACTTCTGCAACTCTTCTGCTGATCAAAACTGTTTCAGAAGCAGCCTAACATATTTTGTAAGGCAAGCGCTACTTGACAAGACAAGCTGTGCTGTCATTAGGGAGCGCAGGCAAACACAACCGGTTTTACAGACAGTTCCGTTTGCGAGTTCTTTGATTTGCAACAGGAAAGGAAAGCCAGACTTCCCAGGTTTCATTTACCAGTTTCTATGGAGTAACAAGAGTTTCTCTGATTGTTCTGTTTCTAAATGACAGATGTTGGATTTAGAGAAAGAAGAACGCAGGGTAAAACAAGAGCAGCTCTAAATTTGCTCCTGTTCTATAGGGCAAATAGGTTGAGGCCTTTGGGAAAACTGACTTGCTGCTTTTGAAAGAAAAAGTAAGATTTCTTTGGCTGTTAACGTTTCCCTGGCTGAAACATCTCTATTTTCGGTCTCTGTCTGAGGCTGTGCCTGGCCATCCACTCCCATGTACACCAGTGTCCTTCAGGAAGGGACAGTCCCACTCCGGCGGTAGTGGCACCGTGTTGGAGTGCAGGACACTGCTGTACGTGTCTGATAAAAATGGCTATAAATCTGGCCACAGAGAAAGGCTTTGTGACTTGTCAGTGAATCGTCGATCGAGGCTTCAGTCCAACCAGACGTCAGTAAGGCTGTTCGCATGCACAGAGTTGGCTTATGCCCTGTCATTTCTACATATACTGCATGTGTGTGGCAGGAGTCCGTTCTGCTGCTCTCTCTACAAACGTGGGGACAGACACAGCCCTTTCTTCCAAAAGGTTTTATGTTGTCAATAGGTAACGAGTGGGACAGGAGATAGGGATGAGGGTGAGCAAACCGGCTGGTTCATTTGCTCCTACAGCAGCCAAGGGTTCGTGTGAGGAGTCCTGTGTCCATGTGCAACCTCATTTTGGCAGATCACATGCCCAAAGTGTAAAGGAGTGTGATGACAGAGCTGGCAGATATTTTCAAATAAAAGCTAATATGATAAAAAATTGTTCTTCTTGGGGCGGGGGGGTGGTGAAGGAAAACAATTTCCATTATGCCCTTTTTTTTTCTTTGTTTCTTTTTTCATTGTTTTTCTGTAGAAAAGGTCACATGTCCATTGGTTTCCTCTTGATTTTCTGTGATTCTGAGCCCAATGAACTTTTTAGGTGTGCTTTCAGTCTGACCTTGAAAGGTGGGATAATTTTTGGAGGCAGGTTGTATGAAGCACTAGCAGGGAAGTCTGCTCCTCATTCCTCTCTGAAAGGGAATAATCTATGCAACAGAAAGAAAATTTGAAGTGTTTCAGCTCACAGCATTTCTTCCTTGTTCTTCCATCCCTCACATAAAATAGCATGAGATTCCTTGTTTTCAAATCTTAAATTTTCCCTGAGGAAGAATGGGTCTAAAGCATCTGTGGCTTTTGTCTTCTCACCGCTGAGGTTCCTCAGCTGGTATCAACTGCACAGTGCTGCTGGCATCCAGCTTCCCCCAGAAACATCCCTTCGAAGGACAGAGAGGCATCTTTCTTTGGAAAGTCCTTTATGGTCTACAAGGGAAGGTTTTATTTGAAGTTTATTTGAAATACAGCAGTGCTAAACTTTGATGTGTATATTGCTGTTTATGAAAGCGGTGAGTAAATGCATGCAGAGATTTCCATGGTATCTTAGTCAGTGCAGATACTTAATTTGTAGGGTAAAACTAGGCAATTAAAATTATTTTTATGACCTACGTTTTTTTTTTCCTTTCTGTTTCTTTCCATCTGCATCTTGTTACTCCACTTCTTGTTCTTTTTCTCCTTGAGCAAAACAATATACCCTTCCATTGTCTCTCTCTCGATTTAGACAAGGGATAAATTTCTCATGGGGCGTTTAATGAATAAAAGTGGTTAACATCTGACTTCTGAGTCTCTGCTACTGATGTAGAGAGAAGTGTGGTGTTCACTGAATCAGCCACATCACTCTTTACAGTGCCTGGAAAGTCCTCTTTTCCAAGTATTAACGCAAGCTGAGCCTTCCTCTTGGATGTGATCTGACAGGACTGCAGCCCAAGGCAGCAAGAATAAGGTGTGGTTTTTCCAATGAGAAGCTCTATAAGGTATCAATATTTAAGAGCAAAGAAATAGATAAAATTACAGACAACCAGGTTGATTGAGGGGAGAAGAGAGGTCATTTGTTTGACGGAACAAGAATATCTCTCCAGCAGGATTTTCCCTGGTTCTTTAGCCAAAAACTGTTGTCTTTCTTTTAAATAGGTTGATCTGGAAGTATGTGAACTCATTGTTTTTTATAAAATCATTATTTCTTCAAGGTATTTTTTGCAGATTAGCTGTACACAGTGGGCACAGCTGTTCACCACCTTAGAGAAGTTGGTATTTTCTTTTAAGCAGATTCACTATTGCGTTGCACCCACTGGTGAAGCCACACAGTGAATCACCAAATAATTCATAATCCAGACACACACTAATTGCTGTAAAAGGCCAAGAGTAAATGATCAACTGGAATTGATTTAGTGACTTGGTCTCCAAAGAGCCATGGCTGTAAGGCAGGGGATTGATGGGATGAACCTGAACACATTCCCTCTGATGCTTCCTGTGGTTCAGTGTTCAGAGCCATGTCCTCCAGCTTCTTGCAGGAGATCCTTCACTGTTTAAATGAAGTAAAGGCCAGACAAGGCAATGGCACATGTGTTTCCAGTGCTGCTAGGTTGAGAAGCACCTTTTACTGCATGTTTACTGCTGCCTCAAGCCAGAATATTTTATCTATATTACTGCTACACTCTTGAAATCCCCAGCTCCCACTGACTTTTGCTATGTATGTTTCCCAGCTGTTATTTATAAATAATGAACCTTGATGTTGGTACACAGTTGGGAGAGAAGCAGGCCTTTTGTTTCTCGATGCAACATTCTCTCTTATGCAGCATTCTGGGAAGTGTAGCTTACCTGACAGAGAAGAAACAGGCACATGCAGGCAGGACCCTTCCTTCGCTCTTCCCTGGTAGGAGCCACAGGTTGGGTGTCTTCATTGATCAACTTTGTTCCTCCAGAGTTTTGAAAGAACTTCAGGAATAAAAACGTCAGGAGCCAAATGCCTTCTGTTTAAAAGTGGAGACAACCAGGCGGGCTGAGCCACCCTGCTGATTGCCCAAACAGTCATTCAGGGTCCTTGGCTTCTATATGCCTCCCTGTGCTCTGTTTTACCTTCACACATCCTAATCTCTTTGACTGCTTTTGCCGTTCCTCACCATTTCCCCAAACAACATGCCTGTCTTTTTTCAGGCATGGAAAAAGCATCTGCTGCTGTTTCTGCGAGCTTGACATCTCTTGAAATACCACTCCCCAGCTCCCCAGTGGAGTGGGTGAGGGATGTATTTCTGCTCATTGGCCCTGTACCATGGCAATACCCTGCGCTCCTCTCCTCTCTTCACCCTGAAGCAGATACCCAAGAGTGTCTGTTGAATGGCAGCCACAAGCTGCAGTCAAATCCCAACACTGAGCACCCTGTTCCTGCTCATGCAACTGTCCCGCTGATGAGACATTTGCTGTCATGCTACCTCTGTAGCTACATGCGTTTGGCGTAGCGACGTCCAGCAGGATTTAGCATCTTTCCTCCAGATCGATCCAATTTCATGTCACATGCTTAGCTGCATCTGTCGTTTTACCTTTTCAAGTGTGCTACTGCCTTGGCTGCTAGAGGTTCGGGCTCTCTAAAGCGGATGGGGTTTGCAGTCCTTCCTCTCTGAGACGGCTCCTGTGTGACATTAACTCACACGTGGACTGTTGTCACAGTGCAGGTCAGAATTTGGCCCCGTGTTTACTCCTGTGGAGAAGCCTCTGTCTGGTCATGTAGATCAACAGAGCATCCTTCTTAAAGCCGAGTATTGATCATTTCAGTAGAAGAAACAACATGGTTAGATAAAAAGCAATTTAAAAACAGTCTATGCAAATGTCTCTGTGACCCCGTAATTATAGCAGATCAAATTACTTTAGTATTGGAGATACAGTCGTGAGTGCAGATTTTCTTTTCTGTCCTTCCTGCTTTCCCAGATATGCCCCTACAGAGTTAACTGAGTTTATTTCTACAATAAATATTCCCATAACAAGGCCAAAATATGGTTTTCATCAATCATTTTATAGCTGCTTCAAACCTGTCACACCAGTGTATGCGCTTAGAGCAGCTCAGGAAAAAAAATGCAGACAAACCACAAATAAAAGCATGAGTTTGAAAAGAAAACTTGAATTTTCTATTGCCAGGAATGGTCAGATGATCTTTCTTTGTGTCTTGCACAGTGGCGAGTGCACAGTCTCCAATGAATAAATAATTGTATATCCAGGAAATGAGATTATTACTCCCGCAAAGCTATTGAAAAGGAGAGCACACCAAGCCCTTCAAACCTCTTTCCTGATGCACAGACCCATATTTCCTTATGGAGCACAACAAACATGAAGGACAGCTCTCATAAGGAAGGGCTTTGCAATTACAATAGAAGCCCAAGAACAGAAACACTTTGATTGCAGGAACATGTCCGGGCTGAACCTTGTCATTTCACAGGGCAGATGCATTGGAGAGAACTCCGCTGGGTAATCAGAGAAGTGAGGATGGCCCCTGCGTCTTGCCTCCCAGCCGTAACCGTGCTGTAATATAGTTGCTTTTGCAGTGTAATTGCTTTCTCTGCAGGGCTTCTTCCTATTGATTCTGCTTGTGTGGATTTAAATTGTTTGCGGGTTGGAACTAGACTCAAGTTGGTCTGCATCTCCGCTTTGCTGTGCACAGCAACTCACGTGATGGTGCTATCTAAGAGACTTTAATGATGTCTAGATAGCATCACTCCCTGGCCTGCCCATATGTATTTGATTTGAGAAAAGAAGCTGGATCAGATAAGTTCAGAACATCAATAAATACGTGTGTTTTGTTTGGTGACACTTGTTCAATTTGAATCTTCTTTCCCAGGAAGCAGCTTGTGTTGTGTCATTTTTTCAGCGTGCTGTGTAAATGCTCTGCATCTGCAACTGTCGAGGATGGTGCCATCCCATAGCAGCGCCATCTGCTCGTTCACAAAGTGCTGTTTGCATAGATAAAAAATGTGAGGTGTTACTCGTAATTAGGCAAATCACATGCTGTGATCTGTGATTGATTTGATTTCTGTTGTGGGCTACCTCGCCTATGTCTCTGTGTCCATAAGTATTGTCTGCATATCAGCATATGGACTCAGATGAATCAGAGACTCATGAATTTTTTTTCCCAATCCAGACAGATGGAAATGTTTTCCTTTCTTCTTATTAGCAGCAGCTGAATTTCAGTAACACCAGAGGCCTCCGCTAGGATCTTGCCTGCGTTTCGTGCTGTACATGCATACCTAAGTTGGCATGGCCATTTATAATCTAATACAAAAAATAAGCGATCCATGACATGCAGCAAAGGAAAGTTATAATTTCAAAGCAATGTTCAGTGATAGCCATGTTATTAGCCTTCTTCGAGAAAAATATCTGGATATATAACTTGGCATTATGCAGTGCAGTAACAAAATGCCTAAAAGGTGCTGTGAGTGTTGCAGAACCCAAGTGTCTCTGCTGAATCAGACTTTTGGAAAATATTACTGTGCCTTTCTTAGTATTAACTGTATCTACTCTTAAATGTGTATTCACCTCACTAACTGAGTGAGATCCTAATCGTTTCTGGCTGTACTATGGTCCAAGTAATGCTGATAGTTACATAAAGTAAGTCAGAAATTACTAGTTCTGTATAATTTTAATATTGTCTTCAAATGCCTTTTATAGATAGTGAGGTATGATTTACAGGCAGTTTTAAAAGATGTTTAAGGTAGACAGTAAGCATACCAGAAAGGCCATAAAAATGAAAACACATGAACAGAGATCTGCACACTTGTCTGGAGTAAAAGTTACGAGCAGTGGAGTAGCTATATAGTTGGGTGATTTAGAATATTTTAAACCTCAGCAGAGCTCTCTTCTCTCCCACTCTCTTACGGCCCTGTGCCTACATACAGTGTGTTCATTTCAGCAGGAGATCTGTCACCACTGGAGTCTGACCATAACTAGCATAGCCCAGGGCAGAAAATGGGCTATAACTCAGCACAAATCCATAGTCCCGCTGCTACAACACCTTCTGTCGATGGGGATCGGATTGGTGTGAGCTGCCACTGAGCAGCTACTGTGGTTAGGTATTTCTGCAGAGTATTCCAGGAAATTGAAATGGTTAGTGAATACTTACTTGATTTTTAGTAGAAGTGGTCATCAATGTGCTGAGAACCCAGGACTGCATTACAGTTTCTTGAGTCCTGCTGAGCTTGTAGGAGGGAGAACCACTCCCCAGCGATGCAAAGTTAATCATCAGTGCACATTTGGTTGACTCAGGCATAACACCTTTGGGTAAACTCTGCAGTGAAGTGCTCGAAGCATTTTCAGAATTATTCAGTTCATTTTACAAGGTGTGCTGTTCTCTTCATTTCAGATGTCATCTAAGGGTGTCTTGCCAAGGGACTTCTGGTGCTGAGCATGCTTAGGGCATTGGATTTTTTCTAAAGCCAGCAATGCTCAGTTCAGTCCTAACAATACAGAAAGTTTCGTGAATGTGCAGCAACCTTCACATGTTAGAAATACAGATTTCCCACGCCCATGGACACAGAATGGAACTCCAACATGCACAGTTGCATTTTATTTTTGTGTGTATGTCTATCAGTTTCATCGTGTCATCTGTGGTTTTCATCGTATTATGAGTCAATGGAGTAAAAAGAAAAAGAATGGCAAAGAAGTTGAGGTAGATATAATGTCTTGGAGATTTTTTCAGTGTTGTTTTTAGTGTCATCAGACATTGTGTACTTTAATTTTCAGAAGAACCTCAGCTCCAAAGCAGTAGATTAGGCATCTTGAAGAAGTAGCCACTCTCTCAAAGGACTGTGTTCATGAGATTATTACAGGCATTCTTGTAAAGACAGAAACCCCTAGATTGCAGGAATAAGTCACTTAGAAGGATACAAACCCCCTTGAGTAGCCATCCGAAAGCAGAACCCAGTCGTTTAGATCTCACATCACAGACCTGCCTTCTTTGCACCTTAAAAAGAAGTCAGAGATATAATTGCTTTAAGGTAGCCGTAGGAAATTTATCTTTTGTTTCTGTTGTTATTAAAATGAACTTCAAGAAATGCCATAGAAGAGGGGTGTTTGTGGTATTGAACATAAAACTCCAACATGTACACCATCTATGCCATTAAAATGTGTCAAGTTGGGCAGGACCATAGTGGTACTGTAAAACATTATTTCTGCAAACATGATTGTACATTGTATAGCAGAACAGACTTATTTCTTTTTGTTTTAAGCATTTTAATACCTAATAAAAGGTCAAAAGGTGGAACACAGCACATTGAGTCAACTCATGATACTATTATACATTAATGTCTTTGGGTGCCAGTTGCAGGTCAGGGATGTATCAGTTCTGTTACTGATCCAGGCTGCGTGACTTGGGCACATTACGTTTGTGAAAAGTTTGTTTCCTGGAAGAAGAGGATGCAAACAACCTTTTGTTATCTCTGCACTGGACCCGTTGCCTCCTTCCTAAAAGCAATCATCTTGAGATGCAACCATAGCACATACTGGGGCATTTTGTAGCATTTGTTTTAATGTTTGTTACCAATTCCATTTGCGGTTTGATTTCATTCTGCTATGAAGAGCTTACCCTGTCAAATCGGAAGTTTAACTAAAAAAGGGATTTAGTTACAAGAGTATTATATTCAACTGTTTAAAGGACAAAGTCAAGATCAAAAGACACTTCGTGATTAAACAACAAAAAGTATGTTCAAATCTTATTAAGGGGTGTTTTCAATCTAACACCTAGGGATTTAGCCACATGACTTAAATTTTTGTGCCAGAAGGCTTCTGGGCAAAACCCTGTTATTGCTGTGGGGAGCTAAATCAGAAACAGGAGGAAAAGCTATTTGCTTTACTTTTGAAATAGAAACAGTGATGGTTGGCTCGCAAGTCTGGCCTGAAGTCTGTTTTCCAAAGTAGGTTTTCTGTTGACGTAGATGAAGACCAGGCTGCCCTTCCAAGCAGCATCTTAGGGACAGGGTTCACTAGATACTCCCAAATTTGTCTTCTTCACAGCCAAAGATGCGTGCTGTCCAGTGCTTTGTCTGTTTGCTTTTCAGGAGATGCACGATGTCTGTACGATGGTGTGGTGAGGTTTGCTGTGATTCACAGCAGTGCCAGTTGCTTGATCTCTGCAGCATCTGTTACCAATTCTGAAGGGTTTTTTAGCCAATTGCACCCAACTCAACAGACAAAACTGAGAAATGTTGCCTCGTGCAACAATGAGTTGTGCCTTCCAATGGAAAACGCAGCGCAGGAGAGTGGGTATCATTGCTGTTATTACCATTATCACATTTAGCTTCTAGTATATCAGGTCTGATTTGACCTCAGGAAAGGAATATACTTGTTGTAACCTACATGAATACTTCCCCTCTATCAGTGGCTCCTTAAAACATCACTAAGGGTGCATGTAAGTCAATGTGCTTCGTGTGTCTGTAGCCCAGGTGAAGAGGAGTGTTTGCTCTCATATTGGATGGCTGGTTGCTTTACAGAAAATGAGCTTTTGCCCTCTGACAGTGCAGCTGTGTATGGAGCAGTGTTTGCTTTCTGCAATGTCGGTGAAAGGTACAGTTGAGCAGGAAAATGGTGCTCTGAGTAGTTTCTCTATAGATGGTTCCTTGCCAAAGTGGATTGTGCTTTAATATTTTAATTTTTCCCATTACTTTGACAAGCCTGCAGGAAATTCACCATTTCCATTATTTCCACAAGCTTCATTTGCACTTAACTGTGTGAAGTCTTTGAATCCACAGCATCAAATCAAAGCTACTCCTCTTGACTGTCCAAATTACAAACACACTGACTGTGATGCATTATTTTAAAATTGCCTGTTTAAATTTAAAAGGATTTCCAAATATTTTCCATAATTCCCAAAAACAGTCTAAGGACATCTGTTAAAGTATTGCGTTTCCTTAAAGACAGCACTGGTTGGGTTTGCTTCAGCTACAAATTAGGGTTGTCAGTCAAAGTGCTATTTCTGTTTTTGTCTCTGATCTAGGAGTTTTTAGCATCTCTTCCAAAGCAAGCCAGAGAAAGACAGCTAGTGAGCTCTTAGGGCTTGTTTTACCATGTATTTAACCTAGCAAACAGCCAGTTGATACCTTTTGCGAAATCATGTGTGTTTTACTGGATACCTCAGTGCTTAGTGAGGAAACAAGCTGTACTGTTTTGATGTATTTCTGTACTTTTCACATTCTTTATTCTACAGTATGTGTCCAACATTTTAATATATCGAATAGCTGTGGCAGCTTTTTTGATGTGTCTACAAACATTTGCATTATTGTTAAGCTGTTGGGTCTGCTAATGAGGGGTCAGAGTAAGAGGCAAAATGATGTATTTACTGTGCAGGATTTCCTGCAGGGTGAATAGTAGATTCATGCTGGGCTGGAAGTAGAAAACCAGCCCAAAGAGTCCTTAAAATATCCAAACCTCGCCTACCCCCAGAAATGGAGCTGCAGCCCAGAGCAGGGTGGGATCCTCCATTGGTATCCTGCAAGGAAAATGATTGAAATAAATCAGAAACAAACAGGAAAACATACTGAAGGGGAAAGACAAAAAAAAAGAAGCAGCATCCTACTCCCATCGATGTCTCTACCTCAATATTTCCAGCCAAATCATCAAAGGAACCACTTGAAAGAAACAATAACATAAAATAATGTCGGAAAGGAGGTGACCACTGATTTAATTTGTAAAGTTGCATAGGAAGTTAAATTGAAGGCTGCAGTTCAGTGCAGTGGGATGGCTTGGGTGGATGTGAACTGGGGCTCTGCTAACATGACACAGTTAATAGGGGTTGTTGTAAAGAGGTTTAAGTCGTAACAGCCGAGTCTGGGCACAAAGAGCAAGTCGGTGGCAGCGTGTGGGCTGGGAGCAGCATCTGCTATTGCGAAGAGAGGGTTTGGGGAAGCCTTGTCATATTTGTGATGAGAGAAGAACAGATGACAAAGAAGATTTCTCGGTGTATCTGATAGCATACAGGCAGTGAAATATGCTGGGTTATTGTGTGATCAGCGATATCAGATGTGCTTTATCTCAAACGTGCTTTTCTGAAGAATGGGGTGGAACATTTTGGAGGCAAACAGGTAGACAAAAAAATTGTTTCCTCTACTTTTCTGAACCTGGAAGAATATTTAATCCAGTTTTCTGTTTGCTTCAGTTTTCTTTGCGTCAAGTGCAAGAGTAAAATATATATAGGTTTTTAATATTATTTATCTAGAAATATTCAGAACTGGGTCGTTGCATATGATACTTCAGTGGTGTGTCTCAATTAGAGTCAGACATGCTTATTTATTGCGTGCTGATAGTTTGCCTCTCGGCCTACCAAGTGTTATGACAGTTTGTGAGAATATATACTTCACTACATAATTATTTTTATTGTGGCAATGATGCCATATTAATCTAGATTTCTGTTTGCTCCTGTGCATCAGTATACTTCATTTTGTGTCATTATAATGTGAAAATGTGAGAGAAGTGAAGGGTTTTGCCTCTTTGGTTACCATTTCTAATTGTTTTAAGAAATTGTTAATGCTTTGATTATTTTTGTTCCGTGTGATTGGAGGAAACTTGCAACAGAGGAAACATTTTTTAAACTTTGAGTGTGTAAAAGATATCAGTGTTGTTACCTTTGCAAACAGAAGATGATGGACAGGAAATCTGCAGAATTTTCAGCAAAACGGAGTGATTTTTTCAGCTCTTTTTCATTTCTTAATGGAAGAAGAATTATGGAAATGAGAGCGAGCATTGCATTAAGTGCTTGAAATGTTCCTTCCCTGCAGACCAATAAAAACATAACTCTTCCATTAGGGAAATTTAGATTTTTGAAGGCTGCATGAATCTGAGCTCTGAATCAGTGAATGAAATGACTGTGCTGGGTAAGCGTTTCAGGGTCTGATTATGTATTTCGTAGGTGGATACCAGCTCTCAGCTTGTCTTGTAAGACTTCTTTGGAGCAACTTTTTCTGTGACTTTTCGTATTAACCACTTGGCTTATCTTGTAGAACTTCTGTAGTGCAGTCTCCTGTTATGCAGATCAGTAACAGTTTCAAAGCCATGGAAATTACTTTTCCTACCTCTAATTTGGACTAGAAGGTTTCCTGGCCTTCTCAAAACACTCTAGCTACTTGCATAACTCCACAAACAAAGTCAAATAGTGGAAGTCAAAAATATGACATTTCTGTGCTTGGGATGGCACGTTTATAGTGGTTATAGTCTCACCTATGGCTATAGATTATGCAAATTGTAGCTATATGCCTTTAAAAATATCCTTCATTTGTAAGTGTGAAATGAAAATGTAGCAGTAAACTGCTATCACTGGGGATGTTCAAATTAGGACCCTGATCGGAGAATTAATACCAGAGCAAGTGGGTATTCAAGTGAAGTCATCTTTTTTTCTGTGCTGTTAGACGTAAAATAGTAATCAACATTGATTTCCAGAAGAACACAAATAAAAATGAATTTAAAAGAGCAAAAATCATTACCAGTCATTGCCACAGCTTCCTATTTCTAAGTTATTAATAATGTTTCAGTTTCAGGTAGTATATTACTTAAACTGTCAAACACATCGCAGGGGTATATAAGGATGATTTGTCCTCATTTAGTGTGTGAGGAGACACCAAGAGCTTCTGAAACTTGTCCAAGCTCTGAAAATGATTAATTGGAATTGTTTTTATTATTTTTACTTAGTTGTAAATAGTCTGAATGTGGCCATAATGGTCTAGTTATAAGTGATCAAACAACTCTCATCTCTCCTTTTTTTGCTGAAGGGCTGATCCTATGTGTGCGCACAGTGCCAATACTTGAGGCACCAAATACCATTATTGTGAATATTTGTTTACATGCAGGGCTGGTTTTGTTTTGTTTTTTTTAAGTTCGTTTTCTGCAAACACTGCTGGGAATCATTTACCCATCACTAGAAGTATTCTTTGAAGCTCCAGGGCATCACAGGACTCCCATGGGTGCCTTCCTGGCCTCCTGTTATGCAGACAACCGAGTTCTTCTGCCATGATCCAGGAAAATGGCTTCAATGCAGATGTTACTTATGTGCCTTATAAACTGAAGATACAAGGAGAACATGCCTGACCTACATGATCCTCCATCTCCGTCCTGATTATTCATTCCTAATAGAAAGATTTTGAAACACAGGAAAGAGACTTTGGTGTTAGAAGCACATGGGCATAAAATTTCTAGCTCCTGGCTGATTTTATTGCTATTTTATCACCTCCACCAATCCCATGGCTTGGTCAGCTGATGAATTTAATCAGGTGCCTGCTTTAGACATGACGATGAGATACTGGCAGTGAATTTCTACCTCGCACATTAGATTTTTGGCTGATTTAAGTTGGGGTCACCCTGCGCTAGTGCCTTAGTTGGTTAATAGCCCTGGAGAAACCAACTGTGTGGACTGGGGCTGCCTGCAGAAAACACAAGTTCCCGGGTGTCTTGGATACATTTGCACAAAGAAGGAGCCAGATGGTTTTCTCTGTGGGTTGTCTTTGGCTTTGCTCTGTGGGAGAAATACCTGAGATGGATGCTGCCAGGTAGCTGTGTGGCTCTTATGTGTAAACAGCTGCTCTAGCTCTTCTCTCAGAGGTATATTTACAGCAGAAAAGTGAAAAATGGGCAGAAATCTGTGTGGGCAAATGGGGAAGACTTGATGGGTCTGATCCTAAGCTGGCATCCCAGACTGCAATGAGATGGTGGTACATGATGGATGGTTCATAAGTGCTTTGAGATCAAAGGCACTTTCTACACGTTAGTAAGGTTTTCTCATTTGCAGCCCTTGAGCATGGGGCACCTACATGGCTGTGTGGTACACAGACACAGTCACCCGTTGGAGTCGTCTGAAGTTGTGTGCAGTATGGCAGATTTGACTCTGAAATGCGCTGCTCCAGTCAGCCACCCTCCCAAAACGCCATGAAGTTCAGGAAGCTTTGATCAGGTCCCATGTCACCTGCACATTTTCAAATAAGAAGTTGGTTTTCTTACGCTGGCAATAAAGTTAACCATCCCTAAAACAAGGGTAGTCTCTGGGACATTATCTGGGCCAGAGGTGTCTATTATGGTTTTACCCTGAACAATAAAAATTAATGCAGGGTAGCTTGCACCTCAACAACATGCCAAACCTTGGGGCCATTGCATCATCCCAGCAGCAACATGCAAAGCTCTGGGTGTCTTGAGCAGCCACCCCCATCTCATGTGTTTGCTCTCATGGTTTCATTCCAGGGCAACCCACTGTACTTCCAGTCTGCCAGAAACGTGACAGTGAACATCCTCAATGAGAAGACTAAAGTCCTTACTCGCCTGGTTACAGGTAAGGAGGGGGAGAGGCTGCGTGGCAGAACTAAGATGGGCTGAAAGCAGGGGTGTTTGTGGGATGCTGCGTTGGCTTTAGCATGCGGGAGGGGGGCCCAGGTATCTTGTGAAGTACAAATGAAAACTTCTGTGCTTTGTAGAAAGAAAGTGAGAGACATGAAAGCCGTGCTGGAGAGGCAGCTGGCTGGTGCTTTCTGATAATGAAGCAGACCATCGTTTTCATTTGAAAGCCAATCCAGAGACAGAAAGGTCACTTGTATGACTTCAGGGTTAAGAGGAACATATGCAGGCTGACATTTCTGCTCTAACAGGCACAGGCTTTTCCTGAGACACTTCTAACTTGCCTGAGATCTTGGGAACTCTGCAGATTAACTGTGGCTGGGTTAGGACACTTTGCATTTTAGAGCTATTAATATCTGTGCCCTTCTACTGATGAATGTTCTCGTGCTTCCAAGCATGAGCGTGTTTGATGGGGAAATGGGTGTTTCATAAATCCTCAGTGCGCAGCAGCCTTTGAATGAATGCATGTGTAATTTGGGTTTAAAGAGCCTAATGCATTATATATGCTAATATATATATATGATATAGGATAGATTTTTTTTTTTGCTGAGATTTATTTAGGGAATGGGAGAAGTGTTGCTGTGTGGCAGAGACAGTAATCCATAAACATGTTGTTTCTACGTGAGACCGGGTTGTTTGGTTTGCTTATATAACATCTTGGCCTCTAGTCACAGTATTAAATAATTAAATATGCAGCTTCAGTAAGCAATGATTTAAGCAGCATGTATGAAAATTGCCTGAAGGAAATAAATTCAACCCCAAGCTCCATGATTCTCACATTCAGAATAAACGTGTTTAGTTTGTTGGTTCTCCATGTATTTTCAAGAGGGTATTTTTTTCACTTACGCACCTCCATTTCGTAAGAGCTTGGGAGGACGTAGTCAGTGATGTCTCCTGGCGTGATGTTCTGGTTATTGAGCTCATTTCTGCATTCGGCAGCAGCTTTGGTTTCAGAGTGGAGCAAAGACAGGGTCCCATGCAGTGCGTGCTGCAGTGATGGGTAGAGAGGCAGTTAATTAGCAAGATAGAAATCAAACTTAAAGCTTGGAAGCAGTAGATTTTCTCAGAATGGGTGCAGGGTTTTGAAGTGTTTCCAGAGATCCTGGCACAACCTCACTTTCCTGTAGTCCGAAATGTGCACGTGATTCTTTATGTGCCCAGACGCCAATACAGACAACCTGTGCTGGCAGACGCAGGGTACGGATGGAGTTAGAACCTGCCTGTAAGGAAATACTGGCTATCAGCTCTTACTTCTCCTGTCTTTTGAGATACGAGACTAGTCAGGGAAGTGACCAGAAGTAATGCAAAGTCCAATCACCTGCCTTGTGCAGGTGTATTCCAAGGAGGCTGTGGCTTGGACTGGGTTGCACAAGGCTGGTGGTGACTTGTCTAAAGTGTAGCTGAGGTCAGGTAACCGAGGGGTCTGCTCTTTGTAGCTTTTGAGCCACAAACCTGCACGGAATTTGCTATTCAGGCAGCAGATGTTTATCAGGCTCCAGGACAAAACTCATTGCCAGAGGCAGTTGCCAGCAGCCTCCAGGAGAAGCAGCAGAATTAAATAAGAGCTATGAAGGAAAGTTTTACTAGTTTAGAAACTTTCTGAACGTGAGAGACTCTGCCGTTTGTCTTGGCTCCTATGGTGACGTTTGCCTTTTGTTGTTTTAATTTTCAAATTGGACTGTGGATGGCACTGATATCATTTTAATCCAGGTATGTTTAACAGGCAGAAAACCCGGAATTTTTACACTGCAGTGTCAGCCCAAGCAAAATGTAACTCAGGAAATCTTGATGTTTCTTACAGCTGCATCAATACTCTCAAAGCACAGCTGGGTATATGCATTACTATTTCACATGTGGGTCTGTCTTTTCATAAGAATCTCCCAGCTATCCCAAGTATAATGATGATTTTATGGCACACAGAAAAATGAACAAAAACATAAGCAGAAATATTTGAGGGGATGTTATTTGGATAGAAAACAGTGCCCTTTACTAATGAGAGGTCACCCTCTGGAAAGCACAGACTTCTCTGTTTAATATGTCGGGTACAGGTATCTGTAGAGCTATTAGGACAATCTCACCAGCTGGCTTTATTAAATGTATGAAGCTACTATGTGATTTTCTTATACTTTTCAATAAAAAGTTGTGCTAAATCTCTTCTTCCCTCCAGGTCCCCAAGCAGTGGAAGCACACAGCCAAAAATTTGAGGTGAAAACCCTCTCTGGAAAATTGCTGTTTTCTGCAGATGACAACGAAGTGGTGGTTGGAGCAGAAAGATTGAGAGTTTTAGGTAAAAGATTATTCATTAAATCACTGTTTTAATATGAGCCTGTTCAAATTTTAGAATAGTTTTGCCTGATTTCGTGCTTGCCGAAAGCTTCTTTTGGATATAAACCCTTTCACTGTCTTTATTGCTTTGAATCTTCCCCAAACAGGTAATGACCAAGAGTTTCTATCTGAGGAGGTTTTTAACTTGCACAATATGTTATTTCCCCTTCAGAAAAAACTCCCCTGGAAGTGGCTTGTCTGACTCAATGACACAGATGTAGAACTGGCTTTGGAAACTGCACAACTTTATCTCTTGGATCAGGGATGAAGGATGGTGTGGGATTGCTATAAGGATGCTTCCATGGCTGCACTGACTGTGCACAGGGAAGCCTCAGGCTTCATGGCTTTGATCACACCACTTCCACCAGCTCCTCCTTCATCTTAAAGTGAGCACCAAGGAGGAGACCTGCAGTGAAAATGGCAGCATGAGTTAGGACCTCATGTTAATTCTCTGAATAGTTTGATGGCCTTTATATTAGTTATCTTTCCTTAGCCACACATGAGAGCACGTTGTGCATCTCAGAGCCATCTCCAGCTCTTCTGTGGGGGGGTTGAGTGCCCCATGCAGGGGAGGAGAGGCCACCTTACCAGTGCCACCACTTCCCCAGCTGCCTTTGGAGACAGAGCGGGCAGGTTGAGCTCCCCTTTTGCCTCCCAGCTGTCCTGCAGGCTGGGCTTCATATTGGTAGTTCCTAATAAAAACTGTGAATACACTGAGGTTGGGGAGTGGGGGTTGTTTCTTGTTTGTTCTGGGGTTTGGTTTTGTTTTAATTAGAGAAATTAAACAATTGCGGTAATTGTAAAATTTTCAAACATATTTGATAGTTATATGAAATGGCCTCTTAGGAACTTAAATGGTCTTGCTCACCGGTTCAGTCCGTGCTCTTTGGTTAGTCTAAGATTTGCTCGTAAATGTTTCCATGTAGGACCAGACAGGGTATATTGCTGGCAGTGAATCACATAGCTGTGCCACTGGTCTCTGTGGATGCACTGATAGCTGTTTTCTAATGGCTTGATTTGGATGCATCTGTTCGCTCAAAATTACTGCCTACTTCTCTAGTAAGTTCCTAAACACAGAGATCAATGAAGGAGCTTAGAATGATGTCAGGTATTTATATTTATTGTTATTTACTACATACTATATAATATATTATTACTATATTATGTATAATCTAAAGGAGATTAAAAGGAGGGCCTCAGAGTCTAACCATCACGAATGGACGTAGTATCCAACCATTAACATTTTTCGTTACGTGATATCGTACTATTCTAGAAGGTTGCTGTTTGTAGACGGGCCAGGTGTAGCTCTTCACAAGTCACTGTTGGTACATACTGGACTAGTTCAGTCACCAGCTACACAAAGTTAGGTGAGTTCTACAGCATAAACGTTGAACTTCACAAAATCAACAGTATCTTTTCTAGCTTAGAACTTTGAAAAGGACCATTCAAAATTCTTGCAGTGTTACAGAGCTGGAGAAATATTGTCACAATCCATGTTCTACCACAAATCTCCTGTAGCGCTGCACCCTTCAGAGCCAATAAATTGTACAGTCTTTCTGCAGGGTACTTGAAGTCAGGCAACAGCAAATTTTAAGTATTTTCTTGGAGACCTTAAAATGAGAGAGATTTATATCATTGATTCTTCAAAAAAATATAGAAACTTTTCCTTACAAGTTGCAAGTACTCTTTTTCAGATTACATACTTAAAAAAAATATTGCTTTTTATTTACTATGTACTTTGGAGAAAGCAGCAATTATTTTGGTAGTCCTTTTTAGCTTCTGCCTTGTTTTAGTCTCCAGAATAAACATCATCAAAAATATTGCTAACCACTGTAGTGCGATTTCATTTTTATCTGCAACTGAGTGTTTCTCAGGGTTTATTTGACTTATGCAGATCCATCAGAAAAGGTAGAATGATACCGCTGGTGAAGTTACAGGCAAGTATTTCAATGACCTTGAGCTGAGATGCTTTCAGAGTTCATGCCTGACTTTGTTTTTCTCCAGCTTTGCTTCCCCAATCTAATTTTGTCTCCAAAAGCGGTTGCCATGGCTGTTTGCCATGCTGGGAAGCGTTACACCATATGTTTGTATTTCTTCCAGTGTTTTTGTCGGCACTTGAGGCTAGTCCAACTTGTAGTACACAGACGAATTCCTTTGATCATTTTTCTGGTGTTTGGGATCTCAGGTGCTGTCGGTGTGTGTCTGCTGACACCTGCCTATGCTATGTAAATAATCTCAACTTGTTCTTGTTATTGCTGAACACGTACTTGTGATGGAAGGAAGTGTATGTCTGCAGTCTGGCATGAAAGTCATCTCACAGAGGTTAGAGCAGCAGTTATTGGGCTTGTAGCTGGCTTTTAATGTTGTTAATGATAATGACTTCTTTTCTTTGTACGATCTTCAAAGTTGATTCTGAAAGTTTGTTCTACAAAGTAATGCTGAAGCTTTGTCATGAGAAAAGAGGTGCTTTCCTTTTTTTTTTGAAACAGAGTCTTCTCTGGGTTTCTAAGGGATTTTTCAACATTAGCAAGGTGTTCGAAAGGGAGGAATACACAGAATTGCAGATAAAAACCCATGTAGGATATGTGCGGCATTTGATGGTGCTTCAAAAAATTGCACAGCACGGGCAGTGCAGATTACCAAATGAAAGTATTTTTAATTGTATCTTGAGAGGTTATTTCTGATTTTTAACCATTAAAGGACACAGAAAGACAGACTTGGTCCCCTCTGCTTCTCATGCATGATGTAAACTAGAGTACTTCAGTAATTTTATTTGTTTTAGTGAATCCAGTCATACCTGTCATCACAGGAGAGATTGGAGGATAATGAGAACTTTTGGTTGAGGACAGGAGCTGACCTGGGAGCCCTTTGGCCGTTGTCAGCTCTAGTAACACCTACACAACCATTTCTAGAGATGAGAATGAATTCCCTCTGCCTTTCTCAGATCCAGCCAGGAGCTTAGCAGCTGCCTTGGTCCAGATGACTCAGAAGGAGCTCATGTTTGCCTACAAAAAGTCATGTTGAAACTGAGCCTTATGCCAAATCTGGTCTGCCCTTTCTCTTGCAAGCTCATCTGCCCATGCCTGCTGTTGCCCAGCCATCTCCTCCACCCTTGAGGAGGCACATCCTCACTCTTAGCACCGCTTGCTTTTACAAGCAGTTGAGCACCTCACGGCCTTTTGAAGATAGGACAGCAAACCTCAAAGCCGTTCTCATTCCTCAGAACCGCGGCTCCCCGGTTACGCAAGGCTTAGATTTTGAAGACAGGATCTGCCCCCTCTGCACCCACTGAATGGCACCGTGGTGCAGCTTATGGGGTTGTGCATGGGGTGAAGTGCCTGATCTGAGCCTGCAAACCTTCCCTGCCCTCGCCACGGCCAGCAGTGCACTTTGGCAGCCACATAGATGCAAGCTAATCCCTTGTTCTCTGTCCCCCGTGTGCCCATGAGCACATATGGTTATGGGAGATGAATGAGCTGTTCCTAATTGAATTCGTATGTGGTACGTCAGACAGCGGTTCCCCTTCCTTCCTCCTCCTTCCCTCCAGCAATGAAATGTTTTCAGACCATCTGAAAAATGGCACATAAGAAACAGTCTTTAGTTAAAAGAGCATTAAAAATAACTTTGATATATATTAATTACCAATTTCATTTAATAGCATATTGAATGTTATAGCATTTATAAACAAAAGACAATCATAAAGCATTATTCTGACTGTTAATTAGCTCTATTTATTCTCCAGATTAGTTTTTAAATATGCCCTCTAGATGCCACTTGATACTAATTAACAGAGTTACATTATTATCTCTATACAAAAGCATTTTTAATTAAATCTAAAGCAATTTAAATTAGCATGAGTTTTTACAGAAATTAAACTCTGGTCAGATGCTTAATTTAGCCTTATAAGACAACATCTGATGACACGCCAGTGTCAGTTCTCCCAAGGGCCTTGACATCCTTTTTGGAGATTATTTTTTGAAGTTTGTTTTCGGGGAAACTTGCCAGTATACTCTGGTGTTTAATATTTATGATGGATTTAACCTTTTTTTTCTTTTTTTAAGACTAAATATTGATGGGAATCCACATGCATTGCAGTGAGCTGAGACAGAAACGCGAAAGACGTGTTCCTGCAGCTTACAGGCTTTCGCAGTCCCTGGTTTTGAGTGGTGGGTTAGCGTGGGAGGTAGGATTGCATGGGCTGGATGCTGTGCTGTTACAAATCAACTACGCTTTTAAACCACTCTTAAGATTACCATTGTGCTTTATAATAAGGATAGGATTAATCATGAATCTGCAGGGTCAATTTTGTGTAAAAGAATACAGGGATTTCTGCCATCTGGGTCCCTGGAAAATGTGCCTCTCAGACATTTATACTACCATAGCATAAGCTTGTCTTCTAATATAGCCCAATGTGAAAAAGTTGGCTAAAGCCTTTCCCTCTGGCAAAGTTGTATTTAGAGTGGAGTAGGATGCCTTTCATCTACCAGTATAAAGACTGCAGGAGACGCACGACCCCCACCACACATCGCAGTCCTCCCCAGCACCAGGGCTGCCAAAAACCTACCTTTGATCTCTCCAGCCCCTTGCTTGCCCTCCCTTCAGATCATTAGCCACTAACTCTATTTCTACCTTGTAGCTCTTTTCCACTGTAGCATATTCCCTCTGGGCAATGAACCGTGATGGAACGTGGAAATACTGGCCACTGGTCAGACTTTCGGAAACATTAGTTTGGGAATGTGTTTTGTTCAAGTTTCTCTCCAGGTGCCTGAAATGAACTTGAAAAGAGGAGTCAGCTGTTGAAATGTTATTGCAAATTTATTAATAAGTTTGGAGTAATTAATTCCAAGGCACATTTCCAGCATTTTTAATGAGCTATATATTAAGGACTTCAGAGATTTTAGTGGAAGAAAGAAGCCCAAGCTTATTTTCAATTAGATCACTGCATGCTTGTCTTGTAGAAAGCTCTTTTAAATGGGAGGGTTTGGGTCGGGGTTTTCTGTTTTTTGGGGTCAGAGTGGGTAACTTGTATTTGCAGAATGCAAAGTGGTGGATTTTATTACCCGTGGAAGGGTTAAAAAAGCATTTGCAGTGCCCTTCACTTTGTACAAGACAAGAACATGATTTAATACAAATGTGGTGAATGAATATATCTGTGGGCTGGCCCAGCTGTCTCTAAAGCTTCACATCTGCAAACATTTTCAGGGAACCTTGTATTAGGTTGATCTGGGAGGAACCTGCAGAACTGTGGCTGCAATGCCAGCCTGGTTAAAGGACTCTGCTCACATTTCCTCAACAAAACAGTTTTAGTAGCTTCTTGGCATGTCCTTTCCAGCTTGTGTTTGTTGCAGTATTTACAGCAGAGTAACTTTAATGAGTGCAGGAGTAGTTATATTCCATGAAAATAATTCACAAGGCTATTTAACTGGTACCAGTCATTTGAGAGGGTGGTGTAAGCTAGAGATTCAACAGCTTCCAGGAATTACCACACATTTTTGCTGCATGCACCCTTCTTCAGAAGCGATAATTTATGGGTCAGGACATGCACAGTTGCCCTTTACAACAGCCATTATGATTTCAAAATGGCATTTTGCTGATTTGTTTATGGCAGAGGGAACAACTTTTGTAGCCAAGTGTTGAAATCAGGCCCCATTCAGAGGAAACCGAGCTTTCTGGCCTCACCATTGAGTCTGCTGGTATGGCGGATTTTGTACGTTTTCCTGAAAAACGTGTCCTTACTGCAGGTCCGTAAATAGCTTTTTCAAAGGAGAAAATGGTGCTACAAGACTCATATCTTTACAAATTGAAACATTTTTCCTGCTATGATCCTTTTCCTTTACAAAGGCAAAAGTTGCCTCTAAGTTAGAGATGACTCGGTGCTGCGAAGTATATCCCTGGTACCTTGCTGGGTACATGGCTGTGCTTCTGGAACCAAACGCTGTACCATGAGCTGGAGGTTGGTGGCCTTTCACAGTTCATCCAGTTGCAAGTGATCTCCTGCTTGCTCAAGCTCCTTCAAGGCCCTTGGAGGCCACAGTTTCTCCAGGGCTCCTGTCTGTGTTCTCGACAAGAGAAACATGTTCCACGACCATGCAGCTCGTGGGGCTGGGACAGGAATTTGACTTTTTGCTGAAGATACATGAAGTTCCTCAGGAAGCAGCTACAAGTATTCACTATGCACTCCTCGCAGGTAATTAAGCAGTAATACTAATGCAGACACGGAGCAATTGCCAAGCTATCACGTAGTCATTGGTCCTGAGGAAAAGAGACAGAATAAAATGAGGAAAGTGAGGGAATATGCTGACAAATGAAGACTCCAGGTTTTAGCACTGGCACTAGCAAGACTGGAAACAGCCTCCACTGTCTGTAACATTCGCTCATGGCAGCGGAGTGTCATCAGATTTGTTTGCATTCATTGCAGAGCTATGATGCTGAAAAATAAATATCATTAGCAAAATAAGGAGCCGTAGGGAAAAAAATATATTTCCTATCAGTGATTAAAACCACGGGAAAATTCTTTTTTGCTCTCAGTTAGGAATTGCGCTATTGTCATATCAATGTAAAAGTTATTTGATATGTAATCAAAAGTGACAGAGAATTTAAAAAATAGATAGAAAAAAATGATTTGGTTGAATTGGGTGGAGGCATTTCCCCAGAGGCTGGGGTGGGATTTCTAGATGCTTTCCTCCAAATAAACTTTTTTTCCCGTTGTATAAAGGAAGAAATTCAAATGACCAGAACTTGAGCAAACATACAACACCTTAATGAATAGTTCTGATTGCTTTGGAGCCTTGAGGGCAATAGATATAGACACTGTCCGTTCCTTTTAATGCCAAATTAAAATAACATTGCCCTCCTTTTTCAAAGTCCACTCACCCAGGTTGTAAACTTGTCCTTTGTGGGAGGGAACAAAGTATCAGGAAGGAGACACTGAGAAGTTTTCCTTGTGTTTGCTTCCACTTCAAAGTACGTTCCAAGCAAAAAAGGTAGCATTTATTTAAAGTGTATAGGCTTCTAGTCCAGGCTGAAATATGTGTTCAGATTGTGTTACCTTAATCCTGTTTAAGGAAGAAGAAGAATCATCCACCATCAGATTAATATTGATTAAATGTCAGAAGGATTATGAAAGAAACATACTGTACACTTACCCAACACTGAAATCAAGCTTAAAAGTGTGGCAGATTTATATTTTATTTCCTAAGCGTTTTCCCCAGCCTTCACAACCTGATCTGTTTGAAGCTCGCATAATATTCTCCTTGATAAATTTCCACTGTGTATTCCTACTTCAGGTGCTCTCCTGAGTTTCTTTGCAACTTTGCACAAGAATGCCAAGAAGAGCTTCAAAGGAATTCAGTGATGACATTGCTATTGTTGAGCTGCAGAAAAAGTGTTGAAGGACCCCAAAACTAGTCAAGAAGGAAATACCTAGAGGTCAGCATAAGTTTTAGCAACCTTTCTTCGTATGTCTATTCGCAGTTTGGATGCAAGCCCTTCTGTTCTTTTCTGATATTCCCTTTATATTTCTCAGACATTCAACCACTGAAGCGAGGCTGTTGAAGTTCAATGTGTGTCTACAGACATACACTTTATTAATGAGCCACGTGGTCATCTTTGAGCTTGTGGCTCATCTTGTTTGCGAGTTTTCTAGCTTAAAGCCAGGCTCCATTTATTTCTTGGGACTATGAGTCAGGAAGCAGCTTCTCCTCCACCTGACAGAGCTGGCAGTGCTGGAATCACAGGATGTCCCTGTCTGGCCTAACTCAGCCCCAAGCCAGGGCCTAAGGGTTCATTCACTCCCAATGTGAAAGATTCTAAATCATTTATATTACCTTTTTAATAGAAATACCTTTGTTGATGCTGCACGTTATTTTGTTACATAGGTTGCCCTTAAATGAACGATTTCCCAACACTTTGACAACAAAGGCAGACAGACAGACCTTTGCAGTGAACTATCTTAGAAAGAAACATGAGCGAAGCTTTATGGCTTTTGTTCAGTGCACTGGCTTAACCTAGCCAGGCTATTATGGTTGGTCTCTGAAATGGAGCTCTTATTGATTTCAGATTTGATGGGATTCAAGGGGAGCAACAGCAATTACTATGTTCATCCATTTAAAAACATAAATTAAGGATGAATAAGGTTTTTAAAGCTAGGAATTAAAAGAAATTGGCACAAATAATTTCTACCTATATTTTATTGGATTTCCTTCCTGGACATCTGTTTGCAGAGACACCTTTCTGAGACTGTCACATATTACCCTGATGAGACCTACAGAGAAGAGAACCTCATCAGATGGGTGTTTTCATGAACAAATAGCTGAATGTGTCCTGATCAATAATAGCAGGAATAGAGGTAGTTTATGGAGATTGCCTCTTGACTTTAGCTAGAAAAAAATCATAGTGAATTCTTCTCCTCTTGTTTGCACAGTACTGCATTAAAGCAGAGCACTAAAGATAGACTTAAGCCACCTTAATCACCAAGTTCATCACAGGGCTCTGAGTCCCAAATTTCATTATAAAGTAGCAATATGCAATACGAAGGGGTTCTGTGGATCTGGAATTATTACCAAAAGAATACAGAGAGTGGGAAAGAAGTGCATTGTATAGAAAGGAAAAACAAAACAAAAAAAAAGGAAAGTGGACAGTAGTTAACCAGGTGCATCTCCACCTGAGTGGAAACCTGATTTCTCTCCTTTGGTGTTCTGTTCACCCCAACTGCTGTTCAGCTGATTACCACCTATCCTTGACAGCAGGAGCATCAGTCATTAGTCTAAAACTACCTCTCATCACACTGTATTTGAGCTCTTCTTCTCTTCCTTCCAGCTGATAGCAGTAGAAGCCTAAAGCAAGTTTTGTGCAAGGTATGTGATCGATATCTTGTCCTGACTGCTGGAGCCCAGTTCTCGCCAGAGGGAAGAGAGAACAGGGCTGGCCCTTACCTTTGCACCAGGGAAGGTGCCACGACAGTGTCATGCAGCTCAGGTATTTTTCCAAGGCACAAGGAGGGCAAGAGGCAGCTTGGAAAGCCATCTGGTTAAGAAGATGCATGTTCCAGCTGAGATTTGCTCCCTCCTTGGGTCATTTGTATAATAGCTCCTCTGTCCCCTGCGGAGTTGCTGTCATCCAGCCAGTTCGCACCAGAGCCTTTGCCTTAGTGGAGTGTTAGAGAACTCCTGATCCTTTCTCACAAAGCCCATGAGATCAACCAACTTCACGTTTGGATGAAGAGGGCTCATGCTTCAAAAGGCACTTGTCAGCACGAGACTGGCAAACTCACGTGCACATGCAGGATATGATACTTCTGCTTTGTTTCAATGCAAAACTGGGATAAAAAAACCTCCTGGTTTTATGCTGTGTTTTGGATTCATGACATAGGGCAAGGTGATTGCTAAAAGCTTGGCCCACCAGCTCTTTGTGTTGCTTCCATGTTGGAAACAGTGAAGGCAGATTGTTGTGCCAGGCACGTGTTCTGCAGCAAGGAAGGACAATATTTTCCTGTGTGGGAGCTGGAACTGTTCAGAAGATCCAACAGACCAGTGGAGGCTCCCATGGCAGGCGCAGAATGGGAAGAGGGAGTTGAGAGGAGGTCCAGAAGCTGGATGTAGCTCCAGCAACTCACTTGCAGTGGTCCAAATAGCAACCAGGTTTGTCTCCTGAATGTGGCAATAGGCTTCTGAGAAATGGCTAGTGCCCAATAAAAAGCAGACTCTTATTTGGCAAACCTCTTCTCATACAGTCTTTCTTCTGAGTCTTAAGTAAGACAACAGAAGGAAAAGTGAAGAGAAGGGAAAAAATTCTTACATGAAGTGAATACATACAGGGGCATTTGACATTTGTGCCCCCACACCTTATGCACTAGAAGGGGAAAAATATCCCCACTCTTTGAGTGAATCTCTATAGTGATTCAGAACACTTTAGGTAGATCCTGTCATATGCTTTATAAGTTCCTGACTGATAGTGTGGAATTAAGTTATTGGGCAGAGAACCAGCTAATGGAAACACATTGATGAAATCATTTTTGAGGGACATTAAATGGAACTTAAAAAAAAAGCTGAAATGGCTTTATAGATTTTTCAGTCTAACTGTTTATGAACATTTATCGGTGGTAAATTACACAGTGTCAGAAGAGGGAATCAGTAGGTATGGCTTTTAATAGAAGTCACTCTGATATAATACTGTGAGAAAGAATAATTTATTGTCTAGGGATGTACAGTATAGTATGTTTAAATACAGATTATGTGATTGTTTTCTCTTAACTGTCTTTGGCTGTTTGCAGGTAAGTTACCCTTAGCAGCAGCAGAGAGTCTCCTAAGATGAAGAAAAATATTTTCAGTACTTTTCAGTGAAACAGACATTTTATATTATGCATTTTTCACAGTAGAGAGCAAATGTTTTAATAACAGATAATTCAGGAAGCAGAAGCTATGTTGTACAATAATAAATTTAATTTGTGCTTTATACTCAGTAAAGGGAGAAGAGGGCTTATAGCAGCTCTGATTGAGAAGGGAGATTGGAGCAGCTAAGTCTTGAGCTGTTGGAACTATGCACTAACAACAGTTGCCAAAATCCATCATTGCTCAGGTAGAGGAAAGTGAAAATAAGAACAGGGGAGTGCAAGACTCGTAGGCACTTTCTGGTCTTGCGTGTCTTGTCCCTGGTCTTGAGATCTGACATCTTATAGGAATGAATTTGTCAAATCTGCTAAATTGTCTGTCTCATTTACTCTAACTGAAACACTGCTCCCATCTTTGCTCCTCTTTTGGCTAGGAAACACCTACTTTTCTTCCCAAATATATTTGGGACCGGTTCATTGCTACTTGCTCTCATGCTGACATTGGCCTATAGCCAGTACTTCTTTTTTCTTCATGTTTTTATCTTCCTAATACATTTATACACCGCACTCATACCCTTCCTTAGCCATCATACTCCTTAGCTAAAAAGCCCAGTTCTTCCAGTTTTCTGTTCTAGAACAGGCTTTTTGTGTTCCCGCAGTCGTGACAATATTTCCTCACTTTCCTCACTGAGGATGAGCTGGGGCCACATAATAGTTCAGGGATTCACAGATGATTCTTAAAATAGTGTGCTTTTTTTCTTAATCTTCCTGTTAGACTTGCTTCTTGCCTTTCAGTTTAATGCCATGTGTGTCTTCCCTTTGGCCCTGTCCCTCAGCCATGAATCACGAGCAGCACTCAGCCTTTATCCAGGGACATTCCCATCCAGGGAGTGTCCAACATGGAGCAGAAATCCTTACTACTTCCTGAGTGTATGACCTTAGACTTGTATTTTTTAAATTTCACCCTCTCTCTCTTCTTCCACTCCCTAAGGCCAAACGCTTCTTTCTCCACGACATCCAAGTCCTCCTCTTCAGAGCCAGAATAGCCCGGTTCAGTGTCAACAGCACATTTCCCTCAAACTTTCCTTCTTTATTTGCCAAAGCCTTTAGTAAAACCACTAAGTGAGGTCACTTCCTCCGGCCCAACAGCTTCACTTTCAACACAGTCCAACACTGATGCTATCACAGCCTGGCTGGGGACTTCCATAGGCCAAGAGCCAGACTGTGACACAAATGTCCAGCATAGTTGAATCTATCCAAGGTGGTTGTTTCCATCAGGAGGCTGTGCAGGAGCTGCTGATCCCACAGGCAGAGACTGAGACTCCTCAGTGTGGAGGAGAGGGAGCTGGTGAGAGTGTGTACATTTGAGGTATATAAATTTCCAGTAGCACACAAAAGAAGAAGATGATTATTTGCTTTTTCACAGTCCAAGGCAGAACAAGCATCCAGTGAAATCATCAGGCAGCAGGTTGAAACTAAAGGAAGAACTTCTCCAGAGTATGCAATTCATCTGTGAGCCCTCTGTTGCAGGAATGGGGACACTTAAAATGATAATTAGGTGAGGTGAGGAAAGCTTATCAGTGTCTCTCCTGTGTCTGGGTGATATGGCCAGCTCAGGTTGTCCCTCAGCTGCTGACAGCCAGAGACAAGGGAGGGATGTCTCAGTCCTGCTCCCTCAGCATCCCCTCGTGGCTGCTCTCCTGCTCAGTGACAGGGACAGGTGGCCTTTTGGGAGATCTTGTGTTCTTAAAACGAAATAATAAGAAGTGATATTGTCAAGGCAGGAAGCCTTATCAAGGCAGGTAGCGTTCACTTCCAATTCATATCAAAGGAAAAAAACAGAAGGATTGGGAAATCTCATTCTTGTTCCCAGCACATAAGGGACTCCTCCATGGATCTGGGTATAAACAGGACAGGAAAAGAGGGCTTAAGAACTGTGTGTAGGGAAAGGAAAACAAGGAGATAGATGAAAGGAATAGCAGGATTTTTTTATTTTCAGCCTTCCTGAAATGTCTGCATTGGAGTCTTCACTGGCTTTGTGTCCAAAGTTGCTTCCTGCATGTAACTTGAATAATGAAAGCCTGGAAAACCCCAGGTTTTAGAAATATCCTAAAGTTTCTCCTTGTTCTGCAGGCATTTCTGATTACTTGCAGATCATTATTTGGGGCTTTGCGTAACTTAAGTAGCTGACTTAAAGTCTGTAACAAGGAATTAAAATTAGCAGTCACCAATTAAGCAAAGCAGGTGGAAAGGGCACAAGAATATCTATGTACACCTCTCCAGCTGCACTTCCTCATCTTCCTCCCCTCAAAAATGATCGGTTTATTATGCAGATATGTGCAGGCTGCGTCTTTTGCTAGGTTTCATTGCCAAGCTAATAAGCATGGCAATTGTGTGGATAACCAGAGACTTAAATCATTTGGAAACTGTTGAGAGAGGACAGATCAGGTAATAATAACCTTCATGGCTGGCAAGTTACAGCTGCTTCTGACAACTTGTAACCATGTTTATAGTAATATTAAGAGCTAAATATCTATATTGGGGCATAGGATCAATTTCAATTCCCAAGCATAAAGCTTCAAGCTTTAGACTGCTTTTATCTTCTTTGGGATTACTTTGTTTTTCTCTATGTTAAAAATGCGTTGGTTTTTGTTTTATAACTGTTAGAGGACTTTCTGATTTTTTTTTCCTTTAGAGATAGTGGGACAGCTTTGTTAATTTATTTCACTGTGAAGAAAGTGCAGTCTTATGGAAGCCACAGGTGTTTCTCGCTTATAACAGAAGTTACAGAAGGATGTTATATTAACATGTTTTGCATCAGATCAGAACATTTTTATTCTATAACAGTGACTTCCAGACTGCTCATAGGTAACCATTATAGTAGCACGCGTTACGAGAGATCTCAAACAGTATATATAAAAGGCCTCATCGGGATCTGTAGTTTGCCCCAATAGTTTTATCAAAGGAAAAATTAAGGAAGTTAAAAAATAGCACTGGTGCTGTTTGCATGCAGACACTAAAATTGCTGTGATGAGTACAGATAATGAATGACTACTTGATCACAATGTGTCTGAACACAAGACCACAGGTCTCAATTTAAGAATATAGGTCATACTTGCTCACTGGGTAGGCAGCTATCTATTAGAGAACACGGACATTGATTTCTAGTGCACTGCTGTGTGTAAGGCAGTTAATACCATTCTTAGCAGTGTTTTAATTGGAAATTTCAACTGGAGTGAGAAAATGACGTTCAGCAGCACAGAGGGTTAGTGAGAGCACTTGAGGAGTTCTGTGTCCCAACAGAGTATTTTCAAAGTGGAGCAGGTTCAGAGAAGAGCAGTGAGAAGTCCAGAAATTCTGCTTCACAGTGAATGATTCACAGAGCTGTTAACTTTTCAGAAAATCAAAGAGAAGGTTGAGGTGGTTGGGTCAGCATCAGTAACTGTCTCCAGAAGGAGGATGGTCTGCTCGTGGAGGGACTATTGGCTGGCACATGAGGACATGAGAAGATTTAGTGGCTGAAAGCTGAAGTGAGACCAGTTCAGATTAGATGCACATTTTTAAATTAGAACAATTAGTGGAATGGCTTATCAAAGGGTGGCAAGGGCTGCATTTAGCTTAACACAAGGAAACTGGGAGAATGCATCCTTCTAGAGAGACACAGCATGGCTCAGTCACCAATACAGACCTGATGCAGGGATGGCTGTGTGAAATGGCCCAACCTGGGCTACGCAGGTGGTCACAGAAGAGGATTGCAGTGGCCTGAAACTTAGCGAAAGCTGCTAATATTACCTAGTGGTTTAAAGCTCATGATCTAAAAACAGCCAGCAAGTGAGAATAGTGCTGTCTTCCCCACTGTCTCCAAAGAAGGGGGAAATGTGCAGAAGTTAAATGACTTTTGAGTCACAGATCAAACTGGCAGCTGGGCTGGAACTAGAGCAGAGTCTGCTGCCTACTCGTGCTGCATTTCATCGGGTGGACACCTCCCTCCTTTTCCCCAGGCAGTAGCACAGCCTGACCTGAGAGGTGTTTACAGCGATCGACCCGAAATTTGGTTTTCTCCTTTGAATATCTCTCAGAGCCCAGCAAAATAAATAATTTCATTACATGCATCCAGGTTCATTAGTGAGGGCTGTAGCTGGATTAGATGCCTGGTTACCAAGCAGGTATCTTTTCCAAACTCCCTGCATCAGCTGGGTCAGCAGATGCGTTGCACAGTCAGGACTCAAGCAGCAGCTTTACAGCCAGAAGTGCAGTTTACAGGCAAATCCCAGTCATAATCAAGGCAACTGATTTCAGATGATCAAGATCTGGCTTTTCCTGGGGACAGAAGGGAAGTGTGCAAGAGAGAAATGGGGTCAGGCAACGGGTTAAATTGCACCTAGGTATGATTTGACAATCACTCCCCTGATAACAGCTTATAATGTTTACGATTTGTCTTCTGTTTTGTTTTGTGATTTCAGGAGCAGAAGGCACAGTGTTCCCTAAATCTATAGAAACTCCCAATGTCAGGGCAGACCCCTTCAAGGAACTAAGGTAAATTTTGGAATATGATTTAATGGTAACTCAGTGGCACCTTGTTGGAGTTGTGCATACTGCTGGGCATCATTTCTGCTTTTGCATAAGAGCTTGGGGTTCACTTTGGAAGGCATCACTAAGGGGATGCCATGGAAGAGCAGGGACCTGCAGTGTTTACATGTAATTTGACCAAGCTAAAAGTCAGGAGAGCATCGTTTCTCTTCTGTAACATGCTCTGCTTATTCTGGGCTTAGCCTTTTAAGAGAAATAGAGAAATCTTTTCCTGGTTGTGCAGGGAGTCCGTGCTGAATCATGGAGAGTAGCAGCAAGCAAAAGGATAATGCTCTCCAGCATTATGTGTCTTGCAGAAATGCAAACCCTCCCTGACCTACACAGGGTCTAGCTGTGCATGCATGTTCCTCCTGACACTCAGAGATGCTGCTTGCTGACAGCAACGTATCAGAAGGGAATAAACAGCACGGCTGAGAACCAGCTTTGCCCTCAAGCTAATGCTGGGCATTATATATTTAAAAATAAAAAAGAGAAGTGTGGCACTACAATTTTGTTTAGATGACTAGCCTCTGAAAGAGACTAATCATATGGTCTAATAAATTATTGACTGCATCTCCTGGTGTCTTCTGACCCAGAGGGCTGTAGGGGTTTGCCATCAATGCTCTAATTATCCTTCTTCAGAAAGGGAGAGAGAGAAAAGGTGAAAAAAATCTCCAGAAGGACATCTTGTCCTTAGGTTTTGGGTTGCAAACTCTCCTCTCCTGGAAGCTTCTGGGGATGAAGCAAACTTGAGACAGCTGAAGTTGTGCACAAACAGTGCAGATTTACTGCAGGTGCACGGAGATGGGAGAGGACCCCTCATTAACTCTCTCTGCTCTGATATTGGGGATGGTTATGGCCCAGGTAGATCACTGGGAAAGATGAAGTATATCCTGGCTGCCTTCCCTTGGGCCTATCACTATCTTTCATCTTCTCTCTCTTCGAACACTCTAATTGTTCCCATTTTGCACTCTGGGGATCAGATGTCAGGCAACAAGTGGTGTGATTCAGTTTGTTATGAAAGTTTGCTTTCTTTCTCCGAGCAGTGAGTTTATCTCTGCCTTGTGCTTTCCCCAATCTTGGTATATAGTTCCTCTAAAAAAAGAGGAAAATAAGGTCTTTGCTCAGCCTGACATGTGCTGGGGTGCAATGAGCCTGGGGAGGGCAGCGTGAGGGGACGCAGATGCACGGACCCTCTGTTTCTCTGGGCAGAGCGAGCAAACAAAGCAGTCAGGGGGTGGGTGGGTTTGTAGGTGATGTTCAGGTGACAAAGGCTTTCTGGCACAGCCCATCTTTGCTGACATTTTCAGAAAAGAAAAAAGAAGTCAAGATCATGGTTAAAATACCCAATACATCTAAATAACTTAGAAAACTGGGGCCCATTTTCAGTAGTGCAAAAGTTTGTGGTTACTTAGGACTTTTATAAACATGGGAGGGGAATTTAATCTAAATAAGTATAGAGTGTCATATTAGGGGGACAAAAGTGAATTAAAATGGCCTTAATCTTATTGAGTATGCTTCTGTTCCAATGAGAATTAAGCTAAATGAAATTGAAATTAATAGCAGTATCCATGCTATGGTTTCATTCAGTATTTTCGGTCTGCTTTAAATTCATGTTGTTATTTCACTCGGTTTATATGGAAAGCTGTTAGATAACTGACTTTCTTGGAAATTAGTGGGCTGGATGAAAAAATACTTAAAAAATCTGTTGGTTTTGTTTTTTTTTTTTTTTTGTGGTGTGGTTTGGTTTGGTTTGGTTTAAAGGAAAATCATGGCATAGGATTTGCTTTGAAAAGAAAGTCCTGCAGGGTCCTAAAACATTTTGCGTGCTACCGAAAATTTTATCGTGGCAAAAATAAACGTTCTTTCCATCACCCTCAGCAGAAAAGAGCCAGTGGTAGCACTGGGTGGAGAAAACAAGTTTCCCAAGAGCAAATGCCCTATTCCTCCCCAAGCCAAGAACCATCCATCTCTCTCTCCACACGTACACATGTTGGAGCAGTGGGGCCTTTTGGGTGCAGTACAGAGTTAACAGAGAGAATAATCTTATGCTGGGGGAATGTTTTTTAGCACCTTCCTATTTTTAATAGCAGTGTGTGTGCATTAGGTGTCCTTTTGGCCTATTTAAAAAGATGCTGCTGTGAAATAAGACTGAATGAGATGGCAGGCTGTGGGTCCCGAGCTGTCATACACTGCTAGGAAAGCAGCATTAAAAACATGCGCTCAGTAGCTGGTTTGGCTCTAAAAGACCTTTTTCTGTAATAAATAGCAGAAACTTGCTTTCCTCCTTAGTCTGAAGCTCTCGGGGTGGGAAAGTGCATATTCAGCTATTGCAGGCTGTCACCAGACATCACCAACCTCCATCACTCTTTTTAGACCAAATGGTTACAATTAGTTATGTGATTTATCCATTTGCTCTTTTCAGCACCGCACTGCCTCCCACTTTTTCGTTAGGAGACTTCAAAATAAGGTGACAGTGACTGTCACTATTGAAAAGAGAGGAGACCAACTGCTCCTGTCACCACTGGGAGTCAGACCATCTGTATGTCTTCTTTCCCTTGCTCGTCTCCTTCGCAGACAGACAGATTTCCCCCACTAGATGGGCAGTACGCCATCGTGCCAATCGCTTCCATTTCTCTCTTTCTTTTCCTCCCATCTCCCAAAGGCCTCCAGTCACGCCCATGTGTCACGAAGACTGACACTCTTCAAGTGATGGTGCACATGTTCTCAACAGACCTTGTGTCCCCATTTAACAGACATGTTCTGTTCAGTTCATACAGCCTAATTCATATATTAGTAACCAGCTGCTCTACAAGGTGGTCAACACCCTGGAGAACAGGCAAGGTGTGGTCTTCTTTTCCAAGCGTCCTTTCTAAAACACTTTTGTTTGCAATGGTTTAGATGGAGAAAATTCAGGTGGCAATATGTATGTAGCTTTCTCCTTACGTGCTAAGCCCATTGCAAGGCTGCGAGAATTGGTTGGGTCCTTGTTAGAAGCAGCTCTGGACTTTGGTGCTCCTGAGTCTCCTCCTGAGTGCCCTCCCATGCTGCAGACAGACTCGTGTGTTTTGAAACAATCCTATTCAGTATCAGTTGTAGTAGGAATGCCAGAGCTTATAAATGTCTTATTTAGTGCAAAGTCTTATTAACTGTCCTGCTGATTTATTAAAAGTTCATGTTTCCTATTTGGGATCTAGAATATTCTTTAATAGTGACCTAAGAACAAGAGATGATTGAAAAACTGTTTTATACGCTTCTGTGAACATTTCTATGTTTGTATTTATTTAAAGTCATTTTGGTAGTTGTTCATTGGGTTTTAAACTGTTTAATAACAGTAAAAAGGAAAGCAAACAAATCCAAATTAATTTCAAATTCTTGGAATGTTTAACATTGCTATTCAGTATCATCCCTAAATAGTTTAGGGGGAGGGCTTGGGAGATTTGTTAAGATATTGAAATATTTGTACTCATCTGCACTGACTCTTTTTAATGCAGGCTGGTGTCTTTGACACACAGTAATGTGATTGCCTATGTATAAAAGTTGAATTCAAGATGACTTTTTATCATTGGATTATTTTAGTAACACCCAGGTAACCTGGTAAAAGCCTGTCTTGAGAGCCTCCGCTTGACACTGGCACGAATCACTTGCCTTCCTCTATTTATCTTCTTCCAAAAGGCAAATATATGCCAAGGAGGCTAACAAGATCAGCACTTTCATTGCCACTGGCACATCCTCCAAGGTGAGGGATAAGGGCTAGACTAACCAATGAGTAAGGAAGAAGGAAAATAATTTAGCAGGAGGGGATTAAAAAGTGGGTGATCCAATGTAAGAAGAACGATCAGGAGGATGATATTAATGTGCAAAGTGCTGGGAAGGTGTATGCTGGGAGCAGGTCCCTGGGCTCAGAACTAACATAGGTGCCTCCCATGCCAAGTCATGCTGGGCAGAGGCACCCGAAGCAGGGAAACCTGGTTTAGAGCATTTGTGTTCCCAGAGTTAAATGAAAAGAAATCAGACAGCATGAAATTATCTCCATGAGGGGCAAGCACACACCTGGAATTCATCCACAATTATCATAGGTTGAAAATGCAGTAAACTGCTTATCCAAGGCCTGGAAACCAAGGGATGACTGTTTTTGCTGTAGTGCACAAATATAGTTAAGGGAGAATTAATCCCTTGGGCTTGAAGGGGTAATTTTTGACCAAAGTTAATTATGAAGCATTGAAAGTACCAAATGGCAGATGAAATGTTCTTGCAGCTTGATTTTATTAGTGCAATTCTACCTTACCATGTAGAGTACTGAACTATCCAAATAGTCCAAGTGAGACCTATTGTAACAAAAAGGAATTTAAATACAGTGCTCTGATAATGTAATGATATTCATTTTGCAAAACAGTAATTCTTATCACATTAAGGTTTCTCTCAGCTGTGTTTCACAAGGCAGCAGAAACATTTTCAATAAGTACGAACACAAATAATGTTTCTGTCCAAAACCCATTACATTAATAAAGATTAAGAGAAGAAAAATTAGAGGAAATGCAAAAAATAAATGGTATGAAAGAGGAAGTAATTGGTGAGAAATGGAAGTCATTTATATAACACTAGTATGTGATACTGAAACACTGTTTAGTTTACAGCAAAGACTTGGGGATTCCTGTGAGGTGTCAGTAAGGGAAAAATGGCCAATGTAGCCTTGTATCTAGCTGGTGTTATTTTCTGATTGATTTACTGGAAAGGACACAATTATTTTCTGTGTTATACCAGTACAATCCAAATAATTTTGGAAGTCTTAAGAGCCTAAAAGACAGCAGACTTTGCCTTGGGATGAGCTTTACTTTCCACATTGTAACAAAGATAACTGTTTTCATATGACATAGTTGGGTTGGATTTATACAACTGTCTCCACCAAAGTCAACGCATATCTTTTAGTGTACAATGAAAATGAGAGAACAGGTTCCTGGTTTCTAAACTTAAAGCTGATATAAGTGGACTCTGATGAGTTTGTTTTGAATGCCAGAAGTCCTCATCACTCTGTTTTCTAATACACATCTGATCTAACCGTTTTCCTGTGACAGCTAAGGCTTCCTGAAGTGCTTGCTGTCGGATGAGACTTTCTCAGAGAAGAATTCACACTCATTTCATAGCTGTGGCCACTTTGCTTTAGCCTTTCCTCCTGCTGACATCCCTTCAAAGCTGCTCCTTGTTCATCTGTTATAGAAGACAAGCCAGAGCCCTCCCAAATCAAAGGCAGTCTTTTCCATAGGCTTATTGTGGGCAGATGAGATTTCTTTAAACCATCAGATATAAAGCTTGGAGGCTGTTGATTTCTGGCACTTTCCATCTGTCAAAATATTTCTATTGCAAAGAAGAGGAGAGGATGGTTGCTGTTCCCTTTCCTTACCTCAGGAAATCTTCTCTTAATGGCCTTC
Source organism: Patagioenas fasciata (assembly GCF_037038585.1). Taxonomy (NCBI): domain Eukaryota; kingdom Metazoa; phylum Chordata; class Aves; order Columbiformes; family Columbidae; genus Patagioenas; species Patagioenas fasciata. The sequence continues at coordinate 5,233,419 of NC_092533.1, read as the reverse complement.
ACCTCTTTCACACCCAGCACCAGAAAGAGGGGATTTAGCTCTTGGTGTCCATTCCTTCCCTGGTTTTAGCAGGTGAAGCCCAGATGTGGATGAGATGCTCGGGAGGCACACACCTGGGAAATGGCAGAGCTGTTGAGAGAGCTTTGCTGACTTATCCCAGGTGGATAAATCATGGCTCAGCCCTGCTCACGGTGCTGCTAATAGCGTTTGTCCATAGACAGGCAGATCCTCTTCAAACAGGGCTAACGGATGGTGAAAGCAGGCTTGGCAGGAAGGAGAGCCTGGCATGGTGGTGTTTCCAACACAGTATATTGTAAAAAATGCAATAAGCTCAAACTAGGGGGGAAAGGAAAGGAAAGGAAAGGAAAGGAAAGGAAAGGAAAGGAAAGGAAAGGAAAGGAAAGGAAAGGAAAGGAAAGGAAAGGAAAGGAAAGGAAAGGAAAGGAAAGGAAAGGAAAGGAAAGGAAAGGAAAGGAAAGGAAAGGAAAGGAAAGGAAAGGAAAGGAAAGGAAAGGAAAGGAAAGGAAAGGAAAGGAAAGGAAAGGAGTTGGAATTTGTAGTCGAGCAGCCTGCAGTGGAGTGTGTGACTCTTCCCAGATGGGCTCATGTCCCCGGTGCTGCAGGAACACGTGGGTACCAAAGCATGTATTGTCCACCAGAACTACATAGCCCTTCAGGCAAACAGAGAGGAGTGGGAACCGGCAGGTAAGGAGGCAGATTTCTAAATTAAATTGGTGCCAAATGGCATAGCCCATGGGATAGAGAGCAGTAGAAATGTCCCTCTCATTTGGTGGCTGGTGGGAGGATACACAAGTCTCCTCTTCTGCATATAGTTAAGCAGCATAATCACAACTGGAGTAATGGCTCCAGACAGAGACCAGTTTAACTTTTTCTGGGTCCTGAATAAAACAAAACGGCCTGATTCATTATTCTCTTTCTGCATTTATTCTATAGGGGTTTTCTAATGCAAACAGAGCCTTTTTCTGGGAGATATTAATCATCAATCCTGACTGTTATCTCAGATAGAATATCTTTCTTGTATACAAGATCTGTATCCTGCTGAGGTGTTTTGTGCCCAGGGTTGTCATTAGCTTTCAACAGCAGAATGTTGCTTGGTCCATAATCAAAGCATTCATCTAACCTTCGAGAGCCGTTCACAAAGGTGTATGAGCCACAAGTCCTCTGGGACTTGGAAGAAACCCTATCGGTGTGGCCAATCTGTACAGTCAGACATGCACGTATATCCATTTGTATAACAAAAATGTGAGCTTTTTTTGCTTTTTTTAACTCTCTATGCAGCATACCGCTAACCTTGAGTGGAAAATAGATGCTAATAAATGCAAGGTCTTAAAAATATGAATTATAGCCATTTCACACTCTGTGACAGACTCACACTGGTGAAATGGCTTAATACTTAATTACAATGCTTGTCATTCTCTCAAGTGCAGATGACATTCCTCAGATAGATTTTGCAATGACATTTGTGGAAATAAGTTGTGAAACTAATTAGTTATTCATATAATACAGAATACTGACTATACACTGATGAAAAGGATGTGGTGACACATGTAACGTGATGTATCTGTCTTCTAGGTTAGTCTGCTCCCTGAGGTTTTGTTTTTTGGACCGTCTTATAGAAAATAATCAGAATAGCCTTTAGCTTCTAGAATGCAGATGTTTATAGAAAATGTTGTCTTTCATTTACATTTTGATAAGGATTAAAGAGAGCTACCGTGTTCTGGAATGACATATCTTATGGGTTGTGCCCTGGGAGAACCACCTGGTCTGCAGGCTCTAAGGACCATTTTGGGGGTGTCCTGGATCTGCAGGTTATTGACTAACTGCAGACATAAGTGTCCTAAAAGCAATTATTGGACAACGACTCAGAGCAAAGGGCAGGCAAACCAGCATTTGTGTCGGTGTAAGTTGGGGAACACATTTGCTGTGCAGCAGAGTCTGCCTGGTGCTGCAGTTGTGTAGGGTGGTTGGGAGATGCTGCACCGTGAATCAGTCACTGTGCTGGTCTGGGATGCGGCGTTTGTAACGCTCTGTGAGAGGCTCAATAACAATTGTTTTATCATAACATTTGTACTTGAGATAGAGCTATTTGTACCAAGGATATTGAGCAAGGTGGCAAGGAAAGCAACTTACCCACCTATCACTGTGATCCAAATCCTTTGCAAATACTGTGATATTTAGAATGTAATCATGTTCAAAATGACTGAATAGCTCAGAAGAGAAGGAGATTTTGCTTTGAACACTGTTCTTATCTTAAAGAAATGAGAGAAATGTAATCCACTGAGCACTATGTTTGCTTTTGGGTAGAAAAACACACAGTTTTCTTTAATATTTCTCTCTATCCCTTTAAACTCCTCTCCAGCTGTGTATCTCACATTTCTAAAACCCGTAGTGAAGAGCAAAGCAGGCAAAATAAAAATCTTTGCCTTACTCAGCACTTGGTACCTGCTTTTAAGGAAGGACTGTCGCCCCGCTGGGGCTTCGCAGATGAGCCTGGGAGCCCTCTGGCAAACCCAGCTCCCCACAGCGCCGCGCAGCCCAGCGTGGGCACCGCAGCGGTTACAACCCAGCTTCCTTAAAGCCGACTGTTGAACACAGTCTCCTCATTAACCTGCTGCGAAATGGGGAAGGGCAGTTCAGACGCTTTCCCACCAAAGTGCAGAGTTCCTCAGGGTTTTGTTTCCTTCTTGTTGATGCCAGTGGGTTTGGCTGTATCAAGGCAATAATACTTACTATTTAATGAGAGTGAGGTACTTTGAGATATACAAGTCCACTGTGATTAAAAAGGACATTTTTACAAATATACTAATTTTACTTTAAACTGTAGTCAGGGATTAGTAGCTGTTAAAGAGAGGAGAAAAATGTGTCATAACTGTAATGGGATCCTTTCTTTTGAAAGCAATATTTTGTGTACTTATTAAGAGAAATAATAAATATTCACTGTGCCTACAGAATCTTTATTCTGAGTTTATGTTTCATGTGGAATAGAGTTTCCTTCTCTAGGCCAAACAGGAGTACCTGTATCATTTCCTCATGACTGGAATTGATTTTATCTTCTTAATGTGCGGTGGCTGCTGCTGCTCTACTCCTCGTGTATTTTGCCATACGGACTTATCCCATGGGTTACTGTGGCACCTCTGGCTGCTTCGAATAGTGATGATTTCCAACTCAATAGCATTGCTGAAGTCATACTTGAGGAGCATCACTGCCTGCTCTCCAGTGGTGTTTGAACTCAGCTCTGCCTCTCGGTGTGGAAGCAGCACATGGCTGCTGAGGACACACAGCAGGCAAATCTGTGTCCCTCTTTGGGGACCCCTGCACAACCCATATTGCTCCCCTGCTGTCTGCTTCATCTGGGAGGATAATAATGTATTATTAGTATTATTAGCTGCGTGCTGCCATGTGTTTCCTGGGCTCAGCAACATTGGGCTGGAGATGGTTGGTGACCCTTCTTGCACCTTGCACATGCTCGTGTCCCATGAAGGGAGGAAATGGAAAAGCAGAAGCCACTTGTGCTGGCAGCGCAAGCGGAAGCTGGCAGGTGGTTCCACTTTCTTGTCTCTTCTCTGTCTCAGTAAAGTCGTGAGCCCTTGGACTTCGCCGCCTCATTTCCAGATTCTGCTGACGCTTCTGAAGTCACCAGTCCCCTGCTCTGCTTCCCAGCTGAGTTGGCATTGGTGTGACTCCCTGAAAAAAAGCAGCAGTTTTGTTGAAGCCAAACATGTGAAAGCACCATATTAGCAGTGGAACATTGTTGGTTTGAAAGGCAAAGTGGCAGCTGCCATTTCTTCCATCAGCAGAGGTGGCTGCTATGAATGCACACCTCAGTATATACACACGGCATTGCTGGCAAGTAAAATAATGCCGTGTTTTGCTTCAGCTGCACAAGGACTTTGTGTCCTTGGGTAGAAAAAGCCAGACTTACAAGCATGTGTTTCACACGATGTTGTGTGGCTTTGGGGCTGTGCAGGAGATGAGGATGCAGAGATGTGATTTCAACCCAGTAATAGCCAAAAAACAGGTATGTGGCTCCAAGAAAGCTTGACAAACAAGTTCAGCTCCATTCTCTAGAGGTGGAGCAACTCTCCCAGGGTGTGGGCAGTAGCTGCAAAAGGAGAGGAGCTTTTCCCCAGGGTGAATGGGTGTTGGGCTCTTGGGACCCTCCTGGCTGCTGTTTCCACAGCTGAAATCAGATGCAGTTCCTGTTTCTCCTGTTGAGTTGACCTCAGTTCATGAGTTATCTCTTGCTTTCCACAATACAAAAACACATTCTCTCCCTCTTTGCCTGGTTTCATGTCATTAAGGATGGTTGTGGGAAGGCTGGCTGAAGACGTTATAAAGTGACACTGGGGAATCGAGCAAGAAAGTAAATCAAAAAAACCCCAAAACTTAGGCCATCAAGGATCGTAAAAGAGGTTGTAAAGCAGAGGGGAAATGGCCTCCTGGTGAGTTTGAGAACAGCTGAGAGAGCTGGATAATGAGGGGATGTGCTGCTGTAAGGAGATGTTCCCTGCCAGTGAACTCAGTGAAAATCTGCTTATATTTGATATAATAATGGCAAAAAGCAAGGCACAAAGGGTTTATGCTGCTAGTGCTGAACTGTGTGGCAATGATAAAAATATGTCATGTCTTGTCCACTTCCTTAAGTATTAACCTTTTAAAAGACAGAGAAAGAAGTAAAATGTCAATTTAAATTTTTTGATTAAGGATTTGGTGTCTTAACTTTAATGAAGGAGTAATAAATATAAATGGATAATAATGGAAGATTATTAGAGCTGTTCATTTTGATAAAAAATATGCAGTGTCTTCTCATGCAATGCCAGAGGTTAAAGAATATTATTGCTTCCTAAGGTTTCTGAGATTAAATTCTCTTTTATGACCCACAAGGTATGATTGAAAATGTGTGCATGTGAAATGGTTTGTAATAAATTCATATTGCAATAAAAGTCTCTTTAGAAAAACAGGATATCTTACAAGAATCAGCTGAGGAGATGTGTCTTAAGATGGAAGCTTTTTTATAAACCTGAAGAATTTCACTTTGGAATCTCAAGTGCTGCCAGAGGGATCACCTGGAAAGCACAGAGAAACCTGTGAAAAGATCCTGAGCTTTCAGCCAGTGGTTGAAACCCAGAGTTCTCTGGGTTAAAAACTACTACCTGACTTTATTAACAGACTTTTATCTGGTTTATATACTTCTAATTAATTACAAATGACATTTCTGACAGAACTTTTTAGGGTACAAAAATTAAGCCCTTTGTAATTGCTGTTCATTTCTATCTAAAGCCTCCAAACCTTTCAGTAGCAGATAATCAATTCTTGTTCCCATGGAGCAGAAGCTGTGCTGGGAGCACAGTGAAAAAAGCCAGTCCCAACTATACAGTACCAGGAGATTTGGGCGATGCATTTCTGTCCCTCACCAAATCCAAACCATGAGGTGTATATCATACTTCATGGCTTAATTCACTAATATTTTTTTGAAGTACAGAATGCTGCACACTTCCATAAATGCTCGGGTTTTGCTCTATGGAATGATCAGATTGATTGTATCAGGAAAAGAGTAATTCTTCATTCATTTGGGCGCAGTTCCTCATCCCAACTATCAGTTCATGTCTAATTCTTTGCAAAAAAAACCATCCAGGGCAATACAGCAAAAGAGAGTGGAAAATGGTGCACTAAATCTCTCGTAGTCCTTTCCTCCTTAGCATGTGACAAATTTTCTAAAATACCCACTAAATATCTTGATTTTATGGGTTCACAGTTGAGCAGTGGGGTATCATTTAATCTCTCCATGCCTTGGCATTGTTCTGAACAGTGAGAGAAGACCAAGCAATGACTTTGTCGGAACATTTTGCAGAGCTCTGAGGTGGATGGCATTCAAGCAACATCACACCAGGAGTCTAAATCTATGAGTCTAGAGGTTAGTTACAGATAGAAAGAATAAATCAAGCAATAAAGGATGTCCGTGAAAAAGGATGCTGCCTCTTAAATTAAGACACTTTAGCATTCATCATAAACCTCTGACATATATTCAGTCACTCTGCCTGCCGTCACAGTCTGAAATATATTTCAAGGTGCCTGCTTATTTTATGCTGTAACCTCTAATAAATACATGCACATTTTCAATGATGTTGCATCATAGCTTGTGAACTGGTGTGACCTGCAAGGGGAATCAGTGTCAATGCAATGGTAGTTCTACAGGCAAAGGTGCTCAGATCCACGTTCAAAGTGTTTCTCTGACTCACGTAGTACGTCACAATGTCTGTGTGATACCAAAGTAAGTGCTGGTTTCATGATCGTCTCTTTGAGGAAGCTTTCCTCCAGCTGGATTCCAGTTCTCTCTTTTTGAGAGGAGCCAAGCATGTGCTATTTCATTAATGTCTGGCTTCCCTTGTCCAGGCTTTGGTCGATTACAGCACTGGCTAATCTACCAATGTGATCAAACTATTCCACAATAAATTACATATATTATTAGGTTTGGATTTTCGGGGGGGTGGGGGGGTACAGAATTTTAAAAAAGATAACTTGATGTAAGCAAAAGAAACAACTTTGGCTGTACTTTTACTTAGAGTGATGAATAACAAAATTAGCCTTCAAGAGCAAGGCTGGAATTTCATCAGAGCCACTGAATACTTGCATATAATGGTTCTCCAAATGGAGATTGTGGCTGTCTTAAAAGAACAATCACAAGACGTTTGTAGGACCAATCCTTAAAATTGACCATCCCTTGATTTTTAGTAGCTGTTAGGAATTATCTGTGTGGCATTGATTTATGGAGCTATCCAGACCACTTCTGCAGAGCTTCCTTCTTTTCAGAGATAAGTATTCTGGGAAGCTGCTGGTGTATGTGTTATCCATCAGGACTCGTCAGCCACTCTCCATATAGTTTGCTGCAGTCAGAAAAATGCAAAATTCTTCTTAAAAAATGTCATTTTCTACAGTTCAAGAAGCACATTTTCTGAAAGAGATTAACAGTGAAGGAGAACAGGCAATAACTACTATTAGTCAATATTTCCAAAAGTAACTTAAGACAACTGAGCATGTAATTTAAGAAATTCAATATTTTTTATGCCTGATTTTTTTGGAGTATGATGGTCCATATTGTATAAATATCAGGGTCATGAGCTGGTCATTTTAAAAAAGAATGTTAGCATGTTGGGTAATGCTGGCATTTTCTACTTGGTTTAAAAAGAAAAAAATGAATAAAACTTTAAAAAAAAAATAATTGATGGTTTAAATGCTTGTGGCCACTATAGGAATGTGCTGACTTTGCAAATCTGACTCAACTACTTGAAAAATTATGGGATTTGCTTTCAGTGAAAGGCTGAAGGCAAAGGGAAGAGACCGGGATGATCAGTTAATGCATGAGAATAGTACAGCGTGTCCCTGTGGGATGCCACTGAACTTCTTCTCATAAAAGACCATGTAATCTGGACTTCTTAGCATGTCGGATTTACCATGTGTTTTTAACACAGCTATGCACATATGCAAAAGTACTATAGGTAGTGAGGGAGATGCAATGCCTTGTTCTTTTATTGACTTATCTGTTTTCTTTTGGCATTAAAGTTACCACAGTGCCAAAGTCCAAAGAGTTTATTACTTGTGAATTAAACACTGTGGATAGTGTACAAATGTAGACAGTTAGACACGGTGTTACTTTCCTCTGAATACTTACTGCTTTATCCTCGAGGGCAGAACACCTGTTTTCATTCTCAAACCTTAATATACTCAACAGAGGTGGTGAGGCTGTTGTTTCAGGGTTATAACTTTCAGTGAGCTATGAGTGATGCTGGATTTTACCATGTGTGAATTCCATTCTTGTGTGATGTGTAAGGCTCTGATCGCTGAGGAGTTAATGAAGGTGCATGTGGACGGGCAGCCAGCAAGCACATCACGCTGTGGCATTGGGCAACACGCTCAGAAATATTCTGGCAGCTTTGCCATTAGCACAGCTCGGCTTTTCCTGCTGTGCACTCTGCTAATATAAATATTCCGGAGCTGCTTTTATATGTACTCAGGCCACCAGCATGTGTCTTTGCTTTTTTCCTGAAAACCTACCATTTCTTATGTTAAAATAGGAGAATTTAGAGCTATTTGAATTCTATTTCTGTATTCCCAGCACAGAGCACAGTGAGAGCTGGATGTCACAGTCGCAGGACAAGCTGTGTTCCTCTCCCTGACTGCATCCACCAGGTCCTTACCCTTCTGGAGTGGGATGCCAAAGGTCTCCCATTTCCACACTTGTTGTATGATGCAGGGTGCTGTAGAAGTAGCTGTGCTGGCTTTGGCACTGGAGAGGGACAGCCCAGCTACCTGGCAGCTCTGCATGGGATCGTTTAGGCGCCCACTATTTGAGTTGCTCCATGCAGGAATGTTCTCTGTGCCTGCTGTGTGGGTTTAACTGAGCTGAAGGGCTGATGTTCCTGTTCCTCGACAGTAACTGTGCACAGCACAAATGTGACTGTCCCCACTGGTAATTTTGACATCTCCAGCAGCAGAAAGGACTGGTAAATCTGCCTCAGAAGAGCTCACGGCCTTATTTGCCAAGCCCAGTGCCTATTGTATAGTCTAGTTCACTCTCTCAGTGGAAAGCAAATAGAAAAATCATTTTCACAGTGCCCAGCAATGTTTATCTTCCAGGTTGGCTGGCCTGCAGTGACATTAGTGTCCCCAGAGTTTCTGAACTTGATTATTTCCAGTTGTTGCTTGCCTGCTTGAAGCAGTCCTAGTCCACTCTCCGGTGTGTTCCTCCTGCCAGTCACTATGGGAACACCAATCAAAGCTCATATTTATGGCTCTGTAGATGACCAGGGTCACAGAGCGCAGGTCTAGTGGGAACAATTAAAACAGTTCAGTCCAGTTATATCTCTTTAAGCTCTCCTTACATTACAACTCTAACTAGAACAGTCAAGTTAAAGCAGCATGACTGTCAGGATGTGACTACTTTATAAAAGATAGCCCTTAGAGGAGATAAAGATGCTCTGTATACTGTCATCTGTAGAAGCGTGCTGGGAGTGTAGTCAGCATCGCTGGATAACAAGCTTGCCCCTGGGTTTGACTCTGTGTCCGGGCTGCCCGAGCTGGTCCCTGCAGAGCCGGGCAGACGTTCCATTCGGAGGAGCTGGGCTCTCCGCAGGCTGTGGGAAGGCAGGTCCTGCCTTGTCCACCGTGAATGCTGCTAGGATGGAGCTGTTTGAACTCTCTTGAAGTGGCAGAGTATATTTATACTGGTTTGAGGGGGGTTGTGTGTTTCAGTGGTTTTGCCCTCTGTTCTTGTCATAACCTAGAAACTGAACATTGCAAATGTTTGTTTTTATGGTAACAGCAAATGTTTATGCTGGTGAATTGCGCTGTGGCAATACACAAGAAAAAAAGAGGACTGTGCAAATCACTGGAATGAGATGGAGGGAAGAACTACAGTGAACTTAATAATATCTAAAGGATAGAAATGAATTCTTTGGCAATTTCCAAGTTTTGTAAGAGGCAGCTGTCTCCTGCTCCCCTCCTGTTTATGCCAGAGTCAGGTTCTATTGAGAGACCTGTGTGATGGGATTCATGATCCCGTTGTCTGTGTTTTATTGAGTCCAGAGACAAAATATGTTCCTTCCATTGAGCGTTAATGAGGCGTGTTACGTAAGAACGAAAATCATTTAGGCCAGAAGATCCAGCAGGAGATACTATGTGAAGATAAAATACAGTTACCTCCTCACTACTAAAGAAACTTATCCGAAGGAAGTTTTCTGCTGTATTTCTCTGATACAGACATATAGACTTCTCTGAGCTCTATATGTCAGACTTGATATTCTGTGTCAAAACTAATGATCTTTCAGATTTACTCACTCCAGTGTTTTATCCCATCACCGGTGCTGGGTAACATTAGCAAGTGCATAGTGGTACTAGTTTGGACTGGAAGGTCCGGTGTTGCATGTGGCTTCTCAGCATGGTGCGTGGATGTGACATGATTTTCCTTGGGGCCAGAAAGTGAGGAATGGATTCACTGTTCTGGAACAGGAATTAACTGCTCCTGGCTGCTGGGACTTGGAGATGTTACAAGGAATGCTGAATTTCAGTGTTCCCTGTGCTTGGGGTGCAACAGAGCAGTCTTAGCACGTAGCATTTTTCTGTCTGTGGGAAGCAGGTGACATTTGGAAACCTGGCAGAGTGGTAGCTTTGAATGGTAGAAATGAAGACATCTCCTGTACTTTTTACTTGAAAGAACGGAAACACACCAGCATTTTAAAGAGAAGGGAAGAAATGTACCCTGACTTCTGCCTTGCCTGGCCCGGCGGTGGCTTTGGTCACTGACACAGATGAAGACCTTGTCAGTAATTTTCATTGGGAAGGTTTTAGCAGTGCTGGCCGCACACAGAAAATTGTCCATATTCCACACGTACTGGAAGAACCCAAACAGAGTTTAAGATCTTGCCAGTTTTAATTTTGCCCTCCTGCTGTCTACCGAGCAGACAATCAATATATTGTGTTAACATGACTGCTGAGAGATACCATGAGGGTGCCAGCAATTCAGAAAAAGGAAGGAATGCCAGGAAAAAGAATTACACCTTACAGCTGTGATTGCTATTGGTTTCAAAGGCAGTAAAATAACTTTTTTTTTTTCTCTTGTCATGTTTCTTCATTATTATTATTATTTTGTTTGGCCATGCAAAGGATGAATTAAGGTTGATTTTAAGGTCCAATTTCCTTTCCCATGTTCTGTTTCCAAGGTAACTCTATTGACATCTTTTAAAGGCCATACTTGGGAAGTCAGGGGGGAGTTACTTCTGTGCACCTGGAGACATCTGCACTGTACAAGAACTTCTGGTGAAGTTCCTTGTGGAGAGAATGGCTCAGGACCATGCTCTGCAGCAGGGCTGGCAGTCTGCTATGAGCAAATTTTCATTTGAGTTGATTTGAGCACTAGGAGAATCATAGAATCATTTCAGTTGGAAGAGACCCTCATGATCATCAAGTCCAGCCTAACCGAACTCTAGCACTAAACCATGTCCCTAAGAACCTCGTGTAAATGCCTTGTAAACCCCTCCAGGGATCGTGACTCCCCCACTGCCCTGGGCAGCCTGTTCCAATTCCTGACAACCCTTTCCAGGAAGAATTTTTCCTAATATTCAATTTAAACCTCCCCTATTGTAACTTGAGGCCATTTCCTCTGATCCTGTCACTTGCTATTCTTGCTATTTGGGATAAGAGACCAAATTAGCAGCAAAGAGTTTCCTGTATCACTTGGCTGTCTTGGGGAGAATTACTCCTCCTGGGCTGTGCTGAGCTGTGCCCACCATTGCTATATTGAAGTAAACTCAAGGAGCACTGAATGCTCTTGCCCATGGTCACAAAGGCAGTTCATCATGGGGCTGGGAATTCAATTCAAGTGCTTCAGCCACAAAGCCAGTCCTCCTGCCTGCCTGCCTCTGTTTTTAAGATCCAAATAAAATAGAGTAAAATGAAATTAAATTCCCAGCTATGAAACCTGTTCTGGGAAGTGGTTATGTCACTGAGTGGTTCTCTTCTGACCTCATTTTTTTTTTTTTTATAAATTTCATTTCGGTTCCATTTGACCTCTTCCATTAGCAGCTGTACTTGTCTCTTTGTTATCTGCTAAAAAGTCACACAAGGGAGGTGATTATGGTCAAAATGCAGACTTGCCCAAGGGAGAATGGAAGGAACCTCATGGAAGTCAAGAAATGTTGAACATTTTCTCATGTGCTGTGGTTGACCCAAGGAGCTGGAGAACAGATTTCGATGCCTTAAACAAAGTCAACAACCTACACCATGGATGCTTGTGACAGTACGGTGGCACATATTGAATAGCATGAGCAGAGCCAAGAGAAGGGATCACAGCTTCTTGAGACAAGCACCCGTGAGCAGCAGTGCTTCACAGGTCCCAGTTCCCACCAGTTCCAGGTGGAGCAGGACAGGAATGTTGCTGCCCTACGTAGAGGTGGGTGCATGCCAATACGGTCATCTCCCAGCACATAGTGAATTGCCACCACCAGGCTCAGACTCTCTTTTAGCTGAGGAAAATATCATCCAGCATATCTCTCTTGAAAGATTGCCAAACCTTACCTTAAAATGGGTATTTTACTTAGGAGTGATTACATGAAAAAGATAAACAGAGAACAGTTTCATTTTTAGCTGAAGATAAATTGATGCTAAGAATCTGCAAAATACCGTATTCCCAGAATTAAAATAGTCCCTTTGGAGACATCTCTCTACTCACTTTTTCAGTAAATTGGTTTGGTTTGTTTGTTTGTTTGACGATCTCTTTCTCTCTCTGCTCCATTCCTCCCTCTACCCACCCACACAATCCCTTTATTTTCTTCTCTGCACCATTTCCCAACCTATTTTCCTTGGCATATTTGAAAGCAAGAAATTAGTTGGAAAATTCCACTAGCTTTAAGATTTTTAGTTCTAGGCTATCAAAGAGCTTTGAGATTAACTTCTTCAAATACTCCCCACCCCTATCATTGGCCCGGCCAAACTCCTCAGTGCCGAAATGGCAGAGGCTCAGAAGCAGTGACCCAGAAGAGCACTGGGCCGCTCACCCCATCTCTGTCCTCAATGGTCTTGCCTGTTTCTTGGCTTTGTCTTGGTGTTCCTCCAGAGAAGATGTGTTCATTTTCCACTTATTTCTGTTCTCTGTTGCACATTGTAGGTTGCACACAGGAAAATTTTCCAAATTATCAAAATAGGTTACGAAGCAGTGGTATAAAGAGGAGTGTAGAGGAATCTTCCAATGGATATTGAAAATTGTCTGTCTTGCTAAAAGGCAGGTTTCAGTTGAGCTTGGTTTGATACAGGAATGAGCAGCTGATGTCCAAGCTGGTTTATGACAGAAATCAGATTATACACTCGTTATCAGCCTATTTGGTCGTAGTATCCCGACCTAGACAACATCTTTGTGATCCCTCTTTGCCATGCCAGCTTTGACAAGTAGCAATAAGTGTGGGGAAAAGCATCAAATTTAGTGATTGCCAGTCATTCTCATCCTGTAAAAGGCATTTTTTTTCCTCATTGGAGCCAAGTCCTGCATCTCTTTTTGTGGTCATAGTTGCTTGCAGAAGGAAGTGTGTGCACGTGTGATTAAGAGAGGCTGCTCTGTGTGCCAGGCAGCGGAGCAGGGAATTGCAGCTGGGAACAGGAATTGTGCTTCTAATCAGGGAACAAGGCTGTGAACAAGTGGTCTGGAGGGGGAACCAGGTCCCTAGCTCTGAGCACAAGCCCAGCACGTTTGGAAACAGGATAGTGCAGTATTGTTGCATAATAATGGGCTGGATTGGATCATTTGGAGTTTGGATCATTGGAGTTTGGATCATTTCTGTGGCCTTACACATGCAGACATACAACTGTATTGCTGCTGTAAAATGTGACTGTGAGAGAGGCCACAACTTTGGCATATGTATCCCTTTAGATTTACAATTTGCATTTTGTGAAGTATACTGGGACAGAAAATGGTACATCTGCTTAAAAATGGAAAGCAACTGAAAACCTGTTATGTGCTCTATATAGCTCTGATCAGAGGGGGAAAAATGACTACAGATTTGTGGTTGACAAGCTTCAGAAAAGGTTCAACAGAGTGTGAAAATTGACATTTAGCAAATAGCAATTCAGCCCTCATTTTTTGTGAAGCTGCTTGAAATAAACTGCAGGTTTTAAACAAAATGTTTGGTCAGTTGTTATTGGATGTTGCTTGTCTCATTACTGCAGTTAATTAAAAGGGGTGACAAAAAGTCAAAGCCGGAGTCAATAAGTTTGTTAATAAAGATTTAATTTGGTGGAATCATTATAAATCGACTGTACAATGAGTGGCTATGCCACAGCAGTATGAGTGTCTGAAGGTCTATAAATGGGTTTTCAGAAATAGCCGTCAGGTTGTAGCCAATTTGTCATGCTAAATAAGCTCTTCAAATCCACTTAGGCAAGTCTGTACATGTTTCCAAAGGATATCACCACCAAGTTAGATGATGCATACAGACAGACCTTTTTTTCCCAGCAGGTTTTATATTCTACCATTTCAAATCCTTTTTAGTTTTGTTATCTCTATATTTCTTATTGTGATTTACTACTAAGTCCAATCTTTTTAGGAGTAGAATAAATCATTGGAGAAAAAGTAAATAACTACCGAAGAAAGCACAGTAGGCTGAACCTGTGTGCTACCCATGTGAGATTTTAATCTACCTGACCCTTTTCCTTTATGTCTGACCAAATGGCAGGTAAAAATCCCCTGACAGATGGAGTTTAAAACAAATTTAAACATTGAAATATATATATCAACATTTCATCTCTTTGTAAAGCAGTTCTGATGTAGAAGACTGCATGTGAAGTACTGATGATAACGACTGCAATATTGGCTTAGCACTGCACCCCCACCAGTAACCTTCACATTTGAGTACGTCTGGTTATCGCAAGAAAGTGTGTTCTCTGTCAGTGATGACAGGCTGGTCTGCTCGGCAGGATTATTTAACACCCCCAAAAAACAGAAGAATAAGATAAATATCTTGTATGGTACACTCTTCTTCCAAAGCAGAGCAGAGGAGCAAGCCATGAAAGTGGTGGAGAGTTGGCCCACCACTGACTGCACGTGAAAGTCACCCCAAAGTAGAGCACTGTATAATGTCTCTGTTAAGGAACATTTTAAGGGTTAATCTAGCATGTTTAGCTGACTCAAGTGCCATCTTTCCATCAGGTTTATAATTTTAGGCCTACCAGGTGGCTTTTTGTCCTCCTGCCACCATCAAGACGCCAGTAAGAACTTCAGGAAAAAGCCCATTTAAGCCTCAGCTCTGGGTGACAATAGAGCTGTCCTCCCTGTTCCAGTGGCTCCGGGTTGCTATGAAATTTGATGTCCCCACAAACCTACTATGTGATGTGTTCATCTCGTCAGTGTTCCTGATGGCAGCACTTTTTTGGACATCAAGTAGCAAGCGGTGTCAGTGGTCCTAATGAAGAGCTGTAACATTTTGTTTCTGCTGCTTTTTCTCCTCCGTGGCTTGATGACAGTATGTCAAGATAATACCCAATGTTAGCAGCCTGTTCTGTAATTCTGCTTGAAAGGGTTTCTTCCAATTTATGCCTTTTAATTAGAAGCTTTCAACCTGTAATTAGAAACTTACACCAACCCAACCTTTGTTTCTGAAAAATTGCATTTGTGGTTTAGGCAATTCTGGTAACATAAAAAGTAATTATTTTTCTTCATGTGTGAAATGAGAGTGCTCATTAATGCACCCAACAGGCGGAGGATTTTGTTTTGTTTCAATTTGTTTTGGTTTATTGCAATAAGTTACGTAACAAATTATATCAGACAAGCAAAAAAAAAGGTGGTTTAGGTAGTAGATGGGGCATATCTAACCAGAAAATCTGTTACTTCCCCACTCTGGGGGCGCAGAGAAGCTGGGGTCAGGGAAGCAGAGGCTTGGCCGTGCTGGAGCTCCAAGCCCCCAAGTGAGAAGACACCAGCCTGAGACCATTGCTTGACCGGTTGTGACGCAGACTACACAGCTTGTGACAAGGGACATTTGCCAATGAGTTTTTTGTAATAATCATTACAGGCTCTGAAGTTCCATCTAGTGGTATCAGTAGCAGTGCTGTGGCTTAGTTAGAGCTCTTGCTCAGCCTGCTCGGTGATAATGTGATTTACTGTCCCACTTCTGATCATGGCAGGAGAGGGGACATCTGTCCTTTGATTTTGCTCCATCCAGAGCTGACTCTTTGCTCCTCCTTCTCACACTGTCTCATGTGGCTGGTTCCTGGTGGAGATCATGGTAACATACAGGGCTATCCTCCACGGCAGGGGTGGCAAACTCATTTTCACCGGGGGCCACATGAGCCTTATGGTTCCCTTCAGTGGGCTGAATGTCATTTTAGGACTGTGTAAATGTAACTACTCCTACATTTATACAATCCTAAAATTACATTCAGCTCACCACAAGGCTCACATGGCCCCCAGTGAAAATGAGTTTGATGCCCCGCTTTATGGGCTGAATCTTCTTGGTCCCACCTGCAATGCGCTGGTTTTATTGATCACACCTGTTCTCTCAGCTGATAACGTCTCTGCCAAATGGTGCCGGGTGGCACTATCCCTGCTGAGGATGTGGTCCCCGGCCACTCAGCATCTTCTGGCCATAGTCAGGCCATGTTACATGGAGGTTTCCCACCATGTGGCACACTAATGACTCTGGATATTCCATCTTATCAATTAAGGCTGAAAGACTGAGCCTGGCAGGACAGAAATAATCCTGCAGACAGCTCTCCGATCAGGTCTGTCAGGCACAGCAGGGATTTGGAATAAGACCCATCTACTCACAACCCACCGGGTGAGGAGAGCAAAGGTACAGCCATCTCTATACTTAAAAAAATAGGAATAATTCATTTTGCATCTCTGAATCCCTTCCCTGGCCACTTAAACACACCATCTTCTTAAACCACATCTGTATTTACCACACATCATTTTCGACTATCTCCCAATTACTATGATAATTTCCTTCCTTGATTTATAAGCAACAGATTTCTTTAATTATCCAGATGATTTTAATTTTCTCAGCCATACCTCCACTTTGTTAAACATTAATCTCCTACTTTCCTCTTTGACAATCTCTGCCACTTCTCCAGTTCATAATGAAACTGGATCTCAATAGTATTACACGGTACATTTTTCTCCCTATATTAATTTGATATCGTCTGTTTGATCTGTTTTTGTCTTCTAAATACTATATTTGGCTTCTTGTAAACTGTTCCATGAATCACATAAATAGTCAAAAACCCACAAACTCTAAAACATTTAGGACAATTTTGCATAATTACATCTCCTTCAACAATTCCCATGCTGTAGCATGGTAGGCAGTCACAAAGAATTTACAGTTGTATTTTGATTTTTCCATGTTTTTCTAGTTTTACTGCTGAATAAGCTTTGGCTAGTGCAGAGTGTACTGGAAGACTACAACAGGGAATTTGCATTGTGGTGGGAGAAACTACAGGCTCAAATTTTTCTTCTTGCTGAGGGATGACTTTTTCCAGAGGTAAATGGAAGCTGTTTCTTACCTGGTTAGTGCTGCAAGCCGGTACCATTCCTACACACTCCTCTGGTCCTCGTTTGTCTAGACCCACTGAAATCTTCTTTAAATATTAGCCAAGCATCTTCCTAATACTGGCTTTGACTTGCTTCGTAATGGTTTCAAAACCGCTCCTGTTACTCAATTAATCCACCTCCCCAAGTTGTTGTCTCAGAAGAGACTTTAAGATATTTACCACTATATGGTCAGGACAATATTGTTTTAGCATGGGCTCTGTTTAGGAAAAGTTCACTAAACACAGTACCTGCAGCATAAACTAGGTGAAAAATATATAAACTGCTTTGTTTGGCGCTGAGCTGAAGTTAGCAAAACCTGCAGCATGTTTATTATATTTCTTGTGATTAAACACCTCTTTTTGTATTGCAGCTGTAAGAGCTCTAGTTTAAAAAACAAACAAACAAACAAAATGCACTAATAGAATAAGGAAAGGGAAGTTGTAAAATTATGTTTAAGGCATTAGCTTGAGATGGAATTAGGAGAGCTGAAGCAGGGAGAAATGGTCAGGACTTGATAGATGCAATAACCGGGAGGGGAGGATGGAGAGAGCAGACAGATACCCACAAACACACATTCTTGCCTGTTATTTCATCCGTCAGGGCTGCAGCACCTGTAGGACTATTCATGCAGTGTGTTCACTGGGTTCCCTATCCAAGGAGATATTAAAGCTTATGAATAGTGTTAAGCACAAGGGTAATTCATATTATTTTCTCAATTCCTTTTTCTCTTGACTCAGCTTTGTACAAAATCTCTTTAGCATCTGTGTTGCCCAAATACAGACAAGCAAAGTTGTTATGCTTCTTGCCATTTGAACCAGACTTATCTCTGGCTCAATTAGAAAACTATAATTTCCAATAAAGCATCATTAGACCTCTGCTTCTGTCAGGTCTCTGACAGATTTAACTGGATTTTCCTTAGGAATTAACCGTGGTTAGTGGATGATAGCTGAAAGACTTTTTATTCATTGTCCACTAGATCATATTAGGAATTACATGAGGCTTTAGACTACCAGCCATAAAAATCTGTTTCAGAGTGTGGCTGCACCGGAATTGCCACTTATTAGATTTGCAGCATAAACACTGAAAACTGTATGGTGATACACAATTTCAAACTGAACAGTATTTACAGTGATGGGCAGAATTTACAATTAGATGACATGATAATAATAAATCCTTGTTTACTTCTGTAATTAACGCTCCTAAAAAAATACCCTGGAAACCTTCCATAAGCAAGATTTATTTCTGCTGATTGAGACTGTAATCAGATGTCCCCATTAAAACAGTAACTGGTGTGCTTCATTAAAATGTAATTGAAAACAAGATTTATGTCAATGCTAGGCAATAAATAACAGGAATACGTATTTCCTTATTAGTGATGATCTCTTCTGCAAGCTCTCAGAGCACTTGCTGCTTTTGTACCGTGCCATGTATGTCACATTTTGTCAAAATCATGGTATCTTGGAGAAAAAGAGACATTGTGTATTTTGATTTTAACTTCTCACTCTGGTGTACCAAGGCCACCTGCCTTTTTTGCTTCTTCCTGTTTAATATTAGGCTCACTGTTGTTGTCATATTTTAGCTTATTTTGTTCTAGTGAAATGGCAGTGCTTACCGGTAGGAAGAAAATCTCGTGACAAATGGCAGAGCTCAGGGCAGAGCCTTTTGGTCTTTCGGAGAGGACAAATCTTTGTTTGAACTTAGGATCTGTTGAGGTTTTCACCAGCTGGGTGCAGACCCAACCACTCGCCTCTACCCCTAAACTCTTTCTGTTCCACTACAAGCAGAGGTAAGGCAGTTTAAAAAAAATGAAACTTTAAAAGCATTCTAGAAGTAGAACCTAAGCCTGGTTTCTCTGCAGTTCCATAAAAGCTAATTAACTTGCAATTAATGGAGAGAAAAGTATTGTGTTTTCTTCTATGAAGAGATATATATAGGATAACACACAAATATTGGAGCCAGAAGTGTAAGTCACTGTGAATGGGTGATTCCCATTGATTTCATTGAAACAAGGGAGTTAGAATTGAAAACAAATTTCAACCTGAGATACTGGTTCATTACCAGCAAATTGATGGAGCTCTACGTTTACTTGCTAGCATAATTTACCAATTGTATGAGATGTAAGCAGGCACAGTGGTAACATTGGCTAATTTTATGCTCAATGTGAAATCTTATAGCTGGTCAGATGGATACCATAAGAAATAATTAGAGTCATTAGAAATAATGGGCTACAGCTGCAGTAATACATGCTCTATTCTCAGTCCAGAGGTTTCTAAGCAAAATTAAATTAGCTCATCCTACCACTCTGCTGCATCGTGTGCTCCGCACCTCCTCAGAGTAAACTTCTTTCTCCATTTCCATACTGCAGGCAAAGTTTGTGCCCCTCCACACCCCAAAAAATCCCCTGTTGGGGCCAAGAAATTTGGAAGCTTGGGCCCATTCCTTGCAAATTTTAAAAAGTGGCAGCAATAGGTCTCCAGTTCACGTTCACTCCTTTCACATGTTGAGGATCGTCCCTCTAATGTGCTGCAGCCTTTGATACCGGCCACAAATTGCAAGTCCTGTTTGCATCAATGCTGGACCCAAGCAGATATTTTCCCCCCCCTGAACCATTTGCATTAAATTCTTTTCTTTTAAGGAAACTCTGTCCATTTTATTGGAAGCATGCCAGCGACCCCTAGCCAGTACTGCCTTCACCTCTGTGGTATCGTGCCTTCTCCCCAAATTCTAAAGGCTCTTCATAATAGTAAGGAAAACAGTCCATTATCCTGGAGGGGGTGAGGAGAGGGACAAGAAGGCTGGAGTGTTACTGGAGTGATTAATGAGGCTGTTTATGATGGAGGAAATGAAAACTGGAAATCTGGGTAAGTAATGATCTTTCCGAGAGAATGACTTTTACTGGAACCACAATACAAACTCACACACTGACTTCCTTTAAATTATTGCTGAAGTTTTCAAAGTGAAGCAGGGATGGCACTGAAAATTTTGCTCTCTTGTTGATTCCCAGGAGCTCAAAATTTCCAGCAGTAGCAGGAGAGGAGTTCACTGCAAGATACACGTGTGCCATCACCTCCCTTTAAAATGTGAGGTGCTTCGGTGATAGGTTTCAGTAAAAGGGCTTAAGAGGCACATTTAGCACTGTCCATTAAGCATGGTGATCTGGAGCAAGGCTTCCCCTGCATATATCATCTTGCATATGGATGTGCAGGCCAAGTGTGCTCAGTGGGAGGAACAAGACTAACAGTATTTTTGATGAAGGGAAGAGCCTAATATTGCAGCTTTGGAAGGATCAGTTATCCATCTGCCAGCCATCTATCTTTGGCTACGGTACTTACCTGGCCCCAGTTATTACAGTATGTAACCGCTTCACAACCACTAATATATTTATCTTTTTACCCTCCCTGTGGAGTTGGGAAGTGCTGTTACCTCTGTTGCAGAACTAAGAACTGAGATTAAGGGTCAGATTTGTTAAGGCATTTAGGTGCTCAATGGGATTTTCAAAAGTACCTAACACCTGTTGTAATAAGTGGAACCTGGGTACTTTGATAGTTCTGACAATCCTGTTGCTTGTGTCTTGTCTTTTGAAAGTTTGCTTACATGACACCCTGAGATCCGTAGGAGAAGTTACCATGCTGTGGGTAGTCACCCAGACAGGAGATTGTCCCTTCATCCACGTACTGGGACACTGTAGGTGGGACAGGAGCAATTTATGGCAGTGGGAAGAAGCAGCTTATCTCAGCCATGAATTCAGCATCCTGTAACTCTGTGGAGAGCAGTGAATTTGTCCTCCTCACACAGCTCTGTGAGAAAGGTCAGAATGCAGTCCTGGAAATACCGGAGCAAAAATAAGCAGCACCCACGGTCAATAAAAAGGGCTTATGTGCCAATTGCTGGGATGGAAAATTCAAGAGCAGGAGCAAATAATGAAACAATCTATATTCATGCAGCCACTTTTCTAGCCTGCTGCTGTAAGTACAGGCTTACATCTAACCGGGAGGTGTGGATCCTACTGAAAGTCCAAAGTATTGCACTGGAAAACAAATGTTGATTTTGAACAAATTATCTGTTCATCGCTAAATCATTTTCTTTCATTATTAGTCTCCAAATTGGTTCTGCTCTAGAAGACAAAATTGGGTTTAAAAGCAGAGTGTCTCTTAAATATTTGATTCAAATGAAAGTATTCAGTAAACATTACTCAACCCCCCTAGAGCATAAACTCCTCAACTGCTTTCTCTGGCTTTGCATAGATTTTTCAGCTCCTGGTTTAAAGAAAGGTGTCTCAGGAATTCATTCAGGATATCAGAAAGTAATCAAATTAAATCCTTTACAATCATATGCTCCTCAAATGCCAAGGACACTTCTATTAAAACCATTCTGTCCCTGTTTACAGTAGCTTAAATTGGGACAAAAGTCGTGTGCAAACTGATGGAGTTGCACCGATATTGAACATGTAAGAGGGAGCAGAGTCAGAGACTCCAAGCCCACGACACAAGTACAAAACTGTGTGGCTGCAAGCCCAAGTTTCTCATCATTGGAAGAGCTGCACTTTGCTGTTTCAGTACTTTCACTCACTACCATAGTTTCAAGGTTCTAGAACAAAAACAAAAAACAGAAACAACACCAAAAAGCTCACCAAATACAACTGAGCTTCAAAATGCTATTTTTAATGTTAAAGGAATGGGTTTTGGTTAATTCAGCATCAGTAAGATTGCATCTGTCTGTGCTAGTGATTGAGGATGACAGAGTGGGGGTCAGCTCAGCTAACTAAAAAACACGTGTTGCTGCAGGGAGCTGGGTGGGTTATGGAGCAGCAACAAAGCCCTGGTGTTCTGTGCTTGTCCCACATGACACCATGGGAGGTGCTGGAGAAGGCCCTTTGTGCAAGAAACTCGGGAGGAATTAGGACGTGTCTAAAATTGCATAGGTTTACAAGATGCAAGGGTTTACAAGATCCTGGGTGTAGGTTTTCATTGGGTGGAGGAAGGAGAACAACTCAGTCACTTTTGTAGATATGAAAAGAGAATAAAGCTTTGGGACAGTGTTAGCTAATAGCTTCCCAGGTACTCAGGAGCTTGGTCAATGCATGAATTTAACTCAGTTTGGTGTTATGGACACCTATATGTACAGGGCAAGATATACAGGACGGTTGTCTCTTAATGCCCCGCACCATGGAAGGACATTCACTGCTTTCCCAGCTCTCCGCACTCTCCAACAAAGCAGTGGTGTGGGACTGGGATGCTGCTCCTGTACAGAGCAGGAATTGAGAGCTGCTGCTGCAAATGAGTGCATTTGCACCGTGGTGTCTGGACACTGTTTTGCACTTACAAGATTCATTTCTCAGTGGGCAGAATAGCTACAATATTAACAGATGAGCAAATACATTGAGACAGCCAAGCCATCAAAGGAGTTGAAGAGTCACCAAGATGTCGGAGAGCTGGAGAGTCACTTCCCTGTGATTCTTAGGAATTATTTTATCCTCAGGTTAGCTCAGCTGTCTTGGGATTTGGACACATCCTCTGGTGAATTTAGCTACAGTGACTTTAGACACTACTGGCCCCCGCTGTCTGCTTCTCCTCTGGAGGATCCTGCCTTAAGCAGAGGTGGCAGCAGGGAATCTGTATCTGCATCCCAGCCTCTGCAGCTCAGATCCTGGGGGCTTTGTGCAAGCAGAGCACCCTTTGTTTTTCAGGGTAGACAGCAGCTTGTGAGCTGCACCAGCAAGGATGACAGTGCACAGTATCCCTGGGCAGGAATCTCCAGGGAGAGTGTGGGACAGGCAGCATGTTAAGCCACCATAATGAAAGCCACCAGAGCGCATGTGCCAGAGCCCTGCGGGTGTGCACTGAGACTATTTTTACCATAAAGAAATTCTAACATATATTGGAAAGGCAGTTATTGCAATTGGAAGGTCAGAGGGAATCATATCCCAGGTAGCACTATTTAATGTCAATCATTCTTTGCAAGCTTTTCCTCCTCCATGCAATCTGCAATTCGATCAGGAAAGAAAAAAGTGAATATCAGCAGTCTTAACCTTAGGTTCCTCATAAGGGAACCAGCTTGTGATACCAGCGGAGGGATCAGAAGAAGGTTTATGTAAGATATAGCTTTCGTGCAGAGCACAAACAAAAAGCAGCTCAGGAAGATAGTGCCGAGGCTGCTAACCATGAGAACATGCTCATTCCTTGGGCTGTGTATGCCTCAGTTCTCCCCTGAAATTTAGATTTAGTTGAGTCAGCCACTGTGGATGAGTTTGGAGTTTTGAGAGAAAAGTGTTCGAAAAAACAGCAATGCGAAGACACTAACAAGAGGGAAAGTCGTAACCTGAAAAGTGCCACACAGAGGGAACTGTGCCTTTGCTTTATTGAACTGTTGGCTGCAATAAATACAGCTGAATTCCCTCAGTCTCCCATAATGTTGTCTCAGTACCAGCAGGAGTCCATTTAAGAATACACTTACTTGCACAAATGATTATATATGGCAAGCAGAGAAACAGCTGAAGTGCCACTGCGGTGATGTGAGCAAACCCTGAGAGTGCCCCAGGAAGCTCAGTGCTTGTGTCCTGCCCTTGTGCTTTGTTTTGTTGGTGCTCCCTGCCCAAAGCAGTTGAAGCAAAGGAGCTTCTGTTCCAGTCCTCCTTAACCTGGAGAGATCATAGTCTAGATTTTGTGATGGTACAGTAAATAAATGGTGATGAAATCAACTAAGAGGATATTCCCAAAGAGGGAAAATTGTTTTTTATTAGCATTTTCGTTACAGAAAGCAATAAGAGACTGTATTATAAAAAAGAGACGAGTATAATACAAGACCTATGAATGGATAATCAGCAAGAGGGACTGAACCTTGTGCTTCTGCACCTTACAGCATTGACCTCACTTGCCTGAACTAAAAGGTTTGGCAGTGTTATACGGTGCTATAATGGGGTTGTCAGGTACCTGTGTGGACTATCCATGGTTAGGAGGAGTTGAAGCACAGCAGAGGGGTGCATGGCTGTGTGCAGTGTGATGTTAGCATAGGACTGGAGACAAGGATTTTGGGGTCTTCAGCCTGGTTTTGTTCATTGATTTCCTTATGTCTTTAAACCCTTCAAAACCTCACATTGTAGGGAGTCAGAACTAACTCGTTCCTGCTTGAACAGTGGTTTAATGAAGAAAAGTGCTGCACTCCCTGTGTAGGTACACTGCTTTGCCAATATCCCTCGTTAGCACTGATCATGTAGAAATCTCAACTTGCATGTGAGCAAGGTGATCATGGGGGAAGCTTTATTGCACCTTGCATCTTGATGCAGCATGGAGAAGCTAATATTAAATGTTAGCAGATTGGATCCAGGATGTTTTTTACCACGTTGTTCATTAATTCTTGCCACTGACTAAGCCAGGCATGGATCTGAATGTCAGTAGGTCCTAAGGTGCTGTGCAATGGGCAGTCCAGCTGTGCAAGGTGACAACCTGAGATTGAGCAAGAATATTCAAGCCACTGGGCTCTGTAACTCCCCTTTCTATTCCAGACTGGAGTCACCGACGCGCGCGCTGGTGATGGAGGCTCCAAAAGGCATCGAGATCAACGCCGAGGCCGGCAGCTTGAAAGCCACGTGCAGGACAGAGCTCAGGCTGGAATCCAAAGATGGAGAGGTAAGCAAAGGGCATCAAGCCCTGCGGCAAAAGCAAACCAAGCCACACATGTCCTGCAGATTTGTAGCCTTCTGAGTCACTGAGCCACTGCATTGGAAACACTGGTGTGAAAGCACGGGCGCAGCCTGCCCGGCTTAGTTTCTGCTAGCAGTGATTGAACATATCATATGCAAACGAGACTCACTCTGTGGCAAAGGCTGATTCATTATTTTTAAAGAGCTTGGATAATAGCATCTGTTGCTCAAGCAGATTTATGCAGCTGTAAAATACACAGCACTCCTAAATTCTTTGTTTCCTTGTCACTTTAAAACGAGATTTACTTGGCTAACGTAATTAAATCTTTTATCATACATTTTTCTATAAGAAGAGCTTAATTCACCAGTATTGATCTGAAAAGCTTTGTAGCTGATGTTTTCATTTTGGAAAGAAAGGGAACATTAGGACACACCAGTTGTTGCACTGGTGGACCTTCTAGAGGGGAAGAGAGAATGAATACAACTGGTAACACAGAACAAAAGTAGAATAGGTGTTGAATTAAGCCTCTTCTGTCTCAAAAATACATGGGCGCATGGTTCACATCCCCTCCTCCTGCCACAGTGATGGAAAACACCAAAGGATGTGGCTGAGGAGCTCCTGCTGGGGAACCCACCGAGAGCTTCAGCAGGGGGAGCCTTCCAGTGAGCACAAACCTCCCAGCAGCAGGGCTTCAACCTAATCTAGCGTTTTACTATCTTAGTGTCAGGAGCAATAAATAGAATGGGATTTTTATTGCAATTTCTGTTATTTCTAAACATTTGCATTTTAAGACGTTCTAAATCCAGACCACATCTCAAAAATACAAAAAAAAAAAAAAAAATCCCTACCTAATATACCACAGTTGAAATGCAAGGCATTTCGCTGCTGCAAGCAGTTGCCTTGATGTTTTTAACACTAAGTTGCTTTTAAAATGCATATATTGACCTATATCTTTCAGGAGATTAGATGCTAATTAGATACTAAAACTGGAGCCTCTTACTGTAATTGCAAGATAAGAGCAAATTCTGTCAGTCGCCCTGTAATATTCTGGTGTGCAGGTTATCTTACTGTGCTCTTCTCGGTGATGTTAGAGCATTCTCCTGTAGCTGCCATGTGTTTCAGAGCTGCCACATGTTCGCTTTTATGTTCTGTTTTATAAGGAGAAGTTCAGGTCTGTTACAACATTGAAGTTATTTTTAATATACATTAAAGTGTTAAGTGTATACATAAAAAATACATAAAAGTCAGTGCTGTGAGCCTGCAAGTATAATCGGCGATGGGATCAGAGTGCCGGAAAATCTGGCTGAGAAGAGTGGTTGTGTGGACGTGAA
Organism: Patagioenas fasciata; assembly: GCF_037038585.1. Lineage (NCBI taxonomy): Eukaryota > Metazoa > Chordata > Aves > Columbiformes > Columbidae > Patagioenas > Patagioenas fasciata. The sequence goes on along the minus strand of NC_092533.1, from coordinate 5,207,359 downwards.
CCATACACACACCCACCCAGCAGTGGGGTTCCTCTGTTGGGTGAACCCAGACACAGAGGGGCCCCAGGAACTACAAACCGTGGTAGGTTGATTAACAGAAATAAACTGGAGGTCTTAGGTGGGTCATGCTAAAGGCAGATGATATGCTCAGCCAGATTTGTATCAGACTTTCCCATCTGAATACACTTCCCTACCCAGGTTTTGTAGCTGCTGAGTTGTCTGAAGTCAGATTCTTTAAGCACGAGATCAAAACCAACTAATTCTCTCTCTCTTTCTCTCTCTCTCCGCCCCCCTCCAACTTCAGATAACGTTGAATTCTGCAAAAATCAAACTACCTAACTTGCCTCAAGGATCTTCCTCTTCTGCAGGGTCCAGGCAAAAAATCTACGAGCTCTGTGTGTGTCCCAACGGGAGGTTATTTCTGTCTCAGGCAGGCAGTAGCTCGACCTGCCAGATAAATACAAGCGTCTGCCTTTGAGAGACAATTTGCAGTGGGGCATTGCAGGCAGCACAAAAGCCAGTTCTGGTCTCACAGATTGCAGCTGCCAACTATTTTTACTAGAACACAGAAAGCCTATCAAAGACATTTTTTTGTGTGTGCGCGCGCGTGTGTGTGAATATATATATAAAAAATATATATATTAAAAATATATATATATCCTCTGTGTAAAATGATGTTTCAGTACAAGGAATCCCAGGGTGACCCTGTTACATTTGTGTAGCATTTCTCTTTCCCACACCAAAATTTACTGATACAATCTGCTAAATTGGACTTGACGCTTTGATCTTGTTCTCAGAGCAATGGGATTGCTGGCTGGGCAAGACCTTGGAACCGATGTAGATCCACCAACATACAAAGGGAAGAGAAGCATCTCTGATTATTTTTGCACCATGAAATCAGTGGTATGATAAAAAAAAAATAAAAAAGGAAAAAGAATTGCCAGATGTTCTCTACTGATCAGCCAGAGTGACCCAGGATACCTGAAGTTAAATTGCACTCTTCAATTTTCACCCAAAGCATGGCTCCCTATTGGGAAAGATGGATTGCACTTGGCTAGTAGGGATATCCAGATCTTCTTGCTGGAATAATCAGGTGTTTTTTTGAAGGGGTTTGAGACTTGCCTGTGCATGGCCAAGGATGTCTTGTGTTATTCAGATGTGAGGCATCAGCTCTAACCCTAACCTCAAGTAACCTCTGTGTGTACAAAACTGGTGTTGCATTCCTTGGAAGGAAAAAAAGATTGTGAAATTTGGACTAAACAATAAAATCCTGAACCTCCTTAGTTAACAGGTGTCCTGGATCACCCTACACTCCTGCCATTAGCACCTGTAATTTTTAAAAGATGTAACATACCGTGTGAAAGTGGAAAGATTTAAGATTTGGACATTAGCTATGAAAACCTCGAGAAACGAAGAAATTTACCTATTCTATCCATAGAAACAAAGAAATTAATACAAATTAGATGTGTAATGTAGATGCTATGCCAGAATTTTTGTCATCTTTCTTTTCAGGCCGTACAGGCCAAGGTCACTTAGATTTGGTGGAGACTGAAAATATCAGAGATGCTGACAACGAAAGAGACCTCTTTTATGGCTTTATAGAGATTGTGGCAAAGCCAGGTTACTGGAAAGCAAGGGCTTTGGATGCCGGATCCTCTAGAATTTGAGCCCCAAAAACTCTGTGTTTGCATCTTTTCGTGGTTGCATTTTTCCATATTTTAAAGTCCAGGAGTCATTTATGGACTGGATAAAATGCAAAATCTGATCTGGTAACATTACTTTCACTGTTCAAGTTTTGAAAAATAATAAGAGCCCAGATCATTGAATTCTGACCCATAATTGCATCCGCATGCATGTAAAAATCCTTGAAAAACTACTAATTACCAAAAAAGTATCCACAAGGACAGCAAGGTTTCTAAGCCACCGAGATGCTTTTGAAAATATTACCTCATGTGCAAATATGACAGATCTATACCCATCCCTAGTGATATCTGAGCAAAGCTGGTGTTCTTCAAGCAATCTTCAAGATAAAATGTAGCTCACAGAAATCTTAGAAATAATTTAGCCTATTTCTTTTTTACAGATTTCCATGTATTTTCTTGTGATCTGGAGAGTACCAGGGTTTCATTATTTATATAGATAGATAGATAGATAGATAGATAGATAGATAGATAGATAGATAGATAGATTTTTTTTTTTTTTTTAATTAACAATTCTGGCTTAATCCAAAACTGACTGGACACAAAGGAAAGATTTCTGTGGGGTTTAGGTTAGATGTGGTGCTGCCTAACAAAGCAGAAGTCCCATAATTTCTTTTTTCCTGAAGGAGGATTGAATGATCCACTTTTATTTCAGTAATATGTTCAGATTAATTAACAAAATCAAACTATTTGTTAACGATGTAATTATTATGTCTTGAGTAAACGTTTGAATGCAAAGGGTCACCCAGGATAACAATTGTATTGGGACACAGGACTATACCATCTCTGTTCAAAGAGGGGAATTGTGCCTATGCCTTAAGTCAATGCACTCAGCAAGGAGAAGCACATCGTATTTATCTTGTTATTAAAACTAGTTTATTTGGGGGGAGGGACAGGAGGGTGTCTTGGGAACTGGTTGTGCAACTTAAAACAGATATTAATGAAATGCATCAAGACTGTAGGGGCACCTAGAGTGATACAGACTTTTTTTTACCATGTTAAATATAGCAAAATACTGTGTACGTTACCTCTGGGACCACAGCTGAAGTCCCATTCATAGTCCTACATTTACTGTAGAGCTTTTTTTCGCTGTTTCATTTAATACTGATCACAAACCTTACAGCAAGCATGGCCCAATTCATAAACAGATCCCGTGTGAGCAGTTGTGAAGACACGTGGTGCAGGAAGAGTGCTCTGTACCGAAAATGAGTTGCATTAACCTCCCCATCCCAGGAGGATTAATGCTGGTGAGAAAGGCAGTGCTGAGTGAAGGGACTGACCCAGCAGGGATGCTGCATCCCCATTTCCATGCTCCACTCACAAGAGGCTGGTGGTTCAGTCCTCATCCTTGTGCTCCCTCTGCCAACAAAGTAATTTTGGGTGGCTGGTCTTCTCAGCTGGGCTCTTGGATGAGGTTATCACCTTCTCATATCATGAAGGCCATGAAACTGTTTAAAAGACATTCAGCCGTTTGTTTTCGTACAAATTTCTATGGGGGAACTCTTACACATCAGTGCCATCACTGCAGACACTTCTCTGAGGTGAACGAAGGGTACCTTAATTATTTACACAAATGAACTCTAGTTGCTTCAACATATTTTATGATCGTGTTTCCATCTTAAAAGCATAAAATTTTATGTTGTGTTAAAAGATGAGGAATCGTTGCTGGAAAGATTGAACCAGTATAGAGACTTGTAAATCATTTGAGCCCCACTTGAGTTTTAAGACAGTGGTTTAGATGATGGTACCTGCACTTGCGTTGGCCATATAATTAGTCCCCGGCGGTTCAGTGAGTGGTAAACCAGAGCAAACAGGACTGTGTGTCTGAGATCCCAGGGCAAAAAAATAGGCATGTTTGATAAAAAAACAGGATACCAACATGTCCAGCTATATCACGCTTCACAGTTCATTGTTGGGGGCTGCTATGGAGTGACTGACTTACCTGATAGAAAAGGCAAACGTGTGAGAGTCCCTTTTCCTCTTGCCTTGCCCAGAAATCCCTCACCCTTGCTGTACCCATATGGGTTGGTTTTCCCTGAGTCCATTTAAATTAGAGCCTCCCGGACTGGAATTTCTTCCATATGCTCTACCTGCTATCGATAAAAATGCCAAAAATTAGCAAGAATTTGTGTGTTTCTTTGTGAATCGGGCCTGCAGTTCAATTCGGCATTTACAATTTGGGGAGATGGCATTTGTGTCAAACTGGAGTTTAGTTTTGCCTCCCAACCCTAAAACGAGGATGGGGTGGGCTTAATGGAAGAGATGCTGACAACTTCATGGCCTGAGCTGGGACAGGAGCTGGGTAGGTGACAATTCAGGGCACTGAGGACAGTGACATTGACTCAGCGCTGTGTGCAGGTCTGCATAGCAAGCTGTCAGCACAGAAACCCATTGAAATGCTGGTCAGGGGACTGTGATACTAATGGCAATATGCCTTAGGCAACCATGAATACTGCAGCTAAAGATAAATGCATTTGTGTATTGTAACTCTTCACTTTATAGGGCTTTGAGACCTTTTTAAATTCACTTTAAACGCAACATTTTAGTAAGCAGTCGAAAAAATGACTGCCAGTGCTCACCTGCAAACCAGTACCTTATGGATACGTAGTGTATGACCATTCTACTTTCATAGGGGAGTTTGGGTTTTTTCTAAAGCAAAAAGACTTTGCTATTAGCAAAAGCAGAGATCCTAATACTGGCTATACAACTCTATCCTTTCTCCAAGCTTTTCTGTATTTTTTTTTTTGTTTGCTTTTTGTGTTGTGTTTTGGGGTTTTTTTGCTGGTTTTGGGGTTTTTTTTAATACTTTTTGAAGTATATTACCCAGTAGTCAGTGAAATAGGTAGCTTAAGAATACAAAGAGCTGTTAACACTAAAGGAAGTCATCAAAAGGGGAAGCCAATAACTACTAAAATATATATAAAAGGCCTCTCCTAGGTATACATTTTTAGAAAACTAGGTATGTGTAAGTGTGACTTGTACCTGGTTCTCAGTCATGTGCTGTCAAACAGCTGTATTTTGAGAGTTTATTTCTTCTTCTTTAATCATAAGTATCACATTGCACAAACTAAGGCATAAGCCTGAATATACCATCTGCAATATATGGTATAGCAAAATTATGTCTAAAAAAACCCAAACCTCCTTAGAAATTGCTCCAGGGTTAAAGAGAGATTCCTGTGGAACTTGGGAAGATGTCAGGTTAGTTCACATCATACCTAGTTTGCAAATACAGATGTTCTTAAAGGAAATTAACTTTTGTTGTCATAAGATTTGCGCATATACACAAATATATATATATATACACACACACATATACACATGCTCACAAACACTTGTTTACAACATAAGCCAATTTTCTTTATATTTGTTGTTATGGCTTTAAGTTTCACATTGGAAAAGGGAGTGAGACAAAGACCAAAGACTTAAATCCATCCCTTCTCCAGTTGCCCTCATGCCTGAAATGCATTAACTTTAATGGTGCTTTTTGAATTGGGCAGGAAAAAGACAGGTTTAGCGCAAAGCTGCATTTGAAAGAGTAAGTGGCAGGAAAATTCTAACTTTGTTAACAGCAAGAAAAGGAAATAATGTGAAAAACCCTTAAATGTGTGCAGAGGACAAGGCTGCCTGAATTTTGAAATGTAAGAAATAACCCAGCATGCTAAAAGACATCATCCTGGGCTGAAAGTATAAATAAATGGAGTAAATGCTGCTGGCTGTTCACCTACCTGCACTCGAGCGTTAGCAGATCGGGAACTCCAGCAGCTCCCCAGTGAGGATGAGTAACTGTGCCATAATGATTTCGTTTTCAAAGTGCATACAGTAAAAACAACAACAACAACAAAGTTAAAGGTTTTATGGCTGACATTTTAGATTTTGAAATGTCATCATCCAGAATTCACCCCAGCAAACTCAGGGTGCGTTCCTGCAAAGCCTTGCCAGCTACTGGATTGGTGCTTTTCGAATGTGAAAATACCAGCCTTTCTATTGCCGTTGCTGTTGAGGAACACGATCCTGGCAACGTTTTTATTTTCCACATTTTAACCTTTTTCCTCAATTCTGTAGTTGCTGTGTAATATTTGGGTAGCCAGAGTCCTGCCCTGCATGGGGCTGAGTGCAGGTGGTCAGCAGCCCACAGACCCCCATCGTGTTGATATTACCCCAAAACCTGCATGTAGCAGAGGCACTAAGGTAAAATTTGGGACTTCCAGGTAAATTCTGGACAGCAATTGCTATGTTTTCACGACTGAGTTTATGGCTGAATGGAGCGGGGTTAAACACTGACATGGCATTGATGAGATTATTCAAGCGAGAGTGGAGTGAATTAAACAAGGCAGGTAGGAGGGAGAGGGGAGAAATGGCTAGAGACATCACCCTAATCACAGTAATGCAGCAAAGTTCTTTCTCTGTTTACACTATTATACTTTAAATTAATACCATCCATTTTACTAAATATGGTAGCAATTATGCTTGATCTTTCATGGCGCACAGTGGAATTACTGTCACTGAAACCACTTACAGCTTGGGCTGTTCAATATTGCTAGGGTATTGCTTCCATCCACAATAACCACAGTGGCTTGGGGCTTGGATGGAAATTATAGTGAATAGCTTGTATTTAGAAAGCTTTTAAGTCTGCTGTGGTTGAGAAGCCCGTGGTTATGCACATACAGCCCTGAGGCTTTATCATTTCAGACTCTCTTGTCCTGCCACTTGAATTGCATTGTGCCCTTGTGAAAAGCGACGCACTTTCTTTATGCAGGAAAAGATGGATATATATATATAAAGCTGCAGGATTTTTATCCGAAGCAAAGAAGAAAATATAATCATGGTGCACCACTGAGATTTCCCATCCAAGTCACTTTAAACTAGAGGTGTGAGTCCCTTAAAAATTAATTTGCTACAAGCGTAATTCCTGAGGGAAAGTTATCACTGGTGCCACTCGCAGGAAATGTCCCACCTTATTACAGCCATGATTTTCTGCCACCGGTCAGTAGGGACAGACGGGCTGCCTGTTCAGAGGAAGCCGGATTTCCTTCGAGGCAACTCATCTCCATAGATCGAGTTTTTGTTAGTTTTTAACGAGTATCAAAAAAGTACGAAGGATGTGTCCACTTTGAACCGATACGTAATTGTATGTTTGTCTGGCATTTTATTGGTTGAATCTTTCTGCCTGCAGGAGGAAATATCAGAAGGAGAAATTTGCGTGAAAGTCTCAGATTTGCATTCTGCCCTGCTACCGAATGCTTTAGATAAAAACACGCAGCCTTAGTTAAACAGTCTTTTCTTCTAAGATTAAAAAGGATTTTCTGGAGCCTTCATCAGGTCCTACCCAAATGAAAAGTCTCACCATTTCTAACGTCTTTGCCATTATAGGAATAGACCCATTGCAAAGCATAGGTCATGTGCATCTTTGCATGTAACAGGAATTTTAAATTGCATTGCGCTCTCACATTTTTGCCCCATTCAAAAGGCTTAACTGCTGATAGGAGAGAAAGCATTCCAACGCTTCTGATAAATGCATTATCACTTTCTAAAGCAATGTAGTTTCTTTGGTCTTTTAAAAATTTGCTCATAACTGAGTCCTTGAGACATCCTGAGGCAAGCTCACCCTGGTGAGCAAAAGAATTATTCGTGGGCGGTTCTATTTTTATGGAAGGCTGGATTGTAGTTGAACAAAATGTTGCTGTTTCTCCCCACTTGGCTGCAAACACCACCACCCCCCAACACTACAGCAAGATTTCTCTGGGCTAGCTCTGGGAGCTGGCTCCTTCGCCAAACCAGAGCCAGATAATTTGACTTCATCTGGGTCCTCCTCTGGGCTTGAGCACTCAATTTCAGTGCTATTCTTGATATAACGGATAATGAAATACTTTGGCGGTATTAACGATTTTGTAGATGAGGTGTATCTGCAGTCTGAGCGGTATAAATAATGCTGGTAGTTATTGGTTGCTGTTCTAACAAACCTTTGACCACCTTGAAAGCATCGGTCATAACTCCAGAAAGTGCAGCCAAGTAGCTCTTAAACCAGCCTCTGCTCTGTCCTGTTAATACCTGTACAGCATCCCATAACCCTTTGTGTGGGTTATCAGAGCAAGCACTGAAGGTAAAGATGCACGAGTCCAGCCCTTGCCTGGCAAAGTAAGAGCATGCTGGAAACCTCATAAAGAGCAGATCTGAGCAATTATGCAGTGTATTTGTGGAAGAAGGGCTCAGTTGGCAGCATTCACACCTGGATTCCTCCCTAGGTCAGAGCTTTTCTTGAGCTGGAACCCACATCTGACTCTGGGTCTGCACTATGCAGTAGAAGAGGGAAGGGACTGAGCTGCTGGATCTGACTCAGATGCCTTTGGGTTTCGTTTTGGGTTTTTTTTTTCCCATCCCTTATTTGAATTAGTTTCCTTGTGCACGAATGCCAATAGAGTTGTTGATACTAACCCAACAAATGCTCCAAATAGGTAGACCCAATAACAAAACAACATTCAATGTGAGTCAAAGCAAAACCCAGTTCATCTACAGCAGTAGCATAACAGGCATGACCCATATGCTATAGCAGTTTTCATCTGTGATGGTAAAATACCTTGTCTGACCTCTGCTCTGATAACCACCAATGATCTGGACCATGTAAACAGAACAAAATGAATTTAAGGTCTTATCACAGTTCTCAGTAAGGAATTCAGATTTGTTTGGCTTTCTTCTTTTTAATTTATGTATGTGTGTGGTTGTGTGGGAAAATATAAAGCTTTTTTGTATCAAATAACATCAATCCTTGCACACTCTATGCAAAATTTTGTAAGCATTGCAATAATGCTATGAATTACACAAGGAACTATTTTAACTTTATTACACTTTCTGTATAAAAAAAATTTGTATTTAAATGATTTCAACTGCAATCTTGTAAAATATATTAATAAAATAATGATTGTTAAGAAGGAAAGATGCGTTGAGGGTCTTTTGTTTGTTTGAGCATGGCAAACATGAGTTAGACCTCAAACTTTCATCACACTAGCGATCCATTTCACAGCATAAAGTCCTTGGATATGTTCGTGCCAAAAATGCTGTAGAGGATGAAATGAGAATCTCTGCAGATGGCTGTTGGAAGAAAACCTGTCATCGGCAAACAAAAGCAAATCTTCCCTTTGCGGAATGTGTAGTTACCAACTTGCTTACAGTGTCGTTGAACTTCTCACCCTTGTCCTACACCAGTTTCTCAAAGCCAAGACGTGTCGCAGGCACCGAGGTTCTGCCTGAGCATCATAAACCTCTGGGAGAAGATCTCTTGCTGGTAGAGGGGATCTGGTGCTGCTTGTGCTCCAAACCAGCGGGACCTTTGGGTTTTCCAGGGGGGACCAGAACTGGGTGCACAGCGTGGGGAGCACAAGCTCAAGTCTGCCGGCAAAGAAATAATAATTAAAAACAAAAAACAAAACAGCAGCACGGACCAACTCACAGAAAGGCTCTTGAAAAGCTCTGGCTGTTTTAATGATCCATCAGTTTTATTTTAATTGGCTAAATAATCAGATGCTCATGGGTGACTCTGCGCATGCCAGGCAATCACTTCTGAGGGCATTTTGCAGGAGCTGGGTTTTAAATATGAATTTGTTTGCCCTGGATTTTTGTCAGTAAATGAGAGCATTGATTGAGGCTCATTATCTAAATGAACAGCAAGAATTCAATCCGGCTGAAAAGAGGTGCGTGCCTTCCAAACGCACGGAGTGCAAGCCCAGTCCTGACAGCAGAGACTCTGCCAAACCCCGGCTGTAGGGACATTTGCTCACCAGTTTGTAGGGGCTACTGTTTACCGGGCTCCAAATAAGTTCACTCAGTGCTGTTTGGTGGGCACACACAGTTTTTATTTTGCTCACTGGGTTTTGACCTGTTTGCACTTAAAAAATAAAAAAAACATTTCTTTTTTTAAAAAAAAGACATATTTCAGCTGAACTTCAGCTGCAGTTCTTGGCCTGAATTTGGAATTTCTAGCAAACTGACAATGAAATAATGCATTAATTAAGCCCAATTAAGAAGTGCGTTGGCAGGAATTTCACAGGAACTGGACCTTTCTCCCATCCCAGCAAATTCCTCATCAGCTGCCTGTAAATGTGGTGGGATTAAAGCAGTGAGTAGTTACGAAATTCAGCCTTAACAACAGCATATTTGCAGTGCCCCCATGCTAGAAATGCAGTGTGGCACTCAGTAGCAACAGTGTGTTAACCATTTTTAAAGCCTGGGAAGCCGTAGTTAAGAACAGGGTTTGTCTTTCAAAATTGACTCCTGGGAAAATTATCACAATGTAATTTCTTCGCAGGAGTCTTGTCTTTCACTTTTAAAGGAGTACTTCATGATTTTTGCTTGCTTTCTTTTCTGCTTCTATAGGTAATGCATTGTTTCATTTCTTTTTTTCCTAATAGCAAACTGAAAAGATGAACCAAACTAACAAAAGAAAATAATTGCAAAACCAGAAAAAGAATCATTGAGATGAAGTGAGTCCTTTTCATACTCTGTAAAATGACAACTTCAACATTTACAATTTCATGTGCAGCTCAGTTTTTGTGTTTTTCATCTAAGTTTAGTACAGACAAGTTGCTGCTGCTGAAGTTCGGTTGTTAAATCAGGGTGATTATTTTTATCGTATGAACAGTGTCCAGAAATCAGTGATGAGAAGTACCTCTTCTAACAGTTTTTCTCCAGTGCCGTGACCTTGATTCCTCACTGCTTAAACTGAACAGAAAAGTCCTTCTGAATTTAGTGATGTTCAGATCTAAACAGCTCCAGTGCCAAATGTATCCCAGAGGAAAATTATATGGCCTCATTAATAGAGAAAAAGCAAGAGTCTGGCCAGCATCTAGAACTTGGCTCTTTTCTGCGGTCATTTCAGAATAAAAAGCAGAGTGTATGTAGTCTTTAAATATTTCATTCACACTATCGGACTGTTGTAATATACATTACTGATATGACCCGCGTTTTTAAAATTGGGGTTTGTGAATAGCCCTTCTCATAACAGCTCTGCTTTAGGCCATCACACAACTAAGCTTGTGTGACATCAGCTGTGGTATTTTCCCTTTCACACCTACAGGGACATGGGGGTTTTTTTACCCTCCTTCTAGGCTTTGCTTTCAGTCTCATAAGCAGCAGAGCAATGCAGGCAGAAAAGCCCATTGCCTCCTCGCTGGGGAATGCATGTGCCCGTCTGCTTTGCTCCATTCAGTGGGTGTGTGTAGGGAGGGGAAAAGCACAAAACATCTTTTAAATGTCTGAAATAGCCTCATTTGGCTTGGTTTTCTGCTCCCACCCCTGCAGCAGCCTGGGGTCCTGCTGGGGCTGGGGCCAGACCCCTCCTGGGTCTCCTGGTCCCACCAGCCCTGGTCCCACTTCTTCAACAGCCCCATTCCTGCGCCACCCCCGACTCAGACTATGACACAGAAATACTCGAAATGACAGCGTAACTCACAAGTACACAGGAGACAATAGGACCTCTGTGCTGCTCGGTGTCCCAGCACCTCTTCACACAAAAACTGTATCTGCATTACCTGGTCTAAATGCTACCTACAACTTGAGTTTAGCAGCTGAGAGCTCCAAGTCAGCCAAAGGATGCTGAACATGACTGAGGTGGGATTTTTTACTTCTTGAGCATGGCTCTTACATGTGCTTTGCCAGATCAGGGAGATTAACAAAAACAAAAAAATAAAAGTTAACAACAACAAAGAAACAGTACACACACTAGTGCTGCTGTATGACTGATGCTCTTAGCCTGAGCCTCCCTCCTTCAAGCAACGTGCTACATCTTCTGCCCCAGGGATGGATGGAAACTGCTGCAGGTGGGGTTGGCTGCACCATGTCCTGACAGCTGCAAACTGCAGCGTCCCCAGTGCATGCAGCACCAGAGAACTGCCCCGCTCCTCCCAGCACAGCAGGATGCAACTGTGCCAGCACGTGGGATGCTCCATAGCACGCCATTCTCTCCCCGCCATAGCAAGAAGTCTGTCAGCAGGAACAAGATATGGTTTTCACCTCAGTGTGTCCCACATGACATATTTATATGGGTTTCAATGCTCTTGCAGGAACAAACAGAGGAGGCTCCAGGGCTGAAATAAGCAGTGTTAGAACTGACTACCAGAGAGGGCCACATTTATCTTAACGCCCTTGTAAACACAACTTGCCTTTGCAAACCAACTCTGCAGAGCAGCTGACTGCCAAATCCAGGGCAATGAAAAACTCCACAGTGCTTTCTAGTATCAGCAGGCTTAGGAATAATAACCAACTGGTTGGATGGGATAGGGAAAGGAAGGAAGGGGAGAGAGAGAGAGGGAAGAGAAAGAGATCATGCATGGGGATGGAGGAACACATGCTCCTGAATAATGTGTCATTTTCATGTCAGTTGTAGCAATTCCCAGAAGCATTTGGTTATTTCAATAAACCCCAATCTCAAAAGAGAATTTTTGCAACACAATCATCTTGAACCGTAATAAACAAATTTGAAAATAACTATAATCTGCTATAAAGACATTAAAACACCCATAGTGGAACCACCAGGCTGTGAATGTTATGGGAGCTCTGCACACTGACGTGCACATGATTAACAAAGCAAAAAGAAAGTAGAAAAGCATTGTCACTTCCAAGAAAGCCCACAACCCACCACCCACACGATGAACTTTTAAGCACAGAATGCAACATGCGATGAATTATTTATGAATTAATTTGCAATGAACAGTTTAGCAGTCAAAGGAAACATAAGCTGGCAGCGCAGCCCTGCCCGGGGTGACAGCAGGGGACACGAGTGCACTGTTCCTGTGGCAAGAAGGCATTTTGCAGTACAAAAATCCAACTCCTAGCAAACACCAGCCTGGTGTACTAACATCCCAACATACCCTGTGACCCCACTTGCACGCTACGCTGGCACATACAATCGCTCATCCAGTGCCAAGTGACAGACACGAGCGCTTTTTGGTCTACAGACATCTGCTGTGGCTGCAACTGCTCCCACAAGAGCAGTCACCCACTGCCCCGCACCTTCCCCCACCTCACTCGCTTTGTGCTAAACTAGAACATAAGTACAGCAGGCTGCTGCTTAAAGGCTAATGATGGGAACAAAGAAATCAGGAGACATAAAGGCCACATCCTGCTTTTAAATTAATTCTTTATAGCCAGGCTATAAAAGAGGTTGTCCCTGCCCAGCACTGGCTCTGCAGTGAGGGCTCCACACCAGCAAAAGCATTTAGCATGACATTAAATTAATGCTTTTATGGACTTTTTTTTCCTCATTCTCAGCTGGCATCCCTGGTTTGCTGAGCCTCAGTCCTGATGCTGGCTGTGCGGCTGCATGGCACGCTTGGGCTCACCTGCTGCACACCTTAGTTCTCTAACATAAACCTGGATCATGGGCATAAACAATAAACTGTAGGCTCATTCAGCTCAGGAGAGCTGATGTGAGCTACTCACTTCCTGAGAAAGACAAGACTAAGCCACCAGAGCCAAAACAGCAAGGCTAAATATAAATAGTTAAATAATAATGGTAGTAATCTGAGGGCTACTGCTCTCAGAAGAATATTTTCATCCCTGCTTTGCATGAGAACTGCAGTAGGACCTTAAGATAAGCCTTAGAAGGTGAGGGAATGGAAATGGCAAGCAACTGAGGGTAAATAATTCATTCAATAAATTACAATCAATTATTTGCAATTAAAACACATTTATAAGCTGCTAAATTCCATTAACATTGCATGACCTATATAAAGTGGCCCCTAATTGCATATTAAAGAAGGACCTGGGTTTTTTTATGTTTTCATGTCACTACATAAAAAATAATTAGGTGAGGAGCACATTGCCCATCATGCAGCAGGCTGAAAGATATAATGCATATATTATAGCACTTTAGGCTGCAGCACAAATCTGTTTGCAACAGGAATAAAAATAGAACATGCTTGGGACCACTGAGAAACCGGGTTCCTTCATGAGAGGTGGAGCTGATCTAATGCTGTAATGGCTTCGGTGTCATGCACCAGAAGTCACTGCCAGACGGTTGTAAAGTTACATGGACTCCAGAAAATAACTACATCTGACCTGACTACAATTACTCAATTTATGAGAGCAGTTAGGACTTGGGGATATTGTTATTTTACTGTCGACAGAATAGAAAGAGCAAGATTCATCGGACATGCTTGATTCTTGCCTTAGGAGGACTTAAAGAGAATCCAGAAATGTTAAATTCACTTCCTACCCTCCCAAAGAAAACGGAGAACTACCAATCATTGAGTCCACATCACCCAAACACCCATCAACCAGCCACATGGTGCTGCATGGGAGCCCAAGGCAGTGGGCACGTGCACCTGAACAAAATAGCTTAAAAGCCATAATGACGATGCTGAGGTTGCAAATCCAAAAACACTCTGGCAAATCTAGAAGTAATTGCTCTTTGGTCAAATCTAGAAAAGAATGCACTCCCGGAGGATATCGCAATGGCATAGCACTGGAACTGTCCCGATTTATTTGGGTTTGCCCTATGCTGAAATATAAATAATGTTCTTGCAAAATACTCGGTTGCACTTTGATAAATGGCTAAATGTAAATGATCCTTGCTGAACTGCAAAATTGATTAGGCAGTGACTTCGCTCCTTGGGTTTTTCCATGCCCCTCAAGACTTTTCACTGCCAGAATTTGTCACATCCACAAGAAATTAAACACGGCTGCGTTGCTCTAGTGACAATTCCTCTGGCTTCCTTCAATCCCAGAAGCCAGGTGGAGTCTCCTAGGGTTAAACATGGGATTTGCTTACGCTAAACACACAGAAGCTCAGAAACATGGTGCAGGAAAGGCAGTCCCTCTCCACCAAAGCAGCAGCAGACAAACTGCTTGCTCAGCATAAACCAGGCTATGATGTTGGGCAGGTCCAGCCCCCAGCATCCTCCTACCTTAGGCAGCAGCACCCACTCAGCATCTCTGCTACTTCATATGGCGCTGACATCCCTGCCCTGCTTCTCGCTGTGATTAATGAGAACTCAGAGCCACAGTGGTGAACTACAGGTTTTTAATATAACAACAGGGAAGCTAAGAGGCATTTGAAGCTTGTTGGGACAAGAAAAAGGCCTGTCTGCACGAGACTGCTAATAATGAGCTTCAATCTGCATTTTACGGGGAATATCGTTTCACTTTAAGAATTTTAGGAAAGCTGTCAACTTTAGCTAAAATCCCTTCAAACAGGAAGGCTCAAGTGAAAAGATAGCTGAAAAAAATTAGTGATGAAATCACCGTTCCTGATCCAGCAGTGCCAAGGCTAGGTCTGGTTTCAGTGGGAACATTCACGTACCTAAAGAGAGGAATATGCTTCTGAAGCAGCCGCCGGCAGGCTGCAAAGTGGCTGCCTCTTGGGAGCGGACGCGGCCGTGCCAGCATGAGCAGGATGGGTTTTCTGTTCATCAGCAGGAGACAGATTTGAAAGGGGATTTTTTTTTTTTAACATGTTGCATGGAGAGGAGTTTCCAGAGGTATTAAAGCTTTTTCTCTCCTGACTCTGGAGCTGCTGTTCAGGACTTCACCCAGCATTCAGATAGGAGACTGTTGTGCCTGGAGTGAGAGATTAAAGATTTTAAAGAAAAAAATGGTCCATTCAGCCATGTCAGTTATTTAAAAGCCCAGAGACAAGGTGTGCTGAAGGAGTGGGGGAAGCATACCAAACTCAGAGGTGAGACTGGAAAAGCCCTTTCTTCTACTTAGGTTCCAGACCACACTAAGGCATTTCAGTTACTGGTGGGAAAAGGCTGCACAAATCATAGAGGAGGTGCTGGCTGTTCACTCGTCAGAGCGTAATCTCTGCCAACAGCATCATTTGGATGTTTAAAGCCCTTGGCTCTAATTGTAGCATGGCCATGCTTGAATAAACAGTGCTGGGATTACAGTCATTGTGGAAAATGGGATGGATTATGTCCCACTCAGCCCGAGAGGGGAAGCTGGTTCTTGCATGGCTGGGTGGGGGAGCTGGCACAGAAAACCTCTGACACCTCTCTGCAATGATTTCCCCCAAGATGAGAGGGCTGATTAGGTGCAAAGAGAGACACTAAAGCAGACTGAAACATCCCTTAGCAAATGCTGCATTTAAAGCCAACTGCATCCAGCCTAACCTGATGGGCTTGCAGCCTCTCCAGCGGTCAGTTCTGCAGAGGGTGGGAAGTCAAGGGTGTCTGCTGGTCCCCTAGAAGGGATCAACACTCCTGAGAACCAGGAATAGTTCCTAAGGAAGGAAAATAACAGCACGACTGAGGAGTAGTAGGAAAAAAACAGCTATCCTTACTATGGTTGTTGGGGGGATTGAAGATGTTTGAGTTCAGCTCCTGTCTCTAAGAAGGATAATTTGGGGAGATGAGTCCAAAAGCATGGGTGCAGATGATGCTCCATCCAAGAATGCTTTGTTCTGCCTTGCTTTTCCAAATGTTACTGTACTACCTCTGCTTCCTCCCTGGGGTACCTCCAAAAGTGGTCCCCTCAGCCTGATGCTGAGTAACAAATGCAGCTGTGACTTGTACATAGGTTATGAGATGCCAGGCACATGGAAAACCTGATAGGCAATGTTCTCAAGTTCTCTGTTAATTACCAGTGTTTGCTTAGCAAATAGCTGTTAAAATGCCTCAGTGCAACAACTTTTCTGGGACCACTTTGTATTTCCCAGATGTTCAGCTGGCAAAAGACTGACATATGCCTTCCTCTGATTATTTCCCTCTAACTGGCAGAACTTTGGAAATGTTGATTTCACATTCCCTGCAGTAGATTCTGCAGATACCAGGTCAGACACCTCTGAGATGCAAAAAGTTGCTTTCCAAAACGATAAAGGCGAGCAAGTAACATGAATTTAATGTGGAAACGGCATTCTTCCACCTCGGGATAGACATGAAACCAGTGAAGAGCAGTGTAGAGAGATAACATCTGTTGTACAGATACTAACCCTGAAGCTCATCTGAGTGAGTTCACCTAGCTCTAGCCCAAGAATTTAGAGAGATCTGAGTTACCTCCAAGGCAGAATTAACATTTGACATATAGTTAGATAGGACAGAAGAGCTGAAATTCTCCATTCAAGGCCCTGAAACTTCTTGTCTATGCCAATACCTCTCACTGTGTCCGTGAGAGTAGCCACTGGCTGGCACAGACTTGGAGAAACTTCCTTGTAGGAGGAAACATTAATGCTCAGCAAAGTGCTACTACTTCTGGCTTCCAGCTGCAAAGTGGAACTTGAGTCAAATTTGTAAATTTTCAGTCTTATGACAAAAATTAGACAGAGCAAATTATTTGGGGAAGATTGAAATTAATGCATGAGGCCAGGGTCCAGGAAACCTTGTGCTTAGAACAATTAATTGTAAGTAATTTAGTAGCTCTGCCTGCAGCTCTATTCTGGGCTTATTGGGAGATTCTTCTCTGACACATGGTGAAGTAACTAGCACAAAGAAGCTTCAGATAACCTGAAAACAGAACGCATTCCTAGTTCTACTGCAGTGTCTCATGCTAGGAGAAATGCACACTTACAACCCTCTTGCAGGGGTTAACGCAAAACCCTTCCATTTGCAACATACCTGTCCATTACACAATGTAGAAGCTGTTTGCCTAAAAGGCTTAGGCAAAATCTGGGAAGAGCAGAAGCTGAGGAAGAGAAGAAATGAATCAGAGCCACTAGTGACAGCACCTGTAGCAGGGTTTTTTGGTGGTTTTTTTGTTTGTTTGTTTTTTTCTGAAGACTTGCATTGAATGAATTCTGAGACACCTATGAAGAGACAATCTGCTTCTCACCATGCCTGATCTACAGGCTTTTATATTGGAGTCTGGCTGAAACTTATAAAAGAAACCTATATTTACCCAGAACAATTACAAAGGGAATGATTCCTGATACCACAGAAGCTGACCTTCTATGTTAAATAGGAAAGCTGTCAGACCATATAATTTTCGTTGTCAGCTACAGCCCATCAAGCAGTGACTTTAACTTCCATATGCCACTAAAAAGAAAAGGATAATCCCTCTTATGAAGCTGAATTTTTATTTCTAAAAATTCATGCATGTTGCTTTTATGTATAGGTCAATGCTTCCATTTTCTGGATGAACATCAGTATTTCTGCACTGAACAAAGCTTTGCTGTACTATTCAGCTGTATGAAACCCAATCATGTCATTATTTCCTCTGGAGCTTCCCAAACAAAACTGGTTGAAGGTCTTCACAATTCAACACACTTGTATTTCACTGCAAGCGGTATTCTAATGGCTGAACAGCTCAATTAGCACTTAGAAGCAAATGTAAGCAAATACTCTCACAAGCGTCATTTTTGGAGGATCTAGTCTATAAAGTAACCTGTTAGTGAAGATTAATAACTTTGTCACCCTGTGTACATGTTGCTGAGTAAAAATACTAGATGGAAGATACCTGTTCTGAGGATAGGGAGGAGGTGGGCAAGCTGAGCCACCTTTTTTCAGGGGACACCAGTGAAGAAATCTTCAAGTCTGAGGTGCAAATCAGCTCCCATTAAGCTGCCTAGAGAAACTGCCACAGACTGGGAGTACTGTTAAGTCCAGCTCTGAGTGGATTACCTAGACTTTGGTAGGCACATAGTGACTGTCTTTACTGTGTATAAACAAGTTTGATTTCTTCTCAGGACATGTCAGCCCAGTTCCCTCCCAGCCACAGTAATTTACCTGAGATATAGTTCAAAGAATGAAATTCATATCAACTGCAGCCTGTCGTAGAATTATCACAAGTTTAATCATTTAAATTCCAGAAGAACTAGTTCCAGATGAAAAAAAAAAAATAAAATAAAAATCATAGTTAGTCAATAATATCTTTGTTAATATTATTTGAGTGTTAGCTGTGAATGCAAAAAATCACATTCTGTCCTCTGTAGTTAGTGCCTGGGGAGCAGATCTTCAGCAAATATTCATAGCAATGAAACATTTATAGACATACTGCTCAGGTTTACCTACAGATTTTCTAGCCATGTTTCAAGACCAACATCCAGGTGTCTTTAGCCTGCTCTGAAATCTCATGACCTGCACATCTTTAAAAGTACCACACAGAAAATCCTTTCTGATCATATAGCTGTGGTAGAACTGTATATTGTCTAGCTTTCTGGTAATAAATAAGATTTCATAACTAGGATCACAATTTATATCTGCAAAATTTCTGCTGACTTAAAAGAAAACAGAATTTGCATCTCTGAAGCCTTTGCAAAGCAAATGAACCTCTCTCTAGGAAGACGATTTCTAAAGCTCTCTGTTCTAGTGTTTGGTTCAAAAAAAAAGCCACAGGTGAAAAACCTTTCTGACTTGTAAAATACATTTAACAGAACCAATCTGTCATCTGTGCATCTTGCGCTATCTGACGGGTCTCTCTGTTAGCAATCATCACCATGGTATCTGAACTTCTTCTGCTGAAGGTGTTATTCCAATTACTTTAGTGTAGTTGCTGACACGTAGCTGAGAGCAAAATCTGAGCTTTTGTTAGGAAAATAATGCTCCAATTAGTTGCTCCCTCTTTGTCTAACAACACAGAAAGTCACCCTGTGAAGGATTGTCACCAGAGCTTGCTCTCTGCGGCAGTCGCTCCTCCTTTCTCTTTTATTGTTGCCACTGCGATGTTGACATTGAAGTTCGTCAGTCTCCCATATGAATCACATTTTGGGGCTCAAGCTATTTATGATAATCAATACAAATCAAATACCTCCTATGTACATCAACCACTGCTCAACTGACTTTCCTTGCTTCTCCTGTGCTGACCCAGACCTATGTAGAAGACAGAGAAAGCATTTTTCTTATGTATCTCGACTCTTACTTGGAAGAGTAGAACTCCTGGGGAGGAGAGCTGTAAATATACAGCAAGTCTGAAGAAACTGCTGTTTTGTGTTCACATACAAACTGCTTCTTTCACAGCAATTCTCTGGGATTTAGAATAGGTTTCATGACTGACAAAATATTTCACCCACTCATAGAATAAGAAAGAATTATAAACAACTTTGGAGACTATTCCCAAGCTAAACGTCAGTGTATTCACCTTCTAGCTTAAAAATTGGATATCTTGCTTAAGGGTGGGATAATCAGCACTTCAAGCTTTTCACTGTGGACTCTCCTATCCCACCAGCAGTTGCAGTTATTTGCCAGGTTTTAAAGTAGCAGCTGGAAACCACCTCATTCCACTTCAGCTCTTGCCTTCCAGAAAACAAAAGAACAAGGAGGTAACAGGACTAAAGACAATACCTTACCCAGCTACAACCAGACTTTCTCCCTGGCTTGTGTCCCATCTGCTGATGGGCACTCACCGCTGCCTTCGCTTGCTCAAAGAGCACCCAGATGCTCCACATGGGGAGTGATTCTGATCTGGGGAATATAATTTGAAGCATCTTAAAAGAACCTGAGTACAAAGACCAGAGTTAAAGGTGCTAAAGCACTGTCAAGCAAACACTGCCATTTACCAATACTGGCTGCACACACACAAGAAAAGAAGTTATTAAATAACTTGAAGGAACATGATACAGCAGAGCTACTTAAACCCTGGAATTCAACCCCAGTTCAGTTTACATGAACACCTTGCCTGGACACTGCTAAGGTGAGAAACATGATTCCTGTAGGAAATCCAGTATTTCTCACTCTTTTTTGATCTTAGGATGCTTCCAGGTGCAGAGCCCGAGGGAGGGGAAGTGTGCTGCACTTGTTCAACCTGGTAGCAATGCCCTTTGCTTGCTAAATGAGTTCTCACGAGCTTCTCAAGCAGGCATCAGTTCATTTTTGGTGGAGTCCCACAGTGAAATTAGCTCTTCTCTAAAAATGAGTGCTCCCTCTGGGTTTTGGGGAAGGTGGGGCTGTGCTGTGATGTGTTCGGGTTTTTGTTTGGGTTTTTTTGGTGTTGTGTTTTGTTTTGGGTTTTATTTTTTTGGTTTTGGGATTTGTTGGTTTGTTTACTGAGAGGTTTTTGTGCCTTTCAGCAGTTTAAAATGCCCTGCCATGACAAACCAGCACTTTGCACATGTATGTGTGTACACAGACACACATATCAGTAAATACCTGCATATGATGCAGAACTCAACCTGATGACTGTGAGTTGTCTGGACAGTATCAGGAAAAAGGACAGTCACACATTCTACTGCAACAAAGCTAATTTGCAACCCAGATCTGACCATCCCACATCCAGGTTCCAAGTACCCTCTCTGGGCCAGCATCTCTCAGCAGTCCTGTGTCGTAAAGCCTCATATAATGTGTAAGATGGTACACTTGATCTTTTAGTAACAGAAAAGTTAATTCTGCTCACAGCATGAGCTTCTGAAGCTCCGAGACTTGACCACAACCACAGCCATGGGAACACCTGCTCTGAGACCATCGCTCATGACAGAAGACAGCAAACATCACTGATGTTCCGTGGCTGGTACAGTTACATCCTCCTTACTGCAGTTTCTCGTTTAAACATGACTGCTGCTGCTGAGCAGTGGAGTATCTACAGCAGAACCAATTCTGTCCAATGTACCATCTGAAAAAAACCTACTTTGAGGCTTTGTAGATTACCCAAACCAGTACAAAGGACCAGCTGATGATTTTATGAACAAGATGTATTAGGATATGAGCTGGAATACAGCTTTACTGGCTTAGAGCAGGCTGGTGTTTCAGAATCACCAATGTTACCTCTCTCTTAAAAACAACCACCACCAAACCCAGAATATACAAAAGCTAAATCCTAATTCTGTCACAAGTAGCGGCAGACAGCTCTTCACTTTAACTCCATTCCAGTATGGCAGAACCTGGCCTGACAAGTGCAACACTGAGTTGCTACTTTACTGATGATAACAGTTGTAGTAATTAATACTCATATTGTGTGTTAAAGGAAAGAGGAAACCCCTTTCTACAGTGAGATTCAGTCCAGAACCTCACAGTATACAAAGCTCTTGAGATACTTTTGAAGTTAACTGAGGTATTTTGGCTCAGAAATGACACCTCTCTCCAATGGCTCTCAGAAAAGTAGAAAGGTGAATAAGCTGCCAAGGTTTTTATACCACCAGCTTCATGGAGGAATTTCATCTCTATATGCTGCTGCTTCAAACCATCTCCTGGAGTGTAAGCAGAGGTATTTGGTATCGACTTCCAGAACCACAATACTATTGATGAAAAGTCATTTACTTCTCAAACCTAATGAATAAATAGCATCTATCCCAGGACTGTGGGGTTTTGCTGTCCAGACTGTGAAGGTTTTAGACACATGTCAGTCAAAGTTCAGCTTACTAAAGGAAGGTGCTTGTTCTGTTAAAATAATTGCTACCTGAACAACTTTTAACATGCAAAGGTCAAACATCTCTCTGAGCATAGCCATGAAGTTTCTTAGATAAATAATGAACAGGAAAAAGTGACAAAGTCTTCTGAAAAGAATCTATAAAACTAAAGTGAAGGATCAAAGGTTTTGCTGATAAGAATCTTTCTCGAGAGCCTTCTTTTTGTTAAAAATAAGTGCAACTGACCTTGAAACCTTTTTTAAGAAAGTCTCTCCTTTAAGAAGTCACCTTCAAATTGGCAAGTGCCGAAGCTTTAGTGTTCTATAGTAACACCTCCCCCCCACCACCTCCACTCCCAAAATATAATTAAATTCAGATTAAAACTTGAAAGAGCTGAAAGTAAAATCATGTATCTTGGGTTATTTCTACAATTCCTCTGGCAGCTCTGAACGTGTGGGATGATTTAGTGTTTAAACTATTAAGATTTAACTTCTTTTTTTCCCCAAATGCAGAGAAGCATTATAGACCTGCAAAGGTTTCAGTGTCATCACCGCAGGTGTGTGAATACAAGTGGAACAGGTACACTATCACTTCTAAACCTGCTTATCCTTTCAATAAGCTCATCCTGAGAGAGTCTGTCAGGGTGAAACGCTGCTGTCTCTCCACAGACCGTTACCTGCCTTGTCCTGTGCTGCGTCCTACCACCGAGACAAGAAGTTCAAGTTGACCAGCAGAAAAGGTTAGTCCATGGTCACCATAAAGTTATAGGTGGTTTGCCTCAATTTGAGGTCTTGAGAACAACTTCAGGCATGGGAGTTGTCTTCTGGCACTGCAGGAGAAGGTGATAACCACAGATCACAGAAATGGCTAATACATAGAAATAGCTAAAAAAACCCAAAACAAAACAAAACACCAAAATTCTGCTTTAGCAAGAGGTATGAAGGAACTGTTAGCTGTGCCTGGCTTCTTTACATATAATTTATCCGGGTCATACTTTATTTTTCCTTTTCCTTGTGCAGACATCACAGTTACCT
The DNA here is from genome assembly GCF_037038585.1 of Patagioenas fasciata. Classification (NCBI taxonomy): domain Eukaryota; kingdom Metazoa; phylum Chordata; class Aves; order Columbiformes; family Columbidae; genus Patagioenas; species Patagioenas fasciata. The sequence goes on along the minus strand of NC_092533.1, from coordinate 5,184,425 downwards.
TCATGTCTTATTTTAAAGGGACAACCAATGAGCTCCTGTTTCCCTTGGGCTGCGCCGTTCACACCACAACCGAAAGAGCAGCAGGTTGTTCACACCACAACCAGCACAGCAGGGCAGCTCTTCCCATTAATAAGCAGGAGACCTCAGGCACTGAATCCTGCTTGATTTTATGTCTAATGATACACTACATAACGTAGATTTAGACAGAACCTGTCGCTACACTTTTTTTTTCTGGGAATCAAGAAGTTAAGAAACTTTTCTTTTGAGTAAGTTGTGGGTGTTTTTCTGACAGCCTCTGTGTCTTGTACACTTGTACTGTACTTCATGTAGATAAAAGTACAAATATTTTGCATAATTACATGGATGTTAACATTCATAGTGCCTGTGGCATCAGTTCTAATTTAGTGAAGTGAATCAGTTCCTTTTCCTAACAATTCTTCAGTGCTGTGCCAAACCGAAAGGTTGCATCGTGCTCAGCTGTTGCCACACTTGAGCATTAGCAATTCTAATTGTGAAGTGTTACTCTGCTGGGAAAAAAAAAAAAAAAAAATCAACTTTTTCAAAATCTAAAAGTTTCTCCTGAAATCTCAGATTTGACATAATACAGGCAGAAATTGCAAGAGCAGAGAAGTCGCAAAAGGCAACGGAAATTTTCGTCAGAAGCACATGTTGAAAGACTGTAAGAAAATTGCCTACAAAGTCACCGAAACAAACAAACAAACAAACGTTCTGAAAAGCAGCTGGCAAAATTCCTAAAAAGTGTTAGGAAATTACCTAGAAAGCACCAGGAAACTTCCCAGATGGATTCTTCTAAAAAAAGAACTTCTAGGAGGTCTCTAGATGGTGGAATTCCTGGAAAACCAGGGGAATTACCCCAAACCTTCTAACTCAGGGATCCCTGGAAACCAACTATTATGTTCTTAGAAAGCCATGGAGATTTCCTAGAAAGGTTTTGGATGGAGGGATTCCTGGGAAGGTGCAAGAAATTCCTAGAAAAGATCTAGACTAAAGCATTGCTGGAAAACCATGGGAGGATTTAGAGAGAGGGTCTGGATTGGGATGTTCCTCCAAAGCCATGGGAAATCTCTAGTCCATTTTCCTTGGAGATATTTTACTTTAGGCATAACACAACCTTATTCTCCCGCTATGTCACAGCCACCTAATCGCTCCAGCAGGGAAGAAGCCCCAGCAAAGCCAGTGGTTCCCTGGGACATAACAACAACTTTTTCTGAGTGAGCAAAGTCACCCTGGAGGAGTGAAAAGCAGCTGCAGCAGGCCCTGGTGGTATTGGCTTAATATCTGCAAATTTCGTGCTGAAAAACACAGGGTGGGACATTGGAATCCTTGTAAACAGCCATTTGGGGAAGGAGAGAGCAGAGCTGTCTGAGAGGCTTTTGTTGCTGCTTATATGAAATTAATTCAAGAAGCCCTTGCACTAAGTAGCTCAAGCAGAAGAGAAAAGACCCACTCATCAGAACTTATCCTTTATGGAGAGTCAGTCTTAATGAGGTTTCACCGTGTCATGCAGCTAAACAAATTCCAAAAACGCCTTGGCAGAGGAGAGACACAGCGTGAGCTCCCACACCAGGGTGCCGATTAGCCACACGACCTGATTATGCCAATAATTAAAAAAGCAGCACTGGGCACAGCCGGGCATCCTGGGACTCAGACAGGTTCCTGCTGTGGGTGCAGAATTTTAATCTCTTCCCTCTCTTACTCCGCTCCTCTGTGTTTGTGTCTGTTCTTTCCTTTTTCTTGTATGTTTTCCTGAAGTGCACGCACCGCAGGGTGGTAAGGGTGGCTTTATGGCACCACGTGTCTGAAGTCACACAGGATCTGACTTGAGCCTGGTGCAATTCAGAACAATCTTGAAGCAGCCTCTCTGGATTGTCTGGGAGCTGTTAGGGAACAGCTGATGTCTGGTCACCGCAGCTTTGCCTTTGAACTGCCTTCTGTCACATCTGGCCATTACAATCAACCCTTAACTTTGATGATTTCTCTGATTCTAGCAGAACATCCAAATTGCTGATGAAGAAAGTGTTAGACACTGCACAAAGAGATTAACAATTTGTGCCTGTCAGGTCCTGAGCAAGTGTGATGGGCATGGAAGGAGGGAGGTGCTGATCCCACCTGCCCTCTGCCATCACTCTACCACCCTTTCCTTCGCTCAAGTGCTGCACATTGCTTTGATTTTATGCTTCCCATGTTATAGCCTGTGGCTAGCTGTTTGGTTTATTCGGAGGGGAATTGTGTCTATATTCACATATAAATTGAAAATGTATTAAAGCTGTCAGTTATCCTGTTTTATGTACATATTTTACTTCTGCTTCGTATTCAGCTCTTTCACAGCCACAATATTTTGTGTTCTTTATATGAAAATTAATAAAAAAATTGGATCATCATGAAAGACTTCATTTCCTTAAGCTAGCAGTGGTGAGAAAAAATTCCATCTGCTTTATGTCACCTCAGTTTCAATCAGTTGAAAGTAAATTTCCATCAATTCAATCCATATACTTTTTCTCTCTGTTTACTCTTCCTGTACTGTATGGAATCAAGCTAAACTGCCAGAAGATTTTTATGGGCTTTTTAGATCAGTGCACATGGTGTTGCACACAGGCAAGAAATGCATCTTGCTTGAACCGTCCTCTTACCTGCCCAGGGCAGCCACTGAATGGCATTTCACACACCTTGTTTCCCATTTGGATTTATGTAGCTTCTATTGACAGCCTTTGAAATTTACTTATACACTTTCCCTCACATTAAAAAATACTATTCTACCTGCTGTAGTTACTTACAGGCTGTGACTGGGTCACTACTTAACTTCCTTGAATAAAACCCTAAATATCTTGGCTTCTTCAGCCCAGCACATTTATGTCTTCAGGTTTTGTTGTTCTTTTTTAACCCACTGTGATTTGATGGACAGTTTTGTGCAGGTGGAACCTGCTCAAACCCTGTGTTCCCTTGCTGGCTTTATTGGGATGGTGGGAAGAGGTTCCCACCGACTCTCTCCCCCTACCTGAACACCACCTGATAACTGCATTTGCTCCACTGCTACTGGCTTCTTCCCTCCCGCTGCCACAATAGAGCTCACAAGGGAAAACAAAGCTTCATCTGGATTTTAAGAAATGGAAGAAATCTGGCTGCCCAGATTTTGCCAGGGAAATCTGACCTTGACCATCCTTTAGACACCAGCCACACTGAGTCCTGGGGATCTTCTGCATCTCACAGCTCCAGCACATCATTGTGGTGCTAGGAGAGCAAATTCTCCTTATGTCCTTAGGGAAGTTAGGACCAACCTGCTGGCCTGTATTCTGGGGAAGTGATGCTGTGGGGAGCTGCTCCTCCAAGCCAGGGTGCAGATGAACATTAAATGTGAAAGGGTCGCCAGCACAGAGCCCTGAGTGGCAGACTGCTGTGCGTGTCAGCTGTGAGGCCAGTTGTGAGGTCCCAAGCCAGCCAAGCACACACCGTGTTTGTGCAAACACTGTGGAATTCATCTGCTTTTTCCACCTAAAGCTCACTATTTTTGCCAGAAAGATTTTTCTGATTCCTCTCCATGCCTCTCCCCCATAGCCATTACACACAAGTTATTTGCTCTCAGTAATTGAGAAGGGATGGGCAGGGCAAGCAAGTCACTCACATTTTGTTCAAAATCCTTTTTGTGCCCTTCTGGTTTAGTTAAATTTGGTCAGGCTTTTCTGCTGCCCTTTGGACCATAGCAAATAACTCATCACTTAAGATTTGGGATGGTTAAAAGAAAAGGAACAGTAGTGCCACCTGCAGCAGAAAGACTAAAATGTACATCTCCTCCAGCCACAGGGATCTGGGTCTGCAGGTTGAGCATCAAGCAGGAATTTTCATTTGGTCCATATACAGATTTGACTTTCAGGGAAAACATCCTATACAAAGATACAAGCTCAGTGCTTTTTAAACGGGGGGATCTCTGCATTGCTGTTTTCCTGAAACACTGGCTGAATGAAGGCAGACGGTGGCACCTGCAGCACATCCAAAGTAAGCGCCAGCCTGCTGTCTGCATGCGGATTTTGGACCATGCCTGCCCAGAGCAGCAGCGGTTTCTCTGGTGCCCAACTGTGCTCGGACAGGCAGCGCATCACAGCCAGCTCAGCCCCGTCAGCCCACAAGGGAGTAAAGACACGGGGATTTCAATCCCTGCAGCTGGATCATCCCTTCTTCCAGCAGCTATGGGGAAATGATGGGCTCTCAGTGCTACTGCAAAGACCATCACTCCTGAATAATTTCACAGCAGAGTGAAAATGAGTGTGACAATGAGCAAACCTTCCCACAATGCTTTCTCCACTGATCACATCTCTTTTTTCACATTGTCCCTTTAGATCTCAGGTGGCTTTTTTCCATCAAGCTCTTGACCAACCAGACAAAGGCCAAGATTGACCCAACACTGCTTCTCCAATGCTGGCCTGTAGGGCTGTAACTTCTGTCCAGGCTTTGAGAAGAACCAGCACTTGCTGCTGCTACTGCCTTGAATCTCTCTTTAATATTAATTTGCTAATGTTAATCTTTCTAATTTAGTGAAAATAGACTTACACAGTAACACCTTAGTTATGTTTGCAATCAATTAGGAAGCAATTACTGGACAATCATTATTATATCCTGTAGTCATAGGCAGCACAGAAGAACAAGCACAACACAGCCACAGTAAGAAAGATAACAGCCTGAACAGATTTTACATACAGACAACTATAGCCTTTTTTTTTCCAAAGTATAACAGTGCAGAGCATTTCTAACTTGCCCAACATGTTCCAGCCAGCCCATCTCTAACCCCAGGCTCTGCAAAATAACATGGTGACAGAGAGAATCCATGGGGGCTATTTCACAGGATTCCTGCAAGCAGCAACTACAAAATTGTCCATGGGGTTCACCCCACCTCCAGCATCTGATCACAAACCTCCTGCACTGCTCCTCAGCCTTCTACTACCACTGAGACTATAGCCAGTTGATTTATAAAGGCACAGCTCCATTTTATTTACAGGCCAGTAAAAATCCCACTGCACCATTTGGGAAAGGCTGGGCAGCTCTCACAGAGCATGTCCATGGAGCAAAAAACTCCTGGGGATGTGGTATAAAGCAGCATTCAGCACGACGTCTTCTGGGAGGAAGATGCTCCGATCAAATCACACAAGCAGGATTAAGGGCATATGCACAGAAAGGGTATGCAAGTAACTGCCAAAAAAACAGCAACAGTAACTTTCTATAAAACATCTTCTATCGGAAAAATCGTATTTCGTTAAAGCTCAGACCTTCTGTGGACATTTGCTCACTAATGATCTTTCATTAAAGAAAAACACGGGCCACTCCATAAACATCTTGGTAACATCTGTCTTCTATTCTGAAAATATCAAGATGGAGCACTTCAATCGCTTCAGCAGCCATGTGGTATAGCTCTTCATTTCAGTATTTATTTTGCATTATAAAAAACAAATTTTTCAGCTGACCAGCCAAAAAAAACATAATCCAAAAATGGAGCTTTGCGGGACATGAACCTTGCTCTTTAAAGCTTGTTTTGCAACAGGAACAAACATTCAAAATAACTATGATTTCCCGGGTTTGACAGTCCCAACTTAGCCCATGCTACTAATGAGTGGAGCAAAACCATTTTACTGAAAGACAGGATCGTTACATGAGGTGGGACACAAATCTTGTCTAACCACTGGTCTAGCTCAGGTTCATAAAAGAAGAGTCAAACAGAGGTAAGTCTTTACAAACTCACTGAGGTCAATAAGGCAATGCTTGCTTACCCTTGCCTGGGAGATCAGGTCAGAAATGGGGAATACAAGAGGACATCAAGTCAATTTTTTTCCTTTACTCCTGAGTCTAATATACCGGCATTTGACGGGTGGTGGCATAACCTGCTGTCAAAAGCCTCCTTCAGCTTGTTCCAATGAACTTATAGTTAGAAAGCTTTCCAGAATAGCCAACCAAAAAACTACTGTAAATTAAGCTATTTTTTTTCTTTTATTTCCTGAAAGGATCAGAAGAACCCATCCAGATTATAGCTCTTTTTTATGTACTGGCAGACTCAAGGCATACAGCTTGGTCCCTAAGATGACCCTTTAAGTCTTTAACATGCCTTTCAAGCATGTATATGGCTTTAAATGTGCCTTGCCCAGAAGCAATTCAAACAGAAAATTGCTTTGCCTACTTCGCACAGATGCAGAAAGGAAGACAGAAAAAAAACCACAAACCCAAACTTAAAGTGCTGCAAAAGAGTAAATACAAGTATGCCAATGGAATGAAAAACCAACACCAAAGTCATTGCAGATTAGTGGAGCATATCTGCAAAGCTGAATTTTCTCAGAAAACTTGTAAGCAAGTTGATGAATACCAGCAAGGCTGGAGCGGGGGTGCGGATCCTGTTCCATGCTGGCTCCTCCCAGAGAGGAGTGCTGGGCAGGAGGAGGATGAAGGCTTATGGCTACCACAGCAAGTGCATTCACAGATCTTTTCATAGTTCTTGTTATTGAGTTGTAGCATATAGATACTGTTGAGAGACCAAATTCCCTCTGCCACACAACCAGAAACCTGGTGTAAAAGAAAGCTGGTGTGCTCTTGTGTTTATGAACAGCATGGTGGGAAGCTCTTAGCAGATGTGCAAGTAGACGTATTCCTAATCCTGTAAAGACAAATGTAACCATCTACACTGGCTCCTCCAGGTCCAGTTCGATCACCCTGACTGTCCGCTAAGCAGTGCTTTACTGCAGTATCAATGACTCAGTTAAGCCTGCAAAATGGACAGGATCTGGCCCTAGACTGAGAAAACAAGCCAAAAAGGAACAACAGATTCAGAATGCCCTCCCAGCAGAAATTAAATCTCTCTCCCTTACCTCTTACCAAGTTTAATTATCTTGAAGAGATGAAGAAGAAAGCCTGGGATGGGTTTGGCAGCCTCTTGTTGGGGCCTATGGTGTCCTCACCGAGTGTGAATTACTGGAAGACCAATATCGCTGGAGCTCTGGGTTCGCCTGCAGTGCCCCATGCTCTACACTCCAGCAACCGGCAGCTGATTGCAACGCTGAGCTCTGCCTGCTTCCCGAACTCATTAAAGAGGGTTCCTGGACCCAAGTGCGCTCGTGAATTATTCAAGAAGATAGGTGGGCTCAAGAACAAACAAATAGAGACATAAATAAGCGACCTTGAGCAGAGGCACTCGGTCAGCTGGGGAGAGGTCACTGCAGGCTCTGTGTCCCTTATACATGGATATTAAAAAGATTAGGAAGGAATATATAATACCTTCCCCACCAGTCCCCTTCACTTCTAATATTGACAATTTTCCTCCCAGCAAGGTGTACTGCAGAAAACAGGAGCTTCCCGCTTGCTGACTGCAGTAACAACAACAGGGAAAAACAAGGAGTTTTAGATCTGCAATCCATAAGTGACAGGTTTTTTAAATCTAAAATATAGTCTTTAATTAGTACTAACCTAGTTACTTCCCTAGAACTGAGATGTAACTTTGCTACAAATCTTCCAAATGCTCCTGAAAACAAATTAATGCTACTGCTTTTACCATGTAAGCAATCGTTCTCAACTGAGTCATTGTGATGTGGATGTAATCTGAGAAGTCAATGCTGCTTTTTCAAGGGAAGGCCAAGCATGCATTTATCTTCTGTTATAGTTGTGGAAGACGGTGGAACAGATGTGCTTATAAAGATTTTGCTGCCAGAAAATGGCAACCTCATCTCTCTGACTTTGGGGTTATTCTGTGCTGTATTCAGAGCCTTTGTTTTGACTCAAGTCATTAGGTCAGTGGCACAGCCATAAATATCAGTAAAATAACTCCCTGATTGTCCCTCTCTTTATTCTTGTTATTCATATATCTTTATTGGACTCCTTTACCTTCCACAGTGCTGAAATGTCACCCTGGAGTTGATGGTGAAATTATCTCACAATACTTAACCCAAAGAGATTTAAACCAAGAAAATGTATTGGTGGTTATTATTCAGAATGCCAGGGAGTTGGCACCTGAATTTTCCATCACATTAAAGTGGAGAATCAGATTAATCAGAAATTGGATGAAGTAGGTTCTTGATCAGAACATTTCTTATAAGGTTCCCATGTGAAGTAAACCTGTAGACTGAGGAAACAAGCCTACCCAAAATAAAAGAGTTTGTGTCTGCCTAGTGTTGTCCACCTGCATCGCTGGCTGTTGGAAACATAGCAGAAGAGTGTCACCTAATGGCCAAACGTTTTCAAGGAACTGTTCTATCCCTCCTTTTCTCCCTTGTCATTTTTCTATCCTGTTCTGCATGATGCAAACCAAAAGACACTGCCTTTCCTTTCACAGATTCTTTTTTTGTCTTCCCTGGCAGAGATGGTGCCCATACAGCTGAAATCAAAACAACCATTATCTTCTTTTCTCCTCTGTCCTGCATGTCACATACTCTAAATGAATGCAGAACACAAAGCTCAGCTCTCCTTGGACCCACCTGCATGGCATTGCTGATGTGAGCCAGTAAATGTCACCTCTGGGAGACTTGAGACAAAGACTAAATTCTCCAAGGAGAATGGTCTCCAGCCCATGTCTGGCCGTTACGGTTTAGTGCTTATTACACGAGCAAGATACTCCCGTGGTCACTCACTGGATTTCTCTCCCCTCCTCATAAGCACATTCCTCTAATGTATTAGTGGCTGTTGTTGCATTAAGTTCTTCTGAAGCGTATGAGCCGACACAGCCTTCTTGTCCTCGCAGCTGTCAAGCAAGTGTGACGAGAGCCAGACAACTCAAAGAAAGGTACAAAACCTCCTCAGTAGACACTGGATAACCCAGTTCCAGGAACGTTTCCTCCTAACCTACCATGATTAGAAGCGATTTAAGGCCAGAAAGGCAAGACTTCATCCCTTCAGCATGGAAGAGAAGGCAGAGCCAAACCTACCTTCACCAGCTCTGCAATTGCAAAGTGACCTCTGAGTGGGTTTTGCCACCTAATGTTCCTTAACCTGAACTGACAATGAAGGACAATGAAGGTATGCTGCGACAAAACCCTAATAACATGTTCACATTTTCTTGGTGCAGCTTTGCTGCAGGTAGTTTTCACAGCAATCTAAACATTAAATGCTTCAGCAGCCCATTCCCAAGGGAAGGTCAGTTCCAGAGGGGGATGGAGACACTGAATTCAGCCTCTCAGTGTTTTATAACAAATGAAAAATTGCAAATAGAAGTCCCGCACACAGCTTCTGAAACCATGATGCCTTCACGCTTGTGTCATGACTATATCTGATTTTTGCAGAAAGTGGCTTTAGACAGAAAGCAGTATTTTTTTGTCCTTGCTTGGAGGTCACTAAAACCATGAAATTTACCCAGCTATACTAACATAATTTAAGAATCTTCCAAATCTCCTATGATTTACAGGTGAAATTATGGTATCTTTGTTCAACAGGACTCCAGTCCTGTGACCAACTTCTTATTAATCTAGCCTCTGGTACTGTTGTTTTCAACAAGCAAATGCATGCAAGTTGGAAAAATCTCTGGGCAGAGATTATATTTTCATTTACATACATTTGCAGACTTGCAGAACAACAGCATGATTGAGGCTCGTTAGCAACACAGTCAGCAGCATCAGGAAGAGTGGGTAGAAACAGGGAAGGACAAGAAGCCAAAGAACCTTGAAGGATCTACGAGACACCTCTTTGGGTGCCCACCTGCCAGTCTGATGGGTCCCAGCACAGCCCTTCCTATGAGATGCTCCCAGTAACCCATTTCCTTCCCATTTCCACCCTTGCCAAGTGCTACACCTCAAGAACTTCCTGTTTTAAACACTTAGTCCTGTTTTCCATCACATTTCTCATCTCATTAACAATAAATACATAAATGCCCTTATTAGCTATAAAATACAGCACCCAGCTGTTCAAATGGGGTTTTAGGGGCATGGACAGGATTCCTTCTTCCCTCCTCCAATTTTGTAGCATCCATATTCAAACCATTCTAATACATATTCAAGTAATTGGCTAGTTTCAATCTTTAATTAACTGTATTTGTATGGAATCTCAATTTGCTCATAATAAAGTAATATTTGATGTAGTTTAATATTCACCTGCTTTTTTAGGAAAGAGCTGGATGAAACGGCACCTGATTAATTTTATCTATTAGTTGTCTGTTAATTTGAATAATGAAGAGGGGAGAGAGGAAATGTATTCAAGTGCCCAGCCCCTTTGCACAGTTAATCTATTTTGGGTTTCCAGAAAGCGGGCCAAGAACACAAATATTTTCTCTTTTTGTGATCTCTGACCTGGACCCCGCTGGCCTGCCCTGACCCTGGTCAGGAAAGCTTACCTTGCAGTAAGAGACCAAAGAGTTTTCATTTATTTGATTTCGCCAAGAGAAGGTTAAGAGGTCACTAAAGTATCCACATGATTTCCTATTAAGAAAAGACCCTTTAATCCATCAGACAGGGGTGAGATAAGACCCAATGGCTGGGAGCTGAAACCAGATCAATCCAAGCTAAGTATAGGGAGCCATTTTCTAATTCTTCTTTGCAAACCAAAGAGAGTAATTAACCATGGGAACATCTTCCATTAGTGCCTGATAGATTTTCTATCACAGGCAGTATTTGAATTAAAGACTGGGGATGTATCCAGCTCAACCACACAGGAGAAAGCAGAAGGAAGAAGGTGAGATTTACTCCCAACTGCACCACTGGCGAGACAAACCCAGGACGTTGGTTCAACTCTGGTGCCGATGGCATTTTAAAAAGCATTTTGAAAAATTTAACTAGCTGAAAAAGCGAAACATGAAACAATTTAGATTCAGCAAAGTAAGAGGCTATGAGATATTCTAAAGCTCAGCAAGGACAAACATGCGGCAGACGCCACCTACAACCCAGGAAATAAGAACAGTATTTGTTGGAGGTCAGCCCTGGTGCACCAACACCTGTAGTGCTCCCTGGGGGTGCAGAGCTTCTTGCATCCATGGGAGTCAAAGTCCGAACAAGGCTGGCAGAAATTTTCACTCTGGACAATGGGACCTCATTTCCATCTGGTTAGGGATACTGTACAGCTGAGGCACATGTGCTTGATAAGGTGGGAAACTTTTAAAAAGGAATTAAAAATGTGAGGGTTTTTAGTCCTCCTAAAAAGACTTGAGTGGATTATCTGCAAGATCTCTGTGTTCACATTCTTAGTCATAGGAAGTCCATAGAGGTGTTTCTGAGCAACACTTATTTCCAGCAGCCAAGCCTGTCCTAAACCCTGCCATAATAACTCTCCAACAGCTTAACTCCTTTCCGTCCAGTGGTGGGATGGGGCAGTTGTTGGCACAGTGGAGTTACTGAAGTCCTGGAGTTCAGGTATTACAATGTCCTCAAAACACATGGAACAGGGTGTTCTGGCCGAGAAAGGGAGGAGTTACACAGCACAGCAGCCTTTTGTTATTATTGTGAATCCAGAAGAAGTGAGAGGAATAGCTGTGATTTGGGGAATTCACAGGATTTTCTAGTGATGGAGAGCGATGATCGAGGTATTTCCATTGTTGTTCAGGCAGTCCAGCAAAGGAAAATGATGAGAAATCCCAAGAGGAGACTGTTACTCTGCATTTCAAGAAGGGCTGGTCAGATGAGAGACACCCTGAAAGGATGTGACTGAGGCTGAGAGCAGCCTGCTGAGAGGGGTCACCATGCTGGGCTGCTTTGAGCACGGGGGATGACATAGCCCAGCTGTTACATGGAGATTTGAAACTAAACATAAGTGCTCTGCAGTCCCTTGCAACACCACTTTTACAAGCTTGGGAACATCAAAGAAAGGCTTCATCACCTCTGGGGCTGATACATCTTATCTGACATCTTAAAATATTAAAAGCCCATCACAACCAACGAGAGGTGGCAAGTGGGTCATGCCCAGAGAGACACGGAGCAGTCCCTCTTCAGAGGGACAGGTCATGGGGAAAGACCAGAGCTGTGCAAGCAGGCAGCAGCAGAACGTGCTGCTCCACAGCATCCCTGTGTGCTCCAGCAACGCCAGCTCACCTCTACACCCAGTGCTCACCTTGCTCTTTGCTGCAGTGACTTGCTCATCACTAGAAAGCAAGAACCACACGCTGGTTTCCTCCTATATTCTTAGAGATGAGTATTTGGGATTTGGTGGGCTCTGCGAGGAGAAAAGGATTTCTATTTGTATTAAAATAACACCTAAGAACCCCAACTAGTAAATCAGGTTCCACTCTCCCTTCCTTAGAGGGAGGGGAAATCCCTGACTTGAAACGTTTAGTCAAAAATATATAGAAAATAGGCAGAAGCCTGGTCCTACTACATCGAGCCTGCATGGCACTAAGTCTGGGTAGATATTCTCTTGTAAAGTTCCCCAGACATCCTGGGTATTTCCCTCCAGTGTTTGAATGGCAGCATAGAGGTAAGTGACAGCAGAGCAGAGCTCTCTGCTCTCCATTTTCCTGTGTGAATGCCCATGAGATGACAGCATATATGGGATTTTTATCACTTGGCAAGTCCAAGGAGACAATAACAGCTTCTGATAACATTTTGCAGAAAGTAAAATGGAAAGAAAAGAGGAGGCACGAAAGAGTTAACTTAGGATTCCAGCAGAATATGACCAGCTAATAGACCTGTAGGATGTTGGTACTATTAAGGAAAAAAAATAAGATACCATCATTAAATAAATAGACAGAGAGGAGTCAACCATGCTCACAGATGCCATCAAATGCCCAAGAGAGTCAGCAAACAGCCAAATAATGTATTGCAGTATCAGACACACACTGGTGACCTAATGCTGCAACATGAAATGCAAACGAATACAAAGTAATGAGAGAGAATAATACGCGAATTAGTGAGGACAGAGATGGATTTCTGATCCAGGATTTTCCCCCAAAGATGGCTATGTGCTCCAAGAACTATAAATCTTTAATTAGTTCATCAAGTAGCTCACTTATTCCTATGTGCATACACTTGGGGCTGGATGAAAGCACCTTCTGCATCTGAAATTTAAGCATGGCAGTTTCTGGGGTTGAGTAAAGGCACTCGGCTACTGGAGTGGATCCAGATCCTGGAGTGAAAAGCCTGGGAGAGGAGCATTGCACAGGGATTAGGACCTGCTTTGGAAATGATCTACCCAAAGCTAAACCATCCAGAGGGATGATCCACCTGCAGTCTTCTTAACAGACAAAATGGGCACAGGGTCTACAAGGGTATAAGCTGCTTGCTAAGACATCCACAGAGAGGGAAAAAGACTTTGTTCCTGGTCCAAAAGCTTCTGTATTTTGTCGACTGGTTGTCAAATAGCAAATGCAAAGCAATGGTGGGGTGGAGTCCAGACCCCAGCTCTCCTTTTCACTGGGCATTTAATGTGGGAAAACAACACTGGTTTGGTGGCAGCTGGCAGCTTGGATGAGGAGGAGGCACAGAAAACTTTAAATCTCAGTTTCCAGCTTGCTTTGAATTCACTTGTGCCTCAGATGAGGGTTTTCTAGAAGAGCTTTCTGAAGTCAGGAGATTTATATCCTATTTCCAAATGGAACTTTGCTAAAATGGCATGGATTTTACCAGGTCAATACAATTTTGAGTAAATAGGAGATGTTTAAAGCTACTTCTACATAAATAGCCCCAGCAGGAAAGTAGTGGAGCCTGCTAAAAAAAAATAAATTAAAAAAAGTAATCAATCTTTAATCCACCTCCACTGGAAAATGTAACATCCGCCAGGAGACCTCAAATACCTCCTGCAGAGGGTAGAAAAGGGAACTCATTGCACACACCAGCATACATATAGGCAAACTTGCTGGCTGTATTTTTTCTTAAAGGATTCATACCAGCCTTTCCTAAAGTAAGGTCCACATTCAGTGCTAATATTATACACAGTTTAGAGACTACAATTTGGAAAGTCATCCTCCAAATTCTGAAGCAGCTGGGCAAAGCTGACAAGTGTGAATGCAGCAACTGCTGTCTGTGGGGCAGCAGAAGGCACTGGGGTCAGGGCATCACCCTGCTCTGCTCTGACCATGTCCAGACCCAAAAATCCAGACTGCTAGAGGAGAGAGACCAGATGCAATAGCAATTTGGGAAGTTTACACACAAACATTTATAGAAACAGAGGAAACCATTTACTCTAACAAGCATTCAGTCAAAGCCCCATTAGGCTTGCACCTTGCATTCCTTCTGCTCTCTGGCAGATGTTCCATCACTACCAAGCAGCTTTATGACCAACCAAAACCCCTCAGATCTCTACCCTTGAACTTGCACCTCCTTCAAGAAAGAAACAGGGAATAAACCAGCTTGAAAGCTGGAGTTTACATCCTTGAGCCAAGGTTCACATGATACTCACCTTTTAACAGCCTTTCCTTCGCTGGTTTTCAATTAACTGCTCTACGCTGAAGACTGAAGTCTGTCAACTAATGCAAAGAATAAATCCTATCCTAGACGTTTTAAACCTATTCATTAGGCTCCTTGTCTGCAGAGGGCTTTGAACAAACTATTTCCAGAGAGGAAAAGGAAAATCAAGCAAATTATTTGTTGCAGTCAACAGTTATTTCTCCCAGCCTGCCCGCACTACCACTCTGCTCTGGGGAGGGGGAGCGGCCACCTTAAAGTCGATGATTTCAGAGAGAGTCATCTGTTTTGACTTCATATTTCTTTGTGGGTACATGGATGATTTTCAAGACCAAGAGTAGGAGGTAGATAGGTGCCTTTCTATTACATGCAATCTGAGAGAGGTGAGACTTTACAGGAAGTTACTACAGAATTTTTCCAATTTATTTCAGGACATAAAGATTCTGAAAGAATGAAATGACAGGAAACTGAAATGCTTTTGTAAAATCTGATGCTTCTCATTTTTCAAGCGAAGACCAAATGGAGGTGAGATTGGAAAAGGATGCCTGCTTTTCCAGGACGTTTTTTAGAAACTAGATGTTGCTGAGCTCCGGTAATTGAGACCTCCAAACAACTGGTAAGAAATACATGGTTTTAAAAGAATCCACAACCCTTTGGACATGAAACAATTTAAAGCAAATCAGAAACATTTTAAAAATTGTAAAGTTGGAGAAACTGTTCAAAGTGCACTCAGGCTGACTGAATTATGTCAGCAAGTTACAAGAGGGACCTGAAAGATAGTAACTAGATATTGGGAAAAGTGTTTTGTTTGAGGTTGGCTTCTTTTTGGTGGTGGTGGTGGTGGGGCTTTTGTTTGGTTTTTCTTTTTTCATTATTTAAAAAAGTATATAGGTTATATATATATACTTACACATTGTACGTGACTTTCCAAATGTTGACATTCCAGATTAATTTTTAATTCTTTCAGAAAGGGACAAATAAGAATAGATAAATAATGGCTGAGGGAGCAAAACTAAGCACACTTAGAATCACTGATGCCTCTGCAAAAAAAAAAAAACAAAAATCCTGTATAGATTACACTTCCAATTCCAAACCAAAAAGTCCAGGTTCACCATGGATCATAATCCCTTGTGTCCCACACTCCAGCTTTCCATGCGGAATATCCCTTTAAGAACTCCAACTAGCAGTGCTCTCCTCTTGAATTTTGCAGCAGCATCAAACGCAGAGCTCCAGAGGTCAGAAATACAGTCTTGGGGGCAAAATTCCATGAAACAAAACCACACTGCCAGACACAGCTTCTAAACAAAAGAAAATCTGAATTCTCAGCAAATCCTGGGATTTTCCAAAGCACCCATGGACACACAGGGAAACCTACTCACACTTGATGCTCTGCTCCTAGAAATTCTTCGGCTAGAAAAGAAAGTGCTGCAGCCATTATACTATTCCCTGGATCTTTGCAGAGACACAACTCTGAAGGTTGCTCAAAGGGAAACTGCAGAGTTAAAATCAGGTATTTTTTCCGTTTCTATCACTGTTTGCTTCCAAACAAGGAAAGGTACTACAAAGCCATTTTGGATGTAGCCTTTTGCGTACCTCAAAGACTTATTGGAGTTTAACTGATCATTTCCTCACTAAGAGATGCTGTTCACATCATCACATGGGGGCAAGGCAGTCTGAGTACCCCTCCCGTTGCAAATCAGCATTAGTTATTCATTTCCCCATTAAAGGAGATTAGAAATTTCTCTGAAAAAGAGGGAACAGAGTAAGCAAGAGGAATTCATTGTCCCATCAGCACCATCGGATGCCAAGGAACAGGGACAGGTTTAGGTATATGTATATATATATGACTATATGCTTATATTTATATATGCCCCCTCCTGAGCCAGGGACAAATTGCAGTAAAGTGGTGATCTATACCTATGGCTTATTGTGATTTGACCCCTCCTCGGGACATTTTGCTTTCCAACAGGAGGACAAGGAGCCCTCGCATCTCCCTCACTGCTCTGGCATCACGGCTCTAACCTGCCAAAAATCTGTTTGCTGCGTTTTACATAACTTCATTGATCTGACTTTCCAACTGGTTAACAGCCCTTATCGGCAAATAAAAGCCTCCAGCAGCAGATGAGCAAAGTGATTGAGAAAGCCATAAACACTGAGAGGAGAAAGCTGTCTGTAGTTAAAATAAGCCTCAGCTCCTGCTCCCCAGCAAACTCCCCCACTAAATATAGAGAACTAGCAGGTTTATTACCCTCTCTTTGATTCTATGTCATTATTACAGCATTGTTTTCCCACATAGCAATTCCCTCTTAGCTCCCACTTGCAATAAAATAAGCAGAGATTTGGGGTTTTTTTTAAAGATTAATAGGCACAGCTGCCCTCATACTCTAAACTTGTGAAGTGTCTGAATATCACTCTTGAAATTCCAAATTCAAGGCCTTGACAATTCTGATGGGGCTGGAAGTCAAACAGGTTGTGGATTACAGTAGGGTTTCATGGAGGGAAAGGGCTGGTGGTAGGCTGGTAGCACTGTAGAGAAATTGGACCTGTTGAAGGAAGATTCTGCATAAAAAAATACTCAAAGTAGCAACTATTTTAATGAAAACAAACAAAAGTAAAACCAGTTTCCTTAGAAGTTTTTAAAAGGTAAAAAGAAATTTGGCACAGAATGCCTTGAGACTAAATTTGTTCATCCTCTACTTTGATGACAAGCAGGAAGCACTACCCAAATCAAGAAATCACTGCTCAAATACAACAGTTTATTTACATGGGAGCAAACCTTCCCTTGGGGTTGATTTAGAGGTGCACAGGTTGGATGGCTGGGACATGCAGGATGAGAGTGAGAAGCCACATGCCCAGCACTGTGCACAGGTTGCAGAGATCAACACAGAAGGTGCAGGTATGGACCAGTTCCCAGCTAGAGTGGCCAGGGAGAGAGAGGAAAAAAAAAGACATTTTTACTGGGAAAAATAGAAACTTGGTTATTTTCTTTTGCTGATGGGACATAGTTTGGGAACAAAACCTTGAAATCAAGTGCTGACTTTCAGTTTGGTTCTCCCAGCCCCAGGAGGGTTGCTCAGTGCCCTGGTCCCTCAACAAAGGACCAGGATGCACACCTGGCCAGTTCCCAGGACAGGGCAAGCTGGGGTCTGTTTAAAAGAGGGGTGTTCATTGGCACCATTCTGGGAGGGAAGGACAGGTGAAGGTAAGTCTAACATGACCTTCACTCCAAGCCTGTGTGGGCTGTCAGGACACAAAAAGAAGAAAAACATACACATGGAGCAGCAGCAAGTCCACAAGCTCTAGGAGCTCTCTTGCCAACACAGAAATACTTCATTTTACCTCTAGTTATGATGTCTGCGTTTAGTATTCATTGCCGTGTCACTGATCCTCATGAATTCCTCCCATGTGCATGTGCCTCTCTCATCCATTTCTATCAGCACCCCACTGTAATTTATTATTAGTTAAGAATTAATAGGCACTTGGAAGTATAATGTTACATTTTTCTCTTATCTTCTGGTGCTGAGAAGCATTTCATAGAGCAGATCAAGCATTAAATCTGTCATGTAAACACATTATTTTGTCATGTAATGCATTATGATCGCACACTACCAGGAAAATGAAAAGCACTTAATGGTTTGTGTTTGATGTGTACTGTCAACAAAACTCAGGAAGAATTTATAAGGTGTTGTAGTTTAATGAGTACCTGTTTAATAGAGTTTGCTGTATCATTCAAAAATGTAGCTTTACAGGAGACACGTGATACAATGAATTTCGATGTGAATTATAAAGCCCAATCTAGATCTCAGGCTTCTACACAGAAAAGATAATAAGATCCAGGGAGCTGTTTGTAAGCAATAAATCATGACCTTTTCTCGTTTTCTCTTGGAATATTCCTCTCTCCTTCATCAGGTTTTATGAAGCTGCAGGCATCATGTCTGAAAGTGTCATCCACTATCTTTGTATTGTAAAATTAATTTCTTTTGTAGAATAACTCAGCTATAGACTGGAAATGAATGAACTAGAGAAGAGGGAAGAACACGCTGATAAATATTAATATGAACCCTACCTAACACACAGCCACTGGAAAGCCTGGCAAAGTTTAAAGGAAAAGAAACTATCAAACACTCAGGTAAGGGCTTGGGAAAGCTTCAGTGAGTGGATATTGAGGGGGAAATCGCACCCTCTCAGACCCCTAATAAAACCCCCTGTCCCCCACCAGAGGTGTCACAGGAACAGCACAAAAAGGGCAAAAATCTGAGCACAGCTGGAATTTCTTCTCCCTTTCCTCCCAGGGATGCTGCTGGGAGCTCCTCCCGCACAGCTCAGCAAACCCAGGGGGTTGTGATAAGACAAAAGCCAGAGAGAAGCCTGAAGACAAATCCCAGCCCCATCATTAGCCCACAGAAAAACTGGCCAAGCAGTGTTTATGCTGCAGAAAGGGACACCCTGTAGCTTCCCAGCATCTTGCTTCCAGGATTAAAATTGGTTTAAAGCATTCTAGTGACCGTGCTGTCACAGGACCTCCCCAGGCTTTGTCATCCATATATCCACATTGTGCAACTCTCAATAAGCTTAATAACCCAACTCCAATTCTCTTCAGCACTGGAAGGGTTTTGTTCCCCATGAAGTCTGCCTGAAGAAGGCAACCACAGCAGATTCCTCCTGGGGAAAGCAGAGGAATGTAGTCATCACCTATATATATATATCCCCAGCTCACTCAACTGTGGCCTTTGTGTTCATCCTCCCTGCATGGTTTACTAGAACCATGACTGCATCTTAAGCATGGGCATGGGGAACACATTCCCCAGCTTTGTAAACTAAGCAACCTAGAGAAAGAAGGGATCAGGTTAGTAAGAAACAGCACTGAAATTCATTGTCAACGGCCTCTCATTCCAGTTTCATGACTGACTCGTTTAAGTGCCTTCTGCAAGTTCCAAGTCCTCTGCAGGCCCCAGTTCTCTACCATCTCCTCTGTGCAGTGACACATCTGCCACAAAGCAGGTAGAGATGCTCAGATCAATGATGCTGATGGTGTCCAGAGCTTGACCACTAACACTGAAGTCCCAGTGTGGAAGAAACTTGTCAGAAGGGCTGGCAGACTGAGGAAACTATAATAAATCATCAGGTTGATGACATCTTTGCCCACAACTGCTAAGCTGGCTTTCTGCAGAGACAACATGGTGCACTTTACTAGAGCTCTTTATCTGGTAGCCTACTGCATCCTATTAATGACGCAACTGGGAAAAAAACCTTTTTAAAAATCTGGAAGGACACAGGAATCCTGCCCTGGACAAGAACATGGAGACCTGATCCTACCTCAGAGACAATCCATTCTTATTACTAAATGCCACACTCCCCAACACTGGTCCAGCTAAGACAGAGCCTGCACATCTGACGGCACAATGAGGTTTCATACACCAAGGACGTTTTCCTCAACAGTGCCATTTAACCTAAATGTGCTGTCAAAGCCACAAAGCACACAAAAAGCCTGTGGAGCATCCCCCACCTTCCCTTGGGTGAGCTGGGTCACCTTCTGGACCAGTCCCATCCTCCCTCCCTCAACTATGGAGGGAGCCAAAGGTAACCACATACCAAGTAGATCCAAGTTAGAGCGCCTCTTGACCTCATAGTACACAGTTCACAGGACAGAGTCTTAAAAACCTCTCCTCAGAGGGCTTTGGTTAGAATTCACCCAGACCTGATGCAATTAAATGCTCTAAGTTATTAATATTAACAAGATTTACTGCTCCCCATTTAGAAAAGATTTGCATTTTTATGCATTCTTTTAGCATGGATCATCACGAATTTCTTTGGTATTCATGAGG
This sequence comes from Patagioenas fasciata, assembly GCF_037038585.1. Taxonomy (NCBI): domain Eukaryota; kingdom Metazoa; phylum Chordata; class Aves; order Columbiformes; family Columbidae; genus Patagioenas; species Patagioenas fasciata. Next base: position 5,164,303 of record NC_092533.1, on the reverse strand, counting down.
TTGCAATTTGTGTATTTCCATAATTACCTCATCATATTCTTCATTAGATAATGGACCAAGGGCGTAAAACACCAAGCAGAATTCAGAAGTAGCATTGACTTCAGAAGTAGCATTGAGAGACTGATTTTCACTTGTCCTTGAAGCGGAGCTCATAGAAAAGCCCTGGGAAAGAGTTCTGCCCTCTCATGGGCTGAGGCTTGCAGTGTGAAAAAGAATAATAAAAATCAGTGCTTGATCATTATGGTCTATGGGAGTTTCCCTGCTCCCTGTACTAAAGTTCATTGATAAGTTATGAGTTCTCTGCAGAGCTCCCTTGGGCTTAAGAGGACAACACCATGTACATTACAAGCTAAGAAATCACAACATTCCAGTTCCACAGTAGGACACAAAGTAGGACACAACAGAGGGCTCACACAAACGCCTTCTGCACACCAGGTCCTAAAATGGCTTGGACAAACAGCCCCCCATGCCAGGATGCTGCCACAGCCTCCACGAAGAAAAAGGTTGCATCCAAAGCTAACCCAACACAAACTTCATGGATTATTCACTAGTGCACTGGGTGGAGAGGGAGAAAGAAGGAGAGATGAATTTCATGTACATAAAATCCCTTTTGTGTACTTAGGAAAGGATATGAACAGATTTAAAATTAACGGGCTTAGTTCACTGCTGAGCAAGTGATATATAATGTACAATAAATAATTAATCCCAGCAACATATATCACTGTGCAGCCTGGTCTGTGACGCAGACCATGTTGAGGGGGTCTCACTTAGTGAAAAAGAGACAACTTAATTCAGTGCAAAGTGAATAATCCAAAATCCCATTAATGATTCATCACTGGATTAAAAGCTATAGATTTCTCCATAGAAATTCTCTGCCCTGCATTAAATATGCAAATGATAGTGTGGTATTAACTACTGGAGGTCTGAATTAAGCACAACACCAGCTTTGGTGCTTGAGAGCAACTTTTAAGCCATTAATCTTCATTAGATGTACATCTAAGCAAGAAAAGAGGTTAACTTCACGCATTCAAGGTTCACTATCAGTAGAACTATAGAGCACATACCAGTACATAAGTGAGGAGAGCCAGGCCTTAGTAATTTTTGGTTTAGACGACATAACTATGGACAGGACTTATTCCCTGGTTTGGATTACCTACCTTACTCCTCTTTTCCTAGGTATTCAAAAACAAACAAAAAACCACACAAACAAACAAACAAACAAACAAAATCATACCCACAACCCTTTCATTTTTTCTAGATATATTCTTTAAAAATGCATTTTTGAAACAACAGTAGAATACGCAGCTTCTTTCCTTCTTAGGAAAAACAAATAAAGAAAAAAGTTAAAAATTTCCCTTCCCCTTGGAGAAAGCTCAGTGCTTGAAACCCTAAAGAAAGTCAATTAATTTACACCAGAGGTGATTTCCCAACATCATCCTCCCCAATCCTTTCAATGCTTTTTGCACACTCCAGTTTCCATTTATCTTCCCAGTGTCCTTGTGGCCTTATCAGCTTCAAACCACTGGAAGCTCTTAAGCTCCACAGGGTCAGGAGATGAGCCTTCCTACCAAAGGGTTCTCGGTAGAAAGCCCCACTTTAATCTCAGTGTTTCTCTTAGTTCTGAGCACTCCCCAAAGTGATCATTTGGAGGGCTCCTTGCCAAGACCACCACCCTTTGTCCTGAGATTGACAGCAGGAGAGGGCGGATGCTGAGATGAGCTGTGGGATGGTTAGAAGTTGACATTTCTTTTGCCAGGTCACTGCTGCCATGGTGTGATTGTGAGAGGTGCCAAATCTTGGGTTTTACGTTTTAAATTAGCAAGAGAAACCACAGCTGGGGTTAGAAATCAGGAGGAGGAAAGCAAGAAGTGCATGGTCACCGTGGCCTCAGGAGCACAAGAAAAGCAGGTTGTTACTGACACTTGCAGCGAACTGTGTTCCTAGAGAATGCATAAGCTGGAGCCTGGGCCAAGGGTGCTGAACCATGACTTGGAGCCAGCCCTGAGCTGAGATCCCAGTCGGGACCTCCATCACGACTGGGGGAGGCTGCACTTACTCTGCTGGTGGCAGCAAATCTGCATCACCTTTACAGCCACTTCTAATCTCTACAACTGTTTCTCCGCTCTGTAGCTCAATTTTGCCACCTGCTGTCATGTCCGTGGCAACATGCCCTATTTCCTCTCTACCAGGCTAGAATTTTCCACTTTTTCATGCATTCATCTCACACTGCGTGGTTATCTCTGTTCTTTCTCCAAGTCCCATGATGCTATTTATTCTTATTTCCAATTTCCTATGTCCTCAGCCACATTCTTCCCTTCTGCTTGCTCTTTCTTAAACTCCAATTAGATTCCACCTTTGGAACCCAGAGATTTATTTATATTAACCTTAAAAAATGCCTAGAAAAGCACATTAAGGCTAAGAAACAAACCTGGAAACATAATGAAATGTACTGCTGAGATGGAAAGGGACCATCAGAGCAGTCAGTTCCAATAAAGTCTATTAAGAGAGGTCTCTTATTAATCTCAAAACCACATTAAATTCATTCCTCTGGTTTCTCTTTAAAGGACCTGTGTTCCTAAATCAGTGCTTGCCTTTTTTTTTTTTTAGTATTTCCTCCTGTTTTCTCATTAGCCAGTCCCACGTCCAAGAATATTCAGATCCCTTTTTAATTGCTTTTCTGCACCTCCTTCATACTAATCAGGTAGTTCAGTCATTATCTCTTCACGTCAGACCTCCTTTACCCAGTTTAATCGGTCTTTTTGATACAGCCAATTGTCCATAAAGTACTGGGGTCCAGTGAATATTATTACTTAGACCAAAAGCTAAATCCTTCATTAATTAACCACCTTTCTCCATGGAGCAGAGCCAGACTCCCCAGATATAACACCATCTAGGCTTGACATAGACTCTGAGCAAATTAAAGCCCTCTTCACTCCAACCACAGGCTCCCAGTGCAAACCCATAAATGCTGCAATAACTTCAGTGGCTCAGGGCACTGGGGAGACATGTTAAACCTGGATGATTCCAGGTCTTAGCGCCTGGCAGCGTGAGAGGTGGCGGGAGGCAAGGTCTGGGAGCACTGGAGATTTTGGGGAAATGCACAGCAGTTTTCAAGCAAATGGCTTTGCTGGGTGGCAGCTCTCTGGGAGGAACAGGAGGCCAGCGAGGGCAGGGGGAAGGTGAACATGGGCAGATTTTTCAGGGACACCTGCTTCAGTGGGTTCGATGGGCAGCAACACTCAAGGAAGTCCGCACCCCACAACAGCATGAGCCTCCCAATACTCTTTTTTCGAAGTTTTTCCCGTTTGAAGCACTGGTCCCTGTAGGGCTTTGCAGCTTACACCCAGTGCATTGTTTTAATCTGCTTACCAGAGGGTTTTATTGGATGCAGTGCTCTATGTTTACTCAAGTGCACTTCTTTGCCTTCCAGGGTACAAGTCTTAAAAATAAAGACTAATATTTCCAGAAGCCAATGACATACTCTCTGACAGTCTTTTCTTTCTAAATACCTGCTATTTTCATCCAGTTTTCCTTCACTAGACACAGAAACTGCATTCTGGGGCTTCTGTTGCCTTTGGAAAACAGCACTTCTTTTTCCTCCAGCTGCATTTTAAAAGACTCCCTTTAACCTTGCACTGAACATACTGACAGCCAGGGTCAGTTCCTCAGAAATTACTTCAATCTATTCTCACTTAAGTATAACCTTCCCAGATTCCTTGTTTCCAATTGCCACTCTAAACCAAAACCTCAGCCTCAGTAGTTGGTGTGAATAAAAAGATAAATAAAAATGCTCGCCGACATAAGTTACACTTACAGCTTCCCTACAGCTTTTCTGGGCTGCATTTCCACATGGTTGATCAGATCAAACTCACTTTGTTGGCTCCTATTTCTTCTGCCCTTGTGCAGCTCCCCAAAGCAAGGCCTTCAAGTCCAGGCAGCACCACAGCAAACGTGCTAGAACCTTCCCCAGCAAGAGCCAGCCCTGCTCTAAAAAAGTCACCAGTGCAGAGCTAATTAATAAGAGCAAAAGTATTGGCCCAGCCCTGCTAATTGGAAATTGCAATGAGGATAGTGCTGGCTTAATTAGCAGGTTTACTTGGAGAAAATAAATAAATAAATAAATAAAACACGCTGCCTTCTTGTTTTTTAAAGGAGTACATCAAAACTATTTGGGATTTTTTTCCTCCCTTTTAATTCCTCACGGATTTGTATGGGATTCATGCCTAGAAGCAGTGTCGGGCACCAGGCCCCTAGGCTCAGCATGTACTGTGTGTTGGGGTGGCAGCAGCTGCGTTAACCAGTGTGGGACAGACAGGTCTCAGCTGAGCAAACCCACCCCAGGAGCCTGCAGGCCACGTCTTCTGTTTGGGGACAATCTTCTGCCTCCCACAGCACCAATAGATGGGGGTGCACAGCAGGATGCTGAACCTTGGCAAGACGGAGAGGGACCCCAAAGAGGAACCTCTAACTCATGGGCTGTGAGAAGATGCTGCAGGGTCAAAAACACTCACCGCAGCTCTGAGCATGACTAACGGGAAAGCCCAGAGCTGCCAGACAATGTTTTCTTCTGATCAAATGCTATTCCCACAGTGTGCTCTTACTTCAAGTTGTCATTGCCTGGAGTTGCCATAGCAGGGAGTGGTGAACATCGGGCAATGGAGATACCAGTGTCACAGATTTGAACCTTCTCCTGTGCCATTCCCATAGTCACTGCAGTAGAGTCGGTGAGAACCCCAGTGATATACACAAAAGCTCTGCAGCGTATCCCGTAGATGATCCCCCACTCTCAACAGCCAGTCCCTCTTCACTGTTGCCCCGGAGCTGGTGACCACATGTGTGGTTAGCACAGGGGGACAGCCCAGCTCCACGCTGTGGAACTTGGCTTGGCCCTGGGGTGCTGAGCAGGATGCACGGCTGCCAGCAGCACAGAGCAGGCCAGGGAAGCCCCAAATCCTCCCTGTTATCCTCAAGCCCTGTAAATGCTGCCATAACAATAGCTCTGCAGCACCAACTTTGTCTTCTACTCAGGTGGGAAAACTGGGACCTTCGAGTGGCTGTGGGCCAGATGGGCAATGCATGGCAGAGCGAAGCCCATCCTTTCACCACGCAAATCACACCTTTCTGAGGGGACTTTTGCTTGTGTTTCACCTAGGGTGAGATTTAGGCTTTTAAAACTAGGTTGAGTTGGTAACCAGCCTGTGGGGGCAAGATAGAAAAATTTCCCTGCATGTTGGTCTTCTGGGCATTTTCCCACCTCTGGAAATGCTGCAGTGTTTCTCTGGAGAGCTGAGTCAGCACACCAGCCATTTCAACACCTGGGGAATAACTAAATCCTGTTCAAACACCTGAGGATGTGGCATAAAAAATACAATCGCTAGTGGTAAATTACAAAGTTTATTAACATAGTCTCGAAAGGTCATTCAAACATGCTGGATCACAGGCAGCATTGGTACCCCTGAAGTAATCTGCATTTTTGATTTATATTCACAGCTTATTTTTTTTCTTGATTATATAAAAGTAATAAGAACTTTATTTGCTGATTTTTTTTCTTTTTAATTTGAAGTTAGGCAGCATTCCATGTTATTTCTTCTGTTTCTCATAGTATAAATTTTATTCAAGGAAGAGCATTAGTAAAAATGGAGAAAAACAAATTCAGTTCCATAACATGGCATTAGTAAGAAGTCAGATGCCAGAAACACCCAGAAACACCTTCACAGGGAAAACATGCTGTTTTCTCCTTCAGCACCACTGAAGACTTTTTCAAGGTCTTCTGCTGGTCCAAGGCTGTAGTGAGAAGCATAGATCACTATGGATGGGACAGAAGCACATTGCTGCTTCAGAGCATCCTTTCTTATCTGTAACATCAGCAAATTCTCCTTGAGATGGAGACCAGAAGCTGCTGAGTCCACTGACTTCAATGGTACAACGCCTACTTTTTACACCAGACAAGTATTTACCTTGTTTGCATTCTTCTAATGGATAGAAAAGGGCTGCTTAGATCTTATAATGACAGCTGTAGGGTAACCACCATGGGATTTGGGGAAGAGTTCCTTCTTGACCCTCAATCCTTATCTGCTAGGTGGGGTACACCGTGGAGGACCATCTACCATTGAAATATTACTGGTCTTTGTCAAAGGGATGATAATTCACTGGCCTACCTGTGGTTTGTCTAGGGAAAATTCGTTTTCAAGATAACCCAGAAGACATGTACTCATCAGTTACACCTGCACAGGGTGACTCATCATACATCCATATTTCATATCTGCCTCAAAATTATCACCTCAATGATGACCTCAGATACTTCAGTGTGACCCAAGGAGCATGTGAGAGGGTGAAGTGGCCCCGTGAGAGCTGCAAGATTTATTTAGTGGTAGAAAGCCTGGTTTCCCATACTGCTGTGGTGTAGCCTTCATGGGGTCCATTCTTTGTGTATTGGTATGAATTGCCTCTCCATGGAGGACTGTCCATAAATCCCTGATCCCTTTCCAAGCACCTATTTTGCTGGTTGATCATCATAATCATTGATCTCTTCATTTCTTTAAAATAACCCCACCAGGGCCAAGCCCTGGTATTTGATCAAAGAATAAAGCAGATTAGGTATTTCCTTAGGCTTGGGTCACTGCATATCAGTAAGTACCAGCTGCTGAGGTTCTCCAGCGCTCTGGATGTCTGTTTGTCGCTACATAGAAGCAGTACCCAGGAGTCACTGTTTTGTTTTCTGGGGTGAAGTTGTCTGAAGCTTGCTCATAATACAACTTTGGTAGTTAGTACCACAAGCCAATACAACACCTATTATGATCAGTGGCCAATACCTTCCTGCCTTTAAGAAAAATTGCATTGGCACTTTTTTAACAGGAAATTACAAAATGGATTACCTTTTAATTATAAACTTCTTCGCGTTTTTACCTAGAAGTAAAGCAATATTAATGTCACAATGGCAAAAAGAAATCTGTAGTTCTAATGAATCCGTCAAATGAGTTCAGATCAAAGATAGCAAGTTGCAAAATTTCTGTGGGCTAGGCAGGAAAGAAAGGATCTCATGCTGATTTAAGTTACACCAGCGTCCGTCAGGAGCAATTCCAGGAAACTATGGGACGACTTTGTTATAAAGAGCTAACAAGATGAACCTGTGAACAGGTTGTTTGCACAGGCTTGCTCCTGCTGCATCCCCACCAGCCCATGCTCCCTGGTCTCCTTATGGTGACACAGTCCTGGAGCAAGGACAGCAACCTCCATAAGATGAACAGGGTGCTGCCACAGGGGCCACAGAACATTTACCAGAAGATTAACCAGAGATACAGAAGGACACCTGCACTAGGCCAGTATAAGAAATATTAATCAACTATGTGCTTAGGGATACTTACGTTTCCAAAACAACAATGAGAGCATTGATATGGAAAGAATGGACACCACTATGAGACAGGCGATGAGAACGCCATAGCTGGGAAACTGGAAGGGAGAAGAGAAAAAGTGAAAAGGCTTTAGAAGTATATTTCCTTCAGACCTATTCACACAGGAGTGGGTTGCTGTAGTGGCTAAGAGCTCTGAAATATCTGCATTGGGCTGGAGTTTGCAATGCTTTCCTGAGCCTCCCCATACAAAGTATGGAGAAGACACATCAGGTTGATTATGATAAACAACATGAATTACCTGTTAAGTATTTAATAACTCTTCTTCTGAAACATTTGAGCTTAGATTCATCCCACTTAACATGAACTTCTTAATAAGGTGTCTGAAGCAGGAGCTTACTCACCCTCATCCTTCTCTTAATTAGAGACAAAGAAGCATAACAACCATCCTAAGTCCCCCTGTGGATTCTACCTCTGCCTATCTTCCAGGGGTGGCAGGGGGAGGAGGTTCTTCTGAAGTGTCCGAGCCAGATGGTCAAAGTCTTTGGCTCTATCCACTGGTAAGATGAATAGATAGTTCCTGAGCTTTTAAACAAAAGTTCAAGCTACTGTTTGCAAACACTCTCCCTTTAGTATGAATACCCTGAAAATCACTAGCATATCCTACTGTCCTTCTGGTTTCTAGTTGAACACATCTGAAACTTAATGGCAGTTTTACCTTAACTCTGTTACCATCATGTTTCTCAGTTTTGCTGTCTGAACTTGTTGAAATCCCTGAAAATAAACGAGATTGAAATTATTACTGGCACAGTCACCTGAAGGAGTGAGGGCCACTGTAGTTGTCACTGCTTGAGTCAGGGATTAATGAACTCCCAGAGAATGAGGAAGGCAAAATCTGGCCCTGAGTAGAAGAAATAAAGTACTTTGCAACCAAAAGTAAACAATCTGTTTCCGTCACAAATGGTATATCAGGCAGTCATTGGGAAATGCCAGTCTTTATCAACGAAAGATGAGGCTTCCCAGGGACAACCCATGGAGCAAGACAGTAGAAACTTGTCTGCTATGAAGGAGTTTTCACGTCTGTGAGCATAACAAGTTGTCACAGAGAGCAGAGGTAGTAAACAAGGTACAGTCTAAGTGGAGGAACTGCCTCAGTTTAACTGTGATCAGACTTCTGTGTGATTGCAGTTTTTGAAAGCTGCATTAGTACTGAAAACCGCAGGAAACTTCTTTATGTTCAGATAACTTAGCACAGACTTAAGAAAACTCTACGAAGATGATGCTTTTTTCTCTATTTAGGGATAGATAGACGTGAACACTGCATTTTGCCATATGCCTGGTTTATGACATCCCAGAGGAGAGGAAAGAAGGGATAGGGGAGAGGAGAGAGGAGAGTTCAGCGCAACTACCCCCAAATACACAACAAGTGCATATCTTGCTTTGACATGGACGTCCCACAAGTCAAAATTAAACTTTCCGGCAGTGTGCTGTAGCCTGGCTGATGGGAGCAAGTACTGCAGCTTACTTTGCGCACCTGAACGAGCGACACTTTTTTTCGGGGTCTGAAGCATGGTTGCCGCTGGCGGGGTTGTTTCTGGAGGAAAGCAGATGAAGACAGAAGAGAAACTAAATCAGAGCCTGGTCAGCAGGAACCAACTGCCCCAGTTAACCCAACTTATCTGGCAAGAATTACGCTTGGAGATGGAGGGCTGTCTCAAACATGGTTTTCTCTCTCGGTCACTGTGCTAATATCAGTACAGATTTCAGCAACAAATTAGACTTTCCTTATATCACAATGAGGCTGAAGTCAGTTCAATTATTGCATTATTTCACAGAGTAAAAGCAGACAGAATCAAGAACTTAACTTGGCTTATGGCTCTTACTAGACAGTGCTCCATTATGCTGCAGCGTTCTCATGCATTACGACAGTTTGGCTCTTGGAAATAGCACGACAAGTTTTTGCATGGGTGGGAGTGTACATGATTCACCTAAGTACGGAATGTTTTCTGTGGTGGCTTTTTCTAGCCCACAGTCATTACTAAGTTGTTCCCAGAATCCCAGAAGTAAGACCCATTGCAAAACTTCCTGTTTACAATGTCAGGATACAGGCATTATCCGGAACTATATAAGAAAGATGACAAGTGCAACAGTGGTGAGAAAGTTCACTTCTGAGCTTGCACCGTTACCCTGTTCACCTGCATCTTCCACCATGAGATAAGTTGCAGTTTCCTCTGCAGTCACAAGTGTACTTGGGAATTCGGTAGTCACTAAAACAAAGTAAAAAGTAGTGCTTGTAAAGATCATTGATTCAGAAGGTCTTCATAAGACATCCAAAATTGCTTGCACAGTTCTGCATCTGCAACTAAGAGGTGAATCTGCAGCTCATCCTATCCAGAAAACCAATGTACTTTACTAGCATGGCCAGTGGTCAGATGTTTTAACCATTCAGTGTGGATGCAATTAATTGTTGCCAAGTTCGACTAGGGTGTGTTGTTGTGGCTGGAAGACAAGAGATAATCCAAAAAAGCTGTCCTCAGAGGTTCAGTTCAGAAAGAACTTAAACTGATAGAAGATCAAAAAACGTAAAAAACAAAAAAAAAAAAAAAAAAAAAAAAAAGAACAAAAAAAACCAGTCTTGTGTGCAGACGTCAATCTGTGCAAAATAGGTCACTGATATGGATATATAGCAACTAGATATGGTTAGGATGATAATAGGCCACTCTGATCAACTAAATATTAATAATAACAGCAGCCTTCATATGGCATGAGAATTTAAGTGCTCAATTTTAAGCATGTTTTGAATTTTCATTGCCTTTACTGCTCAAGCAGAACATGCTCTAAACTAACCTTTTCAGCAGACCATTTCAATTGTCTTCCCCAAATACAGAAAAAAATTAATGCATAGTTGAGTGAATCTCTTTACTCCATCCCAGGTGCAGGGCTTTGCATATATTTCTGTTGTACTTCATGAGGTTTCTGTCACATTATTTCTGTAGCCTGTTAAAACTCCCCTGAATGCAAGTCTGACCCTCCGCTATCTTGGCCGTTCACCCCAGTTTGGCATCATCCACAACATTTGACCTGTGTTTCCTTAAGCCTACTGAGACATACATATCTATAAGCATCTCAGAGAAAACTCACCAGCTACAAATATAACTATCTGGAGAGTCTCTGTGATGCCAGAGTCAGACTAACAAAGCCCATGTCTGCTACATAGAAAATACAAAGGATTGGTGCTAGTTACCCTATGTACCTTCAGGAAGAGGGACAGATTCTGTTGAGCAGAACACATAGGCATCTTCAGTCCTCATGTCAGCTCCTTGGAAACCAGTCAGAAAATCTGGGAGAGCACTGGTTGTCATCATAGCTGCTGGAAAAGTCTCATCTGCTGTCACAGCAAATGTTGGGGGAGCAAGTGTCTCCAGTGTGATTGCTGCCGGAGACTCGGTGGTTGCAGCTGTTGCTGGGGTGGCAGTGGTTGTCAGGAGGACAGCAGTCTCTGCTGTTGTTCGAAGATCAGAGGTTTCTTGGGTAACAAAAGCTGTTTTTCTAAAATGTTTGGGGGAAACGGGAGCCTTTCTTGTGGTGGTTGTCATCACTGGAGGGGCTGCATGGAAAAGACATAGCCAAGATGAAAGCCAGATCAGAGCATTCACAACTGACCCTGAGGAAAGCCAACCCAGAAATTCATGAAAATTATCTAACTGCTAAAATACCAAGAATGAAGGTAGGAGAGTCATTATTTTTAGAAGTTGTTTAATTGGTGGAAAACATGGCCCAGCCAGAGCAATTCCCAGATTTACAGTTTGCCTTTTTTTTTGCTTTGTTAGGTCTTAAACACTCCCCCTTTGACCATCTTACAGAAATGTAACACGTAAGTCCCCAAACTCACCTCTGACTACGTCCAGCCGCATGTTCTGCTTGATGTCGTTGAACCAACCCGGGATCTCTATGCGGCAGCAGTATGTACCTGCATCTTCTGCCTTCACATTCCCAATCGTGAGAGACACATCTCCGTAGGAAATATAGCCCCGGAGATTGTACCTCTGGGATTTTCTGAATGTCACCCTGCTCCCAGTGGTGTGCAAAATCTTGTTATTGCATTTTGAATTTGGGCACGGGCCTCTGCCCCAGCACATATCGGAGATGTACTTGTATTGTGACACCTGGTAGAAGCAAGGCAACCGAACAGGCTGTCCTATGACTCCTTTAACAACAGCTTCAGATGTGGTGTGTCCTGTCAAGGAAGAACAAGGAAAGATGAGTGTTGGTGGCCTCTAGTGCGTGACTCTACCTGTGCAACACCATGAGGCAGGAGAAGAAACACTCCTGCCCGCAGGCAGGACACAGTTAGGGATCCCCAAGCCTTTCCCTGGAGCCTGTGGCCGCTCATAGCCCAGGACACTTCAGGCAACAGCCAGGAGCTTGCAGACATTGGCTTGCTGCTGGAGGGCTGCTCACCAGATACATCACTCACATCAAACATGGTGAGCGAAGCTGAGGTCTGTCGCTGGCAGGCCAAGCACCAACTAGACCTGCTCAAATGGAATTTGGTAACTCTGCTTCCAACCCATCTCGTCTCCTAAGACACTGTTTGAAAGTTGTTCAGAAACCTGGTGTGAAATGCATCTGGTTTTCTCAGTCCCCCCTCATCTCCTTCAAAAGGGAAATGCTGTCATAGTTGCCTTTCACTGACAGTCTCAATAGTAGGGTCCAAAATACCTATTCATGTGTGAAATTAGGGCCTAATTAAGCTGGCAGAGCAGTGGGATCTGTCTATGGGAATCTGTTCTCAGAAAGTGCATTGCTTTTTCTGCTTCATGGCAACCTCTGCCAAGCATCCCACTTACCTTGCAGAGCACTGTGTGCACAGCAGCTTTAACTGCTAGTGTTATAGTGATGTTAAAAAGAGCGTATGCATGCTTTCCTTGTGCTCTTACTCTTAATGACCAGCTTTACTTGGTGTTTTACAGCCAATACCCACCTTAGTGTCTGATTTGAATCTTGGCTGCATATTGCTCCCTTTGAACTGTCCATGCAGGTCCCAGATTGCCCTAAAAGGGATTTCTTCTTCATGAAAGGCATTATACAAAAAAAAAGAAAAAAGTTTCCCTAGAGGAATATATCTTTTCTGGTTTACACTCATCTAGTCTGTGTCAGTCTTCCTACCTTGTTGTAGTTTTCCCCCCATGTTATTATCATTTACATATGGTGGAGTGGGAACGGAGGGACCTGGGAGCATCCAGATCTGGTTCTGTGCTGCAGCAAGAGGATCATCCCACAGATCTGATATCTCATGTCCAGCTTGCTTACCCCAAACAGGACTTAGAGCAGTTGCTGTTATTATCACCAGCTTTGGCCCTGGTTTGCCAAACATTTCTATTTTGCCAGCTGTTTGAATGCCTTTTCTTTTTGGCATGACTCCCAGATCGCAAACAGATGCTTCCAACTGTGTCCATGTCTCTTTTGTTTTGTCTTTAATGGACTATTCCCCAGGTGAGGCTTTAGTCTGTGGCAGGCTGCCTCACGACTTGTTATTGGGATGACATTTCAGCTTCATTATTGCTTATCCCATTGGCAAGATAAGCCAACTCATTCAGGTTTCCAAAGCTCCAAATGCTAAAAGAGTAGAGGCAGACAAAACAACATGCAATATGGTGTGAAGGGCAGAAGCTTTTGCAGAGAAATGAAAGCAAGAAGAGCCAAAAAAATGAATTCCTGAATGCAGGATAAGGCTTTGCAAGATGTCTGCTTGCTTTAGTCCTTGGAAAGGGTAGGTTCATTCACCTTGTTACAGCAAAACAGAGAAAACAGCCTCTTTCTGTGATGACAGAACAAAATAATTCATCCAAGTTGACCTTGAAAGTATCCCCAGAGGAGCCGGGGATTAGTCACTGGGCAGGTTAACACGTATTTTCAAGTCAGCCCAATAAAGATGTGTGTAAAACCAGGACCAACTTGAACTGTTTCTGGAGTTAAGGTCACTGCTGCTCAAAGAGAAATGGGCTTCTGTTTTTTATTTCATCCTAGTCCTGCACAGCACAACAGCAGCTTCATTAAGCAACCCTTTAAGAAATGAAAATTTGCTTGCTTGTCTCTTTAAAAGAAGCAGAGTCCTGAGCCTATTAATGAAATAAATAAATAAAGAAGAAGAAGAGGGAAGACACAAGGCACCAGAGTGTCTCCAATGCAGTTTCCCACCAGTATTGGTCCTAGAAAGCTACAGGTTTTGCAGTTTCAAGTCCTCTTTTTATTTATATGAAGCTAATGTTGCTAACATCTGCCTGCACTGCAGGTTGGTATGGAAAGCTTCAATACCACAGCAGCCTTGATTCAACAATACGAACCTCTGCAAGGACCAAATAACTTCGTCTTCAGTTGCAGCCTCTTCCACAGACACATTTTACAAAAGAAATACAAAACAGGGCTGAATTAACATGTCTTTGGAATTAAGAGGTTCCTGAGACCATTATATTCTGAAACCCTGGTCTTACTGAGAGAGGGATCCTGCACTTGCCCATGGCAGTGACACCCAGGCACCCAAGTTTGAGCCAGGGAACACAAAGCATCAGCTGTGCCTGGGAAGTCCCACTGGTCAGCGAGCTTTGCAACTCTAAGTCCTTAATCCAAATGAGAGAGAAATGGACTCCAGATATTTAATATATCTTCCGAAATAGAAAGCGGTATTTGAAATTATTAAGATCATACAGATATACATATATTTATATATACACATATTTATATATATAGTCTCTCCTGAGCTAACCCTCAATGACAGTTGGCGTTAAGCACTACCTCCAATAGTCGCTTTTGCAGGGCTCTTCTGTCCCACGGACTGGTCGTTAGATGGACAAAGACATACATCCTCCAGCCAAGACAGCTGCTTGGAAAATAAGTTTATTTTCTTGATCTATTTCTGGAAAAATTTTCCTTCTTTGTAGAAGATACTTGGCATCTTTTCCCTATCAACCTTATTTTCTTTTTATTTCTTCTTGAAGCTGATGATATTGCAGAGAAAATTACTGATAAACAGGCAAAAGCAAGGAAAGCATTTAACTGCCCACTCTGCTGGTTTCCCAAGTGTCAGGATTACCCATTCTCAGCACCAAGCCAAGTTAAAGTGAAAAAAGCCATTCTTGCCCTTTCTCTGTATATGAGAAAGTTTTTGAAAATAAGATCAAAAGGAAGCGAGTGCCTCCAATTTAATTTTATGCTGAAGGTGTGGCAAGGAAAGAGCGCTCCTGTTTCTTCTGCTGAGACTGGCAAATGACACATTTTATACAACATATTTCATCCAATATTTTAACCAATTAATATTTAGCCATCTAAGGATTTCTTGAAATGCCCAAGTGATTTAAAAGCACAAGTCCTGTCAGAGGCTCCTGCCCCACTGAGAGCGGGTGAACCTATATTCCTGAGCCAGCCCGGGCAATTTGGAAAGTGCATTACTGATGCCTAAAAGCACATGTAGAAATGTAGCCGATACCAACCACGCTTGCAAGACTCATTCTCCCAAGTTTCTCTTCTTTGATTTCTATCTCTTTTAGGATTCAGGTTTTAGATGGATGAACCGAACATTTGGGAATGAAAGGAGAAGAATCTCCAGTCGTGCTTTTCCATACTCACTTCATAGCAGCAGACAGCCCTTAGAGTTTCAGAAAACCCTTTCTTTATCATGTATCATTCATTACTTTGTCAGTATTTCAGTTCCCTAGCTTGGGTTGTGTCAGCAGTGCAGTGATGTGGAGAGACGGATGAAGAAGCAAAGCCAGCAGTACACATTTAACAGTAGTAAAGAAATCAGATAATGTTGGGGAATGGAAGAACTAACCAAGTCTATACACAAAGGAAACCACAAACATTTTTAAAAAGAAAAATAAAATCTCGATCTGTATTAACTCAGTAACTTAAGAAGACTTCTGAAGTTCTGTATACAATTACGACCTTTTTCGCTGTTTTGTTTTCACAAAACAAGTGCGACTGGTTTTAATTTTACAAAATTTTTGTTTTCTGAGCAAGCATAAAAAAAGGCAGGTGAAGACTCACCGATAAAGATCTGTATCATAATCCAGTGAAACAGCACAAAATAGGCCATTTTAGCAGATGAAAGCTCTGGGGAAGTGAGTTGAAGGAGAGAAAAACAGATCTTATACTTTCTGGAGATGCTGAGTGAGCACCGCTGAAGTCTCATTTCTCTATTTCAAGTTTTTATGTACCACAACTGCTCCTTTCCTTCCCTTCTGGGTGGAATTTGTTCAGAAGGGGTGATTCTGCTGCATTTAGCAGTGGTACAGCCTCACTTCGAGCATTCTGCTCAGTTCTGAGCCCCACAATTTAAAAAGGATGTTAAGGTCCTTGAATGCATCCAGAGGAGGCCAAAAAAACTGGTGAAAAGGCTGGCAGGCACATTCTAGGAAGAGCGGCTGAGGATTCTGGGTTTGTCCAGTTTGGAGAAAAGGAGGTTGAGGGGTGTCCTCATGGGTCTGCAGCTTCCTGAGGAGGGGATATGGAGAGAGAGGTGCTGAGCTCTTCTCCCTGGGATCCAATGATAGGTACATGGGAACGGTTCAAAGCTGCACCAGGGGAGGTTTAGACTGGACATCAGGAAGCGTTTCTTTACTAAGAGGGTGGTCAAACGCTGGAACCAGCTTCCTGGAGAGGTGGTTGATGCCCCAAGCCTGTCAGTGTCAAAAAGGCATTTGGACAAAGTCATTAATAACATGCTTTAAATCTTGGTCAGCCCAGGGGTCAGGCAGCTGGACTAGCTGAATTTTGTAGGTCCCCTCCAACTAAACTATTCTATCCTATTCTTTCCATTTCCAAGACACTCAACATGGTACTATCACCAGCGATTTCAATGTACTATTTGTTTTGACATTCCATGGAAGTCTCAAGGCCCATTATTGGAACAGGCTGCCCAGGGCAGTGGTGGAGTCACCGTCCCTGGAGGGTTTTAAAAGGCACTTACACGAGGTTCTTCGGGACATGGTTTAGTGCTAGAGTTAGGTTATGGTTGGACTTGATGATCCTGAGAGTCTCTTCCAGCTGAAATGATTCTGTGATTACCATTCTGTGGTGCTGAGCAGCAAGAACAAGCCTTGTACTCTTAAACTTCTGAACATTTGCCCTAGTCTCCACTTCCGACCTGGACTTCACTTACATTTTCTTAACCCCTTCATTGCCCCTGATCCTGCCTTCTGTTTGAAGACCCCTCTCTTTCTTTCCTCAGCTTTATATGTGCCAAATATCCCAGAGACTTTTTTTCCAGCAATGATCCCAGTTTCTCCTCTGTCTCCCATCACTCACCATTCAGCAGTGGCTGTGAGCAGATGGATCTCACCTGAGGCCCAAATTTGGAGCTGTACCTAGCTACCAGTTTCCATGAAGCTTGTAAAAACAGGATTGATCAGTAAGTTACAGGTGACTAGAGAAGGAAAAGGATGAACACGACATCACATCAGCTTTGTTTCTTTAGCAAGACTGGGCTAAATACAGCAGAGTGAATAGAAAAAGGCCACTTAATACCCAAATGTGCTGGGAGGAATCAGAAAAATGAGGCTTGCTTTCTGATTCTGTACTGCTATCTAGTGGCTGCTTGCAGGCAGAAAAGTCACTTTGCAGCTCATTAGTTAGCTGGTATATAGCTGGATAACGTCTTAATGGGTGAACGAATGGGCTCCAAGTGTCACCTGCACGTCTCTGGAGCTCATTTTGAAATGCCTATGAAAAGACGCACTGACAGGAGCCGAATTAATGAAAAAGAACAGAGAGCTGCTTCCCGCATGTATTTGCATGTATTATACTGCATATCCCAAGTGAAGTTCTTGCTCCGCACAACCTTTGCAAAGTCTTTTTACCAAGTAACTGCACAGCAGAAAGGAAACTTTAATCAAGACTTTGCTTATCAGATATTCTAGAACTTTATTTTACATGAAAATCTCACTAATATAGGAATTAGTTTGCCTTAGTCTGTAATATTAAGAAAAATATCCTTATGGGCAAGCAGGTTTTATGATGAGCAGTCTTAAGGATGGTCCTCAAACTCCTTAAGAGCATGAGTGGTTGGAATGAGAAAATTTTGGAAATCCCACACTTACCTAACTCCGATCCCAACAGAGACTATTTTGGTGAAATTGCAGAAAGCAGAAATTGCTGAATATGTTTTTTCAGATCCAGTTCAGAAACCAGCCCAGACTTCCTCCAGCTGCCATCACGGGCTAGAGCCCACAGCAGCGACATGCTCAGCCAGGCAGAAGGAAAGCACCGTCTGCAGCGGGGTCAAGAATTTTAGCTTAGCAATCGTTACAAATACTCAAAATACAGGCTAACACTAGCAGATCCTTTCTAGCACACAGCAGGGTCACCTATCCCAACTTACTTTCCATTTCTCTCCTTCTCAGCAGGATAAGCCTTTTCCTCCTTTCCTAGTCTTTGCAAGTACGCTCACCGAGCTGACACAACGATCAGTAACCCATTGCCTCATACTGCTTCCCACACCTTTTTTTTGGCACGGTAGATAGAATTTGGATAAGAGATTACATAGGATATGTAACAGACTGTGTTAAAACAGAAAGGACTTGGCAAAATAACAGAATCCCAGGAAGAATTACTGAAGCATTTAGTCATGAGCTTCTTGTTCTAATACTCAGAAGCAGGTCAGAGCATCTCTAGGCAAATGCTATGTTCTCTTTAGGCTATAATTTGGTGGTATTGGAAAGCTGCTCTGCTGTCACACAGTTGTAGCCTCAGAGTCGCAGTCTGTCATCATCTGACTCTTAGAAATTCTGTATGGATCTGCATTTTTGCAATGTAAACCATCCAGAACACAGAGGTCACTTTAGCAGGGTGGAAACCATATCGTCCCAGGCTCACGGCTCACTGTGACAAAACGTTGCTGAAACAAAGCTCTTGAGAAATCGTGTTCCCTGGTCACCCTTCGTCCCTGGATTACCCAACTCCTCTTGAGCACATCTCGTCTTTCCACCCTGTTTGGACTAGAACTGCAGCTGCAATCAAGTGTATCCGATTGAGGGCCAACAGGTGTTTTTTGAAGACATAACTAATCTACTTCACACCACTTTATACAAACAAAACTCAGTTGTAAGGAGTTACTTTTTATAAATAGCTGAAACAGCAGAAATGCTTCCAAAAATATACCCTCATAATAAGGTTAGGCTAGAATCAGAACCAGTGAAGCTGTCTGGCACCATTATTTGTTTGCGCAAGAGCTGAGTGCTGCACTATTGCTGTAGAAAAGGTGCCAACGTCATCTTTTTTATGCAGCCCTTAACATAGCCGCACATTTTTCTTGACCCAGAGTATATAGTCTGCTCATGCGTGGTGAAAACCAAACCAAATCAAAACATTATATATTGAAAAAAATTTAAAGCATTATTGGAAACATCCCTTAACTGCACTATTTTAAAGCTGTATAATTAAATAGTTTTTTATCTTTTCCCCCTAGATGATCAGAGCTACAAACTTTCCCCATTTGTCCACTGGTGACACAGTTGGCTTCTCCATATCAAGAAACTTTTGAAACTGTTCAAGTAACCGTACTCCAGTTATCCCTGTGCTTGTTCAGATAATGTAATAGAAGAGGTAGGTTGCTTTTTTTCTTCCTATTTTTAAATGAGAAAACATCCAACAAAAGGCTGCTCAACACCTGATATTAACTTTATCTCATCAAGTTTCATAACATATATATAATCTAACACACATTGCCTCTCTCATCTTTTTAAGTGTTAAACAGAGAAAAAAAAATCTAGAATAAACAAAGTATTAATGAAACTGCTTGGAAAGTGAAAGCAGCTTCAAGTATTTTTTACATGACATGATCCCCCTTTACGTGAATGGTTTCACAATCAAGTTCATTGGAATTGTTAGTTGCTGCTAGTACTCAGCTTGTGTAGTATTTTGAAACTATGGTACCTAGGGCTGTGACTTTATTAAAAGCATAAAAATTAGACAAAAATCAGCAGAAAACCCTTGGGCATCTATGACAGTTCTTTTTGAATGGCAAAGTTGAAACGTGCGTGACAAACAGGGGTTCCACAGTGCGCAATTTCTCTTTCCCAGGAGTCACTAAATGTTTCTTCATGTCTTCCACGTGAAACATTTGCAAAGTAGACACCAAATTAATTCTGCTTACTTGCAACAGTACTAGATAGCTGCAAGCAATGTAACTTACATCTGCTCCAGAGAAGGAAACAAGAGTTGAGTAAAGTACAAGTGTTAACTTTGTAAAATTATTTATACATTTCTAAAAGAATGTTTCTACTTTATTGTTACTTATGATGTCACATGCACTTAAAATAACAGATGTTGTCCTCCAGCCAGTCATAGACCTGCTTTAGTTCATTTCATCTTTATCCACGCTGAGTTCAACCCCCCAACCCATCAGCGAAGTACTTTTGCCTGCCCATTCAACCAACACTTCTGAAAACAACAGAATTATCAAACAAAAGAGACATATGTTGCTAAATAATTGTTAAAACCAGAGTTTGTGCAAGTTCCCTCACCCATAAAGTTTACCTTGGTTTTAGTTGCTGTACATAACTTTGGAAAACAGACATACTATGGTGTTACGTGGCAAAAACACTGAGCTAGGATTTCCCTGGCAGGAGGGGCAGGGTAAAGAAGCCACTTCTCTACCAAATCACTCCTTTCTTCTTGCTATGCTGGGTTGATACAACTCAAATTTATTTAAACATGGTTGATATGGCCATCACTTGATGGAATACTTGCAGGTTCTTTCAAACTTAAAAATTCTCAAGTAGTATAAAGGCCAATTATTCGATAAGACTCTCCTTCCTGAGAAAAAAAAACACCCAGTTGGGCACAGAGCCTGCCTAAGAGGCAAATACAAAGCAGCCGTACTGCTAAATGAGTCACTTGATGCATGTATACTAACGGTGAAGGAAATACAAATTAGTCTAAACATCTATGTGAAAAAAAAAAAAGACATTTTTGCAAGCTCAAGACTGGTTATGATTTACATCTAACAAAAATTAAAATTAATTTAATTCATTTAGTTGTTGAGATTCCTGACAGTGTGTGTCTATAAAGTAAGTTACACTACACTACATCTGTAATATAGGAATGCTTATGTTCTCTTTAGCACAGTGATACTACTACAAAGCCAGAAAGAAATGAATTTTGCAGACTTGACACTAATTTTATTTTTAATATTTATGTGTACTTGAAATGACCCACTGAAACTAAAAAACCAGCACTTATTGGAAATGAACTGTCAACTGTAATTCCTCTCAGATCCCTTACTTGCTTCCATACTGTAAAGCAACTCAAACAAAATGAAGCATACTCCAAAAAACAGAAAGTGACAAACGAAAGTATAACAGAAAAATCTAACTTTAATCTGTGGCTACCACCTCACATGATACATTTATAAAAAAGTATACTTTTTGTTTCTACAAATAAGCATAGAGCTCACAAAACATTAAACACTTTTATCCACCTAGTCACTCACAGCCTCCAAGAGGTGTACAATAAATGCTTTGTCTGCTTGTACAACAGCAAACCAAAATACAACAAATACCCTCAGAATCCATTCTGCCTCTCACTATGGTGAGCTAATAAAAAGTATTTGCCTCAAGTCATTTCATCAATAATGCTACACATAGCTGCATCTTTGTCTAAAACCTGATCTCTCTTGCCACCAGAACGCTCTCTCTGCTTTTCACTCTGTCCAGTACAGCTGCTGCCATCATCAGCATCCATGGTTTCCACTTTCACTCTCAGTCCTCCCTCTGAATGAGGCAGATCATCAGGTAAGGAAGCCAGGCAGTTCTGAATCATCTCTACAACTCGCTCTAAGTGCTTCTGAAATCGCTCTGCTGTTTCCAAACGCTGACGTTTCTGCACCTCCATCATGACTCTCAGTGTCTCCCTGGCTTGGTGAGGCCGATATTCATTTATAAGATGATGGACATGGACAAACAGCAGTTTCAAGTCTTCCAGTTTCTCCTCTCTCTTTATACTCCCTGGACTTCTTATCAAGATATCCAAGAGGTCCAAAAAGTTGACCAGGATAGACATATTAAGTTTCCTTAATTCTTTTTTGTGATCAAACTGCATAGGATGTAACCGTTCAATACCCTGGCTCTCCAAGGGCCGAATAATCAGATCATCACATTGAAACTGATTACCAAACATCATATAACTGTCTTTCACAGGCGGAGGTGGCTTTGGGGCCAGGCCTTTGCGGATATTTTCATCAGTATACTCTTTTATATATTGCATCGGAGGTGGAGGAAGAGCACTCACTTGCTGAGGTTCACCCATTTTTGCGAGAGAAAAATACCTACGGAATGGCCCAAGAAAGAGATGTTAAACAATTTGTGTGACAACCTTACCATATCAATAGAAATAAAGGCAATATAAGACAACAGCTGTGAGAAAATTAGACAGAAGAAAGCCATCTCAATGTGTACAATACAGAAAATTCCCAAGTAAATCCGCATTAGCTTTTCACTAGGGTATACTTATACTTTTAGCACAACTAACGTCACTAGAAACACATAAATCAATCATTTCCCGAAGCATGGAAGAGCAGTTTGTAAACCGAGCAGCCACAGGGAGAGCGGGGGGAGCCCCTTGGAGGAGAGGGGAGACCCCTCCCCATGCTGAGGATGCGGCCTTGCGCCCCGTGTCCACAGCCGCCGCTGCCGCTCTGCTCCGAGCCAGGCTCTGCGGAGGCCCAAGAGCGGCCGGGGTTCACCAGGCCGCTGTTAAAGACAGAAGAGACGGGAGCGCGCTACAGCAAGACCCATCCGTGACTGACCACGTACCCAGCGGAGGAGACAACCCCACTCGGAGCCCCGAACACCGGGAACCCCCCCGCACTCACCTGCCCGCCGAGATCCCCTCAGCGCAACCGCCGGCGCGCCACTTCCGGCCAGCCGCCCGCTTCTCTTCCCCCTTATTGGCTCGCCGGCCTGGGGGCGGCACGCTCTGATTGGCCTTTCCGAACATCGGTCAGAAGCTTGCTCCACTCAGCGCAGGGACTCGCTCGGGAGGCGGTACCAAGCCGGGCGGGGCGCGAGTGGACGCGGGAGCGTTCGTAACGTTAATCGCTGAGTTACGCAGTGATCGGTTGGTATGTGAGCAGGTGGTATGTGGTCAACATATGATGTGGAGTGACCGTACACTACGCAGTGTTCATAAAGTGTGTGGTGCGTCCGCGCATGAGAAACACGAGCATTACCCCGGTCATGAAATAGAAGCGTTGCTTGGAAAGCGTATGCATCGTTCCTTCAGCTGAACGCATTAAACCTGAGCAAATAAAGAATAAAGACTGTAACAGACAGCCGGGCTCTATTTTTTGTGGTTTTGTTTTGGGTTGGTTTGGTTTGTTTGTTTTTTTGTTTTTGTTTTTGTTTTCGTTGTTGTTTTTGTTTGTTTCAGTTTTTACTTTCAGTTTGGTTTTAGTTTTTGTTTTGTTTTGTTTTTTAATGGATTTAAGTGTTTCGCCCTGTGGATCCCGGGGAACTGGACGGAGTTCTGACGCTTGGCCATTTGTGTCCCCTCTTCTCTGTCCCTCAGCAGAGGGCAGCAATGGCCTTTGTCTGACGGGGGCCCGTGGTGTGTACAGGCACCACCATTTACAGGTTCACTTTCCAAGATTGATTTCGTCGTCCCTCTCCCCCTTCCCCCCCCACAAAAAAAAAAAAAGCAGCAAGTTTAGATTGAATTATAATACTCTAGATTATGCTAATTGTTTCCAAACGGGTTTATTTGACTAGAAAACTTGAAAAACATTCACAGCTCACATTTCACTGAATGCTGTGACTTCAAAAAGCAGAAAATAGTGGGAGCCAAGCACTCGTATTTTACGTGGCCTCTGTGATCTTCTTGAGTCATTTTCCCCGTCTGTCTGTAGTGCCCAGGACAGAGGGGACATTACATCAACTAACGAAAGCAGAAAAAAGGGTTTCAGTCTCGTTCTTGGTAGCGTGGTTGATTCTCAGAAGACCCATGGATGACCCTTTCCAGCCTGTGCGGAGCTGCTAAGATTTCTCTTTATGGTGGTTCCAAATGAGAAATTAAGAACGATGGTGAGTGTCATGCATAGCACTCCACAATTAGCTTTCTGCCACATTCCAGCTCTTTTCTGTAATAAGGATGCTATCCACTGCAAGCCTACTGCTGATAGTACAGCACAGTTCCTACAGCATCTCCACATTGTGGGAATGAACCTGGACGCCCCTTCAGCAGACAGGGAATCAATACAATGATGTTCTCCGCCTCAAAGACACATCTTAATGTATTGCTTTAGTTAAGTTTATTTTGGTTTTCTTCATAACTAATTTAGACAAATTGGCATGTTTCACTATCAGGCATTCCAGTTCTGTTAATTCAGCAGCAGTGTGTGCAGTGAGTGCCATTGCAGCATGCTAAGTTATTTTAGCAGAATTTGAATCCAAGAATTGTACAAGCACAATAAATAAAAACTCCATTTTGCTGCGTGGTCTTAAAACAGCACTGCTCTCTTCTGTGCTAGAGCACATTTCTTCCATTTTTGAATGCCATTGCACCCTAAATAGAAAATAAAAGTGTGGGTTGTTTTTTTTTTTTTTTCCCCATGTTGTCTGAAAAATAACCCCAAAATGAAACTCCGTTCCAGTCTCTTGTTGGGTTTAGGTTGAGTGTTAGATCTTACAGCCTAGTTAAGCAATAAGCTCAGGAATTTCCTTTTTTGGTGATTGTTATAGGCTTTGTTGAAGTATATACCAGGGAAGAGAAATTGAGCCTGTTGGAGGCAAAGGGGACTGTGTCAATCTTTATGTCTCCATCTGCTGTGGTTAATTCCCACCTCCCTGTCTCCTGCTGTGTCTTTGGGAATTAATGAAGTTGCAGCACAGTGCTGTGCTGCCTTTTCTTTCTGACTTCTCAAACTGAAAAAACAGCTGCAGCCTAATGGTGTCCCTGCTAATGTAGGAAAGAAGTTTAATGTTCCTGTCATGTAAAAACTGGGGCACACCGATCTTCGATGAACATGGCAGTTGAACTGTTTCTTGCTATACAGCCTATTGCCAGATTCAAACAAAGTCAAATGTCAGCACAGAGCCTGCATGGTTATTTAGCAACTAAACGGGTATCTCACTACTGGTTAGTGAATTGACATGGCTCCAAATCCAGGCACATTTTGATAGAATCGGCCAGCACTCTTTCCTGTGCTCATAGTCAGAATGTTGTTTCTGGAAGCAACCCCCCTACCTGATTTTTAAGCCAGACATAAATGCCAGGTCTTTACTTGGTCTCACACCTGTGGTGACTGCCTATTCTAACTTGTAAATGAACGTACCTCAAAAAGTGTGTCTGTCTGACATGAAGTAATGCCTATCCAGCCATCAGCAACCTGGGTAGCTGCAAACATGTCATGTTGCCAGAATAAACTGTGGGATTTCAGCACTGCAGTGTTGGCAGCAGTGTAAGTCACGCCTTGGCCTTCAGAAGGAAACAGTAACAGACAGGAACCACAATAGGCAGGCACTAATAAAAAGAGCTGGAGCAAATTCCCCGTTTGGGAATGACCCAATGAAACGAGCTTTTCCTTTCTGCATTTTTGCCTGAGAGAGAACAGCTGAGCAAAGGATTATTGGTACCTTCATCACAGAAGAGTCTGCCCTAACCCTGTGCAAGTTCATCCTAACCCTGTGCAAGTTCACCAGCGTAAAACATGTTCTCTGTGTTACTGCCAACATCAGTAAGTCTGGGAGTAACTCGCTTTAGGCATTCAAATCATGGATAATTCACTCCATCCTCCCAGCAGATGCTCAGAACAAGGCATCCACTTTCCCAAGGCTCCCGAACAGCTCACAGGAGAATCTTGCTCTGGTTCTACAAGAGCAACTCACTGGGAGCAGTGTGAGCAAGATTCAAAGGTGCAGTTGTAAGACCGAGAGGGAAGCTGGATGCATCTGGCTCATAAAGACCAAGCTAATTCTTCCCTTTTTCTGCAGCTTTCTGTCTTGTTCTTCGGTTCTACTGGGGACATGTTTATTGGGGTGATAATGAACTGCCAAAGAGACAAGACAGCTGAATAACCTAAAGAGAGATTCTCACACTCTGAAAAAGCTAAGTAGCAAAATGGGTTGGTTTCTGGAAGCTTGGAAGTCCAGTGATAATCATCATATTGAACAGCTGGTGAAAACAAAGACCTAGCACCCAGACAGTAAACATGGCACAAATATTACCCATGATAGAAGTATGCAGGTTGTTTTGTGAGAATGAAGATATAGGTGCAGTCTTCCGGTCTGTTTTTTACAAAAAGAAAAACTATCTATATTTAACTTTATAAATTTCTCTGCCGCCTTCAGGACATAAGCATTGGTATCAGAGCAGGATGTGCGGGTGGGGAGATTTCCACTGTATGCAGTAATAAAAGTGTGAACTGCATAATCTGGGTAAATCCCCTAAGAAAAAATCCAATCCCTAAAATAACATTGTTCAGAGCAGAAATAGAGCAGTTTGCGGGAGGTAGCAAGGGAAGGACAAAGGTGATTAAAGAAAAAAAAGAGCCCACTGAAGCCACAGTTGGTAAGAACAACTTTACTTGTAACCTCAACTTGCCCAGCACAGAGGAGTATTCAGTGCACACAGAGGAGTATTTAGTGCACACAGCAGCTCAAACTTACATCAGAAAAATGGAAAATATTTCCTTTTTTTCCTGCATTTGGATGGAAAAGTGTCAAAGGATGGTAGCAAGCTTTAAAAAGGCACCTAAAAAGAGAAGATGTAGGATACTTAAAAAATTCATCAGGCTTTGTTTCCTCATCTTAAGGGACAGACTTACAGTGGCTTTCAGATACTTTGGACAGTTATATTTAATTTCCTTATATCCTATACAGAATTTATGTACTGTACAATACATAGCGGTGCCAAAAGCCTTGAACAAAAGGAGCGCGCTCGTATGTTCAGTGCATCACTGCACATCACACAGGGTCAGCTTCCAGAAGTAAGGTACCCGTGTTAGTGGGATGTTCCAGCTCACCCAATGAGCCCTTTCAGGAAGGCCATGCAGGATGTATTCAGAGCTCTAGCACTTGTCCTCACATCTTCCAGCTCTGGTGCCAATGTGGTCCTAGACAAGTGGGATTTTTCTACCTAACCACATACTCTAATGCAGAAGGGTTCTGAAGCCCTTAAATGACTGAGGCTTTGTTTAAAAGGGTTATAATATGTTCGTTATCCAGGTGGATGACGACATATGATTTACGTCTACAGTTAATGTCTTGAAAGCAATGAAGAATTTGGTTTAAAAATTGGACAAAACATCAAGATCTTTGAAAGTAAATAAAATTCAAATACACATAAGCAGGTTGCTCTCTCATAGATGTATAATTAGATATTAATTCTTAGACCATAGTTTTTTGTATGTATGTGTCAACCTGGTTATATATTCATTAGACTTAGAGAGCATTCACGTTCTGCTTTTGGCTTGCTACACTCAAATATTTGCATGTTGGCTACACATAGCGTTTGGAATTAAAGTGAACAAGCAACACTAAGGGCTAGATCTGTGGCACGAGTGGATACAAAAATACATCAGTCCCTACCTTCCTCCCCAGTCCAACAGTGAAGAGTTAATCAGTTGATAAAGGTATTGCAAAATAGAAATAGCAGCTCTCGTTGAAATCAGCTTCTTGTCTATGTCAGTGACACCCGAATCTGGCTCTGCTGACTTGTTTCCTTCTTTACAGTAATTCTTCTCTTTTTTTCGTGTCTAATATCTTAGCTGACCCATCATCAGCTTGCACTCACCATGGAAAACTCAGAGTGGCTGATCTTGCCTGCTAAATCCTGCTAGTTCTGATGTAACTACCAGATTCGCTGTTACTTAGGTCAAAATCTGTGATTATTTTCTTACAGCTATGTGTGCCTTTCCTTCTACGTGTGTTATATCAAATCTGTACCTTCTCTTCCACAGTAGCTCACCTGTCCAGTTCTCCCACGTGCGGAGCCAAATCTCATTTGCTCCTTGTTTCTCTTGCTTGACCCTCACAGCATCTTCCCGTCAGACCTCCTACAGCACATCACACCATTGCATCACACCATGTTTACACCATAGTAAGAGCAGTTGCCAAGCCCCCTATCTGAACATTTGATCAAATCGCTTCCCTCTTCGTGCCCCTCTACTAACTCATCTCTTATCTCATGGAGAAATCAAGCTGCCAGCTACTACATTCAAAGAACTTCTTAGCTATCCGCCACTACTTGCCCCCCTTGCTGAATCTCTTCTCTCCCCACATCCTCTCATCTCCAGCAGCATTGCTCCCCTCAGAGGTCTACGTGTTGGCATCTCATCTCTTTGCTGTCCTCATGCCCGGCTTTTTCTGCAGAGTTGCAATGTCACACCCTTGCATTTCTATTTATATTCACTTTTCTGAGAAGACAACACATACATCTCTGCCAATAGACTGCAGCCCCCCTTGGCCCAAGCTACAAAGACTTTTTGGAAACTCCTTAACACACTACAGTTAGTGCAAAGAAGATACTAGAAAGAATAATGTAGTCCTAAGTAAGTGTTCATAGCTAAAAATGCAATGACATTACAAGCTGTGGTTATAAATTCATCTGTACTGACACAAATCAAGCAAAATACTATTAAGACCAACTGCCTTTTGGGAGGATTCACCATTGCGAGCAGAGTAAAGTCTACACAGTTTGTCAGGGCACTCTACTGTCCATGTTTTGGTTTATTAACTACAAGAAAGGATCTCTGAGCATAATTGAAACCAGTGAATTCTCAAGCATGAGGAAAGTTATGTGCATGCAGAAGTGGTCCTATATTTTAGACGTGCAAGCACTCAAACAAGGTCTGGAAGTATATGAAGAGCCGCTGTTTACACAGAGTGCAATTTTAGAAAAGTCACGGCAGACACCGAATTTTTTATATATGTGCATTGCACGAGGCAAACTGTTTTGTAGAAGAATTGGGAAATTTGGCCTGAGTATTGATCCTAATCTACAAACAGATATGAAATCCCCTTTGGCAGCAGTGATGATTTTTTTGGGAGATCAGAGACTTGTGTCATCTTTCTTGTTCAACCACAAGAGTTCCTTGAAACTCAGTCACTCTGCTAAGAAACGAAACATCATAGCCTTGCTAGACTTGCGCACAAGGAATGTTTCAATATATGCTGCATCTCTTCTTTGGCAAGACCATCACACAGATATGAATATATAGATAAATATAGGTAGCGATCAATTGCACAACAGCTTTTGTTTCTCCATGTTTCTGTTTGGTGATACTGCATTGCCTTTAATGAATTATTTTATGGATCTGTATGTCAAATGCTAACTTTCAATTATATTTTTAATGCAAACGCAGCTACTCAGTTGGAATTGAACAAAATTGGTAAGGAATGTTTGATGATCCCTGGAAGACGCTGCCTAAACCATTTAACCTAAAACAGCAAGGAAGGGATGGCCGTCTCTTTTGGGGAGGGATAACCAATACATTTTACTGAGAAATATGGTTCCCAAGTCTAAGAATGGCCCTATACAATCCAAGTCTTCATTTAAACACTTCGCAATTCTGCTCTTTGTTCAGATTCTTTTTCCTCGTGAACTGAATTTAAAAAATAAAAATAATGAAGTATCTTCTTTGGAGGTTGCAAACAGCTCTAAAAATAGATCAGCAATAGGGTGCTACCTCCTTATACCCTAATGCTACATTAAAGCCAAAAGTCAGCACCGGTGAATTATTTACACTGGAAGAATTTTCAGAAACACCTGATTAATCCAACACTTATCTTGTGGTTTCCTCACTTTTCACCAGACTCCATCGCTCCAGTCCTCAATAGCATCAGTAAAGCAATTATTTCCCTAGGAAAAAAATACACAAAATATAAAAATTGGAAAAGGTGAGGAAAATGCATTGTATTCATTCTAAAATATCGGTGTCTTTGGTACATATCAATTATTTTGTAATTCTATATTTAGCCTCGTGGTGACTGCCCCAAATGCTGCACTGAAGTCCAGAGGAAACCAGTTGTGCTTGGCTTGATGTTTGTGCTCATTTCACTCCTGATTACTCTGGTCTTGGTTGCATCCACAGGGCATGTTGTGCCTGGAACATCCAGCCACAGACTAATTAGGCTGCACCTGAAGAAATCAGTAATCAGTAAATAGTAATCAATGATAATTAATTAGTTATCAGTTATTGTAACCATTTGCTTTCAGTTCATATATCTAACAACTACAAATATTTATAATTCCTTATACAGATATATCCTGGATATCATTTTCTTTGCTTACATTGTAAGAACTTTCATGTTACATGGGAAACTTCCTCAAAATAAGTAGTATGAAATCTCTGAGACACATAGTC
Source organism: Patagioenas fasciata (assembly GCF_037038585.1). Taxonomy (NCBI): domain Eukaryota; kingdom Metazoa; phylum Chordata; class Aves; order Columbiformes; family Columbidae; genus Patagioenas; species Patagioenas fasciata. Next base: position 5,134,597 of record NC_092533.1, on the reverse strand, counting down.
AACTGTTAAAAGACATCATTCCTTTGAAAAAATAAATATGGATGCATGACCTACTTCTAAGACATACTATACATCCACATTAAGTGCATGCATTTATAACTCTATTTACTGAATGGGTGAGCGGGAGACAGATGCTTAATCATGCCACACCCCTTTTTAATTAATCCTTAATCATTGACTCACATCTACTGAATGTCCCTCAAGTGTTATTTTTTCCACAACATTTACCTTAGCATGTATTGCAACATGTGCTGTTCATTTTATGACTTCAGAGAGGATGTGGTTATGCTTTGACAGAAAGGAAGCTTTGCTGTAGATGGGAAGATAAAGCTCGAAGCACCTACGCTGCCTTTTGAACACCTTTTTTTTTATTTTTTTCAAATTAACTGTCTTCCTTCTTGTCTCTTTCTTGGACGGGCACCCAGCGCGTAGGACAGGTATCCCGTGTCTTTGGAAAGGACCAATTTTGGCTCAGCCATGAATAACTGTGTGCTCCTGGAGGAACTGCTGATCAAAAAATCCCAGCAGAAGAGAAGAACTTCACCTTCCAACTTCAAAGTGCGCTACTTTGTCTTAACCCAATCCAAGCTGGCTTACTATGAACATCGCCATGGGGTATGTCAGCCATTTTCTCTCTCATAATAGAGTAGCAGAGGGGAGGATGAACTTCATTAAAGGAAAGGAAGGATGGTAATGGAGGGAAGGATGATCTTTGTTAAGTTTTATTAATTTAGCATTTCTAGTCCTTACTACAGCACCGTTCACTGAAAATTGCTAAGTGGTCGGAGGTGTCATGTAGAGCTTCTGGGCAGATGGCAGTTGGTGTGCATGGAGAAATAAGACTACCTTGCTCTTTTATAGAAAAGATCTAGTTTTGTTTTAGCACGGGCTGTTATAACCGGTGTGTAACAGCTGTGTGAGCCTGTGCCTGGCAGGGGTGACCTGGAGTGGTGTATTGCAAAGATCAGAAGTGTACCCTAATCACATCTGTGGGAAAAATCATCCACAGATCTTCAGTCTCATTCTTTTCTTCAGGGCAGCAGACCAATGCTTTTGCATTGCTGCCATGTGTAACAGACTTTGTCTTGGGAGTTAACTTCAGAAGGGATATGATGATGAGATCCGTGCTCAGACTAGGCATTGTTTCCCCAAGCTTGCCTTTCCCCGATTTGCTAAACATGAAGAAAATTACAAGGCAATTTGCGCAACCCCATTGTGCTAAGTGTTCCAGTGAAGTGAGAATTATTTCCCTCTCCTATTTAGCTGGATGTTTGCTGAGCCTCATTACGGTTGTAAATAATATTGCTTGTTTTCCAACAGTCACCGAACACACTGTTAATCCATTGTGTTTAAACAGTGTTGCTGTACTCAGAGCAGAACTGGGGATGCTGCGGCCTTGCTATCCAGCGTTCGCAAGTTCAGACCATCTGATCTTGCTCAGTTGCAGAAAATTAAGTTAAAACTGAATCCCACAAGAAAAATATCATATGCTCTTGTATCATAATGCAGTTGAGGTTGGATATCAGCTTTAAGGGTTAACAATAATTTTTAGTTGAAAATTATTTCTCTCAAATGTGTAAAAAAAGGAAGTTTTTCTTGCTTTTATTTTGTAGTCTGTGTTTTTCTTACCGCCATATTTACATAGAAAAACATTTATTGCTGTGCAGTGTGTCTGTATTTGGTTTGAGACTCTTTCCTATCCAAACTTTCTTTCAAATGCCATTATTTTAAAAGCTTAAGTTCTATTATACCCATTACACTTAATTATTCTGGGTAAAATTTTCAAAAGCATCTAAGTGATTCTTCTGTAGGTATTCAGAGAAATCTTCATAACTAGTTCTCTTTGGCACTTTCTGAATCTTGGTGGACTTGAGGTGAATTCAACGTGCACTTTGCCTATATACAATTGCAGAATCACAGTAGATGTCTCTCATCAGCTTTAGACACTGAAATAGTTTGGAAAATCTGACGTGGTAACTTTCAGTGGGGCACAGATCTCATGGGCTATGTGAATGTCTTTGGAAATTTTCTCCCCTAGCCTTCCTAAAGGTCAATTAGGTTAGATGAGGGTTTGGTATATTATCTACTTTATGTTGTATGTTATGTATTTTAAATGTGTACATACTATATACGTGTAGACATGTACACGCAAACACACATGTAACTTAAGGCTCTTCTACACATTGGGTGGACAGGGGATATGTCTGTAATTACAGGGCAGATTTTCCATGAAATGCTGGTTTTTTGCTGACACGAATCAGGTTGTTATGTGAATAGAACTTCATGCAAAATGGGGAGAGAAGAGTTTGTCCTGTGAAAGGCTCCCAGAACGGATCCTCAGCCTCTTCAATAATCTTCCCCCAAATTAGACCATCCTGACCCGGAGAGGATCAGAAAATGCCAAGCTGCAGAGGAAAGCCCAGGGTAGCCCACGCAAGCACCATCTTGTTTTATGCTGTGAACAAAATGAACCTCCAGCAATTGAATTCACAGCCAGTGAAGGGAAAATTAGGGTACCTGCCCAACACACGGGCTATGCCTATCCCTAAGAGAGAACCAGGACCAGGGAGTGTGCACAGGTGTTGAAATCAGTGATTTGTAGTGCTCATTTTCTGGCACAGGCCCTGCCACAGGTCTGGCTCTGCTCCCCAAGGACTCTTTCAGATAATTTGTGGGGCTGGCAGGGGTTGGCACAGGCTGTCACCACTACCTGTAGGCAGTTTGCATGTGGTCTCCCCGCTCTGGAGGTTTAGGGCAAAGTGGTAAAAGGAGAGAGCTGTTCTCTGCCAGCTGGCTGCAGTGATGGGGAGTATCCCTAGGCGTGTGTACTGCACTGTAGAGATGGGGCCAGCAGCTGTCCAGGCTTTTAAAGCACATATTTTTCAAGGCAAATCTCTGTGGATGTTTGCTCTAAAAGTTTTCAATTAATTTCTTTAAGAAACCCTTACCAACCTGTGCATAAGGTCAGGCAAAACAACCAGCAAACTGCTTAGCAGTTTGAGAAGTCCCACTGATTTCAGTTGGGTGGCTTAAAGTAAAGCATACGCTTATGCATTTAGCCCAGGCTTATATGTTTTGCCTGTATTTAACAGGGTTTGGCACTCAGTCCCTTCCTCTGCATTTTGACACTGTGAGTATAAAAAGATATTTAAGCATTTATTGTAGCAAACCAAAGGTAGGAAATAAGCAGGTCAAAGCGGTACAAGGGTAATTCTGTAAATGATATCAAAAGCTGTCCACACAACCAACATCATAAAGGCAAATTTTTGCAATAACTGTAACAGCATTTTCATCATAGCAGCCATAGCTAGACAGAAAGCACTATTCTCAGGGGCCAAGCACACAATCGCCATTAATGTTAATGAAGGGTATTTACATATCTCATTAGTAGAATGAGCCCTCAATAACTGACAACAATAAGAAGCTGTGTTTTCTGGAATTCATTACACAGTACACAATGCAGGGCTGTCTTAACATCACGCAAAGCCCTGATAACGGGCATGAGTTCAGCCCCTGTCTCTACTATAATACATCAGAAGTGCCTTTATTATAACATGCAAATCAATTCCACAGGCAAAAATTCTTCATTTCCAGGGTCTGATTTTGTAGCTATTGTGCATGTGAGTAAAGGAGCACATGGGAGTAATCATTTTAACTATTTCAATGAGTTTGATCCTCACCAGAATAACTCACAGTGAAGACACTATGTGATCCTCTCAGCGTGCCAGTACACTTGCAGTACTGCAGAAGAAGCAGATGAATGAATCCCTTTGGAGAGGTGCCTAGGACAGATTTTCAAAGGTCCTTACTTAGCAAAAATGCTTAAACTGGTGAGCTATGTGCATGTGATTCACCTAACAGCTTATGTTTTTTGGTAAATCCTTCAGGTTAGCAGACAGGAGACTAAAGAGAGAGAGTTTAGTATTTCAGACACTAAGTAGAGGTGTTCTTTCATGGTCTTCCACTTGTCACATTCCCACCTGAATGGGGACAGCCAGAAATCAGCATCTCTCCCTGTATTTCAAGCCGTCTGTAGTATCAAAGTGGCACAGATGTCTGAGGCCGATGCCACACTTAGTGGATTGGCCACTGGGCTAGTACCATGCTAATGCGGTACTGTCACCATTACATGATCTCCACATCAGGGCTACTCATCTTGGGGTGCTGAGACCTGCAGAGAGTGCTTGAGTCTGTCTGGATCAGCTATGGAGAACTGCTCCTTGTCCCTATGCCACAATTTTCACTCTTCATAAATAGCCATTTTGCCTTATACAGGCATTCTGAAAAGTATTGCAGGGCTGGGAAAGTTGTACCTGACACCTGGGAAGTTCAGTCACATAAATGATTTTATAGATTTTATATCTTCAGGCACTCATGGGCTATTACTGGTGCAGTTTTTAAAGGCAGCAATGAAAGAAGCACACAGAAAAGGACCAACTTCACCTTTCATTTACATCAGCACTATCCTTCCCACACTGCTTGGATGCTCAAGAGGTCACATAGCATGAATCAGCCTTGTCCTGAGCTCCTTCATTCAGATCTTTGATATTGAGATATAAAGATGGCATTTTAGCGTGTCTTGAAATTTGTTTACAGTCTCTTGTTCCAGGAGAATAAAGGATTAAACTTGGGTGAATAGCCTTTAATAGCCTTTTATCAGCACCCTAAAGATTCTTCAGCTGTTCCTGCTCCAGGGGGGTTATTGGACTGGATGATCCTTCAACATCCCTTCCAAACCACAACATTCTGTGATTCTGTGATTGTCTACCTGTTGGGTTACTTGCAGCAGTCCAGCTACCCACAGTAATAAAAGCAGCACTTTGTTCCTCGGTCCATCAATCCATTTTACTTTGATTATTCTACATAGAATCCAACTTGTGCATCTTGCCCTGCAAAGACTTGGGTTTTTTTTCCCCAAGACTCTAATATAAACAGACCAAGACTTCGCTTGTGAAGATCTCTGTTTTGGTGTTCCTGTTAATTAGAGTGACCATTCATACTATTTCTTGTTGTTTAATATAATATTTGCTTTGTGTATTTTGAATACATTAGCAGTCATGAAACTATAATCTTCATCTAAAGTGAATTAACTATGGTTTTAAAGACTGCCTTCCAAATAAATACATATCTGAATAGATGTGTCATTCTTCGTAACTTGTCATATATTTATTAACAAGTCCTGTTTGCTTGCCAGAATCTGCAATACCATCTGTCTTGTGATGCATATCTCTAATTTATTAGTAAGACACATCGCCCACAAAGAAGTCAGGCTTGACATCTATGTACATCACACCTCTTACAATTTTTATGTAAGAAAATCAATACAACCAATGGATACAAGGTACAAACCTGTGCCTAATGTGAAATGAGTCCTTTAGTACATGTCTGTAAATTCAACATGGGTTTTTTTAATAATCCAGTTGATATTATTGGAGTTGAGGGATGATTAAGCTCATATTGTTTGCCACAATAAGCTTTATATCTACTGTGAAATCACAGGATCATAGATACACTGGCTGGAAGACACTTTTTAAATGCATTTAGTCAGCCTTGGTGCTCAGGGCCGGACAGTCGCCAGCGTTAGGTCAGCACTCGCAGCAGGACTATCACCAACACCGAAACACATCACTGTGGTTTGACTGGCCACTGCTTGAAAGCCAGAGATTTCACATCTTTGGGCAACCTGTTCCAATGTGTCATATCAGGTGCTTTTCTGGATATTTACGAAGTTCCCATCTATTGCAGTTCCCGCTCACGGTTTCTGCGGCGTGATTCAAGGTGGTGAGACTGTCTAGACAAGATTGCTTTAAGTAAAATGCGGGTTGTTCTGTGTCTGGTGTCTGTGGCCTTTTTAACTCTACAAATGTGTGGTAGAGTCTGATAATAATAAAAATAGCTCTCTTTTTTCTGGAATAACTCATTTTATCTTCCAGAAGCTGATTACAATAATTTTCTTCTTGCACTTTCTGTGCACACTTGGTTCTGCTCCCGCTAGATCTTTTCCTAGGTATTTATTGACCTTTAATGTTTCAAGAATTATTGAAAATTACTTCTGAGCAGTGTCTTCCCAGCAAACATCAGATACTTCCATTTTCTTTAAATTACAAACTTCAAATCTTTCTTTTGTCGGAAAACGTTAACGATTGGGCCAAGTCTGCAACCCATGTTTTCTTTTATACCATTAAGGAAGGAATAGTCTTAATATGAATATACTACAATAAGTATGGGATTTTCTAATAGTTGCCTGTTATTAGCCTTTTCTACTGTGGCCATTTTTGCTTCCAGTAGCTGCTTTTCTTTACATTGCAATCAGCATTGTAACTGATACTGTTGAAATGCCTTCCTGTTGCTTTATATTTTCTTATATTTTCTGGTCAATTTTTTGTCCTTAAAGCTTATACTTTTTAATGAAAAAGTGATGGCACTTAGTCAATTTAATTTAGCTTCCCTTCTTTCATTGAATCTTTACTGCAATCCACTCCTTCTCCAAGTCATTTCTAGAGTCAAGAATAGTTTTGAATAAACTAATATAGTATTCAGCAGTTGTTCCATATACTTCTCTGCAACATAAAATACTTACTTCCATCATATTAGAAAGTTCATTCGAAAGCCAAGAATCTTTTTTTCTTCTATTTCTTAATGGTGACATTGATTTTCTTGTCAAACCACTTGTGCCAATAGTAGGTATGCGCACCTGGGTGTTCTTCTCCATCTCTACTGCTCAGATGAATGGAGGCATCTCAGGCACTGATTGCAGTTGATTTTGTCATTCAACACAATTCTACAAACTCTGCATCCAGGGAGATAAAGAGGTGAACGCAAACATGTGACAGTGACACAGGGCGAGCAAAGCCCAGCTGCAGCATGGAGAGCCCTTGGTAGCGACTGCTGCTAAAGAGTTTGGGGCCACATGAACCTTAATTGCTCAGTTTTCCACTCACCAGCACAACAGAAATAAGATACAAGTTCTTACATAACTTTTGAGCCAAGCTGGCTTTATGAAACGCGGCATGCTGCCTTTCTGCCTGCCAGAAAAGACTGCCTGCTCTCTCCTCCCATGCTCCTGGAGATAAGGCTGTGCCCACCCCTGCCTTGCCTCTCCGCAGCATCTGGCCTTCCCTTCTTCCCTCTGCTTCCAGCATTGAGGGCTACTTCTTTGGTAAACACAGCGTGGTTCAGCAAAAAACCTTTAAGCATCCACCAAGAGACCTTCAACCCAAATGCTTGGTGTAGCACATTTGATGAATGGGCTTCACAAATAGCAACAGCAAAGTGTTAGCTAGAAAGCAGCAAATTCCTCCGACTGCACAGCTCTATATCTTACAAGATCTTAGATATTAGTGAAGTCAGGGGTTGCAGAGCCGTGGTCAGGAAGTGTGCTCATGGCACAGATCTGGGGCACCTCCAGCAGCCACTGATGGCTTGCTGAACCTCCACCATGGGCTCCACGTCCCCACTCCTTCCCCTACCCCAGAGCCTCAGATGCTAAAAAGTGACTCATTTGGTTGCGTGGCCAAGCTGCCGTGGTGTGGGCGAGTGGTGGTGTTGGTGATTGTGTAGTCTTAGCATGTGACAAATGGCAGGTGGCTCATTCCCCAAGCAAGTATAGTGAGATGCCTTCTTGTGTTGCAGAGCGGGGCTATGTCAATTGTCCCATTGTCATTTGTCCTAGTATCTAAGGCAAATAGGGACCATTGTGGTCATCTAGTTTATGCAGTAGACACAAAATAAAGGATTAATCAGTGAAAGAGCTGCTGGAGCTGTGTGGCAAGAGGAGGTGAAATAGCAAAGATGAAGACCGCAATGCATTTGGCTTGTGATGCACCTGGCTCTGTTTTGACCTGTTAGCCCTCCTTCCTGGAATTGCCATATTGCAAATAAAGGACCAAAGAAATAAAACAGGACAGACTGACGTGCAGCACAGTGGACTTCTCGTGGGACAGCAGCATGCCTTGGTTATCTTTCCCCACACATTATACAGTAAGACCACTGATGTTTTTTTCTGACTGACCAGCTAAAACATCTATATAATTATACTCCAGGCAGACTGAAAACAACAAATAGAGATCTGTCAGCATGTTTTGTCTAGCCCTTTTAGGAACAAGCTTCTGAGGTTTTTGGAGACCACTTTTAAGAGCCTTTTCCTCTCCAATCCCTTCCAAATGGCCCGTTTGCTTTTGTTGGATTCAAGTGCAGTCAGGCATCACAAAAGCAGAGATATGTTTAGCTTCCAGCCCAGTTTCTGGGTAATGCCTGGTTTGTGAGCAGTAATTCCAGTTGTTTGTGCTGCTATGGGACTGTAATTGCTCTTTATCAGCAAAGTCCCATCTGATGACGATCTGCCAGGTAACGCACTGGCTGTTGGAGGCACCCTGACTTTGCACCAAAACATGAGATTATAAAACGCTTCCGTTGCTGGGATTACATGATTAAAAAGAGCACAGTAGGTGATGAGAGCTGCAGGATGACTGCACAAAGCTCCTTGAGAAAGCTGCACCCTGACTCTCATCAGAGTCTGGAAAAATATCACCAAAATCCAGTCTTCAGTGAAAGAGCAGAGTATGTGACAGGCACAGCATCGCTTCCTAAAGCCCCAGAGGAGGAGAGCATGTGGTTAAGCTCTTCAAAGGAATAAGACGAAGGAGGGTTGGATACTAGTAAAATTGAAGGTTTTTATAGGAAATAAATGGCTTGTGTCTCATGGAAGGGGTAGAAGTCCCAGAGGCAGAACAAATGATAGAGGAGGTTTTGGAGACAGAAGAAGCCAAGTCTGAAAGAAATAAGTGAATAGACAGGAATGAAAGAAAATACATGGTAAAAATGGCATGCAGTGAGGCCTTCCAAGGCTTGGCAATACTCTTGATAGTCAATTGGTATTTACATGTAGGGATGCTTTATGGCCTTGAGTTCATTGATATAAAAAAATCCCACTCCACCTCCCAGAGCTATGTAGGCAGATGCTGTCCTGGCAATAAATCCAGAGGCACTGGTTAAACTGCAAGCAAATACAAATACAAAACCCAAATTCACCAGCGAAGTCCAGCAAGAGTAATATGAAACCATACCGTAATAATTTCCCTGTCTTTTCTCAAGTCTGTATACAACAGCAAAATAGACAGTTGTGCAAGAATAAGGCTTGAGGAGCCTTGGGACCTCTCTGTTTCGAGGCTGTTAGAAAGTAGAAACCTCACCCTGTCTCCAGTAGCATCACCTGCTTCCCTGTTTTAGGCTAAATTTACTGACGGAAGGTACCAACAGAGCAGAGTGAGGGTCAGCATAGCATTGGGGATGGCTGCTGCCAGTACGGCAGAGCCACAAGGTCATGGTGACGTGGGGAGCGAGGGACAGGAGGGAGCTGGGGGGCGAGGAACACGAAGCATTGGGTTGGGGGTCTGAGGGAGGATGAGGAGGTTGTCGGAGTCTCGCTGTGTCTCCGAATGGCAACCTGGGACAGGTACAACGCAGTTGTTGAAGTTCATGCTCTCTCCTGTTGACAGTCGCCCATGTTTGAAAAACACAGCTTTTGCTATGTTTTGGGGTTTTGTAAATCTCACCAATTTCCGTCACAGTGTTGCAAAGCTGAGCTGGGAGACAACTACTGTTTAATCCGTACTGAAAACAAATCAAAACAGGAAACCCGTTTGCCTCCAAAGGGCGAATGCGCTCGTTGTGAATCCTTCAGAAGCTGCAAGCAGCAGCTCCCGGGGTTCACTCAGCTCCTGCTTTGCCTGGTCCTGCAAAACCAGGGAGGTTCATAGGATATGGGGTACACCGAGGTAGTTGGGATACCTGGGTATCTGTTCTTACCCTTTCTTAGTTGCCCATACTGTTACCCAGCTATCTGGTATAGGATGAATGATAACCCAGCACAGGCTGCCAGAAAAACAGTTTTTTGAGAATGTTATTTACTTCAAAATTTCCTGTTGTTTTTGCTTAGCTAAAAACCCAGACAGAACAAAAACAGAAGTGTTTTTGTTTCTTGGAAAACAGATGCAGTAAAAATGTTACATTTTAGATAAAATGCTTAGTTTTGAAATTCTCAGTACGCGAATATTTTTTTAAATTAAATAAACATTGGTTTATAGATTTCGGCATGGAAGAGGACTGTTAGTAAACCGAATGCTTCATGAAAATAGTTCTTTTTCATTAAAAAGGTGTTTCATTTTGTTGGAAGTAAAAAATAAAACCTGAAGTTCAGCCAAAAGTTTTGACTGGTTCTCTAAGAATCCATGTGCTGAGCCAAAATCTGTGTATGTGCAATCCATATAGAAGTGCCGCATATGGGAATGGTTCTTTATACTTTTAAATGTCTAACATAATCTGTTACTTTGCTTCTGCTCCATTAAATCTAAATCTCCTATGGACTTGACAGTTTTGTCTAATTATTCTCTTAATCCACAATAATTAGCACTAACCAAATGCTTTTATCTGTCTTTTAGAAAAAAAGGACTTTGAAGGGTTCTGTGGAACTTTCCAGGATTAAATGTGTGGAAATTGTGAAAAGTGACATCATTATTCCCTGTCAATATAAATATCCTTTCCAGGTGAGTCTGGCCTCTGAACATACTGATAGAGATATCACTTCATTTTGTATTTCGATAAAATTGTCCCTTATAGTGCAGTCGGCAATGAACCCAACACCAGGGTGAATGACAATAAAGGAATAAAAAGCAGATTGAGGTTTGAATTGAACTGGAGAATCAGAGACTGTTATTATAATACAACTCTTATACTCATTGGTTTTAAATCGGAAAGGATCATCTAATCCTGTCCCATGTTCAACGCAATATTAATCTATCCCATTAACTTATGTTCAGAGAAAGCTCATCTTTCACATGGGTAATCTATCCAGGGTTTTGGACAATTTACCTATTCGGTGCTGAAACTAAATACATCCAGTAGCCTTTGCATCAGAAACTGGTGGCTGTGGTGTGCCAGGGAGGCTGTTCCAGACTGTTCTTACAGAGATGGCTTTTAGTGACGAAATGGTTCAACGACCAAGAAGCGGACAGTGCTAGCTCTAGTATGAGGAAAACCATGTCTAGCGTTAATTATTAATACATACGGGATACATTTATAACATAAATATGGGATACATTTATAGTATAAATACTACAGAATATTTGCTCAGTTATTGCAACACAAATTCCCTCTGGCAAGTCAGCCCCTCGCAGAGCGGCATGAAATGAGTGATTTTGTGCGGTTGTGCATGCTCATGGCTACGTCTTTTGGAGATCCGCTCTACTGCGTCTTTCAAAATGTGCCTTAGATTGTCAAAACAGTATATAGACATAACAATAATATCAAAAGGGGTGGCTTTAAATGAGTGGGAGCTATTCCACCCCTATTTCTGTTTTTTGCAAAAGAGGTTCTAATTTATCTCTCCATAGCATGCAAAGCAACTGAGTCACACAGCTGTCTGTGTGTGCCTGCAAGGGCTTCAGGCCAAGAGATAGCAAATGTTTCCTGTTCTTTAAACAATAATCAACATTGCCTCACCTACACCTCTGGGAAAAACTTTAAAAAACAGCTGTTTTTTTTTTGTAGAAACCTCTGTTTAAATAAAGTGGTCAAAGTTTTTCAAAGCACCTGTGCATCAAAGAGACCAGGTCCCATTTGGAATTCAATTGTTGAGTTAAATATTGAAAGAGAAACCTAGATTAAGCATTACATAAAATTTTAGGCCCAAATGTAGTCATCTGGTTCCGTTTCTGAGTCATTTTCGTTCTTGTGATGATTTTACTCCCTGGTCTGAAACTTCACAAATATTCCCTATTTCTCTTCACTTGATCATCATTAAGGCCAAGATGATGAAAATGGGATCTTGAGTGCTCCATGTTCATCTGCTCCAGTTTCTTATTTCCCCTCTATTATCATAGAAAAAGCTATTAAAAACTTTGAAGAACAATAGTAATCCAAATAATCTCCAGGGAGTTGCTCAGGTTTTATATTGACATAGAAAAGCTAAATTTGGCTTGTAGATCTTAAGTGAAGGGATCTTATAAGAAATTGCTAAGAAACAGATGCCATTTCCCCAGATATACATTAGCAAAATCACTGCAGTCAGTGAGTAAGTCAGGTTGAACTCTCTGCACATTGAAATTGCTACATCTGTGTTGATTTCACTGGCGTTTCTTAACGGTATAAAATTGAGCTAAAACATTGCTTGTCTAGAATTCTTTCTTGATTGGGGTTTCTGCTCTGTTTTAAATATTCAGAAGTCAATGAGGTTGAGAGATGCTCTGAACAGGCTCTGCTAACTCCGCTTGCCCACATCATCATTTTGTGTGTACATTGTTGGTATGGGGGCTGCTGCCTTGTTCCTTCAGTGACTCCATCATGCCCGGCGTATCTAGAATTGTCTCTAATGGTTTTCTCCCTTCTTTACTCCCCTCTCCAGATCATCCACGATAACTACATCCTCTATGTGTTTGCACCCGATCGTGAGAGCCGGCACAGATGGGTCTTCACACTGAAGGAAGGTAATAAAACCCCTGTGCCCACCTAATTGTTGAAGTTACTTATCCCAGACCAGTTTTCTCTACAAGCTATAATCCAGAGAAAATGTGCAAGAGGAGTCATGTCTCATATCTAAACATGCAAACTGGTAATGGGAAATGAGGTTATAAAATCAAATTGTTTATAAATTGGGTGCATGTGTTTTCAACAGCGGTGGAAAATTTGGACACAGAATGCCTTATTTGCCTCTTTCTAGGATAAACTGTTAATATGTTACTGTAATTTGAGGTTTCTTATTCAGGGAGAGATGAGGATTTGTAGATGGCTATTTTTTTTGTAGAAAGGAATCTTTTCTGGGTGGGAGATTTTGCAGCTCTTATTAATGGTTGTTTTTTTTTTTTTTTGTTTAGATCAAAACCTTCTTGGAGAATCATGAATATTAAAAACAATTTTGTGGGTAGCTTTTATTTCCTGTTCACCTCCTGAATGGTGCTGTAGTTCACTGCAATGATTCTGAAGCAGAGGCACAATAACTAACCACTGCAGGCAGAAATGAAGCATAATACTCAACATAAGGAAGGTGTTACTCAGTTACATGAAAATTGCACCAGGCCTCCGTCATAGCTTTTTCCTGCTGTGTAACACAAGCTGCTGTATTGTTCTCTCTGAAAAAAATGTGCCTGATATAATATTAAGTTAATGCACTTACTCTTGCAACCAGTTGTTTCCCTTCTGGAGAGCACCTGCTCCAAGCTTCTACTTTATCATCTCTTGTTGTTCAATGTCTGGAGACTGTCCACTTACTTGGATAATTCGAATAGTCTCTTAAAACAGGCCAGCAGAAATTTTTTGTTCTTTTTAGGAAAATTATTATTAGAGATAGAGAGGCTTAGCTTCAAAAAGAACCTTTAATCACTTACACAAATATTCAAGACTGGTCTTTACATGTGCAAAGAATGTTTAGTGCTGGTGAATGCCAGTATGTACAGCTCTTGCTGAATACCAAGACAAAGCATCATCTGGGTCCTACATATATACATACTGTAGAGCTGTAGTCTTTCATGGGAATCATCAGTATATGACCTGTCGGGTTTTATTTCTCTTTTTGAGACCTTCCTTCTGTGGTTTTGGTGTTTATCAGTTTAAAGAGAGAGTCACTTGGGTAGGATTCTGTTCTCCTGCAGTAGAGAGGTATGGGTTCCATCACCAGCAGGAAGGCTATTGCTCCACATCAGTGGTGGCATTCACTCCTTTTGAGAGAAAGGAAAACATTAACAGACGAGGCTGATAATATTCACCAAAGTTTGATTTGAAAATAATAAGCAGCTTCTTTAAAGTGCAGATTATTCCCAATCAGTATTAGATGTCTTTCAGAACTGATGCGAGTGCAAATAAATTCATTTTCCCCCTGCTTTTTATTCCCTTAATGTCTTGCAGAAACCAAAAACAACAACAGTTTGCTTTCAAAGTGTCATCCAGACTTTTGGATAGATGGCAAGTGGCGATGCTGTGCCCAGACAGAGAAGATGGCAGCTGGCTGTGTGGAGTATGACCCCACCAAAAATGGTATGGGATTTGTTAATACCATCCTGAAATTGAAAATATTTATTCCTACCAAAAGTAAAGAATCACATCTGTCTCATACAGAACATCAAAGAATATCATGTTACGTTTCCAGCAAGAGACATATTGCTGGCTTCTTGGGACATTCCATATTCTGGCATAGATTTTATTGTATATGGCATTCTTTGCTTTGAGTTAACATTTTCCCCTGTGTGATGCTTGGTGCTGTCTTTGGAATGAGATGGGGAACCAAAAACTTGACCAGCTGTGCTCAGTCAATAAGCCATAGCAACTTTCTTAAGATATGTGCATTTAATCCTGTGTGTCCTGTTTTGTCCTAATTGTATTTCCTCTGCGGTTTTAATGGCCAAGCACAATCTTTACTTTGTCTCCTGAAAAAAGCATGTAAGCAGTCAATCGTTTTTCACCCAAGATGCTTTTTGCTTGTATCTGGGCGATTCCTTAAGTATTCTGTACACTGGTTTCAAACCCATGCTGTGTGGCTGAGAGTCACTGTGTAGGTGCAGGCTGTTGGCACATCTTACTCTGAAAGATCAAGACTTGCTATTCAATGGTTTTGTGTCACCTTTATCAGTTCATTACCTTGGTGGTTTCATCCCTGGTTTTGTCCAGATCTCCTTAAATTAGCTTTCTTGATTTCATTTCAGCCTCAAAGAAGCCTCTTCCCCCCACTCCTGAAGATAACCGGGTGAGTGCAGTGAGGCACGCTAAGCTGTCCTTAGTGCCCTGTGTATTTAACTAGCAGCACTGAAAATATCCTCATTAAGGTTCATCACAGTGCAGTGACCTAGAATATCACCTGTGCTAACATTTCCTGGGCATTCGCTTTACCTTTTCCTATGTTTTCATAAGCTATAAGTCAGCAGCATCCCACTAGATTAAGGTTGTTCTGCAAACCCAGCTTGGTTTCACAAATAGCTTTCCAATGGTGAGTGGAGTTTCAGCTGTGGGGTGGTTTGTTATGTTTCTTTTTGTTTTAATCTATAAAAAGGGAAACTGGGGAAGTAGGAGGGATGTGAGAAAAGTGATTTTCCAAACCCACTTGTGGATGGGACAAAATGTCATTGGCTTACTCAATGAAAAGGGAGAAGTGGGGTGGTTGTCAGGGCTGTGTCCTACTGGAGGGCAGCAGGGCATGGGGACAGTCCCTCTAGGGAGGCCAGGGGGATTTTATGACTAGAGGCTTTCAAGAGGGATTTAGGAAACAGTTGTGAAGAATAGATCAGACAGGTAATCCTGCCCTAAGAAGGAGTAAATAACTATTTTCTGTGCAGCTGAAATTTTTATATGAATTTCATTGTTTGAAAGTGCTAAAAATTCTCATGTTGTCGATATACCCCACTAGACACCCTGGGGTGTTTTCCTAGCTTTGAGGCTTTTGAACACAGAAGACACCAGTGCTGCCAGGGAAACATCACTTTAGAGAGCATGCCATTGTTTTTTATGAATATGAATATGATGACCCTTTTCCCTAATTTGTGCAGAAAATGTTACTAGACCCAAAGGAAGCCTTAGTTGTGGCCATATATGAGTATGAAGCCCAGAATCCGCAGGAGCTGACATTACAATATAACGAAGAGTATTATGTGATTGACAGCTCTGAGGAACATTGGTGGCTGATTCAAGATAAGAATGGGTAAGTCACTTTTCAACAGCCAATTCCTAAATCCACTTTTTTCTTCCATTGACATATATGCTGGCCCCTAGTATAACTTCTGTGAAGCATCTTCTGATATACAGAACAAGAATGATGGAAGGTTATTTACAGTAACTTTCTTCCATTTTATTTCACTTGTATCCAGGCAGCTGAAGAATCCAAAAGTTAAGTAAAAACAAAACAAATCAAAACAACAGTCCTTAGCTCAGGATGATATTTGCTGTCGTACATGCAGGGGGAAAATTGTGAAACTCTACGAGTTGTTTGCTTCGCCCAGTAAGCCTACTAAGTACATAACAACCAGCTTTTCTATCAATGCAAAGAGCAAGCAAATCCTTCAGGGCTGACTCCCACAGATGCAAAGAAAATCCTGTCTGTCTAGCACGCTCATGCTGTGTTGCACTTTAACAGGCATGAAGGCTACGTGCCAAGTAGCTACCTGGTGGAAAAATCGCCTGACAATCTGCAAATGTATGAGTAAGTTGTGCCTATGTTTTTTCTTGTACCTCCATGTGCCCTGGATTTGTTAGAGAAGCTACAAGCCTCCAATGTCCCTGCCCCACAGAATGTGTCGTTCCTAGCGCTGGGGGTGCTCAATTCAGAGGCTTTTGAGCAGAAACTTTAACAGCCTCAAAATGCTGACTCGGAGTCTTTTGATGTTTTCAGATGGTACAATAAGAACATCAGCAGAAGCAAAGCAGAAACACTCCTCAAGGATGAGGTAAACCAGTGTTACGTGCGGAGTGGATGGGCAATAATAATTAATTAATGAGAAATAAGGAGAAGCCTGGGAAGGCTGCTTTGTGTAAGAGACTGCTGAACCCAGGGTCCCTGCTGTGCTGCTGTCCTTGGCTGTTCTTAGTGTGCAATACAAGATAAAGGACCACTAGCAACCCCTCTCACTTCCATGGCCGCCGAGCGTGGGCAGAGCGCTGAGCCATCCTTCTTTGGTCAAACACACCCACCAACTGGGGCTGATGGAAAACGCTGTTTGTGAACACTGTGTCAACTGAAAACCATGATTTTAGCTCATCTTCTCTGTCTCTGTGGGAGGCCTGCAGATGCCAGTAGTTATCCGAAAATCTAACCAATCTCATGCTGAAATATTTTGGGCAAAAGCCAAAAGCATGAGTTTGGGTTTTTTTCTAGTTTTGTGTGTGCATGTGAGCACACATCTGTAACTTTTTAGTTGAGCCAGGGTTTTCCAGTGAGGACTGTAGTGAAAACAAAAAGAACAAACTTCTTGTTGAATTTTTCCACACAAACACAACCTTAGTTTTTAAATCAGCTCTCACACTAACAGGAGATCCAAATACCATGTTGTTTCTTGGAATGATAGTACTTTATGGAAAGAAAAGCATTTTTATGTGGTGTTAAAAATCCTTTTAGTTGCCACATATTGGGGGGAGCTATGGGGGTTGTGAGGTTTTGAACCAGAAGGCTCTGTAGCCACACAGGGGTAGTTGCCACAGGAAAGTTGCGCTGGTAGGATCCAAACGAAAAATAAGATCACTGCACCATGCATGGACACATCCCATAGGAGTTCATAGGAACTAAAAGAATTTTTAAATAATCAGGCACTTGTGATGCCATATGAAAAGCATCTTTTTCTGCAAGCAGAAGAAAAATGCATTTTTTATTATTGATAGATAGGTAAGCACAGCATATTTCATCCAAATTGTGACAGTGAATCTTCTTCTCTGCCACCTGATCCATTAGTGCATGGCCCTGCAGGATCATGGCCTATGATACATTTTAGTATTCAGATGAGTAGAAAACAATTACAATGAAAAAAATAAAGAGGAAAATTGTCCTGTGAGTGCCAGAGTGGAGGAAGCCTGCTTTCCTACACATTTATGTTTAGATACTGTACGACTTAGGTACCTATGAAAGGGCAGGTTCTTGTCCAAACTTCACCCATTTGTGGTAGATTGGTAAATAACCTCCCATATGGATTCTGTGATGTTGAATACATTGTACTCTGGTTCTATAGCTGCTCTTTCCATGAAGGGCACTCAAATCGGTTTGCCTTTCCACTTGGCTGCACATTTCATTGAACTTGTGTGAAATTAATATCACCAGTGTTCTGTCAGATAGGGCTGAAAGCAATCAATGGCTTCAGAATTTCTAGAGGAGAAGCTTGGAGGCACAGAGAGGCACATGCTCTTGTACCCACACCCACGCATACTCAGCACGAGCGCATATGTCTCATTTCCTCAGGAAACCAGCTGAAAATACACAGCACCCAAGAGCCCAGCTGGGTGTACCTGCAGGCCCTGGGCAGCCATCAGAGCTGTGCACGGAACACACCGAGCTCTGTCAGCTGCTCTTGGCTCTTTTTTCCTACATGTTTAACACATCCTCGTGACCGAGCAGTAGACAGGGCTGAAACGAGCAGAGCTCTGCCCCCAGCCCGCTTCTTTTTTTCCATTATGTCTCTAATCAGTCTTCTCTCCTTTGTTTCGGTTACAGGGTAGGGAAGGTGCCTTCATGGTGAGAGATTCGAGGCAGCCTGGCATGTACACAGTCTCTGTTTTCACCAAAGCACTAAGGTACAGCTGAGCTCAGCAGCTTTTCACATCAATTACATCAATGAAATGGCTTCTGTGAGAGTGTAATCTCTCTAGTTATTTTGGCATTATAAAGAGAGAGCAGAAGGCTCATGAAAATAATAGAGGAAAACACTTCCAAAAAAGGCAGAAGAGTTAGTTAACATTCACAAAGTGTATTAAAGGGTCCACTTCTCCCTGCGTATAAATATATGCCTATAAATAGTCCCTTAGACATCACTGGGGTTGTAATTTTCAGAAAATTGTACCCCAAGTGAAGTGTTGGTAAGATCAACATGGACTCATCGGAGGTGGGTAATACAAGACTAGTGAAAGGGTTTCAGTGATGGGGCAGAAAGTTTTGGTTCGGAAAGAAGAGGCAGAGAAGCTTAGTACTCAACCCATTCTTATCAGGAAACCTCAGCCTTTCTAGAGATGAGACCATCTATGAATGAGAGGGAGAACATACAAGTACACAGCTTTTGTTACCAACTGCAGCTCACTCCTTGCTCCCCTCCCCTTAGTTGAGTAG
This sequence comes from Patagioenas fasciata, assembly GCF_037038585.1. NCBI lineage: Eukaryota > Metazoa > Chordata > Aves > Columbiformes > Columbidae > Patagioenas > Patagioenas fasciata. The sequence goes on along the minus strand of NC_092533.1, from coordinate 5,115,816 downwards.
TGAAGGTTCGTCCCCTTGGCTCACTTGCTCCTCTTCCATTTACACCCTGAATTCCTGTCTTTTTGCTGCAACCCCAAAGAAAAACTCCTCTTTTTCAGCACGGACAACAATCCTGTTATAAAGCATTATCACATCAATGAGACAGCTGACTTTCCCAAGCGATATTACTTGGCAGAAAAGCATGTGTTTGATTGCATCCCTGAGCTCATCAACTATCACCAGCACAATGCGGCAGGTGAGTGGAGGCTGATGCTGAGCAGGGAAGCTGCGGTTTTACCATGCATTCAGGTGAAGGTTTTGAATGAAGGAGGGCACTCAAGCCCTCTGTCCTACTATGAAATGTTAAATGGCATCAGCTTTTCTTCCACTTATCCTGGCACTCGGATGGTACAAAAATCACCATCTCAGGCCAGCTTCCAGCATTACATCTTCATTGTGGTTGTCCTTCTAAGGCTGATATGACCAACACAGATGCTGTAATGACATACTGTAGAAAGCCCGTGGGGGTGTGTGACCACTGCCAGACCAAGCTACCTGTTTGAGTTACACTTCAGGGCCTCCTTGCCCAGGAGGTGATATATCTCTGGGATTTTATTTGACACAAAGTTAGGAACATGGCTAGAACCTATAGTCAGACCTGAGAGTCACCAAAGACTGAGACTCCCATCCCTACCATCCAGGAGTACCAAGGGAAACCCTGGGCTTCTAAACTACCCTACAAATAAGAAGTATAATAAAAGGTATAATTTGGAATTTCATCAGAGTTAATAGAGACTCACAGCTCACATTTTCTGACAGAGCAAAAATGGAAAATGGGCTGAAACTGCTCAGAATTGGCTTCCTTTTAGCAGGCAGGAAATCGCAGTCTGAATAGAGGTTCAACTGCCCTCAAGTGGAACTGAGAGCTCAGTACAATAAATCTGCTTCCAGTATCCAGATGGCCTTCTGGGGTAGTGACAGCCACGTTTCCCATGACTGTGACAATAACTGGAACCCATCTTCTCTTATCCAGGCCTTGTCACTCGTTTGCGGTATGCAGTCTCTTCTTGGAGAAAAAAGGCCCCAATCACTGCAGGGCTGAGCTACGGTATGGTACTCTCTACCTAGGAATTGCACTCCTCACTGGTTATCTGAGTGATCCTGAATATCTCCATGGATGCTGATGAATATTCATGTGACTATCACCACAATAAATAGCTTTCTTCAGATCTTTACACTGCACTTTTCACTAGATTATCATCTTTTCATTGCCACTGGTAACTGAATGAACTGATCGTGCAGTGCCTTGAGGGAGGTGATGAGATACCCAGGGTCTCAATGAAGTCAACAGTAGATGCCACGATGAATGCTAAACAAAGCTGATGGGATTAGAAGCATAGCACAACTTGATGAAAGCTGAGTTCTTCCTTAAAGATGCCTCCATTTCCATATTTTGTCCATAGAATTTTGCTAGTATCATCTTTATTGTAACTCTTGACATCAAAGAAATTAAAAACCATGTTGTGCTAGGTAGTGCACATATGCATGATAGAAATAATGCTCCCTGAAGAACTGGATAGACAGGACAAATAGGGAAAGAAAGGGGGTATTGTTATTCCTACTCCTGAACATGCCCTGCAGCATGGATCAGCCAAATGAGCTACCAAAGGTCAGATAGACAATATGGGGGACAGTCAGAGTCTCACTCCGAGTCCTGTCTCAATGTTTAACCCACAAAAGCTTTTTGTTTGTCATTTTACTGCTAGAACCTTACTCTTTCTCCCTTACAATCAACAGGAAAATTGGTCATTAACCCCTCTGAGCTCACCCGTGTACAGGAAATTGGCAGTGGTCAGTTTGGGGTGGTCTACCTTGGCTACTTGCTGGAGAAGACAAAAGTAGCTATAAAGACCATTCGTGAAGGAGCAATGTCTGAAGAGGATTTCATCGAGGAAGCTAAAGTCTTGATGTAAGTAGTAGATTCACCAAGAAAACCAGATCCCATAGGATTCATAAGGTTGAACCAATATGTTGTGATAATGTTCGGGAATATGAATGGGTAATTTAAACTCTGATTATCTACTATATATCTAAATAGTATCTAGAGAGGCCAGTGAGCTCTGGTGGTAACAAAGGGAGGCAATTCAAGGTGTAGGTGAATTGCTGTGCTTGTAAGTCTATCAATATCCAGAATAGCCTTCGAGATCTCTGCTGTTCTGACAGGAAGGGTTAATTGATGGCATGTTTTGAAAAGCAAGGTGGTTTTTCTCAAAAATAGATGGAGAACTCTCTTAACATCTGACGGAAATTTTATTGAAAAATCTTACCTGCAATTTTTATTTTTGTTTCCACAACTGAAAATATTTCTCTTTGCTTTTAGTTACTTTGCTTGTATTATTTACATTTTGTTCCCTTCAAAATAGATAGAAATTGATTTTATTTTTGTTGGATTGGATGATTTTCCATGCAGAAAAGTCTTTTGGTGACTGTTACCATTAAAATGGAACAATAGTGCTACTTGATGTTAGACCTGGTCTACACATTTTCTTCTTTCTACTTTCATAGTTGGCCTTTGCAGAGTGAGGGGCACAGCAGGATGACATAGGCGGCCGTACATATAACACACTTGCTGTAAGGACAGAAGGCACTGAGCTTATTTCAGCCTCTTTCCAACCTTCCCTCCCCATCCCACAGGAAGCTGTCTCACCCCAAGCTGGTCCAGCTTTATGGCGTGTGCTTTGAGAACACTCCCATTTGCCTGGTGTTTGAGTTCATGGAGAACGGCTGCTTGTCCGACTATCTGAGGAGCCAGCGGGGCAGTTTTTCAAAGGAAACTCTGCTGGGGATGTGCCAAGATGTGTGTGAAGGAATGGCTTATCTGGAACAAAACTCTGTCATCCACAGAGACCTGGTATGTCGGTCGCAGACAGACTTTTCCTCTGCTGCTGCTGCTGGGCTTTTCCCTGTGCTTCCTCCCTTCCTTAGTTTCAGCTTTCACACTCCTGCCCATCTGTTGACAAGGGATCAAATATTACCCCTTATTGCAGAAGTAGCAGCAATACTTCAGAAAACAAACAAAAAGCCAAAACACGTCCTCTGGAGAGCTGATTAATCTATTTCCCTTAATTGTGTTTGGGAGAGAAGAAAGGAGGACACAAAGTTTGTCTCTTTTTCTGAGTTGACTCTTTTGCTCCCTGAGAGCCCCAACTCCCACAGTTCCCAGGGACTGACCACTCTTCATGTCTAAATGAAAGTGCCAAAAAGACCTATTTTAATATATGCATAAACATCTCTTTCTGATAAAATACTTTTAATTACATGGTGTTCAATCAATCTGTATCGGTCACTGCTGCTGTTTTGTTAGGGGAGCAAGAACTGTGGATAGCTGTGAGTCTTTCTCTGCCCTTTCTGGGCAACAAGCCCTACAAGTAAGACTGATGGTTGAAGAGCTTTCTTGGCAACAGGAACATGCTGGCCATAAAATGTACAGAAAGCTTGAAAACCTCAAGTTTCTGCCCTCTTTGATGTCACTTTGATTCTCCTTTTTTTAAGCACTAACTGCTCTGCCAGGATAAAACCAAGTGGCTGTGCTAGTTTTTTAGCTGTGACCTTCTGCCTTTGTACCTTCTTTTCTTGCAGGCTGCCAGGAACTGCCTGGTGGGGGAATCCCATGTGGTCAAAGTGTCTGACTTCGGGATGTCAAGGTAATGATACCAAAGCTGTGCCCATTACCTGTGAGGCTGTCACGGGACAGAGGGATTACTCAGCACACTCCCTCTTTTTCCTTTTCCAGGATTGTTCTTGATGACCAGTACACCAGCTCCACGGGTACAAAGTTTCCAGTCAAGTGGTCTGCTCCAGAGGTTTTCTCCTACAGCAACTACAGCACCAAATCTGATGTTTGGTCATTTGGTAAGAATCAATTGTTAGAATGGAAAAAAATTCAACAAACACCAGCTTGGAAAAAAAACAAACTGGGGGCTTTATCCTCAAGTAAAGTCTCTTAAACACTACATTCTTTGGGCTCCAAGGGTGTTTTGCCTGAATAATGGTTTAGAAAAGCAAGCCTAAGTCATTCAAGTGAAAGAAAGGAAATAATAGCAAACTATCTAGATGCTTTGGAACACTGCAAATACTGCCAACTTAGTGTATTGTACCTATGCAAGGTTATACAACACCAAATAATGAACTCTGTTTCATGGTGATATAGCAGGAGTGTCAAAGGAAAGGGTGGAGAGTCACTGACAAGACTATGTAAGGAAAGGAAAGACATTTGGGCACTCCATTTCTCTGCAGACCAGTCCCAGGCACTGATGCTCCACTCAAACCCTCTGCCTTTCCAAGTTTGCTCTGCTGACTCCATTTGCTTTCTGGCAATCTGAAAATATTATTTCACTGCTCACATTTTCTCCCCTCATTTCCTGCTCCCCAATGAATTCTTTTATGATTTGCATCTGTTCTTTCATCTCCCTTCTGGACCCTCATAGATAAGAAAGCCGTTGTATATCTTTTTCCCCCAAGTCTTTGGCACTGGAGATAACAAAGGCTGTCCCTTGGCCTGTTGATCTGGCACACTAACACATCTGGCGCATCTCCAGCTAACATGCAAATCACGGTACTGCAGAATGAATCGGTGCAGTGTGCTGTGCACAGCACACAGTCAATGGGGTGCCACTCAGCTCTGGGCCCAGCAGTAAATAATGCAGGATTATAACCTTTGCTAGTCTGCACTTGTGAATTCTGTGCTTCCCCCTCCCTCTCCCATGCCCTGCTGTGGAGCTCACGCTGCTTCAAGCTGTGCATTCTTGTGGTGGGGGTGCTCAGACCCACGCAACAGCCTTTGAGAACCCAACCCAGATATGCTTCAGAGAGCACCATTCCTCTTTCCATGTGCCCTGGCATGTGGAGGAGGCTGTCTCACCACATAACGCCAAGGGACATTGGCCAGTGGAGCTATCTCAGACACCTCACAGCAAAGTGGCAGTGACATGGGGAGAGTTGCTACTTTGGTAAGAATGTTGTTCTGCTTCACAAACAGGAAACTGGCCTGTACACTGAGAGCCAGATGTTTGCAAAAAGGCTTCTCAGCTTGATTTACAGTCAAGCCAAGCCTGGTGAAGTTGGCTCGCTCCACTTGCAGGGCTGAATGAAATACTGGTGAGCTTTGTTTGCGTTGGTCAGTCCTTCTTTGTGAAATGTGCAGAAAACAGAGTTGTACATCTGTCAGACTTGTTTTCTCCCCATCCAGTGGGGTTTGCATAAGAGGATTTCTCTGTCATGTCATGGTCTCATGACTGTGAGAAGCTTTCTGCTCTGCTACTCCGCAGCCCATTCATCTCTTCTGCCAGGCCTGAAATCCTGCTGTGCCCAGGAGAACAAAGTGGGTGTGAGAAATTCCCAGTGCAGGAATCTGCACACTGGGGGAGTACAACTGCTTTGCTTATTCCTCAGCAGAGCAAATACCATTGGTGACGAGCTGCCATCTCTATGCATCTTCCTATGTGAAGAATTCAAAGCTGGAAAGCAGGTATTATTTAGCAAAGCTGATTGTGGAGTTACACAATATTACTGCAAACCAGTCTACCTATCTGTTTTCTAACACAATGTGGACACAGTTTACCAAGTCAGTCATCTTAGGTGACCAAGGGAATTAAACCCAACAATAACACAGATGCCTTGCATTCACTCAATTTACCCAGCCTCTCTGATCTGGTGGCCAACCACCACATATTCCACAGTCTTTTTGTCTTTACCTGTCGCTCTTCCACTACATTAGAGAAGCATGAGTTTCTGTACTGCTCTGAACAGTAATCATAAGAAAACATTTGACTGTTTAGGAAAAAAGGAAAAATACACTGCAATCCTTTGAAATTCTACTATCATTGCATGTGAATTCATCCCAGTGAATCACACCACCTGGGATGTCTTGCAGGTGGTGATTTCCCAGCACTGAGGCTAAGCCGACTAACAGGAATGGAGCAGTTCACGTTGCTTTCTGGCTCCCGAGTTTCACCAAAATGCAAGCAGATCCTGGTGCAGGACACACCGCAGGCAGGATCAGTGACATGTCTCTTCTGTTGAGTAACTAGAAGCAAAAATAGATAAACTGAATCAGTGACCAAAAGTGGGTTCTCTTTCCCAGATTACACATCTGGATGGAGTACATGGACATCATTCGCTCTTCACAGTTTGGGAGGAGACATGCGACACTTCTCTGCTTTATGACACGTAACACACTTAGACCTCACTGACTCATGGGGAAAGACATTCCTGTCGTGATAGACTATCATGAAGTAGGATGCAGAGAAGTCAAACTTGCAGTGACCAAACTGCTGCAGTCCAGCTGCAGAGATCCCAGTTGGCATCCTCAAACTGTACAGCTGTGTTAGGGCCTGGTTTCTCAGAAGTGCACTGAGAATCTGAGTGAAAATGCTTTTCCAAGTAACAGACACCAACGCTGAACTGCAGAGAAGGGCAGGTGGAAGGTGGCCATGGGCCTGCTAAGGATTCTATTTGCTTTTTTGTGATTTTTCTCATTTGTTTGCTTTAGGAGTGCTGATGTGGGAGGTCTTCAGTGAAGGGAAAATCCCCTATGAGAATCGTACCAACGGAGAAGTGGTGGAAGAAATCAATGCAGGATTTCGGCTTTACAAACCCAAGCTGGCCTCCAAGGCGATTTATGAGGTCATGAGCCACTGCTGGATGACGGTTAGTATTGTAGTTCCCAAAGACAAGAGCTCTCTTCCCTTTGGCTTTTAGCAGAGAGAGGTATACACTCCACATTCTAACACAAGGTAAAATCCTGGAGGTGAGCATTCTGTAGCTTTCATCTTCCCTAGCATGCAAATTCTAGGCTCTTTGCCTTTTATTTAAGCTGCTGTTTCTATAGAATGTGTTGACTTCACCGAGAATTCTATGTAGTGCACCTAACTCAAGTTAATTCAGCAGTTTGCTTCCTAAAAAAGGTGCAGATCTGTGGGGCAGAGTTTTAATAGCGATGGTAAAAATGACAGCCAACCCATTACAAGGTACTTAGTGTCCACTAGGCAATACTCACTTCTAGTAGAAAAGAAACATTGCACAGAAGGAAGCTCGTTCTTCCGTTGGCATTTTTGCTGTAACAATAGATTGTATTTTTGTTAATACTCAGTTTCTTCACAAGGTTTTCCTACCTAACCTCGCCATTCCTCTCAAGTTGACATTAATGTTCTCCTGCTCTCTTCTCTCCCCTGCTCAGAGGAAAGATGACCGTCCATCCTTTTCTGTTCTGCTGTATCAGCTGAGCGAAATCTCTGAGTTTGATCTGTAATCATGGCGCTGGCTGCTAAGTGAAGCTAAGAGAGTCCTGAGACGGCAGATGGCTGGATTTTCCCCACACAAAGCATTAACAGGAATCCTCTTACCATGGACACTTGCCATATGCCTGGGGAGAAGGAGAGGGCAGAGGCTGGTACTTCCAGACCGACAAGATATCCCCAGGTCTTCCAGAGCCTCAACAAACACAAGCTTTGGTTTTGCCAAAAATGTGGTTTGCAGCTTACAAGCAGAACCAGCAACTGAGTACAGTCCTGAACCACACGATCCAGCAAGTGCATTTCTCCTGAGGATACAGCCTCAAAGACTAAGAGAACTGACATTGCTATTCCAGTTCTGTGAACTCCCAAATTAAGTTCTTCCCTGGGGAAGAAAACCCTGTCTTTGATTGACGAGGAATGTTTAGACATATCCATGGCTCTCCAATTCAGAGTGTGTTGGACCTGAAAGCTCTGAACAAGAATAAGCCTGGGACACAGGAGAACAGCCTAGATTTAATGACTGCATTTCTGATGTTGATATTTCAAGGTGGTTCTGTTCTCTCTTTGCATGATTTTCTCTGAAACTGTGGCAAACTAGGAAGAGGTACCCAGTAAGCTGATGAGGTGTCTGCGTGTGCACTGGAGTTTGTAAGGAATGAAGAGAAAAAAGCAACATGTTGAAGAGTCTTGAAATTCTCTCAAATTGCATTGTATAGGGAGTGGGAAAATGGGATTCTGATTCGAATGCAGACATTCTTGGAGGCAGGGAGTCAAACCTGAAAGTTTGTATTAGTTTTTTCTTCAGTCTTTCTACATCAGAAGACAAATATGTTATCTTCATCCATTGTTTTTTTGAGCTGCATACAGAGGACTGAGCGGTGCAGAGTGCTGTGTGCCTCCAGTGCAGGACAAGACACGAATCCATTACCTGATTATCTGTGCAAGGTACAGGACTAATTCCTGAACTCATGTGTTTGGAAGGAAGGAGCCAGAGGGCTCAGGAGAGTAGGTATGGGGAGAAAATATGCAGAGTATGTACTCAGTGCACCAGTGATACTGAAAAGAGTTTTCTCCTACTTCAAAGAGTAACTGAATCATCACAAGTAAAGACTTTTCCACCTCTTCTGTGAACAAACTGGTGAATCCTCCAGGGACTGATCAAAGAAAAAGTCCTGTGCTAATGGACTCCCTGGGTATTTACTCCACAAGGGGTTCCACACTATGTGGTAACAGCAGAAGAAGGTACGAACAACATCAGCCTCCTGGTACTTGAGTGAATATCTGCTTTTTCACTGCAAAACAGACCCTGTTTTGACATTACTGGCCTCAAAACCAAAAGTGTGGGTGTTAGTGTCCTGCAGAATTTGTAAATAAGATCAGGACTTTCTGCTTAGCATTAACAATAACTAGAGAAGTCAGAGGACTCACAGATGATATGTGCATATATGCAGTATTTTTTTGATGCTTCTCTGTTTGGCCAGATGAGAACAGAGGTAAACCTGATGTGACAGCAGTTTACAAAAACTCTGATGTGCAAACTTCCAGCAGGAATCTCTCCCTTCATTACAGAAGTCAGGTTCAAATATGTTTGCCAACAAAAATGGAACAAGGAAATAATGTAATCCCATGATCTCACATATCCTGTGTCAAATTATTTGTTCATAGAAGGACGCTTAACTTTTGGTATTTTTCAGACTCATGGTTCTAGAGTAGCTTTTAGGAGCCAGAATATCTTTTCAGATATATGATTATGGGCAAGGCATTAATTCCTGCCTTATACATCTTTCCACTTTGCTTTGATTTCACATTATTTTCTTTGGTTTACTCCTACCAAATATCATGTAGAACAAGGCAAGGAGAATCCTAACATTCAGACCAAAGGTTGTCAATCCTAAATGCGGGATCAGAGTGCTACCTTCCAATCAGGATTGCTACCAAAATCTCTTGGTAGTCTGAACCAACATGTGGAATGTGAGCATCTATAAACAGATTTTGAATTTTTGCCTGCAGTGAATTTAAGCTAAGTTTCTCTTCGTCCTTCTCACCCTTTACTCTGCGTTAGCCTGTTGTCACATTCTGGTGATGCTGAATTGGGCATTTAGGCAGTGAAGTTTTCAGTAGCTCTAATCATGTTAGACTGCACATCTACAGCTAAATTTGAGGGCAGCTGGCCATAACCCTATTTTCTCACTTTCTCAACTGCACTTAGACAATCCTTATAACCACAGGATACTCTGAAACAATTCTCCCATGAGCACAGATGCTATGACAGGGATATCTGCAGGCTCACAAAGTTCAGCTTCTGGCTTGCTGTCCCTCCAGCCTGCGAGGAACCAGGGGTCTATCAAGCTTGAGGAGGTTGCTATTAAGTAGCAGCAGTATCGCTCTGCTAGGTAATGTTTCTGAGATTATATTTATATTTGGATAAGTGTAATATTTATTAGTTATAGAGTGTTGCACAAAATAATATTGTGATGTTTTATGTTCAGTTTCCTTTTGCAGTATTTCTATGTACACAATACGTATTTTTACAAACAATAAAATTGCTGAGTCCCAACTGTGGGTTTCACTATATGTTAGCAAAACTGCAAAAGCCATCCTCATACTCTTGTAATCATACAGCTTGCTCTTCCTCTGAATCCTCCCCACCAAGAACAAAAAAGGTTTCTTCTGGCTTTCTGAAATATGTCCATTCCCCAGATATTGGAGTATGTGCTGGCTTTATTGGGGGTAGGAAGTATTCATAATCTCTGCAAATTGGGTAATTTGCTATAGGGACACATAAATTTCTACATCTAAACATGCATTGCGGTGGCACTAAATTCTCTGAATCTTCATGAAATGGGGGTAATGACATATGAGTGCTCCCAAAAAGTGTTTTCCCACTATTATTTGTGGGAGACTTCATGAATCTCAAAAGGGCAGTGCCATGCTGTGATAATGTCATGATATTAACACACTGTAACACAGTATTCTCCCACCGTAGCAGTTTCTATGGCAAATTTTGGCTTGTGCCCTTAACGTGGCTTAACTGTAGATGTTCTCCACAAAGCAGAGGTGAGAATGTCAGCTGCTTCTTGCTGCAAAGTGAATGACCCTTCTCTGAATACCCCTTCCCTATCTCCTTGGAAAGTATTTGCAATGTGCTGAATGTTTAAGCCATTCCACCTTTGCCAATTTTATGCTTTTTGCTTAGCTGATCTGCAGAAGGGTGGGAGTTTGTGCTTGTCCCTACCTTTCCTTGCTGGTTATCAGAGGCGGTGGGTGCACAGCTCTGCCTACATTGCACACCTGGCCAGAGGTGAGGCCCAGAGCACTGTCCCAGCACATTCCTGACCTGCTGCCGGGGTGGCCAAACGCCAGCACAGCCAGGGTGTTGTCCCAGCTAGGAAAGGCAGCCAAGCAGCAGCCTCATCTAGAAAGAGCAGCTGATGCTTTTCAGTGGAGACCAAGGGCTGGAGTGCAGCAGCGTTAGCCATGAAAAGCTCTTTCCTGGACATGTGCTGGTCACCCTGGGGGTTGTGGATGCTTGTTCCAGTGGATAACTACCTTAAAATCACAACTGAAAAAATCTAGAATTTCCTGAAACACTTTTTAATGAACATGTTTCCAGATGCTCTCTGGCTTTGCCCTTTCTGAACGCTGTGCTTGTCAGCCTGGCAGGATTCAGGTGAATGGCTCACTAAATCTCACTTGGCAGCCACTTCAGATTTGTGTGTGTTCTTCTGTTCAGACCAGCTCACCATCAAGTTATCTCTCCCCTCCACACATAAGCAGCTGGTGCACACACTCCTGCCCATGCTGCCGTTCTTCCCAGCCTGCAAAGAGATCTGCAGGACACATGCAGAGAAACTCATTCTATTATTCTACAACTGAAGACAATACAGTCTAGAAAATAAAAATAATATCATAACATTCATGGAATTCCCACTGCCCTGCACCTGGCTGATAATGGGAGCAGGTTAAACTACACACACACAAAAAAAAAGTCCACAGCAGGTTTTACTGTCACATTTTTCTTGAACTGACCTTGTTTCACCCAGAGCCTCATAGCAATATTAGCTGCTAAATCTTTTGGATCTGCAGTAATGATGCTTACTTACTGATTTTTTCTGACAAGCAATAAATAGTAAAAGGAGGAATGATGGTTACAAAATGTTCCAATCAAAGGTGAGAGAGAAGAAATGCCATGCAGGGGAAGGAAAAAAGAGGCTACTCTCAGTGATGTTATTTTTTTCAGGTGTGGTCCTGTTTATTAAAACAAAGATTTTTTTCTAAGTCTATCTTGCTGGTTTTGTGGTTTGCAGACCCTGATGCTCTCAGCCCATGGCAACCATTCAACCTATAGTAGCAGCACTATGGTGTAAAGCTGGTGTCAAAGCTTCCCTGCTGAGCCAACATACAACTATGGGGAGCAAGCTCAGCCCCACACTGGCACAGACAACAGAGTAGCAGTCTTGAAGGAATCAGGAGTGGTCACTAATCCAGGACAGGCTGGATGGCAGTGCATTTTTAGCATAGGCTGGTGCTCAGAAAAGTGACACTGCGAGGGCCACCAAGGAAGTATATCTGGACCTATATCTAGACTTTCAACAGTCCTTGGGTATCCATCAATGCATATTAAAAAAAAAGCTGCAGAGAAATGAACGAAGGCCCTGCACAGGGTTTCTATCACCTCACTGTGAGGTGATGTTCCTGTGAAAGCTGTAAGAAGTCCATCCAGTTTGGATTTCACAGCAGATCTGAAGAGCTGTATTGGAGCTTTAGAAAGAAGCATGAGCAGAAGGACTGGAAACGTGTGCCTGAAGAAACGCCAGATGCCAAAAGGAAGATCTTTTGGATACGGTGCTGAGTCAGAAGAGGCTTGGAGCTCTGAGCAAAGGCATTGCCTTCTGGTTTTGCTTCCTTACATGTTCAGTGATCCAAAGCTTCATATGTATTCTATAAACAGGGTTTTTGTTAAAATGGTAGGTAAAATCTAACGATGGTACAGGTCCTCAGAGGGGAAGAAAGGCTGAATAGCTGAGATTCAACAGCAGTGAGATGGGAAATCCCGCCAGGTCCTTGCCTTCTCAGGGACCCAAACGCGCTCACCCAGCGCCGGGTCTCCGGGGGGCTGCGGCAGCCGCCCCCGGCCCTGTCCCCTCCGTGCAACCGGGGGGGGATTGGTGACCCTCCACCTTTCCCCCGGGGAGCCCTCCGGCTCCGCACCGCCGCCACCCCCGCCTGCCCCAGCGGAGCAGCCGCAGCCTGCAGCCCCCAGCCCCGCCGCGGGGGGATGCGGCCCCCGGCCCCGCTGCGCATCCCCCGCTCTGCCCGGGGGAGGAGCCGCCCGCACGGCTCCAGCCCCTTCCCGCGGCGGGGGCCGGGGCTCCCCCCGCCGCCGTGCGGAGGGGCCGGCGGAGAGCCGCGGAAGTGCACTTGCTGCAGCCATTTCCTGCTCTTTGTGCGGGCGGCGCGGAGCATCCCGCGGCGCGGAGCATCGCACCCCGCGGAGCGCCAGGTGAGCGGAGCGGGGGTGGGCGCGGGGGCTGCGCGGCCTCACCCGCCTCCCTCATCCCCTCCCCGGGGCTGCGTCCCCCGCCGCCGACCCCGGTGCCCCCCGGGCCGCTCCGGGCGGGTGCAGTGGGGATGGCGGGGGCAGCGGCGGGGCAGGTGCTGCCGCTCTGGGGCAGAGGGGAGGCGGGAGGCCCGGCCGGGCCGGGATGTGCGGGGATGTATCCCACAATGCTTAGAGCTACCTGCAGCATTCAGCTTCCCCGCAGCCACTGCAAGGCGCCGGGGGGGTGGAAAAATAACGCAAATCTTCTTCTCCCCGTTGCATCCCGGCTCCGCGCCCCCAGGAAGGAACAGGGGCTGACCCCCGGGCCCGGCGGGTGCTGCAGGCCGTGCCGCGGGCAGCAAGGGCAGCGCTAACCCGAGCCGGGGTCGTGGCGATGCTTGGCGCAGGGAGGATGGGGATGAAGGAGATGGAGGAGCGGCAGCGCCGGGCCGGGGGCTGGAGGTGTCCTCGGCGGGGGTCGCGGCCAGCGCCCGGATCACCCGTAACGCGAAAAAATGGTGTCCCTGGGGAGAAGGGGGACGCGACGGGGTCTGTGCCAGGGTTGGGAGCGGTGGGCTGGAGCTGCGCCCGCAGGTTCGTGCTTTGGCGTCGGTCGGAGTTGGCGAAATCCTCCCCTTCCAGAACCGCGGGGTTTGCGCTGCTTGAGCCCATTCGGGAGCAAGGGGCGCCCCGGGCAGGGTTTCTTTGTATTGAACTTTCCACCCGAGGATGCTGGAAATGCGTGGTGCCAGCCACATCCCACCTGGGGAGCAGTGGATGGATTCTGCAGGAAATTTCCGTGGGTCAGAAGGACCAGGAAGGAATGAGGAAAGCAGAAAGAGGCACGTACTAAAACCTGCCTGCCTGCTCAGGGTTGTTTTGGAGAAGGGGGAAGGGTGAGGGTTGTGTGTGCTGTCAGAGGACACTGCCAGCAGCAGAGCTTGTCCCCCTCCGCCATCTGCCGCTTTCCATGGGGGGTTCCTGACTGCGGGGTTTGGATCACAAAGGTTTCCTAGAATCAGGCTGAGTCGTTAAACCCTCTGCATTCCTCCTGCCCTGCACAGACACCAAAAGAAAATGCATCCTCATGTTTTGCATGATGACAGTTGTCTAGGGTTAGTCACTGAGATGGGTGACTAGCCCAGTATTTTAGTGTCTGCCACAGCTGTATAATTCTAGGATAATTCCTTGCAAAGTATAATTATTTTCTCTGTACAGTTAAGCCTGAGGAATATGGAAAAATCTTCCGTTTTCTAACCAGGGTCTATTGAGCAAAGCAGGCTATGCTGATTTAATGATAAGGGTTTTATTAACAGTTATCATATTTGCATGAAAAATAGCAAGATCGTTTTTGGAAGATCAATAATTGGCCAACTATTAACAATGCTGTCCTATATGATTTAATTTCCCAAGATGCACTTCAACTGCCAGCAATGGGGTTGCTTGTGAACTTGCACTAAATTTCTCAACTCTATGGGAGATGTAGCTTCCTATACCTGCCTCCTTCCTTGCCCCTCTTTCTTGGGCATCAGAAAATAACCCAAACAAGCAAAAACCAACCAAACAAAAACCAACCAAACAAAAACCAACCAACGAAAACAAAACCCAAACCAACCAAACAAAAAACCCACCACAAAACAAAAACCAAACAAACAAAACCACAAAGATAAAGTTATTCTAAGAGAAATACATTTCAAATAATTATGTTGCTGAGAGACAAGGACGGTGTAAATGCCTGGAACTCAGCCCTAATGGAATGGCAGAAAAAGTAGAGCGAAGATACAGAAAAACAGCTTCAGGAGTTGTACAGTTTGGCTTCCTTTTTTAATGGGAGGGATAATTTCATGGTAATTAACATCTATGTCAGTGTAGGACAGGAGCTCAGCTCTGCCAGGCTCACTTCTCCTGGCTGTGTTTATTTCCTCCTGCAAAGAACCTTCTGACTGTGGTGGTGGTTGCAATTACAAGTAATTCTTATAGCATGTGAGAAGGAGTTGATGACATGGATGCTAAAACACAGGGAACTTTAATCTCATACATTTTAGGCAACAGTCAAACTAAGTTTTTGTGCCGTGAAGTTATTCTTCTTGGCTAAAAATACATTGATGGCCAGGAGCCATTTATCCTCCTATCGCTGTGAGGCAGTGAGTACCAGAAATGCTTTGCTTTTATGCACCTGAGATGTCAGTCTGCTGGGGTACTTGTTGGGCCAGGATGGTTCCTGACCACAGGTTAGATGCTATTGTGGATTAAGAGGGAGAAGCACTATCACAGGACAAAAATAAGTTGACTTTCCCAGGTTACCCAGGGACTGGGCAGCAGAGCTGGAGGAGAATCCCACATCATCAGGAAGCGACCAGCAGAAGTTTGTCCTTCTCCACATCACCATTTCCCCAGCAAAAGTCATTTTGCTGCTGGTCTCACCCCAGGCTTCCAGCGCTCGAACCCTGTCCTGCTGCCGATCTCCTGGGCAATTCCCTTTTTTTCTTGCCTCCTTTCCTGCTCTTGGTAGCCACTGCAGCTCCAACATGAACGTCTGCTGTAGGAGCAGGCGAGCTGAGAAACCCAAACAGCCCATGCCACTTCCCCAGAGCTATCAGCTGTGCAGCTTCGAAGCTGAGCGCACATGCATGCAACATATTCATTATGGCCCCGCTTTTAAAAGTCTTCCTTTGTTCCCCCAAGCTGCTCTAACAATAAAGCCGGCTTTGTTCCTCTTGCTGCAAAGAGGATGATATTGCACTGATATTTCTGGGCAAGCATTTAGGTGGGGAAGGTAGGACCTACCCTGCAAGTGCAGACATCTAGAAAGTCCATCCTCAGTCCTCAAAGCTTTCCTACGCTGTCTGTTAAATCTGGCTCCCAGGATGCTGCCACAGCAGAATCACCATTTTGGGAACTCTTAATGTCTGCCTTGGGTTGGTGGAGATGTGTGGTCATTTGGCTTTAGAAGATATAAGGGATGTCCAGAGGGGTTGCGATTGAGATGTGGGATGGGGAGAGGAAGTTTCTGCAGCAGATGGGTAGGAAGTGTAGGCAGCACTTGTTAGCACTGATGCTCATTAGCGGAATAGTCAGCTCTCTGGGGTTTCACTGGGGTGGGGTTGGCTCCTGCCAGGCTCATGTTCAGTTTTGTCAAAACACGTAGGACCAGAGGGACTTTGGCTTCTCTGACCCGCAGTGGGATATGGAGAAGAAAGCAGTTTTGTGACATGGCTCCCAGCAGCCAGCGCAGCTGCGTTTGCGTCCACACAGGCAGGATATGCTTCCTGTGTGCGAGGGGAAGCCCTGCCCTGCTGTGCACATGTTACTGCAGCAAAATAGCCCCGTTCCTGGGCAGGATGCTGTGCTGCTCCCCAGCGGTGCAGCCCCCAGCCCCATGGCCACATGTCCCCAAGCACCGTCAGCAAACAGGCGACATGGGCTGACTCCGCTTCCCAGTGAAGCTGCCTCTGCCCAGAGGCCCAGGTGGTGAACGGTGGTTAAGGCTTAATGAGGACTTTTTGATGAGTGTCCTCGGGGATGCCTGTCTTCCCTGGGCAGGAGCCGCTTGGTCACTGCCACGTTACCTGACAGCTGCCCCCCTCCTGAGCAGCCTCAGCTTGTTTGTGTTAGAAACCTTGTTGTGGGAAGATGAGGGAGGGCAGCGTGGGTCTGTGGCAGCGGAACTTCCCCCTTCTGCTCTCCCGGGCAATCCCCATGGTGGGCACACATCACACAGCACCCCATGGTCTGGGCCAAGCAGTCACTGATGCCTTCAGAGCCTTCTCCAGCCTTTGTACCAGCACACACCACCTCTGGCTGGTAGATGCTTGCCACTGGTGGTGATCCCAACCAAGAGCAGGGTCCCCACCAGCCCTACAGCCACCCCAAGGAGCAGGCAAGGGGCCAAGGCACAGGCAGATGGGGAATTGCTCAAGGCTGCTCCTCCATGAATGATCTGGGTTGAGGATCCAGGTCTGCCAGCCCTGGACCAGTGACGGCTCCGTCACGCACTCTGGCTGTGAGGTTGCTGTCGCAGTGTGCTACAGGCATGAGAGCCAGGAGAAGTCCTGGCAAACCATGGTTTTTCTCTGTAGCCTCCACTGGTTTTGCTCTTGGGCTTAAGAAAGCTTAGACTTGAAATTGGGAGTCCCTATAAAAACTCCTCTGTTCAACCTACAAAGTCTGTGAAGTTTTTCCATCTGCGTCCAGATTCTCTCACACTGCTCAGCGATGGTAAAGCTTGGGGTGGGCTGACGGCTGATTGCACTGCTTGCTAACTATCACTTGATGCTTCCTTTTCTGCTCATATGTTTCTACAGCCTACCTCTCTTCCTCTATTTCAGTGCAAGGTCTTTGGGGCAGGAACTCTTATTTGTGTGCTCCCTGGCACAGCAGTACCCTGACACTGTATTTGTGACAGAGTAGAATAGGATAGATTAGAATAGGATAGGATAGGATAGGATAGGATAGAATAGAATAGAATAGAATAGAATAGAATAGAATAGAATAGAATAGAATAGAATAGAATAGAATATTTTCAGTTGGAAGGGACCTACAATGATCATCTAGACCAACTGCCTGACCACTTCAGAGCTGAACAAACCTCTTCTGGTATGGACTAACAGCAGCAATAATTTTTTCCCTTGAGTTCCTGAGCGCTTTGGGTGTCCCAGGGTTATTGGGGAAATGTCTTTGATTACAGCAGACTGCCAGCACCTTGCACAAATGGCCACAGAGTCTGACGTACAGAAAGATGAGAAGTGAGTCCAGATGAATAGCCAGAGTCCTTAAAGCTGTAAAATGGAAGGTTTTTGTCTTCCCAAGCCTGAAGTTTGTAATGAAGCATGTGTGAGTACCAGGGGTGTTGTGCTGGGGTCCTTGCGGCACTGGAGGATGGTGGAGAGCTGGCAGCTGCGGACATTCCGTGGGGCTGGGCGAGTTGAGCCACTCACACAGCACCCGGTGCTCACGGGTGGGGAGGAAGCTGCTTCTGCCTGCGGGTGCTGGGATGTAATGTCTGGTTTTGACAGTTGCTACAATTTGTAACAGGAAACCATTTTAGCAAAAAGGGGTAAAGCAGGAAGCACAAACTCAAGCATGTAAAGAAAAGGCTGCTTGAGGTTGTTTTTCTCCAGACACTTATTTCATGGTGCTTCAGCTGCAGGTATCACCAAACCTGTTTCACAGCTCCCTGGTACCTCGGAGAGGCATTTGTGGAGGTGGAATGTGTTTTACCAGGCTCATACGTATCTTTGCAGCCCATGTGTGCGAGCAGCGATGATAAAAGGCACAGCAACAGACTCGTCCCTCTCATCACTCAACACGAAGCTGCCCCAGGGCTGCACACAGTGTGCAGCCCCCTTGGCCGTGGGCCTTGCTGGGTGCATCCATGTCTATCTGTGGACATCCTGAAGCCATTGTCCTTCTATGCTCCCAGTGCTGGAAGGGTTAAAGCAAAACTCATATTCTTGGAAACACTGACTCAATTTAAAAAAAAAAAAAAAGGACCTGAGGGATTTGTAGCCGATAATCGGCTGAATATGAGCTCCATGGAGCTGCTCTTGCGACCAAAGGAACTGGTGTGACTATGCAAGGAGGGAACCTACATTGCTGTTGTACCTGTCTGGCACTTGTGCAGATGCTGCTGGAGCCCTGTGTCCAGCTACAGTGTCCCTGCTTTGGCAAAAAGTTGCAGAATTGGATCCAGCTTGGAGAAAAGCCAAAGAGGTGATTAAAGGATTGGAAATTATTCTCTATAACGAGGCAGGCCAAGAGCTCCGTCCACTTGCCTGAGCCAAAGCAGTGGTTGCAGGGTGTTTTACTGAAATGTCAGAGGATCTTCACAAGAACTTTGGTAGCAGAGAGTTCTCCTGTCTCGCAGATTAGAGAGGTAAAACGCAACGGCTCATATTTGAAACTAGACAAGCTCTGAGTGGGGGAAAAAAGCAGTGAGGGGGCCAATTTGCTAATCGAATGGTATGTCAGTATTTAAAGCGAGTTCTCTCTCTGCAAATGTTTAAACGCAGCGGGGTGTTTTTCTAAGAGACTGAAGCTCTAGGTCAGCCACAGCACATGGATTAGGTATTAACTGGGGAAGCCTCGTGGCTGTGGTTGTACTGGCGCTCAGCCTGGGTGACAGCAGCCGTCCCTCCATGCTCGTGCCCCTGAAGCAAAGGTCAATGGCCAAGGAGCTGAAGGACAGAGAGGTTTGTCCTGGGGTTGCCGTTAGGTAAGTGCCAGTGAGTGTTCAGAAACGTTCCCCTTTTCTTTTTACCTTATGTGCAACTGGCACCATTGACAGCTCCATGGCAGGCCAGGGCTGGGCAGGGGACACCACATGTGTGATAAAAACAGGGGACATCTTTTATAACAGCAAGTTCTTTATTTGCTGCTCGCGGTGCCCCAGCCTGCCTGCGCAGTGCTCGATCCTTTCCGGGTCAACTTTGAGAACGCAATTTGTTGTTTACGGTTTCCAGCGCTGTTCATGTGTGTCAGAAGGAGAGCATGTGAGTGCCAGCACCAGTCATACTTTTCTAATCGTGCTGTTTCAAGAGATATTTTTGATAGTGCCGCTTTGCATTTCAGAGCGCACACACTTTTACTTGGCGCTGCTAAAGCTGCAGTGCAGCACCCAGCTGTGCTCCGTCTTAAGCAGTTTTGCATAGAGTTAAGCAGAGGGTGGGTAGTTGTGTTCCTCTTATTCGCATTTCTGCTCTCCCGCTGAATCACAGAAGGAGAGATGACATAGAGATGTAGGTTAAATACACAAGAAAACGAGATAAACCGGGATCATGTCTCCTACAGAACCAACCAGTCGTGGTTCCGGTTTTGTCTTTCAGCTCTTTCCCCCTCAGTCTTCTGGCTGCTGTCTGTCTGTCTATCACCTTCTCTTTTCCTTTGGATTTAGTGTGGAAACTGAACACCCAGAACGATGACCACTCACGTCACGCTGGAGGATGCCTTGTCCAACGTGGACTTGCTGGAGGAGCTGCCTCTGCCAGACCAGCAGCCATGCATCGAACCACCTCCGTCCTCCATCATGTACCAGGTACCTTCAGCTCCCAGAGGTGGTGGGGCAGGGGGCTTGTTCTGGTAGCTCATGCAAAGCACAGGGGCACATGGTGCTGTGAGAAGCAGCTGAAAACATCCTGGGTTCACCGTCTTTCAGGAGATGTTCAAAACAGATCTAGCCACAAATCTATTCCCAAAGGTTTTTAAAGTAAAGCACTAGAGATTACTGAAAGGGATCTTTAAGCCTGAGCAAGACATAGCGAAGTTAAAAATGAGGACCAGAGTGCATGAATGGGTAAGAAGCAAGAGATAAGATTTGTGATAACAGCAGAAGGTTCTCAGTGATGTTTTATTGTGCACATATTTCTGTGCTTCCTTTTTATAGTAGTGCGTGCAGCTAAACAGATCAAAATGAAAGTTCTGCCTGACGTTGGCCGGTCTGTGCTGCTCGCACAGCTGGAGCTGCTGGTCTGGGGAGCTGATGGCATGTAAGGGAGGGCGGTCGCTACAGTTGCTTCTCTGCCTTGAACAACCACAGATTTAGCTGCAGCTGCATTGACCAAGCAAACCTTGGCATAAGCCCAGGGCAAGGCTCAACCTCCTGCTTTTGGATCCACAGCAGGATGCCTCAGCTGCTTGGCCACCACACCCAGCTCTATAGCACACACCCAGGGTTAAATATAATGTGGGTTACTTTCTCCATCCTGCCGCTCCTGAATTGCCGACTTACCCATGGCAGTGTATAAATACACCCGTACAGTGATTGCCACGCCATGTACACAGGGGTCTGAAATTACAGTATCTCTTTCAGCAGGTCAGGCTGTGGGCACGTTCAGTAGCGTTGGTATCTCTACAGGTTATCAGACCCAAAGGCAGTTCTGGGCTGCTCAGATTTCAGCTCTCCCTGGAAAATCTTGATATCCTTTTTGCATGTCGCTTCTTTAAAACCTTTTTATTCTTTCCTGTCTTGTATTCTGTGAAGGGATCAGGGTGCAGCCTCCTGTCAGGGCCACAAGTGTGTGCACACAGCTGGGCCTAAAAACCCTCTCTAAACTACATCTAGATGTACCGACCAAGCCTATTTCCTCATCATACCTGGTTTGTGTGTAGCCCTCTCTCCTGCTAGCCAGAAATGCATATGCAGCCTCAGCTTTTGGTGTCACATTAGTCACATGTGATGTCCTGGAGGCACTGAGAAGAGTTGCTCTGTGGCCATAGGTTTGTGCTCCCGGCTTCCTCCTCAGGAAACCAGTTATTGAGGTGAGCATGGTCACCGTGATGCTAATGTTACTGCAAGGAACGGCTCTGGATGCTTCAGACTTCTGTACTCTCTGCCCTGCAGCAGGTACAATCAGCCAGCCTTCGCAGAGGAGATGACCCAAGTGAAGAGCATGTGAATGGGCACTCGGTGCAGAGAGGCTGAGGAGCTGCTTTTTTCATCCCTGCCTTGCTCTGCACTTTCTTATTCCCCCATCTTGACCCAAAGCAGTATCTCAGCTTCCAAAACAACTGTTCCTCCCGAAGCATCTGCTTACAAGAGCAACACTAATGCTGATAATAGTGTCTAGATGAGTGCTGACTTTCATATTTATGTTTTCCAGACATCTCATTCCCTGCCCTTTCTGTGTGTTTATTCTTTGCAATTCCTGCTGACAGGATGTGGTCTTCCCCTAGCAGCCAGGCCACAAATAGAAATTAGTGAGGCTGCATCTGTCTTTGAGTTACCAAGCTAAAATCCTTAAAATAATTGCTGTAGGTTTGCTCTCTGGTGTGGCTGCAGTTCCCTGTAGCTGATCCCCACCTGGTTTGGCTTGATTTCACAAGGATTTGTCAGTCTTGACTGCCATATTTTCACACATATAATCTGCCGGATTTCCTCTAATGAACATGTGTGGTTCAGAAGCGTCTCAGGCTGCACATATGAATCTATTTCAGATCTTGAGGTGCAGAATCTCAAATTGTTCATAAGCTGCTCCTGTCCCCCAAGAGTTGTGCCAACACATTCCATACTCAACTGTATCAGGTGAGCAAACAACTAGCTGTATTTTAACCCCCATCTCTCCATTTCATCCGTAGGCTAATTTTGACACAAACTTTGAAGACAGAAATGCCTTTGTGACTGGCATTGCCAGGTACATCGAGCAGGCGACGGTGCACTCCAGTATGGTGAGTCCTGTGGGCACTGCCCTAGCGATGCTGAGCCTGCGGTGCGTGCCCTGCCCCAGCAACGCCTCTCTCTTTCAGAATGAAATGCTGGAAGAAGGCCATGAGTATGCTGTGATGCTTTACACATGGAGGAGCTGCTCACGAGCCATCCCCCAGGTACTCAAGCCCTTCCCAGGCAGAGATTTTCCCAGAGCACCTAGTTGGTTTTGTCTTCAGTGTGGGTCAGTTTGGACTGGAGACAGAAGAACAAAAATAGCAGAGGAGACTAAAGCAGATTGAAAGGAGAAACCACAGAGTCTTCAAATTGTCTTCTTCTCACCAAAGTCTCAACCACAGATCTCAGCAGCTGGTAGCCATTTCAGAAACAGATCTATACTGCTGCCCTAGCAAAGGTCATCTCCTCTACACTCTCATGTGTGTGCAGGGTCCATCCCTGACATTTCCAGCAGCATCTCTCAGCTCAGTCACACTCAACACAAGCCAGCTGCCTTATATACATTCCATGGTTTCCCGAGTCCCTCCCCTACTCCCCAAAGCAATTGCACCTGAGATTATTTCATCCCCACAGGACCAGTTTGTTAGTTCTACAGCTGCTAATAGGACCCAGCTGAACACAGCTCTGGTCCAGCACAACACTTGGGATAGTGCTGTGTTTTGTCACTTGGGTCTTGGGCAAGACAGTGTCGTCCCATCCTGGTTGTCCCCACAACCTTTGTACCTCTCCAAGTGCAGCTTGTGGGGTCCCTACTCGCTGTCCCATCCTCCCCCCCCAGGCCTGCAGACAATGCCACAAGTGATGGAGGGACCAGACACCACCACAGCAAAACGTTCATTTACACATTCACCAGATTTGATCTTGCAGTTTCCCCTGTGCTTTGCCATGGCGCACATGTCTGCAGCCAGGGGGTCCTATTCTCAGCCCCCCAGTATGGCTGCTTGGTCGTGTCCACCTCCATGTGCTGCATTGGGGACAGTGGTTTTACAGGTGACCAGCAGAGCCTACACCTAAACGTGTACCACTCCACCATACTGTGAGCTGCATCCTCATGGCCATCAATACTGCTTAACTGCACCATGAAACACCAGGGCCGGGACATTAGATTCCCCACTACAGAGAGGGTAACGCTACTTTTGCATCTTCCCACATGTAAAACTGGCTCATTTGTCCCCTTGCACCCTGTGGATCAGAAATTTGCACCAAAGCTCTCAGCCCCATCACAGTCCTGGGTCAGCAACAACTGGAGATAAAACCAGAGGAGGGCAGCAGCATGCACTGCCTTGTGCAGCTGTGGTTTTCCCTAAAAGTCTGGTAGTGACTCCAGGTAACTGTTTGGAAATGAAATGCATGACAGCTGAATAAGCCCTTAATTTAGCTTCCTAGGATTCCAATGAAGGTGACTCACTTCATTGCTAATAGGCACATACAAGCTCAGTGATTTTTAACAGGTCAGCAACAGAACCAAAATTATCCCAGCAAGACTAGCAGAGCCATAGCCTGGTGCCTTATGTGTCCATGGGATGTTGCAACACAAAGTCTCAGATAACTTTGTGATATAACATTCTCGCATTGTGTAACAAGTCCAGGCTCCATACTGCATGTGTTCTGCCCCAGACAAATGTATTAGAGGACTGTCATTTCTCAGAGTCAGGATTGTGCCTGTTTATAATGCATGGGAGGAATTTCATATCTGAGAAATACTCCCTTCTGCTGTCACCTACTTCCTTGAGAACAAGCTCCCTGTTGGGTCTCTCCATTGTCCTCAGATGGGGACAAGATTCACTGTGAAACAAGCAGCAGATGGTGGGCATTGCAGGCCACAGCTCTGTTAGAAACTCTGATGCTGACAAGGATAATTTGTCTTTGTGATGCAGGTGAAATGTAATGAACAGCCAAACCGAGTGGAGATTTATGAGAAGACGGTGGAAGTCCTGGAGCCAGAAGTCACAAAGCTTATGAAGTTCATGTATTTTCAGGTAAAAATAATTTATTACGTTGGTGTTAACATATCTTAAGCAGGGCTGTGCTGTCCTTGCCTGCCTGGCCAGCCTGCAGAGCCCCCAAGCTCCCTGGCAGGTCTCTTCCTTGCAGCCAACAGCAGATGGCCTCAAGTTGCACCAGAGGAGATTTAGGTTTGATATTAGGAAAAAGTTCTTCCTGGAAGGGGTTGTCAGGCATGGGAACAGGCTGCCCAGGGCAGTGATGGAATCACCATCCCCAGAGGAGTTTAAAGGCATTTAAACGAGGTTCTTAGGGACATGGTTTAGTGCTAGAGTTAGGTTAGGTTATGGTTGGATTTGATGATCCTGAGGGTCTCTTCCAACTGAAATGATTCTATGATTCTATACAAGAGACCTATCCAAAGCAAAATCTGTGCCATGTGTCCCTTTTTCAGCCCTGAAATCTCACACACAGGTTGGGAATGAGCACACCTTCATTACATGGAGCTAATGAGTGCCACAGCCTCCTTTTTTTCTGGGATGTTGGCTGGTGGATGTGCAGAGCTGTTTCTCCACCAGCACCTGCACAGCTCATTCTTTTGCTCTTCCCTGTGAAGCAAAGCCAGGAAGAGCTGAGGGCTGGTGGTGCAGCTGGTGCCCAGTGCTGGATCCAGCCCCGCTGCTGGACACCCTCCTCCTGTGCCCACAGGAACAGGGATATGCTCACAGCCCCCTAAACTCGTGAGTCAAATGGCAAGGAGCACCAGAGCTTAAATTTAGCAGTTACTATGCTTGAGGCACTTGACAAAATAATACGCTTAGATCCCAGCAGAGGAGCATGTGGCAAACACAGAGCTGCTATGTGCTCCAGGAACCTCCCCCCGTCACCACCTGCATTTATAACTGGCTGCAGCTGGGTTTCACTGGTTTGTTTATGTTGCGTGTCCTGTGATGCCTTTACGCCCCACTTAAAAAACTGAAGCCTGATTTTACAGAACTCAGTGCAGGTGCAATTAAGAGGCTTTGAGCCCCCATCCTTGCCTCCAGCACTGAGGACATTTGTCTGCACTGGTTTGTAACACTGCTTCACTCCATGGCAACAGTGGAGAGGGACCTGGGAGCCTCCATCCCCATCAGAAAAGTGATATGTTAAAGGAAGGAGATGGTGGGTGGGCAGAGGAGGATCCCATCGGTGGCTTGGTGACCATGCAGGACCTGCTGCTGGGATGACCATGTCCCACTGCGTTGCAGCGCAAGGCCATCGAGCGGTTCTGCAGCGAGGTGAAGCGCCTGTGCCATGCTGAGCGGAGGAAAGATTTCGTCTCTGAGGCTTATCTCCTTACGCTGGGCAAGTTCATTAACATGTTTGCTGTCCTGGATGAGCTGAAGAACATGAAGTGCAGCGTCAAAAATGACCACTCTGCCTACAAAAGGTAAGAGGAGGTGAAGCAGTGGGAACAGGGACAGGACGGTGCCTGGGCTGCCTAGCAGTGAGGCCAGGTGGCTGGGTTTCTGTGCTCTTGTAGGCTCTCTGCGTGGGTTTAGGCGAATCTATGAACCTCACTATGTTTCAGTTCCCTCTTGGTCAAAGGAGGAAAGAGCAGAGCCGTAGTGCAGGAGGTCTGAGGCTGCTGCATTGCAGCTGCAGGTGAAACAGGGAATATGGGTGAGAGTCGCACGTTGGGTGAGTGATCCTTGGTGACGTTGGATTTCTCCCTTCCAGAGCTGCCCAGTTCCTGCGGAAGATGGCAGACCCACAGTCTATCCAGGAGTCCCAGAACCTCTCCATGTTCTTGGCAAACCACAACCGCATCACACAGGCACGTCCCTTTTCTCTGAACCGGTTAACTTCTCCAGAGGTAGAGGCAGTGATCTCACCAGGGCTGACAGCACTTCAGACCAGACTGTGGCAATAGCTGCCTTGTTTGTTGATGGTCCTTGGGTCAGGATGTATAATGCCAGCAGTATCTCCTTCTCATGGGTCATTCTGGGTGGCTTTAGAGGTCTCTTTATATCAAGACAAGGCTGAAGGTTTAAAAGATAAAATAAGAGCTATCGGGAGGAGGTTCTGCCAGAAACTCTTCCATTTTCCCCAGTAAATCCATCCAGTCTGTCTCTGCAACTGCTTGGG
The DNA here is from genome assembly GCF_037038585.1 of Patagioenas fasciata. NCBI lineage: Eukaryota > Metazoa > Chordata > Aves > Columbiformes > Columbidae > Patagioenas > Patagioenas fasciata. The sequence continues at coordinate 5,089,769 of NC_092533.1, read as the reverse complement.
ACTGCTGTTCCTCTATCCGTGTGGATAATATGGCCCCTGTTGATGTTTCAGTGTCTGCACCAACAACTGGAGGTTATTCCTGGCTATGAGGAATTGCTGGCTGATATTGTCAACATCTGTGTGGATTACTATGAAAACAAGATGTATCTTACTCCCAGTGAGAAACACATGCTCTTAAAGGTGAGATTCGGCCATGCTTATGGGGCTGGGTGTTTGTGTAGTTTCACTTTTGTTTTAGTAAAATGAAATTTCCCTCTCGGGACAATGTTTCTCTTAATTTTCTGTCTTTTTTTCCTCCTTTGTGTCTAAATGCATCCCTTCTCTGCAGGGCCAGCACCCTCTGGCCACATGAGATGGGAAGGCTCTCTGCATGCAACAGCTAAGCTGCCTTCCTCCTCTTCCTGCTTCCCTTCTGACCTCTGTTACTTTGTGTCGTCTGCTGCGATACCTCAATCCTCCCATTTTCTCCTCTTTTACTTCTTCTCACCTCTTCCTCTGTTCTTCCCCATCTCCATCTCTGTCTTTTCCCCTAGTCCTTCCCCAGAAGCTCTCCCTGTTTCGTGTGTGGTTGTGTTCTGCAGGTGGTGGATGTGAGTGCTGGTGGGTGCCCTGTGCTGTCCAGAGCTGGAAGGGGTTTTTCTGTCATTCATGGAGGTGTGATATCATGGGCTTGACCTGGGTAACTCTATAGGACATGCCAAAATCACCACCAGCTTTGCAACCCTGAATTTTCTTCTTGATGCCCATTCCCAGCAATTATTCCCTGCAGAAGGCAGACCCTTCCAGGTTTGGTTTCCTGACTCAAAAGATCCCTCAAGATGAACATGCCGAAGTATCTGCTTGTTTTATGTATTTGTCCTTACTGTAACTCAGTTATTACAGTAATTGCAGTCACTACTACCATAAGAACTTAATTACCACAGTGTGAGTCAACCAATGTTCTTTGAAGGATAATATGGGTAGTCTGAATATCTATAATGATTTGTCCTGAATTAAAGGGAAAAAAAATCAATCCAGGAGCATGTTTTAAATGCTTTCAATTCTTCTCTGGAAGTAAATGTTTGCTTTTGGGTGGAGAAGATGTTTGGGTTGCTGTTATGTGGGAGAGAGGAGGAACAAATTACTGGAGTGAACATCATGTGTTTTTGCACAAGAAAGAGAAGCGATCAATCATGTGTCCTCTATCTGCCATGTACATCCTTGCAGATGTGTGCATGTTTTATAGAGTCTTCTCATGAGTGTCAGGTGGTACAGGAGCCTGAAATGGTCTTTCCTCGTGCTAAGCAATGAAGAACTGGTTTTGACTTGTGCTGCTAACTTCATGCTAATGAAACCTTGTCTTTCTGCCTTCTCCAGGTGATGGGGTTTGGCCTGTATCTCATGGATGGGAATGTCAGCAACATTTACAAGTTGGATGCCAAAAAGAGAATCAACCTTAGCAAAATAGACAAGTTCTTCAAGGTCAGTGACCTGTCTGGGTGAGACTGGAGTTTATTGCAGACCAATGAATTAGCAGCCTGGACCGCTGCACATGCTGCCAGCAAAGAGCAAACCACAGGAACCATTTACAGCTCCAAAAAACACAAAGGTTCAAGAAATTATCTAGGCTGAAGGATGAGGAATTGATTGCTGTGAATGTACACAGACACAGATGAGCAATGCCGGCCCCTAGAGCCAGCAGGCTGTGGATGTGGGAGCGGTGCTGATGCTGGGGAGCTGGTGGGACCAAGGACCTTGCGCATCCTGTTGGGCAGCAGCTGTTGCTGTGGCTCTGTCTGCTTCTGAGGGGTGAAGGACAGTGCTGGCACATGGGAGATCTGTTTTGTGGATGGGGGAATGGTGTGCCTGACTGACATCACTTGTACCTCTTTGCACATTTTTGAGGCAGGTTTACAGTCTGCTGAGGAGCACCAGGATGTCCAGCCACTGGCAAAGCTGGCTGGTTTGCTGAGGTCTGTGCTGGTGATGATTGCACTCCCCTTTTCCTCAGCAAGCTGCTGAGGTGAGGAACAGAGGACACAGCTGGCCAGCCAACATGTGAACTGGCAGTCTTAGTTCATGCATAAACTGTGCTCCCTGTGGGACAGAAAAAGCTTCTTGTGTCAGCTGGGACTTCAGGGTGCTCAGTGAGTTTCTTAAAGGGCTCACCCAGTGGTTTGATGAACCATTTTTGTTGTATCTGAGATCTGGGTTTTGAGCAAAGGCCTGTGAGCACTGGATGCTCCCAGTGACGGGATGGGAAGCAGCCGTGCAGCCTCCCTGTGCCCATGCACATGTGCAGCTGTGTCCAGCCCTGAGCTGGTCCACAGCTGGAGACCAGGCTGCATTGCCCTGGGGCCACTCAGCACGAGAAAGGCTTGGGATAACCCTGTCTGCTTCCCCCCAGTGTGGCAGAAGGAGAGGGGAGCTGAGAGCCCGCACTGCACCAACTGTGGCATCTACGGGTAAAATGACACCCCTTTGTCATCTTCTGCACACAAGCTGGGTCTAGGAGGCATTTTGGGTTTGAGGCAGGTCAGCTCTAGGAGGCATGGTGGGAACTGGCGAAGGACAAATGTATTGGCAACAAAGAATAACAGTATAGTAGGGGGGACAGCAGAATAACTTCCCAGATGGAGCAATTAGTTTTCTTTTAGATGTACTGGACCTGAGCAGTCCTTCCAGAGTCCTGTTGTCTCCACTGTATTTATCTTTCCCCTGAGATGCAAAGATTAGTTTTTGTTACCGACATTTGTTCCACAAAAGGGAAAATGAGATGATTATTTCTTGGGGGGGGACCACAGAGTGCTTCTTCCCCATCAGTCTTTCAGCAGAGTGAATTCTCCCTGCTGCTTTACCCAGAGAGTTGCTGAGGAGCCTGAAAGAAGAGGTCGGTTGTGATGACAGAGGATGCCTCTTTGCTTTTTACTCCAACTTGCAGTTTATAGATGATGTACTGGGACTGTGCAAGAGGAGGGAACGGTCGAGCCCAGATGGCTGGTGTACCAGCTGCCACATCCTCACCCTGAGCGAGTGGGGACTTATTTACCTCAATTTGCATCATGTCCTGGAGACAACCCTGAGATCAGGGCTCAAATGCCTGCATAGGGAACTATGGACAGGCACCATGACCTCATGACAGGGTGATTATGGGGGGTTAGAATACCCTTCAGTCACTGGGGAGACTGCTGAGTACTGCAGCTCTGCAAAGGTGATTTATCGTGCCATCCCTTGGAGTCTTCCAAGTTTTCCCCATCAGCTTTGCTAATTTAACTGATTCTCAGTCTAAATCAAGCCCCCAGTATCATCTGTAGAGTTTGGTCATCTTGGTGCATTCAGACAGGTTTGCTGTTCATTGCAAAGTGCTGTGGGCCATCAGATAATCAGGTAAAATATCTTCCCTTGCATGGAATAACTTTCTCCTTTCCAGATTTTTCTCCATTAACATTTCTCCAACGTCTGCTGTGGTCTCACCTAATCAGTTAAGTACCACTCCAGACTATCAGATCTCAATAAGAAAAGGCCAACTACTCCTCTTAAAACATCTGCTTATTGCATTCTGATTAGATTTCTAGTGGATTGACCAGGAATTTGAGTAGTGAAAATGAACTATCCCTTCATTTAAACCTTTTATGAAAGTGCCACCGGGAATCTCTGGTGAGAGCATTACACATCCTCTGCACGAGTCAGCCTGAGAAGAGAAGCATGTGATAATAAGACACAGAATTTGCCACCATCTTCCCTGAATTTTGGAGCAAGGCTTTTGTAGCTGGGTGAAATTGAAGCTTCATATTTTATTGAAGAAATGTCAGGAGCCCTTGGTTGAATTTTATTTGCAGCTGAAAGCTTAGTGAAGCAGAGACCTGTCTGAGCTTGAGGTACGTTTAGTGCACTTTGAATTTATTTCCCATCCAAATCCTCCTGAGATGTAAAGGGTGAGATAAACCATGTTGTAGTGCCTGTGTCTTTCACTTTGTAGAGAAGTCTGATGACACATCACAGGCAGCCGCAGTGCCGAAGTACAGTCTGAGTCCCTGGGGAAAGACTCCACGTGCCTGGGAGTCCAGGCAGCAAAGCAGCCTACAGCTCCTCTCTGAAGGAAGCCGCAGTGACTTGCTGCCAAAATACCAATGTACTGACTTTTCATCCCTCTTTTCTCTTGGAGGATTAAGATGGGAGGCAATAAGCCCTGCTCAGGAATACACTTTTCTCTTTTTGTTGTAAAAAGGGCCTTTCCTCTGAACCATTCTGGTCATAACCAGCCTGGTATTGGCCTGACCAAGGCTCCAGAGCACTTACATGGGGTGATTTTCCTCACACAAAAGGCCTTGTGATCATTATCAGTCGCTTTCTAGGTGCAAAGTGACCCTGGGTCCAGGTTTGCACCTTGCTTTAAACAGCCTGACACTTTCCATAGCTTCGGAGACACAGGATGCTGTTTTCTAGTCCCTTGTGTTGCGCTGGGGCCAATGGGCTCTCGCTCTCCGCCGTATTTAAACCATCTTTTGTTTTCTTTTCCAGCAGCTGCAGGTGGTTCCTTTATTCGGCGATATGCAGATAGAACTGGCCAGATACATTAAGACCAGTGCTCACTATGAGGAGAACAAATCCAAGTGAGTGCCTGCCGTAATGTCTCTTGGCTTCTGTGTGTGTCCCAAAAAGCCACGGGAGCTGCGACTCCCTGGCGTGTGTGAGGTCTGTGCGCGGGTACCCGTGTGTGTCCTTGTGAGGTGTGAGTCCCGGCGTGCCAGCTCTGTGTCCGCCTCCCTGTCCCTGCATGGGAAGATGTCCCCGCCGGCCCCTGAACCTACGTGTACCGTACCCCCGTGTTCACGGATTGGGGCCGCCGCTGAGTGCTTGCGAGGTGTGCGCGCCCGGAGGTGTGTGAGTGTGAGCAGCGTGTCCCTGCTCTGGAAGATTTTAATCCACATATTTCACCTCAGGGACAAAATCCTCCAGAGCGTGAACACAGCAATGGATCTCTTTGCAGTTAGCCAGGGTGGCTCCTCTAGCCCAGGCAGGTTTCGTGAAGAAGGGCAGCAGGAATGCAGGTTGAAGCAGGGGGTCAGGTGCGCTGGAAATGAATATTGTGGGAGAAATGGAATTTTTACAGCAGTGCTCAGGAGTGTAAGGCACCGCTTCCCAGCCTGGCTCCACAGGCAGTTTGTTGCTCCCATCACTTGAATTTGCAGGCGGCGTTTTGGATCACACCAGGCGTATGGAAGGCCACGCTTCACTTTGTAGCTTTGTATCGTGCTCAGCTATTGCTAGAAGAGTCGGTGTTAGATTTGGATATCCTTGGAAGAGTGTTTGCTGTCACATCTAAGCAAAGCCCCTCTGAGCTGTGTCTGGCTGTAATCGCTGGTGCAACCCAGCTTTCACCAGTGAGTGGCCATTCACCCTGGGACCGTATTGCATGGAAGTCAAATTTCTCTGGTGTGTGTGAGAAGCAGCCCAGCCGAGCTGTCTCTTTAGCAGGACAGGGATTAACCTGCAATCTCATCTCCCAGCTTCTGTTTGCTCGTCCCCTTCCACCCTGGAGGGTCTGGCTTTTCTGGCCCTCCCTTGCCCTCCCGAAGGCTGGTTGAAAAGTGCCAATTAATTGTTCGCGAGCAATTTGCAAACAATGTGGCAAAACTTCCTGAGCAAAAGCTTTTCAATTAAAATTGAAAAAAAAAAATCTACAAACTGTAGTTTTAAAGAATATTTCTGAAAACCCAATTTAAAAGGGAAAAGTTGTCTAAAAGTTTGCACCTTTTTATCCCGAATCATTCAAAAAGCACATTTCAACAAAACGTGTGTCAGCTGTATTTGTTTTCTCATCTCCAAACCAAGGTAGCTCATGGGCTGTTTACCTGTGCACAATTTTAATGTCTGTCTTGAAATCTGTCTTCCCAGGTCTGTGTGCCGTACCTTACTAACCAACATTTCTTCCTCACTCGCTTTCTCAGCAAATTGCATGGGACTCCCAACACTAGCTGTGCCAAGGTGTTTCCATGACTAATACTGTTTTTGTCACTTTCTTTCCCTCCCTGTCTCCATGAAAGTGGAATTAATTGGTGTTTTTCCTGCATGGCGCTTTATTTCTGCACTGTGGACTAGGCTGTGTGTGGCAGGGAGGGCTGGTGCAGCCCTGGCCATTCCTGCCAACCTGCCGATTGTCCGGCGGGGAGCACAGGACATTGGAACGGGTAAGAGTTGAGCGATGGGACTGTGGGAGGATGGATTTCACAAGGGATTACATGGTCCAGCACTTCCAGGACCTTCTACCACCACAAATATTGGCAACAAGTGCCTTGCAGTAAACTGTAGGAATACGTCTTCATGTCTGTGTCCTTATCAGAGGCAAGTTTCTCACCTTCCTTTTGTATGGCCAATCTAGATTGGAGAAGATGACTGCCTATCTTTAGATGCACAATTATTTAGGGGAAAATAAAAAAACACAAACCAAAACAAGATCTGAACATTTACATTGTGATGACAAAGACATGAGAGTCTCACTGATATACATTTGCTTGCAGGAGGCATTTTGGTGGACCCCTTCTGGTTCTACATCTGTGGCTAGTACAGAATGGGGAAAAATGAGATCTTGAATTAAATAGACCTGATTTGCACCATTTCTTTGTATGATTGCGCCTTTGGAAGGGGAGTGCTGCCTTCTTGTAGGACCCCATTACGCTGTTACATGGTACATGTGGCTAAATGCAAATGACGATCTAGTTCATCTAATCACATTCTGCTCATCATTTATGTGTCGTTATATAGTGTCAGCCAGAACCAAAACCAGAGTGGGAGGGATATTTCCTTGCTGGCCTTGTCAGGGTCTTTCCTTGCAGGAGATGGCAGCATGACCCAGCACTTTCAGACCTGGAGGGATGGCCTCTGAAGGCATGATTATCCTTAAGTTTAGCAGAAAGGATGCAAACGATGCCGTGGGTCTGAAGTTCATCCTTCTCTGAAGGCTTGCCCAGCAGTGGCCTGGGAAATAGCCACCTCTGACCATGGGGGTAGGTGAGCCCAACATGGAGAGCAGCCTTCAGGGTGGATGGAGCAGAGATGTTCGGGCTGAAAGGTGGGGTGAGCAACCCTGCCATGTGTGAGATCACCTTTGGAACACCTCACAGACCCAGGGGACATGAGGGAACATGCCCTGAAGGTGCCATGTCTTGAACATGTTAAAGAGAGCAGTTGAGCACAAGACTTTGTCTCCAGGGGTGTCTGAGTGGAGCCCCATGTCCTGTCCTTGAAACGTTTGCTTTTTTTGCCCAGGTGGACGTGCACTCAAAGCAGCATAAGTCCCCAGTACAACATCTGTGAGCAGATGGTCCAGATCCGAGATGACCACATCCGCTTCATCTCAGAGCTCGCTCGCTACAGCAACAGCGAGGTAAGTTCAGTGGGTAGCCACCATCATCAGGCTTGTGAGACAGACAAGGCTGGGAGAAGACAAGTGTGGCAAGAGTATGGTCTGGCAGGAACATACAATGAGGAGGGAAGGACACAAGTGGAACAAACCACTTCTTGATCCAGCAATAAAAAAGCAAGTTATGAAAAGTCCCTGCAGATGCAAAATCGTGCGCACTGGAATATCTACTGCAATAGCTTCTGCTCTTTGGCCACAGCTCAGTTAAAATAAGAAGCAGAAAAATTTTTGCAACTAAATGTTAATTGCCACCCAGGTGGCAAACACCCATGTCTTGCAAAGGGGTCTTTTCTGTTACACAGAGCTGTTGGTCAGGGTTTCGAAGAAAGTTCACAAGGGCATACTGAATGTCGGAGCCCTCTCTGATCTGATTGTGACTGCTTTTTGCAAGCATGTGATCCTCCTTCATCACCATTAGTTTAATGAATTGTTAGCATTCTCAGCTCTTTTATTTTTGGCATTTGTAAGTGCTTATTTGAACTTTAAATCAGGAAAGGATTCTCAAGGATTTCAGTAATATTGGATAATCATGAAGGAACAGGAAAGTGAAACGAAAATAGTCAGTTTTTTGCTCTGAGGTGACAGGTCAGACTCATTTTTCTGTAGGAAATAAATTGACTGCATGGTTAAAAAGAGCTTTGCCAAGTTATACCCATTTTCCTAGGAGACAGTATATGCACTGCACGATTTATCTTGATCATAAGGTCATGAGGAATTCATTTCAGCTGGGATTTGAGAGAGAGATCTATGGCTGTTGTTCAGCTCTGGAGCCTCTGCAGCAAGTTGCTGAGTTTGGCCTTGACATGGTGTGATGTTCTTCAGGTGGTCACTGGCTCAGGACTGGACAGCCAGAAATCAGATGAAGAGTACAGGGAGCTCTTTGATCTCGCCTTACGGGGACTGCAGCTGCTGTCCAAGTGGAGTGCCCATGTCATGGAAGTGGTGAGTGTGTAAGGTCCTCCTCATGCCAGGTGAGCATGGACGTTTTAACATGGCATGTAACAAAGACTGTGGAAAGGTGAGATTGCTTTCATGCCACCTAACTTTAAGCCATTAGGACACATGCTAAGACCAGACAGCTAATGATGCTGAACACCCTCTGTACCAAATGGAGAAAGGGCTTGATCATCTCACCCTAGACCTGAACCACCCTTTGCAGGTGCTGGGGTGTCCCCATTGATGTTAGAGGGGACCTGGGTGACCGTTCTGCTAACCTGGACATCTCAGTTAACTACTGAAAACTGATTGGGATGAGTCTGGGTCTTGAGCAACTAAAACTGTAGTTCAAATGATGATGGAAATTCTATTTGGAAAATTTCAACCATGTGTCTACATAGTCTGTGGATGTCAAAAGCACAACATGACTGGCAACCTCCCAAAATAAACAAAAATATATTTAGTTCACTGATAATAAAGCCAGGAGGAAGCACAAATTCTGCTCCCACGGGAATGTCAAACAACAGTAGTAATGTCCAAGGAGCATTTTCCTGGTATAGGGCCCTCTTCAGTCTCTCTAGCTCTGCTTCTTACTCATTGCAACGTTGACAGTATCTCTTTCCATCTTCCAGTACTCTTGGAAGCTGGTTCATCCCACAGATAAGTTCTGTAACAAGGATTGCCCAGGAACAGCAGAAGAGTATGAAAGAGCCACCCGTTACAACTACACCAGTGAAGAGAAGTTTGCCTTTGTGGAGGTAGGTGCCCACTGCATGATAATAAGAACCAGCAAGAGTCAGGGGCCATTTACAAGAAAGTGGTGGTATAAATGTTCTCCTCAGTTTGTTGTGATCTCTAAAGCAGCTAACATCAAAAAATTAGCCACCTAACTACTGGACCTAAGTTACCTGAGTAGAACTAATTTAGTCCCAAATTTTCTCAATGTTGGATTTATGGACTTCTTCATAGAATGGAAAAATAGCAAGTACATGTGTTTTTAATTTTTGTTTCAGGTAATTGCCATGATTAAAGGTCTGCAAGTGCTGATGGGCCGGATGGAGAGCGTCTTCAACCAAGCCATCCGCAACACTATCTATGCAGCCCTTCAGGACTTTGCCCAGGTGACCCTGCGAGAACCACTCAGGCAGGCGGTCAGGAAGAAGAAGAATGTTCTGATCAGGTCAGTATGTCCTTCAGTGTAATGCAAAGCCCATGTATTTATTTGTGTAACATGTATAAGCACGTGGCCCTGCATATACCTCATGGTATGCAACCAGCCAACATAGCTTGGCCAGCAACTCTTTCCAAGGTAACTTTCAGGTGTAACTGCCCCAATAATGACAGCGTATGTCTCCACCTCAGAAACAGTTCCTGCCATATGTGCACAGCAGTGCATATTTTCATTTGGAGGTAAAATTAAGCTTAAGGACTTTTTTCCCTCTCCAGTGTCCTTCAGGCAATTCGGAAGACAATCTGTGACTGGGAGGGAGGCCGAGAGCCTCCAAATGATCCTTGCCTGAGAGGGGAGAAGGATCCTAAAGGTGGATTTGATATTAAAGTCCCACGACGAGCAGTAGGACCATCAAGTACACAGGTACATGAATCTCCATCTCCTATGTAGGGAATTAATGGCTTTACAGTCATGTCCGAGTCTCCCATCTAGTGGATTAGCAGCTGTTACCGTGGTGTCTTCCACAAAGGCTTCATGCTGTGTTAAATGTTGCTTAGCTTGTTGTGTGGTTCCCAAAGCCTCCTTTTTTAGGGATGTGATTATTTCTAGCTCAGAATGATGGTGGCTTGTGGATGCAGAGAGTAGTAGCCACCTGGGAGAAGTGTTCTTTTTCATTGCAGAACACCATGGCTGTGCCTGATGGTGTCTCACTGGAGAGTGGTAACAGTGTGTTAACTTTCTTCCCAAGCTTTACATGGTGCGGACCATGCTGGAGTCCCTCATAGCAGACAAGAGTGGCTCAAAGAAGACTCTGAGGAGCAGCTTGGATGGGCCGATAGTCTTGGCCATTGAGGAGTTCCACAAGCAGTCCTTCTTCTTCACCCACCTTCTCAACATCAGTGGTGAGATTATGGCGGGAAGAGACTTTAATCCAACTCTTGCATGCTCAGACAGGCAAAGGTAGATAGATCATCTTTGCTCCTCATTGACTGATGCAGAAGATTTTGCCTGATTTTTCCCAAATGTTCTACTTCTGCCTGGTACAGGTGTTTTCTGGTTAGTAATCATTATGTGAACAGCAATGAGTTAGCAATAGTAAATAGCTACAAGTGGTGGTTTGTAGCTGGAGTTTTCTTTCCATCCCAGACAAACTTCTGAGCCACTGGGCACAGAAAAAATGTTCCAGAATAACTCTGAGCCATTGAAATGTTCTCCCTGGAGATCTAGAGCAAAAGGAGTGATCCTTTTTTTGTTCTTCCATTACAAAGTGCTCAGACAGCATGGACATGGTCCAGGTTTAAAAACAGAGACATCCCAGAAAAATGTTCCCCACCCAAAACCTGTCCAACGTAAGGCTGCAGCAGCCACCTCTTGTGCCCTTCTGTCATTGCCATCCCCGTGGGGGTAACATGGGTGCCCTCCCACCGGGGGGATCTCCTCTGCGTTTCAGAAGCGCTGCAGCAGTGCTGTGACCTGTCCCAGCTCTGGTTTCGGGAGTTCTTCCTGGAGCTGACCATGGGCCGCCGCATCCAGTTCCCCATCGAAATGTCCATGCCCTGGATCCTCACGGACCATATTCTGGAAACCAAAGAACCCTCCATGATGGAGTAAGAGCCGATGGGCTGTGTCGGGACTGTGCACGCGCTGAGGCTTGGGATTTTGTTGTGGAGTAGGGTAGGCTGGTGATGAACAGTCTGTTTGAGGCGGGAGGTAAAATAAACGTTTCTTGACATGCTGTCACATGAATGTGCACTGTACAAATACCTCGTGAGCAGATGCACACAGGCTGTTCACACACTGCACTTATGCATCATAAACCAAGCAGCTGGCAGCTGCTGGGTTTGGAGGTGGGCACTGCATGCAGCAGTCAGAGAATATGTGCAACCAAAGGGATGTGGGCCCCTGGCTAAGGCACCTAAACACTTCTTTATGTATACACATGATAAATTATGAGATGAATTGCTGTTACACAAGTATGGTCATGTTCATTATGAAAACTTTGTTTTCCATTTTACGGCCATTATCTGAGCGCTCTGTGGAGTGAGGGCAGGATGAAAGCTTTTTTAACAACAGACAAGAAAGTTTTGATTGAATAAGTCACAATTAGCTCAAATCCAGATCCGTTCTAGCTTTTCCCAATAAGACACAAGGAGAAAGAGGGAGTATTTGAGGGGCTGGAGTGAGGGGAGGTGATAGCAATGAAGTCAGAGAAAAGCCATTTTTTGCCCTGCTCAGGGCATGTGCACTGGCTACCGTTTATGCTGATATGCTCCAAAGTTAATATAAGACATAATCTGTCTTCTTGCCCTCAGGTATGTACTGTACCCCTTGGACCTCTATAATGACAGTGCATACTATGCATTGACCAAGTTCAAAAAGCAGTTCCTATACGATGAAATTGAAGCTGAAGTAAGTTCTCTTCATCTTTATTGTATGGAAAGAGCTCACTGGGGTCACATTGCCCTGTTTGACAGCCCCACCAGCAGCTCAGTGAATTTGTTACAGTTATCTCCTGGTACTACATCGGATTGAGAAGGTTTTAAAAGGTCAACATTTCCAGAGGGTTTACAGGCTCTGCTGATTAAGGGCTTCCCCTCAGTTGTACCCATGGGGAACAGAGGAAGCCAAAGGCTGTCAGACACTGGAGGCGTGGAAGAGGCTGTCTGGGCAGAGGGTGATGAGATATCCATGGAAAACGAGAAACCAGAGATCCCTGACAGGGAAAGGTGATTGAGGATGGGGGACCAGGATCTGTAAGAACATGCAGAAACTAGAAGAGAGAAATGTACCTGCAATTTTCTGCTTATCTTTAGTATATGAGAACTCCAGTGTGGTTTTTCAATAGTGTGACATACGGGTATATATTAAATTAGAGCTTTCTGAGTGGTATTGATCTTGCATGCATAGGAAGGAGCTACTGTGTGCTGGTGACACCCTTACGATGTCTTGTTTTTTCTCCACCAGGTGAATTTGTGCTTTGATCAATTTGTGTACAAGCTGGCAGATCAGATCTTTGCCTATTATAAAGCGATGGCTGGCAGGTAGGAGAACCTGGCTGCTGCTGATGAGCGATGATATCATTGCATCCAAATTGCTGTTAACCAAAGGTTCCCCTCAGGGAGCAGCCACTGCAGGTAGACATAACAAAATAGATCATCCCCATCCCACAGAGCTGGCTGTCCATGTCAGACTAGTGTAGATGGAGAAAATGAATTAGTGGTGGCAAGGAGACACAGTTAGAAATTAAAAAAATAATAATTGACATCCTAAGTAGCTGTCTGAGTACAATTTGTGAAGAACAGCAGAAAAGCAAACCAAGCCTTTCAAAGACATGTCCTTGCTTAACTTCTCTTTGTGTACTAGGCACATAAGGAGTGGAAGCCTCACATCTCTAAGACACAGGAACATGCACTTGTCCTCACCATAGTAAAGCAGCTGGACTTGTAGCGGCCAGAAGGGTACTCAGTATTGTAGGTCACACATCAGACCAACTGACTGGAGGACTTCTGCAGAGGCGCTTGCTCTGCTGTGGGGAGACAGGCCCTTTGTGGCATTTCCTTCTAACCATTTAAAGAACAAGGATGAATTCTAATGGGAGTCCTCCTCCCATGTCCCCAAAGGTGAAGCAAGTCTTCAGTGTAACTCTGCAAGGAGTTTTGTCTCTAGATGGCATTTGGCCTTTAGAGAAGGAGAGCAATCACTATAACCAACCAGATGTTCCAACAGCAGATCTTCGAGAAGGGAGCACACCAGTACCTGGCACTAGTGATATCTTTCAGCACAGTCTTCTATGTTTTGAAATGTTTTAGGCATAAAAGCCAGGAATGATGGACAACAGCACTGCAGTCCTCATATAACAACCGCTGCTCTGTGACTTAGTAGTGAAAGCAGATTTATTGGTGTGTGGAAATTTCTTGGTATTTGGAGCAAGATAAATTAAAAAAAAAAAAAAAAAAAGACGAAAACAACTCTGGAAAAGATCCAGAGAGAAGATGTTTCTTTATTTTCCTGACACTCTTTCCCTTTTTCAGTGTTTTGTTGGACAAACGTTTCCGGGCTGAATGTAAGAATTATGGGGTGATTATTCCATACCCACCATCCAACCGCTATGAAACGCTGCTCAAGCAGAGGCATGTCCAGGTACAGTGCAAGCAGTAGACTCCAGTACTCATAGCTCTTGGTCTACTACCCTTTTGTTGGTGGCTGGTATCCTAGTGCTGGACTCAGTCAAGGTCAGTGTTGAAATGAGAAGGGTTGAAGCTGTTTCTAACGTGCCACACTCAGGGCATGGGGCCTGAGGGGAAAATGAGGAATGCTCCACATTTCCCTCCTTCCCTCTTTAAGTGATGGTAAACTCAAGCAAAATGTTTGCATCGCCACTTTCACACTGAAGCAGACTTGGATATTTGGGTTTAATTTGTGTTGAAAAAAAATAAATAAATTATCTGTTCTCCATCTGTATATAACGTGCAAATATCTTCTCTTCTCAGCTGCTGGGTAGATCAATTGACTTGAACAGGCTCATTACCCAGCGTATCTCAGCAGCGATGTACAAATCGTTAGACCAGGCCATTAGCCGCTTTGAGAGTGAGGACCTGACATCCATAGTGGTAAGAACTGTTATTGATCGAGAATATGAATAGAGAGACTAATGCACTGCCATGGATACACAGTCAACTGTCTTCTGCTTCCAGTCCCACCTACACTAGGTTTCAGCCAGCCATGTATCCTCCTTTATGCTGCTTGGTCTCTACCGTTTCTATTTATGCAGCTTTAATTGCATTATTATTGGACCATTAAGCATCTGCGTTGATCATAAGGTGACAGTCAGCAGTTAGATTTTGCAGAGCTCATGTAAGAGACGCCTGTGATCTGGGAGAAGGAAATCTTGACTTTAATTCCCCTTGTTGGATAAAGGTGGCTGAGACATCATTTTTGTGTGTAGAGATTTGCTGCCTTTGCTATGTTACAGGAGCATCAGAGTCAAGTAGTGTAAAATTACAAGTTTCCACCTTTGAAGGATTCTGATGTGAAAACCAAGCAGTGCTCAGTGGGGAACAAATTAATTTTGCTTCCTGCAGATTTAGGAGATACTGGACCAGGACCCCTTGAGTAAAGTGCTATTGGCCTCAACCTCTGAGTTAAATTGATGTTTTAGCATTTGCAACATTCTCACCTGCAAAGTTCTGCATGGGTGTAGATATAAAATAATTCCTGTGGCAATTAAATCAGCTGTTTCTATTGTCATCCTGGTAATATATTGCATTTGCTGCTGGTTTATGTGCTGCAGGAGCTGGAGTGGCTCTTGGAAATCAATCGCCTGACTCACAGGTTGCTGTGCAAGCACATGACGTTGGACAGCTTCGATGCCATGTTCCGGGAGGCCAACCACAACGTCTCTGCGCCCTATGGGCGCATCACCCTCCATGTCTTCTGGGAGCTCAACTTTGACTTTCTACCCAACTACTGCTACAATGGGTCCACCAACAGGTGAGGAGGAAAAGCAAGGCTCAGGGCACCTGGAGACCTTGCTTTTTTTCACAAAATGTCAAACCTGCCACATGCATTGTGGTGGGGTTTTCATTCCCTATGGGATGCAACATTTACAGTTAAAATGAAGTTAAAGCCCACCAGCTCCCCTTGGCCTTGAAAATGTTAGTTACAAATTCAGGTAACAATCTTGGACAGTGATTGCAAGCAACTGACCTCGTTTGCTTTGGAGGGTTGGCAGAGCTGTGGTAGCTGCTCATATATAGGTTTTTTGCCTGCCTCAAATAAGAAGAAGCCTCACCTTTGGTAGGTTAAACTGATGTTGTACACCATCAATGGACTGGGGCAAGAGTTTGCGTTCTAGTTCATGTAGCTAGTCTGCAACTGCAGTTCGTCCCAAACCCTGCCATATCTGTACTCAACAAGGTTAACCGAGCTCTGACTGCTCTCCTGCCCTCTCCCGTGCCCACCACAGGTTTGTGAGGACAGCAATCCCATTCACGCAGGAACCCCAGCGGGATAAACCAGCCAACGTTCAGCCATATTACCTCTACGGATCCAAGGTCAGTAAATGAGCCACAACAGCCCAAAGGGGTGAATGTTGGAAATATTTATTGAGGAAGAAAGAAATGCAAGAACTAATTCATTAACAGAATGGAGGGTGCAGATGTGCAGGGTCATGTCGCCATGTAAAACCAAAAAGCCATGCAAGAAGTACATTCAGTGTGCTTTTGCTATTGCTTTCCTGTATTCTTCTCCATAACCTGCCTGTGTTAGGGGATGCTGAGACTGCTCAGTGCCTGGTGGTGGCACTGAGACCAAGTCACATATATGTAAGTGCACAGAGAGGAGAGTGAGTTGGAGCTTCAAAGTAGTGCTTCTCCCCGAGGAAGGTACCACTTCAGAAATGCCATTTGTAGTTGAGAATGGGAATTACTATTATACTTGTGTGTGCAAGCATAGACTACTTGAGACTGACAACACTGTGACTGTTTATTCAGGCATTATGAGGGCTTGGAGTGTGATGCTAGTGGAGGATCACTCAAGTGTGAAACTGCTTGAGTGGAGTTTATTTCTTGTGCACATTGATGACTCTGAAGTGAACCTACAGCACTGATGCGGATTAGCTAATGACACTGCAGTCAGCCGTGGCCGTTTCCAGAGAGCTGACTTGGTTTCTTTTAAGAACATTCTCAGCAAATGAGTATATTTTTGTTACTTGACAAAAATCTTTCTCCCTGCAACCAATGTCCCTGCCTCATGTTCTACCCTGGGACAAACAGACCGTGTGGACAGACAGACAGTCCTGTTGGCAAGAACTGGGAAAGAACAGCACTAAACAAACTTCCAGGCAGGGTCTCCCTTTATTTTGCTGTCATTGAAGGCTGTGCTGTGGCAAGATGGCCCTTTTTTCATCAGTATTCTTATAGGAAAAAAAGCAGTGAGGGGAGCTATACGGACTCTCCCATATGAAACTGGAGCTCCTCATTAGCGCAGTAGTCATGGGGACTTCCAGAAGCCCCTCTCTCAGTCCATCATTTGACAGCCCCTCTGGCGAGCGGCTGCCTTCGTCCACTTCTTCAGGGCTGGCATTGGGATGCTTCAGCATCGCAGCCCAGTGACAGCGGGTGGACCAGAACTGCAGGCAGCCGTAGGCCAGGAGAGCGATGAAGCAGAGGAGCAGCAGGCTGCTCACCATCCACATGGAGGTGGTAGGTTCATGCTTAGAGCCGCCGAAAACCAGGGGGGGTTTGTCCAGAGTGTGGAATGTGGTGCAGTGGTTGCCAGAGGGATAAGAGTTCTTGCACGTGATGCAGAGAACGTAGATGGTGGATGGCGTGAGTTGATGGAGGACGACGGAGCTGAGGGGGTGAGGAACTCGCTCCTCACGGTGGAAGTTTTGGCGTAAATAGCCAGCGAAGATGCTGTTCCAGTTGGGGCGGTACATGACATGGTAGTAGTTCTCTGGACAGGGGTTGTTCATGGCCCAGGAGATGGTGGCACTGGTGTAAGTGATGTTGTGCACTTCGATGTTCATTGTGCCCCTGAAAACAGATGCGTGGAGAGGCTGAGTTTCCCAATTCACGCACAGGCTGAAAGGCCACTGACACCACTGAAGTTCTTCCACCAGCTTTACTGGTCCTTAGATTGGACTCAGGACTATGCCTGGCTAGCTTAGATTAGATGCTAGGTCTTAGATGACTAAAATTACAGAAGATGAATCCGGTGGGTGCCCAGACTACTGTGTCATCCTATTTCGTGACAAAAAAAAAACATCTGGGACACAGAGCATACGTTATGCTCTACATAGATTAAAAAAACAACTCTTGTTTCTGACTGGTTCCCTTTATAGGGAGCTTTTTTAGCTTTTTTTGTTTCCCATGGAATAAAAAGGATAATGCAAGTGTGGCTAACATAAACTGATCGTTGCCTTGCAGAGCTTCCAATAGATATTTTGATTTTGCACACCTTTTAAAATGCTATTTTAAAACCTGAATAATGATTAATTTACTGGTTTAAGCTTTTGCTGCATTTCCTGTACCTAACTTGTTGCTTTATAAACTCATTCTGTTCCTACAGCATCTCATAGTGTAATATCAGGATCTTAAACGTGAAATCTGAAGGCCGGTGAAACATAGAATCAGTGCCTATAGAAAGTACAAATATATGCATAATAAGTACAAAGTTCTCCCTCAAATAAAAGATAATGACGACTAACAAACTACTGTTTAGGAACAGCCAGAGATCACTTCAGTACATCACTCCTTTGGATCCCCAAAGTGCTCTCTGAGCACAGGGTCCCCTCTCCCAACTGGCC
The DNA here is from genome assembly GCF_037038585.1 of Patagioenas fasciata. Classification (NCBI taxonomy): domain Eukaryota; kingdom Metazoa; phylum Chordata; class Aves; order Columbiformes; family Columbidae; genus Patagioenas; species Patagioenas fasciata. The sequence continues at coordinate 5,071,952 of NC_092533.1, read as the reverse complement.
GAGTGCTCTAAGCAGGAGCTGCACACAACACAACCAGTTTCTTTTTTGAATTCTTCCTCTCACTTTTAGTATAACTAACTTTCCTTTACTTCACTCAAGCAGCAGCTCATTTTAACGACAGTTTTAAGCATTCTTACGTGAAGAGCAGAACAGCCCACGCACCCATTGCTGAGCCCTCCCAGAGCCGCGGGCATCCCTTACCTCCCCGGCAGGTCCATGGTGCCCGTCGGTGCTGGTGAACGGCGTGGCCACGGGCCGGCAGCGCCTTCCCCTCTTCCCACTGCTCGTCTCCCTCCTGCCTCTGCTAAACCACTTCCCTGTACACTGCCTTGTATTATACCCGTCTGGGGCTCCGTCATCTCTCACCATAGCAACCAATAAGAAAGGATGGGCAGGCATCTTCGAGTGATTCGGGAATGTTATTCCTAAAAGCTTCTGCCTGGGAGATGTATGTGTCTCCAAGGCAGAAGAAACAAGCCGGGTAGTTTTGTTTACTGGCTTGTTTGGGGTTTTCTTTTTTCCCCTGTCCACAGTCCCCCGGTAAGACCATCGCTGCCCCTCCAGCAGGGTCTGGGCTTAGAGACACATTGGCACATGGTACGAAATCCAGGATCCTGGCCTGCAGTGCGCAGGGGCACTCAGAGGCATCGTCTTTCATTCTATGATTTCTTGCACGTTTAAACTACTGATTTAAGCCAAAGCCAGTGAGCAGTAGTTTTCTATCCCTGATGCTGCAGTAGGGTCCATCAGCTTTTAAATATTTTCTAAGCTGTGTGATGGGAGCAGGAACTGGATTTTCAATGACCTCAACCCCCTGCTGAGCTCCTGTGGGATCACAACAGGCTCTTCTTTGAATGCCCCCACTTTGCAGGTGACTTGGGGATGTCCCCTGTCTGTGGCCATGAGGGGCAGGACGTAGCAAGGGGCTAGGTAAGGAGAGGCTCTGAACAAGTGACTCACTGCTCTCTGAAGCCAAAATGTGTTCAAGAGAGGAACTTTCCCAGAAGAACTGTTGGTTCTGGGTCTGGAACTACTCATTCCATGTCATTCCTGGGAAGGTGCTTGCAACATTTTGAAGATCTGCTAAATATCAATAGTGTTGAGATGATGCAAACTGCATCAGGAGAGGCTGTTACAAGCCTGAAGTGTGTGTGTGACTTTTGCTTTTGATTTACTTGTTGCCGTTCTGGATGTTTTGGTTTTGTCTTCCAAGATCTGTATTCCCTTCTGTCTCCATGATGAGCTGCGGCTGCCAGCGAACTGAAAACTGGGAGCAGAGATGGAAATAATTATGAACAGGGATGGAAATCAAAGTGCTCCCAGGTGGCATCCTGCCATTTACATGGCTCAGTCCTGCTTACAAGAGCAGGGGGATAGAGAGCTCTTAGCTGGCTCCATGCTGTGAGTAAAGTACATGCTTGCCTGGAAGGAGAGAGCTGAGGGTACAAAACTGTGCTTCAGAAAGGTGGATTACACAAGGTGGTAATGTTTTCATGAGAAAACTGCTTTATTATGGTGTTCGGGTTGTTGAGTTTATCAGTGTACCCAGTTGCTTTGAAATTAAATTTCAGTTGTTCACAAATAAGATGTGTTAGCAGGAGGAGAGGAAACTGAGGAAAATGGGAATAGCTGGATTAGGTCAACAAGTCACAGAATCACAGAGGGTCCTGCTGCCCTTTCTCCATGCAGATATGAGTCCTGCTAGCTCAAAGGGAACCACAGCAAAGCTGTCAGTGCTGTTGATATTACCTACTGCCAAAGTCAAGCTTGAACTTCTCTCATTCGCGAGGATGAGAGGACGCCAAAACCATGCCAGTGCCAGGACTGCTCCAGCACTGGTGTTCCCCATATCTGGAGGTGGACCCAGTTGTGGCCCTGCCTGGGACCTTGCTCCTCACCATGGGATGCAAACAGCCCGTGTGCTCCAGTGGCCAGCAGACACTGAGCCCTTTTCTGTCATTCAGCCACTTACACGACACAGCAGGTTGCCAAGTGTCTGACAAAGAAGCTGCAAAATTACCAGCAACCCACTACTTACTGCTCGTTAACCACTTCTTAGCTCTGTAAATGCTTTAGATTAGGCTTCATTTGTGTATTTTCCTGAGTGCTTCTCTTTTTCTTGGCATTGCTGGACCCAGGGTTACACCGAACTTGCTGGAAATCCCTGCTTCCCTCCCCTGGCTGAATTTGCCCCCCTATTTTTAATGTGCTCGCAGACAGATGTAACCTGAAGGACAGTGCATGCTGCTGGCGCTTGTAAAAATAGTTATGGCATGTGAATGGGATGGAGCAGCTCTATTCTCTGCTGCCATGTCTGCAGCAGCAGCACAAAGGCATTAAGGAGCTGTGGTTGCTACAGGAGGTGTTGGCAGCGGGGGCTGCTGATCCCCTCCACCCCAGGGCTTGGGCTGCACTACCTGGCCCGCCACGGCCATCAGCTTGTTGTAAATCACAGCCATGTGCAGTCTCTGAAAATCACTAGTTGGTATAGCAAGGTGTTATACTGAGACACAGACGAGATACTGACACGGCCACTATACACAGAATATACCCAGACACAGCCTAACACTGTGTATAAGGTGCCTGCTGCGTTGTACATGTCCTGTTCATCCCAGCTGGGGGATATGTATTTTCTTTGCATGAAAGTCTGGTGATAATACAGAGTGGGTAATACAGCTAAATATGGTAAAAGCTTTATAGGGAGAGTGAACATTGATTGTGGCAGGGGAAGGAACCAAGCCATGGCCATATTCAGGCTGTTTGACTTAGAGACCTTTCTCTGACAATTTTGGTCAGTTATTTTTCACTCTCTTATACACCATCTCAGCTGTCACACTGAAGTTGGGCTGGCTGGGAGCCTGGACTAGTCTTGGCTGTGTGCAAGTCCTTTTTTGTCTCTAAGTATATTCCCCTTCTGTTAGCTCTTTTTTTTTTTCAAGGAAGTTCTCGCATAGGCAGCATTATCTGTCTATTGTCTCTTTCTGATCTGTTTTATTAGATAAAACCCTCCCAGCCTTCCCTCAGGTGAGCTCAGACAGTTCTGGGTGATGGCCAACAACATGCTCTAAGACATGGAAATGACAACAGGGCTTTGTTTTGCTTAATTTGCTGTTGAATCCACTCCAGACCATCCCTAGTAACCTCCTGAGCTCCCAAAGCTCCTAAGTACAGGTGGCTTCTCCCTGAGATCTGGGCGCAAGGTGGGACACCAGGAACTCTGCCCCATGCTGCAAATCCCAGCCTGCCTGTGCTCCCAGCCCCAAAACCTGCCTGTTTGGCCCCAAACCAAAGGTGGGGCAAACCCTCTGCAGCGTCTCAGGCAGCTGCTGCTCCCAAGGGGAGGTGAGACCAGGGGCTTTGTTCCAACTCCGAGGGGTGGCAGCGGCTGCCTCAGGCCGGGGAGAGAGCTGTGCTTTGCAGCCAGCTTGCACCTTCAGCTGTTTTGTCTTAAAATACCCACTAGTGTCATTTTTTACATCCTACAGTCTTTACCCCAAGCTGTGTATCTCACCCTTAAATGGAGTTATATTTTTAATTGCTGGCAGAATATTATTATTAGACACAAGCCTACTGCTAGTGCGCTCTGTGGCTCTGCGGAGAGCTCGATGAACCTACCTCATCTTGCAGACATGCGGGGATGAATCATCCTGCTCGCCTGCAGCTAATGCATATCCTAAAATGTGTCTTCTCGCAATCAGGCTTATTGCTGAGACCCCCACTTGAGGGAAAAGCCCACTTGAAAGCTGCTCTCCAGCCCCATTATCCCACTGAGAGGTGAAGGAGTACTACAAGGTGGGCGGCTGAGCCCATACAGTGAAACATCAGCTCTGTTATGGGGAAAATCTGACCAGTTGCTCCACAGCTGTCTCAGGGGACCATTGCATGTGCATGTGATCGTGTTGGCCACTTGTCAAATGTTCCAGGCTGGACATTACCTGGTGTTTAAACAGACACACTTTTCAAAATATAAACTGTTCCTGTTTTTCACGTGTCGGTGTGTATCTAGTGGCTTTAGATCAGTCTGACAAAGAGATTTTTAAAGACTTGGCTGTCTAAATATGCAGATAGAAGCCTGAGCAGGATGCTCGAACACCATTCTCTTAACAGGAGGTGGCAACAATTTCCACATTTCCAAGATTACACTGATAGAGTACATTCCTTGAAATCACTTTGTTTTCTGCTGCTAAAAATTTTGGGAGGCCAGAGCCCTGGGTACTGTTCTCCCTGGACCAGGATTAGATTCCTGCCCTTTTCACAGTCCCATAGGGATGTCTCTTAAGTACAGAGGCAGATTTAGAGCTTTGCAGGATGCAGAGAAAGATATTTTCTGTGTCTCTTCCAGCTGCCCTTATGCTCAGATGCTGCAGTTCCTACTTTTCTTAATAAGGCTCATTTAAAGCAAGTGCCCGTAGAAAAAAGAAAAACCTGTCTGGTTACCTGTATATAAAGCTTTTTGGTTTAGTAGAGAAGAATTTGGGTTTGAAGAGGCAAAGAACTAGCGAATGGAAATCCTTGATCAGGAATGTATGGGAAAGTAAATTACCTTGGAAATGAAAGTGGTGTTGCTACATAGCAGGATAATAAACCTTGTGACATGACAGTGTGTTGAGATTAGAATATGCCCACGTAGGAACATGACTAGAATACGACTACGTAGGAAGAAAAGCCATCTCCTCTTCGCCACAAGAAGCAGAAGAAATGGGACTTGTCATGGGTATTATTATTTCTCCTCCTTTCTTAAAAATTCTTTGAAGTGATGGAACGTAACACCACACTAAGAGAGTTACTTATAGGTCTGGCAAATACTCCTGTCTAACTATCATTGTGCTTCTAATTTCTCAGCCTCTCAACATTGCCTACAGTCACATCTATAGCTCCTACCGCAATTTTGTGGGGCCACCTCATTTCAAGACGATCTGCAGGCTTCTTGGCTATCAAGGGATCGCAGTGGTCATGGAAGAGCTGTTGAAGATCGTCAAGAGCCTGGTAATTCTGAGGCTAACGCTGGCAATGCAAAAACCTCAATGCCTTGAGAGGTGCAAGTTGGACAGTCAGCTTGGGCTTTGGGTTTAGTGTGTTCACGTCTTTGCACCTTTGTGTCCCTTGATCCACACTGAAACACTTGTATTACTGGTGTGATTTTCACTGTTGCTGAGGAATTCCCGTGATTCCCTTGGGATGATGGAGTGTTTCCACCATCTTGAAGTGTTAACTGTGATCAGACACCTACATCTGAGGGTGGGAGAGTTGATAGGCTGCTTTGCTAAAAGCCACTGAGAAGTGATGGGGTGGGATGTGGCACTCACGCAGTCTGGGGGACCTTCAAGACCTGTGCTGGTGCTCAGCGGTAGCACAGGAGCAATGTATCTCCTCACCTTTTGATACCCCTGGAGAACTGCAGGAATGTAGAGGGCAGGCAGTAAAAGTGCTGATACCAGCTTCCCGAGTCTTTATAAGAAAATTCCTGCTATAGGTGAGTCCTTACTCAAGCAATACTGTCCATTTCCATCAGATATTCAGAAGCCAGGGTGCCAATAGCCCTGTCTGCTTTCTAGTTCTCTCTTCTTCAGAAGAAAAATGTGATATCTGCATGGAAATGATCCCATGTCCTCCATAAGTGTACTAACAATACTGAGCATTGAGAGGAGGGAGTGTGCAAAAATGTATAATTTTTCAGGTCATGCTTTTCTACTAAAACACTTGCTTTACTGGAAAGATGATTTTCATTCATTGTAAAGATTTAAATTCTGTTTTGACTGCAGTGATGTAATTTTGAACTTGTCTTAACAAAGCAATATAAAACTGAGAATCTCAAGCATATACCCAGTTTCCCTACTGTGAAGCACCACAGTTACTGAAGATCTAATTTGTGTCACTTAGTTGAAAATATTGTAGCTGGTGTGCAAGATCAGACAGCATTCAACACAAAGACAAAGGTCCTATGTTGGGCTAAACGGTGTTTAGTGCATAATCCTGGATAATGAATGTATCTACAGGATGCAGGTGTATAACTCCAAATGACAGCAAACGCTTTTAACTAAGATATATACTTTGCTCTTGTCCATGTTAGTTTAAAAAATCAGATCTGCAGCAGCTTATTCTACATTTATGTAATTTTTTTAAAAACTCTAAATCTAGTGATCATTCCTCAGGTGGAAGGAGCATTTCCTGTGCTGGGGAATGTCCCCTTTAGTGGCTCTGGTGAAATGCTTTTTGGGTTAGAAGCACCAGTCCAGCTGGATCTAAGACTGAGCCCTGTTTGGATTTCAGCTGCAAAAAATGCAAACACTGCAAGCTGTATTTTGAAGTTGAAAATCCAGGCAGCTGTGATTTATTATTTGGGAGGAAGCTGTAAAATCACTTTTAACTCCATGTACTCGGCCTGAATCTTATATTTGGGTGAAATCCAAATTAAGCAAGCTTCTTAGACTCCAGCTGAAGTTTCATCCTGTGCTGTCAGATGTGAACTCGTCTGCAACCAACCCTCTTTCAAAACCAACGCCAGGAGAAGTCATCATTCCAGTTTAACGAGCCTTTGTCTCCAACAGCTACAAGGCACCATCCTGCAGTATGTGAAGACTCTGATTGAAGTAATGCCCAAGATATGCCGCTTGCCAAGACATGAATACGGCTCTCCAGGTGGGTGCTACAGAAAGATGCACAATGGTTTGAGCAAGGGATCGCCCACATGTTTGTATAGCGTTTACTCGGGCACACACTAGTAATTAAACAAGGTTTAATTAAACGTGCCAGTGCAGAATGCGGCCCAGGCCCACTGCGACTTTCAGCTTCTTTGCTGTCAACACTGGAAGAAGTATAGGAAACTTTTCCAGGAAATCTTTTGGAAATTTCCCTTCGAACACACAGATGACTGATAAGGGAATATCTTCTGGTAGCTTATGTTTTGTTTTCAGGATTTTGTAAGTTTTTGTTATTGTGGGTTCACTGATGTTTTTCAAAAGATCTTCTTAGTTGATGCAAAGATTTTTTGCAGCGTGACTGAAGTCTGCCGTTGAGCTGGATGGGGAAGCACATTCGCCAGCACCAGGACTTCCATTGTCTTGAATCTCTTTTTTCCTCTGATTAGGAAGTCTAAGGACTTCATGTGAATTTCTCCCTGCTTCCCAAGGGTTACTGAAAGCAGGATAAGACACTGCGTGCTAATTCTCCCCAGGGTCAGTCTCCATCCATCCATCCATTTAGCAGTTACAACTTGCAGTTTGTGATTAAGGAAATATCAGGCACTGATTGTCGTTTTATCCAAGTTGTCAGAGGGTGATTCTGCTCTCGCTTTTCTAACTGTCCTTCCTTGTCTTTTAAGGAATCCTGGAGTTTTTCCACCATCAGCTGAAGGACATCATTGAGTACGCGGAGCTGAAGACCGATGTGTTCCAGAGCCTCAGAGAAGTGGGCAATGCCGTTCTCTTCTGCCTCCTTATCGAGCAGGCTTTGGTAAGGCAAAACCCCCTGCACAAACAGATCGTACTTGAAATTACCTGCTCAAGAGCATAAGTGGAAGTGGGTTCTCCAGCAGAAGAGTTTGGCAAATGTTACTTTCCTGCTTCTTGTATACTCAGGGTCTCTATGAGGCTGTGTTATTGGGGTCCGTGGGAGATGACGTACATTGGCACTTGGTCACTGATATCTGGGATTGCTGGAGGAGAATCTGAATACTGGAAGATCTAGATTTAATTTCTGGACCCAAAGCTACTCCATAATTTGTCCTTCTCAGCAATAAAACCAACTGAGGCTTATTTCTAGATTGTAAGCTCTTTGGGGCAGGGATCCTTACTTTTCTATATACATATTTGCACAGTGAGAAGCAGATTTGAGCCCTTTGCTTTTTTTGGGGTGCCAGTGCAATGAAATACTGATTGGTTCTAATGGTGATAAGGATAAAGCAATCCAGCAGGAAGATCTCAGAAGAGCTCGTCCATATATTTCCTGTGACTTATCTTCACCAAATCTTAGCCGGAGCGATGACTTGGTATTACACCCTGCATGAGTGTTTTGTACATGCACAAGTCTCTCAGCTCATGTAATGCCCTTTCCGGTACAGGGCAAAGATTATGGCCAAGAGCCATACATCTTCTTACCGTCTAGGTTTTCACACAATAAATTTACTTTGTAGTGAATTTATCTCGCAGTTTGGCCCAGAGCCAAGTGAGGAGTGTTCAACAACACAATTTTACATTTAAAATGCATATTCCATGTCATAATGGTTTTGGCAGGGTTGTATCTGTTTTTTACAGAAATGGAATTTCCAAGCAAAGCTAAAAAGTTTTGTTTAGAGCAAAAGAAAGTTCAAAGATTTTTAAGTTTTATCTGACCATGGAGCACAGGGAAAACTAAAAATCTCTGCATATCCTCAAAATGTTTATTTCTGCCATTACCTTTGCATCTTAACCCCACATAGAGATACTTTTAGTTCCTAATATGATGTATAAAACACATTCAATGAGTAGTAGTTGCTTAAGATTAGGAAAACTAAAGACGTATATTACCTGGCAGCTTGGCTTTATTTTATAGAATGACCAGAGTTGCCAACTATATCCTGGCAGTTTCTGTTCATTTTATGGCTTTGTAACTGCTCTCTGCTGTTCTCATTGTTGGATTTTATGCTGGATGTACTGCATTTGCCTGTTCCGTCCCATCTTTATGTGGACATTTAAGGGACATAGAGTGGTTTCTTTTAGAAATCCTTCATTTCAGGGCAAAAATGTTCCTTCAGTCCCAGGAGCTGTACATCAGCAGTATATTGGCATTGTAGAATAGCAGAAAATAAAACAAAAGAAGATGGTGAGAACGTGGAGGTCCCTTTAGGAAGGCTGCCCATCCAAGTCCACATCTGCCCACTTTCCATGCCAGCCAAAGTCTCTCCCTCTCTGATCCCCTGGTTTTCTACACTGAAATAGATTTCAGAATATCAAGCCATTTTACATGCAGCAGGCACTAATTCTCGCTCGCTGGAAGATGTCAGATTTGAAGAGCCATCACATAAGATGATTTTCCCTCTAATGGAGGTCTTATGCAGCAGGAGCGATTGCTTTTATGGTGCAGTTATCTTCAGAGCTGTCACAATGAACTAAAGCTGGAGGTATTTGCTGGCAGAGACTGCTCTAGTGAAGACGAGCAGTCTGCTCCATTCTGCTCCTTTTTTATTGTTTAAATTTGAGGAGAGAGGGGTTGCTTGGGACTAAATTTCTAAGCAGAATTCATACTGTCAGGTAATGAGCCTTGGGAAGGAAATCTGTTAATAACATGACTAATTTTGGGACAGATGTCAGGTGACTGCAGGCTGCAAATGGTAAAAATACTCTCTTTATCAGAGGGAAACAGCAGTGAAAAAGCATTCATCTAGGGACAAATAGTGTTTTGCAAACAAATAACCAAGGTGACAGGCACACTCTGTCAGCATCAGCATCTCTCTATACGTGGAGGGACCCTGGGCTGCTCCTGTCATGTCAGCACTGTGTCACAAACTGCACTCCCACAAACTCGCTCTCATCCCAGCATCCATGTGCCGGTACAGCCTCCTGCAGCTCCATGCTACGCTGTCCTCTCCCTCTTGGCTGGAAGGTGGGCTATCCATCCGTGCATCCCAAACAGACCCAGCCGAGCCATTCCATCCGGCCCCCAAGTATCTTTTGCTGCACTGTCATGACCTGCTTTCGAGTATGTCTAAATCTCTATGATAAGCTCAGGACTGAAAGCATGCCCTAGAACTAGACTTTTGTAGGAGCAAACGAATGCCTTGTTGTGACGCAATGCCTCTGTGTTAAACAGCTTTGGTTTCCTTGCTGCTGTTTCCCATTGCAGACTTGTATACAATGTATTGTCAGCCATCGCTCCTCAGTCTCCACCTGCCTATTTCTAGGTTTCTTCTCCTTGTGCATCTGTGTTTGGGATTATTTTTTCTCAAGTGCATCGGCATGCATTCTCTCAGGTGGCATCTCATGATGTTATTCCTCTCTGGACTTCTGTTTTAATCTCCCCAGTGCCTACACCACTGGGATTCTGGTCTGGTAGCCCTGACTGAGAACACCAGATGAACAACCAAATAATTTCTGACCAACATATTCTGTACCTATTTGCAGTAGAGCCATGCATCAGTATATTTTACACAGACACACCCTAAAATAAGTAAGCCAAAGGGTTATTTTCACCTGGGCACTCTCTGTAAAAATAAACAGCAGGAAGTCATCAGGTTAAGATGAAACTGAAATCTCCATGTTCTTTATCGCTTCTTACTTGCAGTGCTAGTAAGTGGGACAGAAAATAAATACAAAGCTCTGGCCTTGTACAGGCAGAAAGTAACTTATTTGAGTTGAGGAAACTTCCTGGCTTAAGTTTAGAGGTATTCCTTCCAGTTTTAGTTCATTTAGGTTGAAACCACCAGGGTTACTACTGAGCTGGGTTGGATTTGAATAGGTGCTGTAGACATGGATTGTGGTGTTGCCCAGGCCCCTGAGCCATACACTCAACCCCTATAGGTATTTTTTAACTTACTTTATCTTTCTTTCTTCCTGCCTCAGTCCCAGGAAGAAGTTTGTGATTTGCTGCATGCTGCTCCCTTCCAAAATATTTTGCCCAGGGTCTACATCAAAGGTAAGAAGCTGAGAGAGAAGCAGTGGACAGACTCAGGGGTCTCTGCCCAGAAGCTGTTTCTCTCCCATTTCTGCTGAGGAGTAGTTCTGGCCCTGCTTCCCCCTCGAAATAGATAAGTGGATACAGCCAAAAGTCAGGTGGAAACAAATGCCAGGGGTGCATTTTCTGTAGCCTAGTTACAGAATGAAACCTTAGTCAGCTTGGGGGTTCCCTTAAGGTTTTAAAGCCATTTCACAGCCTCTTTGGAGAATGACAGCATGAAATGTCCATCTCACCAGGAGCGGTCAGTAACAGGGACACGCTTTTGGACATGTGTGATTAAGCTGCTGCTGAGACTGCAATCGCACATCCCTCCTCTGCATCACTGGTTCCCTCATTTGCTGTCGGTTTGGCTCACTGATCCAAAGGCTCGTTGGATGGTTGCTGGGGGGCAGCTCTGAGCAAACTCGGCGGAAATTGCGGGTCTCCACTTCCTCCTCTCATTTCACTGTTTGCTGCTCGCTTAACAGAAGGAGAACGCTTGGAGGTGCGCATGAAGCGTCTCGAAGCCAAGTATGCCCCACTTCACCTGGTTCCCTTAATAGAGAGGCTGGGCACTCCGCAGGTAAGGATTTCATTGAAAGGGATGGCTGTTGAAAATTCATAGCAGTCCTCAGATGGCCTGTTTGGCCTCAGGAAAGTGATCTAATTTTTTTTTTTTCCTTTTTTTTTTTTTTCCAAAACATCATTCGGACTAGAAAATCAGAATCCTTGCCCTAGTAGACTCCTTGAATGGAAATTTGTGAACAGGTCCAAAGATGGTGTGTTGCTGCCTTCGGGCAGGGAGCTGTAAGGCAAGTGTGCTAGAAGCCAGCTCTGAATATGAGCACCTCTGATTCAAACTCTTTCCTCCCCGTTTTTAAAAAGATGGAGAATTTCTGGGGTGGTTTGAGGGGGAACATGGCAGAGCTGTCCCTGACTTCATCAATTGCCATCACTTTTGGGGATCTCATTTTAGGGCTGCAGTGTGGTCTGTTTTTTAAGCTCATCCCTGTCAAGGAATACATCTGAGAATGGTTTCCCTCCTAGCACATGCTTAGAGCTTCAGCACATGCTTAAAATTACGGCTCCACTTAAGTGTCTTCTTGAGGTGGGTCTCAGCTTGGAAAAGATCTCATTTGTGCCAAAATTGAATACCATTAAAATATCTCCGTAGATTGATCAATGTAATGGGCAAAATTCGAGCCTCATTGATATCAATTACTAAACTTCCACTGCCTACTTAGTGGGGTCAATAGGATAAAAATCATGCAAAATATTAAATGAATCAACACCTTTTGCTGTCATGTCCTGCCAAGGGAATGGAACGAACACTCCATTGTATGAGGTGACAGATCTATGGCAGGTGGGAAGTTGTTCATTTTTTTCTTGTTTTTCTGATGAACCAAGGACATTTTGGACTTGGTTTCATTGGAAATTATATGAAACAAAGAAACTGGCTGGTAACCGAGGGGTTTGTCTTACCTCCTAGACACTTCTCTCACTTCCCATCAGCTTCCTTTTAAAGGAGACACTCGAGAAAAAGAATTCGCCTCTGTGTTTTTGTGTCTTTGTCTTGGTCTTTCTATCTCTCCTCCTTTCCATGCAAAATCATCATTGAAATCTGCTATTAGAGTCCACTCGTTGCTTATCCCTGACCTACTTATAACGATGATGAAAACAAAATGTATTTCTTGTCCTGCTAAAAATTATTTCTTTTCCGTAAACTCTTCCCACATTCATCACACAGGTACACTTGAGTACCAGAACTTTTTGGAGCTCAGATTTAGATCAACACAAGAGTCACTTTCTAGAGGTGCCTCCATAGCTTCTAAGCTTGCTCCTGGAAATGCAGTTGTGGACACAGGCCATACGGGGTTTTTTCCTGCGTAAGCATAAGCACATTTTAGCAATTGTCCAGAATCTAAGCAGAAGTTGCCTGCTAGATGCCTCTCCCAAAATGTGGCCCTATGCATTTCATATAATTACATGCTGTGAAGGGGCTTAGACAGAGGCTGCAGTAGTTGGTGGGGATCTACCAGTCTTTGCAGGCTTTGGGTACCCTTCTTGCAGGCTTGCTAGTTAACAAGCTGCCAAAGAGGTATAGCGCAATAGCAGGAAACCTGTCAGTGATTATTGTAAATAATCAGTGTGCATTATGAATCCACAGGCAGCTGTCTGATAGGTGATTCATAAAGAACCAGGGAGGCCAAAGTGGTTTGTTAAAGGAATCCTCGCCCTTTTAATGCTGATCATATGGATATTTAGTAAGGGGTTTTCAAAAGTGCTTGATTAGTTTCATTTTTTCATTGGAAATAATAGGAGCCTTTCCTTTTGAAGACCGAAGGAATAGTTGAGCCAGTACAGTGGCATCATTTGACAGTTTATCTTGAGAGCACCCTTCTTATCCTGATCTTAGAGGTTGGTGGGACCCCAGACTGTGAGGCAGATCTGGCCACAAGCCTAATACCTCTCCAGCTGCCTTCAGCATGTTAGATACCTACCCAACAGTAGTAGTCCTGTATCAGAGACTGGTCTTAGGGTGATGAATTTTAGAAACAAATTCCATCTGTGAATATGTGTAACTGAGTGGCACTACATCCTTTGAAAGCCAGGTATGTCCCTTTCTAGATTAAGATTTCTCCAGAAACAGTAGACTGAGATAATTGGACCAGTGTGTTCTCAAAAGTACTTGTTCTGTCACTATACCTTAGCAAACAGTAATGCTAACACCTTTGTATGTGAAATGGCTTTACTTCTTCTCTGTCCCCATTTTGCCATCATAGATTATGCAGATACTACTCTGTACCCATAAGAGTTTGGAGCAGATGAGGAAAGTACACAGCCTTTCACTGTAAAAACAAGCTGGGTAAAATAAATCTTTACTTGCTAAGCAAACATACGCAAGCGCGTGCCGTGAAACTGCTGATATCATTCCTGTGTTTAAGAAATCAAAAGATCCCAATATGGCCTCTGCACAGCAGTACAGCTTTCCCTTGATATTTGCTATTAGTTGAACATTAATTGATCAGAGGTTCCCAGAACGTCCTTGAAATTGTGGCACAAGCAGGAATTGTAACACTTCTAATCTCAACAGCCACCAAACTAAAAATGCTTTAGGTTACTGCCAGCATAAACTAATAGTCAGGAAAGGGGATTTGCAGGCACATGCGTGTTTTTTAGAGTGGAATAAAGATCACCCAAGTAAACCGAGCATAATTCATCTTCTTAAATGTCTGGCCAGGACACGTGCCTGCCTGTTGTGCCAGATGCTCTGAGCCCACACTGTGATTCTGCTCAGGATGATGTTTTTATAGGCTTTACAGGGACAGCTGGAAACAGAGCAAATGCTTAAGAACTACTTAAAGCTCCAGGAGGTCCTCTGGGATAGGCGGGGGGCCGGTAATTCCCATGTGCACTCTGCATGCCTCTGCCAAAGTGGTGAGGGGTACAATGTCCTGTGGGACCAGGGTGCCGGGGCAGCCGCTCATCTACGGGGATGAGTGTGGCAGAGCTGGGGCCTCCCCCAGCCATGGGCATGACCGACAGCACTCGGCGCCCATTTCCCATGTTATTTTTGGCAGTGCTGCAAAGAGAAGTGAGCAATGCTGCTGGAAATGGGAAGAAAAGGGGCAGCTACAAGGATATCAGGCAGCGAGCGAACTCCGCACTTGCAGCCCAGCCGCAGTCAGTGGGGTCAGTGCTCCCATACTGGGGGGGAGACCCAACTTATTTAAAATCCCCTTTTTTCTTTCCTCAGGGAGAGCAACGGGGCTGAAATGAAGCCAATTCTCTTTTAATTTTCTGATAGTGTAAAAGCCAAATGAACTCCATCCAGTGGAGCCATTTCAGATTTTTACAAGTAAATCTCAGTGGGGATGTCACAGAAATCCTCCACACATGTAAAGCTTCCACATATGTAAAAAAATATTATTTGAATTTTTTATGATCCACAGGTTTTCCAGTATTAAGGTTCCAGTGGCTTCTCATCTTCCTCAGAGCTTTTATACCCTAACTACAAAAGAAATCAAGAAAGCTACAGGCTATCTACATTTTAAAGAGATAGTGGCAATGTCCTGGGAAGCAAAATGTCCCTGTTCTCTCCTGTTTTATCTTCATAATCTGCAGAAATGATGAAATTAAATCCAGCAACGCTGAGTATCACTAACATAACAGAATAGTGTGCTAGAAGAATTAAGGATCAGTTTTTCTAGTCAGAGCTTTGCCTTCAACTTTTGTTTTCTGACGTACATAGTTATTTCAAAAGATACTTAGCTTAGTGAAATCTAATTGAGGACAATATTAAGTCTTCCATTTGAGGGATGAGTGTTCTCTGGTGGGGAGTGCCACAGGAGCAGCCATCAGAGGTAAGGTTGGACCCTGCACGGGATGTGCGTTAACTTGGAAGGAGCCGGGGACACCAGGAAGCGTTAAGTCCAGCGAGAAGGTCCGTATTACATTGTCACTTCTGTTTCTTTGGCTGTCCTCCTCCCCAGCAAATAGCCATCGCCCGGGAGGGTGACTTGCTGACCAAGGAGCGGTTATGCTGCGGGCTGTCCATGTTCGAGGTGATCCTGACACGGATTAGGAGCTACCTGCAGGACCCCATCTGGCGCGGGCCACCCCCGACGAACGGGGTCATGCACGTGGACGAGTGCGTGGAGTTCCACCGGCTCTGGAGTGCCATGCAGTTTGTGTACTGCATCCCCGTGGGCACCAACGAGTTCACTGCAGAGTGAGTCCCTCAGCTGGCTCTGCCCTCAGTGCTGTTCATGAGGTAGCGGGATGCTAGGATGCTCTCAGCCAGGCTAGAGGTGGAGGGAGAATGGGGGTCTTTGATGAAAGGACTTTGTCATGCACGGACATAAAGAGTCGCTCAGCTTTTTATCTGAACAGCTGTGGAAAAGAGCAATGTAAAAGGACATACCCAAGGCGACATGCAGAAGGAGATGGGTAGATGGGCAAACAACCCAAGTCAGGGGCTAGGTCCTCTTCCATCGTACCCTGTGATGTGCCCTGCACAGCCTGGCCCTGGTGTTAATTCTGCATATCTCCTTCCCAGTTCGTTTTCTCTAGGTTTATACCACATTCTAGGTGTAGGACTGCATCTGAATTCCCCAGGAATTCACCAAGTAAAGTTCCTGGTGCCACAGGAGGACTTCTCTTACCTAACTCTATCCTGTCATCTCTCCCCACTGTTACCCTGTGTTCCTTCCAGGCAGTGCTTTGGAGATGGTCTGAACTGGGCAGGTTGCTCTATCATTGTTCTCCTTGGACAGCAACGGCGCTTTGACCTCTTTGACTTCTGCTACCACCTGCTGAAGGTGCAGAGGCAGGACGGGAAGGATGAAATCATAAAAAACGTGGTAAGTTGAATCAGTACACTTCTCCCTCTCTGTTTCCTGTCTTGCCTTGTTCAAACTCATAAATTACAACCATGCCCCGTGTTAACTTTATTCAAACTGGACATGCTCACTGTGAGATTTCCATCTGCAGCTTCATCAGAGAGGCCAAGGTTTTAATTGGCTTAACAATCAAATCTTTTTTCTCCCAAAGCTTTTCCCTTCTTCCTGGGATTGGGAAGCTGGAGCAGAGAAGCTGGTATTTCCAGCAACCATACTGTGATCTCAGTGGCTTTATCAATAAGGAGTTGGTAGTCTACACTTCAGATCAGTTAACTTAGGACCACTCACTGACCTTGTTAATGCTTTGTCTTGACTCTTCAAACCCTATAATGAAGTGGGTCACCGGTCCCTGGGAGGTGCTAAGTGGAACCGTAACGTGTTATAGCTGCTTTGCTTTAGCAGAGGTTTCTCAGCAGCGGGGGCAGAGGTACTGGTAGTTTCTAGCTGGCTGGATGATATAAGACTTTCTTCATCTGCTCTTTTTCTCCTTCATCATCCCTCCAGCCCTTGAAGAAGATGGCTGACAGGATCAGGAAGTATCAGATCCTGAACAATGAGATTTTTGCCATCCTGAACAAGTACATGAAGTCGGTGGAAACAGACAGTTCCACGGTGGAGCACGTGCGCTGCTTCCAGCCCCCAATCCACCAGTCGCTGGCCACCACCTGCTAGTGTGGACACTGACCCTGCGCTGGCTGGGAAGGGAGAAGAGACTGAGCCCCGAAGAGCTGGGAGGGGTAAACTCAATGGTGTGAGATCTGGCAACAAAGTAAGACTGGGTATGCCTACTACACACAAGGACGCATCTTCCCATCTGGCCCTGTTTGAGTGCATGTTCTTCTGTCCCATCCCTGTGATCAGTTTTACTTGTAGCTTTCAGACTTGGGGATAGGTGGGGGTGGGCGGGCAAAATGTGCTTTTTTTCCATGATGAAGCGGTCCGTTTTTTCCTTGTGGTTCATCCAATCGAACACGTCACTCTGAAGCCATACTGCAGCCCCAAACGTGGTGCTCCTGGTGGAAGAGCTCCATGCTTCCACAGTGCCAGGAGCCTACTCCCACCACAGAAACAATGGGGCAAATCAACACCCCCAATGACATGTGCCACCAGCCATGGAGCAGGAGGGTCTGAAGGCAAGCCCTTGGTTCACTGCTTGGGGAGAAGAAGGGATGAAGGCAGGATGTCATCTGTGGCAGCACCCTGAGGATCAAGTGATGGGCACAGAGGAGCTGTGCCATGCTGGTCTTGGATGGCTGCGTGCCCCAGGCTGGGGCTAGCTTTGTGTCCTCTGCCACATCGTTGGCCTTTCTGGCATCTGTTAAAGAGAGTTTTTGCACGTGGGTTTCAGAATAGCAATGATGTAGTCGCCAAGTAACTCCTCAGCACTTCAGTGAGCTGGGCAAAGAGAACCTGGCCTAGCTTTTTCCCTGCTATGGGACATCCATTTCTTTTAATGCAAAGGGTTCTCCCCTGTAGACACATCTTCCCTGGACTAAACAAGATTTCTGAAGGACTACAGAAGAGGCTGCATTCATGTGAATGTGTTCATGAACATATTAATTTGGGTGGAAATAATCACTGGTCCTGACAGGAGGCAGGTGTAGTTGCCTTGAACATATATGATCTTTCATCTTCAGCCAAGGATGAGAGCTGAGGTGTGTTATTTGTGTATGTTCTGGGATGCTATTTTCCCTTGTTTTAGACAAATTCCTAGCAGCACAGAGACCACATATCTTTCTTCAGAGAATGGTGACTATCAGCAGGGCTTAGGAAACTTCCCATCACTCAGAAAAGATACAGTGGTTTAGAAGAGGTAAAATATAGGATAAGCATTAAAAAATACCCAGAATTTTCCACATTTAAAAGTGTTCAGAGGAAGCACTGACATCTGTTTCCTCTTCCTACTCAGCCAATCTAAGATTCCTGGATACTGAGAACAAATCCAGTAGGAACTTCAAGGAGGATTCCATAACTCATGGTCTTCCTTGCTTCCCCACAGTAGTGTCATTGAAGTGATACAAAAGCTTGTGCTTAAAGGAGATCAAACCACATACCCCAAGAGAAAACAATGCTAGCCTTGCCACTGGCAATATTTTGATTTCTCAGCTTTAGACAGATAACAGCAGATAATTGCTGTTACAGCATACAGATGTGACAATATATATTCCTTTCATGCATGCCATCATGCCTTGTAAACTGCATGCTATTACAGATGTTAAAAAGGCAGAGCCTGGGCATTTATTCTCTCAGAGGGAACATACAATTAATTAGCAGAAATGTCCCAGCTGGAGCATTTTGTCTTAGGAAACAACAGCCAGCACACTACTATTAGCAAGAGGAGATCTTGCTGGGTGGGATGAATTTCTTCTCACAGACACTCACCACCTTCTCCCTTGATAATCAAGAAATACCCCACACATGAAAAGTGCTGGACATTATCACATCGCGAGTTTCCTTTAATTACCGAGACAGACGTTTAAACTGCAGGGAGGAAATTGTGTGGCACAGTAATCTGAAAGTAGAATGGAAACTCAAGAAGTCTGGCTGAAGTGTTTGAGTGGCAGGGAAGGACCAGCCCAGCAAGGGGATTTGTTTCCTCTCTGTTGTGACAAAGAGCAGAAGAGCATCTGGGACTCGATGACACCGCAGGACTCTTGCTCTCTATTTACTGTTCCACTAAGGATGTCAATTTTGGTTTTCCATCGCATTCAAACACTTCTAGCCTACTGGAGTGAGGGTATCTACAGATATATATTTTTAAAAGGAAGAGGAGAATCAAGCACTTTATTTTTTATGGAAAACGAGATACAAGGAAAATAGATGCAACTGAGATCCTGTTTTTCCTGACCTAAATAGCAAGTGCTTGTTATTTTGGTATGAAAGTGTTGCTGAAAAGGTGGCACAAGTCCCTGTTTGGCTCCCAGAGCCTCCTTTGGGCACAGCACAAATTAAATGTCCTACTGCGTCTGACACATTATGGGATGTTGGAGCCTTCTCAGAAACCAGCAAGAAGTTAATACAGAAGGATGAACAGTACCACATAGCCCAGTCTCAGCTACCTAGACAAGATAGGATATAGTAAGGTCAATTTAAATATCTGTTTAGGTCTGGAGTGAGTCAAGAGGTATTTTACCTAAACATGAATATCACTTTGCATTCTTTTGCTGAAGTTTTACCCATAATAATTCTCGGAAACTCTGCAAAACACAGTTGCATGTACTTGAAAGAACAGGTAGATTATCTCTCTCTGCTGCCCTCGCATTTGCTGGCAAAAACACAAAATCCCTTCAGATTGTGAGGGCTGAAATGTTTTGAGCAAAAAGTCCAAAGTGCGTGGACAAAATGTGAAGTGTTTTTGACTGTAGAGCATATGCAGATGTTTTGCCTTGTTGCTCAAGTAGTATGAGATATCAGCTAGGAATAATCTTATCTTCATTTCTGAGGTTTGATGTTGTTGTCCTTTTATTATCTAAAGGATGCAGATAGTCTTTAGCTTCAGTTCTGTAACCCTTCTTGAGTGTATATGAGAAAGAGGTCCAGTCTTAGGTCTTTAAAGAACTCCATGAAAATGGAATTTTTCTCCTATCCTTTCTTAATGTCATAATTGTTAATGAAAATAGGAGGCAAATTTGTAATATTAGGGCTAAACAGTAACTGAATGGCAAAAGATCAGTCATATTTTCCACACTTGCAGACATTCTGCCAAGTTTGGGTGTCTTCTTTGCAAATATGCTCTAATCCTGTAATTTTCAGCCTTTTACAGTCTGCAGACACCTATTTTTTTTCCCTAGGGAAATGTGGACCCCTGTCTGGATACTTTTAAGTCCACTGACTATGGATTTGCTTTTTTACTTACATTTTCCTGCTTACCCCAAAGTAGTCTGCAAACTCCCCAGGATTTACCAGCCACCACTTGGAATGTCTACTGCAAAGACAAATTGTTGGCTCCATACAGGAATTACAGAGGGGAGAAAGGATGGCCTGTGCCACAAATTAAGTCAGACTAGATTATTTTAATGTTCCCTCTGGCTTTGACATTATAAAATACAAGTATTGGCAGTGCACACGCCTTTCTTGAATGATGCTACACTTGACTTTCGATGATGAAATAGAAAGGGGAAGCAAACTAGTTCAAGCTCAGCACTTCAATAGTTTTCCTTTTAAACTCTGACAGCACTTATTAGAATTGAACAACATGTTAGTCTTTTTTCTCCTGCATTACTCCAGCCCAGTAGGTTCATGTGTCTTTGAGAACAAAAGAAAAGAGAATTGAAGGTGTAAAAAAAAAAAAAAAAAAAAACCAAGAAAATATTCTTAAAAACTCTTGTCAAATGTACCATATTTGTATGAAAAGCTGCTTTGAGTTATTTTGTACAATTAATTTTATTTATGGTGAGGTATATTTACGCTTGTGATCTGATAACGGTGTTAAATTTTTGATCCATATTTGCTATGCAGCCGAAGATGATATTTTGGTTTTGTATGATTCTTTTTTGCTGTTGTTCTAAAATTCAGCTAATAGAAGCTGCCATCGCCATTAGAAATGCTTCTGCAAGAGTAAAGCATCTGGTACATGGTGATATGTCCCGTAACACAGCAACCAACAGTGTGTACAACAAATGTGGGATGACTTTTGTGATGAAGAAGAATAAAAATCGGGCTCATTCATGAAATGGGCAGACTTGATTTTGTGGTGTCATCATTTGTGGAGAGCCTCCAGTTGTACCTGGCACAAAGAAAGAGCTCAGAGGAATAATGGCAGCATTGTGGTGATAGAAATGTCAAGCTTTTGTCAAAACCAAACACCGAAACAAGCAAACAAACTTTCATATGAAAAAGTTGATTACTTTCAAAAAAATCCTTACACTTATATTTTCATTTGAAAACTTATTTTAGTATAAAAAGGCTAGGGGAGGGATAATTATATAGTTTTTTTAAATAGAATTTGACAGGCCCTGCTCAAAACCAAGGAGTTAATTTCCTCTCATCACCACAACCTTTTCAACCCAACAGGGGCCTTTTTATTCAAGAGACTGCCCCTACTATTGTTTTCCATATCTCAATTTGAGACCATTCTGAGGTTTGTGTTAAAAGCACCTAAGGAGCAGAGCAGCTGTGGCTGTTGACTTGCAGAAGGAGCAGTGGGAACTGAAAGGAAAAGGTGTTCTGGGCACTGAGGAACTGGGGTGAAACAACTGATGTGGGTCTGTGGGAGGAGGAGCACCTATGCTTCATTTGCTCTAGACAAAATGCTACCACTGATGTTCCCTTTTGTAGCTTCTTCCCAAGGTTCCCTCATGGGAGCAGCTTCTGAGCTTGAGAGGAATAAAAATGCAATGATTCCTCACCTACAACTGGAAGTGAACTTTACACCATGACCAGCAGCTCCGATGATCTTTCCGATGTGCTGCAAGTCACAGGACATACGAGGTGCCTGCAGCTTTGTGTGTAGCACACTGCTGTGGAGGAGGATTTGCCAGATGGCTGGAAGTTGCCCAATGTTTACTGATTTCAACATGATTCTGCAATGGGGAACAGCAGCAAGGAGAGCAGGACTTCCCTCCTGACTCAGCCACTGGTACTAGGCAGGTGGTTTAGTTTTCATCCTTTCCTCCATCAAGCTGGTTTTTTTAATTATTTTCTTTTATTAACTTCACCTGCTGTCACACAGACACCCCAGTACTAACAGCAGCCCCAAGAAATGGCAATGCCTCCCAGGCTGCAGGGTCTCACCTGGAGCCAGAGGCAACACTTGCTCTGAGTGTCAGGCTCCAAAACTCTGAATTTTGGACAATCGACCCTGAGGGACCAGCATCAATGATACAGGCACACACCTTTCTTCTTCCTAGTGTTTCTAAATAGATTTACATCTTCGGATTAAAGGCACTTCACCAATGCGAAGAACAGTTCATTAATGATTGTTTTATTCTTTCAAAAGCATAACAAAACAACCCTTTCTGTGACCCATCCTGCAAGCCAGGAGTGCCCTTCACCTCTGATTTTGCTTGATTTAGTGTTCTTATGCAAACATCTGGCAGGTAAGAGGTCTGCAAACAAACAACCTGCTGATTACGCGTCACTTCACCTTGTGGCACCCACTGCTGCTCTGATGCCTTAAGGCCTCCAGTGCTTGCAGAATATCCACCTATCCCTCACCAATCCACCACTCCTGCAAACATACATGATTTATGGGGCCACAGTGACCTGGAACACTGAACCAACCTGGAGAAAAAAAAAAAAATGTAGCAACCCTGGGAGAAATGCATTAGGGTGTGTTCTATGGTCTAATGACCCTGGATCACTCAGCTGCTCCACAGCACAGATCCACAAGTAGGTGCACTGGCACTAGGAGGGCAGAACAGGGGTGGGAACCCACCGTGGGTGTGGTGGGCTTGGGAATTCTGTGCGTGTTCTCTAAACTCTTGCAGCATGAAATGACAACCTCAGCCGCTGCGGACATGGTTACCTTCAGACAGGCTGAATTAAAAGCTGTCTGCTCAACAAAGTCCAGTCTTTCAAGCTTCTGAGCATCCTTTCATGTAGTGCTGCAATCTTCTGAACACCAGGCAATTCCCTTAACCCCTACACAGTCAGGGCATCATTAGAAAGAGAAGGATTTACCCTCTGTTTGAAGCAGCAAGTGGCCCCTTGGAGCCTTCAAACTCTACAAAGTCACGGCAGAAGATCGCAACCCTGTTCTGAACGTTTGCACAGGAACATCTAGCAGACATCTGAGGGCAAAAGTTTCCATCACCTGTTAGCAGGATACTTCTACCATTATTTGAAACACAGGACAACAGATGGACGGTGTTCTTCCATCATTTTTTCTAGACCAAAATAGATGGGCAGAGAAGAGCAGGGGAAAGAAAAGCCTTTTGATGTTGCTAAAGAGGTTATTTGCATGCAAAGGTCTCTTGCTCTGCCCCTGGATTCCAGTCAAGTCTTTTGGTCTGGAAACCAGCATTTCAGGAAGAACTGCATTGTTAGAAGATGAGCTGCTAAGGAAGACTCCCTGATTTCTAATGAATTATTTTTAAGGAAACATCTGATGAGAGTATCAGCCAATGAGGTCATAGCTTGGAGCTGAATTCCCTAATTACAGCCTTCCCATTAAAACGAGGATATGAAGCAATAAAAGAGGCATTGGTTGCATCCCTGCTTTACTGTTATCAGTCTCAACTTGCCCTTAACTAAGCCAATTCCATGCCAATCCTGCCTGGCTTTTAACTCCCATATTGCCATACACAGCCTTGTTAAATCCATCAAACGCAACTCCTGTGACTTAGAGATTTTATACACCACACCCTCGCAGCCCCTGCACCAGAGAGAAAAATACATGACACACTTGTATCCTTTGTTTGATAGCAAGACCTGACTGAAGCTTTTCCCACGGTGGTGACAAGTGGGTACGCTCTTTCCCTGACGTCTGACAGCTCACGCTATGGTGTCCCCTCCCTTTGGGGCCCTGCCACGTCTCCTCTCTCCCCAGAACTGAGAACAGCTTCTCTTGGAGACTTCACCTCTTGTCAAGTCTGGCAAAAGTGGCCTATGGGACCAAATATCTTTGGAATGAAGTGGGGTACATAAACAAAAAATCTATGTGTGCCCTTTCCTTTAGGAAAGTAAGGTGACAGGGGAAAAAGCTGTAGCCCAACGTGCCTTTTGCTTTTGACTGCACCACCCCCTCTGCTGTGGCAATCACTTATGAGGTTGCACCACGACCAAAAAGATTAACATAAGATCCCTTCCATAAAAATTTGCTCCCTCCCCAACACCTCTCTGCTATTAGAGTCCACTCATTGCTTATCCCTGACATACTTATAACAATGATGAAAACAAAATGTATAATTATTTTTTTCCCATAAACTCTTCCCACATGCATCACACAGGTACACTTCAGTACCAGAACTTTTTGGAGCTCAGATTTAGATCAACACAAGAGTCACTTTCTAGAGGTGCCTCCATAGCTTCTAAGCTTGCTCCTGGAAATGCAGTTGTGGACACACAGGCCATACGGGGCTTTTTTCCTGCATAAGCACTTTTTAGCAATTGTCCAGAATCTGAGCAGAAGTTGCTTGCCTCCTCAACACCTCTCTGCGTAGCAATTAACTGCGCTCTGCACTGATGTCAACACTGACCCAAAAATGCTTGGAAATTATTTTGGATGCAGTTTAACTGTCCATCACCGCATCACCATTAGGACTCCCCAACTATCAGCAAGACCTCAGAGCCCCACAGTGCCCCGAGCACCCAGGTGGAACAGCCTGGGAGGGGACAACAATTCCCCCAGCCAGATGCAGGCAGTCGGCGCTGCAAACACAGCAACGCTCATCCCACTCAGCCATCACCTCAGTTTCTACAGTCAGCCTCAGGCTCACACATCGCACTTAAACAGCACCTGCAAGTAAATTCACTAAATAAAGGCTAAATCCTGACAACACTGTCTTGCCCAGAGTGCCTTTTACCTGCATACTATCCACAGCAGGAGCTGCTCACAGATCACTGATAAATCAGCACAAGTTTCATTCCCTACATCAAAACCTGCTGGCACACATTTTGGATCAATTATCAAGGGCTCCTATGACAAAGGGGAAGATGTGGGGCTTGGCTGGCACAGTCTCTCCCAATCAGCGACCCACAAGTTTGGCACCAACAAACAGACCCGATTAAAATCAAATTACTCACAAAACACTTGAATGTTACAATTTCCGGAGAAAAGAGTTGTACAGAGATACGATCAGGCTGCTGAGCAGAGGAGCCACACGGTGCTGGAAATGCTACAGTTTCATAGTCTAAGAGCAATTTCTGTAGTAGCAGGTAATGTATTTTATGAAAGAAAAAAAATACCAGATATGTTCAGATCCTGCAGATCTCACATCTTTACATTGCCTTATGACAGATACAATTTCTACCTATAAATGTGGGCTTGACCAAGTAAAGTTGTTGGTTTTACTATTGTTTTTGCTTGACTCTGCTGACCTACAGCAAAATGTGTCTAATGGCTCCTGCTGCAATGAAAGGGCCTTTTTATCAGCAGTAGGTTTCTGTGTACACACAATCACTGTGCACACACATAGGAAGGGAGGATGTCGGTAGAAGAGGATGGGGATGAAGGCAAAATACTGGTGTGCAGCACACTCCAAAGCATTCACACACTACTATTAGCAAGAGAGGCTTTGGCTGCAGCTGGGCTGGGAGTTGACAGGGCAGTCATGGCTCATGATCTATAGAAAGGACTGAAACATGTGGCCATGATAAGGCCTGCCAACTAAACAGTCACAAAATAAAAGGGTGTAAAATAAGGTTAAGTGATGGAGGAACCCATGGGCTGGAGATGACTTTCTCAGCACTGGAATTCAGTATGGAGGCAGTTAAGTCTTAAATCACAGCTGTTGGTGGCGAAATTGTATCCTGTACTTCTGATCTTGTGCTACACAACAATTTACAGCACAAGAGTGCCCTGGTCATTACACACTCATCTTTTGTTAATGTTTCTTTTTCAAACACACCTTTGTTGGGAGCCAATCCTTTCCCACTATAATTCAAAAGTCAGGAAGGATCATTAGGTTAATTTTGCACAACCTTCAGCACAGAACATGCCTTTGCCCAGCAAGTACATGATGCATGGAACCCCACAATTCCACTTAGGATATATCCATCTTCCCTTGACACCTATGTGTTTCTTGGCCCCTCCACCTCATCCTTCAGTCCTACAACCTATCGCACACAGCTGTAGTACTAAGTAGAGAATAACAAACACCAACACTTGAAGCAATAAGATGCTTTCTGAAATGCTTCCTTGCTTTATGAACTGCAGTTACAGCTTTTAGTAAGGTGAAATCTTTCCAGGACCACAAACACCATTGGGGATTTAATTTCTCTTGTTTACTTTTATCATCTGTTCCACTATGCACATGCATGAAGTCCACAGCTTTGCAGCATGCACAACCTACGCAGCACACACCTGCAGCTCGGCCACCGCAGCCAGGCTCACACGCCACCTCACCTGGAGTGCAGCCACCTGCTTCAACACCTTGTCCCCTTCCCTCCTGCTCCCAACCACTGCAACAAGAAAACCCACTCCAGAGCAAACGTATCTGTCTGGGTTGAGGCAGCCGAGTCTGGATTTGTGCAAGGGCTGCTGAACCCACCTGCTGCTGCTACCATACCCTCCTCTCCCGCTCCAGTCCCGAGCCCCAGGGGACAGGGCAGCAGTGGGGCTGCTGGGGCTTGCACAGGTATCTGCTGCCGCTGCACCGAGCGCAGCCCCGTCCCGGAGGAGGAGCCGGCCGGGCAGGTGAGCTGGCAGCCCGGCCCAGCCCTGCCCAGTCCCGCCGGTTCAGCCCTCAGCGCCGGGATGCCCTGAGCCGGCCGGAGGACGAAGGAGATGGAGCCGCTGGGTGCGAACAGCAGCTGCAGCAACGGTGGGTGCAGCCCGGGCCGGCAGCGCGGGGAGCGGGACAAGCGCGGGGAGCGGGACAAGCGCGGGGAGCGGGACAAGCGCGGGGAGCGGGACAAGCGCGGGGAGCGGGACAAGCGCGGGGAGCGGGACAAGCGCGGGGAGCGGGACAAGCGCGGGGAGCGGGACAAGCGCGGGGAGCGGGTCTCGAGGAGGGGGCTGAGGCCGCTGCACCCCCGGCCTTCTACCCCCACCCAGCTTTGGGGCTGCTCCCTGACGCCGCTCTGCTTTTCTGGGCTTCAGGTTTGTTATTGTTGGGGTTTTTTGTTTGTTTTTCGATAGGAGTGGGAAAACTCACTTTATCCGCAAGGCACACAGCCCGCTCTGCCGGCAGCAAGCTCCGTGCTCTGCCAGCCTTACAGCTCTTACAGAGAAGCTAGTTGGTTTTTTTCCTTCCTTTAAAGATTACCTAAGCTGGTCTGTGATCACCCCATCCCGGTGCTTTACAACTGTGCCCCACAGCACATTGCAGAGACTTTTACCTAGCTGAAGAGGCAAGGTGTCCCTCCGTTCCCCAGGATATATTTCCACAAGAAAAGAAAGCTATTAGGGAACCTTTGGAAACTCATCTTAGAAAGTCACTGGATTTTTTTCCATTAGAAAAAATTCAGATCCAAATCCTCAACTACATGTGCCAGGGAGAGGGGTGCAGCTGCAAAAGATCTAAGCCAGCTTCTTGGTTTAAAAAAGAGGTGAGACCCATGCTCAGGGGGCAGTTTAACCATTGCATACCCCTGCTTGTAGAGACAAATGCTTGCTCCATACTGTCTACATGAGTTCAGGCAAAAAATTCAAATCTTTTACTACAAAGGGACTTTTGTGCCACTCCACTTGGGTGTTCTGCTCCCCATGGTCACAGTCACGCTGTCCTTATTACACTCAGAGTGAAAACTATGATAGAAAGAAGTGCTGGGTGTGGTAGGAGTGTGAGGGTAGGAAGAAACTCAGCGATTTTCCCACCCACACACAGTAACACACCTTGGTTAGAGGCACAAAGGACTTAGTGCTTTTGATATTAACAGTGGAAAACCATACCTGTTTTCAGTCCTTCTACACTGGCAGGACTTGATATGATTTACAAGCACTTGGGCACTCTGCAAATAGGTAGAATAAAACCATTAGGCAGTAGAGGCAACACAGAGGTGAAACTTTGGTCAAGGATGAGCCTGTTGTTGTCATATGAGCAATCCCATGACACTGCTCAGTACACAGAGCCAGGACAGAAGCACTGTTACAAAGTACTGGCATCACTCCACATTAGACCCAAAGCAATAAGCTGCAGACAAACTGGCAGATGCAAGGATCAGCTGGCTGGAAAACACCAAAGCCTTTGAATCAATGAGGCTGAGTATTGATAAGGCATAGTTCAAACTCATAACACTGAAGTTCGGTAGAGAGACTCTGATGGGGATGTTTGGAAATTCAAATTAAATTACTACAGTGGTCCTTGTGGCCATCCAGTTCAGAGTGTGGACCAGCAGACACAGAGTCAATGAGCTGCTTGAACTGCACACCATAAAATCCCTTGCCATTTCCATATCCAAGTAAAGACATGTCCTGAATTTTTGAGAGCTGATGGGTATGTGCTGTTAGGGTGACAGCACAGGTGGCTGTTCAGAGGGACATCTGGATCAGTCCAAAGAGCAGAGTTGATAGCCACATCAGTAATTTGCTGTTTTATCTCCGTGGTGGTCTCACAGGGTCTCTTGTCACCCTTTCCTGCCTTTCCCATCGGGTTGTGTGCCAAGTGATCGGCAATGCTGAGCCAGATGACGCTGTCCAGGACAATGGGACTTCAGATAACTTCTGGGTAACTTGTCTGGAAAGCAGTTATGGATTCTACATTGGCCTTGGCTTGGCTGTCTTCTCCAGCTTCCTCATTGGAAGCAGCGTCATCCTCAAGAAGAAGGGGCTGCTACGGCTGGTGGAGAAGGGAGCCACCAGGGCAGGTAAGGCTTTCATGGGGGGCAGGAGGGAGGAGGTCCCCATGTTCCCAGAAACACATGGATCAGCCAAACTCCAGCATTTGTATGGCAAGGGAATACCTCTGGGTACAAGTCAGCCTTCCATCAGCAATGTAAGATAAACCTTTTCTGCATGTATGTTCGTGTGTGAGACTCAGAAAACAGTGCTGTGCTGGAGCAGAGGAACTAATTTACAGAGCCCTACACTGGAAGGCCCAGCTAAAACCAGCATTCCCCTGCCTTGCACCACAAATAGCAACTCACACGTGCAGCGTTATCAGATGTGCACCCACCAAGAGAACAATACATGCCCATCACAGCTTTCACATGGGAAAGTGTGAGGCCAGGAGTAAACAGAGTGTTAAAAGCTTTTTGAAACGTGCCCCTTTGCACAAAGGTGCAAGTCATCCCCATGCCGCAGACTGAAGCAGAACAGCACAGCCCCACTCTTGCTCTTATTGACTCACTAGGCATTTTTGCCACCAAGTCACTGAGACAAGGATGTGGCCCCATGCACTTTAATTGCACTAGCAAGAGCCATTTGTTAATGCAAGACTGTATGCCAGTTGTCTGTGTGAACTCTGCTTGTGGTTTTCAGAAAGGATACTACTAAGGTGTGTTGCTCAACAATGTGTAGATAACTTTCCTCTAGCTCTTAGGGCGAGGTGCGTGTTTATGTGCACTCATATTTGCATGGGAAATGGTGGAGGAGCACTGCCTACAGTGGGATTGCACTGTGGAATTGGGTGCATCCCATCAGCATCACAGACATGCACTGAAGCAGCAGTGCAAGTCCTATCTGGCAGCTGACCTACTTGCATAACTACAGAACAAAATAATGATAATTAAAATACTACTGCTTCCCAGTTCTGGCCTAGGAACAATTCTTAAATCATTTTACAAAGGAAGTCAGTGTCACTGTTCCTATTTTAATGCCCCTGTGTAGGGACACAGAGGAATGGAACAAAGTGACTGTCCAGAGTCAATGAGCAAAGCTGCCAACAGCACCTGGGCCACAGCTCAGTCTTGAGTCCATCCCCTGCCATTAGGTTGGCTGCATGCAGCTGCTGAATTCACATGGATTTGCTTTTCGGCCTTATATTTTCACAATGAAATATCAGTATTGTTTCAATTGTAGAAGAGGTCTCTCCTCCTTCCCTCCACAAGCTCCTCTTACAACAGAGCCAAGCAAGCAAAGCAAGAGCAAACCCCTCCCTATTTTTCAGGGTCTTTAACCAGGAATTAGTGATCAATGACAGAAAACTGCAGCTGACAGAGAGTTCTTGAGAGAAAAAAAAAGCAAAACCAACAAAACAACCAACAAACAACACCCCCACCTAGCAGTTTCATAGGAATACCGAAGCATAACATTTGAACTTAGCATTTGTATATTTTAAGAAACAGAAGATGTTGAATTCAAGCAAATTCCTGTCCACCTTCTCATTTCCCCTTTCCCTCTCTCACTCTTTAATCTCTCAGTCCACACATTTCACCCCAGCTATCTGAGCTTGTCACTTTTCTCCAAGGCAGGCCAAACGCTGCTGTCACCGACAGCTCTGGTCACGTCACACTTGCCGAAAACACAGGCTCTCTCTGACCCAGTAAAACCAGGGTGCACAATGTCAGCAGACTCAAGCTCCTTATATCTAACAGCTTATGTGTTAAAACAAGAGCTGGATTAGTTCCCAACACAGTATGTCCATTCTTCCTCATTTATATGCACATTTCTTTCATTGTGTTGTTCCAATGCCACAAATCACTTTTCACCAGAAACACTCAGTCACAAAACACTCCACATCAAAGTAACATCAGGATTTCTGGCAGTTCAGGCTGAGGCCTTATGAGACAACTACTATATGACACAAAGCAACATACAAAACCAGCAGATAGCAGGGACATGATGCAGGGAGCCTTCACCACAACTGTATAGCAACACAAACTATGGCAGCACATGCCAGCCCAGAGCAACTGTCCAGTTTTAGCCCCCTTCATCCTTCATAGCTATAACCCCCACTTGAACTGTGTTTGGAAAAACTCATTGCCTTACCTTAGTGCCCACATGCGAGACTCCCTAACAATCCAATGCAATGCGAGGTGGAGTGCAGGTTCCCCATGGGCAGGATGCAGGTGGCAGCATTCCAGGGAGCAGCTGTGGGT
The DNA here is from genome assembly GCF_037038585.1 of Patagioenas fasciata. Classification (NCBI taxonomy): domain Eukaryota; kingdom Metazoa; phylum Chordata; class Aves; order Columbiformes; family Columbidae; genus Patagioenas; species Patagioenas fasciata. Next base: position 5,041,341 of record NC_092533.1, on the reverse strand, counting down.
GGGGGGCACCCAGCACAGAGCATCATCCCTCTGCTCCAGGAGTGCTCCATAGTGAACAGGCAAGTGGAACATACAAGACAAAACATGATGGGTCCATGGGAGCTCAAGCTGGGGTGTTTATTGCTGGGTTTAGAGGCTGATGCACCCTGATGAACCAGCAGGGATAACCACAGCTCCCAGGGCTGAGCAGCAGCCCCAAGGTCCATGCTGCACCTGGGCAAGCTGCACCCCAGGATGATAACCTCTGTGGGTGCCATTCCCATTGCTACCCAGGATTAAACAACTGCTTTTATTGTATTTGTATTGTCCAGCCCTGAGTTCCAGCTTCTGCTAATGCCTTGACTCAATTTCCACATAGGATAGCATGTCTGCATATTCTGTCTTTCCAGGATGTATTCTTTGTCACATTCTTCCCCTTGCAGTTTACCCCTCTCCAAAGGGACACTTCTCATCTCTTACTCTGAAGAGCATGGTTGTTAACTCCTGCATTCCTCTGTCCTTTGCTTCCCCAGGAGATGGAGGCCACGGCTACTTAAAGGACTGGCTCTGGTGGGCTGGCTTGTTAACCAGTAAGTAGAAGCTGTTTCCCTGGGTTTGAAGTTTATCCAGGGTCTGTCCTTGTGAATCAGGTGTAAAACAAGCCCAGCATGTGGTGGCTTAAATCCTTTTTTATGGTGAGCAGGGGTACCTCAAGGAGAGTGGAGGCAGCGAGCCACACAGAATCTCCTTCACCATCCTCCTGCAGAGCTGGTAGGACTTGCTAGTTCAGTTTTACCCAATGAAGTGCATAAAAAGCCAGGTTTCAATAAGGCAGCTGGCTGTTCTGTGCACTAGGCACAGTGCAAATGGCCTCCCATGCATGCCTGGAAGCTCCAGGAAAGGTTACTGCTGCAGCACAAGGAAGATAGCAAGGAGATTTTGGTAGCAGATCCTTTCTTGAGCAAAACTTGCTTTACCTTCGAGCAAGCTTTAAATCTTCCTTGTCATCTTCTCCAATTAGAGTCACAGCCAGGCAAAGAGCAGCAGAGGGTTTTTCAGAGCAGTCTTTTCTGGCTCTTACTGCTGCAGCAGCTCAAGGTGCCCCCTGCTTGCTCTGCCCTTGCAGCTCCTGCTGTACAACCACCATCATACAACCCCTAAGCAAGCACACAATACTCACTGCTCAGGGGACAGGAAAAGCTCAGCCAGAAGGTGACACCACAATCCCAAGGAGACACTTGTGTAGGTGAGGAGCAGCCTCCCAGAAGCTCCCACAACTGCCCACCCCCTTGCTAATGACCCAGACGAGCTGCAACTGCTGTGGGGGCTTAATGAGTAGATATGGACCAGCTGTGGCACAGCTGAGTCCTGGCACCCACAGCCATTCTCTCTGGGGGTGAAGGCTCCAGGGGTGTTTCTCTGCTTACGTTAATTTGTACAAGAGAGATTTTCACCTGCTATCTAGCTCTGTCCAGGAGCAGCATGAAACCCCCATAATAAAACCCACTCTCTGGCATCTTATTACTTTGCAAGCCCACAAGAGAAAACAGAAGTAGTAAACTGTAACTCACTGGTATTTGTTTTTCTTGTGTTTGTTTAGTGGGTGGAGGAGAAGCTGCTAACTTTGCCGCCTATGCCTTTGCTCCTGCAACTATTGTCACGCCTCTGGGGGCTCTGAGTGTGCTCATAAGGTGATTTATGTGTCTGTAATTTGCAATTTGCCTTTTTTTACTTGTCTGTTTGTCTTGTAAGATAGAAAGACTTGAAGGGATGCTGATATTATTTATTCTGCTGGAAGGAAGAAAATATCTCAGTGTTTTCTAAAAAACATGTTAACAGTTGTTGTCCTTTGAGGGGATCATCTGGAAACTGCTGATTTAAGTAGCATGCCCTTCTGGAAATGCTGGATGTGGAGAGCACCTGCATACACTTCCGGTTAAATGACGGAAAATATCAGTGTTGCTTCCATCCTTATTCAAGGTTGGGTGGTATTGTTTTGGTTTGGTTTTGTAGTGAACAGTACTAAAGATCAAAAAGGTCAAGAATATCAGGCTTGTTTTTAAATTGTCTTTTGTTTGCTTTTTTTTTTTTTCTAGGCTTTTAGGGTGTTCTGATGTTGTGGGTTTATATTTCTGTCTGTTGCCAAAGGGTTGAAATTCTGCTTTATTTTTTATATATATTTTTAACAAGGAAATTTATACCAAAATATGTGGCTCCAGGTACTGAAAATTTTATAGGAGTGTTAGTGTGAAATGCGTAAGTAAACTGAGTGTTAGGACTGCTCTGGTGTCTTGCCCAAAATTTTTATGGAAAATTAGATATTTTTGCAGATATATCTATAGCCCCAGTGCTTTCAGAGTTTCTCTGGGGCTCAATAGTTCTGATGATTTAACATTAACATAACTCTTTTGTTGTTAGGCTGGGTTTTTTTCTCTCTGTTATGCTGGTCCTTGAAGTAGTTTCCTTGGGCACTATAGGGTTCATAGTGTTCACTGGGTGATGAGTGAATCTGGAGACCCTGATAATATTTCTGAGGATGCGCTAACATATTCAGGATTTTTTTACTTTGCTAATACATGAGCTGTGATCTATAGATCACACCTGCATCTCTGCAGGTTCAGCTGTCAGTAGATGCAATGTGATTACGCATTAACACATTAGATTCCAACAAACCTACTCCGAACTTGTGTCCTTCTATCACATGAAGGCATTCTTTACCTTGTTTTAGCTGCTGTTCCTTCTTCAAAGCACCAACTGATGGTGTTTTTTCTGTCCCATGCAGCGCCATCCTGTCTTCATATTTGCTTGGAGAACGGCTCAACCTGCTGGGAAAGCTGGGCTGCATGCTGAGCCTGGTGGGCAGCACGGTGATGGTGATACACGCCCCAGAGGACGAGGAGGTCACCACCCTGGATGAGATGTTGTCTAAGCTGAAAGAGCCAGGTACACAGGTCGTGTTTTCCCTCCTGGGGCTGGGCTGTGTGTACCGTTCTGTTCCCTGTGCCTGCTGCTCAGTTTTAAGTTATTTCTCTCTCTCTTTCAGGTTTCCTCGCTTATGCCGCAATCCTCTTGGCTCTTTGCTTCCTCTCGATCTTCTACCTCGCACCCAACTATGGCCAGAGGAACATCCTCGTCTACCTCACCATCTGCTCCGTTATTGGTGCCTTCTCTGTGTCGTCGGTGAAGGGCTTGGGTATTGCCATCAAGGGCTTCTTTGCTGGACAGCCTGTGCTGCAGCACCCATTGACATGGATCCTGGTCATCACGCTGGTGGCATCCATCACTACACAAATTAACTACCTCAATAAATCTCTAGACATTTTCAACACCTCTTTGGTGTTTCCCATCTACTATGTGCTGTTCACCACCATCGTCATCACAACGTCCATCATTCTCTTTAAGGAGTGGGTCACCATGACTGTAGTGGACATAATTGGGACAGTTTGTGGCTTCCTCACCATCATTTTGGGGGTGTTTTTACTCCACGCCTTCAAAGATATGGACGTCAGTTTAGGAAATCTACCACAAGTCCTCCAGAATGAACAGCAAGGACCAGTCACCCGAGACGACAAGAACATCCTGATAGAGGTGGACAACTCCAGTATCGCCCCAGAGGATAAACCCAAAGTATTCACAATCTACACCTAGTGCATTCTATTTGAGGGTTTGGAGGGTGGAGGAATGGGTTGGTGTCAATATTCCAGATGCTCCTGAGCAATTTTTAAAGGGAAAAGCAGAAAATCAACAGTATTTTATCCAGAGCTTGGTAGAGTCAAGCCAAATCTTTCCCTGGGCTTTTGGATTGGATCTTTATCATGGTGTGGCAGCAAGGGGTATGTTTAATCCTCACTGGGCTTTAATACATGCAGCCACTGAAAACGAGAACCCTCTCAAAATACGGTAGACCTGTGACAGAGCTCTTCTCTGAGGCCTCTTCCCACCTCTTATTCTTGGCAGGGCTAATGTTTCCTCTTGCATTCCTTCTCTGAGGTGACCATTAACGTGTTTATTTCCAGGCCTTGATTGAGTAATTGATTGGTGGTTTTTGTCTTTTTTTCTTTCCAGACACTTGCGTGAACTCTAAAACACACACAAGTACCAAACAGAGGTGAGAGCCAAGGACTGAATGGGGCACGCCTGCTATTCAGACTCCGCTCATCCATGTTTAATTACTTGTTCTGCAAATATAGGACAAGAATATTGATGAATATGGGCAAAACATGGCAAATTTTGGAACAGGTGCTCACTTAGGCTCAGTGGCAGAACCCAAGCATGAAGTGTTTTTACAGGACTGTGGCAGAGAATTATTTTTCAGCTTTTGGTTTTTGCTTTGTTGTTTTGTTTGTTTGGGGTTGTTTTTCCTTAGCAGCTGTGGTGCCCAAGCCATGGTGATGTGGTTGGTGAAGCCACTGGGTCTGACCTAGGTGTCCCCTGAGCAAGCAGCAGCCCTGGCTCAGGCTGGGGAGCTCTGGCAGTGTAAACCCCATGTCAGAAGAAACACCACCACTGTCTTCAACACTTTTTGTGGTCTGTGAAAATCTTTTCAGCCTGAAAGAGTGAGTGGCTGTAAATTTTAAGGTTGGTTTGTGGGGCTTTTTTAACAATCGTCTAGACCTTGGAGAGCTTCCCAACTATTTGAGCCCCATGACCTCTCCTGCCATCGTTTAAGCCCCAAAGCTTTTTTGTTGTCATTTAGAGGGAGTTGTGAGCTGCATGTGATGCTCTGCAGAGCTGTAGGGATGCAGTTTAACCCAGAACAGTCCTGCTCATCCCCTTCCATCTCTCAATATAGTATGGGTGCTACCTGGACTCTTTGCTCGCAGCTCACCTTCAAAACCCCTTTGGATTTGTGTCAGTGGTGAGAACGAATGGATGGGAGGTGTGATATTTTGGGCTGGAAGGTGAAAAAGGAAGGTGTTGCAGCAGCTAAAACTTTCTCCCATCTTGCCACTGGGTCTTACAGCACAGGGGAACTGGAGCCTGTTTGCTCACAGCAAATCCCAAACAGGGTGCAGCGAAGCCTGAGCTGGCTTTGCCAGGCTGGCTCAGACTGGAGGCAGCTCTGGCTGGGTTAGCCCTGGACCAGGGCACACACTGATGCTATCTGAGATGCTGAACCAGTTATACCTGGATCTAAGCGTAAGCAATTTGGGGTTGGGCGGGAGAGGAAAATGCAATCTCTTATCTTAATAACATTTCAGGGTTGTTTTGGGATTTTTTTGGGGGGAATATGGAAAGGGAAATAAAGGCTTTTTCTAAAAAAAAAACCGAAACAAAACCAAACCAAACCTTGCAGGTGTATCGAATGATTTCTCTACCCTTGCAGGTGCAGCACTAAAGGCTAAACAGGCTGAGTGCAGCAGAAAGAGAATTTGGGGCAGCGAGTAAAACAGCAGCGCCCTCCTTTGGTAGCAGAAAATAATCCAAGTAATTTGCTCCAGTTACATTTTTGGCATCCTAATCGGTGTAATGTTTTATGCATTTTCTTTTAGAAAAGGATGTAAACAGGACTCATCTTTCCTCACTGCCTAGAACTGCATTTCATAAAGGCCATTTCTTCAGCTATCCTGCCAGCTCTGGACAAACACACATATATAAAATGAAGATTTTAATCAAGGTAACAAAACAGCACACAGTGACAGAATAATTTTTAATGACAACTGATAAATTTATTAAAACTAAGCAAAAGGCACAATGAATTGCATTATTCAAGTATTTGCATAGGTGCACAGAGAGCATTATTGTAAACCATTAATATGTGGACACAGGAGAAAGTGAGATGTATTTTGGTATGTGTTCTCCCAAGTAACATTATCTTCAAAAAAACACAAGTTTTTACCATCTTTTACTCCTCCTGCAGTTCCCCTATTCTTATTCACTCAATTTGTACGCATATAAGAAATTTAAAGAACTTAAAACTACCTTATGATATTCCAGCAATAGAGTTTGTCATTAGAGCCCAGGCAGTCCCAGTTGTTTTCCGAGCTTTTTGTGTATGGGGAAGCTTTCTAAAAGCTTGATCCCATGTTCACATGAAATGCAGTGAAAATATCCCTAGGGATTTTTGGTGGCAGTTTGATAAAGACCAGGGGCTGTAGCAGAAGTTTGCTGCTGTCTTCAGCGAGGGCTTAGATACAAGATCAAGTTCTTGTGGTTGAATGCGCACTATGTGTATGTACAGTATGTGCCCAGCTCACTGCTCCACCTGTGAGCAGTAAAATATGCCATTACCCCAAGAAACAACAGATCGGGGGGTTGTTTGAATATACATTATTTATATGGAATATAATTCAACTATAGAAAAAGACATAGAAAGATTAGAAAGCTGATGTCTTTCACTTTGCATCTCTTATTTCAGAGAGAAGTGTTTTAGGGTTGGTTTGATTTCCAGGCACATAGAAGGTAAGAAAAGGCCCCAACTGATCAAGATAAGGAATAATCAACCAGAAATTCAAGACACACCCTGTGTACTGTTTCCTTGTGGAGAAAGAGGTAGTAAAGTTGCAAAAACTGGAGTGGCTTATATCATCCTACATATACACTACTACATATCACTGCAAATTTAATGAGCACTTAGGGTTTATCTAGTTGTTGTTGTTGTTTTTCAATCAGTAGAGCTTAGGGAAAGAGGACTATCAGACAAGACTTTTTCTTTATGCCAATAATATAGTTTCTCACACATGCAGCAGCAATCACCCTTAGGATTTGTCCGTAATAAATCAGACACAACAGAGTTGTTGTAACCGTAGCTCCAGAATTCCCTGTGTTCTCTTAGGAAATCGTTTCAATTCAAGGGAAAAACAACAACAACAAATTGGCGTAACAGAAGGTTGTCGTCTAAAATCCTGAGAAAAAATGTACAAAAGCCCAAACCATTATGAGAAAAAAAAAATCATAAGGGAAGGTCCTTGGGGTCAGAACCATCAGCTGCTTAAAGTGCACACAGACAGCTCTTTCCATCCATGTCATGGAGGAAGAACTCTTGAGTAAATGAGCTGCCGTACAAAAGCACCATGTATCACATGAATATTTCCGCTGCTTTACCACCCAGGCAATTTTCAGGTGGGTTTCTCACTGGTATGGGGAGCAGACAGCCCATGCTGGATTACTGCTCAGCACAGACCAAAGCCTGAAGAGACAACTACAAAAGTATCTACTGATTATGCACAGTACCGTATGCTGGAGAAGAGGTTTCAGCACTGACTTTGGCTGAGGTTCCTTCTGGCCAGTGCTCTGCATCTCGGCCAGAGAATTTTCCTGTCGTACCTTGACTGTGTCCCAATGACACGGATGAGAGAGCGCAGGCCATGCTGGGGATGCTGTTGGGTCTTACAGCACTGAGGCAAGACAAGCGAGTGCTGGAGGACAGACAGGTTGGAATGCTCCTGCTGAAGATGGTTACATGGGGAAAATAATCCCCGCTATTAAAGCTAATAAAAATCTACAGTGACCCACAAATTATTTTAACCAGGAATATTTCCATGGTTTGCTCCCTGTCATGGCCTCAATTGCCACCCACTGTAAACTCAGAATAAGCTGAAGAATATCAAAGGCTGCCTTCTGCTCTCCCAAGAGGCAGTGGTTTCTGTATAGCACCAATGTATGCAGCTGCGTGGATGGGCTGAGGAAGCCAACAGGGCTGGGTCTTACATGAAAGCCCATCAGGGCCAGCACTTGCACTCACAGTTTGTTCTCCCTGGTAACACTTAAATAACTGATTAAAAACACATGAAACCCTCATCACCCCATCCTTGCATTGGATATTGCACAACAATATTTAAATACCGTATAAACAAGTCATCCCTATATGGAAAAGGCTATCAGCAGAGAGGATTGAGTTCAGCTTGGCATGTACCGGTGCGCTTCCTGGGGACACTCCTGCCAAACCTGATGGCAGCTTGTTGAGTCACGTAAGAAACAGGTGAGGGTAGAAGAAAGGAACCAAGACACTGTGGCTGTTTTTCGGGATGATGAAGTCCACCCAGTTCCACGGAAAGGTCAGAACCAGCTGGGAACTGACTGCTTCAGGAGTGTCCACGGGAGCCCAGCTGTCCCACTTTCAAGATATTTGCTGCTCCAGTTGTCCCGGCACCAGCATTCTGGGTGAGATGGAAAATGGAGAAAAGAGAGAAGGGTGAGCACTGATGAAAGAGCAAATACTTCCCACTCCCTCTCCCAGAGCTGGTGTTACAGTGGGCCAGGAAGCCTGTCTCCCTTCACATGCATTCACACCCCAGCACAGGAAACTCTCACATCAGTAGCACAATGAAGTTCATGCGTTTTTTTCCATCTTTTACAGGTGGCCTCAAGTGTGTTGTTGGCTGGAGGCAGCACCTGTGGTGTGTGGAGTGGAGGTGTTTTGTGTGAAGGGGTCCAGCTTGCAGGGAGCTGAGCTCAGCGACTGTCCTTATTGATGACACCTTTGGGAAACGCTCCCTGCAGAGAAAGCATCTCAGCCATGGCTAGAGAGGTTGGAGAGGGTTTCTCTTCCTTATTGGGGTCCTCAACTCCCATAAGCATCTTCCTGTTTTGCTGCTCTTCACTAAGCATTCTGGGTCACACACCCCCTCATTGCTCAGCCCCAGTCACGCAAATGTTTTATCTGAGAAAGCGCTCAGGGATGCTGAGGACTGAATTAACTGTTTTGCTTAACCCAGTAAATGTTTAAATGAAAAACAGGTAAAACTAGAGGGAACCAACATAACAACCCTAATGTTTCCACCCATTGGGGCTGTGCATTAAGGTGTTTTGCCATATGACAGCAAGGTTACTCCTTTCACGGTAGTTTTATCCCCCGGTAATGAGGGGTTGCTGCTTTCCCGTCACCGCACTCAGTGCCTACCTCTGCCGCAGGCTGGAGTCGTCCTGGGGTTCTGGGGTGCGCAGGAGGCAGCGAGATGACAGAGCTGTTCCCCAGCCCGGCTCTGGGTCTGGCTGGGATGGGATTAGCCGGCAAAGCTCTTTGGGGTGGCCGAGGCCTAGAAATATCCTGCGCAAGAAAGAAACAGTTTTCAATTCTCAGCCTGGAGAGATGCCTGGCCTGAAACCAGAGATCATTTTTTCAATTGTTGGTAAGTCTGAGGCAGCAGCTTGGATATGCAGCTGCACACTTGGTGTCTCTGATTTGGAGTTAGCCCCAGGGATATTAAAATCCAATGGCTGCATGATGAAAAACAGGAGAAAACTTACAGACTGGGCAGGAGTCCCCATCACAACCCAGCCTGTAGCATCCCTGCCTGAGACAAAGGACTGATGGGGGACAAGCAAACTCATGCTTACAAAGACCTCCCTGTCTCTGAAGAAAGGAGGGAGTGCAGGTGGCTGCTGCTATGGTTTATCATACTATGCTGGTGATTAGTGGTTTTCAACGTGTACGAGTTTTTCACCTTTCAAGCTTCATGAAGACCAGGTGGCCTTAGGCTGCTGGGCAGGTGGCTTCAAACTGAGGACAACCAAACCAGGTGACAGGGTTGCCTTGTTCTGCCTCCTAAAGGGAGCTGCGGGCTGCAAGCACATCATGTTCTGGCTACTAGAGGATCCAGAAGTTTTAAGCCTTGAATTTTGCAAGCAATAGGGAAACTATGTTCCAGACCCTTTTAATTAGCCACGTTATTGATGCATTTAAGGTTGGAAGCAAGTTTCACACACATACACTCACTATATGATTGCCCGTATAATGCCTGTAAACCCTGTATACATGTGCCCATACAAACACACGCAGCCCTGCACCCACCACCCATCAGTTATTACTTTGTTTGTGCACACAGCTGTCCCTAATAGGATACTCAGAGCATTATATTTTCCATTTGTCTAATGAATTTCAGTGTAAAGCATGCCCCTGGGGAGAAGTTACCCACACAAGAACTAACCGCCTGTTGTTTCTTAGTCTCTGTGCAAAGTCGCTGGCTTACAGGTGTTGATTTAATAAACACAGCTGCACTCACAACTTGGACAGCACCCAAAACCCTGCAGTCTCCTTAGACTATGCATAAATATGATGCTTGGGGATATATTGCTCTCCAAGGACCTCGCCCTGTGACTGCAGGAAGGACAAGGCAGACTAAATCCCACTGGGTCCAAAGAGCTCCTATAGGAATAGCAAGAAAGCAAATCTGGCAGATACTGCAAATATCTAGGAAGGACACTGACACTAACAAACAGTGAAATTAATGACTTCCCCTGTAACTTCTACATTTTGTGGCTCTCCTCCAAGCCAGAAATGGCAAGGTTTCTTTTGGAAATCCTAGGAAAAGTGTCCCATCTAGTAGGTCTGACTGATGTAAGGAGACTGGATGCACTGTGGAGGGAACACAATGGAGATTGTGGAGAACTTGTCAACAACCAGCTGGGGGAAGGATACCTATTCCTTATTGACTGCAGTCATCTTCCTGCTTTTGTTTTGGTTTTCTTTCCTGCTGAAGTGCCGGTTGTTCACAGGAACAATGGAGCTAGAGACAAAACCCATTCACTAAACCTTTGTGGGTTTGTTTTCCTCTGTATCCATCAGAGAGAGACTGCCTGGGAGCCAGCCTCTGCTATCCCCTGTAACTGAGCCCTTTGCTTCTTTGCTGGCCTTAACCTAATAAAGCTAATAGGAAAGGATTTTGGTAAAATGGGTTTAAGTCAAAGTGACTTGCCGTCTTTTCCATAAGAATGCAGGGTCTGTACTTAGCTTAGAACAAAATTGCCAGCAAGAGAACTACATTAATAGCCTTTTCTTGTAACTCTCGAAACAACCTCATGGCTAGGACGTTCCCATAAGATGAAGTCAGTCTGGGTTAAGTCTAACATTTCCTTTACAACATGTTAACAGTCCCATTTCTGCTCCACATTAACATTTGTCTTCCCAAGGTTTTAGTCCAGGAATGGCCGAATGCAATCTACCTGGGGGATCATCCCAGGGAAAGGGATCCTGTACTCAACACTGAACCTCAGACTTCTTGATGACCGGTAATCTCAGAGGGGCTTGTTTCCAGGAGACAAAAATATGTGAAAATCAGAAGAGGAGCTTTGCTAGGCATGTTTAGTGAAAAATATCTACAGCCTTTTCGTTCCTGGCAAATTATCCATCTGATTTGCAGCAAAAAAAAAAATGTTTAGGTGACCTTGGTGAACCAAGCTACCTGACTCTAAGTCCAGATCAGAGGTACTGGGGGACCTGAATGAAGGGTAATTTTGTATGCTAGTGTCCAGCACAGCCCTTTTCAGCTACACTACGAAGCAAGGAGACCACCGGTAATTGTCCTGTGGCAAGAGGGGGCACACACCAGTGAGGACTGTAACTCCTACACCACCACCAGGGCTAGAGAGGCTTCACCAGTCTCTCTCAAGAACAAACCTCCCATCAAATCGCATCTGCAGGACAATGGCACGACTCCGTACCTGAGAGATGGGGGGTTTGGGAGCAGGAGGTGCTGGTCTGCTTGGGGGTGTCCGTCGGGGAATGTCCTTTGCAGGTGCTGGGGACGCTGGCCCGGCAAGGTGCCCCACACCACAACTGTAGCCAGTGGAGAAGGCAGACGGCTGCTGTGTGTTCATTTGGAGCCCTGGAGCTTGCTGGGGAGGAGGTTTCGATGGGATTTGAGGGAAGCCAATCACCTGTGCAGAAGACCCACAAATCCTGGGAGTTAGGTACTTCCACTTCAAACCACCTTGTTACTCTCTGCTGCACGTTTTAGGATCCGCATGAGGTGTTTGAGCCACACAGTAGAAAAGATTGCCGGCAACACCGGTATGTGTTGTATATGTCTAGTAGGTATTGATTAGATAGACTGGGACAATTTGGGATCATGAGGCAGAAGCGGGAATCAAGAGAAAAATGTAACACTTTGAAATAACTGCAATGCTTGTGATTTCTACAGTTTTGAGAGGGCGATGCGATAAATGAGGATCTATCAGGAGACACAAGCAGCCACACAAGCTTCATCAAACCCCATTTAAGGAAATGGCTAGAAAGAAATGCTACATTCAGCTCCTGCTGCCTTTCAGCCATGGGGGATGTCTGCCTGGTTTTCCCATCCTTTGATAAATCCACTCCCTAATTGCAGTGTGAGAGGGAACCACATCCCACATCTCAGGGCAGCTGCATCTCTCCCTGGGGAGGTGGAAGGTGACCTGGCCCCTACCTTCCTCTGCTCCTGAGGGGTTTTCAACTTGAAGGCAGGGTTTGCGTGCCCAGTTCCAGAGGTGTCACTGGCAATGACAGAAAGAACAGAGTGTTATTTCCTTTATGCACTTTCTCCTTTTTCTTTGCTGTATTTTCCATTATATCTCAACTGAAGGAAAGAAAAATGAGAAGTATATACTGGCTATACCAACAAACTGACTTATATATGTTCCTCATAGCCGTTGCAATTTCTTTTCTGTCCTGACACTGAAAAGGTATGGATGTAAGCAGACAAGGCACAGCACTGACAATTTACCTGAACTGCGGGGTCTTCTTTAGAGAACAGATGGCAAATTTATTCCAGCATTTCAGATAATAGAACAAAAACATGATTCCAATGAGAAAGAGAACAGGGGCCAGGATGGCGAGAGTTATCACAACTGCTGAAGGGCCTGAGGGAAAGAAAGTAGCGTTAGTTAAGTGGAAAACTCTCTGGTCCCCATTTAACTCAAGTCCTGAAGTGCCACCATAGTTGAGAGTTGGTTCCACTCACCTTCGGGCATGGGGGGACCACTGTCCAAGCTTCCTCCCCTCCCCTCTTTGTTGCAGAATGGGGGTGCCCAGCCCTGGTTGCAGTGGCAGTTCTTGTTGTTATTGCAGACCTGGAACGAGAAGACTCACAGATTTTAGTGCCAGGTCCTAAAGAATCTGCAAGTTAAAAAAAATTTAAGCCATTGCTGGATAAAACACAACAGAATAAACTCTTATTGGCATAAATAGGGAATAAAGTGCCTGGAAATGTTTTCTTTTCAGGGTGTGAAAGAGTCTTTTATTTCCTCAGAAATTCTCCCCTTCTCCAAAAGATAAGGGTTCCTCAGCTGAAGGGCCACTAACCTGGATTCAGTAGAAAAGCAGCATTTAGAAATGCCTTTTTCTTGTTCTTATATCAAAACTAAAGGATAAAAGTCTTCCCTTCCATCCACTGAAGACTTCTTAGTGTTTAGGTTTATTGCTTGGCCCATTGCTATTTTTTTATCATCTAGGCAGTCCCTGGAAGAGGGGCTGGTCCCTCTGATTAGGCATGTTCTGTGCTAATCATAGCATTTAATTTAATCCTGTGAAATAGCTGACAATCACTTCTTACAGCTTCATGGGTTTTAAGAAATGAAGCAGACTGGGAGTGAAAGAGTGGAGTGGGTCCCTCTCCTCATCGGATCCCTCATGGTGGCTCCCAGGCTGCTCAGGGCAGCACACACTGCTGCACACTGCTGTATTCATCACTCCTCCCCATTGCCTAACTGGACCATGAGGATGGAGAGAAGCTGATGTTTTGTGCCAGAAATATTTTTTCCAATCTAAACTGGTTCCAGAAGATCTTTCTATAAGATTACCCCTTCTTGTTTTTAATTCATTGCAACTCCTATCCCTCCTGTAGACCTCCTTCAGTTCTGCGTCAAAGGGACACTCACACACCAGAAAACACATCAAACATTAAAGCAATGTGCAAATTAATAATCAAGGAGCAGAAGTCCAAAGTGAATCTAAGCGTGGTATCAGAATTGATCTGAACAACCAGCAACAGACGAACAGGAACTCATCCTGCTTCAGTCTGAAATGGAGACGAAAAGGAAGATACCTACTCCGTGCCCATGGCACTTCTTGCTACAGCTGTCAGAATCAAAGATGATGGATGTGTTCTGGCAGCGTCCCTCAAAGCAAGCCTGCAGAGACAGGATCCAAAAACTCAGTGTTAGAACTTTGGGTTATGTACCATATTACTGCCTTATGTTATTTTGTGACTTGTGGGGTCCCAGACACCTTGGCAACACAAGTAATACCCTGGGCAGAACAACAAGCTGTGAAGTTAACCTGTTTCCAAGGCAAACATTTAATCACTACCCCAAATCCCAGCTAACGTGCATCAGAGAGGAGGGGGAGCTTGGAAGCTGATGGCTGGACCATGCCCCTGTGGAGAGTCCCTGGAGGAGCTCTCAGGTGTCTTGATTTGTTATCGTGTGTCTCACCTCTCAACAAAACAACCTCAATCAACTAGCAAATCCCCAGTTTAGGACTGGGCCTGGACTTCATTTGGCAAAGCCTTACAGTATGGCCTTTGGTGAGTATTCTTTCATTGCTCCTCAGAAGCCTCTAAGAAATTATTTTTCTAAAAAACATGAAAATCCCCTAGAAAGGCATTAGGCATAGGAAACTGATGGCTTGATAATCACAAATCACTTTCCAGATGGAAAAGAGACACCCTGAATCTCCCCCAAGCCATTACAGGCAGGACTGTACCTACATGATGGCTCCCACATTTTGTTCCTGTCAACACCAAGCCAGGATCCAACATCTCCTTTTCTTCACTCTCAGATCTGTACACGTGGGTCCCTCGGCACCTCAGCTGCGTCCTCTGTGTTCGGATAGTTGTGTCTATGGGCACCGCGTTGGACTGCAGGGGTTTGGAAGCAGAGCTCTGGCACTGGATCTTCCCGCATTTAGCATCTCTAATTTCAAAGGAAAGGCTAAAGTGATTATTCCTGGCTTGCTGAATCTTTTGCAGGCATCAGCTCTACATGTAAATTAAGCAGTAGTGTTGAGTCATCGTTCAACGGCAAAAGAGCAAGCAGATCCCAAAAGCTAGCCCAAGCAAGAGTGTTTCTGATGGGTACTCATGGTACCATTTTACTGTCCCCACAAGTAAGCCAGCCTCAATAAAATCACAGATAAGACTAAGAAGTTTATATCTCCATTAAAAAAGCTCCATTTAATTTACAGATTTTAAAATCCCCTCTTCTGTTGCTTTGAAAAAAATATCAACTAAATGTTTGAAAATGCAAAAGGCGGGGAAAATGGTAAACTCAAAGCTTCAGTCATAAGGGCTCTAAGTGTGACAAGGATGCAGCTGACTTCCCAGGAGGCAGAGGGAGGGAGTGAAACCAGAGCATGGATCAGTTTTATCTACTGGCCCATAACTTGTAATATATAAAAACCTCTCCAATGAGCAAATCTTGGCTGCCATTCTGCTTTCTACCTCATCTCACACTTCCTGTAGTTGCCATAGATGTCCTTCCCACAGTTCCCGTAGATGTCTCCAGCAGCATTAACCTTCTCGAAGCAGGCATCTGGTGCTGGCCTGGCTCCTGTGTGGAAGAGACTCATGTGGCCGATTCTTGTGGAGCCTGGCATCCACCTCAGCCCAGGCCAACCATACCGTGGTTCTTTTTCTGGGATGGTTGGACCATGGGAAATTTTTGCTGTCTCCTCCAAGCAAGTGAGGAAGGAGAAAAGGCTCCTCAGACTTTGCCACTGATAATGGTTATGGAAGGCACTACTGCCTTACGCAGGGTGAATATCATAGTAGGACAACATATTTAGCTGCCAGTAGTGTCCTTACCAGGCCCCCACAGCTGCAAGCACTGGTCTTTATAGGTGAGACACATGCCACTGTAGCAATAGGCCTTCCCTCCATCGCAGGAAGCCCCATCAATTTGGTAAGAGTTGGGGGGGCAAAACGGTGACTCGCCAGTGCAGTATTCGGGGAGGTCACAGAGTCCTGATCTTTCCCTGCAGAGAGTTCCTGGAGACATCAGCTAAAAAGACACAAATTAAAAATAAAATTAATTATTGCTTGGCTCCTTTGTGGTTTCACATCTGCACAATGTCTCCCTGTAGATAAGAAAAAAATCTTGCATACATCTCTGCATCCACCTTGCCTTAGGTTTTTTGAGGTCAGCAGTGATTCAAATGACTCTGTAACTTTATTAACTGAGTGAGTTGTGTACAATCAAATTAATGACTGCTTCCCTTCCCTAGGTAGCAATGAGATCATGCACGGAAAATAAAGCTGCCAGACCTCAGGAGGACACAGATCCATCTCCCTCTACCCTAAGGTAGAATCTGACTTATCTAAACCATTTCTTACAGAGCTTTGCGTAGTCCGTTCTCTAAACCCTCCCTGTTTGGGAAGTTTGCTTCAGTGTTTGTCTGACACTTCTGCTTGAGACATTTTCCTAATGTGTAACTTACGTCTTCCTTGCTTACAAGTTTACCCAGTTCATTCTTATCCTGTCTACCATGGACATGGGGAACAGAAGGGCACACATGGTTACACCAAGTAGGATTTTCCAAGTCTCTTGTGAAAGGAGTGAGTCCAGGGGCATTCCTGGAAAATTATTTTCCACATGCTCAGGATAGGTCAGTAAGAGCACGCAGTCGATGTACAAGCACAAAAATGAGCTTAAGAGAAACGTTCATTTTTTTTTAGTTAATTTGTTGTCAAAGCTTGAGGTCTTTGGCTCCAGAACCAGAAACACATTTTACCCTGCCTCTATAAGGAAAGCTGAGATTTAAAATTATAGCAGTCACATGTAAACAATCCTCTTCGCTAGTGTTTCTTCAGCAAGCACTGGGGCTAAAGGAATTCAACAGTATCCCAGAAAAGGGGGTTTGGAACAAAGATAGCATCCAGCATAATCCCTGGAGGAAGCGTTTGCTCTAAGAGCTCTGTCCAGGTTTCTTCCAGAGCCGAAGGAGAGAAATATTCATTCTGATTCATCTCATCACTAAGTGTTTCAGAGATGTAGTGTGACTGACTTTGTTCCAGCAGCTCATCTTAATTTACTAAAAGAGTCAATTAAATTAATCAGCTAGAAGAAAGGACCCCACTAGTTTGACTGCACCCCTAGCTGCTTGCAGGTAAGGAGCTGAACTCTGTGTTTGGTTGTGTTTGCTTCCCCTTCTCCATCTTTCAGCCTCACACTTCCACCACCATTGTTCTCTCTCCTCTCTTAGGAAAACCCAGCGAACCCACCTTGCACTGATGACAGCAGCTGCCATGGGCACATTCGGCACCCAGCTTCAGGGAGCAGGTGCTGGCATCACAGCAGGGGTTATTGCATTCCTGGAAGACAGTGAGATGCAGCAGAGTTTACAAGGCAGATGTTCAAGACAAGAATGTGTCAGAGCATCAAAGTGTGAGGCTGGCACTAATCTGCTCTCATACACAATGAATTACGTGCAAACTAGGTAACAGCTTTCCTCCCACAATATGTTCATAATACCAGCATGTGCTGAGTTACAGTGCTGCATAATCGTATCGTCTGTTGGACTGACTGAATACTATAGGTTGTGCTCATTACACCTGATGAATCTGGGCTGCTTATTCCAGCTCCTTTTTGTCTTATTAGTCAGAGTATTAATTTGGAGATGTAAATACAGTGCTAAGAGAAGCTCCATCTTTATCAAGAATGGAGCTGTAGGTGAAGTGAACTTATATATGGAACTGCAACATCTAAGAGCACTTTTCTTTTTTAAATGAAGTTTTCATCACTTTTGTTCAACCACAGATTACACCATCCATGATTTCTGGGATGTATTGTACTGTGCACTATAAATTTAGTTAGACATGATACTTTACAACCTTGATTTACATCGCATATACATTTACATACAGGGACGGTACGCATATCTCCTGCACAAACAAAAGCTGTTTACATATCACATAACTGAATTTGTGAAGTACATAATAAAATCATTGTGTCCCACTAAACCCCAAAGGGCTGGATCTGAGCAATTGTTACCTCTGTCTCTCCACAGTCACATTCCTCCCCCTCTTCCAAGTAGCCATTTCCACATTTCTTCCCACCATACATGTTCTTGGTATCCGGCATATTGGAGAGACACATCCCTCCACCAGACTGCAGATACTTCTCCAGCTCTTTTCTATTGCACTGGTTGAACACCTTGGGGAATGGGTGCCTGAATATGGACAGTGTAGATGAACATTATGACAGATCTGGGCAATGGTTTAGAGAACCAAAAATGAACACGTGCAAATCCTGACATGGGCCAAAGAGCACAGGTCCTTCCCTGAAGTCTATGAGATGTGCAAAATCAGATTGTGATTTTGTGCACCTGTTCAAAATCAGATCCATCTGGATTTCATTTGGAGATAAAGAGAAATTGCACTGCAAAACTGTCTAGTAAGATAACTGCCTTAAAAACTAAACTTTATTGAAACAAAATATGTTGAGTTAGGTTTGACTTTCACAGCCGACATATACAGCAGTCCTTACCTGCTCAATACTGAAGCTGTGGCTTATTCCTAACTCTGCTTAAACAAGACTGAGAATCGAGCACTCGAACTGTGAATTCAATGGATAAAAATAATATTTTGTTTTTTCTATCTACTGCCTCATTGCAAAAGATGTGAATATTTTCTGTTACATGAATTATTAATTTCTGTTGCTACAATGCCAAAACCTGTGCACTCTATATATGACCGTGCATGGTTGTGTTCACGTTGCATGTTTTACTTGCATGCCACTATGTCTTCACTTCTCACCTAAATGTTTTTCCTTATTTGGAGGGAATAATGCATGTAAAAGAAGACATCTATAGAGAAAATGTTGTTAAAACCTGCTAAAACCCAACGAGGAAGGCTTGAGGAAACAGGGAACGCGGCTTTAAGTGAATGGGTTTGGCTGACGTTTTTGCATGACTGAAATATGGAAGCTGTTGTGGTTCCTCAAGTAAAATGAGCTCTGGAATCCCTGTGGGTTTCCAGAGTCACTCTTGCTTCTGCTTTCTCTCAAAGCCATCTATTTCTTTCCTTTTAAACACAGGATTTCTGTGGCTCACTGAAACCAAGCAGTGTTCTTAAGAATACACACAGTCAATTTGGTTTTGTGTCTTCTGACCTAGAAATATAGCCCTATCACTGTGCCTTTTAACAAAAATCAGTTCTTTCCTGAAGCAATCTTTTTTCTTCTCATTACCACATTATAACATACATTAACTTTTGCACTAAATGCTTTAGAAGTCCTATCAACTATCTATCTACGCATCTCGTGTGAACCACAGAAATGAAACCCATGTAAACCTCTACATGCCAAGGTCACGCATGTTCTGGTCACCCCTTGTTGTTCTGTACTTGCTGGCAATAGGCAATCCAGGTTTTGCAGAAGGATGTGTGTGTATACACATTGAACTTTCTTTAGGGTGACGGATCATTTGGTAGGACACAGCAAGAAGAACAAACTTGGAATCAAGGGGTCAGAGGGGTCTTGAAATGGTCATTCAGGACAGAAGATAGGAAGATTTTCCTTTCTACCAGACAGTTTAGAACTCCAGATCTCTACATTACCTAAGGCCAATCTCAGGCAGGAATAAGCTCACTTGGAATTTAGCAAACTGATACTGAAACATGAGCCAGGCTTTGCTCAGCAGCATGTTCTCTATAAACACATTGGCTCCAACAGGCAGCAACAGCCAGACCTTCAGTCTGCATTTCTAGCTCCTACTCTACCAAGTCTCTTGTAATGAAGCCCATTGTGTTTCTCTGTGAGACCAAGACAAACTCACCCAGTTGCAGAAGCCATGATGCAGCCTCCATCTTCTGCAGGGGTAGTACAGCAGCCAGGTGAATCATGATTCATGCCAAAATTGTGTCCCATCTCATGGGCAATGGTAGCAGCAACACCAATGGCATTATCAGAGTGATCCTGTGCAAGGTTAAAAGGGCATGTCAGCATTTTGCCGGTCTGCGCCTGTCCTGTGCACTCTGAGTCAATGGGGTAAACCGCACTTCACTACATGCAGAAAACATCTACTGAAGGTATTCCTGCCTATGAGCAGGTGAGCTAGAGGCCTCCACAGGAAATATTTTCTTCCTGGGCTTTAGGAGGCATCTATCTATTCACTGCTGGCAAGAAACATCGTATTAGGCATTAGCAATTACTTACCATGTTCACTCCACCTGACTGGAAATCAGAGCACATGGCCATCACGGGAGCCAAGCCTACTGTGGTACCTTGGAAGGGCACACCCCTAAAATCAACCCAGAAAGACCATGAAATGGCACCAAGTCACTTGAGGAGGCAAAGCAGAGAAATACATCCTGCAGCCTACAGCTTTATACATATGCACAGTGGCAGGTGAACACATTTTCTTTAGTAATATCTTCAAGTAGAGGACATTGTAGCAGAGTTACAAAGCCTTAAGATCTAGTTTTCTTGGACTAATAATTTGTTTTATGGGCCAACCAGCCAATCCTATTTTTTATAATGGTCTGGTGCCAAAAAGTGCTCCCCCTGAGTTTTGCAAGAAGCACAGAAGAGACTATTTCTGGATCCTTAATTGGGTACTGTTTCAAATGCTTATTTTACCTTAAGCCTGCTATTTGCAAGTTTGAGATGCAGGGGCTTGACAGATTATTAGTTGACACCTCTGAGGTGCATCCATGCTCAGGCCTTGCCTGGTGAGCTGGAATTCTGCACCATCCATGCTGGCATGTCTGGAATGGGAGCCTTGGAAATTGTGCTTAGGGCATGGCTAGGCAAAGGTGGAATACAATAGTGTTAAAGGGGAAAAACAAAACAAACGAAAAAAGGGAAAAGGCACTGCATCTCCACATTTCTGTCCTACAGGTTTCTCCTCTGACTCATCACTATTTACTGGTGGATGAATTACCATGGGAGAGGTAAGGAAGTCTTAGAGTTGCTGCAAATTTTTCTTCCAATGACATTTGCATTGCTGGCCATAGCTACTGGCCCTAATGAGATCAGTAGGATGAGTCACAGACCAGCTCACTCCCAGCACCGTGTCCCCTGTGTCTCAGAGGGATGAATTCAGGATGGATACCTTCCACAAAGGGCTTAACTCCCTTTTACAGGTCTACTTCTTGTTCAGATTTTCTTGACATTGTACATGTGGCTGAGACAGATCACGGCACACCCAATGAAGCTGATGCAATTTGCTGCTTGTGTATTGCAGCTGCTACACAGCCTGGAACCTCCACTTTCCCTACAGCGGTTGTGTTCAGGGTGCCAGAGCTTAACGCTGGCTGAGTGGCCACTCTATACAGCTGCCACCATGAACCTAAGAACAATGCAGTCTTTACACACTGATTTCTCATCCACCCAACACCCTCATCAGAAACAGGTTAATTCAGGATAAAAACAAACCTACGTGATTAGTTGGGCATTATCGTGTTTTCTGTGCACCCGCTCCTTGCTACTCCAGGCCAGAAAGGACTTCAGGGTGGCGTAGGGGTTCTCAGTTACATCGCATTTATTCCAGTTACTCCAGATCTCCAGCCCCACCAAGGCAATCCGGATATTCAGGGATCTGTAAAACTAAGATACAGAAAAGGATGACAAAATGAGCACTGCGAATTTATTTCACTGACATTTAATTCCTGTATATAAACCCTGCTAAATGCTACTACAGATACACAAGTCCAGAGAAGATGGTCTCTCTGGAAACACATTGCAAGTCAGTGCCATGGCTCTGCAGAAAGAAATGTGCACCACCCACAAACCTAAACTCAATTGAACCAGAGATGTTGAACTTTCATTTTTAAAAGGATGACAGAAAGATAATCTGTGAAAAAAAGGACTGTAGATTGAGATCATGTTTATCTTTAGATACGTCAAAATTCCTGAAAAGAGGAAGGAAATAATCTGCTGCTCACATAAAATACAAACAGGGTAAGCCTTCATGGGCTGGGGGGTAAAGAGAGCAGTACGAGGAGCTAAAGGGGAGGAGTATGAAGGGAATAGATCTGAAAGGTTGTGACATTTACTTCAGCAGCACAGGGAACCACTGCAAGGATGAGCTCTGAAGGCTTCTTCGAATTCTACTTGCCGAGATTTCTACAATTTGAAGTCAATACCTTAGCCCTTTGTCAAAAAGCAGTATTTAGTTAACACCGTTAATGCGGAGATGTATTAAAACACAGAGGTGCTCATGATGGCTCCAACATAAGGAATGGAGATTCCCCCACCCTGCCCCTGGTGTCCAACAACAGAATTGTTTGTCAGATGCTCTCCGCTCCCCAGGTCACTGGGAAGAACTCTTGAAACATTTTCTCTCCCAAGAAGGCAGTCTTCCTCTGTCACAATTAATTTGCGTAATTCATTATTTGGACTTGGCTTTCTTCAGTTCATGCACATCTGATCTCACCTTATCTACATAATTAGCAGCCTCCACTAATTTAAGCCTTGTTTCTTCAATGTTGAAGTGATGCTTCTGAAACTGAACAAAATGAACACGTCAGGCAGCACAAAGGCAACTAGAAAGAGCTGAAAAGTGCTAAAACAAGTCACTCGCTATAAGCCCACCTGTACATGTATATTCAGAATTCATCCCCAGCATCCCACCACAGCGATGTTATTCAAGCTGTGATAGTAACACAGTGGAGCAACCCAAACTTTTCAGAACCCCCAGAGCCAGGGGCTGACAAAGAACTGACAGATATGCCGGGTAAAATATCTGGTAACATGACTTCATGTCTGGGGTCAAGGCTACTGTAGTACTCGTCACATCTCATTCATCCAGCAAAGTTGCCTGTTTAAACCACTGGGCAATTAACAAGTTAATTTTCACCAACTGTTTGATTTAGGAAATTAAAGTTGCAAAATTATTAGATTTTTGTTTAACTGACAACAAAAGCTGGGACTTATCTTCTGGCAAGAGTGACAGTAATGGCAGTCAATGATGACACTGCAAGAGTTTCAACCCCAGGTTGTCTCATCAAATGGTGAACAACACATGGCAGTTCCTGTGTATAATGTGTTTTCTCGTAGTTTCCCTGGCATGCTGGTGGCTAACAGAGAAACCAAAATAGGTTCTGCCTCTTTAGATTTGTTCAGAATAAATTATAGCCCAGAGCACTACATGGCTTTTACTATTGGAGTTTCAAGTTGTAAATTATGAATCGGACCAGTCTGACTCCCATCTGTGCTGAAGATTAAATGATCAGCTAAACACTGCACAGTCTGCACTCTCAGTAAGTACATCTGGCGCGTCCTCCAGGCTGGGGAGTGGGGAGTGTTTGCTGACTTCACTGGGTCTCTTTCTGCCCTATTCTATGATCTGGACACTTAGAAATGTCTATTTATGTGTCTGCTACCAGCTCAGAGCAGAGGATAATCACAGTTATCTTCTCCAGAGATTAAGTGTACTGCAGCATTACAAAACATATCATTCCTGGAAAGACCCACGTCACCCCTGGCTAAAGGCAATCTCGCCCATCAAGAACCATGGCCAACCACTGGTACCCTGGGAGTCTAAGGATGGAGATTCCACAGCCTCCCTGGGCAACCTGCTCAATGTGGCACAGAGCAAGACTAGCCATAAGAAGACGGGTCTCTAGTGTTTCAGCACTGTTCACTACTATTTACAAAAAGTACTGCAATATTACTGCAACTATTTCCTATAAAACAGTGCTGCATAAACACTATAGAATAATACTTTACAGAACTGACCTACAACCCTGTTCCTTCATCCAAATCACAACCTGCATCTCTCCCAGGGCCAACAGTGGCTGACAGTGGTGGCAGAGGGGTCGTGGCTGCTAGGACAAAAGGAACAAAGCCACAGCTCTCCCTGTCTGTTGGTGGGGATCAGGATGGCAAGAGGAAACATGTTGGGCCCCAGCTGTGCCCCCGTTCCAGGAGAAGCTGCAGGAGGGATGCTTGCTCTGGGTTCAGAGGTCAGTTAGTATAAACATGATCCTTTTTCTTACCTCTGCATAATCAGCCACGAGCAGAAGCTCCACGTACTTTGTAGCCTGCAGAGTCTCCCGTTTCACCTGTGGCAGCAGCAACATGGGTTATTTCCTCAATATCCCCCAAGAAACACTTTGCAAAACATATGTACAGACCATTTTTCCCAGTTTGTTTCTCACTGGCCACTCACACCATCTCACCACACACAGGCACCTCCAAATGAGATTGACTTATAGCAACAAGCATCACAAAGTCAATATAGCTACAGCAAGCGGCCCTGTGTCCTTCCTCAGCCCACCCCAGCTTGTTCATGTATTGAATGCAGAAATCCACGCAGGAACAGCTACATCCCAGATTTGTCACGCTGCACAACACTCATTTATCTCCCTGCTGGAGCCAACCAGCTTGCTACAAACCCTCTTAAATATCTTCCTTCCTTCCACTTTCCAAGCCGAGCTCCCAGAGAGCAACAGGCTCTTGGGCTTGGAACAGGTGGGAAATTTGCAGCACCATGTATGGACCTGATTTAAGCTCTGCTCACCCTCTGGCGAGGTGGTTTCATCCCAGTTGTGAAGTCCCTGAGCCAGTCTTCAGCTGCATCCCCCGTGCCCTGGTAGCCACAGACTCCTCTCTGCAGCCTCAGGTCATCCAGCCTGTAGATCAAGTGCTGGTCTGGGCTGTCAGGAACTGGCTCTAGGATATAGCTGGAATTGCTGCTCAATACGATAATTCCTCTGTTGAAACGGGAAGCAATAAGAGGGAGTTAACTACTATCGCAGCAACCGGAGGTAAATCCTTCTGCTGCTACTGAGTTCCCATCTGACCCTGACAAGGCACTTATCCTCACTAGGCCGTTAAGTTCATTAATAAAACGATGGGGTTATTCTGAGTTCAGAGCGGGGAATCCCTGAGCTTGCATATATTAAAATCTATTCAATGGGCCTCAGACATTCAATTAAGGGGCTATTGTAGCACGTGCTGCAACAGTGCTAAGCTGAGAAGTACTGATTTTTTTAAGTACAGCTCTTACTTTAGGGGCAGTGGAAGCTTTTCAACTGATTGAAGAAATTTGTCTTTAACACAACTGACCTAAAAAATGGGAAGACTCTGTCAGCGGAAAAAAAACACAGGTCTCTCTGGGACTTGCGTGTGGCCATAAGGTTCCAGTTTCCTCGATGAGCCTTTTACAGCCTCAAGAGCTGGAAATCTCCTGGGCTTGATCCCCACTGCCAGATGTGTGGTTTGACAGGCAGCACCCCTCCTTGTGTAGGCTCAAAGTGAAAACAGCCATGTGTGCTCAGCTCTTGTGCCTTCCCCACAATTGGAAGTGATGTCGAGGAGTTGCCAGCACACGGCTGCCAGCTCAGGCGAGCAGGAAGGCCACTGCATGTGCACACTGGGACATCTCCATCTCCTCTCCTAGGAAAATACCATCTTACAGAAGCAGGGCACACCTGTGACTTTTGCTTTTGGTTTATTTATTGCAAACCACAGGTGGCTGCACTGTCCTGTTTATCTCACTGGGCTCATTGGCCTGTGCTACATTCACTGGAGATGTCTCGGGTTTGCTTTGGCACAGGTTGTTTCCCGGTTGGAGTCGGTCCCATCGGCACAGTTTCCAATCAGTGCTTGAAAGCAGATGACCACTAATATCAATAAAGCCCATGTGGTGCTTTGGAAACAAACTCTGAGCTGGTGTAAACGAATGCAGCTCCTTGGTCACAACAAGCCATGTCAATTACTCCTGCTGAGGATACAGACCGTCTTTTCCTGCCAAAGGCTCCATTACTACCAAAGCGAAGGTTTTAAATGCATAACACACACAACCTCAGCACCACCCAGGGAGAAAGCAGAGAACTGGGCTGACAACCCAGGAGGAAGTTCAGACTTGAAGATTTTACCCCAAAACACACACAAAAACTTGCCATTTGTAAGAGACTGGGAAAAGGAGATGGTTTCTGCATTACTGTAGAGTGTTGGGCTGGGACATGGTGAGTCCTGCCCTGTCTGTGTAAGGGATGCAGCCCTGAGTCAGGACGCTTGACTGGGTGGCATTTGGGAACATGTATATCTGCTCAGGAAGAAATAAGGCAACCAGGCTCCTGGGGAGCCGAGCTGGCATGATAGCACGCTGAGGAGCTGAGCTGAGGTGTTCCTGCAGCTTCAGCATCCCCCGGCACTTACCGCAGCCCTCGGCATGTGCTGAGTGTGACGCTGGAGCCCTCCCAGCCCCTCACAACCCCATGGTAGAAGCAGTGGTCCTGGAAAGCAGAGGGGAGCATGGCTGTCAATGCAGTTTCAGGATGGACATAGGCTCTTCTCCCACGTAGCAAGTGGTAGGACAAGAGGAAATGACCTCAAGTTGCGCCAGGGGAGGTTTAGATTGGATATTAGGAAAAAGTTCTTCCTGAAAAGGGTTGTCAGGCATTGAAACAGGCTGACCAGGGCAGTGGTGGAGTCACCATCCCTGGGGGTGTTTAAAAGGTGTTTAGACAAGGTTCTTATGGACATGGTTTAGTGCTAGAGTTAGGTTAGGTTATGGTTGCACTCGATGATCCTGAGGATCTCTTCCAGCTGAAATGACTCTATGATTCTATATTTAGGCATCACTGACACCCATGTGAGTGCAGCCAATACTCCCCTAATTGTTCTCTTTCCACTGCATTTGGTAGTTGACTGTCACAACTAAATCTCTGAGTCTGCATTGAAATTTGGCCTTTCAGCCACCATGTCTGGCCTAGGCGAGTGCATCAAATGGTTCTTTTTTGCCACTAAAAACTAAGCTTTGAATCCCCAAGGAAGCAACACAGATGGCTGCAGCATTAAGGCTGAACCAAAGCTTTCTGCCTGTAATGGGAGCTGCCTGTGGACGGCAGCTGGCCATGGGTCAGGCCCCGAAGGACCTGCCTTCAGCCCCAGGGAGGGTGATGCCATGGACAGCAGGGAAGTCCCCATATGGGGGCTCCTAGAAACACAAAGGCAGCCTCTGGCAGGGACAAGGAGGCTTTTGGGCAGGAACACCAACATATTCATCACATCCTCTCGCCCCAGGGCAGCATCAGCAAAGATGATCTCATGGGGTTTTCATCTCTTATTTTTTGCATCGCAACCAATGCACATCTTTGTGCCACTGCAGCAGAGAATCAGCCAAGGCCTGTGTGTGATCGTAATTCATGGGATTTTTACTGAACAGGAGCCAGCTTACACAGGCTGGTTTTCCCAAAGGCTGGGAACATCCCTAGTGTGGAGTACCCAGTGGCAAAACTAAAAGCAAGCGGATGAGCAGAAGGAGGAATAAGCAGTTACCCAGCACCCAGAGAGATGGGAGCAATGCCAGAGGCTGATCTGGGCTCTCATATCAGAACTCAGGCAAAACAGTAAGAAGTTTTACCATTGCTGGGGGATGGGTAAGCTTTGGTGCTGGAACCCCCCAGGTCAGAGAATCAGACTGCACCCCCCCTTCAGCTTAAAGCAGACCCACAGCCTCAAAGAAAGGCTCTAGAGAAAAAAGGTCATCGGCTTCTCCAGCCCCCTGCTCGGCCTCCCCTTCACGCCACAGAAGGTAAAGATCTCTGTGCACTCACCGTGTGGGTCAAAGAGGTGGTCTGGGTTTGTCCAGTTGGGCTGTAATATGTCTCAGTATAGCCTGGTGCAAAGAGGTTTCTGCAGATATAGGGAGAGTAAAAGAAAAGAAAGAAGAAAAAAAAAAAAAAAGACAATAAAACCTTTCTTTAGACCTGGATTGTTGTTTTGCACATGTGTTAGAAAATTGACTAGATACAGCTCTTTCTGAAGTCCAGGTAAATATTCTTGCTGCTGTGAACCACTGTTGTGGACTTGAGGTGATCACTGCTTGCTACCTGCAGTGCAAAACCAATTGCAATGCACAGAGAGGCAGGAGATAGGGATTTGGGGGACACCAACCCACAGGACACTTTATCTCTGCACTCCACTCCAGATCATCACTTTCTGCCTGTGAGGCACTTATTGACAACTGTCCCTGGTGGCACTGAATCCACAGGAGCTGTTGCAGCACCGGTGCCGCAGGGTGCGCTTGCCTGGGCAGAGCGTGCCGCAATGGCAGAGGGTCAGAAGGTGGAAGTATAGCTGACCTGGCCACATCCATCTGTCTGCTGCCCTGGCCAGAGCTGAGCACTTCTCGTGGAGTACACTCACTTCTGAAATAGTGCAGTGAGCAATCTTCCTAAGTGCTCTTTCAAGACATCTATTAAATTAAAATAATAAAATAGAGCCTGTCCCTGAGTTTGATTAGGCACTGAGATCCAGTTCCAATAACTGCAAGTGTACATATCAATTTTTATGTGAAAACCTAAAAACACCCCTGGAAACTCAACATCGTAATCCTCCCTTAATGGGTGCAAGTCTCTGACTGGAGTTTCCGTTACTACTGCAAAGTTATGGCCCAGTTAAGCTGGGATTAGGTTCAGCACACCAAGTCCAGCATAGCAAGAACACAAAAGGTCAGTTCAGGATACATTTGGGCACTGGAGTGAGTTCTCAGCTCAAATCCAGACTCTCTCCAGTGCCCAAATCTGAGCACAATTATAAATCAATCTGCATCTGCTTTTCAACTTCTGCCCAAAAGCCAATTTATATCTTTGCCCTAGGAAAATGCTTATTTCCCGATTTGAATTTGTTTATGTCATTCTCATGTGGACAATATTCTCCCTGTCTTCAGCCCAGAAGTCTACAAAAGGCACTCCTGTGCACTGAATAGTAAGCATTTTGATTTGGTTCCAGAGGAAACAGCCTTCCCTTTCTTTTTAAACATCTGCATTTGCTAAAGTGATGTAAAAAAGTACAGCATGTCAAAATCTGGGCCAAACCAAGAAGGTTACATCCTGTGTCCATCTCAGCAGCAGGGAAATGTAGGTTTAAAACAGTTGTGGGGTTTTTTTTAAACAGAGACCTCACTTCCAAAAATTTGGAGTAGGATCACAGAACATGCCCCATCTATGAAACATGCTTCTGCAGCACCCCTGCAGTGCCGTCAGGCCACCAAAGCATCACGTTTGCCACGTCACGAGGATGCCACGTGTACCCTGAGCAGCACGATGCCAGCAGGGCTGCAGCTCAGCCCTTCTGTAGCCCTGTTCAATGCATTTCATGCACCAGATTTTTTGAACTATGGCTTGCAAGAAAGGAAAAAGCTTTCTTCCTTTATTTGCTTGGTTTCTTTAGGCTGAAGAAAGCTGTATCAAAAGCAAACCCAAAGATTTTTCCATCTGTCTTAGTTTTTGGTATGTGGCAGTTAGGTCTAATCTACCTCAAAAAGCCTCTGAATGAGGGACTGAGTGCTTGTGATATCTAATTAAATTAGGCCACAGCAACAGGAAACACCACCTTTTATCAGTGTTTGAAAGTGCTTCCCCCATCCAGCATCCAGAGGCTCAGACACCTGAACAAGTACCAATGGCTTAGTGTCAGACAAAACTGTGTGTTACTGTTGTATTTCACAGCATTTGATGTCAGGAATACAACAGCTTTTATCTCCACTTCCAAAGTTCACTGTAGCCCAGGAAGGCTCATTTTGTTTCTTTCTGATGTGTTAAGTCTCATCACCAGATCCTGTCAGTGATCAGAAGGCGAGATTACTGCATTTCAGCTATCTTGGGTCTGTAAACTGAAGATAAGCACAGAAGCACCATCCCACAAAAACTTCATCTCCCTGACTGTAGTAGCTTGCTCAGCATGAGGCTGCAAGAAACAAATGTTTAATCAACAGATTGCATTAACTTGCAGGAAATTGCCTTGAGCAATGTGCTCTGGCAGGTATCTGGTCTGTGTTAGAGACTGTCATCTCGAGAGTAGACACTAAACCAGTGTGCATCTGCCCAGTGCTACTAAAGCCAGAATTAGGCACCAGTCCACGGATTTCCAGTAGCTGAGGCTTGCACAGCCTACTTGTTTCATTTCCGAACAAGCATGCTTATGTTCTCTTCCTGCTCCTTTATTCTTGGAAAGCATTCACTATGAATAACTATTTTATCTCTCCTCCAGCACGCAAGATAAAAATCCTCAGTGCTCTGACTCTTGCCCAGCCCATGGTGCTGCCACCCAGCCCCAGTGCTGAGCTGGGCCATGCTGAGCACCAGAAGCCGGCACACCATGCTTCAGGGCACAGGATGATGCCACACAACACGCAGTGTGAGCACATCTCTTCCTACCTGGAGACTCAGGTTCTATCCCCTCCAAGGGTGGATTAAGGAGCTGATATATCTGCCTGAAATTTTAGGGGTACTTAGGCAGCTGCTGAGCTCGAAGCATCTATTATCTGGCTGAGTGGTGCCATGTCACAACTTTGAAGCCTCTCTCCACCAGCTCACTCTTATCCCACATTGCAGGCTCTCTACGAAAAGTCCAGTGCCTCATTTTGAGCTTGAAACAGTTGTGTTTTGAAGGCCCTCCCCTGCCTTAATGCAGAGGAGCCTGGGGGCTCTTGCAGCACTGCTGAGAAGGGCAATCACCATGCATTGCACAGTGTGCGGTGGGGAGGACAGCGAAGAAAGAGGAAAAACAACAGGACATCTTGCAACACCCTTGGGGTGCTATCCTCACATCAGAGCCTGTGAAAGTTCATTCCCAGCCCAGCTCACTTCCTCAGTGAGCATCAAGCTTTCTACCAAATTGTAAATCTCAGAGTGTACCAGACTTATCAGCCACTCTTGTCCCTCTTCTCCATGTGTACCAGTTACTGGATAAACAGGGGAGATCAGTGAGACACAAGTACCCCAAAACCCTAGCAGTGGCCTTTATCTGCCATCATTTCGGGACAGTGTCACTGCCAGGCTGAAGGGCTGATGCCAGGGGAGCTCAGCCCTGCAAACCACTGATAGATCTGATCCACTGTTTCAAGAGGAGCACAGAGCTCACCTCCTTGCTGGAAGAGGAAAGCCCCAAATAAACAGCATTATGTGATCCTTTCTTCTCTACTACATTGTATGTCTCAGTGACTATCTCTGCAGCAGCTCAAGATGAAGCTGCAGAAGTTTGGATGCCAAATAACACCATTTAAAGGCTTCTGAGATGGTCAGGCAGCTGGCAGATTGCTAGCGTGCATCATCTTCCTAAAAGGCAGCATGGAGTCCATCATTAGAGGAGTTATCAGCATGAAGAATGGATGAAGTCAGAGGAAAAGCTGTTTTGGGGTGGGAGCATTCTCCTTTGCTAAACCTCAATCACAGCTGCAGCCACATGGGGCTGTGTGGAGCCAAGGTGAGCTACACATGAGCACTCAGGATGTTCTAGAGAGGCCCTCACACCTTTCCAACAGCGAGCAGCTTTCGGCAAGATCAGTCATTCCCCAGGATCCAGCTCAGCATGCAGCTCAGGGTGGAATAGCCTGCTCTTGGCAGGGTTTCCCCCAGAAAGCCTTGGGAGCCGGGTTAAATACAGGCAAGGAGGCCAAACGAAGGAAGTGTGGCTCCGTGCCATAATGTACAGATGGCTTGAGACTGTTTCTGCTGATGACCGACATGGAGCGACCTTGGTCCCACTCCAGCCTGTCAATGATATCATTGTTTGAAACAAAACCCTCCTCCCCGTGCTGCTGTGCTGCTCCCCGGCGGGGCCCTGGCACACAGAGCTGACATGGCAGCCAGCATGGCTCTGTTTGGCCACATCGAGACACCACGCTGCGGAGGTGACATACTGTCCACATGAGCTGATGGTATTCAATGGCAGAGGCAGACCGAGGGCGTGGGGCAAAAAATCCAGATTTCTTGCCAAGCAGCTGCCCCTGTGGCACTTGGGGACATGGCAAGGATGTGGCCTCCAGCTCAGCCAGCCACTGCAGAGGAGCAGAGAAGCAGCTGGGGGACACGAGCTGCACAGCACACCCAGTGCTCCCAAAAACAGCAGAAGGAAAGCTCAGGCATTTCTTGCATGACCATGTTCATTTGATGGAGTGCACTTTTCCCAGCTGCTCCAGAGGACCTCATCCCTATTTTCCTCATAAATGGGAGCAGTTTTCTCCTGCCTGTGAAACATCAGTTGCTAGCACAAGCCTCAGAGGGGCTCAGAGCCACCCACCCCAGGGGACCACCACGGACATGCCTGGCTCCACCAGCCAGAGATCACCCATGGACACTGGGAGGGCCCTGATCACACACTAGCACTCTTGCTAATTGGAGCAAGAAGGTTTTGTCTTTTTTATAATTCAGTCCCATTAGCAACTTTGTTTGGGTTCATTTTACAAAGATTCTAGTCTGCATGGGCAGCTGCCAATTTAAAAACACCCATGAGTATCTGGGAGACAGACTATTTTTTATTTCCTCCCGAAAAACAAAAGCCAAATGGTCCATGAAGCTCTTGTGAGAAACATCAACTCCAAATTTTCAGTCATGGGACCAAGAAAAGTGAAGCCTGTGATCTCTTACATCTCTTTCCTTCTCCCTTTCCTCAAATCGCAATAAATCTGTCTGGCCAGGCTGCCAGGATCTGGGGTGGAGGGAGTTAATTCTCCCAAGAAACCTTAGATACCAGATTTCTGTCTACAACTTGTGGTCCTACTCCATTGCCTCTTAACAGGATTCAAGTAGGGTAAGAAGTGGAACTTGACCCCTTACCTCCCAGTCACTTCAATGTTCCCTGAAGTCAGAATTGAGCATTAAAACCTGAGGTGACCCTGGCTTGGACACCACCAACACGACCCATGACAACAAGAGCAGGCAGGCCTGCTTTCCTTATCCACTACTAGTGGGAAATCACATATTTCTCATCTCTGGAGTCCTCTAACCAAAACCTGGCACTCCAAGAAAATCAACAAAATCCAAAATCTTTCTTCTTGGTGAGTTTCATCCAAATGAAGCCTGGAGCTCTTAAGCTCCCTTCCTCAAGAGCCTTTGCTGATATATCTGAGGACATGTTTATTGTGTGAACAGCCACAGTTTGGAAGGAAAAAAGTAGTTTCTGAGCTATTGAGGTAGAACTAAACTAGCTATTAGTAATGCCTGGGAAAATATTACAGGCTAAAGACTCTCCATCCCCTTTTACCACCCACATTATCTGTGACATTCATTGTGTAAATTAGGTTACAGGACCAGAGCAAAATTTGTCCCATAGTCCCTTGGCTTACCAATGGGAACCATAAAAGTTGCCTGGAGAGGAAAAAGGAAATAAAACAAATGGGAAACTGCCTGATAATGAGTCAGGGAGCAAAAGATTTAAAGGACTTCACTTCCTCATCTCTTCCTGCTGTAAACAGAGAAATCACTGAATATCCCAAGGGAATCAGGAGGCTGAAAAGCAGCTATGGCTTTCCAGGTCCCAACCCTGTTTTCCTGATGACTTTAAGATCCAGTAGAGTATCATAAACTCAGATTCCCTCCTTTACATACCCCTTACCCCCTCCCCATGCAGGAAGCCCATCAGACATTGATGATGTGTGGCACATCAGTGGAAAAATTTCATATATCCTTCCTGCTCGGAGGTGAGCAGCAATCTCTCCTCTTTCTCACTTGGTAGAAATGAGTAAAAGCAGGAAATGGTAAAATACAAGTGACATATAGATCTCTTATCGCAGCACTGAGTGCTTGTTGTCTACACAGGTGGGGCCAGAAGAGATTGGAAACGATACTGCTCTCTGTTAGATCCAGTTGGCTGAAAACAACTCTCTGTATTGCTCCCCAGGTCAAACAGGATAAGCTTTAGACTCTCTTTGCTGTGTCCTCAGCCAGTTGCTGCACATCCCCACTGGGGCTCTGCCACCCAGTGCCCCAAGCCATTGCTGCTGCTGTGGGCAGGCGGCAGCTAAAATACGCTGCTAAAACACACATCTGTGCCCCACGCTGCCCACAAGACTCACTCGCAGGCAGGGACATCCCCTGGAGAAGGTGACTTCTCCTGGAGAATCCTCCTCTGCCCCTTGCAGCCAAGTGGGCCTTCCCAAGTCTGCTCCCCCTGTGAAGAGACACAAGAGGAAGAGGATAAGAGGGATTTAAGTCTTGTTGATAGTTTTCATGAACTCAGGTGAGAAGACAAATTCCACGCAGGTTTCTGCTGCGCGAATATGAGCTCTCCCCACTGCTATGAAGAAAAGGCTCGCACCAAGCAGCAATGCCACACACATTCAGGGCATCTCAGCATCCCCTCCCCGCTTAGCTCAAAGCTGCTTTTTATTAACAAATGCAGATGCCTTTTAAAAGTCACTTTTCATCCAAAGTTTGCAACTCACATTCTTCCGTTCCTAAACCACAGCCAAATTTAAAGCTGCTTTACAGGCAATTCTCCATATATTTGTTGTTTGCGCAGCTTTGAGCTTTCCAATCCTGCAGCTGCAAGACATGCGTTTGAGTCATTCAAAACAAAAAAAGTGTCATTCAGGGGATATAATTTTATAGTTATTCAGGAATGTTAAATAGTGCTGTGAACTCTGTTTGGAACTACAGTATGGTTCCACATTCTGATCAGACTCCTACACAGGAAATAATGCAATATTATGTTTACAGCTAATGCAATAGTTGTATTTGTAGATATATGAAGCCCAAACTCAGATGTGTGCTGAGCTTATTACAAAATGCAGAGTTGTGCACAGTTCTGAAGAAAGATATGCAATAATTGCTGTGTTCCACCTCTGTGGATGAACATGATGTCCTTTTCTTATGGAATATGACATCACAGGCTTGGTGTGAACATTTCTTCCGCATATTGAAAATGGCACATTTCTTTCAAAGTTGGTGCATCCCTATCAAAGCTATAGGGATTATGACTGTTTCCCCCCACACCCCTTTTGAAGTAAGCTCATATTCTCATCAGCTTTGTCTCTCCATGAGGAGAGTGGTGAATGTGTAATGAGGCTGCCCAGTCCACCAAGAACACCACTCACAACAGCTTCACTAGCTTGGCATATCTCCTTTCTGGCTTTGGAGGCCATTGGGTAAATGATATCCCAACCAGACCTGAATTATGTCAGTCATCCCAGGCTTTCTTAGAGTGGTGGGAGTCTGGGATGTGGATACAAGAGTAAAACAGAAGCCAGGTGGATATGTTTGTAGCCCCATGCTGAGGCGAGGGACGAGGTAGGAGCAGAGGTCCAACCTTGGCAGCAAAGCTGCTTTCCAGAGGCTCCTCTAGACTGGATCAATTAAATGACCCAGAGCTGTGGGGTTCATTTTAATTTAAAAAGCCCTAAGTACCTTCCTTAAAGTTGCAGTTCTGTTATACGCACTTTCACATGAACCCGAAACCAGGAGCGGCCAGGTTTCAGACAGCTTTGAAGGGATGCTTCCCACTTGGGGGATTTCATCTTCTCTCCCACTGCCTGGGCGCCCAACAAACCCTTCAGATAAGAAGTCTCTGATGCTGAAACTACTCAGTGCCCCAAACCTCAGCTGGGACCTCAGGCTGCCCTGCAAGAGGAGCAATTGCAGTGGTGAGCTCCTAGGCACTGGGGAGCAACCTCAGGCTGGTGACCTGAGGAGCCAGGCTGGACTCTGCCTTGCTGCACGCTTTGTCAATGAGAAGCAGTTTGCCTCCGCTTAGAAGAGCTCTAGGGATGCTGACAATTACAGCATCCACAGGGCTCACAAGGACTTCATGTGTTTGTTTGCTCCATCATTTCTCTTTTAATTTGAGTGTCCCTAAACTACTTCAGCACCTTCACAAGCCTCTGAAAAGTGGTGGCTCTCCAGAGCCTCTCATCTAATCAGGTTCAGACTTGTATTTTGGGATCATGCCATCACCTTTCTTGAACAAGGACTTGAGGCCTGGCGAGACTCCCACGTGAAGCATGGCTATCTATGAATCACTTGCATTTTCCACAGAAATAAAAATAAGAAACTCCAAATCACTTGCTGTATTTCATCAGTCCTACTAAAGCAATTCATCCTGCAGTGGAAGTCTGTGTGCACACTTAAGCCTGTGTGTACACATCTCAATGAATGAAAATACATTTCAGGAAATAAACACAATAGAAACCTTCTATTATTGCAATTCTGTTTACTAACACCAGCAATGAGTTTGTCTGCACTGGAAATATCTCCCACGAGGCACCTGGAGGTTACATCATGCTGGAAGCACAAATGGATTAATTCACCAAGGATCCGCACTCTTGCCAGCTTCTACTGCACCAGAAATAAATCCACCTTTGCATAACAATTGCAAAACATGCAAGACCCAACAGTCCTTCCACCAGGAAGCCCCCCACCAGCTCCAGCAGGTCTGTTCTTCCAAGTTCATTTCAGAGAGGGGCAATACTGACCGCTCTTGTCAGCGATAGCTACTTTTCCCACTTTAGTGAGGACACAGCCGTGCTTGTGTTGCCTGGTCTCCTCTACCACTTCTCTATTTTCTCAGCTGAGGGGTGCCAAAACACACAGAATTTATAGCTGTTTCTGTTTAGCTCTACACAGGTGCCCGGCTGCCTGGGAAACGTGTCCAGCTTTTGCAGCTCTGAAACCCCCAGTAGCTTATGTGGCCTATTACAGGACACACCTTTCATCAGATTTCAGTCTTTACTGCAGACAGTGCCAAGAAAAATCTGGTTTTCCTCCAAAATGCCCTGAATATCATTAAGGTCTACGCACTGTCATCAGAATTAATACAATCTTCTGACACTTCACTCTTTCAGGAGGAAAGCTGAGCCCCTCCGTGGTTGGGATGTCCAAGGAATAGCATTTAAAATACAACCAGGGTCATAATTCCAAGGTTTTTATTCCTACTGGTTCTAGTAGATAAACATTTGGTTGTGTTTCCATAGACAAATCTTCATACTTACTTACAACTAAATAGAATACCAACAGTGCAAGTGGACTGCTTAGCAAAGACAAACTTCTTGGCAGCTGCATTTCCAGCTGTTGTTCTACAACTGGAAACTAATGCACTCAATGGGCAGAGAACACCTGGAACAAACCTCCAGACAAGAATCCCCCTACCTACCTTAATCTCCTGCAGCTTCAACTGAATTCAATACACATCATGCCCTATGATATCTCACAGCATTTCTGCATTAAGCCTGAGTGGAGGCTGCATTTCAGTTAATGCAAAAGCATTTTCTCAGTCTACTTGAGCATGAATGGCACTAACAGAATTGAAACTGTCAGATCATTTCTCCCAGGAAACAGAGCAGGACCTCTTCAGATCACAGCCAATGAAATCCTCTTTTGGGTTTCACCAATTTTAAAGCATTGAGATGTTTGGTAAATAGCGCATTTCATATCAGCAACATTTTCTACTTAATGTAGTAAGAATTATGATGCAAAAATAAGTTTAGACAGTAAGGGCCAGGTCACTGTCTGCTTTTTGCTGACGAAGCTCTATTACAATCAGCTCTGCTTGGCCGATTAACATCAGTGTGGACTCAGACCTGGAATAACCTGGATATCCAGAAAAGGACTTCCTCATCCTGTCTTTCTCAAAACCCCGTTGAAGTCAGTGGAGGTTTTCCTGTTGACTTCACTGTAATCCGTACTCATTATTTTAGTGAGACCACAAGTCAGAATGCAAGGCAGAAGTGCACTTACCCATTTTTCTCCAGTTCCAAGGTGAGCTCCTGGCCTTCTGCCTTTATCTTAACTTCAGCTCGGAATGGGTGCTGCGTGCCAAAGAGACAGAGCCTGTTACTCGCATATAATCATAATTATGAACACATCCAGAAACACAAATGGTTACCCTGGAAATCACAGCTGACCTTAAACCACTTCTCACCTCCCTCCACAGGGGAAGGCTTTAACCTTCAGACCCGGGGTGCTGGGGAGGGAAGGGATGGGCTGTGGCGGCTCCCAGCACGGGCGCACAGATGGGATGCCATACCCCAGCTGGTGACTCTGGTGGCTCAGGGGGAAGGATGAGCTTGGACATGGCAGCAAGTCCTGGTGCTGGGGTGCCTGGAGATTTGGATGGGTGAGAAGGGTGCACTGCACCCCTTCACCTGTACGCCATGCTCAGGAGCACATCATGGGACATCCCAACTTGCCCCAGAGTCAAATATATCAGCTTGTTAACCGAAGATTCCTTTGTTTTCTCAGCAGAAAATGGCATAGTTAGCAGCCTCATTCAGGACAAGAGGAATCACGCCTCTGAAAGAGATTTTCACAGAATTCCCTCACTCTCAGAAAATGCCATTAGGATGCGTGCAGCAGGGTTCCTTAGATGTCTTCAGGCTCTAGCCATTGTTCAGACCATATTTCGCAGCGGCTCTTGGATGAGCCCCAGGCTGTTGAGGGACTGGAAACCATGACAGCAACTTTCTAGTGTATTCAAGCACATGATCACAGCATGGGTTTGCAATCTGCCTACAGCTCTGAATGAGGACACAGGACAGCTGGCTCCCCAAGACTTACTGGTGTTCACAGAAAGGACCCACATTTCTTAGTGCAATGGCAAATGCACACACTAAAACTATTTTAATAATAATAATTATAATTCAAGAGACCACAAGTATAGAATATAGGCCCAACACAAAGGGCCTCTGGAAGTCTCCAGTTTTACCTCCCTCAAAGCAGGACCACTAGCTAAGGTCAGCTGGAGATTTCTCAGTCCAAGTGTTTTCTCATAAAGAAAATGGACAAATAAACTCCTTAGAGGACAAATAACCCACTTGATAAGAACAGACTTCTCTATTCAGCTGAAAGAAGAAAAATAATAAAAACCTGATGAGATCATCAACTCATACTATTTCCTAATTCATTGTTGGAAGGGATTTTGCAGAACAGATCAACTGAAAGCAAAATAAAGCAAGGCTGACTGAATAGGATGTTGTGTTGATGGATCCATCATCCCAGAGAAATGCTCGGGTGCTACTTCATCAATTCCAAGCTCAGTTACAAATTTCTCCTTTCATCAGCTCCCTGCTCATATTCTGAATTTTGCTCATCTTTCCTTTGGTTTCTGGGATATCACACCAGGCCCACACAGATGATGAAAAATAAGTTAATACATTTAGTATACGCAACAAGGGCTAATTCCCAGGAGCTGAGTTTACTGAATCGCAGGTGCTCAGTATATCCAAGGGTAGGTCTGTTTTTTGCTAACTAGCATGGAAACAATGGAGGTTACCTGGGGGAGCCTGAGAGTCCCCATCATCATAAAACTCTCTTTGCAAAGGTTGTGCAAACATCATTATTATTAATAACACTTTCCCTTCTCCTTCAATAGTCTCACTACTTAAAAGTCCATCAGTTGTTGTGCAACTGAAATATCCCAGCTGTACATAAGCTTTGCTAATGCTGGTTTTAGAGCCAACAGGAATTTGTCTGAAACAAACCAAGTACTACCCCTGAGACCCAGTAACTTTGTATAAGTGGAAATGCTGTCCAGATGTATTTGTATCACTATCAATAATAGACAGAATCAAAACAACAAAGCACCTTTGCGACAATATTTTTAAGAGAATTAGGATCATGAGGGAGTCTTTGTAACTTTTTTTATATATAGGACACAACAAAAAGTTTTAGAATGTCTCATCATACGGAGAGTACATAAACCCCAAAACAACACCACCTGGGGAGATGCCACGATTTTTCTTTAGTATAATGCTGTGGCTTCCCTATTTCTGGTTCACAACGTAAATAACACCAGCTGGATTTTCCTCTTTCATCCGATTTTGCAACTGATAACTTCTTGATTGTGGCAACGCAAAGGCTGGGAAGTTGAACTGTGGTTTGCGGTTGATGTTTAAGTCTGACATCCCTGCAGTTCTCAGAAGGGCCGCAGATAACTGGCACACCACTTCATCTCTCCATGTAAGATAAGAGGGGGTGCGATCTTTTTCAATACATATCATGCCTTAGACACAGTTAGACACATCTGAGCTGCTGGTTGGCTTTTCTCAGTGAAACACAGCTGAGATTTTTCTCCTCCTAAAGCAGATACCTCTGCTAGGCTGCACCCTAAATGTAACTGACTACTACAAATATAGATCAGGTAGACTTGATCTAGGTTTTCAGGCATGGCAGAGGACAAACCATCACAAAGTCTTGCTCGGGGTGAATGCAAGCGGCCGGGAGCAGCCTCACGCTCAGCACCCGAGCTCACGCAGCCCTGCTCGGGATTTGGAGGAGCCACCGCAGCTCCCCATGCTGTAGATGGGCTTCGTAGCTCATCCCTGCGGCTCCTCAGTGAGCTCAGCTTGCAACGAATCACACATCGCATGGTCCTGTGCTAACCGCGACATCGGCCCTACCCTGGCAACGGGACGAAGGCTTGAAAATAAAATATAAATAAAGCGCCAGACGCGACCTACCTTGTCGCTGCTGGGGGTGCCCAGGGCTGCCCAGCGCGGCACCACCACCCTGGGCTGCGGCTCCGTGCCGGCGGCGACCCCTCCGGCTGGGGAGACACAAGAGGAGCCGCTCAGGACCCCCACCCCATCCGCACCCCCACGCGCTAAAGAAAACGAAGCCGGGGCGGGAGGGGAGAGCTCTGAGCTGGCCGGAGGGGCAGCAGAATGACCCCCCCACCAAACCACCCCCTGCCCTCCCTTGCACCCTCCCCGCGGGTTCATGCAGCCGGAGGCACTTTAGCAGGATTGGGGTGCCCGTTGCAGCCCCCCCGCACTCACGGGGCGGCGCCCACAGCAGCAGCGAGAGGGCGATGCCGCAGAGCAGCCCCCGGCCCCGCATGGCTCCGGGCAGGACGCGCCGCTGCGCCGCCGCCTCGCTATAAAACCGCCGGCGCGGCTTTCTCCTCCCCCTGCCTGGGGGTGGGGGTGTCTCCTCCTCTTCTTCCTCCACCCCACCCCGGACAGCACCTGGAGGATGCACCCTGACCGCAATCGCGGCTCTGTCCTCCAGGGTTGAGCTGTCCCGCCGGTACCCAGGGTCAGGGGGAAGCCTGAGTACTTCCCCCTGGGGCTCCCCCTGCAAACCCGCCCCGCCACATCCCAGCTCTTTTACCAGCAGGGAAATCCATTGTCCCTCTAAAGCTAGCAAAGAGAGCTGGTGGAGGGCAGCAGCCAAACAGTTGTCAAGAGGCTTCTGTAGGAGCTGTGTTATGGCTTTGTTTATTTATTTGTTTGTTTATTCTATTTATGTGTAATTCTATCAAATAATTCATGGCTGAACCCGTGTTTCCAGAGCCATTCTAAATCCCCCTGCTTCTGGGAAGTGTATTGCTCCTGGACAGCTGAAGGGATACAGAGTGAAATTTGTTGTGCAAAGGGAAGCAAAAAGATGTTTGCTGCCTCTCTTCCCTTAAGACATATGGGTGGGCTGGGGTTGGAGAAGGGCTTGGGAGCATCCACAGCTCATATTCCCTGTGCTGCCCTTCAGGGATATCCACTCTCTCCCATGAGGCTCCCGAAGGAGCATCCCTGTCTTCTGCATCCTTCAGGACTGAGCCAGCAGTTGCAGTCCCTGCATCGTCTCTTTGCTGGTCCTCCGCCCTTCATGGGGATGAGCACCCAGGGGCCCACCAGACCCAGTGGGGTCACAATCACACCGAGAAGAGAGTCCAAGTTAGTGGGGTCATGCTGAGGCTTCCAACTGCAAACATTTGAGCTCCACAGTGCTGTAGATGCTCCTTACACACACTGAGCCCATGAAAAGCAACTGCCTTCCCATTTCTGCTGTGGTTCTTGGCCAGCTCAGTTACAGCCGCGCTAGCAAAGCCGCAAGGGTGGACTGATGGCAAGGAAAGGCATCATCTCTTAGTCATAATCATCAGACAGCCATCGTCTGACACCCTTTCCATTCATCTCTTCCTGGAAGTGCCTCTGTAAGTGAACCAGCAGGAAATCAACTTAAGAAATGGGGAGAATTTGCACCTGTCCATGTTTCAGAGTGTATCAGTAAATCAGGCCGATAAGAAATTAATATTCTGTTTAGAATAAAGGTTTGCTAGATAATAGTAATTTTGTCTCTTGTCCAGAGGTTTATTTGTGCTATTGAAATCACTGAGGTCTCCTTTGCTGAAGGTCTTTGCTGTTTCCTGTGCTGTACCCAAAGGAAATGTGACTGTTTCCATTTGCAGATGCCAATTTGGTTTCTGACTTTCATATGTGTCCACTCTATACCCCAGCACTTCACATGACGAACAGTTGTGATCTTGCGAAGGCCAGTTCATTCCTGATGTCATCCTGGCAGAAGAAAGCTAGGACACCTTGGGGACACCTGGAGGGAACCATGAGGGTGAGTGGGCTATAAATGACATTTTGGCTGACCCACAGACAGGTCACGAATTTTCATCACACCACTAAATCAAGTTATTTCCCAGAGCAAAAATCCAGGGACCATATGTCAGCTGTTTTCTAATCATATGGAGTATCCTGAAGGGAAATATTGAATTTTTTGTGAACTTTCCCATTTATTTATAGCTGCCTGTAATATAGAAGAAAACAACAGCTCTATTG
This sequence comes from Patagioenas fasciata, assembly GCF_037038585.1. Taxonomy (NCBI): domain Eukaryota; kingdom Metazoa; phylum Chordata; class Aves; order Columbiformes; family Columbidae; genus Patagioenas; species Patagioenas fasciata. The sequence continues at coordinate 4,999,439 of NC_092533.1, read as the reverse complement.
TTGGTGCTTTTACTATAAATAAGGAGAAATGCAAGCCAAATTTAGACACAAATCTAGCTATTCTGCTTTCATCCCTGCATAAAATTTCTGTCTATCCAAAGGAAAGTACTTTGATGAGGAACATGTATATTTGGATGGAAAGACTGTGACAAATCTTCCCAGTACAACAAATCTTCACAGGGACGGCTCCATATATTTCTCTATAAGAAGATAAGATATATATAAAAAAGCATAAAATTATATCAAAGGAGCTTTGTTTAAAGACTGCTAAAATACTTAGGCCAATAACTATCTGATTGTGATTTTTGTCAGCATTCCTGTATAATAAAAATGAACTATGGACAATATTTGCATTTGTTATACAGTGATATTTTTATATTTGGATCTTGGTAATATGAGAATTGGTATCTTAATTTGTAATCACCAGAAACTCCCTCTATAAAAATATAACCACAGATTGTGCAGTTATATATAGTTTAATCTATCTATAGATATATGATATATCACTTACATTGCTGAGACATCCTTGCATGGAAAGATTCGGGATATTCCAGCCCTATTAACCGTGCTCAGAGGCTGTAACGCTACCTGCCTCTGGCACAGGATGAGTCAGATCCTGCCTGTGCCCATCTCTTCAAAAGGTTCTTACCGAAGCAAATAGGACATTCGTCTGATTCAAAGAGCAGGGTCAGGCTTTGGGTTATCTAGAAATTACACAGACTCAGACCCATTTCCTCCAGGATCGCAATTGCCTCATTAAAGGTATCAGCTGGGAATTGGGAAGTTTGAGCTTATCTATTGCATCCCCCATGATCAAGGGATGGACATATTAACTGCAGCCTCCATGCAGCACCCAGAGCAAGTGTTGGTCCTTCACTAGGTTTGAAAATTAGGTGTTTCAGCTCCCCCGGGTCAAAGCTGCTGAGAATACTTTTGCAGTGGGGTTTCTGCACTTACTGGACAGTTTGCAAGGTGTTTCAACACCACTCTTGTCAGCTGGGAAGCAAAATATGATGATTCTCTCATTATATTCACAGTAAATTAGGAGTTAGCCACCTAGAAGGAAAGAGATAGACATAGAGAGGAGAACGCCTGCTAAAGAAACACACATGCAGAGAATGACTCGAATGCCTATCAGACTAAAGGCTCAGTAATATTTCATTGGAACTCTCTCTTCAGAAATGGGAAAGGTTGTTGAACAAACTGTTCTGCAAAGACTCCCGCTGACACTGGAGACAACATCACCAAGAATCAAAGTCTCAGAAGTAGAAGGTAGAAGACTTTTTGTCCTGCCTGACCTCTGCATTTCAGACATATGCACTGATTAAAGAAATTTTATGTCTTTGCCTGACTTCAGTGGAATGTGAGATCTCCCATTTTTCAGAACATTTTTTCTCCTGCAGATCACTTGAAATGATCAAAGGAGGAAGGCTGTGAATCCACTAAGGGAACTGGAGATTTAACAGTGGACTTCATTGTTCTGAGTCTTAACAGCTTTGGCTAACCCAGAATCTTCTGTTTAGCTTTGGTTTTCCACCACCCATGTAGGACAGCGGTAACACTTGGAAGAGCCTTAGAGCAGCTGTCCTGCCAAAGAGGGAGAAGTGCTGTAAGATGATCAGGTACCAGGCTAGGGCTGGTCCTGATGTGCTGTTAGTGAAATAATATCAAAGCACTCTCTCTGCTTTTTTCAAAGGGTGGGTCACTGCTGCTACTTCTGCTTCATTCCTACCAGCAAGCGAGCTTAATGGTAGAAGGTTGTATATGCAGACACATTTCATCTTTTTAACCATGTTTGTACATGTAAAGCACCGTAGCCCTCGCCACACCGCCTGCAGATTTCTCATATGCAATGCTGATTATAATGAGGTAGTTTATTCTCATAAGAGAAGGGCAACAAGTGTAAAGGGACAAGGGCTTTTAGTAACATCCAATCAATAAAACTGTACAGTAACTTTGGAGAAGCAGCTCATCTCTGCAAATGGATAGCCAGAGGCAGCGATGCAGCACTGCTCAATGTCTTTAGACCTTCACAGCAGCAGGAGGAAAACGAATTTTGGAAAAGCCACGTCTGATTTGTTTTTCAAGCTGAGAAGCATGCAAGGTGACTTCTAGTTGAGATTAAGGTAAACAGCAGAGAAAGAGGGGAAAAAAAACATTAGAAGAGAGTAGAACATGTTTCTCATGTTTCAAGGACCCTCTGCCCCATCACGGAGCAGGAGGGCACATGGTCACCATGGGACTGGCTCTCCCTGTGACCAGCTTCACACATTGCAAGGGGAGAAAGAACAGCACAGATACTTGGCACTTCAGGAGTCTGCATTGAGGAGATAAGTTCAAAGGTGGGCTGAAAATTACCTAAAAATGGGAGCTAAAAACCTCTTCCATCACAAGAGAATTTCCCTATGCGGGGCTGCCAGAGCATGCTAAGGAATGACTCAGAGGAAGTCAGGTTTGGATGGGTTGTCTGTGTAATTTTCACTTCTGCTGTGGACAAGACACAATGTGGACAAGAGAGCTCAGCTGGGCACTGAGTCCAACACCACGGACTTGCAGGCACAGATCCCGTCTGACCGATTCAGGACTTCAGGTCTCGCTGGGAAGGGGAGATCAGCTCTACATTTTGTTTCGCATCGATACATCCAGGATGTGTTAAACCTCGGTCTTCTCGTCTTCTGGCCTTTGTGGTATTAAACAGAGCAGATTTCCACTTGAGGGTATAACATGGTGTTTTCCTAAACAAACAGCAAAGTTCTCATTAGCAGACAGATGCTGTGCAGCAAGTGTTGGATCCCTCAGTCCACTGAAGCTCACTCAGAGCCATCAGCACCAGGTTCACAACAAGCACCGGGTACAAGTAAGCAGCTCGGAGGCACCTCCCTTAAAACAATGCTGACACCCCCAGATAGGAGCAAGTAAACTTGTATTATCCATAGCAAGCAACCATTCTAGATCCCGGTGCACTGCAATATGCCTTATATTGCACCATAGTGTATAAAAAGAAAATGGGATAAGAGGGAAGTTAGACCTAGAGAATAATCCCACAAACAGCTGTTTTATACCCTTAAATGTACTTGTGTAGGAATTAGTGCATTTGTCCACATGCATTCCTGGAAGCCAGATCAGCTTTCAGTGAGAAGATAATTTAGAAACGAACAGGCATTTTCTACTATTTATAAGACTTTACTCTTAATGACTCATCTGCATTGCAGATGCAGGGGGAGCGGGAGGCTGCTTACAACATGGTTGCAACGTGTAGGGTAGCCAGGATTTTTCATGCTTCTGTGTTCTTTAACTACAAAATGCAGTTCTCAAATGCGCAGTTTTGGTTTGGGACTTGGAAAACGGAGTTATGAGCCCACAGAAGCAGAAAAGCATGAAAATGTTGATACAAGACTGAAAACTTAAAATGCAAAGAAACCAGAAGATATCTACTCTACACTGATTTAGGACTAACCTTTGAGGCCTATGGAAATTTCATTTGTACCTGTCTTCGTCAGTAATGCAGACCCTACGGATTAAGGGGCTGAAGCCTCAGGTTTGACGGGACACTCAGGTCCAACAGATCCAGTGTGATAACCCACAAAATACAGGATGTTCTGTATGAGATGGTCAAACTTCCTCTGAATCGTTCCTTAGCACTCTCTGGCAGCCCAGCATGGATGGGCTTCTCTGACTATGCCTTTCAGTTCTTCCCATATTTCTCTGGTAGATGGATTTACATCATTATAAATACACACACACATACACTAGAATCACTGCAGGCACGTGCAGCTCAGCTGCACAGGAAGTCTGTGGGTTCCACGGCTTAAAATGAAGCACCAGGTATACATTGTTCAGGTGAGTTTATTCAAATGGAACAACAGTAAAATAATAGGATTCCTGGAAGAAAATGACATTCTATTCCACAAAACAAGGGAGGAAAAAAATATTAACATAAATTACAAATTTTGGCCAAAAGATTTTGTATTTCATGACTTTCTGAGTTCAGCACAGATACCTGGTATTCTCTGCAGAATTCTTTACAGTAATAACTATGTTCAGGAATCAAATCACAGCCCACTAGAGTAGGTCACAGGGCCAGATTCCATCCCTTTTCCTCTGTGTCTAGGTGCTACCATAACTCATCACAGGTTCTAGACAATCCCATTATAATTAATGAAACCAGTCGCAGACCAAGGTATTACTGAAAGTGATGTAAATTTTCAGTGTGTTACATAGCAGTTGTACCATAAACTACAGTAAAAAATTAAACAAAATAAGTTTAAAACTATCTCATCAAAGGAAAAAAATAAAGCATTGTAGAATAATTCTTGACTTCACTCTCCAGGCCTTCTAGTATTTTACTGCAGCAAGAATTACAGTACAGTCATAAACCAGAATTACTTCACTTGCTAAAATTCCTAAAGTAATACCTACAAAATTATGGCAAATACCATCAAAATGCTTATTTTGGCATTAAAAGGATGTGTTTAAACACAGCTCTCCTCAGGAAAGCACATTGTCACAGAGCTGAATTCCTGTATAAGTGCTTTCCTGAGCCAGAGCCCGAACAATTCCCTGACAGAGCAGGTGAAACTCCAGGGGCTTTTGACCTTCCCAGATCTGTGTGTGACCTCTCAAAATACAAACAGGTCACCAGACTCTTCAAAATGACCTGTACAGCTCACTCAAGCTACACGGGTTTTCCACTGAAATCACTGGTTGAAAAGGCAATGTTGAGGAAAACACTTATTTCCCATTCTATGATATTTCTCTGGATTAAGATTTGTTTTAAAAATTACAATTCTTGCAACAACTTTACTTCGCCTTCCTCATCGCTGTCAGTTACGTTGATAAGGTGGATGCTGGAGGGAGAAGATGGAGTGGCTGACAAAACCTCCTCCAACTCTCCAACATCCAGCTGTGGCAGGGGGCTTAAATACCGCTCCTCGCTGCCGCTGTTGTGACAGGACACCACGTCAAGGCTCTCACAGCTGAGGGGCTCCTCACGGACGCTTCCTTCTGGGTATTCCTTGAAAGGATAGTCTCTGTCCAGAGCCGAAAACATCACCTCTGCTCTTGGGTACCTGTCTTCATAAAAGCCAAGGCATTCAGGCACTGAGCTGGAGAAATTCCCACAGCCAAATGGAGGTCGGCTGAACGGGCAGGTGCTGCAGTGAAAGAGATGGAAAGTTGGCTTTCAGAAATGCAGGTTGCAGCTAAGAAAACCAGAATGACACTAATGTTCTTTGCTAGTCAGCTTATCCTGTTGAAATATTAAAAACATGCATACTTTTAAGCCATGCCTATTCTAAACACTGGGTCCATAACAACAGCCATGCACAGATTCCATATCTGTATACACGCACCTTTTCACACTAGATACATGCATGACACTGCTTTGAGAACAAACACAAACCCACTGTATTTATCAATGGAATAATGTGGAGAAACCAGCACTGGATAAGCCTGCAGCATGTTAACTCATAGAAGAGTAAAACAAAGCATCAAAAGTCAGTTTGTGTTATTTCTCTGTGCCAAAATTTGTGACAGAGCTGGGGTAAAACGCTCTCATTCATTCTCAGAGTGAGCTCTTGCACCGTTACATTGTTATTAAACAGGAAGACTGTGAGAGAATCTTTGTGCCCAACATGTGGTTGACAATGTTACTATTTAAAGAATGTACAGTGATAAATTTTTCAAAAGCAACTCCCGGGTGGATTGCAGGGAGTTACTGTGTCAAATGTCACTGTATCCCTCCGGTGTCAGCAGTCTGAAGTTTTATTCTGATGCAGAATGACACACAGTTACAGAAATGAACTACATTGTTAAGAAAAAAAAGTATGTGGAGAAGTAGCAGAGCTCTACAGTGCAGACATTATAAAGACACCAATACAGTATCTATTGAGTTGAAACCTAGAGACTATTCAGCTTTCCAATCTAACATTTGAATTTTTAGTGCATAAATCTGCACACAGGTCTTTGCACTGTCAATGCCACTTAGAAATGATGGTTCTTGTATGCAATAAAAGATTTTATAGGAAAGCAAATTTATAAATCATTGTGTTAGAAAGATCCCGGCATTAGCAAAGCTGGCAGCTGTCACAAGTCCATTAATGTGAGAACTCAGAATGGTCTTTTATGGAACAAAACCACTCCTCTCCCCCACAAAGGCCTCACAAAACTCTAATTTCACAGACCAAGGGCTAAGCAAAGTTCATCTTTAGCATTTTGGGGAATATGTGCCCTGTGTTTCTTTAAAGGACTTCAAAAATTGAAATATATTGTATTGCACTTATCTGCTCATTAAGTTCTTTTGAGTTTGATGGGTCATCATCAGCCATAATTCATGACCAGGTAGTCTCATTACTGTAGGAACATACTGGTTGTTGCTATTTGTAGGAATAATAAACAGAATTTAAGTCTAATAGTCATAAGAATTTGTTACATTTGATTTTGCATGGTCCTGAAAGAAAAATGGTGCCTCACAAAGAATAAGCATAGCCATGGGTTTGTGAAATGAGAGCACATCAGTCAGCTACCAGACTTCTTGTGTTTGACCAGCGCAGCTGCTGCTGGGAGAGCACTGGGCCTTTCTGTGCCTGCTTAGCTTAGGAAATACCTATGGGATACTAAATGTGTAGCGTTTATTCTTACTGGTATTGAAAAGAAGGGTTTCATTACCTTGAGGGGAAATAGTGCGGTCCAGGTACAAAGTAAGGGTGGTAAAATGAAAAGCGAGGAGGCACTCCAAACAGACTGGGTGGCTGACTGACAGGAAAAGGCTCACAAAGGTGTGAGTGAAGAAAAGGAGTAGCCTGGGGCAGAGGCACACCTCTAGGGAAAACAGAAACCCCTGGGTACTCCTTTGGGGGCTCGCTACTAGTGACAGAAAATCTGCCATTGGTGTTGGTTACGTTGCTCGGGTTTCTGCTGAAGCTCTCAATGAAAACTGGGGTAGGTCTCTTAGGAGAGCAACTGAGCCCAGATGATACATCAAGAGCTTCTGTCTGAGCAGGTTCAGCAAAGTGCTGTGGTGAAATGACAGAGCGCAGGGGCAGGGCTGGAGCTGGAACAGCCACTGGTGCGGTGCTTGTACTGGTAGTCTGGAAAAGAGTAATTGGACCAGCATGTTGGATGGAAGAAGCCGGCAGACGGATCGCAGGAGAAGCTTCACCTTTAGGAAACAGAACAGTTATTTATGAGACATGAACAGAGGAAGAGATTTCATAAACAGTAACGTAGCAAACCACTGCCAGAATCATTTCCCCAAAAACACTTTCTAGCACTACTTCCCTGCAGCTCACAGTCATACACCGCCTGACCTACATGTGTTCTGACAGATGGGGTGCGATCCCACACATTTAAGCTTCCTTCTACAGAAACCCAAGGATGAAAGACAAAGGAATTGGCTGTGAGGCTGCTGAGGGTTGTGTCTTGTCCTGAGCACAGAATGGGCTTGGATTGTGCATTTAACACCTGAAGCTCAGAAGACCTCCCAAACCTACTATCTGATTTGGAGTAAGCCAAATTGTTAGCAGATCTGTGTGGTACCAAAGCAGCAGCAAAGAGCAGAAGTAACAGTTATAACACCCCACTCTCCAGTTTGTTTTCTTACTTGCTTCACCAACAAACACACTAGCTGGCCCATTTCATTCTGAAACATTTTGCAGAATATACACTTGAATGTACACTTCCAAATCATGGCACATCCACAGGGATGCCTTTATAGGGAAAGATTTCAACATACATTGCACAGGTATTTTCAACCCCCCACTACCTACTCTGAGACTCTCAATTCTGAGTCAACAGGATTTAAATGTGTCTACATTTTTATAGTTTGTGTTTAAGAATCATTTCAACCACAATGGGGAAGTAAACTCCGGAAAGAAATACAGTAGCATCTGAGGACAATATAACATTACGAAATATACTAGGGGTAAGAAAAAAAAATACAAACTTTATTCAGTCAAATTTACAGAAGGATTTGGGAAAGGATCACATCACTCAGAACTTCACCAGAACGAAGCTGAGTGCTCTCTTTTACACCTCTGAATATTGCCACACAGCATAAACAGGCATTTTCATTTTCTTGTTTTATTAGAAGAGAAGCCCTTGTCAGTATGCTTAGAGAAAAATGCTATTGCCTGAATCTAAGCTATTTGTTGTTGAAATCCACTACTTGTGCATTGAGAGTTCTTTCAACACAGAATTCGCACATCAACTATTGTAGCTGCTTGTGGGCTCTCGCACTACAACCTGTTACATTGCCCATATCGAACTATTCCAGGTGTGTAGATACCGAAGTAACTGTTCATGGAAAATGCACAAACGAAACATTTCTTTTTCAGATTTAGTGACCACTTTAATATTGCAGCACACACATTGCTAACACCCTGCTAACTGCATTTCTGGTGAGGTAAGATATACATGAGGCAGAGACAGAACAAGAAAAAGAAACAGTAATAGTAATAGACATCCAAAAAGATTTAGAGGTATCAAGAGGTAACCAGGAGCTACAAAGAGCAGAGATCTGTGGGCAATGAAGAAGCAGCCAGAAGAATTTAGGAGGCTGAGGAAACAGTGCAGGGGAGGACTAATAGAAACAGTGGTGTCAAGAAAGACAGAGAAATTGTTTCAACTCTATCTACACTGCCATAAGTATAACTTTTACTACAATAGGTAAATTCTGAATTTTTAAAATCATTTACTACTGAAAACTCACAGACTGGATGTCCAATACTGTTCTTAACATTGGGGATGACAACAGAGTAAGCAGATGGCTGGAAGGGACCAATGCCAGGTGGGTTTGTGGTGATGATGCTCTGAGGAGCGCTGGCAAACACAGCAGAGACAGGCAGTGGAAAACGCTTCCTTTTGCCCTGTCGTGGTTGATAAACCCAACCTGTCAGAGATGAAAAGAGATGCAGACATCCAGTTTTTGGGATGGTCTCATTCATTACGTAAAGCCATGATATCTGTAATTATAAAGTATCTAAAAAAATGAGTCCAAACCCTGCTCCTATAGTAAATGGCAAAACTCCATTTGTTTCAGGGAGCTAGCAAATAGGGCATTTAATCAGAGATGGGGAAAAATGGACATATTTGGGCATTGTTTTTATGTTACTAAATTGTAACTGTTTGTGAGACAAGGAAATACAGAACAATGGGGAGGAGTTAACATAGGTTAACTCTTAATGAAACTTTGAAGAAGCTTTTTTCTTTTTAATGGTGCAAGGAGGGCAGGAGAGAGAGTGCTGCTCTTATCTTTTGCTTATTGATGAGAGATTTGTCAGTTCGTGTCTACCAGGATTAGCCATAATCCTGAACTAGCAGGATTATGACAACAGAGAGAGAAAGGATCACGACACCTGGTATCTCAACAGCTTTTAAAAATAATGTTCAAAGTAATTATAATCTGATTTACTGAACTGCACTGTTATGGAGAAGTAAATTTGTTAAGGGTATAAATTTTTAAATCTTTTGAAAAAAGGCTGAGAAACACCTTCCACAGTGTTATTTTAGAATCCCAGGTCTCCATGTTCAATCCCACAGAATACAGTGCCGTTCGTGCTTGCTGTGGCATTTCCCTTTCCTGCTTTTAAGGAAAGGACGCATGTGTCACCACAGGCCACCTGGGCAGCAGTTTCTGGAGCATGTAAAATGATGCACCAGGCCCCCTTCACACTAAACTCAGTATCTCGCCATAAAGCATTCAGAAGAGCTGCTGTAGCTGCAGTAGTTTAAGACCATAAGAAACATCAGAGCCTATGAAACATCATTTTGGATGCTTTAAAAAATTCATGTACTATCAGGCACTAGAAAGCTGACAGAAGGACTGTGTGCTTGAAATTTTGGTGATTTTTTCCTAACCCTATTACTTGCTCTAATGAAAGAGATTCATCTTTCAAAAAATGTTGCACTCCTAAAGCATTCAAGTAAATAAATATATGTTTACCGGGAAATTCCTCTCTGTGCCTCTGTTTTATTTTCTGAGCTTCATCATAATAGGGCTGCTTCTGCTCTTCAGTCAGTTTGCTCCACTCCAGTCCAAGCTGAACACTGATTTCTGCATTATTGGCAGCTGGGTTGGCTTTTGCTAGGGCAGGCCGATGAATCCTTGCCCACACCATAAACGCATTCATTGGACGCTTTACATGGCCACTTTTGTCCCTGCTAAATGGAGTATCTGGCATACCTATGCAATGAAACGAGGAAAGATGATCATCTTCCAGACAATATACGCAATACAGGTTACATTCAATAGCACATCAAGAGGATATTTGGCAACAGTCAAAAGAATCACTAGAGCTTTGGAACACATGAAACTTGATGGGCGTTTGGAGAGCAGTTCCTAGAAAAATAATTAAGACTAAGGGAATATTCTCTGCTAACCTTTGCTGAGTCACTGCACAAGGAATCATTTACCTGGCTTTTGTTACATATTAAAGAAAGAAAAAAATAAAATAAGCCTATGGGACTGCTAACACACTGGTTTGGATTTCAGTTGACTAGATGGTTTTCTTATTAATCAACAAACTTATGAATTTATAAACTAAACATTGCATAGTATAGACCGTATCACTGCAAATTTGTCATCACCACCAGAACTGTGTCTCCACAGCTCTAATGATGCAGGGACCAACTCCAGTGAGGGTGCAGCAGTTCAGTCCCACACTGGTACAGCCCCTGGCATCCCAGTGGAGGTTGTTGCTGTTCTGGGCTTCTGGTTGAGGGTTTTATTTTTCCTTCTCACTCTTTTCTCAGATTTGGACACTTTTTTGGTGTAGGAACCTGTGTTACCAAACTACTGTTACATGACACCCTGCACTGGCTTTGTAAATACGGACTGTATTTAAACTGAGTTGGTGACATGATGAATCCCCAGACCACTCACAATGATCCCCGAGCAAGCAATTTGCTCTCCAAAAAAGGCTTAGAAATTAACTCTTTCACATTATCAATAAAGGGCAAAGGACTTCTAGTATTTAAACGCTCACTTTAAGTTGTTAATTTTGAAAGCCTTGATATCTGTCAAAAAAAGCAAGCTTCTAATCGAGATGTTTCAACATGTTCCTGATTTAACAGATCCAGATTTTCTCAAAGAGGTGTATGAATGTTTCATAGCTTTAAAAATCGAGCAGATTCCTGACCTTAAACTTGCAATCACAACTCAGTGCGATTCTAAACACTCCTGTAGGGGGTTTAATGTAGTCAGGGAGCAAGTGGACAAAATTACATTGATTTTAACAAACCGATAGAGAACTCTACTCCCGTATGTTTACATTCTATACTAGAGAGTTGCACAAACTCCAGTCTACTCAAAGGGATGGTTCTCCAACACAACATTCCTACTTGTGTTCTCTTATCTGATAACTTGTCAGCTGTGTGCCGCTTACTGAACCCTGGCAAGCTCTCTTAACAGAATACCTGAGTCAGAGGGCAGTACTGTGAGGGGAACATTTTTAGTTTCAATCTTTACGGAGGGCTCCAGCAAAGACTGCATTTTAAGCGGCACTTGTTTCACCGGCACTTTGGTCACATGGATGAGCTCCGGCGGCAGAGGCCCTTGGATCTGAATGCGGCTCCCAGGAGGCAAGGGGTGAAACACGACTGGGAGCTTCAGATCTTCAGGGATGATCCCGAAGCCCTCGCACAGCTGTGCCTTGCTGTCAGTGGGGCTGGGCTGAGCGGGGCCGCATGGAGAGCCGGCTGGGCCATCATCCTTCTCCATCTTCACCCCAAAGGCCATGGGAGGCAGCTCTGTTTTGGCAGCAGCTCCTCTCCAGGGCTCCTTCCCATCGCCTCTGTTCTTCAGCACCTTCACCTCACTCTGGTTTTCTCCACCGCCCCTTTCGTGGTCCCTTTCTCTCTTGGTGACAACATGGGGCCCCTCTTTGCCCCACCATGGAGACGGGGAGCGTCTGAACTCGCTCGCTGATTCTCTGCTGTCCCCGCAGCAAGACTGGCCATGTCCCTCCTCCACCTCGGGCTCCTCGACTTTCATGTGAAGCAGCTTGCGGGGACCCCTGGTCTCCTCCGGCGGGGGTCCGCGGAGGCCCGGGGGCGGCTCCGGGTCAGCCCTGGGACGGAGCCGCCGCTGCCGCTGCCCCCGCTCCATGGGCCGCGGCCGTTCAGCCCCTGCGGCCGTTGCGCCAACGCTCCCCGCGCCCTCGCGCCGCCGCCGCCCACCAATGAGCGCGCAGCAAGCCTTCCTCCCGCCGCACTGTGCGGTCGCCATGGAGACCGCTGGCGGAGGCCCCGCCCCCGAGCTCTGCCGTGCTCCCCTCCCCACGCTCCGCCCACCCGCTGAAACCATGGAGAGATCCGCCTGGTCGCCTAGAAGGGCTCGTTGCCGCGCTCTCAGAGGGCGTTTCCGCTTCCGCTCTGACCATGCTGAGGTGCCGGTGGGCGGCATCAGCCATCGCTGTGCTGAGCGGCAGCGGCCGCCGTCACGTCTCCATGGCGAAGAGCAAGTTCGAGTACGTGCGGGACTTTGAGGCGGACGATACGTGCCTGCCCAACTGCTGGATAGTGGTCCGGCTCGACGGCCGCAACTTCCACAGGTGATGGCCGGGCGGGCAGCCAATGGCCGGGGCGCTTATAACGGGGTGGTCGCTATGGCGACGCCTCAGAGAGCTGGAGGGGGAGGGTTGGGGTGCGGCGGGGCAGACATGAGGGTGCTGAGGCGGGAGGAGTCTCCGGGCTGGTGCCGTGGGGTTGGCCTGGGCTGTTCCCTGCCGGCCTGTGCGAATTCGGCAGGCGCGGGGGTTACAAATCCTCCTTTTCCTCCCTAATCCCGATGCACCCTGGAATCACAGAATGTCCTGCGTTGGAAGGGACCGACGAGGGTCATCGAGTCCAACTCCTGTCCCTGCACAGGACACCCCACAGTTCACACCGTGTGTCTGAGGGCCTTGTCCAGTCTCCTCTTGAACACTGTCAGATTGGGACTGTGACACCTCCCTGGGGAGCCTGTTCCAGTGTCCAGCACCGTCTGGGTGAAGAACCTTTTCCTCATGTCCAGTCTGACCCTCCCCGGCACATCTTCTGCCATCCCCTCGTATTCTGTCATTGGTTGCCAGAGAGAAGCGCTCAGTGCCTGCCTCTTCTCCTGCCCCTGTGAGGAGTCTGTAACTGCTATGAGCTCTCCCCTCAGGCTTCTCTTCTCCAGGCTGAACAAATCAAGTGACTTTAGCTGCTCTTCATACAGCTTCTTCTCCAAATCCTTCACCAACTTCGTGTCCCTCCTCTGGACACTCTCTAGTAGCTTTATATCCTTTTTATCCTGTGATGCCCCAGCCTGCACACAGTGCTGCAGGTGAGGCTGCACCAGGGCAGAGCAGAGCGGGACAGTCCCCTCCCTCACCCAGCCAGCAGTGCTGTGCTGGATGCACCCAGGACACAGCCTCCCCAGCTGCCAGGCCGCACTGTTGCCCTTCACTCGACCTCTCCAGGGCACAGAAACTACTGGTGTTTTGTCTTCAAGGGCCATTGATGTTTGGAGTGAGCGTGTGTGTGACATTTGCTTTTCCTTGGGATTAATAGAACACAGTTCTCTTGAGTGGTGGGTGATGTATTCTTGCTGGGCATTTGGACTCTGGTTTGGTCACATGCAGGCCTGGTAAAGCCCTCATGTTGTGACAGTTTTACTGATGATGTTGCCCCTGTTGGACTAAAAGACACCCTGGGAAAAAGGGAGTTTGCAGAAAATAGTATTTGTCATCTTCTTACTCCAAGAAAAATAGGAACACCAGTTGTTTTGAAGGACTGGCTAGGGTGGAATACTGATGGGAAAGAGAATGGGTTATCCAGAATTATAACAGGAGCTTTTGTTACTATTTTTCATACCTGGAGGGATTTCTGTGTCCATATTGACAGGATACTGGAAATTAATATTCACAGAAAGCAAATATGAAACTGAATGGTGTAGCTGTTTAAGGGATTCTTATTCAACTGTTCTTGCTTTGAAGGTTTTCTGAGCAGCACGAGTTCAAAAAGCCAAATGATGACCGTGCTCTTCAGCTGATGACCAAATGTGCCCAGACAGTGATGGAAGAATTGGAGGATATTGCTATTGCTTATGGACAGAGTGACGAATATAGTTTTGTTTTCAAAAAGAAGAGTAAATGGTTTAAAAGAAGAGCAAGGTAACAGCTGTTTTGATACAGAAGTGAACTTGTTTAACGTCTCTAACTCTATAATTTAGATTTGCCTTCATCTACACGCAGAAATGAGGAATAGGGCTGTGTTTGGGCACAGATGCTACAGTTAGTTCAGGTTCTTCATGTGAACTCTTTGCATGTGATCTTGCAGGAAAATATGTTCAATCATGCAGAGTTTTAAAAGTTTTCATAAAACAAACATTAGAAACAAGCATTGTTGGAATAAACTTTCTTCTAACAAAATGTTACCTTTTTCAAAGTCTTTTACTTGATTCTCAGTACTTGCTGTTTTTTAAAAGACTCTTACACTGTTGCTGATCTGTTGAGTCATTATTTAAGAAAAGCTGCTGTCCACCAAATTATTGATACTCAGATAATCACAGATATTTATATATATATGTAATCATATTGATGTATTTATTTATTTTTCCTTTTGCTTTGTGTTTGCAAGCAAGTTCATGACTCATGTAGTCTCCCAGTTTGCCTCAAGTTACGTTTTCTATTGGAAGGATTACTTTAAGGACCAGCAGCTTCTGTACCCACCAGGATTTGATGGACGAATTGTCTTGTATCCAAGCAACCAAAATTTGAAGGACTACCTCAGCTGGAGACAAGCAGATTGTAAGCGTTTCTAGAGAACGGAGATTTGTGCAGTTGAGTTCTCTTCCTCTCTGAATAGAAATGCCTTTATTTCCAGTGTGTAGATATAGGTTATCAGTGAAAGAAGAGCAGCTATGGTCATAGTTTTAAATAAACAATATTAGAATTGTTTGAGGCTTTGTATGGATGTAGAAATACTCTGAAATTCTGAGTCTTCAGGCTACAACTGTATTTGTTGCATCCTGGGAGTGAGTTCAGCCCAGGAAATAGTATAGTTATTAATAAATTTATTTATTATTATTATGTTCTGAGTTTGTCTGGCCAAGTAATCTTTACTGAAGAGATATGAATGTTCAAATTCAGGCCATGTAGCAGAACTGTAGCAGTTGAAACTGCTCTTTATTCCAGGTTAGAGCAGACCATTGGATTTATTCTCTAGGTTTTTGTTAGTACCTAGTCTGTGTTGCTCGAATGAAGGTAATTTACATTACACATAAACACCCTTCACCCTCTCTTCTCATTTGTCAGTATTTTATAATAAAATTTATCTTCTAATAATTTGTATGGTATGCAGTACCTTAAAAATGAATCAGAAAGATTGTGTCTTCTCAAGCAACTGATATTATTAATTCCTCTTTATTCTTGGCTGTTTCTTGGATGTGACTCTGGAAATAAAGTGTTCTTTTTGAGTAGTAACTCAAATTTGGTAAATACTCTTTCTCTCTTCTCTTCCTCTGTAGGCCATATTAATAACCTTTATAATACAGTGTTTTGGATGCTTGTACAGCGAAGTGGTTTGACACCCATGCAAGCACAGGAGAGACTCCAGGTAAGACTGGCTTGAGGTCTTTTTTTTCTTCCTAGCTCCAAAGAAAATAAGATTTGCTAAGCTGTGTCTTGTCTACCTAGCAGCACTGACTGGCTTATCTGTTCTTCCTGTAATAATTTTGCCATCGTAGATTCAACAGCTTCTTGAATTGTACAGATGTTAATGTGATTAGCAAATAATTTGGTGTGGTCAGATGTTAGCAGGATTTTTATTTCCTAATTGGCGATTTCAGCAATCTTAAAAATGTCATATAAACAGCCAGTAACCATAAACACAAAGTACAATAGCAGGATTCAGCTACTATTGATTCCCAGTCCCTTCTGTAGTGTTTTGTCTCATTGTGTAGACTTGAGCAGATTATTTCTGTTTTCTCCTGGAGTCTGTTAACTTTCGTTTGCTTGTCTTGAAAATGTAATAAAAAGCGTCTCTGTTTTAATATCTTCATTTGGCAGTTGGAAACAATTCCTCTGTTGTGAGAGGTAATTAGGCCACCTAATGTAAAGGTGAAAAACCTGCATAAATGTCACTCTTCCAATATTCACTTGTCTTCTGCCCTAGAGATTCAGTTTGTTTTCTGTAAGAGTACTTTTTCTTTTCATTTCCTCGCAGGGAACTTTGGCTGGAGATAAGAATGAAATCTTGTTTTCTGAATTCAACATCAACTACAACAATGAACCTTTGATGTATAGAAAAGGAACTGTCTTAATATGGCAGAAGGTAAAAAACTATATTACCACTTGCTTCGTGCTTATGTTTTAAATAGCTGCACTGTGTCAAACAAGCAATACTGTAAGATCAACAGAGGTATCCCAAATGTATGTCTATGTACACATATATTTTAAACTAGCCATATTTGCCATGTAATGATGTGTAAGGTGGCTAATTGTTTTGAAGGTGGTTTTGAGATATCTGTATCTATGAGCATAGTACAAAAACTAGTTGCTGAAGTCTGGCTTAGGTACAGATTGACTTGAAATAAAACATTTATCAACAGATGACAATGTATATGTAGAATTTCCCAAGCCTGATGTATTTGTAGGATACATCTCTCTTGTTTAATGAATCATACAGTTGGTTTCTTACTGTTAGCAGCTTTGAAAATTGAGGAAGCATTCTGCTTCCTGAAAAATTGCATTTTAATGACTGTTGTCAGTTTGATATGGTAATCACTAAGGCTTGTGCCAGGCCCTTCACTGGATTAGTTCCCAAGTATTTCCACTGCAAAGGGATTACGAATTTGCATTCAGTAAAGTAGCTCAGCTCATAGTGTGCTTAGTCCTTTTCCGTTTCTGTAAAGGAGCATAGTACGGAGTGCAGCAGTTAATGAGGAATTGCTTTTAATGATAACTTGGAAATATTCATCATTCTGGAATTGCAGCGTTGATTGAGAGTTAGTGAAGAAATTCCTGTCTTGTGTTTTGTATGAGACTCCAGAAAATCATAAATGTTTCTGGCCGTAGTGCCCTTCTGTACTAGAGGATCTTAACTAGAAAGGTGTGTGTTTTGTGTGATCAGGACTCTATCTGTCTATTGTTAGGAGTTCTCCATAACTTGCTCAGCCTTTTGTCTTCCATACTAAAAAAAATTCAATCCTTTATTTTATTTATTATTTACATTTTGTCCAGCAATTTCTGTTACTTTCTTTGAACTAACTAGAACAGATAGAGACTCCCACCTGGAAATACAATGCACTCGTTCCTTATGCATATTTTGTCCTTGGTAATTGTAGACATTTGCAAGGTTTTCTGTTTGCTTTATATAGCTCCAAATTAAATATTGTGCTTTATTCAAGAATACTTGCAATCAGTTATGTGAATTTGGAGGTAATTTCTTCCAGGTATGTGATTATGACATGCAGTTTCAACTGCTCATATATCAGTCTTTAAACTGAGAAGATTCTCTTACAAAAAATTCAGTGTTCAAATTCTGCAGTATGCTGTAGTGTTGGTAGTTGCTTTTGTTGTAGCTTTGTTTCTTATCCGTTTGTGAATCTTCTCTGGAGCCTTATATGTCTGCTTATGTATCAACTCTATCTTCAGATTAATGAAGTCATGACTAAGAAAATAAAACTGCCAAAGGAAGCAGAAGAAAAGGAAGTGGAAGTGACCCGGACAAGGACTAAAGTCATTCCCCTGCATTGTGACATTATTGGGGACCAGTTCTGGGAGGAATATCCTGAAATTCTGGCTGAGGATAGTTGATGCCTCTGAGTGTAACTGACTATAACATGGTGCTCTGCTGGCATTGTTGGCAAGTATGACTGGTGGCTGGTTCAGTTGAACCTGTGACCCTCTTCAGCAACTACATTGGTTTTAGCAATGTTGTTGCCTGAAAACAAGACACTTGTATGTTGTCTGACATACAATATAAGTTTTTCATATAGGCATATCCTTGTATTTTGAATGTTAAGAACCAATCATAAATTAAGACCACTCTGCCTTTCTACATGTGTATTTGTAGAAACAGAGTATAGAAATTTCATACATTTCTATAGCATTTAAACCATGAGCTATCTTACTGAACTGTTGAGCTACAAAAAAAGCTTGTATATTTGAACAGTTAAAAGCAGAGGAAAAAATAATTCCTTTTTTGTTTGTTTGTTTCAACTGAGACAGACCAGAATACTTCAATTGGCATTTGATATTAGACTCTAATCCCACTGTGTTCAGTCAGATTAGTGACAAATTGTTTAACTGCCTAATGTCTGATTCTTACGGAAAGGACAGGCAGTACAGCAGTTTCCTATGACTGATTTTTACAAGCTTTTGTCAGATGTACAGGATTTTTATGCTTTTAAAAATAAATAAAAGATCTTCCCCGCTGTGTTTATTACTTGGCCTTTCTTTTTTCTGGGATTTTTACTAGTAATTGGTGAAGGTTCCAAACAGTTAATAATAAAGATACTGTACAGACTCAGATTCTCTTAAGACGTGGGTAGACGTTTTCTCATCTTCCATGGCCTGAGAAGTCATCTGTCTCCTCCAGGGGAGTGAAGGGTGGCAACACATGAACTGACACCAGCTTGCATTGCTGTTCCCTGATTTTCCTGGGGATGATGCAGATGTAGCGGTCCTGACAGTACGTGTTGGTTAGAGGGAAGGGAGGCATGTTGCCTGATCTATGCACAACTTTGATCTGGTTTAACAGTTAAACCCCTTTGTCAACTGCTAATGTAAAGGAGCGCATCCCAGTGTAACTGCAATTTGAGGGAAATAACCTATTTCAGTATAGAAATACAACTATAATGGTATAATGGGTGTTTATAAGCATATTATTACTGCTTTTAACCATGCTAGTTTCAAAAACAGTTTTAGAACAGTAATCTGGCTGGCAAGGTGTTGCTGAGGGGTAGATAATCAGCAGTTGGGACTGGCCATCAAAATGGAAAGGATCAAATCTGACTGAAGAAGATGCGTACTGAGTTGATTTTCCATTAATTCATATAGCGGGCTACTTGCTGCTTTCACCCTCCCCACAGAAGAGCCTGTACATTTAAGGAAATGTGCATTTTGTGTGTGTGTTTTAAAAAAAACCAACCAAACCCCTAAACAGATACTGATGTAAAATACTAGTTTGCAGTCTCTTCTTGAGAATGAACAAGGAGTCTGTGAATTTAAAATAGCACAGGACTTCCCCCTCTGCTGCTGCGTGCAAATAGTGAGCAGTTAAGTCAGTTCAATGAGAGAACACGTATTGGTTTTAGTTTGTAGAATGAGTTGTATCATTCCCAGGAAGAGGATATGAGAAATCGTGAGATGATGATTCTGAATGAATCACTGCACCAGTCATTTACCGCTAAGAACTTCCTATCTGTCTAGCTGGGGTTTTTCAGTCCTGTAACACAAATGTAACTTACTTGACTTTGCTATGCCATATGTTACTATCTGGTGCCTGACTTCAGACTTTACATATAAGGCACCTGCCTCAGAGGTGATAACGTTCAGATTTTGAAGTGTGACTAAAGATGAAAAACTATTTTGGCAACTATGATTCATGCATGGAAAGTATTATGTAGGTTTTTTTATCATATATGTTATGAGTACCTGATACATAAATATATTGTAGAATGTATGTACATCATGTGTGTGTGTGTGTATAAAAAATAGGTATGTATTAGGTATTAAGAGTGTTTTCTAATTAAGTTATCCTTACAATAATATGTAATGAGTAAACGTATCCCTTTACATGTGGATTTTGGAACCAAGATGTGGATTGTCTGTACAGCCATGGCCTTTAATTTATATTAATATAAATGCTAGAGAAAGGAACTCCCTATGATACCCTCATGCATAAAGTCATATATGACTTTGTAGCTGTAGAAGAAAATAAATCTTGAGGATCAAGTGGACTGCCATTAGTAGCATACACACCTCAACCTGTGCCCGTACTTATGGGTATTTCTGTAGCTGCAGAAGTCCTGTACTGTGACCTGGTGAAGAAACAGGTGTTTTCTCTGAAGTTGGTCTGCAACCAGAACAGGAAGTGTTAAATGTACGGGAACCCATTATGAAAGATTAATGACAGGTGGTGGAATCTGTTACAGTAAAACCACTCTGCAGCATTAACACATGTTGCCTTGCTTCTCTTCAGAGAAATGTTTCTGCACTGTACGTCCTTTTATGGATTAAAATGCAAGTTATATTGCAACCAACTTTGCCCAGGTGCCATTTCATTGCCTGGGGTTGGGGGCAGGTGGAGTGAGGTCCCTGTTTGGGGAGCACACCCAGAACAACCTGGGGGCTCAGGCTGGGCTGCAGAGCGAGTCCCAGGACAGAGACCAGTGGTGGCATCACACTGGGGAGTTAACTGAGGGTGCAGCAAGGAAGGAAAACATAGAATCATAGGATGTTCTGAGTTGGAAGGGACCCACGAGGACCACTGAGTCCAGCTCCTGTCCCTGCATATGACAACCCCACAGTTAATGTGTCTGAGGATGTTGTCCAGTGTCTTCTTGAACACTGTCAGGCTTGGGGCTGTGACACCTCCCTGGGGAGCCTGTTCCAGTGTCCAGCACCCTCTGGGTGAAGAACCTTTTCCTCATGTCCAATCTGACCCCCCCAGCACATCTTCTGCCATCCCCTCGAGTTCTGTTGGTCACTGAAGAGAAGAGCTCAGTGCCTGCCCCTCCTCGTCCCCGTGTGAGGAAGCTGTGGCCATCATGAGGTCTCCTGTCAACCTCCTCCAGGCTGAACAAATCAAATGACACTAACCACTCCTCAAACGCCTTCCTCTCCAAACCCTTCACCAACTTCGTGTCCCTCCTCTGGACACTCTCTAGTAGCTTAACATCCCTTTTATCCTGTGGCGTCCAGAATTGCACTCGGTGCTGCAGGTGAGGCCACGCTAGTGCACAGCAGAGTACAGTGACAGCGGAGCCTCCGTAGTGACAGCGGAGCCACCTCAGTGACAGCGGAATCACCTCAGTGACAGCGGAATCACCTCAGTGACAGCGGAGTCTCCGCAGCGCCCGCCCCGCGCTGGCCCCGCCCCGGGGTTCTCCGGGCGGCGCAGCGGCGCCCCCTAGCGGCGGCGGGCGGGGCCGCTCCCGCAGCCCGGCATGGAGGAGGACGAGGGGGCTGCGGGAAGCGCGGAGCAGCGGCGGTCCCGCCGCCGGCCCGGGGCCGAGCGCTCCCCCAGCCCCAGCCGCCTGGACGTGAGCTCCAGCCGCTTCGACCCGCTGCTGGCGCTGTACTCCGCCAGCACGCCGCTGCCCTTCCCCGCCGCGCCCTGCTTCAACAACCTGGCCGAGTACGAGAGCTTTCAGCGCGGCCTGCTCCGCCCGCGCGGCCGCCGCTCCGCTCCCTCCCGCCGCGGCCCATCCGCCGCCCGCCGCGGCCCGCCCGCCGCCGACCCCGAGCGCATCCAGCGCCTCCGCAGCCTCATGGTCAACGCGGGCCCCGAGCAGGAGGCGGCCCAGGGCGCAGCGGCCGCCAGGCGCCGGCGGGCGCCGCGCAACGTCCTCACCAGGATGCCCCGTAAGGGCGCCGGCGGAGGGAGCGCGGTCCTGGGGGTGAAGGGGCGAGTGAGGTGGAAGGTTGAGAGGGGCTGCGGTGGGGAAGGGGAGTGAGGTGGGGCTGG
Organism: Patagioenas fasciata; assembly: GCF_037038585.1. Taxonomy (NCBI): domain Eukaryota; kingdom Metazoa; phylum Chordata; class Aves; order Columbiformes; family Columbidae; genus Patagioenas; species Patagioenas fasciata. The sequence goes on along the minus strand of NC_092533.1, from coordinate 4,977,785 downwards.
ATAAGGGCTGAGGAGGCAGCCTGGGGTGATGGGGGGTGTGAGGGCGCGGACAGGAGGCTGTGGGGGCTGAGGGACCCTGGGCTTGGATGTGGCCGGAGGTGTGAAGTTGAGATGGAGCTTGGGGGACTTCGGAGGTTTGAAAAGAGCTGAAGGAAGTGGTTGGGTGACAGCGGAGTGTGTAGGGGTGGAGGGGGGGGAATGATGAAGTTTGGGTGGAAAATGGTCCGTGTGTGCTGGGTGAAAGACTGGGGGACTGCGTCCAGAAATGGGAAACGGTGCATTCACAGAACTGATTACTCAGAGGTGACACGGGTTTGTTACTGTGATGTCCTCCCTAGTTTTGTTTATTACATTGATCCTCTTGATTTCACGGTAAAAAGGATGAGAAACTGCTGTGCTTTGAAAAGTACTCTTTTTAAACCAGGAACCGGATTTGAGTCCATGCAGCTCATGGTGTGAACTGTGGAGTTGTCACATGCAGGGACAGGAGTTGAACTCGATGATCTCTGTGGGTCCCTTCCAACTCGGGACATTCTGTGGTTCTAAGTCGTGGATTACCGCAGCATGAGTCTGTAACACACTGCTATATCTTGGTTACTAACTGTACAACCCGGGGGCATAAATACAGCCCTGGCATTTCTGATAACATGATGACAGAACAGTGGGTTGAGGTGGGAGGCAGGTGTGATGTTGCTAAATTTGTCATCTGCGATGATGATACAAGTTTCTTGTGTACAGTCAGGGTGAGAGCCCCTAAACACTAAAGGGTGCAACTTGTGCACCTACACCAAGAGCCAGATGGCATTGCTATGGAGTGAAGTATAACTTCAGTGCATTTAATTAAAACACAGAGCTTTTATTGAAGTCAAAGTATCTCTTCTAATCACCAGCATCACCTTATTGTTCTTTTTATAAAAAGGCAAAGCCCAAGATATTCAGTTCTGAATGCCCAACACAGAATGTTTTTCATGCTTAGACACCGAACAATATATGCATTGCCATAGGTTCTGCATGATCCTAAATGTCACATCAGCTTAATGTTCTGCACAAATGCAGAGGTTCTCTTGGTGTAAGATTTCCAGAATAATTAACCCGAAATATTTATTTAGGATCTTAATACAAAGAATCTGTGTTTAGATTGCTATGAGGGAAATAAAAACAAAACACTTCTGTAAAAATTAACTTTAGTGGTGGCCTAGCAAATAAATTACATGCTTTCATTAAGAACATGTATTTAATATTCTGACATCTAAGGCTGGACAGCATCGACTTTGAAGAAGGCTGGCACAACTGACATAAAAAGTGCTATCCAGCAGTCTGGAGACTTTTACTAATAATTTATAGCCAAAATTGTGTGTTTTCAGTGTAAGTAGGGGGTCTGTCTGCACAGCCGGTGGGCCAGCGCTTGAAGCTTGGATTCTAGGGCTGTAGCCACCTCTGAAAATAAGTGTAATAGGTGGTTTACTGCATTGCACTGTCGTGACACTGTGCTCCCAGGTAGCTGTGACAAGGAGCTCCTTAAATTTAGTGTGTTAGACCTGTAAAATGGAGCCAAAATCTTGCCTGTCATGAGTGTGATTTCAGTAGCCATGAAAGTGCAAAGGAAGCTGCTTTAGCAGTGCCTGGTTTGGATCAGCTCAGGAGAAGCTATTTCTAATTACTTGGCATTTACCAGGGGGCAGGGAGCTCGTGCAAGCGGTTACCACAGAGAAGTTAGAAAGGCGTTTGATAGTGTTCTGAGTTATTTCAACTGTTCTGACTTGCTTTGCTTTAATGTTGCCTCTTAATAAAGTCTACCCTGAGGACAAGGACTTGAACTTAACCAGAGCTTGGATCTTTATTTTCTCCTTCCTGAGGTACTTGCCTCTGGCTTACAGTAGTTTTTTAGCCATCTTCAGAATCCTGGTATTAAGCATGTGCTTATTTTATACAAATAGGGGTTGGATTTTGCGTACAACACCAACCAGGTAACTTTTCCTTATGGATTGAAGATGTATTAATACTGGTACTTAACAACATCAAAAGCCACAGGCAAATCTAGCTGTGTGCAGACGCTGGTCATTACAGGCTTTGATGCTTGCAGAAGAGATATGTTGTGAAATGGAATTCTTTGTGTTGCCAGTTTCATTTTTGTCTGAGAAGCAGATATCAGATTGCTGAAAGGTTTTTGGATGGTTTGTTTTGCCCTTTTAATCAGGTGAAGTTGAAGGTTTGCCCTGGCAAACTGGAACTTTACACAGCAAGGGAAAGCAGGAAGGGCACGGGTGCTCTAGATGTGGTAGAGCTGGAATGTAACGTTTTCCACCAAGCTTAATGGGGCGTCAACACACAAAGGCATAGTTGGAAATAAAGATTGTGCTTGGATTTTATAAGAAATCATAGAAAAAAAATTCCTGTGTAAAAGGAATCTAAAATCTAAAAAAAACCCCTGGATCTAAAATCTGAAAAAAGCTAAAACTAAAACAATAATGTAAATTTCAGGTTGGTGAGTAAAAATACTGTTATCTGATTGAAAGCATCAATCTGATGCAGTGATGGTATCACCTGTGGTTCCCATGATGGGCCTGTGAATTCAGAACAGAAGTTCACAGTCAGGCTGAAGGAAGCACAGACGCTCCTGAAGAGATCCCCATAAACAAAGCTGGGAGGTACTGACACAGCTTATGCCCTGTGTGAAAGCAATTTTCTCCAGCTACCTTGCCAGAGAGAGCTGGCATCAAGACAATGGATCTCAAAAAATAAATGTGATTAGGTTAATTCAGAGGAAACTGCTTTAGATTCTCCTGCTGTGCCTGAGAATTACCGTGCAACCAAATACTGCAGGTCAGCTGTCACACGGTAACATTATATACTCACAGGATGCATTTTCTAGTGTAAATCAAACCATGAATAGTCTAGGTAGTACCCGCTTGCAAAGATTTATAGTGTGCAGATAAAGCTTGTGTTTGGCAGGTATATTGTATATTTTACTGAATTCCTTTGGTTTTACCCTGACTAAAAGCATTATTGTTCTGTAGTTCAACATGGTTTCATTGGTGGCTGCTGCTTATAGTCATTTTATTTCTTTGCCAACAACTTGTACATCATTGAAGGATGAAGACTTGTACGTCTTTGAAGGATGTTCAGCTGTCTACTGAAAGTTTTAGCTGAAACAATACGGTTTCATCAGCTTAAACGGATCCAACTTTGAGTCATCTGTTGCTTCAGAAATCTTGCAAAGAAAAGGAACACATCTGAGACAACACCTTCTTAACAGATGATAACTCACCTGAGATAGCCTTAACTAGACATTTGTCTTCTCTGCAAAACTCTGCTTTTGTGAGCTTTCTGTTCCCTCTGAACCACTTTTATTTAAGATTAGCATTACTTAGTATGTTTTTGAAATGTAGCAAAAAGATTTTCAGCTACGGCTGATTTGGCTGTGGGTTATGTCAAGTGAAACCTTCGTATTCGGTGAATCCATTTCTGTCCTCACAGTAAGGAGAGTTTTGGTTGTCTGGTAATTACAACTGCAGTGCGTTACAGTGCTCTGGGGCTTCTCATTTCCTTTGCTGTGAAGACAAATGTTGTACAAAGATCTGCTCTACTTCTACATAGAGTAGATTTCTACATGTGCTATATATATATAGATATATATCTGTATTTTGTTGCAGATGGGTGATGTTCTCTTTCTGTTTCAGTCCATGAAGGCAGCCCACTGGGGGAGCTTCATCGCTGTGTCCGAGATGGTGTAAAAATCAATGTCCACATCCGCACTTTCAAAGGTCTTCGTGGAGTCTGCACGGGATTTTTGGTTGCATTCGACAAATTCTGGAATATGGTAATTATTGTTCCACCCATTGATTTGTAATGGCTATTTTGAAAGCTTGAAATTTGCAACACGTTTAAACAAACTACATTTTGAGAAGGTGAATGTGGTTGCGAGGTTCATAAAGCTGATTTGCTCTGGCCCTGAGTGCTGGATTTCAGATGAAGTGATGGTTGGTGCTGGGTTGGTACGTCTGAGAAGTGCCTGGCCATCTTAGAGAGGTTTTAGGTGAGAGAGCAGCTTCAAAGTGTTCCCAACAGCTCTAAATGTTTTGTATAAGAACTCAGGAAGGTGGAATATGAGGAATATCGGAAGTTTCCAAAGCTTTCTCTGCAAAACCCAATCTTCTTACAGTGGTAGTCACTTCTCCATTTTCTTTCACTACCACATCACTGGCATGTCAGTGGCAGAAGCTTTTCCCTGTGTTCTGTCTCATGTAGATCTTAAAGACAGTGGATGGGAAAGCAGCTATGAAATACTTGTGAACCTGAGGCTGTGAAAAGTTTGGAAATAGGTGACGGGGGGAAAGGATTTTGCTGGCGAAGCTCAGAAAGGTTTTGTGGGTAATACAGAATGTATGTTAGGCTTTGCTGTTGCTTTTACACCTCAGTTTAACTTGGATGATTAAGAAGCCATGTCCAAAGTACAGTGAGAGCATAGTTTCATTATGCTGTGACACAAAACTGCTCCAAAGCTTCTTCATGTTTTCTTTTAATTTGGAGCTTTCGGTTTCTTTTATGTTCTAGGCCCTGACGGATGTGGATGAGACATACAGGAAACCAGTCATGGGCAAAGCTTTCTACGCAGAACCTCAGCTCACACTAACCCGGGTGGGTGACCGTCTCCAGTTTTCGTCTTTATTTTAGGATCTCCTTTTTCAAAGTATTAAAAGGGGTATATTGATTGGAAAGTTAAATTTACATTTGAAATATTTTACCTCCTTTTATTACAGGTGACTCTAAAATGACTTGAATGGTGGGGGAGGAAACAGTTTTCTGACCTTTTTGAAAGTATTTTTGCCATAGTTCAGTGTGAGAGAAGTTCCCCTTGGCAGTTCCTAATCTTCAATCACAGTTGCTGCTACTGCTTAGTGCAATAAGCTGATCTTCTGTAAGCTCATTCTGTGGGTTTTGATTTATTTGTGCTCTGCATTTTTTGCACCTGGGACTGATCTGGTCTACATTTGTCCTGCCGTGTGATTTGGCAGCACATAACTTAGTCATGTTCATGGAGCAGCAGTCTCCTGTCTCCAGCCAGTGAAACAGTACGTCTGGTCACTCTGATCTAGGTACTGTGAAGCCCAAGGTTCTGCATGTTACTCCAAAGCAAGACACTCTCTAGGATCCAGCTGCAAAAAACCCTATGTTTATGAAGTTGAGAACTGAAGAGATGATAGATGAACTTCTGAACAATGAAGGGAAAAAAAGTGACAGGGCTGTGCATGTTGAATGGCATCGCTCTGGGCCTTTTGAACATCAGAGAGGCTTCACAAAGACAGTTTCATTGTGAGGAATTAGCTTTCAAATTCCTGTCATTTAAATGTATTTTCTGATAGATCCCACCCTTCCTTTTTTAAAGATGAGTTAAAAGTAATGGAGTTGTCATTGTTTCTTTAGCCCGCCCGCACAGGGTCTGGCTTTCCATCCTGTTGCTGGGAAGGCTAACTGAGAATCCTTTGCACTTGTCAGTGTATCATAAAAGCTTGCCTGCTGACAGAGTCAAAGCAGTTTCTTTTCCAGTTTCATCACCATGTATTCTTAGATTAATGAGTTCATTCAGTGCTTTGAATTTGCTGCTCTATCTTTTATTATTTTTCTATTGTTTTTAGTCTGCTCATCTCCTGGAATGCCCAAGCACCCTCTTTGTGTCGGGGAACACAAAAGGTCCATCACTTTTTCAGTATATGCTCTTTACTCCCCTTGTCTTGGGGATTCATGTTCTGCCTAAGGGCAGAAGGACGGAAATCTCTCTAATATCTGACAACATTACAAGAACATTGGGGCAAGTGAACTAATGGAGGAACTTGGTTTCTTTCTGTTGTTCCTGACCAAAGTTAAATGCTACTGCACATCTGAATTGCTCCCCAAATTAAAAACACTCATGCGCATGCAAGAGATCTGTCACCTTATGTCGCAGCTTGACTTTGACAAGAAAATATAGTATTTATTGCTGGGAAAGATTCTTCACTAATTGTGTATTGTGAGCTCTGATTTGGGATTGCATACACAAATACCATGTGGAAATGCCAAATAAGCAGCCTCTCTTGTTTTATAAAAGTGGTCACAAATACAAATGTTCTTTTACAGCTGTTTGACAGACTCAAGCTGCAGGAGTCCTCAGTGAAGAAGGGCGCTGACTCAAAGACTGTCTCCGAGGAGCTGGCGCTGACAAGTGACTCTCAGACACTCGGACGGAAAGTTGGATCAGGACGAGGGAAAACGGAAGATGAGCGTGAGAAACAGAAACGCTCGGGCAGAGCTGGAGAAAAGAAGATGCCAGGTGACAGTTTGCATCTGGCTGCCACAGGTGAAGCTGATGTGGGCAGCGGGACTGCCCACGCAGAGGGGGCCAGCGCTGGCGGTGCCCGTGCAAGAAGCCAGTCACGGAGAAAAAGGCGGCCCAAAGTGGATTATCAACAGGTGTTCACCCGCCACATAAACCAGATTTTTATTCGAGGAGAGAATGTCTTGCTTGTCCATTTAGCACATTGACTTGGCTGAGCCTTCATCAGCGTATTTATTTGATAGCATGAATTGCGGCTGCAGCTCTCATCGCTATTTAGCGTTCTCATTAATTATGATGGTACCGTGACTGGTTTCCTGTTGCCATAACAAGGTAGAGGAAATAATTCTAACTGGAGCATCCTGAGCTGGATGCCAAAGCAGCCTCCTTAACTCTCCGTTGGGGGTCTCAGGATGAGGTCAGTGAGGCAGTTGTTGCTGGGAGGTGAGGGAGGTAAGCGCAGATCCCACTGCTCCTGAAAAAGATGCGACCTGGAGAGAGTTGAAAGAGAATTTTGGTGTGCTCAGTTAGAGGATCTAATTGTGGCACACACATAAGGAGCTTAAGATTAGCTCTCTACCCAAAATGAATCACAAATGCTTTTTTTGCATGTTCTGAATAATCTCAAGAGAAGATTGCTAATGAAACCAACAGTTTAACTGCAGTTGTTACATGGATGTGTTATTTTCCAGACATAATTCTGACAGTCATTTTGAGATAGTATATGAAAAGGTGGAGTGACATACTACTGATGACCGTTAGCCTCTTTGCCATAGGGAGCTCTGTAATGCCCTGTGTGACCTCTTTATTGAAAACTGCTCTTTTTCTGTGAATGATGGCAAGACTTGAATTGATTTTCCATATCAACGCTTAGGCTTCTGTTTGTAAAGCTGTGCTTTAGCCCCGTGTCACCAGCAAGCAACTAATGTAGCTGATCCAGGGACTTCCTCCGTATTTGGAGTTTGTCTGGGAATGTTGTGGATGCAGATGGAAAATTGTACTTTTATATTCCAACCATTCGCTATTTAGTGTGATAGTGAAGTTTGCAAAGATGTAGTTATTTCTTCTCAGATTTAAGTATTTGTGCTGAGCACAACTGTACTGTATCTAAGCGCCTTTCAAGTCCCCTCTGTTGAAACTAGAGGTGCTGTGTCTCCAGCGATACTCATGGAGCAGAAATCTTCATGGGTCTTTCCTATCCATATGAATGATGCATCATCTAATTCCAGTTGAACAGAGCTTTGGAGGTGTGCCTAGAAATGTTTTGAAATATGAAAGTCAAACTCAGCTCATCAGTGGTTTTATTTTAGCAAGGTTGTTAAGCTACAGTAGATCAGGCCAGGCTTCTGCAGCTCTAAACTGCTTTCTAAGAGCTACATGCAGAAATTTGGGGGTAGATGAAACTGTTCTGTTATCTAGACTGTTCCTCTACTTGCCAAAGGACACTAGATTTCACAGTACTATTCCTGTTTTCGTCTCAACTACCTTATGATTTGCAGCAGCTCCATGTGTTTAAGATGAGGTTGGGAAATTGCCAGGGTAACGGTCAGGTCTGACAATGGGTAGAACATTTAATGCCTCGTAGCAGGTCTTGTATTGTGTATAGAGGTCATAAGTCCTCAAACTAAGTGACTGTACTCTCAATGATGTATATTTCTGTCGCTGCAAATGCAGCGTACTGCTTGTTGTTAGGGGTATGTCTGCTGCTCGGGTGAGTTACAGAAATCATTTAGCAGGGATTTCTGGACACACAACACAGATGGATGCCTCTGGAGGAGCCTGAAACTTTTATGTCAGTGTTTCAGATGACACGGGGCTTGGATGGCTGATCAGCTGAGCTGCAAACCCAGGTTCAGCCTGGGACAGCAGTGCCTCAGAAGAGAAAGTACTGTTGGCACAGAGCAGTTTCATTGAGAGTGGGGAAAAAAAGTGTGGGGGGAAAGGAAATAATATCTACAGTTTTTTACAATGCATAGCTTTATTGCTATAATCCCTTCCTACTGTCAGCTGAAACTGAAAGGGTTCTTCTCTTGAAGGTTCTTGTTTCCTCTCCTTTTTTCCTTTCCTGTCTCCTGTCAGTACTTTGTCTCCTCAGGACATTCTAAACTCTGGTTTAGGAAGATTGTTCTTGTATTCTCCTCTAGTTGTCCTGGCTTTCTGAACCTTTCCTGCTTGGCTTTCCATGTGGTTCCCAACTGTCCAGAACAAGTGATTATTTTTCTTCTTTGGTTGTGGGCTGTTTTTTCCCTTCTGCTTTCTGATGGGTTTGGTTTGATTTCAGTTGCCTGGGATAACTATCTCTCCTCTTCCATTCATGCCAAAGGCTCCTGGGTTTGACACCTCTCCTCTTTCCCTCATACTTGACCAAAGGGTGTCAAATCTCCACTCAGGCCTATGTACTAGGGCATCTAATTGTATTCTGGCTTTTCTTTACCTCATATTCTTGATTCTCTTTGTCGGCCTAGTTCATACTGCCTAGGGCATTAAATAAGATATAACCACCATGAATGTTCTTGTGGCCGTACTGCTGTGCTCTTCCCTTGTCAGTTGACCACCAAGTTCTCAGTTCCTACTGGAAGTCTCAGCCGTCCTTTCATCAGAAGTTCTTCTCTTCCAGGTGTTTGTTGCTTCACATCTACAAGTTTCTTCTTTTATGTTTTATGAAAAATGCTGGTGCTTAGACTTGCGTTTGTGCCTTGATTTTTATGTCATCACTGACCCATTCTTCCAAAACCATCACCTCAGTCAACAAACCTCGTTAAGAACTATACAGTTTGTCTACTTTTTTTGCTCTACCTCATTATTAAACTCTTCCTTCTCTATTGTCTTTTTCTCAGTTGGTTAAAATTCTCTCTTCCAATTTAGATTTAATGGCTTATCTGGTGGGTCTTCCTTCTTTTCCTACTTCCCTATCCATCTCTCATTATTTTCAAGCTGCTTCCTAAATACAGCCTCTTCCACAACTTCAGATCTTCCAAAGGTCCTTTCTTTTCCCTACTTTCTATCTTCTCAAGCCCATTGTCAAAATGCTTTTTTGTGAATTTTGTCTCTTTCAAGCATAGCATTTGTGATTTTTGTCTTTTTCAAGCATCACAATTGTGGCTGAGCAAGTGATCCTGGATGTGTGTTGTCGCTTGCATGGTTAATACTTCAGATAAAGTTGCTCTTTGAATAAAATTGAATGTGATGTTTCAAAATGAAGTCTTCTACCTCACTTAAGTATTCATGTAAATCTGTTTGGTTTTGTTTGTTTTTTGTTGTTGTGGGGTTTTTGTTTTGTTGGGTTTTTTTAAAGAAAACAATCCTTGGAAACAAATCAGGTCTGTGGGGTTTTTTATTGTTTCTGATTATTTCTTTCCATGCTCTTCCTTTGCCAAACTCAGCATAAAATCCAGGTTCTTTGTTCAAAAAGCTGGCTGCTCCGGGCTGTTCCTCTGTGCGGTGTCACAAAGATGCTGTGAGCACAGGCACCTGAAGTCGCTACACTAAAGAATGAAGAGCAGGAGCGAGAGCCACTCGTAGGAACAGGGAGCTGTGTGAGAGTGGAAGAGCAATGGGCCACATACAAAGAACTCTGGAAAGGATGCACCTACTGGTTGCCATCTGCAATTTCTAGGACATTGTTCAGCCTGGTGCTCAGTGGTGATTCCTAGAGCGTGTTTATGGTGAGGCACCAAATTACTGTGAGGAGCAAAGTTTGCTGAACTACTTTGGAAGAAGCGTTGTGATAATTTGAGAACTTTTCAGGATCGTTTCTAAGATAGAAGGCGAATGGGAAACTTGTGAAATGTCACAATGGCAGCTGCAGGAACAATGTAATGCACTAGTCTTGGGATGTGATATCACAGATGCACCTCCCAGTGTCATCACGTATCTTTTCATTGCCGGCGCAGTTTGGTAGGGAGCTGAGTCTCGTGGTTACTCTGACAGTGACAGTTTTCTCTATATGGTGGTAAAATTCTAGAGACCTTTGCAGATAGTCTGGATGGGGTTTTCATTATCGAATACTTCTTAAGCAGGGCTGTCATAGTAGAGTAGAACAGGCCAAAGGAAACAAGAGCTTGTAGAAAGTGTGGGTTTAGTTCCTTCTCTCAACTGGTCCGCCTTGTTAATTGCCTGAAAGTTTGTTTTGTTTGCTGGGTTGCATTTTCTGATGTAAAGACAGATACTTAGCATGTGCTCACCAGGTCATGACTGAAATAGTCAGTGAGTGCTGTTTTCCATCTGCTTCTTGTCCTTCAGTTTCTGGATTTGTTATTTCTGATGCAGTTTTCCTCTGCATCATTTGGAAGCAGAACAAGGTTTCTCAGCAGGATCAGACTTGACTGCCCACTGTTTTCCCCTCCCTAAGGACTGTTACCGTGTTGCATCCAGATAGCCTGTGGCTATTCTTTATTTTCATGCTGTTCTCTGCAGACTTTTGGAACTATTTGGTCAGAAGAATTATTTATCTTAGATCAGCTGGAGCAGACCTTTATTTAATAAATTTTTTAAACTTACTTTCCTTGCCACAATGCCAGGTCTTCCTAGTGTGGTGTTGCAGTCACCCACTTACACCTCTGAATCACTGTGGGCAAAGAAGCATCCAGGAGAAAAGAAACAGAGAAAAACCATGTCTTATTTCTGTTGAATTTGACATTCTGTCCAACATGCTGCCCACACTTTTTATTCCGTTTTTATTCCTTATTGTCACTGACTTAAATGCAACAGGTGGAAACTGCTTTCATCACTAATCTTGAAAGACAGTGGAAAAGCAGCAGGAACAGCAAGCTGTGAAAACACCCTGAGTTTCTGAGGATGTGTATCTCCAGGTAAACTTCCTGTCTTTGATTAAATAGATCAGGTTTATAACCACTATCTCAAACTGCAAGCTCTGCAACTGGATAGAATTGGAAGGCCCAGCACTGTACCCTGTCAAGGGCAGCGCAGCTGCAATGATGCAGTGATCCCTTCAGCCAGGCAAGCGCTTTCCTCAGTTCTATTTGGTGTCTGCCTCAAAGTGTTACTGCAAAATACTGCGAGTTAGTATGTGGATATTTTCTCTCCTGCCTGCATTGTATAAAACATAAATGCTGCAGTACATATCTTCTGCAGCCCAGAACTATTTCAGTTCACGCTTTAGCTTCTTGACATTTGGCTTAAAAATGTGAAGATTGTACTACAGCAATCCTAAGACCGTCTTTGCTAAAACATTGTGAAAGGCTAGCGCTTACTAGAAATGATGTTTAAAAGCTAAGGGATCGCAGAATATGTGGAATTCTTACTGTAATTAAGGGATTGCAGACCAAAAATATCTATTGCTGGGGATATTATCGAGATGCGCAAATAGAGATGCATGAAACCACAACTGGAAGAAGAGAGGATGAATAAATACTTTCCTTCTGGTGAAGGAAAATTCTCTCCCTAGAGCGAGGTACTAATTTCAAAGCTAATTCTCTCCATTTCAAGGCTTTGTGGTAGGTGGGCCTGAAGAAGCCCAAACTCAAAGCGATAAAGCACGCACAAAAAACAGAGCTCAAAGAGATGTGGCTCATTTTCCAGCCTGGAGTATCAACAGCGTAACTTTACAATGCGAGTTTCTAGAGAAGCAACTCCACTTTACAGTCCTAACGTCTACAGCAGTGGCCCCACGCAAAGTTTTCTTGGCATTATTATCCTCTCCCATAAGATGACAAGTACAAGGATCCATGATGTGTTAGTTTTTTCAAGATGCTGCAGGGTCCCTGGTGAGATCTGACCAGGTGACAAAGGAAGATGGGTGGCCAGTTGCAATAGGAACTCAAGGAGAGAGACATAAAATCTTAGTAATATCCTTCTAGCTAATGAGCTAGAAGTCCAGTAATGGAGAATGGAGTCCAAGCTGAGCTTCAGTTTTTCATTTACCAAAAATATTAATACATTGGTAGAATCTTGGACCAAAAGATAAGAATGCACTCATTTCATTTAGAAACTTTCATTTGGTCAGAATTTCCAGCAATGCCTGTGTCTCACCTCCAGATAAACATTATTAAAACCTTTTCTTCCAAGTACTGTGCTGCTCATGTAGCTGGTAATGTGCATTTCATATCTAAAAGGTGCTTTTAAGAGCCGCTGTCGTTAGAAGCAAAGACCTGTTTTCAGGAGGTTGCATGGCTTTTCTTACATTCTGACTCTATAACCCAGTGTGAAATTGGGAACAACTGGATGCAAGTAAAGCAGTTAAAATTTTCTGGGAAAGAAAAACGTTTTCAAAAAATCACAACTTTTTCTGTCAGATGTTGCCGATGTATCATCAGGAAAAAGCATCAGTTATGAAATGGTAGAGATGTTATGGAGAAAAACTTTGCTATTTAAGAGCATCTTTTGCTGCCATCTTTCTTACCCATCAGCAGCCTGGGCAGAAAACAAGTGGAGGCTGCTTGGGAAGAGCTGTGCAGGGCAGCCGGCCGGTCCCTGCTCCAACAATGCACTTGATGAAGACTTTTCTTGATGGAAAAAAAGATGTGTGTAGTATACTGTAAGTATAACATGTATCTCTCTGTACACTTTCCCAACTATAGGCTTTCATGGCATGAGGAAAGTGGGGAAGAAGCCAAGGAAAAGGAGGAATTCCTTTGCTCAGTGACAGCTCCTTGCAAAGGGAGGTTGTGACTTTGCGGGCTGTGGCAGCCGTGCCGTGTGGGCGAAGGGGAGCACAGAGACAGTTCTCTAGGGCAGCCCGTGTTACGTTGTGTTTCACAGCACGTGAATTGCACCTCAAGAGTCTCTGCCAGACTCCATCCCTAATCACTGGCACATTTGATCCTGCCTGTAAAATTTTGCAGAGGAAACCCAGTGGGAGAAAAAACAAGTGAGCAAATTTCCCCTTTTGAGGCAGGGCCGTTAGGAGGCTCGGTTATCCTTGTCAGCTTCCTGGGGGCGCAGGGGAGAGGACCGCTTCAGTGGAGGAAAATCAGAGATGGCTTGTGTCATCATGTTTACAAGTCCTTTTAGATGTCGCTGTAAGTGCTCTTGCTCTTAGCTGGTAAAAGTGAGGGCCTGTCAGGGAAGGAAAATGCCTTCTGATGTTCCTGGATAACTGTTTTATTAGCTGCTAGCTTCATAGTGTACGCTTGGATGACTTAGCTGAAGAAAATTAGTACACGTGAGACTTTCAGTCAGTCTTGTATTCGCTTAGAATGAAAAGTAGTTTGATCAGTTTGTATAAAAACATATCCACCCTTTTTTCCTCTCGAAAGATCAGTGCTTTCCCTCAGGAAAGAAATGAAAGCTGTTCCTGCACCTATAGCGATGATTTCTGATTTCTAGTGCTTCAGAGAGAAGTGCAGCTGTGTCATTGTATCTTCAGTGTGACAGATCATTCTGAGATGAGAAAATGAGACAGGTGTTTGGTTTCTTTAAAACTAAAGTGGGCATTACAAGGGGAGCAGTTGTGTTGACCTTTCAAATGGTGCATGCATCCAGTGTAATCACATCGACTGGGACTTGTTAACCAATTAGTCATCTATAAAACTTCCCTAACGAACCCAAGAGGAGCGGCATGAGCTGCCAGACTGATATGGGACTGGAAGCTGAGTGCTGACAAATTCTGATCTCTCTACTGCCACTCGTGAGGACGTGGGGAAGCGGTGAGTGCTACTCAAGTGCTAAGTATTGTTATTAAAACCATAATACGTCAGGTGACACAGATGCATAGATCATCTGCCCTCTTCAGGCACTTGACTGTTAGCCTGATATCTTGGCGCACTGAGAATGTGCGGGATATCAGGTATAATGATGCACTTCGGTCTTGATATTACTTATGTCTTCAAGGTCAGATTTGGTGACTTCAATATCTGTTTCACAGCTGCAATAACATGTTTTGGTCAAATGGTGATAAATGAGAGTGTAACAACTCATTTCTAAGTCCTTCTCTGTCTTCCTAAATACTTTGTTTCTTAGGAAGCTGATACTGCTATGAACATATTGAATAACACTGAATTTGCAATATTCTGCTTTCTAGATATAAATGTTTATATTTTAAAGTGCTAAGACTGCAATGCAATAAACATATCCATATAACATTTTGCTTGAAAGCATGTTTTTTGTGCTTGTTCAATATACTTGTGTCAGTGATGAAGCTTCTACCGCAGCAGTCGGGAGAGATGCCTGGATGTGGAGACCACCTCGTTTGATAACAGTGTCACATAATTTGGGGCAAACCAGTCATCTGTGTGTTTGTTAGTCTACAAAATAATATCACTATACCTGTCTTAGAGGTGTGGGAAGGAAGCATCATGAGGTTTCTCAGTTAATGAACAGTGGATGGGAACTGAAGAGCACACAGCAGCACCAGCTGGGTTGGGTATTCTGATAACGTCGGTTGTGCTGAATGGAGTTGTAGCTTTTGGGAAGCTCTGGCAAGACAATTGCATCTCACAGTATTTGTGTCCTTTACAAGCCTTGGCCGTGGGTGCAGCTTTCAGCAGGAGAAGGTAATTGTTTGGATCCTGACGGCTGCTTTGAGGATCTTGCTCCGCCTGCACCTGCCAGTGTCTCAGCACTTCTCTTCCTTATCCCTCCTTTCACGTTTTGCAACCTTTGACAAGTTTTAGAACAGCTATTTTTATCATAGCCACCAGTGTCACCCTCAAATCTCTCTTGTGTGCCAGTCGTCTCTGCTGGTCTCTGGTCAGCCGAAGTGTTTGAGATCGGGATCACATGGAATTTCCTCCTCTTGGTTCCGCTGTTCCCCAGCTCGGTTGTTCCTTCCCTCCAGCTGCTGGTTGTGCCGTTACAACCCGCTGGGGCGGCTGTGCCTGTGAGGTCGCTCACCCCGTGTCCCTGCCTGACGCTGAGGAAATGGGGTGCACAGGTAAGGATGGGCCGGGGTACCCGTAGCAGCCCCATCTGACACTGCGCGAGGAGAATCATGGAATCATCTCAGTTGGAAGAGATCCTCGGGATCATTGAGTCCAACTGTAACCTAACCAGCTCTAGCACTAAAAGCTAACAGATCGAACTGTAAAGAAATCGCTCCAGGATTCTAAAATTTATGCAGATCCTTTTTAAAAGGAGAGTAAGTGGTTCCAATCCTGGTTATAGTTTAAATCTGGACTGTATGCGTAAAGACTGATCTGTGCCAGTTGCCCAGAGGTTTTCAAGCTGGATTTTGGTGGTCTGGACTCCTCTGGGACGTGGCTTCAAACCACACAGACCCTGTTCTTGCGACTGTCGCTCTGCAAGGGCCACAACAGAGGGAGGACCCAGGTCTGGTGCACCCTATGGGGATCCCATCAGGAGGGGACGGATGGGCTCCGTGGGGGGGGCGAGATGCACTGGTCCTGTTCTCCAGGAAAGGACTGGAGAAATTTTCAGGGGCTGTGGATTTCTCTCTTCCACGTGCACTAAAGGCTCCAAAAAGCATTTTTCAAAGAATCCCCGATGCGTTCCAGCCCTTCAGGTTGCTCTTTTTTTCACCTGAGGGTCTGTTGGCCGGCTCCTCCCTTCAGGTTTGGGCAGCAGAGTGACGGAAATGCCAGGCGGACTCTTCCCAAGCCCGGGAGTGGAAAACCGAGCGGAAAACCCGTCGGTGCTGCAGGAACCGGGATGAATCAGTGAACCGGAGGCCCCTTCCCTGGCCCTGATAGGGAGGAGCTCGAAAAGCTGCCGGCCCCGCCTTGTTGGTGCTGCGCTCCCCACGAGGTGGCGGTAGGTGGAAGGGAAACCCCCGCGGGCAGGGCCGGCGGGCCCAGCCGCTCTCCCGGAAAACGCCGCCCCGGGAGCCTGCGCTCCCCCGCTGGGACGCGGAGGGGTGGCCCCGCTCCTCACTGCGTGTCCTCCCCGCCCCACCCGTGTCTCTGGGAGCGGGTGGAGGTGACAGCGGGGCAGCCAGAAATCCGTAGGGAGCTGTTACTGAGCTCCAGCCCAGGAGTGCGGGGGCTCAGCAGACGCTGCATCCCGGGCTTTGCTGCGCTGAGGTCAGGCCCTGGATGCCACAGCCCTCACGTGAATAGTTACCTGTTAGATCTCAGCACGACGTGGCTTCCCACCTCAATAGGCTAAAATTTTTACAAGTTCTCCTGTAATAATAGTTGTGATTGCCTGGCTGAAATCCCTGGGAAAGACCCCTCGTGTCCAGGGCAGGGGCTGACAACAGGAGGTGGAGGCAGGAACTGGCCCCAAATTTGTCGTTGTGTGTTGGCTTAGGGGTGTTCTCTGCAAAGGGAACACCAAGGTCGGCAAAACATCCCTGGGTTTGTCAGAGGGGACGCAGATGCAGATCTGAAGACCTGGCTGGGGAGGCGACGGTGACCGGGCCAGGCGGCAGGAGCGGCAGCGCCACGCTCACATGGAACTGCGGTGTGCGGTTTGGGTGTGAAAGGAGCAGGAGTCCTATGGCCAGTGGGGGTGATGACTCTAACGATGGCCGCGGGAGGACAGCAGGAGCGGGTGCTGCTTGGTGCTGGGTACCGGAACACAGCTGGAAGCAGCAAACATTGGCAGATGCTGCCCAGGCTGTAAAACAGGCAGGGATTTGTGTTCCGTGGGTATCCGTATCTCGTCACGTATTCACAGGCAGAAATCATGTATCATTTATGCTCAGTGATGCAGTGGAGTAAACCCTACAATGTGATGTGCTCTGAGAGTACATGATGGAGCTCTCTTCCAGCTCTTCAAGATATGGCAAATGTTAGTGCAGCAGAGTGTGAATCGCTTGCTGAGAGCCATCCTCTGCCCCAGCCTCACATCTATTACCAAGTGTAAACTCATGAACAAAGAGCTGGCGTTTGTCACAATATCCAGTGTAAGGGTTTTCAAAAAGCGCTGCAGGCTGATACGGAAAGATTGCAAGAGGCTGCAGCCCTGACCTCAATAAGGCTTCAAAGGAAGCTCCTGAAAAGTTCTTTTGCAGTGCAAAAAAGAAATGCTCCTTGTAGCGTAGCAGCTGATGCACTTTAATAGCAAAAACTACGTCAAGGCTTCTGCTGACTGGGTGGAAATGACATCTTTGTCTTGCATGTAAACATGGTTCTGTGATGGCTTTTTTGCTCTGTTAAAGGAGGAACTTGAGGTGCAGAAGATGAAGGTACCAACTTATGCAAGAGCCGGAGCCGGGCAGCGCGGGGGAAGGACGAGCTGGGGAGCCAGAGCCAGGCTGGGCCCAGCCCCTGCGCCAAAAGAGAGAGGAGACCCCCTCTCCCAGGGGAATAATGGGGACAACCAGGAACTCCTCAGGCACCCCAATTTGCTGTGAGTCTCTCCCTGGAATGGGCACAAACAAACAAGTCTTGGGGACAGAGGGGACCCAGGGCTGCGCTGGGCAGGGAGGAGGGAGCAGCGCGATGCGATGCTTTGTGGGGGAAGAGGCTGCTGAGCTCTCGGAGGTTGTGCCGCCTGCTTGGCCACGGCCGTAACCTCGGCTGTTTTCCCTCTTGGCAGCTCTGGGCGGCTCCAGCCGGGGTCAGGGTTGCGCTCTGGCGCACACCAGGTCATTCACTTTGCCCACAGCACCGTGGTTTCTGTTGTCAGGCTGCAAGTGCTAAGCCCAGAGAGAGACGCGCTCTGTGCCTGCGCACCGGAGCGTGCCCCGCAGAGCCGGACCGCGTCCGTGGCGCCGAGAGCCATCACCGCACAGACACCGCTGGTGAGAGAGGAGACCTGGGGCAGCGCATCTGGCCAAGCAGTTTGTCTCTAATTAAGTTGAAAACTGTCATCCTGTCTCCTCTCCTGCCTGCAGCCGACCCAAGGTCTCGATCACGGGCCATGGGCAGCCGACCCTCCCACCTCCCATCAATGATGTTTTTCCAACCCTTTTTTGTTTGCAGATACCTGAGATTCCTGTGACCTGCAAGCCCCAATGCAGGGAGCGCGAGGTGACATGCAGCAGGTTTGGCTCTTTCCTACAGCCCAAAGGCAACAAAAGATCAAGCAGCCACCAGCCCACTTTCTGCTGAATCCCCGGTGCTGTGATGGACCTGGGGTCCAGGTGATGGGGAAGGAATGTGGCACTGTGACAGTTGTATGTATGAGACAATGGAGAGTGTCCCAGCACCAGGTAGGGAGGATTTGGTCCCCTGGCCAGAAGGACGAGGACCAAGGGGTGAAGAGAGGCAAGGGCAGAGATACACCCGAAAGAACCACATTTCCTGGGTTTTGGGAATTTAACCTTTAGTGTTGTCTCGTCCTCGATTTTGTTTGCAAACCAAAAATGGGGAAAGATTTTGGTAACCTCACAGTATCACCAACAGTTTGTTAAAGGACTAATTGCCAAGTAGCTTATGCATGTGGGACCATTAGTAATTCTGTAGCTATGCAAATTAAAACAGTGATGTATGATTTATAGCTTTAATAATGTTCTGAAGGCTCTTAAATTTTAATCACTTGCAACATCCTTTTTAATATTCAATTACTTTATTAACTAATTAGGTCACTTGCTGAAAAAGCACATAAGGCTGGTGCTATTTTAATATCAGCTGAACATCACAAAATACCTTTGAAATAGTGTAAATGGTTTATTTATTTTAAATAGATCATTAAGATGCTATAATTAATCAATCAATTACAGAAAAAAGACAAGAAACTGATAGATACCAAACCACAATAGTAGTGGCTTCTCTGCTTACTTTAGAAATGTTCACGGGGATGCTGAACTCGGCAAACGTGGCCACTGAAGCACCTTCCCAGATAATTCATATTCAGCTGAAGGGATAAGGTTCAAGATATGCTTGGTTCATTATAGATGCTTTTTGTACGAATTTAGCTTCCTGATTGATAAAAGCTCGCAAACGACCTTGAAAAGTTGAAGTATTTAAAAGGACAGCCCTGCTTTACAGCCTGCTCCTTTTTCAGGCTCAGAAAACAGATAAAAACCGTAACATCTTAGTCCTGCTGATGCTGGGCTGGAGGCAGCGCTGCCCAGGGAGGGCAGGGGCTGCGCGGAGGGGACGAGCGCTCGGTGCTGCCCTGAGCCACGGGCAGCGGGAACAGGGAACGAGCCCCTGGAACAGCCCTGGACGGGCTCGTCTGGCACCCAGGGGTTCGCCCCCCCAGTTTGCACCGGCCCTTGGTGTAAAACCCGAAGCCTGAGAAGCTGAATTGGTCACGGGTGCGCCCCACGACTCTGAAAAAGACTTTGAATAATCTCATGTTTTAAAACTTAGTAATTAAGGGTAAGAAAAATACTATTCTAGGAATTAATCTTTTTAACAGATTTGGGCTTAAATTATATCAATGTGATGACACAGAGTGCAATAGTTTCCTCTCTTTAGAAGCTGCTAGAAAAGATCTGCAGTAACTACACAGCACTCATCCTGTTCTCGTTTTCTCATAACTAAAACCTGTAAATCAGGGGGCAAAAAGCTTAACGCTACAGTGATCTTTATGCTGGATGTAAGACCGCCCTTTACAACGGAGTTGCAAAGAAAGCAATTACAAATCTCAATTTACAGAGAGTTTGCTGGGAACTAAAACATATACGGGCTAAGTCTGGCTCTGAAGCAGAGCCCAGATGGGGTACAAGACACTGCTCTGGTTCCCTAGAACCAAAAATCCCAGCTACCCTCACCTCTGATTCAACAGCTGACAGTAACTTCTATCATCGCTGTGACTTAAGATCAAATAGGAAAAAAGATCAATAGGAAAATAAGATCTCTTAGGAAAATTCTACGCAGTTAACATTTCTCATCAAAATAGTTCTCTGTGCTTCAAGGGGCTGCTGCTCAGTGTGACTGAGGGGAAAAACAGGCCAGACTAACCTGGGCTGGATTGAACAGCTGTGCAAAAGGGATAAGGATGCCTAAAATGATGCTAAATCCACGTCATTTCATGGGAGCTGCCAGAGGAAATCAAGGTGCAGAGTAATATAGATATAATATACCAAACATTGCTACAGGTTGGATAACACATGATGCTATGCACCTTCGAACAAGCGCTGACACAGCTCTTAGGGGGTCAGAGAGATATATACAGTCAAATGAGGTCAGTGTTTTTAAGAGTGTTTATTTCACCCTACAAAACCCTGTTGTACAACATGGCACAGGGGGTGTTCTCAGTGCCTTACAAAGCCCCAGCTCTCTGTCAAATAGGTGCATTTTTATCACCTTCCTGTAACTTCTCCCCAGTCACTTATTCGCGTGACCAACTCCTGCGTCGCTCAGATCATTTGTGTAGAAAACGCATCCTCCTCTGTCAGCAAAACCAGACCAGTTGTTGGAATTGTGAACAAAAGGCCGTCAGTGCCGCAAACACAACTGGTACCGGGAGAAATAGGGAAGATGCAGCAGAACCGGCCGGCCCAGGCCGCTCTCTCCAGCCCTTGCTGTGTATCCACCTCCCCGGCTCGATTCAATGTGACAGTGACACTTCACAGCACATTGCATCCAATCTCATTTGGAGCTGACAAAGATTGTTTCTGTTTTATATCTATTGGTTTATTAATGGCCTACAGCCTCTTAAGCAGATGCATATTCATTAGATAGCCAGCTGTTAGGAGCTTCCCAGATGTCGAAAGTAGCTCTGTCTTGGAATGCCTTTTTTTTTTTTCACTTATCATGAAACAAAGTAATTGTAGCTCTGTTAAAGAACCAGTTAATTACTGAATCAGTACCTTATGGTATGATTAAAAAAAGCTGTAGATATGTGGGTGAAAACAGTTTTGAAACAGAGATAGGCTGAGCCTTCGCTGTGCTGGACACCGGCAGAACTCCCATAGGCGTGGATGACTCTGTGTCAGGACCCCCAGCTGCAGACATCCAAGCTCTGCAAAGGCACCTTCCTTCATTTTCCGTGTTCTGCAGAATTTGTGCCTTAGCCCTGTTATCTGAACAGTGGATGCAGAAGCACGTAAAAAACGAAAAAGAGACATCGCCGTTTTTAAAGGTCGTTTTACACGGAGAAGCACATTTCCACAGCACCCCAGCTGAACTGTAAGCAGCTCATTGAACAGGCTGTACAGATTGACTTACACGTTCCACGGGCCGTCCTTTCAGTCTCACAACATTAACCAGGCTCACCCGGTTGTCTTTGCATCTTGCTGGTTTCTCCTTTCTCCTTTCTTTCCTGTGAGCTCCATCAGCAGCTCCCCAAGGCCGGGCTTAGCACGACCACAGCAAGAACCACCCAGCACCCCCATGGAAACGTTTAAATCGTTAAGTCGGCTCCAAATCCAAGCGGTCTGGGGAAAAAAGGAGAATAATTGGAAGCATACAACTAGTATACAGATATTCAGTATTTAGTTTCCAGCTCTTACATTTATACTTCTAGTTTTTGCCAGTCAAATATTTCGCTTAAAACGAAGAGTTTCAATGTACGTGCAAACCCAATGAAACAATTTGGAATTTTAATCAGCGACAGCTTGGAATAAAACCTGGGGGGGGAAGGCAAAAAAGAATTACCCCCCCCACCACATCTCCATTCAAAGCCTCAATCAGAAGGAAGTGATAGTACTATAAAATGTCATCTGCTATAAACCTGTTTACAGTCACGCACAGAGGAACGTGGAGGCAATTTTGTAAAGCGAGTCCTGGAGCAAAGGCCTCTGAGAATAAAAGTGTCTTTAGGTATTTGTTATCCCGTTCTGGCTGGTATCACCTTGAGCGCACAACGCCTGCCTGCATTATGTAAACACCCCATTGATAAATCCCTCCCCCACCTCCCCTAAGCTGTGTCAGACAGTTCTGAGCTGGCGGATGGAGCTGAAACAGATGCTGCCATAAATACCCTTGTTTCGCTGTTTCGGATGGAATTTCTTTTGTAGAACACGGTGGGTGCTCTGGTTATCACTGAACTTGCACCTGTGCTGGAATTTATGACTCCTTTGTACACATCAAGATGCATTTTTTGAATGATTTTATAAAGAATACACACAGGGTTGGACTCTGACGGCCCTTTCTCCTCCCAAGTGGAGACATCATTACAAAGGATTTCACTGAACTCTTACCAAGTTAAGAAGCTACAGAATGGAGAGGTGGTAAAAGTTCAGATCTTACGACCACACAAACAGCAAATTCTCGCTATTTACTCCCTGCAGGCTCCAAACTTGCACGATAGTTGCTGCTTTTCAGCCTGGTGTGAAAAGCTCACCCAGCTCTGCCGGCAATGGCCACGGTCACAGGGCTCATGGGCCGGGTTTGCAAACCTCATGTGCTGGGTTTGCAAACCTCATGTGCTGGGTTTGCAAACCTCATGTGCTTTGGACAATATCATGATAATACTTTTTTAAAATTCGTTTTTAATTTTAAAATAATATGTAGGTAACAACTTGCAAATAGTCTGGGAGAGAGCAAGGACTCCAGATTCCTGACAAGGAGCAGAGGGGGAAAGCCATGCTGGGCCGGACTTTAAAAATTGAGAAGAGAGTTGTAGCAACAAGCACAGCAGCATGATTTAGGTTATAGTCAAGTTCTATTCGGCAGCAGCCAATAAATGGTAGATCTGTCACCATTCACACAGCAGCTCATTGATGTTTTCACCCGGAAAGATAATTTCCATTTTTAATATATTATTTTGCTCATACCTGAAATATCAGAGATGGAAACATTTTGTGATATACACTTTAAACAAGTTCAAGATTGTTTTAAGCAAACAAGCCCCATTTTATATTTATCTAAAGATGTAAACCGTATTCTGTTACGCTGCTACCTCTGATCCATGTCCTGTAGCAGGGAGAGAATGGGACAAACCACCCATGGAACAGGCTCCGTCAGCACAGGCTGAGGGAGCACGGCCTGAAGGAATCTTTCTGGGTTTCCTCTTCTGCTGTTTATTTTGGTTCAAAGGACTAAGTTCTCATCCACCTCCATACAACCTTTTTTAATCCCGAAGATATTGATCCATAAGATGAACAACATACGGCAGAGGTGGTCAATCAGTTCAGTACAACTGCTCCATAAGCCCACGCACCCTTGGCTACGATTCAATGGACGCAACCACAAAGATCCGCTCTAAACTGACCCAATGTTTGCCACAGGAGTTATTCTAACCCCAAGAAGCGTGTTTCATTACAACTTATCTCTTGATTAGAAGCAAAATCTCCGGTTCCTCTGAGGAGACGTGAGCAACCTAAACAAGGATGTGATCCTTCAGCTCAAAGCCAACAACTTAACCAGCTAAACTTACCTTGAAAGAACAGGATTATGCACAGACTCCCTCTCCTCATCAGAAAACCTTCAAGACCACCGCGAAGCGCTGCACCTGTCAGCAACATGGTTTAGGTTTGGGTTTCCTTGCCACCCATTTACCACCCCAGGAACGAGCTTTCCTCCCACCACAATTTGCACATACTGAACCAGTTTGAATCTTTCAATCTGTTAGAACTGGAGGTTTTGAAGATGATTATTCGAAATAAGTTTAAAGGCTTCAGCACGGGAACCAGAGCGATCTCTCTTCCTCAGCCGTTCAAGCCTGCCTTGATTACTTTGATGTAACAACACTTGAAAGCTCCTATTCTTTGAAACTAATTTAAACACATTGAATTGTTGAAAGATTAAAAACCGCAGTCAGCTAATTACACTCACTCTCATCTCTTATTCAGCAAATGAATCACTTTTCATTACCACTTAGCTGAAGTACATGAATTTCTGCCTAATTAGAAATGTTGTAGATGGAGCATTAGCAAGGCTGGAGCGGGTCAGGATATCTTGCCTGCTTCATTTTTAATTCCTAACAGTAGAGCCAGATAGGAAAGGCTTCAGATAAGAAGTCATTAAACAATTTTAAATTATTTATAAAAATTACTTTGCCCAAATTATAATTATTTTTTTTCCCAAATGCTCTCATAAATGTCAAATGGAATGAAAGGAAAAGCAGCCCAACATTGATTTTAATGAACATTTTAATGTTATGTATAACAGAACATTATGAATACAATGGAAACAAAGTTTTATCAATTTAATAATAAAAAAAGAAATTCAACATAAGAAAAGGGAGGCAATAAATTTCATACCTATAGTATAGTGCTTATTCTTACCCATATTCCCAGCTTGTGAATATAACATCTTTGTATTCCAGATTCTAGAACCATGATTCATGTCAACTTAAATGCAGAATTACAGAAGGAAAACCAAAAACTCCCCAAACCGTAATTCATTCTTTTGTTTTCAGTAAATCAGTAAAATCTTTGACTGCTACAGGTTTCCTTTATTAATATATATATATTTTACTCCTCTATTGGATTCCACAGCTGCTAATGCCATATTTACACAAAAGAATCACCAAATGTTGTAGAAAAGCTAAGATCCAATGCTGTTGGATTAGGTAGGGTTAGAGATTTACATCAGTGTAATCCACCCTGTTATTTTTTGTAACGACGCAGAAAATAAATACTTCTTTTTGCGTTTTGCCTGCTGCCAATGCCCTAAACCAGTGGATCCCAATGCCCTAACCCAGCGGCTCCGTTGGGATCCTGGTGGTCCAAAGGATGCAAAGTGCCACTGTAAAAGAACTGCAAGAAAGTGCATTTTCTGGAGTTTTCTGAAAGGAAACCTTCCAGCAGTCTTGGCTAAAGCTTCTCCCAGACCTGCACTGGATATCAGTACTAACAGAAGCATGATAGGACCCCAAAAATCTGCTGATCACCAAATTGCCGAGAGAGGGTTTTTACAATAAAAATTTGGGTAATAGAGCAGTGTGGCTGGAACATTAGCAAAAGTATATATACATTCCAGGTCCCTTTGAATTAGCCATAATCACATATGTAAGCCATTTTTGGACAAAAATATATATTCTTATAAAAAACTGATCATAGTAATTGAGTGACTTCAATTGTGGACTCAGTGGTAGTAAAAGGAATGATCCAATTATGACCAAGCAATCAGGGAGAGGGGGGAAAAGAAAGTCAAGCTCTTCAAGAAAACAAAAAGTATAAAATTAGATTCAAACATTTCTACCCAGCTCCCACTCCAGTCTTCCATCAAGTCTCAAAGTTAAAATTGGTTCTTCTACATAGGAAAGGTTTTTTTGGAAGGTCTCGATACAAATTATGTTGCAAAATCATCTAACACATTCCTTAGAAGAACCTTTCGCCCCTCTGGAATTCAAACACGAGTTATTTCAACACTTAGAAAATAGCTTTTGGTTCTTTATGTAGACACTTGAACTGATAAAGAAAAAACAAAAAGTATTGATCGGTGTTTTCCATCCCTTCCCCAGCTCTATTTGTGCAGCTAAAAATCCTTCATTCAGTCTGCCCATTTATTTTATTTTAATTTCATTTTATTTATTTATTTTACAATCTTTATTTGCTAAAATTGGCAAAATTTGCAAAGGCATCTTGCTTGGGTTGTATAGTCCCAGGAGTCAGGGGGGTCATAGCGATATTGGGTACCCCCATTCCTATTGTGCCCATCAAACCCATTCCAGTCGCCGGCACTCCCGTGTTCATGTTCATTCCCATCACTCCCTGTTTCATCATGGGCGAGGGGCCCATGGGCGCCATCCCCATCGTACCCAACATCACATTGGGCATTCCCATCCCCAACGGGCTTGTCTGGGGTCGAACAGGCATCATGTTGGGCTGAGGATTGAGGTTGACGGCTGCAAAGTTTTGAGTCATGACATTCACAGGTTGTTGCATATCTGCCAAAAGGAGGATGCAAAAAATCGTGAGTCGCGACCTGATGCTGAAGGTGTATTTAAGAAACTTCTGTGGCAACTGCTGTGAACAAAGATATGATGGCCCAAAATGTGGCTATTTCACTCATTTCTCTGCTCTCTGTGTGAAGGCTCAGAAAACTTTGATAAAACTTTGAAATAGCATTTTATAACAATACATGCTACTATGTATATTCTAGAGAAATCTTAGATTAGGAAGCCTGAAATCAAGATACAGCAGATCTCCAGTAAACACATATACGGACACAAGCCTCCTCGCACATTGGTCTCCATTTAGAAAATCCCACTTGTGTCAGAACCATCACAGTTGCATAAGAAATGATGACAAAACACAGGAAAACAGTAACTGACAGAATACTCTGTCTCCAGGACAGGGCTCAGTGTTGCGCAGAACAGCGCAATAAGCACTTACTTTGTTGCTGCATCATGGTATTAAGTGATGGCTGCTGGGGTTTGGAAGGCTGCATCCCAGGCACTAAATTGTCCAAACTGATATTTACACTGGGATCTGACCAAGTTGAGGGTAGAGTTTTGCTTGCGTTCTTCTGCACCACCTCTGTGCTTGCATTATAAAGAGGATTAGACTTCGGCATCATAGTGTTCACATTTTGCAGAGGCTAAAAAAGAAAAGTTTATTGGTATCTACTTCAAACAATTTATCAATAAGCATCAGGACTGAACAACAAGCATGAATTTTTCCACAGAATACAATAAAAAGCTAATGAGATCTTAGCCACGAATCAGCTCTTCCAAAGCAGTGTTGCCACGTGCTGTTATGCCACTAAAACGGGTTAAAAGAGCATTTTGTAAGCACTAATATCAAGCTCTCATTGAACATGTAGAATGACAGGGATCACCTGCAGTCAAGTTTTGAACTCTAATACTGATTTTTTTTCGTCTGAACACCAAGCTGGCCTGTTCTGGTTTCCAAAACCACTCCCCACTGAAGCACAGACCAGTCCTCACCTCCATCTACTTGAGGCTGGAAACCTGTAAGATTCTGTGCAGGATGGCTTTAAGGTTTAAAATATCATCAACCTTGTTTTCCCCAACAAAGCAGCAACACTCCACAGAACAATGAAGATCATCTCAGGGAGGACCAGCTTATAAAAGGAGGCTTTTCAAGAACTTTCGACACCTTTTTTCTTTGTAGGAGGCTATGCAAACATTTTCAGACAATTTCTTACAGAATGCTGATCACAATATTGGAGTGAGTAAGTAGACACTCCAGGAGTGGAATGGATTAATTCCCAAAATGGTGATTAAGGAGAAGGCAAAAGATTAATTGAGGAAGGTCGTTAGCCAGCTGTACAAATAGCAGCATACCTGTGACCTCGACATGGGTAAACTGATGCCCACAGCATTGAAGTTCATCATAGCGAAATTCATACTTTGTGAAGCGGTCATGGTTGTCTGAGAGGGACCCATCAAATCAAAGAGATCAGTAGAATCTGAAGCAGTTGGAGGCTGGCCAGATGACGGCTGCGAGCTATTGAAGAGCTCCATAGATGGCTGCTGTGCCGTGCTGCTGAAGAGGTCTCCAGCTGAAGCACTGGGACAAGGAGAAGCTTGGTTGAAGGCACTCCAGTCACCAAAGTCTCCATTTCCACTTGTTGCTGCACCTGAAGAAAAGGCAACAGCGCAGGAGGGAGGAAGACAAGAGAAAAGAAAGGCAGAAGAGTCAGAGAAAGGCACTGAACAAATGCCATATTCCACGAACTGAAACAAATGAGAGCTGATCTGTGTCCGTCCACATTAACATCTGCAGGTAGAACCTCCATCTGGACATCACTCCCCTCATGAATATTCCAACAATTTTAACAAGGTAGTAAAAGGAATATGAAACACCCATGCACAGAAACAAGAAGGATGTTTGATAACATCACCTGTGGATGCGAGATGAGTGGGGACAGGTATTCTTTAGTAGAAACATGACCAAAAGATCACTTAGGGGGAGATTGGAGACTCTAGTCAAAACACCACCCAAAACTTTGATAAGATTTATCAAGTTTTTAATCTCAGTTATCTGGTGTTTTCTGAGAGAACAGTTGTCAGGAATGAGCCACTTGATAAAGCAAATACCGTCATGATAAAACAAACACAACTACTTCAAAAATTGTTTATATACAACTAGTAGCTCTTGTATAAAACAATGCTGATGGGAATAAAAACCAAAACTTTGCAAGCAGGTTGCCAGGGAATTCTTATTTGAGGTGATAAGGAATAATTTCTTCCCATCCCACAAAGTGCTCAAGTGAAACACATTAAGCTTTCTACATCTGAAAGCCTTGACTTGAAGCTGAAATTCAATCTTAGATCTAACAATTCCCTCAGCAGAAGCTTTGCTGAAATCTTAGTTGATCACTTAAACTTTGTTTCATTTCAATAGACCGTTTTTTTTCCAGACAAGCACTTAAGTGAAAACGCAACAAGTTACAGCGCTCTCTGTATCCTACGGTGAAGAGCCAAACAGTATGAGCTGTTTGTAGACAACTGCAAGGGCGGCTATTTCAGGATCATAGATGTCCAGAGACACAAACCAGTGAACTGAGAATGTGTCATAACCTTAGAGCCAAATGGGAGGAGATGTTATCTCCCTTAAAAACCACATGTTTTCTATTAAAGGGTTACTTCACAGGAGTGATAGGGGAAGAAACGCTTACAAAAACATCTACAGGAGATGCTAAAAATAAAGCAATGCCATTTAAATAGCTCTTGTTGTTACACAGTGAATCTTGTTCCAAGTTTGGGCCATCATATGGATCAGATTTTGAGTATGTCACTGATAGACTTCTGGTACTGCAGCTACAAGCAATGTCACTGCCATATGCAATGAACTCTGAGTTCCAGCAAGCAGTGAAATCATCCCTTCAGTTTATTTAGATGAGCAAATGAAAACTCAAACAGTAAAGCTGGAGTACATGAATCCAGCGCCAGTTTCCAGTTCCATGTAAATATTTATCAACAACCACCTTCCACCTTCAGTTGTCTTTGTCTTTAACAATACACTGGAATTTAAAAAATAGTAGGAGAGTAAATCTGTTCACAAAACCCAAGTATTGCCAACAACTTCAGTGCACAAAGTGGACAAATATTCATTAGCTTAGGGCCTTACTGGAACATTTGCTTTGATCTCCCTCACAAAGAAGGGCTCTACTAGAATGTTTCAATTAGTATTACATATTAAATATTAAAACCTACTTTAAATATTCCTGATAGATAAGTAAATGCTGAGTGTGCTCCTTCTGCGTTCAGACCTGTGCACTGGGCGCCAATAATGGAAGTGGGGGTAAAAGGGATAAGGTTTTGCCCCTTCAGTAGAACTTCAAAGATGATTAATCAAAAAGGAAAAGATTTCTAGAGGGGCTTACGCTGTTCAGGAATGATTAATCATTTCACAGGACTCCTTGTCCCTTGCATAATGGTGATTGGAATAGATTAATCATGTTAATGCAGATAAAGGATTGTATCAATTTAGACTGTATTAACACACAAATTATTTGCATAGTAGGCAGCTTTGTACTTGCAAAACAACTTGGTTTTGACTAAGAAAGCCTGTTTTAAAAAAACCCATCAGAGCAGTTCTTTCCGGCCAAGCAGATTAAAGGTGTATTAACTAATCCATGCCCTGTACTAGTTTTCCCAACACAGCAACATAAAGGAAGAGATCTAAACATGCTGAATCAAGCTGGCTCACAGGCAGGTTTGCTGATCAACCTCTTTGCTATTCTTCTCTTATTCTTGACTTAATCCCACCCCCTTGGTGAGAACCCCCAGTCACCAACAGCACTGCTGCCCAGATCAACTGCCCAAGAGGCAGCCAGGAGCTCCCTCCACTCCGTGGCTGTTTGCAGCACTGGCCTGTCTGGCTCCCAAGAACTCTCCAACAGAAGGAAGCCAGTCGCTTCAGGGAGCTTCCCAGGACATATGTTTTTCAGTCCAATTTTAAGGGAAAAGTTTTTCAGACAGTGGCCATGTCTAGAATCACAGAATGTCAGGGATTGGAAGGATCTCAAGAGCTCATTCAGTCCAATCCCCCTGCCAGAACAGGAACACCCAGCTGAGGTTCCACAGGAAGGTGTCCAGGCGGGTTTGAATGTCTGCAGAGAAGGAGACTCCACAACCTCCCTGGGCAGCCTGGTCCATGTTCTGTCACCCTTACTGAAAAGAAGTGTCTTCTCAAATTTAAGTGGAACCTTTTGTGTTCCAGTCTCAACCCATTACCCCTTGTCCTATCATTGGCTGTCACCGAGAAGAGCCTGGCTCCATCCTCCTGACACTCACCCTTTAGATATCTGTAAACATTAATGAGGTCACCCCTCAGTCTCCTCTTCTCCAAGCTAAAAAGCCCCAGCTCCCTCAGCCTTTCCTCACACAGGAGATGCTCCACTCCATCATCTTTGTTGCCCTGCGCTGGACTCTCTCCAGCAGTTCCCTGTCCTTCTGGAACTGAGGGGCCCAGAACTGGACACAATATTCCAGATGTGGTCTCACCAGGGCAGAGTAGAGGGGAAGCTTGTGTATTTGCAGACAAAATGACTGTGCATGCACCAGCCAGCTGTCCGGACACCCGACAGCTCAGAACCGCACACCACGCACCCAGGGCAAACCAGAGTGCTGTCCCAACAAGCGTTACTAAAATCCTGCTCTTGTGACGGGCAGGGACTTGTTTGTGCCTGACTTAAGTAAGATCTGGGTATCTTTTATTTAACAGGCTTCGCCAAAAAGGGAAAGAGACCGTGACAAATTGTTATTTAGCCAAGCTGAAATAAAGCGTTGGTCAGCTTCGTCCCACAAATGCGTATGTGCAACTTCAACGGCCGTCAGCGAGGTTGTGCTGTGTGTGGAAGACACAGCTTGGCTAAATCCCTCTCCAGCGTATGAGCCTTCCACTAGTAACCCAGACACCACTGGAAGCTTTGGAAAGAGCCTGTCTCAGGCTCCCCTCATTATGCCATACCAGAGCAGCTAATATTTTTTTTTCTTAATAATTAATACCTACCTGTACTGGAAAAACCTGAAAACTGTTAGTTGAAATATTAGAAAACTAAATGCTTTTTATTGCAAATGAAATAGTTGAATAACCTTACATGAAACACTGGGAGGACTACAGTGATTATTAATCTGAATGGTCTTATTGCTACAGCCAATTTTCCAATCATTCTGGAAACACAAATACTGTCTTCTTGAAGCATTCATCATGGTAGAACTCCAATTAAAACAGCTCCTTGCCCACCACTGCAAAAGTGGGACACGCTGGGCTCTTTTTTAAATTGTTGGTGAGTGCTCTTCAGCCAGCATTTGGACCCACACTTATTTCAGGTTTTACTTTTCCTCTCCAGAAGTTGCATCTGATTTCAGTGCATTTCAGAATTAGACTTGGAGCTATGCTTTGAGTCTTATTATATGCTTATATTACTAGATGAACAGGGATATTTGTAATTCCTACTAACATTTTTCTGAAATAAAGCCCATGAAAAGTTTCAGGTTCGATGAGACGTGCTGTGCTGGATTGTAGAGACCCTCCTTACTCAATATAGCACTTGTGGTCCAGTTACATAAATCCAGTTTGCCGTGGAAAGGGAAGCGATTTTCAATAATGCCATGTGGTGTCTCTTCCCTTCTTTCTGCCCTTAACTAGCATTTCAATCTGTAAATTAATCCTACCTTGTGATGGCGGGAAACTTGCTGAAGCAGCAGCTGAACTAAAATCAGCAAATCCTCCAAACGGGTCAGTTGATCCACCTAGAAACAGAAGGAGCCAAACGCTGTTAGAGGGTTGTGTAAAGATCCACTGCAACAACCGCACGCGGGCTGATGAAGGAAAGCTGTTCTGTGCTGGACATTGTTTTTCCCGTTCACCATCACACTGTAATTACACCAGCCTGAGCAACAATCAACTGGATTACTTCCAACTGTCTTGCAGAGCTTGTAATTGTGTTTTCCTAGGGAAGGACTAAAAGGCTCAAGACTTTGCTATCTCTAAAAGGTTAACAAGGTTTTTGCTAGTGAGAGATGCTACTAGTTTGGCAGCTTGTAAAATTAAAGCTTTGGAAGTGTTACATATAAAAGCCAAATATTCTTATTGTAAAAAAAAGTTGATTTATTATGCTTACTGTGAAAAATAACATGTTCCCTTATATTTAGTTTTTGTGTTACTTAAAGCATGAATGATTCTGTAATGATTTGAACTGGGATTTCAAGGACAGAGCTTGCTTTTTTGTTAATTTTTTTATAAGTTTGCTTCTTTTCTACCGCAGGAACATTAAGTTTTCCAACCAGACGTTTGCATACAGCACATGAATTATTAACTGCTGAATACAGCATAGTAACAAATTTTCACTAAAAAAAAAAAAATACAGCCAAGATGTAAAACCAGAAAGACTTAAGAACCATACTGGAAATCTGCCTTTTTTAATAAAATAAACAGTTTACAAAAAGGAAATAATCAAATTATCCTTGCTATTGCTTTTAAGTAGATATTGCACTGACCTGAGGAAGCTAAGGTGTTGACCTTATTTGTTTGTCCTCAAAGATTTCACCTCCAAGCAGTCCCACCCTTAAAAGGAGCTGCAGCAGTTCAATTATTTTGCTTTTAGTGTTATGCGTACATTATATAGGTTACATCACAGCTGCTTCGCCTGCAGTGCTTAGAAACCAGCCAGGTGGGACTGGAACATCTGTGCTGCACTCAAACACCACCAGGGACAGCTTCCAACATCTGGTACCATTTCTGAATTGTCTTATCGCTGCAAGACATTCTGCCCCATCTGCTGCTCTCAACTGGGTTAATTAAACTAGAACCATCTCCTTTTTAATAAATGGCTAGCAGTAATAAAAGGAACCATTCCCTTTCTGATACATGTGTACTTGTATTTCTTTTTAATGTTATTTTACTGTAGACGTTGCCAGGAAGGCGACTGTTCTTCCAAGGGGAAACGTCTTTTCGTGCTGAGCATGTAGCATATGATATATAAAATACGAGAAGGGAACACGAGGATGGTCTCTTTGAATTTTCAAAAATATAGCACTACCGAAATCCTTTTACCACCTTTTCAAGAGGGAGAAGATTTCACACAAAGTGAAGAAATTTCTTCAACACAAGTTGTGAAGTGATCTACTAAGCACCTTACATATGTTTATGTACAAGTTTTATACTGACTGCAACCTGAGAAGGAAAAAGGGTAAGAGGAGCCAGTGAACTATCAAGCTGAAAACTGTTCTGATCATGTTTATTCTGCCCACTGCAAAGAACATTTTCAAATAATTGTTTTTCACCTTGTGTCCTTACAGAGTTCAGAACAGGTTAATGGCTTGAGGATTTATATGCAGAATGAACAACGCAGATGACATATGCTCAACCAGATCCTCAAAATAAAGAATCAATGCTCTCATGCTACACCTCTTATCCCTGGGCTGTTCAAAGTATCTAGGGATTAATTTCATTTTAAAAACAGAACTAGGTTTAAACCTGAAATAACCCCTTAACATTTTCAGTCAACTTCTCCTCTACCTCTATTGTTTGTTTTTAAATGAAACATCAAGGTCCAGCAAAAGCTGAATGCGGTAACTCTCTAAAGAAAGGTATCACCAGCTAAGATTAAAGACACTCATCTCCAGTAACATCAAAAAGATGCCGCCAGCAGGCCTCACCACAGATTCAACGCCTTCTCAAACATATTGTCCCTTCATGGCAACCAGCTGCCCCCCTCATATACAAACTGTGTTGCTTAAGTGATGTGTCACCCCCCCAAGCCTCACCAACCATCCTCCTGCATCTGAAAACAAAACACAAAGATAAGCAAATGTTGAGTTCCCTGAATTCACACAACTTCCCTGGCGGCTCCTTCACAGCACAGACCAAAGGCCACGTTTGACTCTGTCCCCATGTCCTGACACTGGGAATGTCCCCGCACCCTGTGCTGGGGGGAGCAGTGGGCAGAACAAGTGACCTGCACAGGAAGGACAGTGCTGATCTGCTCAACGTGAGCTGTCCTCAAATGAACCCTTTCCATCTGCCTTCCCAGGTCAGCAAAGAGGTTATTGAGCAGGAGCAGCTGGTAACACGCCTCCTCTCAACACCATTTCGAAACGCTGCTTTGGATAAGAAGAAAAAAAGGCAAAAAGAAGAAAGGTTTGCTACAGCAAAGAGCCAAACTGAGGAAATATTCAAATACACTGTAATACGGAAGCTGCCATAGTTCCCTTCAAAATACGGGAAGGCTCAAGCTGAAGTTGAAATGTATTCTCACTGTGATTTTATTTTTATACATAGAAATAAAAACATCCACATCTGTATATAAATAAAACCAAAAAAGGCTCTAATCTCTCCTCCCATAAGAACTGGATAGGAGATATTTCAGTGTTGATTCGGGGTAGTGGTTCTGACGCAGGATCTTCAAATTCCACAGGAATTGTGGTAATGCCAATGTACAACGAGCACCTTTGTAGATGAAGTTAACAAAATAACGCAAAATAAGTTGTTCCTAAAATGTGGGGGCATTTGTGCACAGAAGAACAGATGCATGAAATTAATTTAATTTCTTAACCATTAGGAATTAACACATTTCAGAACAGACATATAAACTTACCTACTTTCCCAAAAAATAAAAGAGCGTGAAGTTTTAAAGATCTACCCAAAATAAGAAAGAGAAGACTCAGCTTTCTCATACTAAATTACCATGAAAATTTCCCTCCTATTAACTACTTACACAGGTTATCACTTCGGTAGCCCAGTGATGAAAGGAACCGTGTGGCGGACAGTACTCATTATATATTATAATAACAATCCCTAGTGTGACATATTACAGGGGTTCCCGCTACAAGTGGCACAATCTTGGGCAGAGGTAAGAGTAGATTTTACACATGCACGAATGCGTTCACTTTGTCACACCCGTGTGCTTTCAGCCACTGAACTGCCTTTTTTTGGCACAGTCTCTGTGGTTTTACATTGTCTTTAAAACAAAGACTGGAGCTGAGTATCTGTTGGCCCAAAGATACACACATACACGTCTACAAATAATGTCAAGGTGATCCCATATATAGTAAGAGAAGTTGCTTGTTTATAATGGAGAAAGGTTACATGGAAAGTTTCTATCTATGAAAATGCACATTCTCGAATTTTACTCGCTATTCAAAGTGATCCTTAAGCAAAAATTCTGCTCTCAAACTCTCCATCAGTCCACAAGTGCCTGAAAGTCCTTTTCCTATTCCATGGTAGTGCCAAGCTAAAATGAGGTAAAGAAACAAGTCTGCCATATGCTTTAGATGAAAGCTTATATGAAGATCATGTAGGCGCCTGGCCTTTGAATGGCACTATAAGAAATGCTTGAATGTGAATGGATTGCACTTGCTTTTAGAGTTAATTATGAATAACCGCATTACAAACACAGCTTCTGACAGACTGATCTGGCAGTTAATCTTTGTGCTGCTACCATTTATTAGTCCCATGCAATCGCACATAGAGTACATTGTTACAAAAGGTTCCAGACAGCTCCAAAGTTTTTCAGTATTCATTTCTCATTTTATCTGTTACATCCACGTAACATCAAACAAGCTCATCCTCAGAATTGGTGTGAAATACACACTAAGAAAATCAAACCAAAATGTACCTACCTGTTGGGACTGGCTGGCTGGCTCCATCGAACAACAGGTCAACCAGGTCGTTAGATGACTTGCTGCCAGAGGGTACAGAAGCCTGCAGAATAAATTACACAACAGATCTGATAATGTAACCACTTATCCTGAATGACTTTAAGTAGTCTGGGTTTTCTGGAGGGCTTTTTTGGATTGTTTTCTTTTGCTTTGGAGTGATGGCAGACTTATCTTTGAAGTCAACAATCACTGGAACCTGGTTACATTTAAAATCAAATACTGGCTCAGGTTTTTTATGATAACTGATGAATTTGATAACTTTTCAATAAGTGTGCAGGTTCAGAGAATCCTTCACACTTCAGGCCTAGATCTTCGTTTTACTTTCCTGAAGAAAGTAAAACATAGTAACGAATATATTTTAAAAATTCTACATCTTAAAGCAATCACACAATTATAATTAAACTGTTCCACAGCCTTTGAAAACCCCAAGTAAACATTTTTGAAGTTCCTTGAAGGCTGCTTAACAAATATTGTACTATAAAGTGTCTCAGAGAACTAAAGAAAAGAGTTTCCAATGTCATGTTTTACTGTCTCACCTTTGCAGGTTGGGCAGCGTGAGCAGCAGCATTCTGCTCCGGACTTGCTTTATCCCCTGTATAATGTGCTGCTGCTCCCAAGTCAATGGTTTTTGAAGGATTTGCTGTGCGTTTGTGTCTGGTGGTGGTGGTAGTTTCTGTAGCTTGTGTAATATGAATGTGTTTCGTTGTCACAGTCTCCTC
Source organism: Patagioenas fasciata (assembly GCF_037038585.1). NCBI lineage: Eukaryota > Metazoa > Chordata > Aves > Columbiformes > Columbidae > Patagioenas > Patagioenas fasciata. The sequence continues at coordinate 4,941,533 of NC_092533.1, read as the reverse complement.
TTCATCTTTAAATTCAGCTTTGGGAGATTTACCTCTTCTCGATTTTTCCTCATCGCTGTCACTAGAAAAACAAAAGCAATAGAATATCATTTGTGATGGACTCCTCAGTTACTTGAGTGGATATGTGGCTTAACCCACAAGAGTTTTGGTTACTGTAGCTCCTTATAGCAATGGTTCGTAATAAAAACACTGCTTCTTCCTCCATTTGAGAAATTTTACCCTTACGTAACGCATCTAGCTAACACAGCATTGCACCTATTGTACAAAAGCGATGAAGAAAAGCAAGTTATTTTGTGAAACATCAACTGCAAGTCCACAGCAGAGGATAATAGGAAATCAGTGTTTAAATCCAGCACGTTTAATTACCCTCTGACAGGAACTCCCCCACACGTTATGTAACACTTCAGCAAGAGGAAGTTCAGTTGGCAGCTCTGCTCAGCGCTTATGCCGAGAGACAGAAAGCAGCGAACCAAATACAGGTACTACCTTTCAGGTTTCAAGAACTCCATTCCTATTTCATCTCGTTTCCCTTTCCGCATAAACAGGCTTTTACATCCTTTAAAAGGTTTGTGGAAGAAGAATGTTTACAGAATTATGCAATGCAAAGATGCCATTCAGTTTCTATCAGAGAACACACATTTATTCTTACAATGTAAAAGAACACAAGTGTCACTTTTTTAGGTAGAAACTTTTTAGATGTCACTGCATAATATCTGTTTAATTTGTTTACATCTTCCACTTTTATAGTTTAAGTATTTCACAAACAAGGCAATTGCCCCCACCAGTCATACTGCCTGTTACCATCAAGATAGGATTTGTACGTAACTGTGAAAATTGCCACAGAGAAAGCTTAAATACATTGAAACGTATTTTGAAATAGTAATTCCCTTAGCAACATAGTTGAAAGTGGAAGGTTTTCATATTTTAATAATGCATTAAGATACTAAACCCACAAAATTTAAGAAAGGCTGTCCCTTTGTCAATGGGAATGTGCCAGCAAGTGTGGTATACTCCAACAGGGCAGCCTTTGTTCTCTGTTAACAACAGTGGGCTGTTCGGAATACGCTGTGTGTGTCATTTCCTCTGTGCACATCACCTGCTCACAGCTGGGGATGGCTCCATCCATTAACATCAGGGAATATGAACACTCACTCCTTTTAAACTTTTTATTTTTAAAAGAAAAATAACCTAGTGGCCGGTCAACCCAGCAACTACCGGCATTTGTGAGAACCAGCCTTACAGGGACAAGCGAACTCCAATGGCACCAGGTACCATTGTCCTTCCAAGGCACTTCAACCCTGTCTCACAACAACAGGTCAACTGGCCCAGCTTTGATTTCTGCCGCCGGGCTCCCTACACGCGCAAACACCCTGGGGACCGCTACCCACATTTTCATTTGTGACATCGGGATTTTAACACAAGCCCCCAGAGAAGCCTGATCTGCACATTAGCACAGCACACGTGGCACATCCACCCTAAAAGCCTCAGAAGATCGTGGACGAAGTTGCCTTTTAGACACGTGTTGAAGACCAGGACAATCACAACTACGGCTCAGGCTCTTCAAGCCGGCTGCAAAATCTTTCTTGTCATCACTACAGAGCCCGTCCAGTCCATATACATGGTCTGTGGGCTAAGTGATTGACAACCATCAAGGTTTGGTCAAGGGTGCTACTGCTACAGAACCAGTACAGACCAACCTCACTAATGTAAGAATGAAAAAGAATAGGTCTTTGGTGATCTACAGCAAAATAAATGTCTAAAAGCTTTTTAGAAAAGAAGTTAAACCGACATGCCAGAAAGCAGGACAAATATTACAATATTCCATTTTCCATGACAATCTGCACTGCTTCCAAACTGTCTCAGGAGATCTGTTTGTATTTTTCTTTAATGGTCACATTAACAAAAAAGGAGAAATATTACAAATTAATGTTCCCTTTAAGTGTGTTTACTGTGCTTGGAAGAGTGAAATTGCAGTGCTTCATCTGAGAATTGCCGAAGGAACTTAAAAACAAAAGTTATAGCTAGCATTGTACCAAATGACTAAAAACAAACCCCAAACTTCTGCAAAAGTAGTACATGGTTCCAACTTCCGGAAGACAAAGTATGGATATATGCTCTTTGTCTTTGCCATAAGTTTTTTCTAGTGTGTTTGTTTTTTCTCCTGAACATTCTTTAAGACAATTAAAAAAGTTTACTGGGACTTTAACACTACCTGCATTATACCCTACTACAAAAATAATCCTTTACACACACAGGAGTTGCCTTTTAGCACGGCTGTTGCACCCTTGTGTAGGTCTACTACGGGTTTTGCTTCCTTTCTATTCTCTTACCTGCATCAACCTTTCTGAATACTGGACAAACAAGGCTTGACAGAGTTTTAAGAACTCTTATGAAAAAAGCATAGTGTTTCAGAATAACCTCTGTATATCTACAGCTCGTTTAGAAAACAGAACTTCAGCATCTGAGGCCAGACTCAGGGCAACAACTGGTTTATTTGCTTAAGTCAAGTTCTAACAAGAACTATGAAAGAACAACAGCGGTCTGCGCACCCCATGGGGTATTGTTTCTGGTCACCTCTACTTCCAAGGGGATATATTACTGGATAAAACGAATCCAATTCCCCAACAGCAGTACTCAAATTTTCTTTCTAAAGAGGAAGAAAAAGGCAGACGAGGCTTCTCCAGAGTCAGCTGTGTGAGCTGCGGTTTCACTGGAATCTACTGTCAACTCCAGCCACCTACATCACAGCTTCAACTCTTCTTGGTTAATTCAAGCATTTCTTTTTTTCTTCTATGCAAACTACAAGTTTTGCAAGTAGACCCACAAATCCAGAAGTCTGGCCAAGTTCTTCTGGTGCGGATACTGGAGATAAAGATGGTGTCAGCCAAATTCCATTAATCAAGGTGAAAATGCTTAAGTCACATTTATTCTTTGTGCTTCAAGACCTTTATTGGCTTCTACAGTACTGGAGTAGTAATGATTTATAAAGCTATTAAGATAGAAACAATAGAACATACAACAGCAGATTTGCCAGCTGAGCAAGTATCACCATTTAGTCACTTTTCCAGGGGAAATAGCAACTTAATTCAATGTTGTTATATAGCAGTGGGCCACAAATAAACTAGGAAATTTGTGCAGGCTTCTTCTGTGTAAAGACACAGAAATGCATGGATTTCATGAAGCATTTACAATGTTATGCTGTTGTGAGCTTAAGTCACATGATAATTAAAATTTAATGTTTGTTTCAATTTCAATATTTAACTTCCCACAAAATATCGTATTCTGTTAATATGGCATGAATTATAAGGTTTGTATTTGCAGTATCCCTAAGTATAAATAGATATTCTATAACCTTGAGTTCGGTTGTCTTAGGTCTTTTGATGCCTTCTGCAGAAAGAAACCCCCCTTTCTTTCAACACTGATGAAATCCCTTCCGTGTTGCTTAATCACCATGGCAAGAGAAGCCAAAAGGGAATTTCAGGCTGGTAGCAATGCAAGAGCAGCCACGCTGCTGCAACCTGGACTCCTCCTTACGGCAGGATAACCTGCAACTACCAAACTGGTTTTTGCTCATGTATGTCCCCCAAAATCCTACTTTTATTTCAAGACCTGAGTTTGTTTCTTTCACAAATTTTAAGATGAGTATCACACCCAACATTTAGCAAAAAATGCAAGAAAAATAAAGAACAGACAAGGATTACAAGAGCAAAATGTAAACGAAAAATGTATTAGCCAAAGAAAAAGATCCATGTAACTTGGGGTAGAGACGTACAGCGAACAAGTCCTCAAAATAAGTTACTTTTTATAAAGATTAGAGCATGGAAAGGACTGTAATACACTGGAAGGTGCAAGACTTTACACCGGCACAAGCAAGAGACCAGGAGCCATTTGGAAAGAAAGCAAAGGAGATAAGATTAAAAACATGTTTACTGTACATCCTCTACATGGCGTGCGGACAGTGAGCTTCACAGACCGCGTGTGACAAGCTGCTTTTGAAAGGTAAGTACAGAAAAGCACACGACAATGCACCATTGTTTCATCTGAAACTGTTTACTTTTCTTCTGATCCCTTCCCTTTGTGGCCTATTGATAGTAAGTTCTGAGACGGAACCCTGATGAGTGCAAAGAACACCATGTTTATGATTTATTAATGCCCTAGCAAGAAGTCCATATTGCCTTTTCCTCGGAAATACTACCATTATCATTATTTTTGTTTCTGTGCAAAATTGCTTGAGTTTTGTAATATCTGCATGTGTATTTCTATACACATAAATATAAAAATGTGTGACTGCATCTGAAGATATTTCTGTAAAATTATTAATCAAATCTCAGTGCAAATCTGAATTTTGTTTCCCAAAAGGGAATTATTTCAATATACTTCAGTACTTTCTCTATAGCATTTTCAGATTCTGTTAAGTACAAATCTGATCTCCAGACAATAAAATTCAATGCACCTGTTGAAGTGTGATGTATGGAAAGGTCTTTCTGCAGGCAAAGCAGGGCAGGTTTTCTTCCTTACTGAAAACAATTTAACAGCCAGATGTCAAATACAAGTTTCTTGAGAATGTTCAACTGAAACTGACTTATTAATAAGTCATCTGCAGTCTGTTCTTCCTGAGATCAGCTGGAAGAATCAACGTGGCAAGGTAGGTCTAAGTAATTTTACATCATCTTCTTCAGCATTTCAGCATTTGGAGTAACTGCAGCATTAAGTGGCAGTCTCCAGTACGCTGGCGCAAGGAAGACCACTGAATTGCTGAGAAAAAGTTTAGGAAATTTCAGCCCAATTCCCTGCTTTGCCAGCAGTTATCTAAGCCACAGGCAGTAACGGGAGGCAGCCAAGAGCAGTCACCTGTTGACAGAGCTACATTATTCCCCAAGGCCAGGAAGAGCTGCATAAGAAGTCCAGGAAGCAAATAATGAAGCCCAAAATGCTTCCATACAGACAAGAAGAATGGCAGAGTATTGTAACTAATGATCAGCAACATCAAAGAGCTTCATAATAGCAATTTCACAGAATAAATTCATGTTAAAATAATTCTAGTACCTGCACCTTTCTGGAGAGTCTTCTCTATCTTTCCTTCGGAACTTGCTGATGGTATCGTCGATCGTGCTTCCAATTTTGTCACTTAGTTCACCTAACTTGTCGCTGAATGGAAAAGCTGGTTTTTTATCCCATTCTTCATCCCATTTTGACTTGGGCTCAGGATCGTATCTTTCACCTGTGTAAAAGCATCAAGATAAGAAACACTAAAGATAACTGGGAAAAGAAATCAACGCCTGCGGTCTTTTTGGAATGTCTCTCAAGCCCCCCTGCCTTCTATACAAAAACTTTACAAGTTTTCAAAGCAAACTGAAAGCTCCCACAGTGCTGAATCAACACCATTACAGCAAGGCACAGCAGGTAACCCAAATCATTAAGTGGCAGGAATGCAGATTCAAAGACTTTTGTTTGTGACAGCAACACAATTTTAATGCACATCAGGCCAGTGTTGGACTCTGCGGAAGAAGCACAAGGGGCACAATCAACCCTGGCTGCATAAGAGCTTATCAGAAATGGGATGTGCTGGTTTTGTAGCAGTCACTTAGCGCATCAACTTCCACTCTTGGCCAAGCTGTGTGCTCAGAGGTAAAGTGATGGGTTTTGAATAGGCTGACATCCATGGACACATAAAAGCATAGCTCTGGAATACTGAAAGACATTAAGTGTGCAATGCACGACTAAAAATCCTTTTAAAGAGATGAAACAACTCACCTTTCCAGCAGCCATTGAGTACCCTCGACATCTTTACTAAACACTACTATCAAGCAATCAAAATCATCTTTCCTTCTAATCAAGTATTCAAGACTACCATACTGGCATCTCAGCTTAAAAACCGTTGAGAGTTTTACTTTAAATAAGTACATTTGCTGTACAATCTCAATAAGAAAGTTTAAAAAGCTTAAGCCTGGGTTTATTCATACACAGTCAGCCAATCTGAATTTAATTTAAAAGAAAAAAACAACACTTAAATTTGAACAAAGATTTAACAATCAGCAGCAAAGCGCACTTTCCTAACTTGTACCGTGCCCTTATGTCAGACCTTCTGCTGAAAATACAGGTAGATAAAACAACCCAATGTAACTCAGTTTCTAGAAAACACTTTTAGACAAACATTTTCAATTTTGGGCCACCAGACACAAAACTACTGTTTTTGTAGTATTGAAATGTGTGAAACACCAAATTTTTACTCCAGCTGAGCAAAACTGAGCAGCGGAAGTGAAGAATGGTGAAACGTTCATTACTTCAAGTTACATACAAATTATATTGTAGCTCACATCATGCTCTAGATGTATTAAGTTCAGCTATTTTAATAAAAAGAAAATAATGGAGGCCGGTACTACAAGGTTCAAAATTCGAGTTGCATCTGTCCAATAATACCATTTATCACAGGATATATTTTCTTATTGAAGAGGTAAGTGCCAAGTCTCCCATGATATTTGTTTAGATCCATGAAGTGCAGACAAACTTTTTCAAAGTAGAGAACGTGGTAGAACGCAATGAGATATTATATTCAGTGAGATCTTTATCTTTGGAAAAGGAGAAATTGCTAAGAAATGTACCACTGCTAAATTTTGCAGGAGAATAAACTGGCCTTATTTCAGTTTATGTCAGGCTCCAAAAAACATCTTAACGTAGATTCTATTAGAAGGTTTCCTTATGCGACAGCAATTTTAAAATAAATAAGAAAACCTGAGAGCTCGGTATTTCAGGACAACAAGAACTAAGGAAAATACAAGTATTTTATACATAAATAACAAGAATCTTTTAGATTAGAAGTGTGACCTGAGAGCAAGTTTGTTTTGTGCTGCTAGAACGTTGGTGGGGTTTTTTTTCCACTTTATTCAACAAATGAAGGGATAATTAAAAACCCTTCCCCATCAAAATCAAATACAAGACAGAGAAGATAGTCCTTTAAATTAAAAGGCTCAAATGAAAACTGCATACAGAGAAAAAGCTTCTCCCTGGCATCCAGGGGTAGATCACGACTCTAGAGAGCAAGTCAAAAGATAAGCTCAATGAAAGAACAGGGGGACATGTACTTAAAGTACAAATGCAATGACTCATAAGCATTTCCTATAAAGAGAATTGCCAGAATTCCAGGCAGGTAGCAAAAGCCTTAAGGAATATAATAAAAGAAGATGTAGCATGCCAAGGATATAGATTTTCAACCATTCTGCATACGAAAAGGGAGAATAGAGGAACATGAAAAAGTAATTTGTCAAAACCACAGAGCAAATCGCACAGTGAAGAGGGGTAAAAAACATACAGAGCACCAGAGAGGGACAGGGTGAAGTTCAAGCCCTGCACAGTTGCTACTCAGACCATACACCGAACCCTTCTCTCAAAGAAGTCACCAACTCCACCAAACCAGAGCCTTGTGCCATTGTGACTTTGGGACTCATCCCCTAATAAAAGCAGCCAAGGATTTACTCAGGCCAAAGAAAACATGGATAAACATCTCAAGAGTAACAGCTGAATCACAGACATGCTGGGACACATCAGACATAAATCCAGCTCGAGCTCGGATCCCTGCTGCACTCTGTGGTGGGACCAAGAAGCAGGGGAAGCTGCACGCTGGATGAGCAGAACCTCGTACGGGTCGTGTGCCTTTATCTAATCGGGCTACCAGGGAACACTGCATCCTCTCTAATGACAAATGACATCTTTAAGGCCAAGATCTTACAACGCACTACTCTGAAGACGCAAATAGCCTGAAAGAACTCATTGCACACACAAAGAACAAGATTTGCTGCAGCAAAACTGGTGAAATTTATTTCCAGATGCAAAGATACATCAGACTACCTGTCAGCAGCATTGGGATTATTTTGTTTCCTTTGTATTTTTTTGTTTCACGTGTGTATCTTTTTAAATAAAGGACCTTAATAATGAAGGTCCTACTGCAGGTATCAAACCCAAGGCAGATATAGGGCTGGCACCTTGTACATGATGGCTCAGATTCATGATGGCTGGATTCTTTAGTTTTGTGGAATTTTGATTTTTGAGAATCTAATGGCAGGTTTTTTGATATTTTTTTTTATGAGGGTGTAAGTGACCAACTGACCCTTCACATGGATCTTTTTAAATATGCAAAATGCATGTTTAAAATATAGTGCGTCTTTGTTGTTGTTGTGGGGTTTTTCAAACAAAAATGTTATAAGTTTCTTTCTGGTGTTAATTACGACCTCTTCACTGGCTTCTGCAGTTCCCCGGGATTTAGGGATGAACACTGGTGCATCACATTTCCAGCCTGCATATGGGTGTGCTGTGCTGTGCAAGCTCAGTGTGTCTACACACAGCAAACTGGGTATTACCCCCGGGAGCCCCTCAAAAAGCACATGGGATCTACAGCACTCATCAAACCAGATTTTAAACACACACTGAGACAGTAACAACTGTGTTGGAAAATGCCTGAAGTATAAGCACTATCACTTACAAGGTACTTCTATAATATCAGACATCAGAATCCGTACAGATAACCCACAGATATCTTTCACGTGTCCAAAGAGTATTACTTGGGAAAACAAAGTCTAATGGTGTTACAATATCTACATTGTTCCACCCAAACAACCCAAATTAACCAACAGCTCTAAAGGAGGGTGGCAGGAGTAGGTATAGCAACTCTTGTGCTGTGGTAGGTAGAAAGTACCATTACTATTTTCTGGTAATACTAAGAAACCCTGACTTACAAGAGCATTTATTTATCTGCTTCTGCTACAGCACCATTCATTTCACAATGAGACTCTGCCTATGGATGAAAACTAGACAGCTAGTTTTGGCTACGCCAACGCATTAATGTCATTTGTGTAAGCTTCTAGTTAGTTATTATCTAAAAAAGACTAACTTAAAGATTTTTCAAGTAATTAAATTTCTATGTGGGGGAAAATGGGCAAGATTTCTTTTTTAATAGTAGCACTGACAGTTAAAGAAATATGAAGAAAAAGCATCAAAAGGAGTATTTTAGAAATGCCTTAAATTGTGTTATCTAAGCGAAATGAAAAGTCGAGATTGTCAGTCCTTGGTGAAGAAAGCCTCATACTCACTGTATCTGAACCCTCCAACACTGTCCGAAGAAACCCCAACGTATTTGTCTTTGTTCTTCTTTGCTTTCTTCCTCTCTTCTCGAAGTCGATCATCATCTTGAGCAAATTCAACCATTTCTTTTACCTTCTGGCGTATGTTTATACCTTGGTCTTTGCCATTTTCATCTGTGTAGGTAACGCAGGATACAGACAATGGATGGAAGAGAGGGGGAAAGGATAAAATAAATTAGAGGCGGCAATACTGAGTAAACTGATAGAAAATCTGAATTATGACCACAGCAGTCAGATAAAGATCAAGGCCACTGAGGTCCATTGTATTTATTTAAAAATGACCAAGGATTTTATTTCAACACACATTTTGATCCTTTCATAATTTTCCCTGAATGGTGTATTTAGAAACACCTGACTGCTGCTGAAACATTGAAAACATTAATAAAGGCTGAGACAGAAATGATATTCTCCACTTGAACAATTTTAACCCTTTGATATATAAGCCCTTTTCCTCAGTCTTTCCAGTACAGTTTTTGCAAGTTTAATTGCAAGAACTCAGTCTTAACGCAAAACTGGATTTTGAGAAACCACTTTCTGTTGGGATGTACTACAAGCTAAACGTGCTCCTTTCCCAGCCTTTTTCACATTCAAAACACACACTGGCCTTGCTGCCTTTGCACTGTAAATATTATTTGGTGGGAGGAAAAAACCCCAGCTTCAAACAGATGTGTGTGTTTTGGAGCTCTAACCTTTTCTTCCCATATGATTAAAGCTATTCCTTTACGGACACCACAGGGGACCAGTCTCTAGTGCATATTTTAATATAAACCCGAACACTCATGTTGTGTTGGTTCTGTTGTTATTAGCCAGTCTTTTCTGCAAGTTCTTGTCTTCACTAATTAATACTCTAGGGCCCCACGTCTTGGATTCTGCACTCTTCACACAACTGGCAACAGTCACATTCTAATTAGACTGGGGAAGCTTCTAAGCTGGTTCAGGTGACTGACAACTCCAACTACTGTTTTAATTTGCTTATAAGATTTTTCTATTGCTCACCTACAAAGTGGTAATTTTCCAGGGATCGCAAATCATAAATGTGTTCTCTGGCACTTGTAACAACACGCTCTGATCCATTCCTTATGAGGTAAGCTAGGAGCAGCAACGACTATAAAAATACAAAGCACCTTATGATTGCATGAACAAAAGCTCTTTTTTTTTAAAAAAAAAAAGGCAATAGAGAACCAAACCTTCCCCCCTCCCTAAATTAGTAAATAATAAGACTTCCCCCTTTTAAATAAATGCTTATGAGTTCACACAAAAAAACTCCCATGTTTTCCCCACATGCACCTTTTCTTCTTTAGAATATCAAAACTGTATTTGTCAAACTATTCTGTTATTACTAAATCACAAGCAGTTACCTTCATCAGCTCCTGCTTATTCTAAAAGATAGCAGTAACAATTAAAGACAAAGAGTTAACCCTGCTAAATGAAGCATTTTCTTCCCCCTCTTTTTGTTCTGATGTTTTCCACTGAAAATTCACTCCTACAAAAACTCTAGGAGCCTTCTGCAGGATGCAATGGAGACACAAAACTGCATTTCAGGACAATTTTAAGCAAGCGACAAAAAAAATGAAGTTTAAATAGTACTTTATTGCAATTTGTTATGTTTCTCCAAAGCAGTGCCTTTATCAGCTAAAGCTGTCATTATATTTCAACCTATCCAAACCCGATAAGCAATTCCAAGCAGTCTTTATAACATTAAGTAGCTATGTGTGATAGCATTAAATATTAATTTATATTGTACTTCAGGGAAAACAATTACTATGAATACAAAACATCAAGCACCTGTGAAAAGCACAAACCATGCCTTAGAATTAATTCTGTCTTGTTACAATCCTGGCATCAAGAAAAACAAAATATAAGCTGGTCTAAGATGTCAGTTCCAAAAAATGAGGTTATATTTGCATAATTCAGTGAACATCGAACAAGACTTTAAGTGCAGCATGATATAATCTTAAGCAAAAAGTTTCTGTGTTGTGCTAATTAGCCAAAGACAAGAAAAATGCAAATGATTCGGTTATTTTTCCAAAACACAACTAGGACATAAAAGCCTCATATGATAAGATCTGCAAGACAATTTGGTCCACTCAAAGCTAACCTACCAGTTTTAGAGATTTATGAGTTGGCAGAAAATTAAGATTAGTTTCCATTTTATTTCAGGTATTCTTAAATTCCTTCAAAAACATTTTCCTGACAGCACAATAACTTGGCATCTGCTTTTCACCACGTACCACAACTCCTTTGGGTAGGTTCAAAACGTGAAAGCTACTCCAATACTTGAACATCGGCAAAATGTAGTCGCTCTATTACATTTGTTAGGTAGCATCTCAGACACACTTCTAAAAACAGGAATTTTGTGGGGTTCTTTCATATACAGCATTTGAAAGACATCTTTGCCTTCAGTAATGGAATTATAAGGATTTAGTTATGAAAAAAATATAGGCTGTTAGTGGAGTAAGTGATATAGCAGTATCTAAACAGGACCTACATCAGAACATTATACTGGCAACAAGCATTATGTCCTTCGTAGAGCAACACAAAGTCTGGAACACATCCAGCTCGTAAACATACACACCTTATAAACTCTCCTCCAGTTCTTTTTATTGTCTTTCAGCATTCGAGTCCAAAGCATGTTCATGAGTTCTGGGAACTGTTCATACATAAACGTAGCCCTAAAGAATTAAACAAAAGGAGGGAAGAAATGCTATTCTCCACGGTTTGCCAGAAGAGCTTGTTAAATTCAGGGCTGACAGTAGATGGCAGGCTTGATCTAAGCCCATTCACATCACATGGCATTACAAGGGAAAAAGCCATCCCTATTTCTTAATCTATAGAGTAATTTACATACCAGTACTTCAAAAGAAAAAAAAAAAAAAGCAATTCTAAAAATCTGAGGCAGTAAAAGAACCTCCTCTAGTTTATAAAAAAAATAATTATTTACATGAATACCCTAATACCCGTTGCATCTGGTCAAACATGCAACTTCCAAACTCATTTTAACAGGAAAAAAAAGTTCCAGTGTTCTGTCACCCTTACTGAGAAGAAGTTTCTTCTCCAATTTAAGTGGAACCTCTTGTGTTCCAGTTTCAACCCATTACCCCTTGTCCTATCATTGGTCGCCACCAAGAAAAGCCTGGCTCCATCCTCCTGACACTCACCCTTTAGATATCTGTAAACATGAATGAGTCCCCCCTCAGTCTCCTCTTCTCCAGCTCCAGAGCCCCAACTCCCTCAGCCTTTCCTCACACGGGAGATGCTCCACTCCCTTCAGCATCTTGGTGGCTGCGCTGGACCCTCTCCAGCAGTTCCCTGTCCTTCTGGAACTGAGGGGCCACAACTGGACACAATATTCCAGGTGTGGTCTCACCAGGGCAGAGCAGAGGGGCAGGAGAACCTCTCTGACCTACTGATCACCCCCTTCTAACCCACCCCAGGTACCACTGGACTTCCTGGCCACAAGGGCCCAGTGCTGGCTCATGGTCACCCTGCTGTCCACCAGGACCCCCAGGTCCCTTTCCCCTACACTGCTCTCTAATAGGTCATTCCCCAATTTATACTGGAACCTGGGGTTGTTCCTACCCAGATGCAGGACTCTACACTTGCCCTTGTTATATTTCATTAAATTTTACCCTGCCCAACTTTCCAGCCTGTCCAGGTCTCACACTTTTCTTTTTCTTCATCACTGAGCCAAATTATCACTTACTTGGCAATCTCTCCCATGAGTTGCCCCGAAGGTCCCCATGGATCATCATTGGTTGCTTCTCGAACCTTAGACTCAATTTCTGAATAATTCATAACCACATTGGTGCTGCAAAGGAAAAAATTAACACACATGAAGATTAGCATCAAAACTGAGAAACACATGAAAACTTAATAATGACACTAGTGTGTGTATCTCACTTAATGAGATACCTCTACAGCATGGGAAAGAAAACATCTTTAGTGCCGAAGTTACCCTGAGGACACCATATAACACACTTAAGTTATCATTAAGAAGGCTTTACTATTCTATTAGTCTGCAAGAATACAGGTGAGAAAGCAGGGATTACATTACAGCTGGATTCAATCCAGTAAAAACGGCTTTGGGTCAAATGAAAATCCAAACCCAAGCACTAGATTCCAAGCGGAGAGCTTCCCCAACCAGACGGGGTTTGCTTACAGCTTTGTACAGTGTACAGGGATTTGCAAGAGGCTTTATAACTCAATCAGCGGCAGATTCCACCCCCCCCCAAATGATGAGTGCTACAAGAGAAACTCGAGAATATCGGTACCAAACAGGAGCTTGCAAAAAAATAAATGAAAAGAAAAAAACCTCACAAACAAGAGTGAGGTAAGGGAGACATGAGTCACTGGAAAGTCTGTTTCCTAGCTTGAATTTATTTAATTGAGGGAAAACAGCACACAAGAAAAGCTGCAGAGCACTCTGGATTATGACTAAAGCAATGCAAATATACTGTAAGGAGCTCAGGTTGTCTCTACGGGAGTTCAGAGAGAAATGCAACTTGGAAAATGAAGCAGGTTTTTGCATATCAGTTATATTAAAATAGTCAATGTGTGTGTTTTGTTTGTTTGTTTTAAATTAATCTCTCAGACCGGTAACCTTAAAGTCCAGCAACCTCCTTTGTGCCCCTAAAAGCATCTGGATACATTCAATAACACAATGATTTTCCTTATATTTTAAGGTGAGCAAGCAGGCTCAAAACATAATTCATACGAGGAATGCTTGAGAAACAGCTCTCTAGTTATGGAGCAATATACCATAGAATGATAATAACAAAAACATCAGTCAAAGGAAACCTAGTGGCCTCTGCTTTCCCCACCTACTTTCCAGTGTATTTGAAATAAGGTGTTTACAGCTGCTGTAGCTAAAGTTTGACAGTTCGCTTAATCATAGAACAGGTTTCAGAAGCCGAAAAAACCCTCTAAATGACTGGGTTCAACAAAAACCATCCCATAAAGTTCAATTAAGTAAATTGTAGGAAAGATCTAATGATCTTCTACTACAATGTGGAGAAGGCGTTTGCTGCTTAAAAACCTCTGAACCTGAAAGGACTAGGAGAAAAAGCAAAATGCTGGATAGTCATCCCGCTGTCCACGCAGGAGCTGGCACAGAGCTGTGCTTGAGCTATATCCCTTCCATTTTATTCGGCATAAGGACAGCAAAGGTCTTGGAACTTGGAGTCATGAACAGCAGAAACAAGAATGAGATCCCTTGAAGTCCAAAGGAGGACACAGAACGTAATTGTTAAAACAGAATAAAATTCCTGGACTCAATCTTCGATTCTCACCGTGAGAGTTCCTGCTGTTGGATTCGGGTGTATTGCTTTTATTCAACTTTGTGTCTAAAAAGAGTATAAGCTACATGACTGAATAAATAATCAGCAAGCTAACAGCACCCATCTATATATTAAAAAAAAGCATGTAGGAACACAGCAATAATTATGAACAACAGCAATGAAGGTTTTATAAATTCATTCATGCCAAATGCACCTCAAGCTTCTGTTTCTGCCATTTTCTTTACCATACATGCAAACGTAAACTAATCCCATCTTTATCTGCCGTATGCACGGAATGTTAAAAGAGAAAAGAAAACAACCCCAAACACACAAGCCCAAAGCTCCAGGCTCAAGTGCTTTGCAGCTTTCAGCACAGTGGTGCCTTGTCCGGATCCAAAGGTTGGTTGTTGTTATAACCCCTCTTGAAGCACTTGTGTGAGACGTGATGGGGAGTTGGGGGGAAGCATAAAACGAAGTATTTCCTCCATTTCTTCGAGCAAAGAATTTAAGACTGGAAAAGGCATGAAAAGATGCAAGCTTACTGTAAGAAAACAAAAAACAACCAAAAAAACCCCCCCACAAACTATATCTAGCACCAGCATTAGCTATGGAAGAACTCAAAGCACATGGCTCAAGCGGCATCAGGGTCGAAAGGGGGAAATGGAAGGGAAACAAGGGAAATTAAGTAATGCCAAAAGAAAGAAGAAAGTGCCCTTAAACCCTGACAAGCAGAGAGACATACTCTGTCTCTAAAGCTATCCTGCATAAAGTTATTGTTCTCAGCAGCCAGGAGAAAGCTCTTTTGTAAATGTCAAGATGAGATCTAATGGCATAAAGCGTTCCAAAACAAAGTATCTCTAAGCAGCATTTAATTCAGCAACAAATGTAAACTCCAAGGAAAAAAAAAAACAACAAACTGTTGTATAGTTTGGCATCGTTCCAGGTCACTTAAAAATAACCATTTCTAAAAAGGTGGAAATACAGTTTTATTCTTCCTTTCCCATGTTTTCTATGGCCCTCATTCCATGCCCTACCCATGATTCCTGGGACCTCCGCAACAACAAAATCATTTATGTCCAGATGTGAAGGGAAAAAGTGACGAGCGTGATTGCCAAGACTTCCTGCGATTGATAGAAATTTAATATCCGAGGATCCCGGCAGACACCAGAGGGGGCTCTCTGATCGGTTTATACTGGGCGGCTTCCAGGGAACGGTGCCGGATCGCAGGGCCACGTTCTGCTTTGTGAGCAAACGGACACGCAGCGGGCAGGACGGACAGACAGTGTTTAAAACACACTATTATCTGTGAGACTACATTGGGATTTACCCCAAATCACTAAGTGACAAGCTGTCATAAATATGTACATAAATATACGTACTTTTACAGAAACTTTTGACACAGACAAAAACATTAAACACAAGAAATGTATCTTGAAAGTTACATCCACAATAAAAGGGTTGATATTAATGTCACAAACTTTTGCGTGATTTTCTGCTTGTGTCTCACATTTAAGTCTATTAAATCATAGACTAGTGCCAACAGATGATTTTTACTTTTCATTGTACCCCTTATAAATTATTTCAGTATTGTTTCTTTAAAAAAAAACAAAGCTGTTCAGAAAAGCCAAGAGAGGGCACTGTCACATCTGTGAAACAGCCAGCATGGTGACAGCGAGCAAAATGTTCGCTTGTCATTTATTACAACTTTAAATGTTTGCATCTACAATTTATAGCAACACTGAATAGGTAGCTCAAGTCTGAGACTAAATTCTTCCACATGAATAAATGGATAGAGTGAAAAGCCAGTGGGTAATGGTTATAAATATCTGATCATCTCCGAGTGCATCAGACAATAGGACACACTTCCTCTTAAAAAAACCAAAAAGGAAAAAAGATAGATATAGTTAAAAGTTTTACAGGCACTTCATAAATTATATTTTAATGTATTTTGACTCTGAGTAGATGTGAGACACCCCCACAACACTGCTTTGGCTACAATTCTGTCTGCATTTTTCAAAGAAAAGTCTCTCTAAGGATTCAATTGATTGTAAATCGTTTCGAATGTCGTTCTAAGTTTGAGATTTGTAAATTGAGATAAAGCTGTCATCCAGGTGTCGTACCCTAGAGCATGCTATATAGTTACGCTATATAGCGTAACAATATCCCAGAAAATAAGAAGTGGATGAGGAGAGGGATGTGAGGGACAAGAGGAAACATTGCATGTACCTTCAATGCATAATTTGAGATAAAAATAATGTCTCAGTGGTGTTGGAGACAGCAAGCAGACCAGCAAGAGGGGACAAGAAGTTCCGTACCTATTCATATAAAACCAAGGGGATCCGAGAAGCTACCAAGGTCCAGCCCAAATAGGTCCAGCCCAAATGTTAATCCAGTATCTGCCACTTCAAACTTTACAGTTGCAAAAGCCTGAAAAGCACTTCAGTCTTCTTCAGTGGTTTTGTTGCATAAAATATCCACAAAATAAATACTGAAAAAGAAACCTTTTCTCTTACAGACCAGGAAGAAGAATCGTTTTTATGCCAGGAAAGTAAAATTACTGTATTTCCAACAAACACTCTACTAGAATATTAAATATTCACAACATTGTGAATTGAAGTGTTTGTTTCAGAGTGAAGATTTTTCATTGTTGAGGACCACAAGATGTTCTCTATATACATACTCATACGCTGTAGCTGAAGTCAGGTCAACTATCTATTAGAATATTATCATCATTTGTAAAATACTACACAGCTATAACTATGCTGCTTCTAGTAATAGCTTCCAAGTGGCAACATTACAGCCAGCTCTGTTGTGCCTGAACTAATCACCCCGTATCAATCACGGCTGGTTCCACACTGAAAAATCCCACCTTAAAGCCCACCCTTGAACCAGGAACACTTTGGAAACATGGAAACAAGGTTTTGAATGCAGTCAGTAACAGAAATGGAAGGAACCCCTTTTCTCAGCTAATCTCTACTCAAAAATTAACCATCAAACTCCAAGGTTAAATCTCCAACGATAATTCCTAACAATGATTTACACACAGTACTAGCAGACCTGCTAAAGAAAAAGATGCAACGGTTTTTGCCTTTGTTCACTCGATTCACCAACACTTTGGTTGGAACCTTGGCTGCGCACGTAGCACTAGGAAGAGCAAACAGTTCAATGTCCATGGTCTTCCCAAAAAACACCACACAGAGATTTCCACTACATGCCCCCCAGCATCTCCTGTATCTTCCAGGTGTTTTCTGTTTTCAGTGGTGTTCTGTTCCCTCATCGCACGGACAACGCATTCAAGTGTGCGAAATCACAACTCCTAAAGGAAGCTCACAGGTCACTGCTAGATTTTGGGAACAACACCTTTTTGAAATATTCCTGAGATAGGAGTTCATTGGGAAAGGAGCAGAGTCTATATCTCAAAGGTTCAGATCTGAAAACAACACGTAAACTCTGCGTTAAAGCAGCAGAGTCTTAAACATGCAGAAACCTTTAAATAGCATGTGCATAGGAAACCTGTGATAGAGAAAATAAGCACCATGAGAAAATAAGGTATTTATGCATTAAATGTAATGAAAGGATGATAAATATCTATCCATCCATCCATCCAGAATGGAACTTACTTTAAAACATATTAAGGAATCAGAAAGCTTAACAGATCTTAGTCAATGTTTCTGCACTAACTTAAAAGCCTTGAACACGCCCCGGGGCAAGAGTCAGAGCTCTCCATTAAAAGCACCATTAGGATTAGAGCTGCTGTGATGTGGGTGGTGTCACTGAGGACACCAGTACAGCTCTGGACATTAAATCCACAGAAGATTTGTGAAATGCCATGCCTAATCTTGTGAAAACTAAAATAAACAGAAGCCACAGAAAGGGTACATTACAACAGTTTCTTTCTAGTGATGATAAAGGTATTGGATTGGACAGGGTGAGCCTAATTAGAAACACTTCTGGAAGCTCTGGGAAGCTGCCCACTGAGCTCAGGGACTGAGCAGCAGGAACAAGAAACCTGGTTATACAGTTCACATTTTTTTTCAATATATATTTCAAACCAATTACAATATCATGTATACATGGGACTCCTATGTGCATAATATTATGCCTTTAACTATTACTCCAAGGACATCACTGGATTATGCACCTTCTGTTTTCCTTTTTTTTAATTCTACAACTGGGAGCACTAAAATACTAAAAGCTGAGATGAGAAACTTTCTACATTTTACCACCATTAACAGTTTCCAATGAGACACCATTCTGCAAATACCTGTTTAAAATCTAAGTGCAGAAGAAAAAAAGTATGCAAGCGTTACACACATATATGTCCATCATACATATAGTTTGAACATTAATGCTATTTGAACAAACAGCAACACTAAAGAAATTATATATTTTTGAAGGAAATAATTAGTCAGTTAGAGGGGGAAGGGTCTGGATGAAGAGGATGGGAGCAGCTCTGTTCCAGCACCATGTAGCATGATACCAAAGCCTTGCAAGAAACACATCTTTTAACCTTTTGTTATTTAATGTGCCAAAACAGACACAACATAATTTTATCTTTTAAATAACTACGTGTTTAGCATTATCCTTTCAACAGGCAGTCTCGTATACATTAATCTCATTCTTCCTCTAATTTTGTTAGAAGCTTCTTTATTTTTACAAAATCTTCTCCTTGTTTGCTATGACTTTATAATTGAATAAAAACAAAGCAAATGTTAAATTTGGTCTGTAACAGATGTTACTGACTCAGACTAAAATCTCATCACCTCACCTGGTGACATAGCAAAGGAGATTGTTAGAGTAACCATCTCTAAAGCTCTATTAGAGAAAATCCAGTAAGAATACGCTTGCACTGCTCTATGCTGTGCTACTTGCTTTTAAAAATTAATCAATTGCGATGTCTGACCAGAAAGGACCATAAATGGCATCTGAAAAATAAATAGTTGAGAAACCATTAAATTACAGCATGAGGAAAGTTTAGTTTAACTCTGAGTGAGGAAGAACATACGCAGCTGCTTCATTTATTCACCTTGCATATATCCACCTGAACACTGGTACCGTTCCAATGAAGGGCACCCGGACAGGAGCGGGAGCGTTCTGCTCTCATACGGACAGTTTGTTACCAGCCTGGTGGTGGCTTCACCGTGAACCCCTGAACAAAGGCAGCAGTAACTCCCATCTGGAGGCCGAGCGAATGCTCTGCTCCTCCAGCTCAAGTGCCGCCTTTGTCTCCCAGCAGCTCCCTCTCTACTGACAGCTGGGTTGTTCAGCACCTTCCAGCTGAGAAGTTTGCAGTTTGTCACTATGGGACTCAACAGGGACCCATGAGCTATTTATTCTTCATCTGATCCATGGTGCAGCTTTTAGGAATATCAACCAAAACACAACAGGAGCAATTTATTTTCAGATTCCCCCCAAAAAAATCAATACATGGGCTGATAATTTAAAGGAAAAAAATATATAATGTAGCTTCATTCTTAGATGTTTGAGACTGCATCCATACTTAATTTTTTTTTTTTTAAAAGAATTGAATGCACTATAAAATGAGTAAAGCAAACTTTCAACATCTGGAGAAGAGATACGGCAGACCCCAGTAACATTTTCTCAGTATAGTTATCTAAAAGACCCCCACCCACAGACACACATGCATTTAAATGAAGCCCTTGGAAAGGAGGGAACACATCATCTTACCCCCTCTGTTCATCTCCTGTGAGTCATGCATCAAGGCTATTTTTAGTGTCTAGATTAAAAGTTTCCTGTAAAGCAGGAATGGAAAAAGATGGAAAGGTTTCTGAGAAGGCTAAAAAGTTAATTTAATATTAAATTATCTATTTTTTAAACTGTGTGCAGAAGTTAGTTTTAACTAGTGAGAGTACAAGGTAACTGAAAAAGCTAAACACCTTATCTGAGTACAGGATACATCTCCCCTAATCCCAGGTGTGGGAATCTTGGCATCTATTAAATTGTTAATTAGTTTCCAGAAACATTTTTTCCAATTAAAAAAAAAAATCATTTAATGCTTATCCATCCGGGCACGAAATCCTTCTGAAAGAGTATTTGAATTTGTGAGCTAAAGAAGAATCGCTCCTGATCTGCACAGCACTATCTCCCAAACCCCCGAGAGCCAGCACGCCAAGCCAGAAGCACCTCGGTATATTAACTCCACTTAGTTCTGTTAACTTCACTTCCCTCAGGATCCGAGGGTTTGAAGCTGTTCACCAGTCCAAACCTGCATTTCAAGAAAGTGAAAGGATTTAAGACAAAGTCAAAACAAAAGGTACATTTCAGCCCCAGATTTCCCTGCCCTGTGACAACCTGTCACTACTTTAGAAAACTCAACCACAGAGGACACAAAAATAAGACATCATGTATCCAGCTCTTTTCCCAAACAATATAATGGACATTCAGGACAATTATTCAGACAAAAAGATATTAATCGTATTCAAAATAAAGATGGTGCTGCCCTTCCCCCCAGTGATATTCAATTGGGATATTCAATCTCAGCCAGCATCTCTCTCCTTGCTTGGTGAAGGCAAACTAACAAAAAAACATGTAACAAACTTAATGCATTTTCATTTTGCTCCTGTCAGTAATGTCACTTTTATTACAAAACACGCAGCTTAGATTTAGAGCCTTACAGATGAAACATATGGATACCAAATATCAAGCCAGCAGTCCACAGTCAAGGAAGAAACAGATGGGTACCCATCTGCACAAATGCCTGGTGAAATACCTCAGGTTACACAGAGGTAACAGTGCAATATTAGCTGATACTTGACCGCTTTGAGTTACTGATTTTTAAACCACTTCTCAGAAGCATCACAAATACGACACCAGTCAATTTAGTACAGGAATACCAGGCATTCTTACAGACCTTGAATGCAAGTTGTAATTACGCATTTTCTGACCAACACGTCATCTTCATTCTGGTACAGTAGGATCTGAAATACATTTTCAGCTTTTCAAGTTACCAGCTTCATAATTTATGTGGCAGATGTGCAAGGCAAACTGCACAAAAAGAGATAAGCCAAGAAAAATATCCTGATGGCCACAAATGAATGACGACTTGTGAGAGGAAGGAACTATAAACTATTTCCTGTGCCTTACAACTTCTGATCACAAAGTCTACAAGTAAACAAGATAACCCCATATCCACCACACACACACTGTCCAAAAAGACAGTGACTTTTAAGAATTAAATGGAAGCCTGTTAGAGAACTGGGAAGATCTCTCACTTACAGAAACCACCACTGCAAATTGCTCAAGTGTTCCTTGGAAAGCTTCCCCCCTCTCACAAATCACCCAACTGCAGCTGGCTAGATTCTTAATGTTTCGTAATTGCTATGCTGCAGCTGAAGTAGTTTTTACAGGTGTTGGGAACATGAGGTGACTAATTACATGGTAGTTTTAAAGCATATTTGTGCAAGGAATGAACACTTCCTCCCCGAGTTGATTTAAGACTGATTTCATCTCTCCTACTGCAGATTCCTTGTAGTATGTAAGTGTTAATACTTCCATATTCTTACATAAAACCATCCCTGGTGGTTTATACTAACAGACACATGGCTGCTTTAAATATCTTCAGTTGCCAACAATTGTAGAGCAGCAATATGTGATGGTAAATAATTGCTCAAACTCACTGAGGATTTTGCCATGTTAATATTATTAACTGTGGTTTTGTACCACATCTACATATAGTTTTACTTCATCTGAAGCCCAGGCCCATTTCTTTAGGAGATGTTTTGGTTCCAAACACCCATCCTGACATTCTTCAGTCAGCATCCTCTCATCTTCAAAACCACATTTCCATTTTTAAAGGCTTAGTAAGTGTTGTCATTTTCCTCCATTCAAAAACCCCTTAATAGGTGATTTACCACAATAAGTGTTATACAGCAAGCAGCACGAATCAAAACACTTACTTTTAACTTCCGAAGTAAGAACCCTGCAACAGTATTTCCATTCTTTTTCTGTACTAGTTTTTAGGTCACGTTTTTTAGGTCAAATTTTAGTTGCAATTAGAGTACAATTAAACCTAAACCATTCTCACAACAAATCTGATTCATCTTAAGCATGAAAACAAATTTCACAAACAAGCAGAAGAAAGCTGCCTTTCAGACAACACTTCACACTTTGGCGGGACAGTTACAGCGCTAAATGAGCGGCTCTGGGTTTGATTCAGACAGATTTCAAATTTTCAGTCTCCTCAGACATGTGTGAGCATCATCTCCCTTACCAGACTGCAGTCACTGCTTCACAGCTCCTACCCCCGTGGGTTTCATTGCTTTCAAAGTTCAATACACTATGTTTAAAAAATAGCAGCCATATAGCAAAGAAAAAGTGGAATTACAAAACATGGATAACTTTTTGTAATTGCGGAACTAGAGATTTCCATAGGTATGCTGTAGTCACAACTAGATTTATTTTTGCTCCATCCTCCAACTTCACTACTCTACTCCTTACCCTTCAGATGTTTTCTTCTGTAACAAACAAGCTGCAACAATTTTTAAAATGTTTTTTAGAGTTAATGACATTTCATTCCAGAATTCAGTCACTTTGCTCCTCCTCCTTCAGGACTCAGCAAGAGCCACTACAAATTTCCCACCAAGTACGATCCAATTAGGTAATCTGACATAAAGAAAACAAATGTCTAACCAAGCAGGACAAAGAGCAAGAGAAATCTAATTAAAAACACACCTTCTGTAGAGTGCTCTTTTTATTGAATAAAATGATAGCACACAAAAAAGAGACAGTCCCAATGAACACTACTAGACACTTAGAAAACTCAAATATAAATACATTATTTGGGAGAGGCTGCAACACTCTCCACCATAGCTGACACCCTCCAAGCGGCTTTCTTTGTACTTTGTTGCATCCCCGTGACTTCAAGAGCAACTCCTCCCCAAACCAAAAAGCTCATTTCAAGTGTTCATAATACGTTGCATAAGCTGCCTTCTGAGTCAGGTACCTAGTGACCCCGTGCTACTCCCTTCTTTGTATGCACAAAGTATTAACACACCACGTTGAAGCCCACAGCTTAAGCATTTTAAGTGTGTAGAGAAACCTTGAGCAGATACAGAGACTTCCAAGCACTCTCAGTCATTGAGCTATTAAAATTGGGGCCCAATATTTTAATATTGAGAGATAAGTATTTACAAGAAGAATGAGGTCCTATCCTTCTTTTGAAACAAGAAATAAAAGGGGTAAAAGTTTTCAGAGGACAAGTAAGCTGTAGGTACACCCAAGATGAGTCATTTCAACTCACTTGCATACCTCAGGCTTCCTATTTAAGAGTGATCTTGAATGGAAGAGGAAGATGAGAGAGAGAAAATAACCAACCAACCTCACACTGAAAAGAATACCAAGACTCCCAACCCTACAGAATGGTGTGCAACAACCTCTGTACTTAAGACAATGCGTGTCCTATTCCCAAAACAAACCTTAAGTTTTAAGAGTGTCAAAAGAGCTGTGCTATTAGTGTCTTCACACAAGATAACACTCCTTTGATAAGCCCCCCTCACCTCTAGAGTTTTTGTAATTCTGAGCTATTTATATTTGTAACTATTCATTCACTATTCATGTGAAATGTGTTCAACAAATAACTTCACACTAGGAGCTTCTGACACCACTGAGGTCCATGTAACAGTTTTGAGTTTGCAGTAATGCAACGACTGGTTAAGGAAACCTCCTAATGATGCTATGCATGCTTGGAGTATATTAGTTGAAAAACTAGAGATTTTACCCTGAAAAGCAGGAACATAGCCTGAATGGTACAGACCTATTCAGTGTTACTAATCACACTGAATTCTAAATAATCTAAACCTTGCTTAGACAAAGAACTGTTTCAAAAATTTGTCAACTGAGAGTATTTGGTGTGGACAGAATTATCACATGCGATAATATGGAGTTTAATACTGCCAAAAACTACGCACCCCTAAACATTCATGGCCCATGCTCAATGATCCTTATGGTTTCAGCTATCCCTTCATCACAAGCTGAGTACCATTAAAACATTGTCCTAATTCCAAAGTTTTTACACATTAAGCATTACTCTGAACACATGCTAGCTGTTCCACTAGGGAGGGCTGACTGAAGTTTAAACAATGCAGGCACTGAAGCTTTTAATACAAACTGATCATTCTTTGCTACTACATAATCACTTTGGAACTGTGACATCCCATGCAGCCCGGTACTTCACAATATCAACCATCTTCTGCAAGCCTTTTGAGAGGAAGAAACCTGAATACAGATAACTCCTCTACACCAACAGCAAGCACCTGTTACAAGATCTTCTCTGATCACATCCACAGGCAAGGGTACGAGATAAGGTTGGAGTCTCGCTCCAAAAGCACCACCTTTGTTCCCTCCAGCCCGTCCGAGGGCTCTAATTCCTGTCAGCTCCTCCAACACCCCCGACTTTCACAACACAAGTCGCACACGGTCCCTAACACCCAGACCAGCTTTGAAGGACCTGTAGTTTCCTTCTGCCTTCAACTACAGAGCTATTATGACTCTGTACAGCTTCACATTTCATCCATGATGTAGCAAAGCATTCATGTCATATTAGCTAAGGAAGCCTGAGACATGTAGCTCATCGACAACAGAATCTAGAAGTATGGTCCAAGCCGCAGATTGAAGCATCTAAACAAGAAAACCTTCAGCTGTCCATTTAATACAATCCTGTGTCCTGGTTAACATCTTAAGACTGAGGCAGAAGCTGCACTGCACTTTTCAGAGTAGGAGAAAGGAAGAGGAGGCAACAGCTTACACAGTTACCAAATTGCAGGCTCATAACCACTTGTTTTCCTTCATTTATTCAAGTGTCTTTCAGTGCAATTGCTACACAGGTGGTGTTCAGTGGGAGAGAGGGAGACACTTGAGACTATCATCTTTGTTTTTCTAAAGTGAACTGCATTATCATTCACTGATCTTATTTCTAAACACACTGCAATGAATTCTACAGTTGTTGCTGTTTGCAAAAATCCCACAACCTCAACATTAGATCTCAGGACTTTTATTTCCTGAAAATAATTAAAATCAGAAAATGAATACTGATGTTGCTACAGAGAAGCTGATCAGCTTCTCTTCCCAAAATCTGTTCTTACAGTCTTAACTCTCTTCACCAATGATGTTTCTTTCTCATCGTCTTCAAGAAGTGACAACAGTTTTGTTATGAGCCACCAATATAGCATTTTTTTCCTCCATACCTGCAAGGATTCCATTCTTCAGCAGGCCCTTGGAAGCTTTTTTCCCTCCAATCCTTTTTTTCTCACTAGAAGACTTTAATCCAAGTGCTTTATGTTCACTATTTGCTCTGACAGTAACATCCTGAACCAGAATCAATGCACAGCTCAGGCTCAAGTCCAGGCCTTACGACTACTGCCCTTTTGACTAGCTCTTTGGGGAACTGATCATCTAAATGCGTCCTGTTCTCAGGATAAGACAGTGATGCAATGTGCATCTAACCCACATAGGACACATGAAATCACCCATCGCTCTCATGTTTCCTGCCCACGTCACCTCTCCCTCACCCGCAGGGGGTGGTTGGATTTCAAGCAATACAGTCCTGGGCTTGTTCTTGCTCTGCCCTCACGCCTTTAGTCCTGAATTTTCAGTTTGTTGGGACTGACTGGTTGACACAGTTTGCTTGTTAATTTGATCTGAAAAAGTTCTCTCCAGCATGTTGCTCCTCCGTTGAGTCATGCTTGTGTTATTTCATACTTGGCCTATAACAGAGTCCTGCCAACCAAACTGTTTTAATAGGACACTGACAGAACAGATTCATCAAAAATTTTCTGAAAGAAATATATTCCAGGTCCAATCTTATTCTTCAGTCTTCTAAAATCTGTCTTCTACCAAGATGGATATACTTTGTAAAAGATATACATCTTGTACAGTAGATCCAAGATCTATTTTGCCATTCACCAACTGGAGGCCTTCCTTCCATTAAATTAGTTGTCATCTCCTGATTAAGATAATTTAGTACAATCACAACAAAGTTATGCTGACCAGCAGTTCTGACAATCAGCCATTTCCCCACTATTTCTTCTGTAACATCTTGTTAAATGGGATAAGTACACCATATATAATCAAAAGTACATCAGAATAGTTCAACTGATACAAGAATTATAGGCAAGGCTCATGGCACATGAAACAATAATGAAATACTACAGAAGGGCTGCACCACACTTTGCGTCACTCACAGTATTTCTGCTGGCTGAAACAGCGTTTTTTTTCCCCAAAACTGAGCATTAGGAAATCCAGGGCTGTTGCACCTTCTCAGTCCACTTTCATTTGATGTATTCTGGCCGATACTTGTTACAGTGTTCTGTAAAGAGCTCTTGTGACCGCAGAGATGCAAGATGATGTGCTTTAATTTGTGCCCTCTGCCTCTTGCCCTGTCAAGTTTTATTACTATTTACTGCGTCTTCTACAACTATTACTGGGATATGGTGTTTCAATCTTATTTGTCATAAACAAAACTTTGGTTTCGGGTGAGTCTTTAGAAAGAGAAAACTGAAGTTTTTCACTAAACCACACCAGAGTAATTGCTACAAGGAAAAAAAGTGCATGAGGAAAACAAACACTGTTCCAAGAACACACTGAGAAAAAAATACTTGCACAGAATTTAAATCAATCCAAATGCAGTTCCTAGGAACAGCACAATCACTTCGTTTTCAGCTTATTACACTCCAACCAGTAAATTAACAACAAAAAAATTCTTTTAGAAAAATCTAACTAAAATCCTACTTCAGATTGTTCATCCTTTAATGACCATGAATTATGTTTCCTTCCTGCTACAAGTGTATCTAAGAATAAAAAGCAGTAACCGTAATCCTAAATAGACTAAATTAGCTTAAAACCTGCTTTCTTTTGTCATTCAGTTTTCTCTGAAGGCAGGTCACAACCTAGAAATCCTTCTACTACTGTAGTAAGCAGTTGGACAAAGTAACTTTGGTTGATAGCTAAAGGCAGAGTGTCCTACAGCTGTTCGCAGCTGAGCATCCAAAAACGGGCACGAGCAGTAAGAACAGATCATTCGGAGTATGTGAAGTATTATGATATCAGTGTTATTAATATTCATTTCATTACAATTTTCAAATTGGTATCTCACATTAAATAAAAAGGGTAGCTCAGCAAACCAAAAACCCCACAAGTTCACATACATGCATTTTTACTCAAAGCAAGTGTTCTGTTGTGGAATGAGTCTGCCAAATTAAATACAAATTAACTTTCAAAATGCCGAGCCGTGTTTATTTGTGGAGGATAATGATGTTTCCCCTCCTTTCATAGGTATCATTTGTTAAACTGGTTCCTCCAGGAGATCAAGTAACTTATGTCCTAAAAAAGTAACAAGAGCTGTTTCATTTGTCTCAGAGACCCAGTTTCTAGTTCCTGCCCAGATACAGATGATAATTTCAAATTACACTGTATTTACAACAAACTAATTCCACTATGGTTCAATAAAGGAACAATTTATTTATTTACTCACTAATCATAAGATTACTGGATTTTTATGAACTAATGTCTGCAGCTACAGAAGTTTGAAGTTACTGTGTAAGTAACGACAACCTGATGCTGGCAGTTTTACCCTAAAGGATAAGAGACTCCACTTTCCAATTAGAAGTCTATTAGCACTAAGTTTTCAACTGTCTCAGGATATGCATTATCTGTTGGGCAGCAAGGAGAGATAAAGCGTTGTGCTAGAAGTTCACTCATTTAGACAATACACACCTTTGAACAGAGGGATTTCTTTTTTCCCCCACCTCTCTTTGCTTGATCAGATGGAGGAATAGCTAATTAAATCATTGTCAAAACAATGAATAATTAAAAGTGACGGCAATCATTAAGGTATCGGCTCTGTTTGCAGATGTAAGTTACGAAGGACGTAATTTATTTTTCAGAAGATGTGGTCACCCACTGCAACTCCAATGAAATTATCTAAGGTTATCCAAAGCCTTTTTCTCCTCTTTATATTCAAAATAGACTTGAGAAACCACCTGACCAGTCTCATAGAACACAAAACACTCACCTTCCCAGAACCACACAGGGACGTGTTTGTTTACTGAAGTTAAGTCTTGAGAGGAAACACTGAACAGTCTGTAATGTACATTAGGATGTTTCTAAACAGCTTGACAAGGTGGGGAGAGCAACTAACAAGGAAAACATTTATTGTTATGAGTCAGAATGGAGCAGAGAAAAAAAACAAACCACATACTCCTTAACTCCCAATAGGGCTCATTATTATTACAACAGATTAAAAAAAATGCAGGTCAGTCTCATTAAACAAGTTGAATATACACTAATATTCCTAATTGTATCCCAAATGAACCAGTTAATATCTATTAAAGCATGCAGTCAATATTTAACTGGTTAGAACAGGACACACTAGCTGGATGAGGGGAGGGAAGAGTGCAACAGCTTTGAGGTATCTTCCTTAAAACATAGTAATAATACTGATGTTGTCATATTAGTTTCATTTTCAGTGGCAAACCAAACATATCTGAAAAGATTTAATATTTAAAATAAGTCTACTTAGAATACTACTCTCACCACTCTATAATAACTGAAATAGACACCATCAGTAGTTCTAATATAATTAGCTGCGCTTTTAAATTTAATTGAAATCACCTCTCATAAGAATACCTGTTGGATCTTGAGGTCACTTCCAGCCCGAATCATTCAAAGGAGCACCACATAAGATACAAAACTATCTATTTCAGTCTATACCCCTTCTCCCAAACTAGGGACCAAGGAGTGGAACTAGACAAATTGACACACATCCCCAACACAACAGTGATACAAACACTGGAAGGTCAGCTCAGGAGCCTGAAGCAGTGATCCACAACACAGAAGAGCAACTTTGAGAAATTTAAACTTATAATTCAGATTTGTGATGGTTTAGAGCAGTTTTGTATCTAACAAACCATATACTGTGCAGTTTCAAATAATACATAAAGTTGGGCAAAAAAGTATTCGCATTAAAAATTGGTCCCCGCCAATCTGCTTCTCCTTTCCCTCATCAACACAAGGGCTTGTGAGGCCAGAAGCAGCCGCTTACACAGCACGTAGCCAAATCAGCTCCAAACCCTAAAAGCTTGGGGTTTTCTCAGCTCTGTCAGCAAGACAGCACAAGCAAATCCTGAACTACACAGTGGCAGCATAAGGAAG
The DNA here is from genome assembly GCF_037038585.1 of Patagioenas fasciata. Classification (NCBI taxonomy): domain Eukaryota; kingdom Metazoa; phylum Chordata; class Aves; order Columbiformes; family Columbidae; genus Patagioenas; species Patagioenas fasciata. Next base: position 4,911,958 of record NC_092533.1, on the reverse strand, counting down.
GCAAAGACAGGGAATCATCCGGTATAAAAGTGGGACATTCTCTTTTAGTGGAAGAACAATCTTGAAGTTCGTCACCCTGTTGTGAAACCACACACTAAGGGTGCACTTCAAACACTGAACCTGTACCTTGCCCTCCTTCTTACCCAAACACCATTCCTTCCTTTATGCCAGTACAAATATTTGTGTGACCATGGAGTTAACTACACCAGGGAACTGATCCAGTCAAGAATTAAATTGTCAAAAACAACTGGTTAGCCTGAGAGATTCTCTCATCAAGCAGAAAGTATGTTAGTGCCAGCCAAAGGAGGAGAGGAGAAACGCGCCGTCTGTGGCAGACGAAGGCTGTAAAACCTCTTTTACCATCAGCCCACGCTTACGCTGTGAAACTACAACTGAAGACTTCATGGGTTAGGTTATGTTTTCATAGTTGTGATAGCACTGATGATGTTTGAGACTTCAGGGCAACTACACGGGGAGATTCAGCCACATGTTCCCATGTCCTCTGCTTACACCAGCTTTAACTGTGTCTCTCCTCTCCCCTCCCCTCCCAACTCAGCACCACTTCCTCAGACATGCGATACAAATACTGGTACAGTTGTATAGCAAATGAAACTAATCTAACTTAAAAAAAAATAACCTACAAACTCCTTTTGGGAGAGAGAGAAAGAAAGAGAGAAAGCTTCCAATTTGATCTGCTCCTCTATCCAGCTCACTGAATGGCAACTAAAACCACCTTACTTACACAGCACATGATGGAGGAATAAATAAGTAATGAATAGGTTTTTTTTCCTAACACTGTTATTGAAAACTTTAAATGAACAGAGGTAGCTATGAGATACAAGAATCAGAATTTTAATACTGTGTTTTAGGACCAATGCAATGCTTAGAGCTGCACCTTGAAACAGACAGGAGAGAAAGCAGCAGTGTGTTAGGCATTTGCACAATGTTTTGGAAGTAATTATATCTTGTATATAAAATAATTATGCAAATCAGCTAATATTTTACCATGCACTGGCTGGCAATGCAACCAAGAGACAGTAGCACAGAGCTCAGCTAAGCACCTGCATCCTTTTGACCACAGGTACACAGTGATGTAGGTAAAGCTCTTCGGTTTGATGAGCTTCACCTACTTCTCAAGCAGAAGATGTGGTCTTATTTCTGGCAAGGCGATGTAAAGCTATGTTTTAAAAATAATTCAAGGACATAGAAGTTACCACACATCATTTAGATTCCCTGAAAATACATAAGACCAACACCTTATGTAATGTAATACAAACTATTGTTAGCTTCCATAGGGTGTAAAATGGCAATTTGAAAGAGCACTAACAAAAGCACCACTTGATGTGGTTTGTTAATGAAACTTGTGTGTTTGGTCCATGCCGGTGGGAGTTTCCCCAATCCTTTTTTTCCCTTGAAGCTGTTTCAAAGGCATTTAGATGAAGTTCTTGGGGATACGGTTTAGTGTTAGAGTTAGGTTAGGTTATGGTTGGACTTGATGATGATTCTGTGATTCTACCTTACGCTAACTCTGAATACACCCTTCAGCTTGTAACGTTTACCTACTTTTGATTACTCCACCAGTTGAATATTCAAACAGGAGAATGACATATCTAAGTACATGAGATAAGAGAGCATAACGCTTTCAAAGATGCTTATCACGAACACTAAATTACATGGCCCAAAGACTATAACCATTTTTATTCCTTATTAAAACCAGCAACTTTTTGGAAGTTTTTTAAAGGAAGGAAGAAATCCCTAAGAAATAAGTGCTGCAACAAGTGCTTGGCAGACCCAGCTGCATACTGCTGCAGTCAAATAATCTGTTTCAAATACAGCCTTACTTTGCATTCCCAAGACTATTTCTTCTCTGTCTCATTCTCTGGTAACCAGGCAGAGGACAAGTCCTTATAGGGCTGGAGATAATAATCATCACCTTGCTTGTAATAATGATACGAAACGCTGTTCTTAAAGCAGTTATCAGCAGGACGTCTCTTAAGCAGCAATAGCAGGACAATTCATGCAGCGAGGGTTAACTGTCCCTTACATAAAGCGATGGAAGTGTTCACTGCTCTGAAGATCTTGCTTATGCAAACCAAATCAATCTTAAATATAAAGAAAACTAAATGATCCTGGAACTGGAGCAAGGGAGTTTATGGGAAGGTCAGACAGCAACGCACTAGTGTTAGACAGTTATTTACCTTTTTGCTGGATATATCATACGACGGATCATTTACCATAATGCCTGCTATTACTAATCCAGCAAACAGCACTTCATTACAGAAGAGCTCAATAGTCTGGGTGGACAATTCCATGAACCATGAGAAAATCGCCCATAAACAATAACAATTACTGGCACATTGAAAAAAATAAGGTAGTTAGGCAAGAGGATTTAAAACCCCTAGATGAGTATATGTAGCATTCTGCCTATATGTTGGTCAAACACAAGCATGGTACAAGCAACAAGCAATTGAATTTTAACTGTAAGCCATGTCATTGTAGGGTAAATTACTGGTATGCATTTACCATATTAATAAGTATAATGAAGACATAGCACGAGTTAGCAGATAACAACATGAGACTGGAAGTCGGCAAACCCACAGTATTAACTGTTATCAACTCGCTGTGACTTGGTTTACCTGACGCAATTATCTTTTCAGTTTTCCTCATCTGTGGAGCAGGGGTTGTCCAGAAACCTCTACTTCTCAGCTGAAGTGCAAGGTCTAATTTACATGCTATGCTTTAGGCTACAACAGCAAGGAATTACAATGACAATTGAAGTAGTAATTCACTCTGTTTTATCCATAATTTATCCTTTTCTGTACAGCTTGTACAATTAGAAGTGCTAAAGAAAACCTGCTGCTTATTAACTAAAGGAACTTCTCCTCTACCTGGTTGTATTGGACCTGATGACAGCAGCTTCTTTAATCCTTTTTCACTAACACTAAAAATCCTTCCTCCTTGAATATACACAACACAAGAAGGAACAGAGTACACTACTGCCTAACTCTACAAATAAATGCTCAAGTGTTATAAATGCGTCTAGCATTTAGTAACCGTATGAGCATCACAGTCCCTTCTAAACAAGATCATTTGCTGTCCATTTAAAAACAGCTAAAAATATTACATACTTGGGTAAGTAAGTAAGCAAGCCTGCAAAATCTATGAAAATATGGCTCTGTAATGCTTCACCTCCCCCCTCACAACACGAGGGAGTGGAAATACGTTCCTGCTGGGTCACTAGGAAGGTGTGACTAAGAGCAAAGTAGGCTGGACTCAGGTTGACCAACAACTGAACTGGGCAGGGAATGAGAAAAAACAGGAGGATGGCAAAGTCATAACCCTAATAGTGGGAAGAAATTCACAGACTCTCCTCTTCTTTAAGTACACACCCAAGAAACTAAAAAAACTCAGTGACGACTATCTCACCCACTTTAACCAATTCAACTGAACATTTGGGTTATACCATCCTTACTACATACAGAACTGTCACCTTTACCACATTTTTAATTAGACTGTTTCTTACTCTTTGATGTGTGGAAGGTGCTTAAAATGAGCTCGCTCACATTCTGGTCATACATGTAGAAGATCACAAAAGCTAAGAATGGTAATGAAATCTTAAAGAAAGTGGCTGTAAAGTCTCATAACATTGTGACACAGGCAGCAATCTAATCTCAACGGGTCCGAAGGTCTTCCATCCTATTTACTGCATGTCCTACATGTCTGTGACAGAGACTGGGTAGCAAAAGCCTTAAATTAGAATGACATATTGAGAAGAATTATTGCTACGAGGAGTTAGACTAGCCTTGTTAATTATACATGCACAAATTCTGCCTTCTGCTCTAAACCAAAAAACCTTGTGCTAGGTTAACAACATTCAGTAACTTTTCAGAAAAATAAGAATCAGCAGATTCTGCTTCAAGAAAATTCAAGAAAACTAGAGGGATATGGCAGCCCAGCTTTTGAACTTGGCCACGAGGCCAAGCTAAAACCTTTCTGCTTCAGCCAAGTTAAAAACTGTTTTAACAGGCTTTCTTTATACTTGTTTTCTTTTGAAAAAGCCAGGGTGTTTTCTTGGTAGAACTCACCTCAAAATTTCACAGAGAACAGAAAGCACAACATATACTTGTCTTATAAGATTAAAGAAGGAAGTTACCAAGTTGCACCATAATCTATATTTCCATAGCCAGGACTCCAGAACTGTATCTTAGGGACCACAAGACAGTCGGGAGATCCTTGTTTGGAGCCTTTGATGGTTTTATTATCCAAGTACAGATGCACCTATACTGATCAAAACACGACATTTCTCATATAAGCTGCTGCACAGTACTGGCCGGCTCACAGATCCTGAGTCTCACGCAGCTCACAAGCAGTTCAAATGCAACTCTTTCCCTTGAGTTTCACCACAACTACAGGTCTGTTTGGGAGCAGGATGGGGTAACCTGACCCCCCTGCTATGGGAGCCGCAGAACATCTGGGGCTGCTGTCACCAGGTCGTGCAGAGCCCAAGCAGCAGGGCCATAGTGCAGCAGAGCAGTGGTGACCACGATCCTTCCCACCTCCCAAGCAATCCAGGGCTCACACTCCCACCAGCTATCTGAAGTATGCGACGGGTGTCTCTGCACTCTGTCATGTTAAGATGTTGTTACGCAGCTCGTTAGGTCAGAAAAACTGGCCACCTCTTGCATATAATGCTTAGGCTACATATTTCTACTGTAGACCTAAGTTTAGGACAGAACAGAATCAAATCTCCGACATGACTTCAGGAGTGACTCAGAAATGCCACCTGACTCACAAACTTTGTATCAAGCACCACCCTGGACTTGAGCCACCAGAAACCTCTGTCATTTAAACTGAGCTTAGTGTTGCAGAGCAAATAAGTTGAGCACAGAGGGCTGCATTTATACAGTTTATTTTCCAATTCAGTTTTGACCAACTGAGGAAAAAGAACCCATGCAAGTGAACAGCTAAAAAAAGAATTAGTGAAAAGCTACCTTCTGAAGTTAATTTATTGACATCATAAAATAACGTGAAATAGAACTTATTCCAGAAGAAATAATTAGCTTGTACTTCAGAAGGTGTCTAAATTTAAACAGAAACTCAACAGAAACTCAATATAATTCCACACATTTGAAGAACTCTTACACACATTGCAGTGCCTGGGAAGGAACTGGAGGGTGAAAGAAGTTTGACATTTATTTAGATACTGCAAAAATAAAGCTTAGGACAAGCAAATTGTACTAGGCACAGACATGCTTTATTAGTTATTTGGTTTAAGCCCCAAACTTATTGGGAATGCCCAATCAGGAACAAGGTTTTACTGTTCAATTTTAACTAATGAAGGCACTTAAAATTTAAGAAGTGTGAGTTATATCAGCAACTAAGAACAATGAAGTTAATGAAAGCGAGAACAGACACATAACGAAGTATCTTTTCACATCTTAAACAGTCTAAACCTAATACTCTATCACACAGTCTTCCTAAATTTCATATATAATAGGACCACCGTTTAGTATAAAAAATAACTGTCTTATGGACAAAAGTATGCAGATCCATACTTTTGAGTTACCAGAAAATGCTACAGAGGTGATTCCAGTGTAAAGAGACACAGAGTGGACCTAACGAACTTCACTGCTCAACTTCTGTCACACCAAAGAAAATATAAATACCAAATACTTCAACATACCAAATATAAACTTGAATTTTTACTGTGTATTTTGTAGTTGATAACTTCTTAGGTTCCAAAACTTTTCAGAACTTTAAGAGGCTATCATTTTTACTTCATTTTTTTGATGTTAAAGCAACCAGCAGACATTAAAAAAAAATAAAAAATTAATAGTAGCTTAACTATGTATCATCGCTTATTGAACTTTCACAGACCAAAAAAATCAGAAAATTGTTCAATACAAGTGCTCCACCTTAAAGAAAAAGATCTGACCTCACAAAGCTCTCAGTCACCTGAAGCCCAAATAAGGTTTTAAAAAAAAAAAACAGACGAGTAAGCCGAAATTCTAAGATAAGTATCAGCTGAATATGAAACCAAGATGCAGAGCTAACAATCACTATAAAGCCATCGACATTTGAAGCAGCAAAATTTCAAGCTACTTGCACATTTTCAAAATCCCCATATAGTCATATTCCTCTTTTAAGGAGAGATTTTCTTGTTAAAGTTCAGTATGTTTCTGCCACAGCCTCAGCAGTTATTTATGATGCAGATAACATCACTTGGCCTCTTCTGAAGAGAATTCTCTAAGTCATGGCATTAAGACAGAAGACATTATGACAACCCTGTACCACATACAATGGGACTATTGATTTTGATGCCTCTAAATATTACTTACTCTGCAAGCTCCACTTCTCTCCCACTCCCCCTTTTTCTTTTTAAAAACACAATCTGCTTTATTTGGATAATGTTATTCCCAGAAACTGGAGTTTAAGAAAACCCATTTTTTATTATTTGAAACATCCTATTCTTGCACCTGGTTTGGAAATTGAATGTCTTTTCCAAATCAGATTTTGATGTACTGTTTGGCTTAATAACTTGCAAAATATACTTAAACATTTTAAAAACAGTGACAGCGTTGTAATGCTATAATGATTGTGAATTCTACATAAATAAAAGTACACAAGCAAAAACCTGATTTCCCTGAAAGTGTCCTTTGAGGTTCTAGAACTCAAGACGGGGCTATTTGTGTTGTCCTGCTATATATATATCACTTGTCACATTATTAAAACGACTTTAGCAAGGGCTGACTTTGCATGCAAGAAGCTATAAAAAGTAAACAGGATGGAAGTCTTGGTGGTTTTTAAACGTTGTCTGATTCTTGGCCTAGAAAAGTCTCAGTCTGGTATACAGCACCACAAGCAGAACACTTGCTTATCATGAATGAGCTGCCATTTCTCTTCAGTTTGCTGTCTTTAAGTCTACATACAAAGCAGGTCAGTTTAAAAACTGTTTGGAAAAACAACATTATAAAATGTTCAAAATGGAACTTCAATTTTGAACAACTTGCTATTCAACTTCTAAGGCTAGACAAAACTATTAGTTCATGTAATCTCATTTGGCATGTATTAATCTACAGACTATTATTACAAGTAGTCCACAATACACGGAAAAGTGGTCCAAGTTTGCCCCTAAAGATAATTTAAGGTGACAAAACAATCTTTTTCTCATGTCAAAAATAAAGGAGTGGTTGAGAAACGCAACAATAGCGTCACGTTCTCAAGCTGCAACACGGTGATCGTGACAGCCAACACATTAGCCAAGTTTGCACGTTCTAGCCAAGGAAATAAACTCGCAAGTATCTGAGCTATGTAAGTGTTCAAGGGGTGGGACACAGCATTTCACTCCTCTACCATGATCCCCCTCTGAAAGGCCCAGAGGTGGGGATTCAATGGCAACTGCTATAGGAACCTGTCCATAGGGAGGAGGAAAACATTTAGAGAGCATGTGGCGACTTTGGAAGCACTCTGAAAATGTCCTGCTGCACAGGTGGTTCTCCACTCCCCTCCTACTTTCCGAGTGACTTGTCTGCTCCTTCCTGACGGCCCGGGGGCCACGGCAGGAGCCGATCCAGGTTTTAAAGGCTCATGTACCAAAAGGGACACACACCCCCTGGGACCCCGGCAGGGAAGGGGGTACCCAAAGAAGAAACACAGCTCGCCAAGAGCCGGAAGGGCCCAGACGAGCCCGAGAGGGGCGGGAAAGCAGCCAGCCATAATGGGAAGGCCACAGACTCACTGGAAAGCTGCCCTTGCCTGGCGGAGAGGCCGAAGCGGCACCGGGCGGACGGGCCGGGGCCGCATCGGACAGGGACTGGGGGAGCAGGGCCAGGGGGGAGCGGGAAGGGGGTGAGCCGGGCACGGAGTGGGTGTGAGGCAGCCACCTCAGCAGGGGGAGGGGCAGCGGCCATGTTGTGAGGGGGGCGGGGGAGCACGGGCCCACTGAGGGGCCACAACCGAGCCGCCCCGGGCCCCCCGCCCTGTCCGCCCGCGCCCCGCCGTACTCACGCCTTGTCCACCAGCTCCCGCACTTTCCACATGTTCAGCATGGCGCCGACCGCCTGGAGACCTCCCCGGCCTCGCTGCCCTCCGCCGCCGGCCCCTGAAGGCCCCGCTCGCCGCGCTCCGGGCAGCCGCCGCCGCGCCGCCGAGCCAGGCCCGCTCCGGGCAGCCGCCGCCTCTGCCTAACGAGGGACGCGGCACCGCTCCCGGAAATGGAGCTTCTCGGGGCCGCACGGCCTGCTGGGAGGTGTAGTCTTCCTGCCGGCGGGGCGGGCCGGGGAGGCCGGGCCATCCCGTAAGGCCTGCTGGGAGCCGCGCGCCGGCGGCCGCGGGGCCTGCTGGGAACTTTAGTCTCCGGCGAGGGGCGCTGGCTCTGCGCGCAAGGCCTGATGGGAATTGTAGTTCCGCGGCTTTGCCTGAGGGGCCGGCGGCGGAGCGGGCCGAGCCGAGCCGAGCCGAGCCGAGGTGATGGCTGCGTCGTGCGGGCCACGAAGTCACACCCCGCTAAAGCCCAGGCTTTGTGCCCTCCTTGGCTCGGGGTGCCGGTTCAGCCCGGCTCTGACCTGCTCTCACACCGCTGCAGCACCCAGCCTGTGGGGGAACTTGACCCACAGTCTGCGAGGCACCGGAGGGAGAACAGTCTGTGCAAACAGCTGGTTAAAGCACAAAACGCAGGTGTAAAAGTCATGTCTGGCTATAATAAGATACCAAATACCCTGCTTTTATTGCAAGGAACTCGTTAAAGAGAAGCATTCTGTCTTTACGACTATTCACTGGTCGTGGCGTATTGACTGTGGTGAATTTGGGCGAACTCTCCAGATTCCTCCTACAGGCCCTGACAGGGATTTCTGCAAGAAATGCAGCCCAGGAGCGCGGCTGGAGGAGCCCAGAGTGTGCACAGACACAGCACAGCCCATCGAGGCACAGCACACGGGGGACCCTTGGCTTCACTTCTCGAGAAAGACCAAGTCAGTTGATACAAATCCAAGGAATGATCACATCCATTAAAGCTGCCTCAGGAGGATATTAACTGTATTAAGATGCTTGTCAACAAGCATTGCAAGACTCTCTGCAAATAGTGCCTGTGCAGGGTATTGAACAGGAATCTCAGCTCCTTGGGCATAATGAAAACAGTGAGGTCAGTGAAGTGATTTTATAATTGGGATTGTCAGTTTCATCACATACCTTTACTTTTGTTCTCTAGCAACTTGTTTTCAATGTGAGTTTTGAATGACCAGTCATGATGGGGAGGATTTCTTCTCCAAAGATATTGAAGTTGTCTATTTCTTTGCACATCACAGGGCATGAACAGAGTGCCTGGGTGTTATAGTTAGTCCCCAATATAGTCTTGGTGTGTATTTCTTGTTTGTGTGCTTGTGTCATAAATGAACATATTTTGCTTATGACAATATACATCTGCAAGCTTTTACCCAAATGCAACATATACCTGTAAACTTTTTGCCTTTAAACTGTTTACTCAGAGCAAGCAAAAAAAGGCATAGGAAAGACTGGTTGCAACTGTACTTGCTGCTCAAATAACAGTCACCTCTTTTAAAAGTTGGTGGTTCTCTGAACTGTTCAGGAAAGCTAAACAGCCTATCACCTGACAATGTTCTGACATACCATTATATCTTTTTACATAGATACTTTTATGGCTTCAGTCTCCTGAACAGCTCAGTGAAATCTGTTTGTATATAAGAACATCCTGAACAGATCATCAAATCCCACATCTTCTCACCAACAATAGTAAGTATTAGACGTTCATGTAGAGAATGTAAGAACTGGTGAATGTGGATGGATCAGTCCCGAGGTACATCTTTCCTATTTTCAGTTTTCTGTGTCTTGGAGACTTCGTTCTGGAGTATTGGTGCTCAAGCTTTCTGCTTAGGAGCACCAGATGGACTTTAGTTTTATGAATGTAACTGGTTGCTTTTTGAATCCTTTTAGATTAGCTTACACAACACCTGGTGGCAATGGATTCTGTGATATAACTGTTGTGTGAAAAAGTAGTTCCTTTTGTGTATTTTAAATCCTCTCCTTAATAGCATTAGCAGTTCAAGCGTTATGAGAATTAGTATATAACAATTCCCTGTTGCTACTTTCCTTGTCAGTTGCGAATTTAGAAATCTGTCAATTTCTTACTACACTGTTTTCTTCACTGTGACTAAGACTTGCAATATAGTCAATTTCTCCTCATTCAGAAGTTGTGCCATATCTTTTCAGTTCTACTGTCTCATTTTTGAAATCGAAGGGGAGGAACCAGTCCTGTGTGCAGTAGTGAAGACACTGAACAGCCTTGCAATGTTTTGTATTTTTTTCTTAGTTCCCTTCGTAAGAGTTCTTAACACAGTTTGCCTTTTTGAAGGCTACTGAACACAGATAATATTTGAATCTGCAGCACAACATCTATGGTGACTGTTTGTGGCTGGTGTTTAATTGAACTCAGCACCATCTTTGCTGCCCACACAAATGTGGGGCACATCATTACCATGTGCCTTTCCATCTTGGACTGGGCAGAGGGAGATCCTTAATTTCATATTATAACACTTGACAAAGCAAGCTGGGTAACAACTCTTCCTCTTTGATACCTGCCTTTCATTTTTTTCTGTGAATAAACTGAGGACACTGGTCTTCAGGAGTAGAAGATGACATTTATAGTCTCTGTTTAAAGAAGAAGTAATATAAAGTATTGTAAGTGGAGCTTGCAGAAACACCACTTTTCTGATTTGATAAAAATGTTCTTTTTAAATTGGGCTTCAGTCCATAGTGGATCAAAATAAAATTTCTAAATGCATTTCTGATGAACTGCAAGTTTCCCAGATTCTGCTGTGGTGCAATGAAATTGGTGTTTGTTGTTGTTAGTGCCGCTTTCCTGGAGCAGCTGCAAGCAGCTCCCCAAGTTGTGGGTGCTGGAGCAGACCTGCCAGCTCACCATGGGCTGCAAGAGGCAGTTTCCAGCATCCAGATTCTGACCACACCTCAGGGTGCACATACCCCCGAAGTCAAATCCACCCATTCCTCCCCATTGTCCCATCAGGGATGAGATTTGAACTGAAACAGTTACAGGTCAATAAGCCAACAGGATTTGGTTGATTTGTTTGTTTGTTTTAGAATTTTTTTTTCCATATTAAAAAAATATGAGTCACTGTAATCATACACTTCAGAAAAAGAGACTATTAGAGTATTTTAGATGCAGGCAGAGGAGAACAACAGTATTTGCAGAAGAAAGAGAGAATGAAGCTAGAATTTAAAAGCAGTTAAGATGAAGATACATCTCTCTTAAGCATTACTAGCTATGTCTGAATGCAGTAATGGGGCAAGAAGAGACGACTGGCATTTATTGTCAATTTTAAGGTATAGTGAAAAGCAGGTCTTTATGTGAGATTGAATGAACATGACTGACTAATTTTGCCATCCCCATTCTGTCAGCTACTGATAAAGTGCATGAGCATATGTATAATTTCTGAATGATGTGAAGACACTTTCTGGTTCATAAGTAGTTCCTTTAAAAGAAAGATCTGATCGGTGTAAGTAGAGAGTAATGCAGTTTCAAAGCAATGCAATATCCAGCATAACAGGTTGTAACATATATCATGCAGAGGAACTGTACTTTATTATAATTTAAGCCATCAATTATAGGAGAAGCAGTTAGAGAAATTGAACTAATTTGAACACTGCAATAGAGTTTGCACCTGGCTATTCCAGAAGTTAATACGGGCCATTTGGTGCACAAAAAAGTCTTGCGCATTCCAAATGCCTGGAGAGCAATATTGTTGTTAATATCAACCATATTAATGCACAGTAGAGAGATGTCCAAGTCAGTGATTAATTTACAATTAAAATGCAGGAAAAAAAAAGAGGAGTGTCAAGGAGAATCACATTGCAGCAGGGGAGGGAGCCAGTGGCACAGACTGAGACACGCTTTTCATTTACAGCAGTATTTGTTTTCATGATTTCATAAAGCTCCACTTTTTACCCACTTACACAGCTGAAGTCTGAATTTCGTAAAGTCTGTTTGTTCTAAGAATTAGTCAATAGGCCAGAAGTAACATTGAAATAATACTCTGTGGGCTGGTTAGTGTCCCAGGCTTTTCTAAACAATTGCAGCTTCTCCAAATGCAAATCTGTCTTTTGGTAACACACCCCATACACACAAACATATCCTGTTACAAACAGAAGGTTGCTAGGTGGGCTGTTTCTGCCTGTCTTCCTGCTCTGCCACGGAATGGTTCTGCCTCTGGGAAAAGTGGCAAAATCCTCTAGTCTTTCCATGGTCATGAAACTGCCTGTAAAGTTTCCACCACTCAGCACCTGGACCCATATCACAACCATCTCAGAAGGAGAGAATCTTGAGGTGCAGGCGGTAACAGGGAATTTTGGCAGTGAATACCCCCTAGAGAAAGTGTGAGGAGAGTGAAAAGGAGCCTCTGGCAGTGATTTATGCTGGTCCAACTTCATCCCTCCTGTCACTGCCCTCTCTCCCTCTATAATTGAGCTGTTACACCCATTTACTAACAGCATTTGCATGTCCAGGACCTGTCTGATTCATTATAAAGGAATGTAGGTAGGAAACTTCCTTCAAAATTTTTTTTGAGAAGTGTAAATGATCCTATTTAAGCTTTAGAGCTAAGACTACAAGTGCCCATGTTATGCCTGTGGAAGACTAGGAGTGCTGAGCAAGGTGCTGACTTATCTCAGAAGCTGGGAGGACAACTCAGCTTCTTCTGCAGAGGTAACCCTGGCGGGTTTTTGCAGGAAGGCCCTGCAGGGAGGCCGTGTTAAATATTAACATCAGTCTGCATTTGGCCCCAATGCTACTTTATTTTTTAGTCTGAAGAAATGAAGGTTGATTCCCTACTTTGGGCATATTGTGGATTTCACTCTATCTCCTCACTGTTGAAAAGGTTGAACCATTTCACTTAGGTGAGGCAGATGGTTAGTTCTCCAAGTGAATTACCGATTTATGCAAAAATCTTACAAATTTCCTGAAACTAAATGACAGAATAGGAGGGACCTTGTTGTTACCGCTCCTGAAAAAGTAGTGCAAGCTGAGCTCAGCCTTTAATGGAAAGCATTTAAGGTCAAGGTTCTCTTCTTGGGGTTCTCCATTGTCCAGTAAGCAGTAAATTCTGGTTTTTTCTGTGCCTAGGGCATTCACAGTGTTGCTGTTTGTTGTGGATTCCCTAATGTCTTGAATGGGGTAAATTCCTGCTGCCAAAATATTGCCATTTAATTATCAAACCAACCAACTGTGAGACAAATGTCCCCAGAGAAGCAGTTTTCATTAGTTCCACTTTTTATGGAGTTACTTGGGTTTTTTGGTTTCTCCTACATTAACAACTGGCAGTGTGTGCAGGGTTCCAAATTAGGATGAAAATGTGGGGTTTGGGGATTGCCAACTAATGGCGGATATTAGGTGTTCTGAGCTTTCTTTTGGGCTTTATCTGATACTTTTCTTGGGGAGGCTTTGGAGCCATAGTTTTTAAAATGTTCCCACTGTTATAAGTGCAAAATATGGGGAAAGCCCCTCTGAATTATGTCCTGGTGTCACAGCTATCTCTGTCATGCCCTTAGATACCTCCTTGGAGTGGCTCTGGTACTTTCCAAGGGAAATTTAGGAGATTGTATTTGAGAACTTATCCTCAGAGTAGAATTCTTGTCTCTCAGATGAATCATGCATGATCTTTATTCTTCTCACAGAAACTCATCTCCAGATTCCTCGGTCTTTTGTTTTAGCTCCAGTAAATTCGAAGAATCTAGAGCCTGGACTATTGCTGGTATTTGCTATTATGCAGCTGTTCCAGTAAGTTCTTTTGTCCACTGACAACAATCCATCTCTCTCTAGCACTTAAACTATACAGGAGGAGGAGAAAAATGCAGGCCACTGTCTGTTTTTTGTAACAGTCAGCCCTTGACAGGTTTGTCTTGGTTTCAAGTTCCAAAATTCCTGTGACAGTGGCCAGAGTTAGAAAACTGGTAGCAGAACAGGGCTGAACCAGAAGCACATGCCAGACTGGTGAGGTCAGAATTTTTGGGTATGGCTGCAGCCCCTAAGTGTTCCCATTTGTTATGTTGTCAGTTTGACTGGAGTCCAAACCACTCAGCTTTGTGCCAGATCCCAAGCCAGAAAGGTCTTGTTTGCCTGATTTCCTAAGTATACAAAGCTTAGGAGATCTTGCCATTTTCTGCCTTTGTGTCCCTCAGTCCCCTTGCAATTATTGTTGGGCCAATTTCAAACCAATTAGATACAAGGGTGGCAGGCTTGAGGATATGAAGTTTTGTTTTGTGGAAATGCACAGCTGTATGGAGAGAGATGCCGTATGAATGCCCCTATAAGCATGTAGCAGGAGTAGAAAGGCTGTAGTAGGCGTTCAGCTGGATAGCTGGGGATCCCCTTGGAGAGCACTGTTACCCGTGTTTCTGCTTTGAGGGAGTTTGTTCATTCTTACACACAGGAGAATCCAACCACGTGACACAAAACTATAGGAGAACAGATCTTTATTGCTCACTGACTGTTTCAGTTTGATCTGGCTATCCTCACATTTATTAGCTGGCATCATAGATGTCTTTGTGTCCCATCAGATGAAGCCCTACTGTGGCTTTTCATCAGCTGCGAACTATGAGGGCACAGAAATCTAGTCATGTTTCCCTCTTGATGCCACTAAATAGCCCCCTAAACAGGTGAAAGAAATGGCAAATCAAAATAATCTTCAAGCTGTGGTGCAGGGCAACTGCTGTTAGGTAACCCAGTAAAACATGGTCAATGAAATCACTGCAACGTTTTCTCTTAAAGATCATGCGTACATGATTTCATGGATATAAGCTAACAAACAAAAACCAGGGAGATAGGAAAGCAGCGTTTAAACAGCCAACGATTAGTCTCAATTTTGTTTGGCTGGACATGAAAACTGCCGTGGCAACACTTCACAAGATGGCCTTCAAATTCCTTTCTCAGAATGTTTAGCTGGACTTGGATGGAAACACAGTAGATGGAGACATTTTCACAGACTGGCAACCCAGGACTCTCCAGCCTGGAATTATCCAGCCAGTTTTAGTCAGAGGAACTGGCTTTCTGTCTCAAAGTGGGAGACAGTGCTTTTCCCCCTCTGCCAAAAATTGTTGATTAGATCGTGTTCCAAATAAAAGAATGGAAGAAAATGCTGCTAACTTTTCTATGTTCAAATAATAATTAAATTAAAAAAAAGCTGTTTAATGAGTTTCTTTTCTCTCTGTCAGTTCACATAATAATTTATATGCATCAACAGCAAAATAGTACAAGTGCAAGTCCTGCAACGAAAAGTTCTCACCTGAGTAACTTCTGTTGGGAAGAGGAAATGGTGCTTTAGTGACTTTTATTTCCATGCTTCCCTCATCCTTCTTTTCTGTTTCAGTTGCTTGCATGGAATGTGTTTGGTTTGGTTCATGTTGGTTTACAAAATAAACCTTTAAAAGCTGCTGTTGACTGTTAGTATTTTACAAAAGCAAACTGCAAACACCATCGGCAGCATAAAAGCTACTGAGGTTTTCATGAATGAAAAGGAAAGTTGAAAGAGCAAAATCAGTCTCTAAGATGAAACTGATGAGGTTTATTGTCAAGAAGATTGTCATATGGGAGAAATACTATAAATTAATTGCATCTATTTCATGTGCTATCTACAAGAACCAGATTTGATCCACTGGAATTTAAGTGGACGTTTTCTTGCAGCATTGCGTAACCTTATCCACAATCATTTACTACAGATTATTTGGTACTGGCTGCCACCAGGTAAAATACAGTAAATTAAACAGATTGATCATCTCCAGTTGCAAAGTTCTTCTGTGAAGTTCTTGATGTTTCAATCAGTATTGAATTTACTGTGTCTGGAACCTTCAATTCTTAGATCTGGACAAAGAAAGTGAGAGCTGCCATCTACTCTTTTTCTGATCTTGAGGATAGCTTTGGGAACAAAGTGATGCTTGTTTCCAAGTGCCTGTCTCCTCCTTCTGGAATAATTGCCAGATAGATCTAAAATTTTGCGTTGCACATGGTACCACCCAGTAAAACGAGTATGTTACACAAGACCATAATGCAGTGTCCTGGTTAATTTTGTACCAGTTGTTCGACTGCTTTCTTCATTTGCGATGGTTTCAATTCCTCTCTTGTTCCCAATGGTGTGGCTTTTATTTGCTGTCTCCCCCTGTGTCATGAATTTCACTCTCACCTTTATATGAAGGCTGAAGGCTGAGTTGAGAGAGAAGACGTGAGCAGCCCTCAAGCTTCAAGGTGTTTATTCATTAGAGTTCATCAGTCTGGGAACAGCCTCCTCTTTTGGAAGACAAGAACAGAAAAGGAGAGTATAAATGCTGCTAGCCTGAATAAAAAGGTTCTGTTATTGGGAAGAGGGGTAAAAAAAATAAACCTGCAACAAAAACAAAGAGGTAAGAGCTCTGGAGAGGCAGGAGTTGTCAAAAAGCCTTCCCCATCAAACAGACTTGAGAGAACCATAGCAGACGGATTTTCAGTACCAGTCAAATGTAAGAGTGTAGAAAGTTGACATGCTGTCCCTTGGAGAGCCGAGGTATTGACAAAAGACATGCAAAGCTGAAAAATGTACATTTGTGGAAAAATCCATCCTGACAAGTGACTGCACTTAAGTTGCCAAATGGACTTCACCCATGGGATGAAACTCAATTATTGTTGCACATCCAATGAATCCATCCATGGAGAAAGCACATGGCCAATAAAAGGGAACCATGCAGTAATCAGATCTTTCAAAAACTATTTAGCTCTTTGCCACTGAGTACCTGCTGTAAGTGACGTGTGCTTCCCTGCAAACCTGCTCGGCTCCTCCGCTCGCCCGGTAGAAGTGCTGGGCCATTCTGAGCTGTTGTGGAGCACAAACACATCTTGCACAAGCCATTCAAAGAATTTCTCAAATCCTTCTGAGGAGATGTCCAACATCATGGCTTTTTCAATTGCAGTTTGTATTTAGTGCATATGAAGGATGCTTCTGTGTTTGGAGATATGTTTATGATATTGGCAGCAGGGGCTATTTAATGCTAAAAGGATTGTGTTAAATGGTTTAGCCCAGAGAGTCCCAGTCAAGGCTCCCTTAAGTAAGAAGCTTGCAAGCGCTAAGTCATTGAGACAGTCTTCCATTTGGAGTGAGGAAGTGTCTGGTGTGCAGCTGCTGCTCAGAGTTTATCTTTCCATACCAATATTTACTAGGTGCCATCTCTCTTCTTTTAAGATTACATTATCCTTTGCACAATCTGTGTACTTTTTATTTGCCATCTTCTTGATTTCAGCATGGCCACAGTAATGATCATGAATAACTCCTTCTTAGGGAAAAATCTGTTTTGGGTAATTTTTTATTTTCTGCTTCATAAATGAAAGCCAGCCCCACTAATGGCATCTAAGCCATTTGTTTTAGGATGCACCTGCACACATATTTGTTTTGTAACAAAAACTTCTTTGTGAAACTGAAACACTGCAACTGTTGTTTTCAAAAAAGAGGCAACAGTGGCTGGCAGTGGATGCTTTTAAAAACATGATTATTAAGTGCAAGTGTTTCATAAGTCCACTTAGTTGCTATGGCCAAATTTGAAACCTTCACTTCTTTTACCAGCCATCTAGTTCTCTGCTGTGTCTGTTTCCACAGATCTGTTGTGGTGCTTTTTAGAAGATGTGTTTCCCTGGAATAAATGGAATATCCAGTTTTTCTTGACAATTCAGAATGCAGTTTCCTTGAGATATGCGAAATTCCAGTTCCAGCACTGTGTACACACACATATGTGGGCGGACACACAAACATCTGTCCTTACACCATCAATAAAAGGAAAAATGTCTTGGGGACTAATCTGTTCTCTTTTTTTTTTTTTTTTTTAAATTTCTTTTCTTTATTTCTTGTTTACTCCCATTGTTTCAACCAAGCTTTTTTTCATAATCTGTCTGCCTTTCTTTTTACAATCTGGCAGTTTTGCCTTGGAACGTTCCCTGGACTGCCAAACGACAAGCTTCTCCTCCTTCAGATTTTCAGGGAAAGATGTAGCACATCCATTTCCACTGTCACCCTGACGGAAGTTTGAGGCCACTCTCAAGATAAGAGGTAACAGGGCCTATTGAGTCAAGTAGCAGCGATGAAGGATCGAGCATTAACTGTCAAGTCTGCACTGTTCCAGCTGCAGAGCTGAGTGCTGGAGAAAGCTGTTTAGCACAGTTTTCTTCACATGGTATGAGTGGATATGAACAGGGTACTGGATTTAACTCTTGTTTCAGCAGCAGATATCCAGAACTTGACTGTTCTGAACCATCACATGAGTGTTTTGATCTCAATCCATAGCCAACAATGCAAATGGAAAGGCAGAGGGGCACATGGCCCAGCAAGCTGACATCCACTCTCAAGCCCACTCTTCACTTCTTGACATAATATGAACCAAAGACATTTAACATTTCTAGTGATTACATTAGCAATTTTGTCTCAACAAAATAAAAATTCCACATTGTTTTAAGAATCTCTGTGGGGAGCTTTAAAAGGCTGCCTTTGAACCCAGAAACACAATTTCATAAAACCACTCTGTATTTGCTTCATATTTATGACAGGTCTTCATCACACTCAAAGCTGTTTCTCTGTCGAACACAGGTTATGGCTGGACTTAATGATTTAAGGGTCTCTTCCAACCAAAATTATTCTGTGATTCTTTTCAGCATCTGTCTTCACAGACACAGTGACTCAGCACAAGAAGAACACAGCATGCAAGTCTACCATTAAACAAATATTTTTCATTGTTTGCTGAATCCCTAGAATTCAGCAGAGGAATAGACTGGTATTTGAGCCAAGAAACATCTGAATGTCATGTAAAGTTCAGTTAATTATTTTCTAAATAGTCACCAGCACTACTTTAACTTACAGTAGGGTTCAACTGTTATTGTTGTGATCGCACTGGAGCCTTTTAGAGCAGAGGAATGTTTGCTTTCACTTCTGCCTGCTTAGTTTCACATTGTGACAAAGCCATTTCAGTAAAGGATGCATTCTCAAAGACTTAGAAAAAACATGGCCGTGATCTCTTAAAAATTGCACCGTTGTGCTTCCAGGGAATCGGCTTAGTCTGATTAGTACTCTGCACCTATTCCATGTACCCTTCAGCCAGAAGCACACAAACCAGCTGTGGCCACAGCAAAATTCAGGTGAACTGTGTCTTCATCATAATCTCTTGTGTCTATGTTTATGGCAGCATAAAGTAAAGAGGAAACACTTCGAGTGTTGAGGTTCAATGCCACAAGCCTTCAGATTTCTGACTTTGCTCTGGGCTCCCTGACCTGTTCTAGCAGTGCTGAGGGGCTGGGCAGCTGGTGATAAAAGAGTTGCTGTAACAGCAGTGAGTCAACACGAGTGAGCAACCTCTGAACACACCTCAGCAGCTCTACTACTCTAACACCAGAAGTTCCAAAGGTAGCAAAGAATCACCTGATTTGGAGTTCATATTCCAAATCTGGAGATCTGCAAGACAGGCTAGAAGATCTGACTTTGTTATATTACCCAACCTAAAGAACATGGGAGCTCACCTTTGCCCAGGTTTACAAAGGTATTTAGGCACACAAAGCTGCAGACAGACACCTAATAGGATTTATAAAAGTGCCTAAGGGAGTTTGGGACCTAATTCCCATTGGCTGTCAACGGGAATTAGATGTGTAATCTACTTAGGCAATTTGAAAATCCCACTGGCTGCATCTTTTCATGGCTAAGTACCATTACAAGCCTTAGCCTCAATGAATAGAATTATTATTATACTTGGTTTAGTTTCCTAAAACTCTGATCTTGGGTATGGAGGCTCAGGGAAAAACTGCTTGACTCCAAGCACAGATGGGTGTCCTGGATATGAAGTGTCAGGAACGAATAACTGAGCTGCTGCAACACTCCTCATATCACCATTGTGTCTGCAACTGGCCCAGAGAGCTCCCAGGGGTTTTGTGTATTGGTCAGCTTGGCTTTAACGTGTGTCATGTAAAAAATGCAAGTGACTTGGTGGAGGAAAATTCTGCTCACTCACAGCAAAGTAATAAAGAAAACAAAATCATAAATGCCCAGAGGCTGTGGCTAACCAGTTGAAAGGGTTTCATTTTTCCTGCAAAGAACAGTGTTGGAATCTTCTCACCACTCCATGGTCTGAATTAAGTACCATCTGGTGCTGGAGAGAATTCACAGCTTTGGGCAGTACAAGGACTCTTTGGTTACCCTCTTCTGCTGGGGCAACCCAGACACAGGCTGCAGTTCAGAGTTTAACTAAACAACAGTCTATTCCTTTCCTTTTTTCTTGTCCAGCTTGGACTCAAACAATAACTAATATTTCCCTATCCATGCAACTTTTCAAAAGCTGTGAAAAGTTTGATTTTCCTAGACTTCTAGATGATGTAGTTTTCATTAAACCCAACTTCTCGTAATTGTTTAGCCACTTAACTTTACATGCTTAAAATTATGTTGTGAGAGTCAATTCAGCATACAAAATGGTCTGAATGAGTAATTGGGGTAGGAAATAGCTGGGATGAGTTTCTACATTGTCTGAAGCTGCAAGAAGGTACTAATTATTTATAGGGTTTCCATAAATGTGTATGAACAAACACGGTGGTTGAAATGCCTTTTGAGCTTGGTGGCATTTGAAAATACCATTTGTGTTCAGTCAGAATATTTTGACACTGAAAATAACAGGAAAGTGAGTCAGCACTGCACCGTGTTTGACAATAATTTTGCAAGTGCTGCTTTTTACTATGTCACTGTTTGCATTTTGTGTAGAGAGTGGTTATAACAAGCTAGTATATGACTGTATGCCAGCCTGACACTTAAAATGTAGATGGCTGTTTCCCAGCGTACCACACTGGAGAACATGTCCCATAACAGGATTTCTTGATCTCCTGGCCAGAACTCTCACCATTTCACCATCTGAATGTGCACAGAGCTGAACGCAGCCAGTCTGCTGTACGGGATGCTCTCGCTTGAGGTTCAGTATAATTTTTTGAATCGGAGAGAAAAGGCTACACACTTAATGTGTCTGTAATACCCACTGACAGACTTCAAGGCAAAGAAAGAGCTGAATGTCCTGTGAAAATGGACAAGTGCGTAGGTGCAGGCAGCACTGGGGACTGTGATTGTCTGAACAGTCACCAGGAGCCCACAGAAGGCTTGGCTGTAGTCAACTGAATTCAGTTTTATTGCAGGCTGCAACTGCCTGCTGAAATCTTGCCACGGCTAGAATTTCTTCCCAGCACACCCATGGCTGAGCAACAATGTGTGTCCTTTTCCAGAGAATGGGATCAGCCCAGTCTGGCTCTTGAGAAACACACCAGCTGCATTTGAGAGGACGATGGGATGAATCCTTAAGGAACTGTGAGGACCCAGCAGAACCCAGCTCGGTTTCCATAGCTCACGGCAATCAGGCCACGCTGTCCCTCGGGGGTACACCATTACAGGGAGGAGAGGGATATGTATGTACAGACAATTGATCTGTAGGAATAAGGACAGGGAGATTTTCTTTCTCCCTTTCCTTTCCTTTCCTTTCCTTTCCTTTCCTTTCCTTTCCTTTCCTTTCCTTTCCTTTCCTTTCCTTTCCTTTCCTTTCCTTTCCTTTCCTTTCCTTTCCTTTCCTTTCCTTTCCTTTCCTTTCCTTTCCTTTCCTTTCCTTTCCTTTCCTTTCCTTGCCTTTCCTTGCCTTGCCTTGCCTTGCCTTGCCTTGCCTTGCCTTGCCTTTCCTTGCCTTTCCTTGCCTTTCCTTGCCTTTCCTTGCCTTTCCTTGCCTTGCCTTGCCTTGCCTTGCCTTGCCTTGCCTTGCCTTGCCTTGCCTTTCCTTTCCTTTCCTTTCCTTTCCTTTCCGTCTATTTGATGCTAATAAACTGGAGGGGTATCAGGACTAACTGCTTCCTGGCACGGAGTGCACAGACATTGTGCAAGATTCCTTTCAGCTCTGCTTTGCTGACATGCTTGGTTCTGACCTCAAACATCTCAAGTTTTTCCAGTTCTGAGTTCGTCTGCAAGTGAAAAGGTCTGTGTCAGTGAAATTGTGCCAAAATACCTGGGGAGCTGTTGCAGACTGGAAAGACTGGGTTGCTCTCCCTGTGATCTCAGGCAGGGGGTTGAGTTGCGTTGCAGCTCTGGGAGGTCATTCTTCAGTAGAGGCGAAGAGGCATCAGGTGGGATGCGGAGGGTTAGTTGGAGTGGGATGAGTGAACACACTGTCTGCCAGCAGGCAAATGGCTCAAATACTTTCTTTCCAGTGGAAAATATTTCGATTACAATGTTTCTTTTCATCGATATTTTTCATCCTTGGCGTAATAATGGGTGAATACTGCCATAAAAAAGCCAGTTCCCACTACATGCCCCCTGCTCCTTCAGTAGACATTTTCCACCGAAAGGTTCTGGAATTTCAGTTGCCAGTGCCTGTGCTCCAGATGAGTTTTACTTGGGGTGGTTCATATTCCTTCCAGTCTCTGCATACTTGTTTTTCACTGTTAGTCTGATTCAGCATCCCTTGAAAAGAATGGACATCTTCCTGGTGATGCCATCAAGACTGACTGAGCTGTGTTCACAACACAGAAGAGAAGCAGGTTCTAGTTTCTTCTCATCTCTTTGCCTCCTGATACTGATCACAGCAATAATTCTCAGTCTGCCTGGCTTTTGTCTGTCTTGATTGGCAGGCTACAGAACGAACTCTTCTGCCTCACAAGGAGTTTATAACCCTCCCTCTGAATATACCTCTGAAACTTCAGACCTGTGACATTTCCTAAATTACTTGATTTTCCTTTCTTTTCATCCCCTTCCTCTCTTAATTAGTGAGAAAAAAACAGCTGACAGCTGGGAAAACCTGCCCATACAGTTTTATTTCTGCGTTTTTTTCTCTGTTCTGAGTTTTTCTTCATTATTTTATTTGGAAAATGTCCTCAAGAAAGTGTTTCTATTTTCATCCAGTCCCAGAGCACGATTTGTGTCTGTGTGCAAATGTGTGCACATCTATGTATGTGTAGCTAGAGGTATCCCCATGAAATATCTCTCTTTCTTGGCTTTTCTGTTTGAACTGCACATCACAGGACATTGACCAACAACTGCAAAGACATTAGTTACTGTATATGAGGGAAAAATCTGGCATTCAGTTGACATGATTATTATTTTATAAACTTTCTTACTTGTAGCTGTAAAGAGTAGTTTACTTACCAGAGGTCTTAAAGGAGCCACTGCTGGAGAGACTGAGGGAGAGTTTAATAACAGTACTTGTTTCTGCTGTTTGAGAGTTCTGCTTTGTCTTTGATCTATGTGGGGAAATTTGTATTTATCAACTTTACTTACTATTTCATGCTTTATACTCCAGTTGCCCTGAGAGAGGTGTTAGTTGTGTTTGGAGAAGGGGGCACTGAGACTGTAAGCTCTACAAAGCCTGATACCTCCTCCTCCTCCCTTGTCATACACTCAGTAGTTTTTAACTGCTGGAGCTC